>NW_025111084.1:0-1288615 GCF_015476425.1 Leptopilina heterotoma
GGTGGTGCTACTACTTAAAATTTGAAATCAAATTCTCTATTCTTCAGGATTAAGTAGGGCTCAGTCCCTACTAGAACTCAGGTTATTTTCAGATAATTAGAATTTTTATTTCTAGAAGAAATAAATTTTTATTTTCATTTTAAACAAATTTCAATTGTCTGATAGCATTCGGGTGGTGGTGCTACTACTTAAAAATTGAAATAAAATTCTCTATTCTTCAGGATTGCTTAGGGCTCAGTCCCTACTAGAACTCAGGTGATTTTGAGATGACTAGAATTTTTATTTTTAGAAGAAATAAATTTTTATTTTCATTTTAAACAAATTTCAATTGTCTGATAGCATTCGGGTGGTGGTGCTACTACTTAAAAATTGAAATCAAATTCTCTATTCTTCAGGATTAAGTAGGGCTCGGTCCCTACTAGAACTCAGGTGATTTTGAGATGACTAGAATTTTTATTTTTAGAAGAAATAAATTTTTATTTTCATTTTAAACAAATTTCAATTGTCTGATAGCATTCGGGTGGTGGTGCTACTACTTAAAATTAAAATAAAATTCTCTATTCTTCAGGATTGCTTAGGCTCAGTCCCTACTAGAACTCAGGTGATTTTGAGATGACTTAGAATTTTTATTTTTAGAAGAAATAAATTTTTATTTTCATTTTAAAACAAATTTCAATTGTCTGATAGCATTCGGGTGGTGGTGCTACTACTTAAAAATTGAAATAAAATTCTCTATTCTTCAGGATTGCTTAGGGCTCAGTCCCTACTAGAACTCAGGTGTATTTCTGAGATGATTAGAATTTTTATTTTTAGAAGAAATAAATTTTTATTTTCATTTTAAACAAATTTCAATTGTCTGATAGCATTCGGGTGGTGGTGCTACTACTTAAAAATTGAAATAAAATTCTCTATTCTTCAGGATTGCTTAGGGCTCAGTCCCTACTAGAACTCAGGTGATTTTGAGATGACTAGAATTTTATTTTTAGAAGAAATAAATTTTTATTACATTTTTAACAAATTTCAATTGTCTGATAGCATTCGGGTGGTGGTGCTACTACTTAAAAATTGAAATAAAATTCTCTATTCTTCAGGATTGCTTAGGGGCTCAGTCCCTACTAGAACTCAGGTGATTTTGAGGATGACTAGAATTTTTATTTTTAGAAGAAATAAATTTTTATTTTCATTTTAAACAAATTTCAATTGTCTGATAGCATTCGGGTGGTGGTGCTACTACTTAAAAATTGAAATAAAATTCTCTATTCTTCAGGATTGCTTAGGGCTCAGTCCCTACTAGAACTCAGGTGATTTTGAGATGATTAGAATTTTTATATTTAGAAGAAATAAATTTTTTATTTTCATTTTAAACAAATTTCAATTGTCTGATAGCATTCGGGTGGTGGTGCTACTACTTAAAAATTGAATAAAATTCTCTATTCTTCAGGATTGCTTAGGGCTCAGTCCCTACTAGAACTCAGGTGATTTTGAGATGACTAGAATTTTTATTTTTAGAAGAAATAAATTTTTTATTACATTTTTAACAAATTTCAATTGTCTGATAGCATTCGGGTGGTGGTGCTACTACTTAAAATTGAAATAAAATTCTCTATTCTTCAGGTTTGCGTAGGGCTCAGTCCCTACTAGAACTCAGGTGATTTTGAGATGATTAGAATTTTTATTTTTAGAAAAAATAAATTTTTATTTTCATTTTAAACAAATTTCAATTGTCTGATAGCACTCGGGTGGTGGTGCTACTACTTAAAAATTGAAATAAAATTCTCTATTCTTCAGGATTGCTTAGGGCTCAGTCCCTACTAGAACTCAGGTGATTTTGAGATGATTAGAATTTTTATATTTAGAAGAAATAAATTTTTATTTTCATTTTAAACAAATTTCAATTGTCTGATAGCATTCGGGTGGTGGTGCTACTACTTAAAAATTGAAATAAATTTCTCTATTCTTCAGGATTGCGTAGGGCTCAGTCCCTACTAGAACTCAGGTGATTTTGAGATGACTAGAATTTTTATTTTTAGAAGAAATAAATTTTTTATACATTTTTTAACAAATTTCAATTGTCTGATAGCATTCGGGTGGTGGTGCTACTACTTAAAAATTGAAATAAAATTCTCTATTCTTCAGAATTGAGTAGGGCTCGGTCCCTACTAGAACTCAGGTTATTTTCAGATAATTAGAATTTTTATTTCTAGAAGAAATAAATTTTTATTTTCATTTTAAACAAATTTCAATTGTCTGATAGCATTCGGGTGGTGGTGCTACTACTTAAAAATTGAAATAAAATTCTCTATTCTTTAGGATTGCGTAGGGCTCAGTCCCTACTAGAACTCAGGTGATTTTGAGATGACTAGAATTTTTATTTTTAGAAGAAATAAATTTTTATTTTCATTTTAAACAAATTTCAATTGTCTGATAGCATTCGGGTGGTGGTGCTACTACTTAAAAATTGAAATAAAATTCTCTATTCTTCAGGATTGCTTAGGGTTCAGTCCCTACTAGAGCTCAGGTGATTTTGAGATGATTAGAATTTTTATTTTTAGGAGAAATAAATTTTTTATACATTTTTTAACAAATTTCAATTGTCTGATAGCATTCGGGTGGTGGTGCTACTACTTAAAAATTGAAATAAAATTCTCTATTCTTCAGGATTGCTTAGGGCTCAGTCCCTACTAGAACTCAGGTGATTTTGAGATGACTAGAATTTTTATTTTTAGAAGAAATAAATTTTTATTTTCATTTTAAACAAATTTCAATTGTCTGATAGCATTCGGGTGGTGGTGCTACTACTTAAAAATTGAAATAAAATTCTTTATTCTTCAGGATTAAGTAGGGCTCGGTCCCTACTAGAACTCAGGTTATTTTCAGATAATTAGAATTTTTATTTCTAGAAGAAATAAATTTTTATTTTCATTTTAAACAAATTTCAATTGTCTGATAGCATTCGGGTGGTGGTGCTACTACTTAAAAATTGAAATAAAATTCTCTATTCTTTAGGATTGCGTAGGGCTCAGTCCCTACTAGAACTCAGGTGATTTTGAGATGACTAGAATTTTTATTTTTAGAAGAAATAAATTTTTATTTTCATTTTAAACAAATTTCAATTGTCTGATAGCATTCGGGTGGTGGTGCTACTACTTAAAAATTGAAATAAAATTCTCTATTCTTTAGGATTGCGTAGGGCTCAGTCCCTACTAGAACTCAGGTGATTTTGAGATGACTAGAATTTTTATTTTTAGAAGAAATAAATTTTTATTTTCATTTTAAACAAATTTCAATTGTCTGATAGCATTCGGGTGGTGGTGCTACTACTTAAAAATTAAAATAAAATTCATTATTCTACAGGATTGCTTAGAGCTCAGTCCCTACTAGAACTCAGGTGATTTTGAGATGACTAGAATTTTTATTTTTAGAAGAAATAAATTTTTATTTTCATTTTAAACAAATTTCAATTGTCTGATAGCATTCGGGTGGTGGTGCTACTACTTAAAATTTGAAATCAAATTCTCTATTCTTCAGGATTAAGTAGGGCTCAGTCCCTACTAGAACTCAGGTTATTTTCAGATAATTAGAATTTTTATTTCTAGAAGAAATAAATTTTTATTTTCATTTTAAACAAATTTCAATTGTCTGATAGCATTCGGGTGGTGGTGCTACTACTTAAAAATTGAAATAAAATTCTCTATTCTTCAGGATTGCTTAGGGCTCAGTCCCTACTAGAACTCAGGTGATTCTGAGATGACTAGAATTTTTATTTTTAGAAGAAATAAATTTTTATTTTCATTTTAAACAAATTTCAATTGTCTGATAGCATTCGGGTGGTGGTGCTACTACTTAAAAATTGAAATAAAATTCTCTATTCTTCAGGATTGCTTAGGGTTCAGTCCCTACTAGAGCTCAGGTGATTTTGAGATGATTAGAATTTTTATTTTTAGGAGAAATAAATTTTTTATACATTTTTTAACAAATTTCAATTGTCTGATAGCATTCGGGTGGTGGTGCTACTACTTAAAAATTGAAATAAAATTCTCTATTCTTCAGGATTGCTTAGGGCTCAGTCCCTACTAGAACTCAGGTGATTTTGAGATGACTAGAATTTTTATTTTTAGAAGAAATAAATTTTTATTTTCATTTTAAACAAATTTCAATTGTCTGATAGCACTCGGGTGGTGGTGCTACTACTTAAAAATTGAAATAAAATTCTCTATTCTTCAGGATTGCTTAGGGCTCAGTCCCTACTAGAACTCAGGTGATTTTGAGATGATTAGAATTTTTATATTTAGAAGAAATAAATTTTTATTTTCATTTTAAACAAATTTCAATTGTCTGATAGCATTCGGGTGGTGGTGCTACTACTTAAAAATTGAAATAAAATTCTCTATTCTTCAGGATTGCTTAGGGCTCAGTCCCTACTAGAACTCAGGTGATTTTGAGATGACTAGAATTTTTATTTTTAGAAGAAATAAATTTTTTATACATTTTTTAACAAATTTCAATTGTCTGATAGCATTCGGGTGGTGGTGCTACTACTTAAAAATTGAAATAAAATTCTCTATTCTTCAGGTTTGCGTAGGGCTCAGTCCCTACTAGAACTCAGGTGATTTTGAGATGATTAGAATTTTTATTTTTAGAAAAAATAAATTTTTATTTTCATTTTAAACAAATTTCAATTGTCTGATAGCACTCGGGTGGTGGTGCTACTACTTAAAAATTGAAATAAAATTCTCTATTCTTCAGGATTGCTTAGGGCTCAGTCCCTACTAGAACTCAGGTGATTTTGAGATGATTAGAATTTTTATATTTAGAAGAAATAAATTTTTATTTTCATTTTAAACAAATTTCAATTGTCTGATAGCATTCGGGTGGTGGTGCTACTACTTAAAAATTGAAATAAATTTCTCTATTCTTCAGGATTGCGTAGGGCTCAGTCCCTACTAGAACTCAGGTGATTTTGAGATGATTAGAATTTTTATTTTTAGAAGAAATAAATTTTTATTTTCATTTTAAACAAATTTCAATTGTCTGATAGCATTCGGGTGGTGGTGCTACTACTTAAAAATTGAAATAAAATTCTCTATTCTTCAGGATTGCTTAGGGCTCAGTCCCTACTAGAACTCAGGTGATTTTGAGATGACTAGAATTTTTATTTTTAGAAGAAATAAATTTTTATTTTCATTTTAAACAAATTTCAATTGTCTGATAGCATTCGGGTGGTGGTGCTTCTATTAAAAATTGAAATAAAATTCTCTATTCTTCAGAATTGCTTAGGGCTCAGTCCCTACTAGAACTCAGGTGATTTTGAGACGATTAGAATTTTTATTTTTTGAAGAAATAAATTTTTTATATATTTTTTAACAAATTTCAATTGTCTGATAGCATTCGGGTGGTGGTGCTATACTACTTAAAAATTGAAATAAAATTCTCTATTCTTCAGGATTGAGTATGACTCAGTCCCTGCTAGAACGTAGGTTATATTTACACTCTCAATTAGAATTAGTAGAAAGTTACTAATGAAATGACGAATAGTCGCCCACCAGATGATTTTATAATAATTTCACTAACAATTGCTGAAATTTTACTAATTGCTTAGTAGAATTCTACTAACAATTAGTAGAACTGTTTTATTAACAGTCGATAAAACAGTTTCAATAATTCATTTAGTAAAATAAGTAACGTTAAATTAGTGAAGTTCTACTAAACATTAGCAAAATTTTACTAAAAATTAGTAATATTCTACTTATTAAAAAGGAGGAAAAGTCGTTCACGAAAACTACTAAAAATTAGTAAAATTTTTCTATTTATTAGTCGAATTCTACTAATTGAGATTTAGAGAGTAAGAAATGTAATAAATATTTACCACAGTTGAAAATAGATGTCGCCTGATTGGAACCCTTCCAAAATTCCAAATTTATAGAGCACAACACACACACTAAATTTATTCAAATATTTTTAAACGCGCACTGATTCTACAACAATAATTAAATTATTTAAGTGTCGGGTTGCAACAATTTACTTGCGATGTTGTTATCTATCAATATTTTATAGAAAATATTTAAGAATATTTTAGAATCTCTAAAAATCGTTAGTCTTGAAACAATAAATAATGAAAAACAAATAAAATTATTTCAGAAGCATAACAAAATTTCAAAACAAAATTTTAATAGATATTATAACTTTTTATTACGATTATACTATTTTTAGTACTATGCTTTTTAACTACTACTCTGCAGAGTTTTAAAATTAGCCAATAGTTTTCAAATTAATTTTCCATACATTAGGATTTGAATGATTGATTTTGCGAATTGTAAATTTTTATATTTCAATTGAAAACAAAAGTGTTTTAATCTTTGAAGTAGTGAATTGTAAAAAAATAAGTAAACTTGATAAAAAATTTAGTATAGAATCAACTAGTCACTTGTAAATTGTAACATGTTCGCAACACTGATTAATTAGAAAGCACTTTAAATAATTACCAACTTTTCAAAAAATATACTAAACAAAATATAAATCAAGAAAGACGGTTTAAAAACGCGCACAGATTCTAAACTTTATCTAGGTTGGCCCTGAAAGTAAAAAAATCATAGTAAAATTAATAATAAATTAAGAAAAATTTTTTTTTATTTTACTCTAATATATAAGAAAGAAAAGTAGCTAAGGAGAAAAATGTTCGTGCGAAGAAATGTACCAACAATGTATGTAATATAAAAGAAGCAAATTATTTTAAAGTTATGTTTACCTTACTTTCACCTTTATTAAAAATTTCTTAATTCTGTAAACCTAAAATCAGTTTTTACTAATTATTTTAGACACAATAGTTTATATTAAGAGCTGATCCCCTTTCTGTACTTTTGATTTAAAAAACTACGAATATAATCTAAAATGTTTTGCTTCTTTCGTACCTTTCTTCGTAGCACGTCCCATATTTAATTTACATTCTTTTACAAATATAACAATCTCTTTATGCAATTAAAAAAAAAATTAACCTAAATACTAAAAATTCAATTAATGCTTACAATTTCAGTGGATTCCCTCCAGCAAAGACACGACGTATCCCAGTATAAGTGACAATAATCTTCGAGTCATTCGTCCCCAGAGATCCCTTCTATAATAATTAATCGAAATATAAGAATTTCGAAAACAACAATTTGTTGTAAGAAGACCGAGTTCTCATGACTCAAATTTCTTGTGGCTGGGATTTTGATTTTCGCGACGCGACGAAGTAGTAACCACCGATGGAGGGATCTGGAAATCAAATAATATGAAATTACAAGTTTTATACTTTTTTTTATTATTTTATGACGGAAATTAAATTAACAAACTATACTCACTTAATCCATGAAATGCCAACAACAGAATATCTGTCACTTCGAAATAACACTCCTGCTGATCATATAAATCCAATGGAATAGTAGCCAACCAAACGCAGTGAATGATCCAAATGAACACAAGATCCCCTATTAAACCTTCTCAGTTGCTTCTGGAAAAATTAAAAAGGAATAGATTTATTAATACAATATTAATATAATATATTATATTCATTATATATTAATATAATGAAATAATATACTTTAAATTTGAAATAAAATATTCTATCCTTCAGGGTCTTGTGAGGCTCAGTCCCTACTAAAAATCAGGTGATTTGACGATGACAGAAATATTAAAAATTAGAAGAAAAACATTGTTTTGACTTTTTAAATAAATTTTAATTGTCTGCTGAATGGCGGATAAAGTTAAAACTACTTGAAAGTTAAAATAAAATATTCTATCCTTTAGAATCCTGTAAGGCTCAGTCCTTAATTAAAATCAGATGATTTGCCAATGAAAGAAATATTAAAAATTAGAGAAAAAACATTTTTTTGTCTCTTTCAATAAATTTTGATTGTCTGCTTGATGGCGGATGGCGTATAAGGTAATAATAGTCGTGTTAAATAAAGTGATTAGAACATTAATTGAAAAAGAAAAAAAATGCTAAAAAGGTTATATCCATCACTAATTCACTATAATTGATGACTGCAAAAAGAATTGAAGAACATTGAATGAAATATAATCATCGTCAGTATTGGTTTAAACAAAACAATTTAATATCGTGGATGAAAAAATAAAAAATGAACCGGATTGAATATGATAATTTTTGAAAAATAGATAGTTTTAAAATGTAATAAAATGTTACTTAGCTTTTTAGTCGTCGGTAAAGTTGTATAATAAGCGTTCCTTGAATTCTTCATTCTGCTGTCTCGGCACTCTTGTCGATCATCAAACTAAAAGTCATCATCATTGTCATATTTCCAAATCTACCCCAAGTTTGCACCTGTTCTTCAAATTATCCTCAAGAACCAAGAAGCCAAAATAAATTCTGAAAAACAAACAAAAACAAAATAATTAAAACAAACGAAAAGTACGAATCATTAAAATAAACATTTTCCAACTGAAATTACTTTCCACAAACAATGAATAATTAGTTAAATAAGTTAAAAAATATATTATACATTTAAAAATATATTATATATTTAAAAATATATTATAAACAATTTCAAATATTTACCCTCAGCAAAAAATGCCATAATGAAAAAAAGATTCCATTAGATTTTTATTTCTAAATTCAATTTTAAAATAATAAATGTGAAACAACGTTATGGCGAGAGAAAGACATTTAAGTTTGATGAAAAAAGTTTTGAAATGAAAAATTGTAAAAATATTATAAAGTTCCCCCGAGCAGAAGAATAAGAGAATATGCAAACCGTTAAAGGTATAAACTTCATGAAAAAAAATTTTTATTATTTAATACTTGTTTTTCATAACTTCCTCTTTTTTTTTACTCCCCCTCCTACTCTCGAGGGAAGTTTTCTTTTTTCATCTGACCGTTGACAAGGTCCCTATAGTTCATTCGAGTCGTCACGGGAGAGATATAAGGATACGAGGGGAGTGTGTAGAGGAAAAAGGAAGGTGTTGCGAAACAGGCCCTCTCCTCAATCCTCATATAAGGCGCACGCAAGGAAAATAGTAATTTACTTTATGAATCCCTTTCCCCTAGATTCCCGCAGGATCATCGCTAATATATATAAAATATAATAGCGATGATATATATATATATATATATATATATATATATATATATAACTCGTATTATATATTGTGCCACGGACTAGTCGTATTCGACCTCGTAACGCCCAACGATTATACGACAATGACAAATGTCTTCAGCAGTGCAGCCAAGGCATGAGACAGGGGCATAAAGATATTGCACCGTGAGGTAGGACGAACTAATGTGACATAGATATAAGATGACTTATGAGGCAAAAGGAAAGTTTCAATTGCCCTGAAAAAATATTGAACTCACAGTGACACTCTTTTTGAAGTAATCATTTTTTTTTCTTTATATTGACCACATTTAATATGAAAATAAAAATTTTACTCTCCATTTATTAATTAAAAAATTTTTCTATGCAACCGCTTCCGTTTATAAAACTCTATTTATAAAACTTTTTATTTCCAACTAAACAATCGAAACATTTACACATTTTTCAAAAGTTAATATTGTTTAATATTCAATTATTGTCAAAAAATTTAATAAATTTTTTGGCAAAATTTCAAATTATTTTCAAAAATTTTCCTCAATTCAATGATTTTTAATATCTACTATTTTAATAAAATTTTTCCAAAGAATTCCATTATTTAAAAACATTTAATTATTTTCATAAATAATAAAAATATAACAGGTATTCAATTAGTTACAAAGAATATAATTATTTTCAAATTTGTTAGAAATTTCTTCGTAATAATTCCGCATTATTTTCATAAACTGTACAATTTTTTTTACAGAGATTCAATGATTTTCGTAAATAATAAAATTTTTTTAGGAATTTCAATTATTTTCATAAATAATAAAACTCATAGCAGAATTTCAATTATTTTTAATTTAATTTTAATCGAATTCCTCGAAAAAATGTAATTATTTTAAAAAATTTTATTAAAATTCGTAAAAATAATTTAATGATTTAAAAATTTATTGATAAAATTCTTTATAAGAATTCAATTTTGAGAAACATTCAATTATTCAATAAATTATTTATTTTTCTATTTAATTGATTGTAAAATAAAGAAATAAAGAAATATATAATTAAATTCTCGTAGAATTTTCTAATAAATATTGATTAAAAAATGCATTTCAGTTAAAATTTTAGATAATAATTGAACATTACAAGCATTACAGCGTAAATTTTTAGAAATAAATTAATTTTGAAAAGATTTAAAATTAAAATCTTTGAAAATATAAATTTTTCATACTTTTAACTAACAATTCTACAGAATTAATTTTTTTCAATAAGTTTAACTGAATTTAAAAAAAAAATTATTTCATGCTTCTATTTTCTAATAAATAATTAATTGAAGAATTTTCGAATAAACGACATTTTTTTATCCTTTTAAAGTAATTTTTCTCTGGCATTATTTAGGATCTAAATTTAATCTCTATTATTAAAATTTTGAAAACATTATTTTTGACCATTTTAAAAATTATATTTTTGCAAAAAAATTAAAATTTTTAAAATTGATAAAATTCGTTATAAGAATACCATTTTTTTCATAAATTATAAAATTTTTCTGAGGATTTCAATTATTTATAATACCTACAAATTAAAGAAAATACCTAGAAAAATGGAATTATTTTATTAAATTTTTCGCAAGAATTTAATTACATTTCACGAATTAAATGAAATTCTTTGCTGAAATTTCAAATATTTCCAAAATCTAGTATTTTAATAAAAGTTCTTAAAAGAATTCAATTATTTAAAAAAAAAGGTAATAAAATTCGTTGCAGGAATTCAATTATTTTCAAAAATAATAAAATTTTTTACATTATTTCAATTATTTTAAAAAAAATTTGAAAAAATTCATTGCAAGAATTCAACTAATTTCAAAAATTAATAAAATTCTTCACAGGATTTCAATTATTTTTAAGACAATTTTAAGTAAATTCTTCGAAAAATGGCATTATTTTAAAAAAATTTATTAAAATACGAAGACATTTATAAAAAATTTGTAAATAGTTGAATTTCTGTGAAATTTTTATTATTTATAAAAATAATTTATTGTTTGCTTAGAATTTTATCAACCTTTCTTTTAAATAATTGAATTCTTTTGAAAAATTTTGTTAAAACAGTAAATATTGAAAATCATTGAACTGAGGAAAATTTTTTGAAAATAATTGAAATTTTGCAAAAAATTTTATTAAAATTTTTGAAAATAATTCAAATTTAGAGAAGAATTTTATTATTTTTAAAGATAATTGAATTTTGACGAGAATTTTTTTTCATTTTTGAACATAATTGAATTTCTGCGAAGAATTTTATTACTTTTGAAAATAATTGAATTTCTGCAATAATTTGTAACTTCTCCAAAATTCAATTTTTTTTTTAGTACTTTAATAAAAATCCCTGATTTTCCCCTGATTTCGCTGACCAATTTTACTTTCCCTGTTTTTTCCCTGAATTCCCTGATTTCCCTGACCTGTGGCAACACTGTTCAAGATACAAATTTTTTCTGAATCGGAAGTAAATTCCAAAAAGGTTCCATGGAATCTCCACGGAATTTTTCGACGTGGGATTCATATCTGAATAATAAATATTCATTTTCAAAAACAGAAAATATTCCCTGCTGAATAAAATAAACCATGAAGAATATACTTCAAGTGTGCATATATAAAAGAAATAAAAAAAAACTGAAAACGAGAGGAAAGAAAAATTAAATCAAGAATCAAAGACATTTTTCCTTTCCAAAACTAATAAAATCTTATTAATGCTCCCGATTCTTGTTGATAATTAATAGCGGTACTGCTTCTGAAGTGGATCTCAGGAAAATTATTTCCTTCATTCGAGCGCAAATTATCAATCGTTTAATTTTAATCTTGATTAAATTTCTACTTTTCAATTTTATCGTGAAATAACGTATAATATGAATTTTATTTATATATATATATATACAATACATATAAAAGTGTGAGAGTGTACTTGGAAGACTTGAGCTGACCTGCACAGGTCACTACGCTTCTCTAATTGGATTACTTAGCAATTCAAAGTTCTCAAGAAAATATAATAGGCAAGCGGTTTTGTTGGACGAGTCAAGCCATGAACGTTAGACGATTGTCAATACCAAGTTTCGAGGACTCGAATGTTTTTTGCAATTCTCCATTATTCAAAAGTCCTTGATATATAAATCAACGAAATATAGAAAGAGGAATAAATTTTTTTTTTTTGCAAATTTCTGCATACCGAGAAATTTGTAAAAAAATATTTCTCGAAACATATTTGAATATATTTATTTCGAATAGCAGAATTATATATTTTGCATTTATTATACAAGAAAAAAAGAACTTTCACAATTTTCAACGTAAAACTTCCACTGAGAGAAACTTCTGTCTATTTTTGGCAATTTTTACTATTTTTGGAGTAAAAGTTCCTATGATCAAAGTACATTTTTGTAAAAATTTGTAAAAGTTACTATAGTCTCTAAATCAGCGAAATTTCACTGAATCAAATTTAGAGAGTATACATTATTATTAAATTAAATTAAAAATTAATTTCTTATAGACATTGGATAGTTAATATTAAAAAAATAATATTAATTTTATTAACCACAGTTGAAATTAAGGGAAAAAAATATTTAAAACTTAAAAAACTGGAACTTAATGCATTGCAATATTTAATTTCCTACAATATACCGATGGCTAATTAGGAAAATTTTAACAGTTTTAATCATTGTATAGAAAAAACTTATTTAATCCGACAATTTACAATCTAGAAATCCGATAGAATTAATTCAATTACCTGCAATTGAGAATTATAGTAACGAACTCTTCTAAATTATTCAAATTTAATTTTTCATTTATTCTCCTTATTCATGTGCGCTGAATAAATTGAAATATTATTATAATTATATTAAGAAATGTAGGATAATTATTTTTAAAAAACCATTCTTATTTCAATTGCAAAAAATAGGTACAATACAAAAAAATGTAGTATTCTATATTTTTTAACAGATGGAGACTTCTATTTTTAATTATTATTTTTAATTTTCTAGTTTTGAAATAGAAAGAATTCTCAGAAAAATATTTGTTTAAATCAACAAAATAAATGCATTACATTCCATTTTTAAATGTTTTCAATTTTAAAATTAATCTACTGCAAATCAATGAATTCTTGCAAAGTATTTATCAAAAAATTTGAAAATAATTGAATTCATTTCAATAATTTTATCAAGAAATTTTTTAATAATTAAATTCTTTCGAGAAAATGTAATTAAAATTGTATTGAAAATAATTTTATTCTTGGCAAAACTTTTATTTATAATTCTTTAAAATAATAATTAAATTCTTTCGAGAAAATGTAATTAAAATTGTATTGAAAATAATTTTATTCTTGGCAAGATTTAAATTTAAAATTCTTTAAAATAATAATTAAATTCTTCGAGAAAATGTAATTAAAATTGTTTTGAAAATAATTTAATTCTTGGCAAGATTTTTATTTAAAATTCTTTAAAATAATAATTTTTACTGAAAATTTTGAAAGTGATTGAATTTTATAAAAATTTTCTTTTAAGTTTTTAAAATAATCGTGTTTATTATTTATTTTCCTATTAAATTATATTAAAATTATTCATAGAAACTTAAATTCTTTTAAACAATTTTATTAGAGTTTCCGTAAATAATTGCATTTTTTTTTAAGAATTTCATTAAATTTTGTAAAAATAATGTATTTTTTTAAATAATTTTAATTGAAAATTTTGAAAATAATTGAAATTTACAAAGAATTTTTTTTAAAAACTTTTGAGAACAATTAAATTGTTTAAAAAAATTTATTAGAATTTTTAAAAATAATTGAACCTATTAGAGAAGTTTTATTAAAATTATCTGGAATATAATTAAATTTTTTCTCAGAAATCTTCTTAAAATTGTATTGAAAATAATTGAATTTCTCAAAAGAATTTTATTTTCAAAAATAATTGAATTCTTTCCAAGAATTTTACAATTTATTAAAATAATTGAATTGTTTCGAAGAATTTTATCAGAATTGTTGAAAATAATTGAATTCCTTTGAAGAATTTGATTATTTATGAAAATATTTTAATCTTGCAAAGAATTGTCTTATTTATAAAAATAATGGAAATATTACAGAGGATTTTACAATTCATAAAAATAATTGAATTGTTTTGAAGAACTTTATTTGAATTGCTGAAAATAATTGAATTGCTTCGAAGAATTTTATCTGAATTTTTGAAATTGAAAATTGAATTTGAAATTGAAAATTATTTTTTTAAAAGAATTTCATCAAAATTGTCGAAAATAATTGAATTTATATTGAAATTCTTTAAAATAATCGATTTTAATTAATATTTTTAAAAATAATTGTATTCTTTCGAGAAATTTTATTAAAATTCTATTGAAAATAATTGAATTGCTCTAAAAATATTATTTATCAAGAATAATGAATAATAAACTACAAAGTAGCGCGATTATCGAGCACAAGGAGAAGCGTCTCCCCACCCTTTTTTTCGCTCCCCACCCTAACGTACAAGCCGAACCCTTCGCACGGCGAGATTTAATTTTTTTACATTAGCAATAAGAACAATAATTAATTAAAATAACAAATGAATTAATTATAATAACAAAATTATTTTATTAAAATAATTCAATTTTAATAAATTCACATTCGAATAGAAAACTGATTTGTTCGGAAAAAGAAATTTTTTCGAAACCAAACAACTTTTTTCCGTATCTGAGAATTTGATTGATGGATCTGTGTATTGTTTTAATGAAATTTTCGGTGCACCGGCATTATAATCAAAAGCTGTGAATTTTCCGTCATCGTGACTCACTTTATATCAACGAAAACCATTATAATGTTAAACCATTATAAATTATCTCGCATCGTGTGTGTATTATATACACATAGCATATAGAAAATACCTCTCAGTATGTATTCCAGTATTATTAATTAATATTTCGGATATGATTATTAATGAGACGTCATATTGTCGCGTCAAGTTTTCCCTTCTTCTTCACTGCCGCTTCTTCATTGAAGCTCTCCCTCTTTTAATACACTTTACTTTATAACTACGTTTTTTCTTTTATTTTTTTTTCTTCTTCTTCTACTATATACTATTTTACGTCGTGTCGGTCTTTTCATTCATCCTTGACGCTTTGACACCCGGACGTCAGACCTGCAATTCGCTCTCTATCGTGTTAGTAACATCGTTCCTCAAACAACATTTATTTATCGTTTCGAATCATCCGTCAATTTTTATACTCTCTCTCTCTCTCTCTCCCAATTTCCTGAATGAAAAACTCGACAATCGAATTTTGTTGGAGCTTTGTAAAAAAAAATCGGTAATGGATATATATGTGTATGTGTATATATATAAAGAGAGAAAGTGAACAGTGATGATATGAGTTAAAACAAAAAAATAAACGAATTTCAGAAAAAAAAAAAATAGTGTGGAATGATATAAATTGACAAATGTGAAAATTGAGAGGAGCAATTATGGAGAATGGGACTTTAATAAATGATACGAGGGACGAGGAACTCGCAAAATGGGAAATTGGCATTTTGACCTGTTTTTTCGTCATCATCATTATTGGCAATTCCCTTGTTTTATTCTCCATTTATTTAAAAAGACATTACGGACAAAGAAAAAAATTAACTCGAATGCATTTTTTCATTATGAATTTAAGTGTCGCTGACTTGCTTACTGCTGTTCTCAATGTTTTACCACAAATGGCGTGGAAAATCACTTTCAGGTATGTGTCATATTTCAAAGAAAAATTACATTTTCTTTTATCGGACACACAGTTTTTTTTTGCAATTTAGGAAATTTATTTACTTACATACGTAAGTAAAACGTTCGAGAAACAAATGCAATCTTTGGTGCAAATTATTTTATCTATTTTTATCATTATTATTATTTATTCTATTTATTATTATTATTTATTTTATTTATTATTATTAATTTTGCTATTTTAAAATTTACAGACAATGGTATTTTCTATCTTATTTTTTCCACTTAATTTGTTATTTTTTTTTTATTTTATTTTTTTTTCTCTTCATTATTCAACTGTGACGTAAAAACTTTATTTATAATATAAAATATTATTCACCTAATGTACAAATCGATAAAGAAAATCAAGAAGTTAGATAGTTAAAATGTGTAGAAAAATAAATAAAAAATAGAACTAAGTTCATTAACTGCCTTTTTAACATAAAATGTTTCTAATTTAATGATAAAACGAATAATTATAAAAATAAATAAATAATACCAAAAGAACATTATTTTTTTATTGTAAGTCCATATGTTGTTTAAATAAATAAGATAAATAATAAATATTAAATAATTAATAATAAATAATAAATAAATAAGTAATAAATAATAATAGTAAATAATAACGAGAAAATAAAAAATAATATAATAATAAAAAAACAATACTAAAACTGAATAAAAGAATAACTTTATAGTTATTAATAAATAAAGAATAACGAAATAATGAAATCAACCATTTGCTAATCCACTTTTTAAAAAAAAATTATTTCATTCACATTCATTTCACATTATTCTTCCAGAGTTTTATAGAATATTATAAATAAAATTGACTTTATAATCCTGACCGGTATATTAGTCGATAACTTCTTTCGTTATTCGTTATATAAACAATATAATTTCAAGTTTAATGAAAAATGATAACGTGAGAAATATATTTGTGACAAAGTTATTTTAGTTTGACAGTTTTATTATTTATTGCAAAAAAAAGAAGTAAATTATATATAGGCGAAAAAGCGGAAGCATTTTAGTTCCAATAACAAAAATATTAGAACAAAAATTTGAAATTCAAAGCATTATATCTTGTAAAAACGATGAATTCAATTCACACGAGTAAATTATATTTTTAAATATTTCTTCTTCCAAATCAGTCGAATTCATTTTGCTATTAGAGCTTCAATTTTATTTATATTAACAATGCAATGAAATTACTCTAATTTTCAAAATATAATAACAGCAGGCCTCGGAACCACATTAACGAGCAAAAAAAGTCGCTTTAGTCTATTAAAAATAGAAAAAAAGTCGAAAAAGTCGTTTATTTAATTTTCTGTTGTCACAAAAATTTTATTTTGTATTTCCCTAATTCTTCACTGATTTCAAAATTCAATTAATTAAAACTTGTATAATTTTTGCTTAATAACTACCTATTTAAATCCTTCTTCTTTCTTTTTTCACAGAAAATAAAATTTTTTAAATTTCAATTCAAAATTTAATAATTTCTAAAAATTAAAACTATAACCATTCTAAAAATTCAATTATCTTCTAGAACTTTGAACTAAACTTCAACAATTGAAATCTTATGAAGAATTTTACTATTTATAAAAATAATTGAATTGTTTCAAAGAATTTATTAAAATTTTAGGAAATAATTAAAATTTATGGAAATATTTTAGAATATTTGAATTCATCCGAGAAATCCAATTAAAATTGTTTTGAAAATAATTGAATTCCTGCAAAGGATTTTACTATTTATAATAGTAATTGAATTATTGCGGAGAATTTTACTATTTATAAAAATAATTGAAATGTTTCGAAGAATTTATTAAAATTTTGAAGGAATAATTAAATTGCTGTGAAGAATTTTATAGAAATATTTGATAATAATGAAATTTTTTCGAGAAATTCAATTAAAGTTGTTTCGAAAATAATTGAATTTCTTTAAAAAATTTTATTAAAATTTAGTATATTTAAAATAATTGAATTCTTTAAATTTTTTTGACGAATATATATTGAAAAATTGCATTGAAAGTAATTTAATTTTTATATAGAATTCTTTAAAAATATTTTGAAAATAATTGAATTATTTTTGAGAGAATTTTAAATTCTTGTTAAAATTGAATTTTATGGAAATTTTTGAAAATAATTTAATTCTTTCGTGCACTTTTATTTAAATTTGATTAAAAATTTAAAACAAATTTTAAAAATTGAATTCTTCCGAGGAATTCAATTAAAATTGTTTTGAAAATAATTGAATTTTTGTAAAGATTTTTACTATTTAAAAAAATAATTGAATAATTCTTTAGAAGGATTTATTAAAATTTTAGAAAATAATTGAATTCTTTCATGAAATTTTATCAAAATTTTTAAAAAAAATATGAACAGTAATAATTAATTTTCAGTAAAGTTGCCTTAATCTAGTGCAACTATTTACTCTCCAAATTTTAATAACTGAAATTTTCCTTTATCAAAATTAGAGAAGGAAAAATTTAATTTCCAAAATTTTATAAATACTAAATTTCTAAACAAAAACAAAAAAGCAAAGAAACAATTAAGAAAATTACAAAAAAAACTTGGGAAAGGTTAATTCAGCAAGTGTCCTAGATTTCAGGGAGGAGCGTTCCTCTGCAAATTGATAAAGTTTGGCCAACCTATCGGTCCATACTTAAGCTCCTACATCCTAACGGCGACAGCTATAGACAGATATCATGCGATATGTTTTCCCTTCAGCTATTGTCGCACTACGTCAAGAAGATCAAGGATTATGGTCTACAGTGCTTGGATAATTGCTCTCATACTGTGCACACCACAAGTAAATTTTAATTCTTTACTTTTTTTATCTCTTTTTTTCTCTCACCTCAATCACATGTCAAAAAATACTGTAATTTTAATCTCTGACAGCTTGTTTTCTATATTCATTTCTAATGAAGACTATTTTGTTTTTTTTATCTTTTCTACAAATGGCATATAAACATAATTTGTAATTTATATTTTTATGTAAGTTGTAGTTTATATTTTTGCATAATTTGTAATCTATATTTTTGCATTAATTTGTACTCGTTAAAGTTTAATTGGTAAAAATTTTTACTACATAATTTAAATTAGTGACAACTTTTTGCTTTTGAATTAGTAAAAAGGTTTTTGAATTAGTGACTGACTTTTTGCTTTTGAATTAGGAAAATTCACTAATAAATTGGTAAAAATTACTATTTATCAGTAAAATTCACTAATAATAAATTAGTAAAAATTACTACAAAAAAATATATTCAACTCAGAGCCCTATTTAAACTTTTTGTTTTTCCAATAAATTTTATTTGGTTCAAAGAAACATTTTATTTTTGTCATTGAATCAAATAAAATTTTCATTTAGGTAAAACAAAAATTATAAAATTGTTATTTAAAACAAATAAATACCTACTAAAAAAAATTTACTTGACTCTGAGACAAATAAACCTTTATTTACCTCAGATAAAATATGTTTGGTTAAAAATAAAATTATATTAAATTAAATAAAAATTAAATTAAAAATTTGTATCTGGGTGCAGAATTTGTAATTTTTATTTTTGATTCCAGCTTTTTGTATTTTCATATCAAACAATTTCTCCGGGAGTTTGGGACTGTTGGGCCACTTTTACAATGCCTTATGGACAAGAAGCTTACGTCACGTGGTCAGTTGAATTCAAAATTAATAAATTATTGAGAATAATAATTAATATTCTACATATTTGCCTTAATTTTTTTTCAGTGTACGAATAGTTTTCAAAATATTACGTATGCAATAATCAAAAGTGCTCAAATATTTTTTCACCTAAACGGAACAATATTACCTTAAAATTCGGTTTTAATTTCAAACCAAATATTTATACGCAACGTTACCCGATATTATCCCAATTAGCTCAAAAAATACCCCAAAAAAATATTCCTCCACATAATCCAAACAACTGAATTTAACATTTTCAAATTATCCAAATATCAAATATTATACAGACAATATTGCCTGAATTTCTCAAAAATATTCTAACGTCAATGTTTACACAACATTGAACATTGATCCAATATTGAACTAAGTTTACCTCATCGCAATATTACCCTCCAATTTTCCTTATAAGCATAATATAGAGAAATCAAAGGAAAATTCTTTCATATCTATATTTTAGCGTGCGTGAGTTTCATTTGATTATTTTTCACTAGACTTTTATTTTTTACATCCCTTTCACTCAGCAGAGAGATTCAAACCCCTCTTTCTCTCACTCTATACGGGAAAAATACTATGTCTACCCAGTAGGATATGATATAATAAACCATCGTTCCATTTCCGTTTCTCTCTCTTTCTCTCTATATATATATATAAATATTTTTTTCTCTTTCACAAACAGGTACAGCATCTCTGTTTTTCTACTTCCATTCACTGTTTTGGTCTATACATATACAGGAATTTGCATTGGAGTTTGGAAAAATAGTGGAGTATCGGACCCATTAGAAATTGGATATAAAAAAAATTCGAATATTATAAAAAAAAAACAAAGTCCATTAATAACAAAGGCGAGAGTAAATACGATGAAACAAACAATAGTTGTTGTTACTCTTTATTTTTTAACATGGAGTCCATTTATTGGTTGTGAACTATGGATGGCATGGGATCCAATAAGGGCATTAAATTCTTCAATTTTCGATGGTAAACTATTATTCTCGTAAATTCATTTCCTAATTTTAAGTTTTATACTTTGAAAAAGAATTTTACTCTCTAAATTTAAATTAGTATAAAAATATTCACTAATTTGAATTAGTGACTGATTTTTTGCTTTTAAATTATTAAATTTTACTAGAAAATTATTAGAAACTAGGTAGCAAATGTTACGCACTCTAGCGCGCGGAACGTGATATTCAATAATTTATTATTGTTATGCAAATTACAATATTTTTTATTTTTTAATTTAAATTTAATAAATAATTTCATAATCAAAATTTCAAAAATTCACTTATTAAGTACAAAATTAATTATTACTGTTCATATTTTCAAAAATTTTAATAAATCCTTCTAAACAATTTAATTATTTTTTTAAATAGTAAAATCTTTACAAAAATTCAATTATTTTCAAAAAAATTTTAATTAAATTCCTCAAAAAAATTCAATTTTTTAAAAAATTTTAACACATTTCAAAAAAATTCAATTATTTTTATAAACAGTAAAATTCTTCGCAATAATTCAATTATTTTTATAAATAGTATTAAATCCTTTGTAAGAATTCAATTATTTTCAAAACAATTTTAAATGATTTCCTCTAATGAATTCAAATATTTTAAAATATTTCCATAAATTTCAATTATTTCCTAAAATTTTAATAAATTCTTCGAAACAATTCAATTATTTTTATAAATATAGTGAAATTCTTCGCAAGAATTCAATTATTTTCAATTCAATTTTAATAGATTTACTCGAAAGAATTAAATAATTTTCAAAAATTTCCATAAAATTCAATTTCAACAAGAATTTAAAATTCTCTAAAAAATAATTCAATTATTCTCAAAATATTTTTCAAAAATTCTATATACAAAAATAAATTACTTTCAATGCAATTTTTAAATAATTATATTCGTCAAAAAAATAGAAAGAATTCAATTATTTTCAAAAAATAATAAAATTCTTGTGATGAATTCAATTATTTTGAATATACTTAATTTTAATGAAATTCAATTTGAATTAGTACATTTTACAGATAGATTAGTACCTAGAATTTACTATTTATTAGTAAAATTTACTAATATAATAATTAAAGTCTTTTAAAAAAGAATTAATTTATAAAAAATATTTATTAAATTAATATAATGGTAATAAAAATAAAATAGTAATTATGAACAATAAAAAAATTTATAAATATTATAATAAAAATTAAAACATCAATTACTCTCTAAATTTAAATTAGTAAAAATAGTTATTAGTTTTAATTAGTGTCTGACTCTTTGCTTTAAAATTAGTAAATTTTACTAATAAATTAGTAGAAGTTATTATATTTGTAAAAAAAATTATAAATTAGTAAATTTTAATAATAAATAGTAATTTCTACTAATTTTCACTAATTTATTAGTATATGCTAATTCAAAAGCATAAAGTCAGTCACTAATTTAAATGAGTAAATATGTTTACTAATTTAAATTTAGAGTTTTTTTTTCTCGATATCAATTATTTTTTTATTTCAAATTTTTATATTTTAAATAAATAAATAAATTATTTAATTAATAAATTTTACTAATAAATTAGTAGAAATTACTATTTAGAAAGAAAAATTAACAATTAGTAAATTTTACTAATAATTAGTAATTTCCAGTTCCACTAATTTTTACAAATTTATTAGTAAAATTTGCTAATTCGAAAGCAAAAAGTCAGTCACTAATTCAAATGAGTAAATATTTTTACTAATTTAAATTTAGAGTGTAATATTGATAATGATGTAATTTTTCTTATTATTTATAATTATTATTTTCTGTTTATTATCATTGTATTAATTTCATCATAATTTTTTATAAATTTATCCTTTTTTAAAAGACTTCAAACCTAAGTATATCCTTCACAAAGTTTTTTTTATCTCGATATCAATTATTTTTTTATATCAAATTTTTATATTTTAAAGGACTTTACGAAACCTTACAATATTTCTGAGAATATGTTTTTTTTAATCTATTTTCTTATGTAGAATTTTTTTTCTGCGCAAACTTTTAAATGTATTATTGACATTGTATATAAATAATAATAGAAAAAACGATTTAAATGATTGAGTGAATAACATAAATTATAACCTTTGTGACGACAAACTAGAATTACTCAAAGAAACAAATCTTTTACTTATATAGACGTATTAACATTTATGTAAATTAATAAAATTGGTTGATTAATTATTAATGATTTTTATGTCTCAATAAGTCAATTTTATAACAACAACATACAAAAGTTACAATTTTTTTCTCACTTTTTTTTTTAAAAATAAAAAAAATTTCTATTTCAGAAAGAGATGAAAAAATAAAATAGTCTCATAAACAAGTGATTAACATTTTTAATTCTTTACTATTCAAAAGTTGAAATATCACATATCAAGTTTTTTAATTATTTGTTTCTATTTTCATTATTGTAATCGTAATTATTATAGATTATTGTTTCAATTGCAATAAAATTCTATTTAAATTTTAATTAACTAAATTATTTTTTTTTTAAATTTGTTTTTTATTGTATTCATTTAATCAATTTAATCAATTTCATCAACTTAATTAATTTAATAATCAATTAATATTTAATTTAATAATTTAAACTCAGTGTATAAATATACAATGTCAATAATAACAATGACTTTTGACACTGAGTAAGAAAAATGTATATAAAATTATAAATATATTTTTTTTGACAGGTCCATTATTTACTGTGCTTTCTCTATTAAGCTGTCTGACGAGTTGTGTAAATCCATGGATATACATAGCATTTAATTCTGAACTGCGAATCCTCTTATTAAATTTTCTACGGAAAATAACAAGACATAAATATTCACCAGCGTCAGGTATAATTGAAATCAATTTAAAAAATGTCAACTTTTTATTCTAATATTCTAGTTTACCTTCAAAATCAATATAAAATATATAACGTGAAAGAAAGAAAAATTTCCCCTGAATCGTATTTTTTAAAAAGAAATTTTAATTTTAAATATAACTTTTAATAATTAAAAGTACAACATTCTCAATACGAATTTATATTTAAAAAAAATTAATAATAGAATTATGCAAAAATTCTCTTATTATTAATAATTGCCTTAGTAATGTGAATGAATAAAAATACATATTTTATTGACCTACTCTATACAAGAAAGTGATAATCTTTTCCAATTAAATAAAAGTTAACATTAACTGAACATTATAATGTTCAAAAAATTATGAAAAATTAAATAAATCAAGGAAACAATTTATATTCCATATTTATATTCATCTATATTAATGTTATATATATATCTGAATATTTAAAATTTATGGATTTATGGATAAATTATTTTCAGACGATAATTCAAAAATTGGACATTCAAATGAACCCTCAACAACGTCCTCATTGATCTCAAAAGTATCCACGTGTCCAAATACAGTAAAGCCAATTTACACGGAAGTAAGAGAACGAAATATTTAATTGTATCATTCACGTGAAATATAGTCAAATTAGTGATATAGAAATAATGAGATAATAATTTATTCAATTATTTATTTAACGAAATACAACCAAATTGTATTGTATTTATAAAGTTAAAATAATTATATCTTTTTGTAATTAGCATTGTTCTTAAATAAAGGAGATTGTGACATTTTTTTATACAAAAAAATATTCTATTTTTTTGAATTTAATTTTAATTGAAAATTTTTTTTTTAATTGTCTTGTTATTTTCCATTTGAAATTTTGTTTCTTGAAAAATTTTAACATTGGTTGATTAAACATTTTCAGAAAACTAACACCATTATGGATTAATTAATTAACTATCTATTAATTAACTACCTATCTATTAATTAATTAACTATTAATTAATTACCTATTAAATAATGAACTATTAATTAATAAACTATTAATTTTGTTTATTTGTTTATACACCCGCCTTAAGACTTAATTCCTTTAATTTCTCATTGACGATTATTTATTAATACTATAATAATTAATAACTAACATTATGAATTTAATATTTTTAAATTTAATTTATAATTATTAATCAAATTTACTTAATTAAGCATCTAATTTTATTATCAATTATTATTGCTATCAATACTTTTTTCTAATTCTTTAAAACATAAATATTTTTTTTTATTCCCCTACTATGAATAATTAAGTAACAAATTTATATAATTTAATCTAGAAACAACTTTTACTACACGCTTTATATATAAAAGAGAACAATGAATTATTTTCCCATTATTATGATTATTTGTATTAAAAACTTTTCATTACAAAAACCTTTTGAAGATCATTTTTCCATAAACTAACAAACTTGGTCACTTCGCCATTTATTATTCTTTCTTCTTTTTTTATTTCTTTTTTCCTCTAGTTTGCCCCGTTTTACATTCCTTTACAGTTCTCTACTCATTAGTATTTCCATCGAATGTACCTCTATTATATTCCATCGTTTGTATTATCCATTTTTATCCCAACGATATCCCCAGCGACTCTCATATTTATGTTAATATTTCTTCTTTTTGTCAGTGGCGAGACCCTTCAATAACTCCCCCCCCCCCCCTCTTCCCCCCTTCCATCATCTAGTTCAAGAAATAAAAATTCTACGTGACTATCTTTTTTTAAATTTAGTTCAATAATTATTATTCGAAAAAAAACAAAAATATAAAATATAAATAATTCAATTCAATAAAATAATTCAATATAATTTTTATTTAAACTAAAAATTACTTATCAATAAATTCGGTTAATTATTAATTAATTATTTACAAATGAGCGCCAGAAATGAGTTATTTATAATTTGAATTATTATTTATTTAAAAACTGCACTTGTTATTAATAAATTATCAGTTTTCAAAGTACCGTATTTTTAATAAATTAATAGCAATTAATTAATTGCTGTGTATATTTATTTATTTTATTTCATCTCTCACAGTTCATTTATTTATATACTTATTTATTATTTACTCCTTTATTTATTTATGTACCCAATTATTATTTACTTGTTTATTTATTTATGTATTTCCTTATTTACTATTTAGTTCTTTATTTACTTAATTATTATTTATTTCCATCTATTTACTCAGTTTTTAATTTACTTCTCTATTTATTTATCAATTTACTATTTTTTATTTACTTATATATTTACTCATTTATTTACATATTTACTTACTAAATTATTATTTACTTTTCTTTCTATTTATAAATTTAGTTATTCTTTATAAACTTTTTTATTTATTTTTTTTTCAGTTACTTATTTATTTACTCATTTATTCATTTCTAAATTTACATATTCTTTATAAACTTTTTTATTTATTTATTAATTTACTAGTCTTTATTTACACATTTAATTACTTCTCTCTGTTCTTATTTTTATTAATTACTCATTTGTTCATTTATTTATACTTATTTATTAGTTACTCATTTATTAATTTAAATAATTAAACTCTATTATTTGTTTATTTACATATTTATTTACAAAATTATTATTTACCTCTTTATTTTGTTATTTATAAATTTACTAATTCTTTATTTACTTATTTACTAATTTGTTTATTTACATATTTTCTTAATTAACTTTTTTTTCTATTTACTTATTTACTATTTACCTATGTACTTATTTATCAATTTACTATTCTTTATTAACTTTTTTATTTAGTTACACATTTACTTACTTAACTATTATTTAATTCTTTATTTTATTAAATTTTTTTATTTATTTAATTACGTAATTATTATTTACTCCTTTATTTATTTATTTACTCATTTACTTTCTTACTTATTATTTAATTCTTTATTTAATTATCTATTTCCTTCGTTATTTACTTATTTATTTATTTATACATTTACTTTTTATTATTTACATCTCTATTTGCTTATATTTGTTATTTACTTCTTTATTTATTTATCAATTTACTAGTCTTGATTTATTTAATTACGAAATTATTATTTACCTCTCTATTTGATTTATTATTTACTTTTCTAGTTATTTATAAATTTACTTATTTATAAATTTATTTAATATTTACTTATTTACTAATTTGTTTATTTACATATTTTTTCAATTAATTTTTTTTCTATTTACTTATTTACTATTTACCTATTTAATTATTTATCAATTTACTATTCTTTATTAACTTTTTTTATTTTGTTACACATAAAACTATTATTTCATTCATTATTTTATTAAATTTTTTTATTTATTTTCTTATTTAATTACTTATTTAATTACTTAATTATTATTTACTCCTTTATTTATTTGCTATTTTATTTTTTTAATTAATTAATTTATTTATATGCACTTGTCTAATACTCCAATGCTCCATATTTTCCAACTATTAATTGTATATTAAATCAATTATGAATAATTGAATTATAAAATTATTTGAGAATAATAATTTAGCAAACTGAACGAATTTTGCACTTGAAAGCGTGATGAACTAAGCGAGCAAAATAAATTTATCGAACGGGCAGTGTGCAGAAAATTGGATTAAAATTGACAATGTTGCATAATTATTAGGTATAATTGATTCAATGTGGAAAATTAAAATGATTAGAGACACGTCCCTGTTGAAGATGAGCAAGGTAAGTAATGTATATACATACATAAATTATATGAGAACCTCTGTCAGAACACCTGAATACTTAATAAACGGATAAAATGAACATTATTAAAGTCTGTTTGTGACCGATCCACATCTCTTCCGAGGCCAAGTTCTTTAGTCACACGTGACATTTTACAAGAAGTGCATGGGGTCGCCCCCATAAGAATCGAACATCACATTTACGGATTAAAAAACAAATAATAAAGAACACAAATTTTCACTCATCTCAATAATGGACATAAAACAAGAGGAATATCAGCGGGAATTTTGCAAAAATGAGGTAACAGATTGATACAAAAAAAAAGATGAAATCCGATAAAAATGAATTTAAAAATTATTTTACGCGTTTTATCGAAAATAATTTACCAAATGGTATTGAAAATTTTTTTTATTTTTTATTATTGAAAAAAATGCTTTTAATTTCAAATCCATATTTTTCCCTGTGATTTCAAATACGTTCTAGATTAATTGGAGTACATTTCTTTTTTTTTTCTTTCTAAAAAAGAGAAAACTAAATTTAAAATGTAAATTTATTTTCGACTCCAATAATCGAAAAATCAATAAAACATTTTGATGAGATATAATTAATCAGTTTATAAATTAGAGCACTGAATAATTAGTACTTCCACTATTGATTCATACTTGATTTAATTTTGCATAAAACTTACATTTTACCGATTACAAGAGTTAGAGAGAGAAAATTTTTATTAATATTCATTAAAAAAAATCGAAATTTATTATAAAGTCCGTCAAAGGATGAACAAAAAAAAATGTACAGCGTAATTTGCTATTCATTTCTCATAATTTTCCTTCTTACGTTTTTCTTTTTTTCTTCAAATGATAAAATATTCAAGTCTGATAAACCATTTTGGATTTCTTATGACGTCTACAATATTATTAATCATGTTTTTAAAAAAATGATCTCATTCCGATTATTTTACCTTTCTCTTTAAATAAAATGAAAATGATTTTTTTCTAATATTTTAACACTCGGTAAATAATTCATCTTTTGTTAATAATTTTGATACTCATTTGTTTAATAAATAATTAACTGGCCAAAATTCATTATTATTAAATATTAATCAATATTAAATATATTTCCAATTCCTCTTTGTCTTATTTAGTTAAAGAAAATTCAGAGGAATCAAATTGGTTTTTAATTTTCAAAAATAAGGAAAAATTTCTTGAGAGATTTTTCCTGTTAATATTTTAAGAGAAAACTCAATTTTCTTTAAATTAGAAATCAATAAAATGCGAGAAGAATTTTTTTAAAAACAATTTTATCGTTTTTAGTCGGACAAAGAAAGCAATGACGAGGAATATTCTCAACCAAGAGTTTTACTCGATCTCGACGAAAATTCCAAACATCAACAAATTCTACAGCAGGATTTAAGTTCCTCCTCGAGTCATTTTGCAGAAGATCCTCGACCCGGTAAAAAAAACCATAATAATTGAAAGAAAAATTTTATTTTCAGAATTTTTTTTCTCATAATTTAAAAATCGAGAAAAAGTCTTTTGCTATTTTTTTCCCTAGGGGATTAAAAATCTATGCAGTTTTTTCTCAGGGGATAAAAAATCTATGTAATTTTTTTTCTTATGGGATAACAAATCTTTGCATCTTCTCTTCCTATGAAATAAAATATCTTTTGAATTATTTTCTTCTCAAGGGATAACAAATCTAAGCAATTATTTTTTTCTACAAAAAAATTAAAAATTTATTTATTTTTTTTAGAAGACTCGAAAACAGTTTCTAATTTATACCAATAAAATTTTTCAAAATAATTCGAATATTTCCGCATAAACAATAAAATTCTTTGCAGGAATTCAATTATTTTCTAAACAATTTTAATAAAATTTCTCCAAAGAATTAATTTCTTCTGAATTTTAAAATAAAATTCTTCCCAGAATTTCAATTATTTTCAAAAATTTTAGTGAAATTTTAAATAAGAAATAAAATTGTTCCTTGGAATACAATTATTTTTATAAATAACAAAAATTCTCCAGAGAAATTCAATTATTTTCAAATTTCAACACAATTTTAATAAAATGTCTCGAAAGAATTCAATTATTTTCATAAATAGTAACATTCTTTAGTTGAATTTAATTATTTTTAATCTAATTTTAATAACATTTTTCCCTGGAATTCAATTATTTTTATAAATAATAAAAATTCTTCAGGAGAGTTAAATTATTTCACTCTAACACAACACAATTTTAATAAAATGCCTCGAAAAAAATTTAATTATTTTCAATACAAATTTAATAGAATTTCCCGAAAGAATTCACTTATTTCCATAAATAATTAAAATTCTTCTGATGAATTTAATTATTTTTAATATAATTTTAATAAAATTCTTCCAAAAATTAAATTATTTTTATAAATAAGAAAAATTCTTCCGAGGAGTTCAATTATCATCAACACAAATTTTAAAAAAATCTCTCGATAGAATTTAATTATTTTCATTACAAATTTAATACAATTTCTCGAAAAAAATTCAAATATTTCCATAAATAATAACAGTCTTTTCATGAATTTAATTATTTTTAAAAATTTTAATAAAATTCTTCAATAAAATTCAATTACTTTCATAAATAATCAATTTTTCAAAAAAATTTTATTATTTTCATTGTACAATATTATTAATTGAATTATTCCTTAAAAGTATTCCTTTAATTGTTTTCGAAAATTTACATGAACATCTTCAAATCAATCCAATTATTTAAAAAAATTTTAATTAAATAATTACTAATAAATATTTAATTAATCATAAATCAATAAATTAATTACTCAAAAATCTATGCAATTTTTTTTCTTAGGGGATAAACTGTCTTTGCAATCATTTTTTCCCTAAGGAATAAAAAATCTATGCAATTTTTTTTTTTACTGAATAAATTGTCTTCACAATTATTATTTTTTTCTTAGAGGATAAAAAATCTAAGTAATTATTTTTTCTCAGAAGATAAAAAAATCTTTGCAATTTTTTTTTTTTATTCTCAGGGGATAAAAAATGAAAAATTAATTTCTTTTTTTTAGAAGTCCAATATACGAGTCGAAAACAGTTCTTGAGAAGACGTTGGCACGAATCAGACTTTGAACAACGTTCACAAACTTCAGAAGGAGTGGTTGTAATAAGAGTACCTGAACCTGAAGTGGTGGAAACTCCGTCTAATTTAGAGTTGCTTCACCAAACAAGTATTAAACCAGTGCATCGTGAAGCTTCACAAACTGAGAAAGGTAAGTAGCTTACATTCTGTCAATATCTAATTAGGCAAACTGAAAATAAGAAGATTTTGATTCGACAAATTTTCAATTATATCAGCGAAAAAAAAATCTTCTTGTAAACGAAACAAGGAATAATTTCAAAACCGAAAAGGGGAAAATATTTTTAAATTAAATAATTTAAATTATAAAACATTTCTGGAATGCAAAACATTATAGAAGTGAATTTAATAATAATAATGAATAACTAATTATTATCTTTTTATTAATATTCAAATATAATAATTAAAAAATTTTTCTCAATAAATAAAATTAAAAATGAACAGATATTTCGAAAATTAAAATCTCTTAAACAAATGTACCAGTTAAATTGAGCGTGGAACATGGTAATTGGACTAATTAAAATCCTAATTAAATTGAAGTTAATTATAAAAAAGCGCATAATTTAATTTCACCCGAGGAATGTTTCGGAACCAATTTTCCATGTACAAATTAAATACACGAAATATTTTAAATAACATATGTTACTGGCAAACAATTTCAAACTCAATATCATATAAAACATAATTAATTTTATAAATTACTTTTAGAATTGTATATCAAATCAAAACCGTGTATTATGTTAAATATTCTTTTATCTAAAATAAAGCGTTTTATTTTTATTTGCAATTTTTATTATCTTTATACTTTTTTCAATCATTTTATTTTTATTAACTTAATTCAGGGCTCGAACTATTGTTCGTAAATCATGTAAAGGTCTGTAAATTTGCTTGAAGTCTGTAAAAGTCAGTTCAAAAAAAAGATCCGTAAAGTCCGTAATTTGATTAAGAAAAGACGAAAATTATTAAAAATAAAGCATTTATATAGAAGAATTTTAGTTAAAAAATCGCAAAAAAATTTAAGTTCTGGAAAAGTTATAAATTATTTAATGAATAATTTTACTTAAATATTTCAAAATTAATTCAATTTTAAAAGAGTTGCGTTTACAATTCAAACAAATAAATCAATTTCCAAAGATTTCAATTTGATATTTTACCAAATGTTAAATTTGAAGGAATTTAATTAGAAATTTTATTGAAAGAATACAGTCATTCTTAAAATTTTCCATAAATTTTCTTAGCAGAATTTCAATAAATTATTTTCAAGAAAATTTCTCAAAAGAATTCAATTTATTTGCAGAATTAAAATTTTTAAATTCTTTACAAGAATTCAATTATTTTCAATACAATTTCAATGAAATATCAAAATTCAATTATTCTTAAAATTTTCTAAAAAATTTCTTGTCAAAATTTCAATTACTTTCAAGTTTTTTGCAAGAATTCAATTATTTTCAATACAATTTTTAAAAGTAATAAGATTCTTCGAAGAAATTCAATTATTTAAAAAAATTTTAATAAATTTCTTGGGAAAATTTCAATTATTTTCAAAAATTTCTCTGAATTCAATGATTTTCAAATCTCAATATTCACTATTTTAATAAAATTTTCCAAAATAAATCAATATTCTCTAAAAAAAGTTACAATAAAATTCTACGCAAACATACAACTGAATTTTAAAAGACATTCAATTATTCAATAAATTATTTATTTTTCTATTCAAATCTGTAATTAAATTCTAGTAGAATTTTCTAATAAAAATTAAAAATTGATTTAAAAATGAATTTCAGTTAAAATTTTAAATAATAATTGAATATTCAAAGCATTGTATCGTGAACTTTTAAAAAGAATTGAATTTTTAAATTAATTTTTATGAAAAAGTTTAATTGAATTTTTTTTATATTATTTTATATTTTTATTTTCTAATATAATTTTAATTGGAAAATTTACGAATAATTAAAATTTCATAAAATTGAATATTGTAAAAAAATAAAAAATGAATTTAAAAATTGCCAAAGAACTTTTTCGAAAATTGTTAAAAATAATCAATTTAAAGAAGAATTTTAGTTAAAAATTCTTGAAAATAATAATTGAAATAATAATAATAAAAATAATAAATAATAATAATAAAATAATAGTTGATCACTCCGAGTCGAAGACTCGGAGTTATCGATTTCTTCATGTTTTATATTAATTAAAAATGGCAAATTAATAAAATCATTATTTTATATTATAAGAATATTGTACTTCTTAAACATGATTTTCATCATTTCAATTCAATTATTATTATTTTTAAGAATTTTTCACTAAAATTTTTCTACAAATCAATTAATTGGTCCGTAAAGTCCTTATTTTTAAATACTTTCACTGGTTCGAGCCCCTGATTTTATTTTCATTTATATTTATTTTATTTTATTTTAATTTATTTGTTTACTTCATTTTAATTTATTTTATTTGTTTATTTTTTTTATTTACTGTCTACTATTTTTTTTTGCAATAATTTTTGTTTCACATTTAATGTTACGTTCCATGGAGAAATTAAAATTCGAATCCTCTATTATTCTATTATTATATTTGAAACAATGAAATATTTTTCATTGATTGTAATAATCGAGTATAATTTGAATAAAATATTCCATTTGAACTTAAAAGAATCTCATTATCAATAAAAAGGACTGCTACTCTGTCGGGTTTTCAATTTCTCAGTCAGTTTCTTTCTGAATCGTGCATTTTCCTCCTCGAGAATTCTCATTCTCATCGCCTGTTCGAAAATAATGGCTCGCAAATTTTCATCTTGGGTCAATTGAATCAAATCAAAGAAAAGTTTGTCCTTCTCCTCTTTTCCATAAGTAATAATTCTCATTTCATGTTGAGCATCATCGGAAAAATTCAAAATTCTCTTCGACATAATTAATTTTTTATTCTTTTTATTAATTCTATCGCCATTGCTCTTATTTTTTTCCTCACGATAATAATTCGATGTACTTGTTGAAACATTACGAAAATTCACATTATTGTCGAATGATTGTTTTTGTGATGAATACTTTTTACCCAATAGTTGGAGAAAAAAATCGACTATGAATTGTCGAAAGAAATTTCGCCACCAGGAATTTTTCTTTAGATTATCATCTTCGTAATTTGAATTTTTATTTAAAGGATTCAATTCATCGTTTAAAACAACTCTTGACATTTCTGTCAAATTCTCCTCGGAAAATTCACCAGGAAAATTATTTTCCACTGAAACATTATTCAATGAAATTTTATCCAATGAATTATTCCAAGAAATTTTTTCTTGCGAAGAAATATTATTTTCCTCTAAAGAAATTTTACTATTCGAAGAAATTTTATCGTTTAACGATAGTTTACGATTAGAGGAAATTTCATGTTTAGAAATAGTTTCTTGTTGAACAATTTCAGAATCTGAAGGAATTTTCCGATTTGATTGATGAGAATTAATTTCGATTTGAATTTCTTGACTCTTACTCACAACTTTATCCTTTGAATTTATTACTGAAATCTCTGAATTTAAATTTTCATTATAAGTGATAACGGCAATTTCTTCCGATTGTTGATTAAAAATAATTTTTCCAAATTTTCTCGAACTATTTTCTGTCGATTCTTCCAATTTTTTTCTTGATTCCGAGAGCAAGTGTTTTGGAATTATTCTCAATATTGACATTTTCCTACGAATGTGTGGAGGATAAGGACAAAAGTGCCAAGCTTCGTTTAGTCGACAACCTAACATCAAACTTCATTTCAATTTTCTATAATTTTTATAATAAAATCATCATTTTTTGTAATTAACTAATTCTAGTGTAAATAGTAATCAAATAATAATAAAATAACCTTTTCGACTTGTTTCCATAGTTACATTATAAACTTCTGACTTTTAAAACTGTTTCAAAACAAATCCAATTTTGAGGAATGTATTTCACTAAATAAATTTCTACTTTCTAGTGTCATTATTCGGGAAAAATTTTAACGTCCTTTCCACCCTTCAACTAAACCACTAAACTAACGCCATAACGGATAAATTAAATTGTCATTTGTTTTTTTAACTAACTTTTCACGATTTTCCAAAAGAGAAAAAGTACATTTTAGCATTAAACACTGATACATAATTATCATCAGTAATAATATTAAAATAATTGTATTATTGTATTAATAAACGTAATAATAATATTACTTATAAAATTAAAAAAAAATGCAGGCTTCACACTCCATAATTAATTTAAAAAAAGTATTTTTAAGACCTTTCCAATTTCCATCAAAAATATTTAATTTTTTTCTTATACTGCAAATAATAACTTCAATTCTAAAATATTTGAAAAATTCAATTGTTTTCTAAATTTTAATTTTAAATTCTTCAAAAATACGATTATTTTTAAAAATAATTTTTAAATACTATAGTAAAAAAATAAATTTTTTAAAATATAAAAATTGTTTCAATTAAAGTTGCCAGAAATTTTCAAATAATTGGAAATCTAATTTAATCTTTTTGAATTATGTACGGGACTTGAGCTATTTTCAAAAAATTCTAATTACAATTTTTCAAAAGGCTAATTTTTTTCATAATTTCTAAATTAAATTTCATTCAAAACTTGAATAATTTTTATTAAATAAATCTTTAAATACTTATTTATTCTTTATAGTAATATAAGAAATAATTTAAACGATTTCAATGTAAAATATTTTTTAAATTTAACTATTTCTAAAAATTACAACTGTAATTCTTCCAAAATTCAATTATTTTTTAGAATTTTTGAATAAAATTATTCAAAATTTCAATCATTTTTTAAGAAAATAAAGAATTAATATTTTTTTTAAATAAAAATTTTAATATTATCACAGTTTTAGCATAATTAAATTTTTTTGAAGATTTCAATTTAAGATTCTTTCGAAATTTAATTTATTTCTAAACATTCCTATTATAACGCTTCCAATATTCCATTATTATCTAAAATTTTAACTGAAATTTATTTTTAAATCAATTCTTATTAAAAAATTCTACTAGAATTCAATTATACAAATATAAAAATAAATTATTTATTGAATACTTGAATATTTCTTAAAATTTAATTTTATAAAGAATTTTATCAAAATTTCATAAAATATTGTAATAATATTGTTAAGAATTTTATAACACTTTTTTTAAATAATTGAATTTGTTCGAAAAATTTTATGTAAATTGTATTCTTGTAAATTGTAATTCTTTTAAATCATTAACTTTTTCCGAAAAATGTAATAAAAATTGTATTTTAAATAATTGAATTCCTGCGAAGAATTTTATTCAAATTATATTCAAAATAATTGAATTTATCTGAAATATTTTATTGTTTACGAAAATTGTATTTTAAATAATTGCATTCCTGTAAAATTTTATTATTTATGTATTGAATTTCCATTGTAAATAAATAAATAAATAAAATGTTTGAGAAGAATTTGATTAAAATTCTTTTAAATAAGTGAATTCTTTTGGGAAATTCTATTAAAATAGTAAAAAAAAATTGAAATAGAAAAAATTTTTGATAATAATTGAGTCCGTTCTAAGAATTTCATTCAAATTTTTGAGAATAATTTTTGTATTTCAACTTTTAGCGAATTTAAAAAAAGAAAAGAAAAAAGTAGCTTTTAGTGTCACAAATTAAAAAAAAAATATCCAAATAGTAGCAAATCGTAAAAAAAGTATAGTAAATAATTATTTGGTTTTAGTAAATGAATGTGAAACCTAAAAATGTGAAAAAAAGACTTTTTAATAAAAAAATAAAAAATCATTTCTATAACTTTTTGCAGATTACAAGAAATCAGCTTGCGATCGAGAGAGAACTCGGATGAAAGATATGAACCGTGCATTCGAATTGCTGAGATCGAAATTGCCGATTTGCAAGCCACCAGGTAAAAAATTATCCAAGATCGAGTCATTGAGACACGCGATACAATACATCAGACATTTACAAAGTCTCTTGGAGCCCCAATGCACGTACGTTCCAAATATTCCCGACAGATCCAGTTACTATGGAGCGACGACAACCAACTCCAACTTTGAATCACAGCATCCAAATAGATGGGAATCTTTTGCCTACTATCGTTACGATTATCATGCTCCTTTTACCACCCTACAAGCGCCCGCTCTACCACCACCATTACCATCTCGTCTTTTACATCACGAACAAGATATTCACTATCGTTATGATCCACGTTCCTAATAAATCAACCAAAAAACATTTTTTTTCCTCCCTATCCAACAAAAAATGCAAAAAAAAAAAAAAAATTTCACTCTAACAAGAAAAAAAAAATTTCAACTTATATGTTGCCAAAGAATCTAAATTTTTATTAACAAAATAAGTTAATGACTAAAACAAGAGTCTCATATATTTAAAAAAATGTTAATGTTAAAATATACATGTATTTTTAAATAAATAAATATAAATTTCGAAATATATTCGTGAAGCATTTTTGTTAATTATTCATGACTCCATATTATTTATTTTGACTTTCAAAATTTTTTGCATTTGAAATTAAGAAAATAAATATTACACGACTAAATTATTATTATTATTATTATTATTCTATTACTATTATTATATAACTAGCAATTGTTACGCAAATAAATTACAAAATATTTTATTTCCAAATATCAACTTCAATTTTTGAATATCAAATTAAAAATTAATTTATTAACTATTTAACTATTTGAATATTTATATTATTTTAAAAAACTTTAATAAAATTCTTCAAAACAATTCAATTATTTTGAATAATTTTAATGAATTTAAATAAAAAGTCAATTATTTTCAATACAATTATTTAATTAAATTACTTGAAAAAATGTTCAAGAATTCAATTATTTTCATAAATAATAAAATTCTTACTAAAAATTGAATTATTGTTTAAAAAATGTTAATAAATTTTCTCAAAAAAAAATCAATTATTTTTTAAAGAATATAATAAAATTCTTCGCAGAAATTCAATTATTTACAGAAATAATAATATTCTTCGTGGGAATTCAATTACATTAATAAATAATAAAATTCTTTCAGAAAAAAAAGGAAGAAAAACTAAAAAAATACAAAACTTCCTCACAAGGAAGCTAAAGAATAAAAAAATGTAAAAATTCTTGCAAAGATAATATTTTATTATCGAATTTGAAAAATATATTGTAAATAATATCGAGACTAGATAACTGTATTGTATTTTGTTTGTTGAGCAGTATTTTGTGGACAAGCAGTTGGATGAATATGTAGTGGCAAATCCCAAATCATTGTTTCAACATCGAGTGTTGCCGGTCCCTGCCAATTTGTTGTATTTTCATTTGGCATTTCAACTAATTTTGTCGTCGTCACAAATTCAAAATGCAAACGCCATTTTAGTGTCATTAAATCGGTACTAAAATCAGGTGTGACATGAAGTGGTATTGGCAATACGAGTTGGGAATATTTTAAACCAATACAAACTTCATGATGCTTATTGTAACTGACTAATGTTGGCAATGAACTTTTGCCACGTCGATATTTTTCCATGACAAGCTCCTCGGATTGCAATGAAACCGAGACCTGAGCACAAGAGACTGTTGCATTGGAAAAATCAAATGTCCCAACAATATCCTCGCCAAGTTTATAGGAATTTTTGAATAGACAAAAACGTACTACTCGTCCACGTCCATTTGTTATATTGTAGAAATTCGGACTTCGTCTAGCAGTCAAATTCTACAAAAGAAAGAAAAATTGTTACAATAAATAATCATAAACAAAATAAAACAAATAATCATAAAAAATAAAACAAATAATCAAAAAAAATAAAACAAATAATAATTTTTTAAATAATAAATAAAAGTTAGGAAAATATATTCAAAATTTGTTGTATATTTTTTTACCTGAAGAGTTTGTAACGCAATGTCCAATGGCGTTTCTCTATGTTGTGTTTCCATAAATGGATTATTTGGACTTAGATCTACACTATCATTACATGGAGTTATTTCCGATAATTCTGTTTTTTTTTGCAAAAGAAAAAACAATTAATAAAGAATATTTTTCAATTGCTTCTAAATTTAATAATTAATTTTTATATTCAATGGGATACTTGCCACTTAATGAAAGAACTCTAAATGGTATTCTGAGTAATTTGATTGCCGTGTTAACACGTTGAGTACCGACAGTAATTTTATAAGAGTATTTGACAGCTTGCCCTCGATACGAAGGTGGAGCCTCGTTCGGTATTGTTTCTCGATAAATATCTAAAAAAGGACAAATTTTTAGATAACAGAACATTTAGAACAAGAGACATTTAGACAAGAGAAAAATAGTAATTCCAAAAATTAAATATTGAGAGGAAAAAAAGGACTCACAAGTCTTATTTTCGCCAGGCGATAACCTAAGATCACAAAATAATATTTTAGGTTTTGTATTCATCACAGCGTGGCCATTGTCATGTTGCCATGGAGCAAAAGTCGTATCTAGAATATCCAAAAAAATTAGTTTAAAATAAAGGAAAAAATACACAAAGAAAGAAAAATATTCTTACTGGCATTTATCGCTGCCAATTGCGAGTTCGTGTTTAATTTCTCTTTTAAAACCACTTTTCCATTAGCTGTACACTGACAGTGAATTTGAGCACTCGCCCAGGCCAAACTTTCAAAAACGTCACTGAAAATACAAAATAATAATTATAAACTTATTAATTAAAACTTAATAAAAAATTTATTTAAAAAACTAAAAAAACCCACGTAAAAAACCTAAAGTGATTCGTATGCAAAAAAATTAACCTCATAAACACATGAGAAATACATAAAATATATTAACCTCATAATTAAATGATCAAGTATACTAGATCCTAATAATTAGAATATTAAATAAAAAATAAATTTCTAGTAATAAAGAACATAACACTTACCTATGACTTTGTGAGATTTGATGAATTGGATTATGAGGATTGCTAAACGTCACTAAACACTCAATCATTTCACCCGAAAAATAAACGGGTCCTCTTATTAATTTCGCAGTTATTTCAATCATAATTGCACGTATTAAATATTAACAATTAAAGAAATAATTCTTTCCGTCAACTTGTCATTATTTAATTCTTCAATTAATTGTCAAAAGAAACATATGTTTCCTCTTCTGACATCAAAACACACATTTGACAGATGATCAGCTGTTCAAATGAAGTTTGCCACTATCGAGAAAATGATAACTATCGAGATAAATCGATTATCGAATTTAAACCAGCTGAAGTTAGTTCCTCTCCCTTCTTTTGTTTAGAACAAAAAAAAGTTTGGTTATGATGACTGTATTTACGTATATTATTCGATGTGCAAAATAATAATTGCTTATTGTTTATTAGTGAATTTATCGTCAAAATGAATAATGAAACAGATCTTAATTCTGTTTCAAATCCATCTCCCGTGTCATGTATCACGATAGAAGGTAAATTTTTACTAAAATTTCATGAGAAAAAATATAAAAATTTTGCATAAATTTACTTTCTGTTTGTTTAATTTTTTTTATATTGATAATAACAACTAAAAGAATATTTTCAAGTATTTCTCTACAATTACTTATTGTTTACCAATAATCATCTTTTGGACTGGTTCCGATTTATTTATTTATTTTATTCAATTTTGAGGTTAAGTTTACATCGCTTGCAAAAAGGAAAAAACACACTTTTTATTTTTAAAGTATCATCCTTCAATTGTTTTTCAATTTATTGATTTAATTATTATTTTAATAAAAATAAAAATATCGTCCTATAATTTTCATAAAGCAATTTTGTTCCTTAATTATTTTTATAATGAGTTAAAAAAAATAATAATAATAATAGTAATAATAATGAGGTGAATTATTATCCAAGAGGGGAAAGATGTTTAATTTAATTATATTTTTTTAGATGACAACGATGAAATAGAAGTGATAGACCTCGATGATGAAATCGAGGATGATGAACCTACTTATTCATTCCAAGAAAACAATGACTCGGTTACATTAACCGAGCCATTAAATACATCAAATAATGTTGATGCTAATATTGAGGATTTTAATTTATCTGATCCTTTAATTACCGATTCTAATGAAAATAATACAGATGCAGAATATAACGATGATAATGAAGCTGCAAAACAAGTCAGATCACGAATTTCATTATGTTCACACAGATGTTATTTAAAAGTAACAGAGGAAGATCAAAAGAAAGCCTATAACGAAATGTGTTCGAGAAAAACTCAACTCTTAAAATTCGAATTACTGAGTCAATTAATTGACTCACACTATAAAACAGCGAGCAATCGTAATTTTTCGAGATTTTTTCTTCACACAAAGGAACCACGTAAAAATATTTGCAAAATGTGCTTCATGTGTAGTCTTCACATTTCTCGTGATTTTCTCAATCTTTATTTTCGATACACATTTGCATTTAATAGACGTGAGTATAACTATATTTTACTTTCAAATGAACCTTGATGATGATAATAATAATAAAATTTTATTTAATTCTTAACATCCTTTAATTAACTTCGTCTTTAAATTAAATATGTAAATTAATATTAACAATTAATTTACCAATGAATTATTATTTCAGCGGTAAAGAAAAGAATTCCTAAAGACATCGCACTTATCGACACTCAAATTTCTGAGGACACGAAGAATTTAGATATTACTGACGAGAACGCTCTTGATGAGGATGAAGTTACGTTAAGGGATAAAATATTACAACTTGGTTGGAAGAGAATTCCTGAATGTGAAAGCAATTGCTCCTCAGGTGTATCACATGAAGAACATAAGCGTATTTTCATTTCTTACTGGTTGAGAACGTCAAGAGAAGAAAGATACAAATTTATTTCCGACATGACCGACATTTCTTACAATAAGTCAATAGTCACATTTACCTATCATCTTTATACAAATCAGGGCCTCGTAAAACTTTGTAAATCATGTTTTCGTATTGCCCTTAACGAAACCGAATCCTTCATTCGTCAAGCCTTGAAAATAAAATGCTTTAAATTGCAATCTTCGAATGTTCATGGAAGGAGCATATTCAAGAAATTTACACAAGAAATTATTGATTTGGAAATTGAAACAATTGACATTGATTCAAACACTAATAATTGTGATAATATAAAAAATTCGAATGATATAAATGAGAAAACGAATTCCACCAATTTGAGCGAAGACAATTTGAGCGATAAAAAAGATTCGAACGATGAAAACAATGAGAAAAAAGATTTTTGCAATGAAAACAATCAAGAAGAAAACAATGTTGAAGATAATAACAATATGGAAAGTGAATTAAAAAAATTAAACTCAGAAGATTCGAACGATTTCGATGATATATTCGAAACAATGGAAAATTTGAAATACTCGACCGTTGACAAATATTTGGAGGATAAATACAATATTAGATTATCATCGCGTGGATGTGGTTGCTATTTAAATATAACAAGAGATCATAGCAAGCGTGGTTATTATTCTTATTGGAAAAAGTCAATAGCTACAAGAATCAAGTTTATAAAAGATAACACTGAATTTCCAAGAAGTACATGGAAATGTCCAAAACAAGCTCTCCGACGTACTAAATTCTTCTTTTACTGTTCACGCGGAAGACGTAAAATTTGTAAAGTTTGCTTCCTCTCAATTCTTGACATTTCAAAAATATTTTTGGATTTAGTGATGGAGGAGATTGCCAATAAACAAAGGGGTAAGTTAAACTAACAATTATAATTATAACTAATAATTATTTCTACAGAATTGCCACAAAAAATTAATACTCTTTTTCCCTAACTCCCAGACAAAATTTTAACTATTTCTCTGACCCCAAAGATTATTCTGATTTTTCTAAAAATTATTAGATATTCAAAAAAAATGTTCTATTACATTTATTTACGAATTTCTTTAATCGTAAAATTATTCAATAACATCAATAACTTCTCTATATAATTAAATTTCTTTAGCGTTTTTAACTAAAATTCTTCTATAAATCCATGATTTTTAATAATTAATTAAGAAATTAAATAAAACTAATTATGAATCTTGCAAATTTAATATTTTCCAGTACTTTAATAAAAATCCCAGACTTTTCCCTGATTTCCCCGACCAATTCTATTTTCCCTGACTTTTCCTCAATTTCCTGATTTCCCTGACTTGTGGCAACTCTGTTCTAAAATGTAACTATTTTCTTTTTTGAATAATTTTTTAAATAAAGATATATTTAATATTTACAGATAATTCAGTAACATTAGGTTCAATTGAAATTGACAAAATTACTGGATCAGAAAAGGCATTAAATAATGATATTCTCATTGAGAGTAAATTATCACAAGGTTGGATTTGTTTGGAAAAGTGTAAATTTAATTGTTTCAAAAAAATATCAGTGGAGGAACAAGAAAATGTATTTAACATCTATTGGCGGGATTCGACTCCTGAATCAAGATTCGCATTTATAAGCGAAATGATTGAAATTATAAAAAGAGTTAATTTTCATCATATTTTTTACCTCATCACAAGCAGAGGGAAAGTGAGAGTATGTAAAGGATGTTTTCGTGCAACAATTAACGAATCAAAAGAATACGTTGTGGATGTTATGCGAAAAAAATACCAAACTGCCGTCTCTACATTTTCTCTAATATTTAACAAATTACACCAAGGCAATGTGGACGGGAATTTTCAAATTAATAGCATGAATCGTCAAGCGCTTTCCACGTCATCAACAAAAAATGATAACGCTGATGGAAATAAAGATATTGATATCGATGACATAGACGACACTGATGATGATGACGACGAAGATGAATATGATGAGAAGGAGAAGGAGAAGAATAATACCAATGAAGATATTATTGATGAATCAATGTTAAAAGACACAAATGTTAATACACTACGTGATATTGAATTATTCAATCCTCACATACCATTAAAGGATTGTTCACGTGGATGTAATTTGTGGATAACAGAAGAGAGGCAAATGGAAATTTTCCAATGCTATACGAAAAATGCAACAGACGAAATGAAAAAGAAGTTTATACGGGAAATGACTGAAGTAAAACCAACAATAGCAAACTCGAATAAACGTTTCATAACAAATTTTTATCTTTATTCAAACTCATTGATGAAAATGCAAAAAGTATGTAAAGAGTGTTTTATAGCTATTCTACATGAAGGTGTTTATTTCATTCAAAAAATTATCGAGGAAACTTTCTTTTCAAATAAAATAAATTCAACTATCTCTCAACTCGATTCATCAGAAAATCATCATTTAAAAATCAAAAATACCAACGACACTACTGATAGTGAAAATTGCAAATGTCAAACGAAATCAACAGAAAAATGGACTCCATTACTTCCTTGTATCAATGATTGTCATTTGAAATTAACAGAAATTGAGCAGAGAAATATTTTTCTCACTTATTGGCAAGAAAAATTATTTGAGTCACGATCTAATTTCATTAATCGTCGAACGGAACTTACTCTTCAAGAAAATTGTGAACCAGATTCAAATAGAATAATATTTCAAACTGAATATCATTTTGTCACTCAACGAGGTCGTCAGAAAGTTTGCAAATATTGTTTCTATCACATTCTCGACGTATCCAAAGTCTTTGTAACGGCAATTTTAAACCAAAAACTCTACAATATGATAAGTAAGTTATTTTTATCTTCTATTAGAAAATAAAAAAATGGCTGTTAGTATTAAATATTAATATCTTTTTTTTCATTTTCAGAACTCAACATAATTCCCGTAAAGCCAAACGTGTCATTTATATTTTCCGATGACGAATCACTTCAACCACGAACGTCTGAATTAGAAAATCAAGTTGCTTGCAATTATTGTATCACACATTGTGAGATAAAAATTGAACAAGGTATGCCATCGTTATTTCCATGTAACAATTTATGTCACATAAAATTATCAAAAACCGACAAGAATCGAGTCTTCTACGATTATTATTGTCAGGAAAAAACAATTGAAGTGAGAGAGAAATTCATTTGCGATATGTTGAAAAATATTACAATTATAAAGAAAAATGATTTAGCAAATAAAAATCAACAGAATGAAATTGAATTTTGCCTTCACACTGAACAGACAATTGTCACAGTTTGTAATACATGCTTTGCAAGAATCATAAAAGAATCACAAGAATTCATTGAAAACGCTATCAAAAATAAAACAATTAAATACGAAGATCAGCTTAAATTAAAAAACAGTCAAATCTATCAAAGCACGACAAAATCTAATGAATCTATCTCGGAGAATGTGACACCGCATTTTTTAAATGTCGACACTAGTGTCAACAGCGATGGCGAGTTTCAAGAAGACAATAATTTATCAAATAATAAACATGAAGTATTAATTGAAAAGGAACAACATTTTGAAGAAGTTATATTGAAAGTAGAAGCTGTGGATGAAACTTCCTTCTCAGGTTAGTTTTAAAAATTATATGATTTTATATAAAGAAATCTAATTACCTAAAAACAATGAATTATTTTAATACTTTTATCGCTTGTTACAAATATTTTTTTCCCTAATTTAATAAATTTTCTATTAATTAATTTTTCAACAATTTCTATTAATTTCTATAATTCTGTCAAATAATTAATTTTTTATTATTAGATGAAAATATGGAACCAGAAACCGAAAAATTAGAAGACGATGAAAATCAGGAATTAGTGGATGAAACAAATTTTCAAGATGTAGAAATGAAAAGCTATGAATTAGAAGAGACTAGTACTGTAAAAATTGATGATACAAAGTCTTTAAATAATTCTTGTACATTAAAGACAAAAAATGAAGGAGAAACTGTTTCCCCAGGTTAGTTTATTTATATAATTATTTATCGCTTGTTACAATCTCATTTGCAACAGATAAATTTAATTTTAAAACTACAATTCTATTGTTTTTCTAATTATTTACACACTTTTATTTTTCATTATTATGAATAAAAAAAATTTTGTTTCATCAGATATGGGAGAGAAGCTCGAAGAAAGAATCACTGAAGAAAGTGTCAAAGAAAAAATTCTTTTTGATGATTTCGCAATAAAAACAGAATGTAAAGAAGAAAATATTGTCATAGGTAAGATTCTAATTTTTTAATTCTAAAATTGATATTTATTCAATAAAATTCTAAAAATAAAAATTGATTTCTTATTTCTTTGTTCACAATAAATTTTTATTTTCAGATGAAAATTCAAAGAGCGATTTAAATCAAGTAACACATCCGACAATATCGCCTCTAAAGAGAAAAGCGAGACAAATTTCTAATGAAGATAACGAAGAATCATTCCTAGGATTATCAATCATAAAAGAAGAAGTAGATCTCGAAACTGATCCTTATTTGGAAGAAGAAAAATATGAAGGTCCATCGGAAAAAATTGCAAAAACAGATTTTCTCAATCCTAACAATATTTCTGATCAAGCAAATAAGAAATTAAATATTCAAGTAGTAAATATAAAACAAGAGCCAATAGTTTATAAAATACCATTAAAAGAAGCGGGAAAAATTCAAGGAATAATACTCAAGAAAAGAGGAGGAGGAGGTGGAAGAAGATCTAGAAGAAAAACAATCATCGAACCAAATATTAAGACAAAAATAAAAAAGCCACAATACAATTATCATAAACTCAAAGCAGTACAGGAATCATTCATTGAAAATGAAATGGAAAATATACTAAAAAAAGTTCCAAACGAAAATTTAAAAAATCTGACTGCTTGTGAAGAGCCATCTCAAAATGATATTGAAAAAGTTGAACAGCACATTAAAAAATTCCCCCTCTGTGAAAGTTATCATTACAACGTAACAACGTCGGAAAAATATCTTCCAATGGGATTAACATCGAAAATAATGTACGATCTCTATAAACAGGAAGTTTCACAGCCAGTCAGCAGTATTTGGTACAATAAATTATTAGAGAAAACTGAATTAAAATTTCGTTCATCATTCTTAACAAAATGCGATGTTTGCACTGCATTTGATGATCAATACAAAAATGCTATTCATTCAATTGAAAAAAGTAAAATCTATTCAAATCGCACTGCACATATCATCGATTCCGAGGAGGCAAATAATTCCCAAACATTAGACGAGCGCACTGCTATTAAAGACAAAAGCTATCACGTCTGTTCTTTTGGTTTTCAACAAAGTTTACCAACGCCTTATCTCACTGAACAAATTTCCTTCTACAAGCAACGTTTATGGACCTACAATTTCACAATACGTAATCATCACATGAAAAAAAATAGAGATTTCCGTAAACTTTATTTCTGGCACGAACATCAAGGTACAAGATCAATCAACGAAGTTGCCTCCTGTTTGTATTCATACTTAAATTCTCTATCCGATCGTATAAGAAACATTGTTTTCTACTCCATCAGCAATGATTTAACCACAAACAAAACTCTCGCCGCAATGTTTTTATACGTAGTAGCAAATCACGAGAAACTTGAAAGTATTGAGCACAAATTCCTAACTTCCGGTCATTCACAAATTGAAGTCTATCTCGGAGGTAAAAATGTCCAGGAATTAATGACCAAACATCAGGATACAATTCACGAGCCAAACGATTGGCTCGAGGCCTTTAAAAAATCCACTAGAAAATCAGAATACGAAATAAGGAATGAAACCAATTTTTATGATTTCGACGAAATTCGTAATGAAATTTTCAGCGAGAGTCATCAATTTACCAGTGAAGAAAATATCAAATGTTTACGATACACAAAACAGGGGATCTATTACAAAACAGGTTGGTCATCGTCAAATCGATTTCAACTCATGGATTTAAATGGTTCATTAATAATTCTCAAAGCAATGAAATTAAAAAATCTCCCACGAATTTCAATCAGCGAAGAGAAGAAAATGGATCTTTTGGATTTAGTACCATTTCTCTTAACGAAAGCACACAATTTTTACAAGAAATTATTAACCGGTGAATTGGACAATGATGATGAAAAATGTAAAGAAATTACAAACAATGATGCAACAATTTCGACCGACGAAATTTCTATTATTGAGGAAGAAGCAAAAGAATGTGAAAATATTCCCGATGAAAATGATGATATTGAGGAAATTTGTATTATAGAAAATAAAAATAATGTTCTACCAAAAGTCAATGATCAACAAGAAGAGAAAGATACCAAATTACTTTACGAGAATCCGCATAAAAATAACGAATTTCAATTAGTATTAATTAAAGAAGACGAATTTGAACAACCATAGTCAAAAATATAAATTAATATATTTAAAAAAAAATACCAACTGTAATTGTTTGTACATTATAGTCAATCGTTTGTTTAATGTATGACAAATTAAAAATGTTTCCATTAAAATTATTTTCTATTTAAAGAAAAGTGTTTCAGTGAAATTTTAAAGTTTCTATTTTATTATAACTAATGATTTTTTTATATTATTTTTTATTTGTTTATTATTTATTTTCTTCAGGGTGGTCACAATTTTCCTGTCAATTTACTATAACATTGAAATTATTTTACTAGAGAAAATTTTTTTTATAGAAAAATATGAAATTTTACGGAAAATGAGTAAAATTTGTGAAATTTAATAATTTCGAAAATTTACAATTATAACCCTTTCAATTATTTTTACAAAATTTCAATTATTTTACACTATAAAAATCGAAATAAGTTGTATTTTATACTAAAAAATGTGTTATTTTGTTGCAATATTTGGAAGAAAAATTGAAAAAGTTAAAATTTTATTTTGTAAATATTTAACCATTTTTTATTAATTAATCAAGTTGTATTTTATTCAAAATTTTACTTTTTGGTCAATTTTTTATATTTCCAAAATTAAAAATTCAAATAATCCCGCGAGTTAGTAAACGATATATCGAATTTTACATAATATTACTATGTTCACACCGTTTACAATTTACTAATTTACTTTCAATTTCAATGTGGTCAAAGTGTTCAGTAAAAAATTACAAATGATAATAAATTTATAAAAAAAACAAACACAATGGATATAATAATTGATACAAAAGGTCAGGAAGATCTTAGAGAAAAGTCAAAATTAGTGGAAAGCGATGATGATTTGGATTTCGATGGAGTCGGTAAGTTTACCAAATGAAAAATAAATATAGGTTATGTTTCCCACATGTTTTTCTTTTCAAGATTAAAATTTTTAACAATGCAATTATTTCTTCGCTAATTTTGCTAAATTTCTATTTGTTACTATATAAAATTAATAACAAATATTCCTCTTCAATCAAATATTAATTTTTTCCATTTATATTTTGACAAAAAAATATTTGTTTTCGAACCAAAAATATGTTTCCATTCCAAAAATGACTAATTAATAATTAAAGTTACGCAATGAAAATTAAATCATTTCTCCTACAATAAAAATCTTATCCAAATTTTAGACTTCGATCCATCAAAAATAAAACTACAAGTCCAAAAAACAAAGAAGGAAAAAATAAATCCCACCAAAGATTTCGATCTGGAAGAATTCGAAAGAGACATGGGTTGGACTAACGAAAGACGAAAACAACCGGCAAACGTTACAAATACTGAAAAAATGCTTCAAGAAATAGATCCAATAAAAAAAATTCTCAAAAAATCATCAATTAAACCAGGTTTTGAAAAATTGAAAAAAATACCCGGCTACGATGTAAGCGACAAGAAATTAAAGGAAAGACGAAAGCGCCAACGTGACAAAACAAAAGGAAAACAATGGTTCAATTTGCCAGCACCCGAAATGACGGAGGAAGTGAAACGTGATCTGGAAATAATTCAAATGCGATCGGCTCTCGATCCAAAGCAATTCTACAAGCGAAACGACATGAAAACATTGCCAAAATACTTTCAAATTGGAAAAGTTGTCGATTCACCATTGGATTATTACAGTGGTCGTATGACAAACAAGGAACGTAAACGTACAATTGTCGATGAACTCATGGCAGACGCAGAATTCGCCAAATACAATAAACGCAAATACAAAGAAATAATTGAGGAGAAAAATAAACGTAATTATAAGGCACACAGACACGCGAAACGTCTCAAGTCAAAGAAGAGATAATTTAATTTTATCGGTATAGTATTAAAAATTAATTTCTCATTATTTTTTCTTCGTTTTATATTTTCAAGTATAAAAAAGTACTCAGTTTTTTCACAAATGTACAAAGTATTTATAATAATTAAATATAATGATTTAAAATCCTCCCGCAACCTCAATGCTTGTTCCATTCACGTAAGAACTTCTATCCGAAGCCAAAAATGTTATCACTTCCGCAACCTCTTCCGGTTTTCCTGTTCTTTTCAGAGGAATCATACCTATAAACATTTCTTTTACTTTTTCCGGAACACTAGCAATCATTGGAGTGTCAATAAATCCAGGAAGAATTGCATTCACCCTAATACCAAATCTGAAATAATTTTAGATAAATTGATCTAAATAGAATCTACGAGCGATATTAAACTACTTTTATTAATACAAATCTCAGAGCAATTAAGTTTTCTCTCAAAATTATTTTACAAAAAAATAACAAAAAGTTAATCGAATTTAATTAAAATTGTATTAAAAAGAATTGAAATTTTGCGATGAATTTTATTATTTATGAAAATAATTGAATTGCTAAAAAGAATTTTATTTCTTACGAAAATAATTGAATCACTGTAAAAATTTTATTATTTATGGAAATAATTGAATTATTGCGAAGAAATTTATAAAAAATTTGTAAATAATTGAATTTCTGTGAAATTTTTATTACTTTAAGAAAATAATTAGAATTTTAGTAAATTTTTTTCAAATAATTGAATTCTTTTAAAATAATTTAAATTTTGCCAAGAATTTTATTAAAGTTTTTGAAAATAATTGAATTTTAGAGAAGAATTTAATTATTTTTAAAGATAATCGAAATTTTGACGAGAATTTTGAAAAAAATTTTAACATAGTTGCATTTCTGTAAAGAATTTTATTATTTTTGAGTTTTGAAAATAGTTGAATTTCTGTCATCATTTGTAATTTTTCTAAAATTCTCCAAATTATATCGCACAATTTACGAACTTTTTGTTCTTTTTGAATCAAATTACGGACTTTACGAACCTTTTTTCAAAAAAAACTAATTTTTACCTACTTCAAGCAAATTTTAGACCTTTACGGAATTTGCGGACCTAGTTCGAGCCCTACATTTGGTATATTTAACATTGCAGAATGCGAAAAAATTCTAATTTTATTAAAAGCTCTGAGATCTGTAATTTTCGAATCTAAATTTTTAAAAATGCGTTCTAAAAGTAATTATTTCTTTTTTTACATTCCAAATTCCATGGCAGCTGTTCTTGTTAAAGCGACAACTCCTGCCTTTGATGCGGCATAATTACACTGTCCCATATTTCCAATTTTGCCAATAATCGACGATATATTAATAATTGAACCACCATTAGCTACACCAGATTCAATCATTTGATTGGCAGCGTATTTACTTATGTTAAAAGTACCCTGTAAGTTTACTTTCAGCACTTCATTAAAATCATCAACGTCCATTTTCAAGAGGAAATTGTCTCGAGTTATTCCAGCAGAATTAACAACAACATTTGGTGGTTTTGAGAAATGATTTATGCACATTTTCAACGCTCTTTCTACACTATCTGTTTCACTGACGTCAATCGTCATTGCCAAATGTCCAGAACCTAAATTCAATTTTACGAAAATTTTAATTAAAAACGTCAACTCGAAAAATTTGCTCTTTAATATTCTCATTAATCTATTAATTAATTATTAATAAATAAAATAATTTTAATATTAAATAAAATTATTATTATTATTTTTAATTTTAATAATTTTAATATATTTTTTTTTATTAATTAATTATTAATTATTATTATTATTAATTAATTATCTTTATTATTAATTATCTTCAAATTAGGGAAATAACATATTTACTCCGGCTTTCAAAAATTAATCTACGAATTGTAAAACGCAAATAAATTGCAAGAGAAAAATAGTTCAAATTTTCAATTACCGGTAAGAAGTTTGAAATTTTCTTTCAGGAGTAGAAACTTTTTCCTTTTCAGAAATAATAATTTAATTTCAGATTATCATTAATTCAAAAGTAATTTAGTTTCCATCGATAATAAATTTACTGGAAAACCGATTTTAAAGAAAGTAAATAAGCAAATCTTTCTCATCTCCACAGTTTATTAATTTTTATTCAAGTTCTCGTAAAATAAATTCATTGAATAGAATCAAAGATTAAAATAAATCCATTTAGTTCTACAAACAATTTAGACTTCTAAAAATTTATAAAAAAAACTAAAATTTTACAAAAAATAAACAAGAAAACTAAAAAAAAATCGCAAATCTATGAAATCCCTAAAAAAAATCAAACCTTCTAAAAACGATGCAGTTTGTTCTGCAGCCTTTAAATTTTTATCAGTTGCAATGACTTTTGCTCCCTCCCTAGCCAAAATACGACACGTGGCTTTTCCAATGCCACTGCCGGCACCTGGAAAAATTACCACAATTCAATATTGTATACAACAACAAAAAGTATCATCGAAAACTCCGAAAACAATTTTTTTTTAAAGATTCGTTAACAATACGTAAATTTGTAAACAAAGAAGAATTTAAAAACAACCTGTAACAAAAGCGATTTTCCCTGCTACAATATTCGACATCGTACTTTCAATTTATCCACAATCAAAATTAAAAACAGTAAATAAATTCAATGAGGAAGTATCAAGATAATCGAACAAAAAAAGGAGAAAATTTCTCTAAATAATTGCAAGTCATTTAAATATTCCTTTTTCTTAAATCCACCTGCTCCTATTCACTCACAAAAAGACAACAAAAAACAGACGTACAACTATAACCTTAAGGCATATCTTCAATTAAAATTGATTTCAGAAACTAAATGCAAAATCAAAATCGTTCAAATAAATTTGAATTTCACTAAATTGCACCAAAGAGAAAGTTGAAAAATTACTCTAAAATTTTATTAAATTGAAAATTAATGCAAATTAATTTCTCAATATTTACAATCGATTGTAACTTGAATTTTAATAATTATAGAACTTCTTTAAGAATATTTTTTTTTTATTGACAGAAAATTTATTTTTGCCAAATAATGAACTTTTTCTAAAACTGAATTTTTTTTCGCAGATTTTCTACAACTCAGGATCAAAAATCTTAAAGGACATATTGAGGAATCACCTTTAAGGGAAAAGATCTCTCCAGTAACCCTTAGCAACGGTATCATCTGCTGTAATGACGTCAAAGCCGACAGTACTGACGTCAAGGAATGCAACGTGAGTGGTCATGTTTACAGAAAAATTGAACTTGAGTTATTCGCTTCATGGCGCGACGATTGGAAGGATAATTCGAGACGACGCAACTAGTGGAATAATGATTTTATATTGACGAGGTGGGAAGATTTAATAAATATCTCTATGCGTACACGATGTAGATCTATTCACTATATATCGTTGACAATATTGAAATTCACCCCCAAAAGAATTAAACTCAGAGGCGAATGGGAAATAACAATAAAAAAAGGTAGAGAAATGAAAGTAGATATTTTTCAAGAATTTACTTTAGAGAAACACCACCAAAAAAAAATCCATAAAGGTTAAAAAACATGACGTAATCTTTCCCCTGAGAAAAAAAACTATTAGACACCATTAGACAAAATCTTTAATATTATTGAATTTAACTCGTGAGACAATTGTATTAATTTTTGTTTTTGTTTATTTATTACTATAAATTTTTTCAATTCTTTAATTTACTTTCTGTTAATTTGTTTATTGTGAATTCATTTACTATTTTTTTATTTTATCACCTCGAGTACAATTTAAATATACTCATTTGTTTAAACTATTTATTATTCCGTTTACTAACAATTACTTATTATTGATTATTGATAACAATATGAATAATGCAATTAATAATAATAATAATAAGTACAAATAATTCCTTTAATGATAGAACCAATCACTTTTCAAAATAATAATAATAGTAATAATAGTGAATATTGATTTTCAATGTTTAATACTTTAGTAATAATAAACAAAAAATCAAAAAATTTTCTATATATTTTCAAAAGAATTATGTGAATAAAAACTAATTCGCAAAACTTTCCACGTGTATTGTATAAAGAATACAAGATAAACAATATTTTATATGTATGATAATTAAATTTTTTGAATATTGCTATTGAATAATTAACAAGTAGCAAGAAATATCACGTGACACATTGCAACCTGACGCGGGTAACTTTAATTGAATAAACGAGTTCTCTATTGACAGTGAATATCAATATGTCAAGAGGAAGAATTACATTATATTATTGACTCGTTTTTTTAAATAAACGTCATTTAAATTAATATTTATATGTAAAAATACGTTTATTGTCAATAAAAACAGGAAAATAAAAGAGAAGAGGGTTCTCGAACCCAAAAACGTATGACTATGTGATCGTAATCCGCAAAATCGGAGTTGCGCATACGAACGTAAATATTTTCCAATAACGTAACTACTCCAAAAATATTTGGGAGTTTATTTCTTTTTTACAATAAAATAATAATTATTTGGAAAAAATTATTCTAATTGAATTTTTGCCTTTTGTTCTTTATTTATTTATTAATTATTTATTAATTATTATTCATCAGTTTTTTACTTTCTTTCAAATAAAACAAAAAACCCTGATAACTTCAAATTTTTTTTTTTGTTAAAAAATTGCGATTAATACAAGAAGTTGTTAACTAAAAAAACAATTTTCAAGAACAAAGTTAACTAATTAAATTTTCAAATTTTCTGAATATTAATATCGCAGTGAAATTGCGAATCGTTGCAAATGACGATTCGAGAGAAGAGAAAGAAGGACAAGAAATAAAAAATCATTTGATAAAATTGAATACAAAAATGCGAAAAAAGAAAAATTGCAAAATTTATAATAAACGTTGAATAATTATGAATGTAGATCAATTAAAAAATACTTGAAATATTTTACTTCAACAATTTCCGCAGGGAGCGAAACGAAATCGAGATTCTGGAAAGAGACACAATAGAAACAGAATTTGGAGATAAATACCAAGTTTCCTATGACAATTTGAAATAAAATAGTAATTAATGGTGGGAATTTCGGATTCAATTTTAATTTAATATAGAAGAAAGATGTCTTTTTTTTAAATATTAAAATAATTTTCACCAATAGCCGAAAGTTACGAACTATTAATAAATAGTATAAGAGCATGATGATAAAATAAATAATAATAAATTAGCACTTAATTATTAATGTTAAATTAATTATTATTTTAATATAATTAATATAATAATTAATTCAACAATCATAATTAATAAAAACGAATTTATTTATTTTTTATTTTTTTTAACCAATTTTATTTTTAATTAATTAAATATTCTTCCAGGAAAAAATTTTGGAGCCAACGAAAGGAAATCGAATCCAAATAATTGATTGAAAAAATATATTTTTTTTCGAAAAATAATAAGGAAAAAAGAGCTGAATTTCCACAACAAACTACCAAATAATGATCCAACATTTTTCTCGAGGAGAGAGTGAGAACCGTCCCTATCAGTTGAATATCTACGGCACTGACCTCGTCCTCGGCTCTCGGCATCTCGTGCCAGTTTTCGTTCGGTAGCTCCGAGATCCAGGCAGGTGAAGGAGGCATATCAAAGACCTAGTGCATGTGTCACCTATGAAAATTACTGACGAGCGTGCACACGCATTACGCGCGTACAAAAATCAACTTCGCGGCATGCTCAAAAAAATCCCCTCAATAACTATTTTGTGAATTCAATTTAGAATAACAGGGTAAAAAAAAATCCCCCAACAAACACAAACAAACAAAAATCCTAATCACGCTATAGAGGATCTTTATATTGGGAGACGTGTGAAAAAAAAGACAACAGTTAAAATACGGTGAGAGAGCGTCTTTGATGTGTGTATATAAAGTTAGACAAGCGACAACAGATTGATTTGAGGGTCAACCGGCTCTGGCAGCACCGGTTACAGGAGTAATTTGAGGCCGCAAACAAGAGACAACAATCAGGATGTTCTATCCTCCAGGAAGATGGCCGTGATCGGCGAAACCAGGTATTTAAAAAGTCGAGGGGAAAAAAAGAAGAAAAAAATGTAGAGAAAAAATTTTAAAAGCCAACTTCTATTGTCTTTGATACTTTTTTTCTCTCTTTTTTTTCTTCATTCAACAATATATTCCCGTTAATTTTTTATTTCAATCGGTTAGCAGACAATTCTTCAAGGATATTCCACTCGCAAATTTACTTCCTTTCTTTCATCACAATTTATTATTAGCAGTGTCTTTCTTTGCCTTTCCATTTTTCGAATGAACAAAGGGGGTCACACAAGCGAGATTTTGGAAATTCCCTGTGTGACAAATATAAATGAAACATAATATCCTGTACTACTAATGAAAATTGCTACATTTTTTTATATTTATAAAAAGAAATTTCACAACTTTAATTCATATTAAATTTTAATAATAATAGATGTTTCTTAAATCAATTTAATTAATTGACAAATAATAATAATAATAATAATAATAATAATAATAATAATAATAATAATAATATTAAAATTATCTTCAATATAAACCTACAGATTTTTGGCCTTTAAAAAATTGTCATTTTTCACAAAAAAATAATTAATTAAATTTTACCAATCTGTCTAGAAATAATATTTATAATTTGGCCCTTAAAAATTGTCATTTTTCACAAAAAAATAATTATTTAAATTTTGCCAATCTGACTAGAAATAATATTTATAATTCGCTTTTTTTGTTTTGTTGTCTGATATTAATGAAATGTTGAGAAAGATACTTGTTAATCCTTTCTAAATTAAATGTTACTTTCTGTTAGAAACTTGATCTTTGAAAATGTAAATAATACAATCTGTTTACTGGCCTTTAAATGATTATCAATAAAACTTATATTTATAGATAACACAACGTAAAATGTCAGAATAATGTAAAATGTTAATTATATATACTTTCATGTATATATAATTATCCACAATTAATTACAACATTATTCTAAAAATTTTGCTATCGATTATTTTGCTTTCCTCTAATACATTATATTTCAATCATTTTTATCAAACAAAAATTATTTTACAATATTTTAATAATTTTTATCAAACAAAATTTATTTTATATTTTAATCATTTTTCTTATATTCCAGTTTAAAAGAGGTAAAAATTAATAATATTAACATTATTTATTGGAAAATTTTTTACTTTCTTAAGTGAGAAATTATTATTATTATTTATTCTCTAATTTATTTTATTTAATGTAATTAATTTCATTTAGAAATCACTATTTTTATTGATTAACTAGTTTTAGAAAAAAAATTGTAATTGAAATGAAACGATAATTGTTATTCAACAGGTTTCGACCAGTAGTCCACGTGAGAGAACAAAAAGAAATTCTTAGTCGTAAAAATAAAGGAATTATAAATATATCCTCGCCGTACCGTCATCATAGGAAAAGGAAGAGTCGATCGGCTCTCGAGAGCACGATGTCGTGTTCGCGAAGTGCTGATCAAAGTGAACTAAGTGATTCTGAGGATGGATCCCTGGAAACCGACCCCCTTAGGTAATGTTTGTTTTTTAATAAACAAATTTTGAATTATAATTTTTTGTTTCACTTGTAAATTCATTTGGATCTCGTTCATATTAAAAGTAGAAAATATCTGTCTTTGTCAGACACACCTGACTATTTAAAACTTTCACGAAATTTTTTTTTATTTCAATTAGAACAAAAAAAAAATTATTTTTTCTAAATAAAATTGATTCAGACGAAAATATTTCTTTTATCTTTTACTGTCAAATTATTTAACTCAATTCAGGAGATTATGGAGATTGTGTAATGATAAGGTGCTTTTGATAATTTAAGGAATTTAAAAAATTTTAATGAGTTGCCAAAGTATGATAAAAAAAATTTCATAATAATATTTTCAGGAACTCGAACTATGTCCAAAATCCCTTAAAGAACCGAAAATTTGCTTCAAGTCCGAAAAAGTCATTTTTCTTTAAAAAAAAAAGGTCCGTAAAGTCCGTAATTTGATTGAGAAAAGACGAAAAGTTCGTAAATTGTACGATATAATTTGGAGAATTTTAGAAAAATTACAAATTATTGCAAAAATTCAATTATTTTCAAAAGTAATAAAATTCTTCCCAAAAATTCAATTATGTCAAAAATTTTTTTAAATTATCGTTAAAATTTCAATTATCTTTGGAAATAATTAAATTCTACTCCAAAATTCAATTATTTTCATGAATTTTAATAAAATTTTTGGCAAAATTTCAATTATTTTCAAAAATTTTCCTTAATTTAATGATTTTTAATATCTACTATTTCAATAAAATTTTCCAAGAGAATTAAATTATTTGAAAAAAATTTAATAAATTTTGACGCAAACCTTTAATTATTTTCTTAAAATAATAAAAATTTCACAAAAATTCAATTATTTACAATGTTTTTATAAATTTTTTCGCAATAATTCAATTATTTTCAAGAGTAATAATATTTTTCCCAAAAATTAAATATTGTTCAAAAATAATAAAATTCTTTTTTGGAATTCAATTATTTTCATAAATAATAAAACTCATTGCAGTATTCAAATTATTTTTCAAACAATTTTAATCGAAAAATGTAATTATTATTACAAATTTTATTAAAATTCGTCGAAGGAATTCAATTATTTCAAAATTTCTTGATAAAATTCTTTACCAGAATTGAATTTTAAGAAACATTCAATTATTCAATAAATTGTTCTTTTTGTATTGAAATAATTAAATTTTCTAATTGATTTAAAAATGAATTTCAGTTAAAATTTTAGATTATAATTGAATATTAAAAGCATTAGAGAGTGAATTTTTAATAATAATTGAATTTTGAAAAGGTTTTAATTTAAAATCTTTAAAAATTTGAATTTCTCATATTTTTAACTAAGAATTCTGTGGGATTAATTTTTTTTGAGAAAGTTTAATTGCGGATTTTTTTTTAAATTATTTGAAGTTTTTATTTCCTAATGTATATTTAATTGATAAATTTACGAATAATTGAAATTTTGTAAAATTGAATTGTAAACAAATGAATTTGAAAATTCTTAAAGAACTTCTTTAAAAATTATTAAAAATAATGCAAATATCGAAGAATTTGAGTTAAAAACACGAAAAAAATTTAATTTTGGAAAAGTTACAAATTACACTCGATTCTTGTTATAACGAATCTCGTTACAACGTTCTCTCGTTATAACGAACATTAAAACTCTCGATACAACGACAAAAAAAACACGAACGAATTTAAGAATTTAATTTAACCAAAATTTTGGTTAACTCAAAAAAAACGACAAATTTAATCGACTCTTAAATTTATTTAACCTAAAGAATCTAGTTATCCGATTATTATTAAAAATACTTACTTTTTCTTTAAACTGATTTCATAATTCAAAAACTTTTAATATAAATAAACATACTTTACGAAAAATTTAGCACGTATTTGACGTTTGAATAGAACGTGAAGTAGGATCCTCTTCTTTCGTCGTAATATCGAGATTTTGAAGTCCCGAGATCGTCGTTATAACGAGAATCGAGTGTATTGCAAAAATTTAATTATTTTCAAGAGTAATAATATTCTTAAAAATTAAATATTGTTCAAAAATAATAAAATTCTTCTTAGGGAGTCAATTATTTTCACAAATAATAAAACTCATCGCAGAATTTCAATTATTTTTAATACAATTTTTCTCAAATTCCTCGAAAAATGTAATTATTCTTAAAAATTTTATTTAAATTCGTCAAAAGAATTCAATTATTTAAAAATTTATTCATAAAATTCAATTATTTTAAAATTTGTTCATAAAATTCCTTATGAGAATTCAATTTTGAGAGACATTTATTTATTCGATAATTTTTTCATTTTTGTTTTTAAATAATTGAATTCTCGTATAATTTTCTAATGAAAATTGTTTTAAAGATGAATTTCAGTTAAAATTTTAGATAATAATTGAATATTACTAAAAATTGATGAATTACTATATCAGATCACTCCAAATAATCCAAATTTGACTTGTAATCTCCATAAAAATTTCGTTCAGGAATAAATTATCAAAAAAATCTAATAAATAATTTAATCAACAGATACGAATTGCGCAATATCCAGAGTGTAATTCACGTGATGCGTCAAAATATTGAAGCGCTCAACAACCGATTTGCTGGTTTTCAAGATCCACCCTCAATCTATCTCACGGAATATCAAGAATTAACCAGTAAATTACATGAACTTGAATGTAAACAACAAAAACTAAATGAATTGCTCAATTCAACAATTCCAACAACCACCATCACAACAACAATTGAAGGTCCTGTACAAATAGATAACGATTCTCATTCATCAAATAAATTTCGTACGCCACGAACTCCATTAAAATCACTATTGCGAGCTTATCTACCAAATCAACAACGTACAAGTGTACAAGTCCGTGAAGGTCTCTCATTAAAAAATGCCCTCGCAAAAGCAATGAAATTAAGAAATTTAACAACCGAAATGTGTATGGTTTACATTGTAAGTACAAATGATGCAAAGCATCCCATACCCTGGGACACGGACATTTCATCACTCGAATGTGACGAAATATCAGTCGAGATACACGATAAATTTCCCATAGCAACATCAATATCACATAATTTTGTACGTAAAACATTCTTTTCCCTAGCATTTTGCGAGTGTTGTAGAAAGTTACTCTTTCAAGGATTTTACTGTCGAACGTGTAATTATCGTTTTCATCAGCGTTGTGCCGGTGGTGTGCCAGCACTTTGCCATCAAACACGAATGCAAGACGCATATTATCAAGCATTACTCGCACACAATCCAGAAACAACAGCCGGCATATTACAATTACCATCGGGTTATGGTCTATCGTCATCATTGGCTACTTCCAGGAGTACTAGGCAACCTAGACTACTTGGACAACATGATCGATCAAGCTCTGCGCCTAACGTCTGCTTTAATATGGTGAAACCAAGTGGTGAGCCTATTAATTTAGACGATTATTCTAGGTCCCAGTGTCTTAGCCGACCTGTTGGCACAGCCCAGAATCCCATGTCTCCTGCAAGTAGCCCAACAAAACACAGTCAATCAACTCAGGCTAGTCCAACAAGTACCTTAAGGCCAAAACGTCCACGAGCACGATCAGCCGATGAATCGTCGAAAAATCTCCTAGCGCCACGTGAATCAATCGAGGATTGGAAAATTCCCGCCGAGGAAATACTCGTTGGACCGCGAATTGGTTCAGGATCATTTGGAACTGTTTATAAAGCTCATTGGCACGGACCAGTTGCCGTTAAAACTCTAAACGTGAAAATACCAACAGCCGCGCAATTACAGGCATTTAAAAATGAGGTCGCAGTTCTGAGAAAAACCCGCCACGTCAATATTCTTTTATTCATGGGCTGTGTTAGTGAACCACAATTAGCAATTGTAACCCAATGGTGTGAAGGTTCATCTCTCTATAAACATTTACACGTATTCGAATCGCGTTTCTTGCTCCTAACTCTAATTGAAATCGGTCGACAAACAGCACAGGGAATGGACTATTTACACGCAAAAAATATCATTCATCGCGATTTGAAGAGTAACAATATTTTTTTACACGACGATCTCACAGTGAAAATTGGTGATTTTGGTCTTGCAACGGCAAAAACAAGATGGTCCGGTTCACTGCAATATCATCAACCAACAGGTTCAATTTTATGGATGGCACCCGAAGTTATTCGAATGCAAGAAGAAAATCCCTACAGTTTTCAATCCGATGTCTATGCATTTGGTATTGTTTTATTTGAATTATTAGCCGGTCAACTACCCTACTCTCACATTAATAATAAAGATCAAATTCTCTTTATGGTTGGAAGAGGTTATTTGCGTCCTGATTTAAATAAATTACGATCCGATACACCAAAGGCATTGAGACGATTGACTGAAGATTGTATAAAGTTCTCGCGAGATGAGCGACCGATATTTCGGCAGATCTTGGCAAGCCTAGAGGCACTCCTAAGGGGACTTCCTAAGATTACAAGATCTACCTCGGAACCAAATCTCAATAGGACTCAATTACAATCCGACGATTTTCTCTATACTTGTGCATCGCCCAAGACACCGGTCAACTTTCAATTTGGCGGTTTTCCATTTTATCCAAGTGGAGGAAATATTTAAAAAAAAAACTAATTATGAGACTGTCAATTTTTTTTTTCTTTAACAGAAATGAGAATTTTAGAAAACAAAATAATATTTAAATCTGTATAATAGAATTTTTCTTTTCACAATATTTGCACTTTGAATCACTCAAATTGACTGCTTGATATCGTCAAGAAAAATCTTTTTATTTTTTTATTTTCATGTAAGATAAATTAACAAAAGTGGTAGTATAATTGTCTACCGCTGATAAACTCGATTTATATATACGAAAATGGAGATTTTGAGAAATGACAAAATGTCTATCGAAATAAGACCTCAATATGTACAAGTGAATCGAAAAGATTTCAATTTTAAATTTCAATATTTTAATCCCAAATTTTGAGATTTTATAGAAAAATTGTAACTTTTTAAAAAATAATTTAAAGATTTAAAGAAAAGTAAATTTTAATTATAATATTTTAATGAATGTGAAATTTTAACGAAAATTTAGAGAAATTAAACGGAGAAAGTAAACTCCGTTAGTGAATTAAATCAAAATTAATGGAATTTCTGACAAAATACAAAGTTCTAAATTTGAATTTTAAATCAAAGCCAAATAATCATCTTTTCACAAATTTTTGAACTCTAAATTTATAATTAATAATAGGATGTAATTATGACGAAATTATAATTTATAAACATTAGTAAATTAAGACTCGGAAAAATCGATGATTATCAAAAATTTGTCGATCATAAATTTAATTATTCATCGAAATAATTTATTAATTAACAAATTAGCCAATTCATTTATTAACAACGTAATTAGTTAATTATGTTAGATTTTTTCCCTAAAGAATAAAAAATTTACACTAAATTCTCCCGAATATAAAAAAAAATTATTTCTCAAGAACAAAAAAAGAATTATGTTTACAAATTTGAAAGTGAAAAGATTTTCGATTCGCTTTTTAATAACTTGATTCTAACTCTGGTATATACTTTCTATTTTTCACACCCTCACTTTTTCCAACAATAAAGAAAACACGAAAAAGCAAAAAAAAAAATTTCTTCTTGTATATATAATAAGTGCACAAACACACAACAATGAGTAAAAAGAAAGAAAATATCTGATCACTTTTTAATATCCTTCAAAAGGATATAAAATTATAAACTAAATTTTTTAGAACTGTGTAACATTTTATTCGCGTCGGCCTTCAATTAAAATGCAAAATGTACCTACATTATTTGAATGTCAAAGTTTTTTTTAATTTTTTTCATTACCACCAATTTTAATAATTACTGCCGTTAATGAAAATTGCTACTTCAATATCTTCTATTCTAATTAACATTAAAAAAAATCGATTCGTTCCATAGATAAAAATTCTTTTAACCAAAAAAGAATATTTTTTTCTTGAATATTCTTAAATATTTTAATTAATTTTTCAATTTTCTGAATGTTTTAATTTAAAAAAAAAAATTTCTACACTTGAAATTTTGTGGACAAATCTAAAATAGATGTTAAGATTGAAAGAGAGAGAGAGAGTGTGTGTGTGTGTGTGTGTATATATATATTACATGTATTTATAAACGTAAATGTAGTTAGAAACTTTTGCCCGTATTATAAAAGCGTTGAAACTGAAAAACCTCACCGCCCCTTGAATGATGATCATAAAAGAAAATTAAAATTCCAAATTTTTAATGATTCGCAAGATTGAATCATTCGAATTTATGTCATTATAGTTTTAAATCCTTTTATAAATTACGAAATATTTGTTAAAATTTAATCTTTTAAAATATGTATAAATTATTTATAAAAAAAAAAAATGAGCGGTCGTAAACTTAACAAAAAATTATGAACGATTTTTCATGAAAATGAATTTTTAGATTTTTAGATTCATTTTTAGACAATATTTTAACTCTGGGAATTAGAAAAATTTCAAGTATTTGTCAATAGTTTAAATGTCTAATTTTTCTAATACGCATATTTCTTGTAGTTTGAATATAATTATAATTAACAAAAAGTTATCTTGAAAAAATAGAGATTTGTAATTTAAAGCATTTTTTTTTATTCTTTGCATTTTCGTGATAGTCGTTCATTAAAATTTGTTCAAGTAGGTGAACTTAAAGTTTGTCATTGACAAAAATTAATTATGTATTCTGCACAAAATTTAACAAATCTTGTGAGAGAGAGATTTTTTCGGAAATTAATATTAAAAAGCAAAAAAAAAAACATAATCGAAAAATCCATTATTTATAACCATTCTTATTAATTTTGATCATTTTGGCACTAATTGAAAATTATAATTCGTAATCAATAACCCTTTTCGTATTACAATACAGCAACAATAACTAAAAGGTAAGATTTTTAAAGTATTATTCAACAATTAAATCTTAATAATTTCTAAAAATAGTTTTCCTTCTATTTTCGAATATTCAAGAGGAAGATGGAAGATTGGAAGATGAAAGTAAGTTATTCAAACATACTTGACTAAAATGACGAATTTCTTCAAATTTACAAAAAATTTGAGACTGGAATTTTCAAAAATGCTTCTCAACAATGACATCTAAAGATGAAACCCAATTTATCGAATATTTTGTAGATAACACGTCATTTCGCAGACAAATTGTATAAAAGTCCAAAAACCGATTTATATGGACTTTCAATTCGAAAAAAAAATAAAAATAAAATGCGTGTATTAAGAAGGGAAAAATTGATTACTAAGCAATTTTTCAAAATTATTCCAACCGGCCTTCACTACATGAAGACAGGAGGGACTCACCATTTGGAGATTTAACTGTAGAAAATTGATCCGTCGTCCTTTTTCAATTTCTTCGCACTCTCCTGAAGTTTTTAAGCACTGCAACAATTTGTAATTAAAAGCGAATTAAAATCCAGTATATATAAATAATAATGTCTAAAATTAAATTTAAAAAAGAAATGATCTGTTATTAATTAAAAATTATATTTATCAATTTTAAATAATAAAAAACATTTTTAAAAAATTAAACAAAAAAATATTAACTAAAAAGATTCTTTACAATAAACATAATTATTTACTATAAATTTTCATAGATTTTTAATATATTTTTATTATTACTCTGCAATAATTTTCGATAAATTTTGTAAATGAAATAATAAAAAAAATTAAAATATAATATAGAATAAATAAAAATTAATTTCATTTAAAAAATTACTTAATAATTTTTTTAACTGAATATTGTTTTAAATTCGTAATAAATTAACAACAATAAAATATCAGAAACAATATAGCGAATTTCACGTCAAAAGCGAGAAACGGCAACAATGAGAATTTAATTCTATTTTATAGGTTATGTTAGAAGGGAAAAATCGCAAAACAAAATTAAAGTTCACGGACGGAACTAATAATATTTTCAAATTAAAAATATTGAATCTGGAAAATAAGTCCTGAAAATAATATATTTTATTATTTATATAAGTAAATTTACCAAAATTCTTTACGATGAACGATAAATTTGTCATTCTACTGACAAGAGTATTCACCAGAATCGAAGACAATCCACAATTTTATCTGAATAAATACACTCGTACTTACTAGATTTTCAACATTTTACTTTGAAAATGATTAAAAGTTATTGAAGAAAACATATTTTTGATAAAGAAAAAACTATCGAAAACCGAAAGAACAAAAAACTGTTTGAAAGTTACAAATATACGCAGGGAAGTGACGTCAGTAACAATGACAATGTTGCCAACTTTCAAAAAATAAAAGCCAAGTGTGGCGCCAATTTTTTGCGCATGCGCAAGAGCAAAATTTCTTTTTTGAAAATATTCGTTATTTATTTATTTTTTTATTACTAATTATAATTTCCGAATCGATGTTTACTTTCCATTATAGCTAATTTTAGTAAATATGTATTATCTACAGAATGTTTAATGAAATATTCCTATTGAAAAATATTCCTATCAATAAAATTTCCCGAAAAACAAGAGCAAAAATTTACCGAATTTCGCACAACACACACAAACTTTTTTAACGAAAAAAAAGTTAGGTTATGTTGCAAACATATTATACCTTATTAATTTTCGAAATTTTACCTAAACTTGAGTAAAATATTCGATAAACGCAAATTTCCCGATGAAAAACTATGAAGAAACAGTCAACACGCAACAAAGGGAAAAACTGGGAAAGTGACGCCATCTTGTGATAGCGAATGTGAAGAATATAAAAAACCATAAAAAACATTACAATTAATGCAGGTTATGTTTAAATGCAATAATCACGAACAAAAATAAGAATATTTAGTAGAATAATCAATGTATAGTAGAATAATGTGCAAATTTACCAGAGATTCGTAAACGCTGACAATGAGATTTTTCACTTGACGGAAAATTATTCACATCCATCTAAATCGTTGTCAATCCCAATCACTTTTGCATAATTACATTACACGGCACTGAATTTTCAATATTTCGATTGATATTAATGAATATTTATCAATAAAACACATTATTTGAAGGAGAAACGACGAGCGAAGCGGAAGCACAACTGCAGTCACAAGTATGCGCGAAGCAAGTGACGCGTCGTGTACTGTGAGCCAGTGTTGCCAACGTTCGAAAAATAGAAATGAACTGTGGCGCGACTTTTCAAATTCGTCTTTATTAAAATTTTAATTAATTTTCGAAATAGAGAATAAACTAATGACTATATGTAAAAATATCCTTTTTTTTGTTTTAATTACTTTTTAGATAATAAATATTTACGTAAATTTTATATTATTTAAAGAGTTAAAATTCAAGACAAAAGTAACTTTAGCGCAAGCGCAGTCTCTTGAAAATTTGTCCTTTAAATTTTTTTCGATTATGTAAATTATTTTTCGATTACGTAAATTATGTTTCGATTTTTTACTAGAAATAAACTTTAATTAATGAAATAGAAAGAAAATTCACAAAGAAATTGATATTTCAGATAATTTATTTATGTTTATTCTTACCAATATCGTGGACAATGAGAAAACTCGTTGTTTGCCAAAAAAGGATCGAATTCATTACAATCCTTGCAATCGCACAATTGTATCTGAAAAAATAAAATAAATTTTGTTTAATTTTCAACATAATAGATTATATTAATATGAATATATCGATCAAGATACCTTTTTTTTAATCAAAAATAATTATTAAAACGGGAGCGCAAATAACAGTGACAATTATGCCCGAACTGCGTGAAGCAAGTAGTGCGTCGTGTAGCGGAAGTCAGTGGTACCAACATTTTAAAAATATAACTAAAATAGGGCGCCAATTTTTTAAATAAAAAATGGTTGCAATTTACATTTTTCTTAGTAAAGAATAAAAATAATTAACCCCGATTAAAAAATATAAGAATTCTATAATTTGTAATCTTTTTTGAACGAATAAATATTAATAATTAATAAAGTAATACCTAATAATATCAAAATAAAAATTAGATAATATTAAATAAGATAACAAATATAAATAAATAATAGAATGAATAAAATAATAAATATAAATAAATTGTAGAATAAATATATATAAATAATTAAATAAATAAAATAATAAATACATAAAAATAAATAATTAAATAAAATAATATTTAATATTAATAAATAATTTAAATATTTGTTTTTGTTAAAAATTCTCAAGTTTTGTATTAAAAATAAAAAAGAAAAATTTTAATTTATTTGAATAAAATAAATTATTACAATTAATTTATTATCTGTAATGCAGTGAAATTCAACTTATTTTAATTGTATTATTTAATTTTTATTTATTTATTTAGTATCACAATTTTATTATTTATTATTATTTTTATTTCAATTAATTATTAATTAACTAAAATTAAGATTATTAAGAATTACATTAATTAACTAAATAATTTCGTGTATTTACTTTAAAAACAATTTAGGAAAAATTCAATTTAATTAAGTTATAAAAATAAGTTAGCTAACCTGAAACACACTTTCGACATGTATAATAAATATTTAAATTGCTTATTTTTTAAAAATATTTTTAAAAAATTATTATTCTCGCTATGAATTCAAAACACTATTATTTACAATTCAAAAATTTTTTTTATTTGCACACTAAAATAATATAAAATAGATTAAAATAACAAAATGAAAATGGACTAATGATGTGTTCATTAATTATGAAATTTATATTTTTTCCTTATATTCTGATAGTTCTTTTAATTAATTAATTGTAATAACTAAATTTAATTAATTGTATGAATTATTTATTAATTAATTTTATTAATTAACTATTTAATTAATTGTATTAATTAACTATTTAATGAACTGTATTAATTAACTAAATTTAATTAATTGTATTAATTAACTAAAATTAATATAATTATACCAAGAACAATGTAAGACTAAATTTTGCTAAATAGAAGGAAATAACAGAATTTTTGGAAAATATAAAAAAATAATTCTCCTTTCACGTTGATATATTTTCATCTTGTTCTCATACATACTTTATCCATTCAAATTCAAAATACACTTTTTTTTTCTAACAAGATCTTAAAAATTCTTTTAGTCAGATACTCGAATATAAACAGCATGTATGAAAAAACATGATTTCATTTAGCAAAATACATGTACACTATCACACACTCAACAATAACTTAAAAATTCAAATAAATCTATTGGATTGATCCTTGCAAACGTCACTCCAAGATATTATGCTGATGAACAATGTAAGTATAGTTTAACAGTCTTGTAATATACTTCATTAGCATTTTCTTTCTTATTTCACCAAAAAAGAGAAATTCTAAATCTAGAAGTACAAAGTGCGACTGATAACCAAAAAAAAATGTTTCGAGGAAGAAACAGGAATCATGAAGCACTTGTTGCAAGGATTGCTTTTTCTTTTTTTGCACTAATTAGTACAGTGTTTCTCCTTTTACATTTAGAAAATTTAATCAAAACTATTTTTTTTAATTTCCTCGAATTCCATTGTATATCCTGTTGTTGGATGTTTGTTTCAATAAATTTTTAATTGCTGTAAAAATAAATTTAATAATTAAATTTAGAAATTCCGAAAAGATTAAATTTTCGTAATTTAAACACTACTTTCTATTTATTTTCTAGAAATTACCTTCTTTGTCTTCGGCTGAAAATTCTTTATCCGGGAAGGAGACATCGAACGTAATGTATAAATTGCCGTAGAGATGATTGTTATCATAATTAGGCATACCCTCTCCCTTTTTCCTGATTCGAGCGCCATGTTTCGTTACTTTGTCCCTCGTGATGGTTACTTTGTGTCCATCCAAATGAACGATATCGACACTGAAACCAATCAGTGCATCTTGTAACGATATCGTCACATTTGTGTAAAGATCGTCACCAATTCGCTCGAATGTGTCGTGAGGTTGGGCCTGAATTCTGAAAAAAAAACGATTCAGTGAAAAAATGATTCTAGATAAATAATTCCTTTTTTTTTATTCTGCATTGCTTAATTCTTTTAAGAAGATAATTCCTCTTTCCTTTAAATTAAAAAAGGAATTTTTTTCAAAATTGAGAAAATTGGTAATTTTCTTATTACTTTAGAATCAAATCGCCGGGATCTCCGTCAATATGAGGTTCTCCTTCTGCAGTGAATTTCGTTTCTTGACCGTCAACCATTCCGGCTTCAACTTCCACCTCTAGAATTCGCTCCTCATTAACCAATTGTACGTTCGGACATTCGGAGCAAACATTTTGCTGTATCATTTGGAACCTTCCGCTACCTAAATTACGTGTTACTAATTCCTGTCTGCAATTGCATTTTCTCGTCCCTTTTGCTGCTTTCATCACAGGTTTATTTCTCGTTATCTGCAAAAAATATTTTCCTTTTAGAATGAGAACTAAAATTACATCCAGAGAAACTTATGGAAATAAATAAAATAAACAAACTTAAGGAACGATATAATTATGAATAAATGTAAATTTGTGAGTAAATAAATACAGACTTCGCACTCGATAATTAATTTTAAAAAAGTAGCTTTCAAACTAGAAAAAGTTGTAAAAAAGTAGCTATCGAAAAATTAACCTTGACCAAAAAAAAACTCGTTTTCTGAATTCCTGAAATTTTTATTATTCATGAAAAGAATTGAATTTTATTATTTACGAAAATAATTGAATTCTTACGAACGATTTTATTAGAATTTTTTAAAATAATTGAATTTCCAAGAAGAAATTTATTACTTCTAAAAATAATTGAATTCTAATGAATATTTTTATTTATGAAAATAATTGAATTTTGCAAAGAATTTTATTAAAATGCCTCAAAACAATTGAATTCTTTAGAATATTTTTATTTATGAAAATAATTGAATTTTGCAAAGAATTTTATTGAAATGCTTCAAAATAATTGAATTTTCGGAAATAATTTTGTTATTTATCGACATAATTGAATTCTTTCGAAGAATTATTTATATAAATAATTAAATTCTTGCGAAGTACTTTATTAAAATCTAAAAAAAATATTTGAATTATTTTAAAAAAATATAATTAAAATTGTATTTAAAATAATTGATTTACTACGAACAATTTTATTAAAATTTTTTTAAATAATTGAATTTCCAAGAAGAAATTTATTACTTCTAAAAATAATTGAATTCTAATGAATATTTTTATTTATGAAAATAATTGAATTTTGAAAAGAATTTTATTAAAATGCCTCAAAACAATTGAATTTTCGGGAATAATTTTGTTTATTTATCTTTAATAATTGAATTTTTTCGAAGAATTTTTTATGTAAATAATTTAATTCTTTGGAAGAACTCTATTAAAATCTAAAAAAAATATTTGAATTATTTGAAAAAAATGTAATTAAAATTGTATTTAAAATAATTGATTTATTACGAACAATTTTATTAGAATTTTTTAAAATAATTGAATTCTTCTGATGAATATTTTTATTAATGAAAATAATTGAATTTTGAAAAGAATTTTATTTAAATGCCTCAAAATAATTAAATTTCTTCGAAGAATTATTTATGTAAACAATTGAATTCTTGGGAGGAATAATTGAATTATTTCAAAAAAATTTAAGTAAAATTGTGTTTAAAATAATTGAAATCCTGATATGAATTTTTTTATTTATGAAAATAATTGAATTTTGGGTGAATTTTATCAACTTTTTTTTCGATATTTGATGAAAATACGAGATATTGTAAATAATTTTCTGATTTCTAGTATTAGCGAATTTAAAGTAGTGGAAATTCTCAAAAGAGAAACAGAAATAGTAGCTTTTAGTGGCTGAAATGTAAAAAAGTAGTAAATATTAGCTTTTAGTAGAAGAGTGCAAAGCCTGTAAATAATATAAATAAATAATTAAATATTATAAATAAATAAATACATAATTTACAGTAAAAATAAATTTGAAACACACGTACCTCTATAAAATTACCACTATACAACTCTTCGAGAGTTACAAATAATTCCATAACAATATTATCTCCCTTAGGAGTTTGATGCTGTTGTTGTTCACCACCAAAGTGAAAACCAAAATCACCAAAGAAACTGGAGAAAGGATCGGCACCATTCATAGAACCGTCCTTTTTTAAACACTCCTCACCACATCTATCATATAATTTTCGATTTTCCTGATCTGAAAGTGCTTCATAAGCAGCTCCAAGATCCTGAAATTTTTGCGAAGCATCAGGATCATTCTTATTTTTATCAGGATGCAATTCCTTTGCTAATTTTCTATAAGCCTTTTTAATCTCATGTGTACTGGCACTCCGTCTAACTCCTAAAATATCGTAAAAATCTCTCCTAAAAGCAAAAGAAATCGAAAATAAAATTAGTAAAAAAAGGACTATTTACAAAAAGATATTTTGTAAAAAGAAAGGACTATAATTTATTTATTAACAATTCAACATCAACATGAAAACAAGCATATAAAAATAATTCTCTAGAATTTTATCATATATTTAATAGTAAAATTTCCAAATTAAATAAATAATTGACAAAACAGTGAAATTGATAAATTATAAATCATTGTTGATGTAGAACTTGTAAACGTCGGTGTAATAAGGGTTATGTTTGATTATTTTTAAAACAAATTTCGAAAAAAATACGTGCAATGGAAAAAGAAATTAATTTCTTTTAAATTACTTACCCTGCTAATGTAATTATTACACATAATGATAAATTAAGGAGGAATATCCTCATAAATTGTGTTCCTGCCATTCTAGCAGACGTTTTAACAACTTCTGTCACAATCTTCAAGATTTTGGTCGTGGTTGCCTCTGATTGGTTTACATCACACGTCAAACAATATAATCACTGAACACTCGTGTTTCAATAGAATGTAAACTCGACGATAAAATTGAAACACCGATTCAAAAAATTCGTTCGCGCTCAAAATGAGTCAAATAAATACCTCAAAGCGCGAAAATTGAGAATAAAAATAATGCCAAATTGTTTAACTTCAATTTTAGTTTACTAATTTACTTGTTCAAACTTTTATAAATTATTCGAAATTGCAAGCATTCTTAATTTACAAAAAACGACAAAAAATTACTATTCAAAACTTTACAGAAATAAAAGTTTAAAGATTAAACTAAATAATTAAGAAAGAGATTGTTAAACTTCTTTTTATTATTTAAATAATAAAAAATATTTTAAATCTAGAGAAAAATGTAGAGAAAAACTTACAAATCGTTTTCACTTGATGTTATTTCTCGAATTTTTCCAAATTTTCATCGTAACACTGCTTGAACTCCCATAACCTGAAAATGTAAAAATTCATATTACAAAAATGACAATTTTAGTAACAACTAAACAAGTTCGCTGATTTTATAATATTAATTACTCTATTTTTGTATAAAATAAGAAATAACTACTGTAACTACTGTCTAACAAACATAACCTCCAAAGTTTCGATACCTTTTGTACGTTTTATGTATATACATAAAAAGACTATTTAATCAGACATCTCATATAGAAACAAAATTATCTGATAATTATTGGCATTATTTTATGCAAAATGTTGATAAAATACAACTGAATTTGTTTATAAACAAGACTAAACAACAGTACAAGACTTTTTAAATCGCAACTCAGCGCAACAATGAACAGCAAAGATGGCCAACATGACAGAGTTGAAAATCACAGTTCGATATTCGATACATGTAGTTTCGATATAAACAGTGCTACCAAAACTACCTTCGAGATACAGGAGGGATTTTTAGATATTTATTTTTTCTCTTTGTTTTTCAGGGTATGTGTAAATCTTCTAATACAAAAATAAGAAACAATCTCATTTGTCAGATTTTAATTCAATTTAATTATTAATTGAACCGATTTCTTTAACAAATTTCAATTTCAATTCAAAAAAACATAAAACCGGAAAAACGTCAATTGTGAAATGCAACTATATTCACACGTATCACATATCTCCCTACCCATCCCTTCCGGTTCTGAACGACAAGAATTATTTGCAGCTGTTGTTAGTTTTTTCGTAGAATATTTATTAACTAAAAATCATTTTAAAAATGGCCGTAGGCGATCTTAAAACTGAAAAAGGTGTCAAGGATTTAGACTCATACCTGGTTGATCGTAGTTATATCGAAGGGTGAGTAATTTTGCCATAAATATGAAAGTTTGATGTACGCACGTGTTCTGCATGTCGGCAACTTGTACTTTAAATTAACTATTTTTTTTCCTTTTACTTCATTTGGGCATCATTGGAAAAAGAAAAAGGGAATAGTTCTTTTTTTGACTGGTAGATAATCTATTGAATAATTAAAGTTGGTCATTAATGAAAAATGGGAAAAAAGGGTATTCTCATGAACGGGGGCTGTGTTCAACATAACCTTGTTTTTCATACTTTTTCATATTTTTACCATTTTTGCTATACTGGTTATACTCATATACTCTAATTATTTTTCGAATTTAGCATCAAAAATACTCTTGAAAAGATAAATAGTATGTTCTTTGAAACATGAAAATTGAGTTTAAAAGTTTTTTCAACTTTTGGTTCTGGCAATATGATAGTAACGTACGTCCTAATTGATTACGTTCAAGATTCAAAATTTGTTTATAGAATTCGTAATGATTCGGTATATTTATTTGAATTTCAAAGTATAATTACTGGAATTACTTATTTTAGTCCCTGTTAACTTTAATTTTATTTTGATCATGTTTTGGAGAACTTATACAAAATTCTTTATTTGTAAACTTTTCATCAGTTTTGAAGCTAAATGTACGAATTTTCTATTGTTATTATTATGCTTGTTTATCTGATACAAAGCGAAATAGAATAACGAAAATTGCTTTTGAATGAAAGTCAAAGATTCCTATAATTAGAAAACAATTTGGCAACATAACCTAAAATTTGTGCCAATTTGATAATTTCTATTATCGGAAATTTTTTATTTTTGTACAAATCTAATTTTTAGTTATTCAACCTCTTAAACATGTTTCAAGCAAAATGTTTTTGTGTTTATTTTCGGTTCTAAATATTCGAATAGAAATTCACTAACATTTTATTGTGTTTTTTTAAATAAAAAAAATGCTTTTTACTGCTTGGATGAATGTTGTTTTTTGGAAATCATTTCAAAAGGAATGTGTGTGCTCTGCTATGCTTTAATTGAATTTTTACGATACAAAAATGTAAGTAATTATTTATCTTTCTTAATGTAACTAATTATCACTGTATTTATACTGTCAACACATTTCAATCTCGTCTTTTCAGTTTAATATTGTTATCATTAAACACCATACACGCTTGTCTTTATTTATTTCTTGATTTGACTTTGTGAAAATGTAAGTAAATATTTATGGATAATAAGAATGATTGCAATAAGTATTTTTTTTTTATAAAAGGAATAAATAAATAACCTGAAAAAATGATTAATATGAAAATTATTGAATTTGCAGTTATCAACCAACTCAGGCTGATGTTGCAGTTTTTGAAGCTTTGGGAAAATCACCAAATCCCGCAAATGCACATGTTTTGAGGTGGTACAATCACATCAAATCTTATGACTTTAAGTCACTACCAGGTGAGAAGAAGGCACCAACAATTTTAGGAAGTAATACCACAGCAGCTGAAAAGCCAGCGGCCGAAGATGACGATGTCGATCTATTTGGTTCTGATGAAGAGGAAGACGAAGAGACAGTGAGAATTCGAGAGGAGAGACTGAAGGCATACGCCGAAAAGAAATCCAAGAAAGCGGCAATTATTGCCAAATCCAGTATCGTTATTGACGTAAAACCTTGGGGTGATGAAACTAATATGGAAGAAATGGAGAAAGCTGTTAGATCCATCGAAATGGACGGATTAATTTGGGGTGCATGTAAGTTGAATGACAAAATATTTTTATTCCAAAAATCGTAAAACAATTTCTCTTTATAATTAATCATTTTCTGGTTCTTTTTGTTTTCTGTTTTATAATTATTTTATTCTCAATTTTCTATATGGGCAAAAAATTTCAAGGGTGCCACAGGTCAGGGAATTCAGGGAAAAGTCAGGGATTTTTATTAAAAGTACTGGAAAAAATTAAATTTTAAGAATTCTTAGGAAAATTCCAAATTTTTGTATCTTTTTTGTTAGATTTTTGAAAAATTTTAATAATTCAAATTATTCTGAAATTAGTAAATTTTTTTAATATCTATTTAATTGATTATTAAAAATAATGGATTTATAGAAGAAGTTTAGTTAAAAATACTTTAAAAAATTGAATTTTGGAGAAGTTGCAAATGATTGCAGAAATTCAATTATTTTCAAAAGTAATAAAATTATTCACAGAAATTTAATTATGTTCAAAAATTTGAAAAAATTCTTGTCAATATGTCAATTATCTTTATAAATAATAAAATTTTTCTCTGAAATTCCATTACTTACAAAAATTTTAAAATAAATTCTTGGCAAAATTTCAATTATTTTCAAAAATTTTCCTCAATTCAATGATTTTTAATATCTATTATTTTACTAAAGTTTTCGAAAAGAATTTAATTATTTTAAAAAAATCTTAATAAAATTCTAAGCAAGAATTCAATTATTTTCTCACAAATAATAAAAATTGTCATGGGAATTTAATTATTTTTAGAAATTTCAATAAAATTCTTCCCTAAAAATTCAATTATTTTCATAAACTACAAAATTCTTCTTAAAATTCAGTTATTTTCAAAAATTCCGATTAAATTCTTCCCAAAAATTCAATTATCTTTATAAATAATAAAATTCTTCGTATAAATTCATTTATTTTAAAAAATTTCAATAAAAATCTTCACAAAAATTCAATTACTTTAATAAATAATAAAATCCTAGGAAAAACTTTAATTATTTTAAAAATTTTTTTAATAAAATCCTGCGAGGAAATTTAATTATTTTGAAAAGAAATAAAATTATCCGAAATTCAATTATATTTAAAAATTTTAATAAAATTCTTGTCAAAATTTCAATTGCTTACAAAAATTTTCCTCGATTCAATGATTTTTCGTATCTACTATTTTAATAAAATTTCCCAACAGAATTTAAATATTTTTAAAAAATTTCGATAAAATTCTACACAAACATTTAATTATTTTCATAAATAAGAAAAATTTCATAGGAATTCAATTATTTACAAATTTTTTATAAATTTCTTTACAATAATTCAGTTATTTTCATAAATAATAATATTTTTTACAAAAATTCAAATATTTTCATGAATAATAAAACAGTCATCATAAAATTTTAATTATTTTTAATACAATTTTAATTAAATTCCTCGAAAATTTTAATTACTCTTGAAAATTTTATTATTTTGTTGATAAAATTCTTTATGATAATTCAATTTCGAGAAACATTAATTTATTCAATAAATTATTTATTTTTGTATTTAAATAATTAAATTCTCGTAGAATTTTCTAATAAAAATTGATTTAAAAATGAATTTCAGTTAAAATTTTAGATAATAATTGAATATTAAAAGCAATGCATTTAATTCCTCTATGATTCAAAATTGAAAATAATTTCTTATTTCTTTTTCTTTTCAGCAAAATTCGTACCAGTTGGTTATGGCATTAGAAAGTTGCAGATCATGTGTGTTGTTGAGGACGACAAAGTATCTGTAGATTTACTTGTTGAACAAATACAAGACTTTGAAGATTACGTTCAATCCGTCGACATTGCAGCATTCAACAAAATTTAAACAAGTTCTTTTTTTTTACTTTTCTGTCGTATAAATAAATATTAATGATTGTTTGTAATTTACAGCTTTTTTATTAAAATTCCTAGTATGTTTACGTATTAATTGCAAATTTATTTTCACATTTTAAGTTGTTCTTCAGTAATGAATAGACAATCATTTTTATCTTATTTTGAAACAAATTGAAAATAAATGTTTATCTTATCTACAATACAATCTTTTTATTTTTTCAAATTTTATTATTTACATATTATAACACAATGCGCTTTATAATGTTTTTTTTGTCGTGCGATTTTATTTTCGTCGGGAAATAATTGGAACAAATAAGTGAATTTTTATTGTTTTTCAATTAAAAATATTAATCACACGATATTATTCGTTGTTTAATGTTTTACACCGTCCGAGCAGTTTATTTTGTTGAAAGTCAAACATGACTTTCTTTTTAATTTATTTTGTTTACTGTAGTTTACTATTATCATAAAATGAGATTCTTGATTAATTGCAGATTATTTATTTTCATTTAAAAAGAAATTTATCTAATTTGTTCGAATTGTTTTATTTTTCAGAAAGAAAGAAATAGAAGAGAAACAAAGTCAATAATGGAAATCGATACACGGTTCATATTCAAATACGTAATGACAATCAAATTTAGTGCTTTCGGAATATTTTTTTTTGAACGTACACGAAGAAACATAAATTGCATTGATACACATTCTTCAATTTAAAAATGACAGGTATGCTGACGAAATTTTTTTTCAACTCCTCATATTTATATTTTACAGAATTTATCAAAAATTAAATTTTCGATTCTATTTACTTAAAATTTTATTTATCGGAATTATAATTTGATTATAATAACAACAGGTCTTATAGGTATTATGACTTTTTTGGACTATTTTCAAAAAATACGGAAGATAAAGTTCGCTAAAAAATAAGTTTTCATCTTCTGCTGATTATCGGCTTTGGTTACTTTTTATGAATTGTTAGTTAAATTAATTTTGATTACTCAGACAATTATTGGAATTGTTGTAACAATAGTTTGGGATCAGTAAACAATTTTTGTACTAACAATTGTTTAAAAAATTTATATTGCTGAAGACGTGTTATGGGGGTAGAAATTTTTTAAATTTTTGACTGGAATTTCATAAGTATTGACCTGAAAAATCCTGGAAAAAGCCAGAAATTTTATATTTACCATTTTGTGGCATTCATGAATTGATTTAGATATGAAATTAAGTTAAAAATTGTAGAAAATAATTGAATTTCAGAAGTAATGTAATATTTAGAAATTATTAAATTTCAGAAGGTTTTAAATTGAAATTTTACAAATTTTATTTTCTCTGGAAAAATAAATAAGAAGTATTTAAATATTTATTGCAAAATTATTGAATTTTTGAATAATTGATTTTGGAAATCAGTGAAAGGTCAAGGAAATACGAAATAAAGTTTTTGTGACAATTAAAAAAATTTTTGACTTTTCTTTGTATTTTTAGACTAATGAGACTTTTTTGCGCCTTATAGTCGATCCGAGGCCTGTAAAATTTTTAGTAATTAATTATTAATTTGATTCGATCGTTTATATGTAGTTAATTTTCTCGTATATATTAGAAATCGATTCACAACGAAAAGAAATTTGCAAGCTATCAATTTTCTTTAGTTTTCTCTTATTTTATTTCTTATCAGGAAGCGATAATAGTCTTGGCGTCATAAAAAAATGAAATAGTTTAATGCGAACTTACGCATGCTGATCAGTTACTGAAAAAGTCGTTGAGAATTAAATATGGATTTTTTATTATTATCTCTTGGTTTAATTTCGTTGCTCTTCATTTTTATTTACACTTATTTAACCCAAATTTACAACTATTGGGAAAAAAAGGGAATACCTTCTGTTGAAAAATGTCTTCCATTTGTCGGCAATATGGGAAAAGTGTTAGCTATGCAAGAAGCTTTCTCCTCATTATGTGAAAATATATACAAAAAAAATCCCCATAAAAGTATGATCGGTTTTTATCAAATGCTAACTCCATCATTAATAGTTCGTGATCCGGAACTTGTGAAAAAAGTTTTAATCACAAATTTTTCATCCTTCGAAGACAATCAAATTGTACTTCATCCAGAATTGGATCCATTATTATCGAAAAATCCATTCTTCTCTCAAAAGGACACGTGGAAACAAAATAGAACTGTTTTAACAAATGGCTTTTCATCAAGTAAATTGAAATTAATGTTTACGTTGACACGTGAGGTATCATTCAAGTTCAATAACTTTTTGAAAACTAAATTAGAAAATATCAATTCTTTTGAGTTTGATTTAAAGAAATTATTCAGTTTGTATACTGGGGAAATTGTATCAACTGTTGGATTGGGAGTTGAAGGTGATTGTTTCAAGGAGAATTCAGAGTCTTTTGGAAATGCTGTCACATCAGTTTTTGATAATCCAGCAATAAATGGTGGTTTTGGTCAAGTTGCTGTCTTCTATTTACCTCGTTTGGCAAAATTTCTGAAATACGGAATTGTTTCTAAAGAAATGGACAAATTTATGCGTGAATCAGTGATGAAGATTAAAGAGACGACAAAGGGGGAAAAAATTCCCCGTAACGATTTTTTGCACATTATTTCGGAAAATGAGAAGGAGAAAATAAATGCGGATAATTTAGCTTCTTATATGTTAGCATTTATTTTGGATGCACACGAAACGACTAATATTACATTAAGTTTTCTAGCTCTTCAATTAGCAATTTATTCCGATGTTCAGGAGAAAGTGAGACGAGAAATTATTTCAATTGGTGCGAAATGTGACGAGAATTGGAAATATGAAACTTTGAATGAATTGGTTTATTTGGAACAAGCTATTTTTGAATCAATGCGATTAAATTCGGCTCTTGGAAGTTTAATGAAAATTTGTACTTCTAAAGTACAGTTAGATGGATTTGATGGATTATCATGTCAAGTGGAACCTGGAAATATAGTTGTTTTATCTGTTCATGGATTGCATAAGGATCCTGAATATTGGCCCGAACCGGAAAAATTCGATCCTGATAGATTTAGCGAGGAGAATAGAAAGGATAGACACAAATTTGTTTTTCTTCCATTTGGCGAAGGACCTAGAATGTGTTTGGGACGAAGATTAGCAATGATGTCGATGAAAATGGGAATAATTGCAGTTTTAAGAAACTTTTCTTTAGAATTATCACCGAGAACGTGTCTTCCTCTTAAACCAGATCCGACAAGTTTCTTTACAGCAGTTGACAGTAGTATGTGGGTGATATTCAGACCTTTGAAATAATTCCAATTGACAGTTGTTTCAATTTTTAGAATTGTTCGGAAAAGTATTTTACTGTCTTTGTGAAGTGTTGTTAATAAAAAATAGTTCATTAAAATTAAGAATAGTTCATTTAACCTACCGATTAGAGGAAAATAAATTTTATTCAGATAAACCTGTTTTATTGATTATATAATTATATAATTAGTTTTTACACGGCGTTTTATAGTTAGATTCGAGATCAAATAAGCAAAATAGTTCTAAAAATACTTTATTTATAGGTAAAATTAATTAATTTTGCGTGCGTTTAAGACAATACCACCTTTTACGGTTGTTAGGTACGCTCTTGGATCTATTTTCAATACAGTTTTTTCGCAGGTTGTCAATTTGTACTGAGATATAATGTGAATTAATCCTAATTTTGTTTGTAGCAATCCGAGACGCATTCCTGTTTAAACAATAATTGTAAATTTATTAGAAATTATTAAATTATATTAAATAATATTCTTGCTCTTTGGGTACTCACACAGCATCTAAACTTGCAGCAACAGTGACAATATTGCTGCAAGTTTAGATGCTGTGTGGGTACCTTTATTGGGAGCGCGTCATTTTGTATTTTAAAAGATTTAAATATATTTATATTTTTACCAATACAATTACGTGGTCCCTCTCCAAATGGCATATAAACATAATTAGTTCTAGATTTTCTGTTCTCTTCCGAAAAACGTTCGGGATCGAATAATTCCGGTTTTGAAAAGTATTGTGGATCGTAGTGCATTCCCAATAATGGAATAAACACAGGTGTACCTTTTTCGATAATTATATTTGTCCCTGGAATTTGATAGTTGTTCATTGCCTTTCTATCCAGAACGGGAAGAATTGGATACATTCTTAAAGTTTCCGAGACAACCATATCTAAATACTGAAGGCCGCTTATCTAAAAAAAGAACCACAATTAGTATACTGATCTTTTAAGGAATCAAATAAGTATTAAATTATACTTTTTGACTATTTTCAAATTTCTACAAGATAACAAATATTAAAACAATTTCCCACACAGCATCGAAAATTTCCTGAAACATTGAAATTAACTTGACTGTAACTTTTCTGAATTTTCAAGTAGTTGCAAAGCTCATGAAATTTCAACCTTTAGAAAAGTTTCGATTCTGTGTGGGTTGAATAAATTGTTTTTGACATTTGTACATAAATATTTTTGTACCAAATCTTGTGTTATTTGTCCATCAGTTTCTTCGAGAGCACTTTTTATTTCAGCCCTTAATTTCTCTTGAATATCCGGCTGTTTAGCTAATTCATAAAAGGCACAAGACATTGTTGTTGATGAAGTTTCATAACCTCCGGTAAAGAAGATAGCGGCCTGTCCACATAAAATATCACCCTCAAATTCTGCAATTAAATTACATCATTCAGTTTTCTTTTATCACAAGAGTTTAAAGTTAAAATAAAACTTACTTATTCCATGAGAATCTTCGTTTTCGTACTTTTTCTTCAATTCTATCAGTAAATCGATCAAGTCTTTTCTCTTTCCTCCAGATCTTTCGCGTTCATTCAATGTTTCCATGAATACTTTCTTGAGAAATGCACTGCCATCACCTCTAAAGAATCTAAGATCAAATAATCTCGCTAATTGTGGCATAATAAATATGAAATTCAATTCCAAAGATCTGAATATATCATAGGTGAAAATTCGTTTTCCAACTTTTCGAAATTCTGCATTTGGATTATTTAGACTGTTCACTTCTAAACCGTAGGCAGTTGTTCCTATTAAATCCGTTGTGAATTTTGCACAAATTTCTCTTATTTCTATTGCCTTTCCCGAACCTAATTAAAAAAAAAAAGTGAAAAGCTTTATGATTCTAAAAGTCAAATAAAAGTTTTTTAAAATTAAAAAAACAATTTTGATTAAAAAACTTACCATGAAGATTAAGTGATTTCATATAAGTATCGAGATTATTACCCACACTTGTCATTAGTTCAAACATTTGTCTCAATTTTCCTGATGTAAAGACTGGCGATATTTTTGTTCTAAGAATTTTCCATTCGGGATTTTTTACAATAAACAAATTTGCATTTCCCAAATGATCATTCTTTCCAGATTCCATGAATTTATCGGCGAAATTATTAAAATCTTTTAGAAGAATTTGCTTTATTATGTTAGGATCTCGTAGCATTAGACCGGGTTGATTTAAAATATAAACTCCCATATATGGTAAATTTTTACTTTTCTCGTAAAATTCTTTAAACCAATGGCCAGGTGATATTTTCATAAAGAAACATTTGACGAAATTACCGAAAATTGGCACGGGTTTTATTTGCACTACACCTTTTCTTGTCCAATATTCAAAGTGTCTCATCATTAGCAAATAAAATACAACAAACACTGTTATACTAATAATTATTAATTCTACATTCAAAAATGTGACAGTTTCCATTTTTTTGGGTTTTCTTTTTTCTTATCAAAAATGTACTTCTAATTATTAAATTTACTTCTTAATTATTAATTTATAAGTCGAATTCACTTTGAAAACTGAAGCGAACGGCGCAAGCGACAAGAATATTTACACTCAAGTTAGATAAAGACTTTTTATTTATAACTGATAATTGCCAAGTCTGAAGATTATGATTTATACTTTCGACAAATTGATTTTTCTAATCACTAAAAATTTTTGCATGTTTCAATAAATTAGATAATTGAAAATTTTCTTCAAAACTTACATTAGAAGATGAAAAATATTTTAAGATGAAAACTATTTTAAACTCTAATAATTAAATATAAATTCGAAGTATATGCTTCGGTATTTTATGCACTTTGTATTTATACAATTAAGGAAGTGCTTGATGAAAATTTATACGATTTTCTACGTCGCAATTGTAAAATGATTTAGAGAAAATATTGATAAATGCAGTGTTTATGTGTTTGATAGCTCGTATCCAGGCATTAAAATTTTCTTTTATTTCATACATCAGTGTTTTTAATGTTGGTGGACTAGAATGATTCTCTGATAATTTATTTATTCTGTAGAAAGAAAAATATTCATTGAAATTAATAAAAATTTTAAGAAAATATTAATAATTAATAAGTTTTAAGGTACTTACTCATTATTTCGATAAAATTCACTTCTATTTAGAAAAGTGTACATGTAACATGCTGGAACTGAACTAATTACTTCCACTTGATGAAATACTTGACTTGAAACATGAACATGATCTCCTTTTGAAATGATCACTTTCATTTTTTCTCCTTCTTCAGTGTATGACACTTCTCCCTCTATTACAGTCAATGTGACATTTGCTAATTCTTCATCGACGAAATTTAATTTTTTCATACCAGGATAATCAGCCACGAAGTAAACGTCGGAGAAATTCGACCATGTGTAGACTTGTTTTTCGATTTCTTCCAAGTTGTATCTGAAAATATTCAGTTTTTTGTTATTATGGTATAATTATGCATTTATGACTCGGTTACACTCGCTATATGAAGAAAGCTGATCGAGAACAAAAAGATTACAAGTTATGTTCATTATCATTTGATCATTTGATAATTTCTACGATTGAGCCCCAATTTAACTCTTAATTAACTTTAACTGTCAAATATCCAGACACTCATCGAGTAGCGCACGGATTTAGTAATGCTGGAATGTTGACTCGAAATAAATTTCACTTGTTCCAAAATATTATGCTATTTGTGTTGAATGGCTTTTTGGTAAAAATGGACAATTTGTAATCAACTTGATTCAAAATTGAAGCAATACAAATAGCAAAAATAAAAAATATAGCAAAAGTTTGGTAAGTAATATGAATTTGTGAGTGCATACCGATGGAAATTGAAGTTTATCAGCAGAGGAACTAAAAAGGAAACAGGTTTTAATGGATGCCACTCTGCAGTTAATATGTCAACATTCGGTTTAAACATTCTCTGCTGAAATCTCCCATTTAGAGAACACCATACATCGACATAAATGCTTATGTTCGAAGATAATATCACTTGGGTTTCCTTCATTAGATTGTCCTGTGTAATTAATTATTTATTATCAGAATTATTTTCATTCTTGTTTCATTAAAAATAGGATTAATTATTAAATTAAAATATTAAATATAGGATTAATTATTAAATTAATTTTAGAACCGAATATATAACAATATTCAAAGCAACGGATTAATTGCTTAATGATTCGATTATTTAATCGAATCATTAATAAATTAATCCGTTGCTTAGAATTTTTACAATTGTTTTTAGCTGTCCATTGTAGTATACATACCTTTAAACAATGTGCATATTGTTTTACCATGTCCCCGTGTCTCCACCATCTATTGTTTCTAACATAGGCATCGGGATTAATAAAGTAATCTTCATTATTTACATTGTCTCGTACTTGGATTACCACAGCAATTGCGTCCCAATAATTGACCATCATGTTCCATGAATATCCGTATAAACCAGGAACCCAATTGTTATAACCCTGAGTAACGAAAATTAACTTTAAGCATCTATTACTTTTGATTAATGTCAAATTTAGTCAATTTTTGTTAAATTTCAGTCATTTAGAAGTTAAAATTCAATTTACCTGTGTTATGAAATGAGAGTACGGCAAAAAGCACTGTAAACCCACGTGAAAAATTAGTAGAACAATAACAAATTTTTGTTTTCTTGAAATCTTTTCTGACTGTTTCAAACGGTTTGAATTCATTCCCTCAGCCAGAAATTTTGGAGGTAGATCATCAATTTCTTCTCTTTGTTTCTCTTCCTCCTCTGCTTCTTCCTTTTCTTCTTCTTCTTCTTCTTCATTTTGTCGCTTCTCTTCTTCTCTTGATTCTCTGTTTAATTCCGAATCTTTAATTTCACTACCTTTCATGTTGTCATCTTGCTGCTGAATTATATTATCATTATCGTGAATATCATCATTTTTCTTATCTTGTCTATTTTTTTCACAAGCTTTAAATATTTTTTGAAAAAGCAACTTAACGTTAACTCTCCATTTTGGTAGGTACATTGTAGTAGTCAACTTTTGAAATTTTCTTGGCCAATCGACATGACAGAAAAGAGGCATTGTTGCAAGGCATGTGTATGGAAACATTCCTAAATCATTTGTAAAAATTGGTACGCTTTTAACAAATAGTTTTTTTGGTATTTTTAGTTGTATTGCTTGTGGTTTTAGTTGTACAATTAGTAGCATTTTTTATTTTCTCATTAAAAATTTTTCTTACCTATAGAAAACAGTCTTGTGTTCATTAAGTGGAAAGCAGTACAAACAAGCATTGCTGGCAGGCGAGTTTTATCAAACATCATCCAAAATCCAATGGTTAAGTCAAAAATGAATCCAAACAGATGAACAATAAAGTGATTTGTTTGCTCTGCCGTTAATAACACTCTAAAATACATTGTTATACATATTTAAAATGTTTTTTTTTTGTTTAATTTTAATAAAACTTACGTAAATGGGTAAAATATCCAGTGTCCTGATAAAGTGACCACTGAATAACCTCTTAACCAATCGATATCAGTTTTCTTCAAACCAGCGAGAAAATATAAAAGGAAGAATTGAAATCGTAAAATGAAATAATTCCAAAATGGTACTTTTTCTTCTTTCTTCTTCGTTAACGAATCTAAGGAACTTTAATTCAATACAATAAGAATTGTTCTTTTTATTATTTACATTTTTGACTCGCTCTGAAGAAAGGTACTTAAGAAGAAAAAATCCTTATGACGAACATAACTTAAAAATACAATAGATTTTTTTGTATTTTTATGTTATGTTCAACATAAGGACAGAAAAAGAGCCTATTTTAGACACTAATTTATTTTATTTTAGCCTATTTTACAAAAAAATAACAAACATAACCTCCAAATGATTTAAGTACCTTTAGTACCTTTCTTCAGTGCGGGTCAAATTTACATTATTCTTTTTTCCAACTTACAAATATTTATCTGCACCTGTTCCCCAGTAGAGAATAGCGACGACACCATACAAATAACTGTGATTGTTCCAAAAAGTTTTGTCCAATAAAAATATATACCAATAGGGCAATACAAAGCAAAAGCAGGCAATTTTGAAATAATATCCAAGCATAATTCCAAATGCACCAAACCACATGATCGTGTAAATAATCGTCATCCACGGAAGCGTTGGTGCTTCCATTCCATGAATTAGAGGAAATCGACAAATTTTAGGATCGCCCCATTTTTTATCTATATCTGATAGTCCCCTTTCGTAAACGATATCTATTACCATGCAGAGTCCTGTCAATTTAGAATTTTTTTCCCCAATTAAATAGAATTTATTCGATTACACAATTAAAATGAATAATATTAAAAATTATAATTAAATTAATTTATATGCAATATACAATTGAAAGAAATATTTAATCTTATACACATTTAAATGGAAGTATTTAATTTTTACCAAAAAGTGCTCGTGTAACTCCTAAACTGGAGGGATCTGTTGGCCGGTAAAGAAATTTGACGAATTTTTCAAATGATTCAAGTTCATCCAATTGAAAACCAGCAAATTTTTCAAAATTTCTTTTCAAATTTTGCCAAATGCGATTTTTTGCTTTTAAAAATTCAAACTCGTGCCTCTTCTTCATATTGTCACTTTCGTCGTGTTTAGTTTCTTGCTGTCTTTGATTTTCTTCACTTGGACAGTTCGTGGCACTTATTTTTCTTTTCCACATTTTTTATAGGCAGTAAACGAATCTTAATTTACTTTTTACTACGTACTGTATAGTTATATAATATACGTACTTATAATTAACCAAATTATTATAATATACGTATTTATAATTAACCAAATTATTATAATTATAAAATAATTATAATTAACATTGAATTTATAATTTATAATTTTTTTTTTTTTTTTTAATTAATTTTTTTTATAAATGGAAACAATTATTGGTCAAATGATTGTTGTTCGAATGCCTAACAGCATCTGAAGAAGAGGACCCTTGATTAATGAGATTTAACCCTTTGAAAGCAATTTCGCTCTTGTCGTCAAGGCAACATCTTTTCTTAATATTGACGCGCGCCAGCGCAATTTTATTATAACAGTAAATATATGTACATACAATATATATTTTCCTCCGGCTGTTATATTTTGAAGATGAGCAATGTTTTATACTGACAGTTCATACATACTCATTAACATATTTATGACGCGCTCTGAAGAAAGGTACGTAAGAAGCAATGAATTTTAAGGTTAAACTTGCAGCAACTTTGACAACATTGCAACAATATTGCGAAACTTGTAGCAATGTTATAAAAATGTTGCTGCAAGTTTATAAATACTGTTGGGGTACCTTTCAAAATTAGAATTTATTTTCATAAGTGACTTACAATGTTGAGTTGACTTATTATAAACAATTTAATTCTAAATAAGTGAAAACGAAATTCAGTTAAACCACATATTGATTTTATGAAAAATTTTAATTGCAAATAGAAAGTTAAACGAACTCAGCATCAGAAAAGTGCGACTGAAAGTTTATCTTTAAGGTTAGAAGTCAAAGGACAAAGATTCAGTACATAATGATAAAGATTTTTCTCAATATTATGCATAATTATATAGTAATTATCTGTCTTTAAAAAATAATTTCATTTAAAAGGTTACGTTATTTATAAATAACAAAAATTTGTTATAGTTCATTTTTATATAAGTATATTTAACATTTCTAAATGAGAATTACAATAGCGAAAAATAAGACTATAATTTAAATTCATAAACTAATTACTTAATATCTAAATGAAAAGAGTTAAAATCTTTATTTGTAAAGTGAACAATTAATAAATATTTATAAATAATAAAAATAATATCTTTTTTTAAATTCCCGCCAAAAATCGGCCTTTTTTGCAGTTAGCGCCAGGTCAAATCTCTGCCAACTTCATAGCAGTTGCATATATCTGCAATAAATGTACTAATTAGAATTTTTGAATTAAACATTTTTCAGATGGTCATTGGGAGTGAGAGTTTTAGTAGATAATGCAGAAAGACAAGAGTAGCAGTTCCAATGATTGACACAAGGTGACAGCACTGGACATTTCACTTTCGACCGAATGAAGGTCATCATCGCACGTTTCTTCATATTAAAAGTAAGTATTATTAGCAACATATTCGTATGTATTGACTATTCTTTCTGTTTTCTCAATAGTGAAAATATTTTTACACATTTTCTCAAATGTATGTAATTAATATACTGCATTGTGATTCTATAATGTGCTAATTGTTTATATTGAGGTTAGGATGTCTAGGGTACTTTTCGACAAATAGTTCCTGTTCACTTTGTAACAATGGAATGTTCCAAAATAGCAGTCATTGTTGTTTGTAAATCTTTAAAGAAATGAAATGTATGTTTCAGATTTCTTCATTGGTGGCCGCATTGTCCATTAGAATTCTGCGCTGCGAATTCCAAGATCCCTCTGCGAAAATATCTCGTCATATGAACTTGATAATAGAACAATTATTGTTTAATTATTCTGAGTAATAACTTCAAAAGGCATCTTCCGGATACAATGGCTTGAAGCGATCATTGTCATTAGCTGAATTCAATCGTCCTCATTCAAGTAAAACCATTGTAAATATAAGCATCGATTATAATTTATTAATTTACTCATAGTTTATCGAAAATTTTTACATAAATTAATGATTATTTTTTTAATAATATTTTATATTATTATTATTTTTCAGATTTCTCCATTCATGCGGTCTTTGTTCATCAGTGAAATTCCAGATCCCGCGGCAACAAGAGAAGCGAATCATCATAACTTAGCCTTTGAAGAACAGTGTTGCTGTCTTCGAAATTTCTATATAATTAAAGGAATCTTGCGGTTTCAATGGCTTTAAGATTATTGTCACTATAAATTTCTTCAGTTATCTATAATTGTAAGTATTTACTAATTTTTGACGCGTTCTGAAGAAAGGGACCTAGGAAGCCAATCATTTTAAGGTTATGTTTGTGTCACTTTTACATTTATTATACGAAATATTTTTAATGTTTTAATTAAAAAATTAAAAACAACCTGAAAAATTTAGCTTTCTTGTGTCCCTTTCTTCGGAACGCGTCACATTTAATTGGGATCTGCAGTCACGAAGAAATGACTTGGTTGTGTCAGCCATTTTCATTTTCTAGAATTTTCTTATTTCTTTAAAGTTCAAAGCAGAATAAAACAGTAACGTGAATGTAAGCATGTGACTCAAAACAAATGATTCAAAATGGATATTATTTTTTGTTTTTTTGGAAAGTTATTGCTGAAACTAATGATTATATTTTATTTTCCAGATTCCTCCATTGGTGGCCGCTTATTCACTTAGGAAACTGCAGATACCGGCAACAAGAAATTCGAGTCATAAGAACTGGGTCTTTCTACAACAAATTGTTGTTTTCGAAGTTTTTATACTTTGATTAATTATTATAGAAAGGGATCTCCTGGTTTGAATGACTCGAAGATTATTGTCACTAGCCGTATTCAATTGTCAACGCTAAAAGGAATTCATCATAAATGTGAGTATATATTATAGTTTATATTAATCCTCGCAATACTCGAAAGTTGCAGGAATATTGACAGCACATTTTCTCATTATTTTCAATATTGGAAAATTGTCATCAATATTCATGAAAGTTTGGATACTGTATGTGAAATATTATCTTACAAATGGGACGCGCTTTTAACAAAGGTATCTATAAGAAGCATACGAATTATAGGTTATGTTTGTGTCAAATTCAAGTTGATTAAACGTTCCTTTTTAATAATGTAAATTTGAAACCAGCTTTTATTGAATATTTTTAATGTAATAAAGTTTTAAACATCAATAATTTGTAATAGTAACTGACTGTCTTTCTGTATTTTTACTCTGAAAATTATAAACATAACCTCAAATTTTTGGCTTCTTTGGTATATTTCTTGACAGCACGGTACAACTTATTTTAATATTAAGTTATGTAGTCTACGGTTATAGAGCGTTAAGAATTGTCCTTATAATTTATCAATTACAGATAATGTTTATTAGAAATTCTATTTTTTCAAAATTAGTAATTTTTTATTTATTTATCCACTTTTTTGCGTTTGTAAATTAAATTACTTAACTAATTATTACTAAATTAGTTTTTTTCCATTTTTACAAGATTTATATTTACTTTCTTTAAAAAAAGTAGTATTTTTTTTAAAAAAGTAGTATTTTTTTTAACAAAGTGTTTATTTGCTCTCTTAACAAAGTTCAAATAGTAATTCATTAAAAAACAATTCAAATTTTCCCGCACATTAGAAATGACCAATGGGAATACAATATTTGTGTCGGTAATATAGGAAATGCAGTGCTGTAGTTCTATAAATGGGCGATAGGTGTCAGAACGGAACATTGTCTCTACTACATTCAGCCTATCAAAGCGTGTCATTTAGTTTTTAATTTTCCGTTGAAAGTTTCGTAATTTTTTGCGTCTGTTCCTTTTCTTCACATAATATTAAGGGAATTTGTGTTTTTTTAAAAAACCTTTTTGTCTTGACTGTTCCTTTAGTTCAGAGACGCCATGTTTGATAATAGCAGAGAACCAAAGACCAAAAATGTTCGACAATCGTTATCAATCGTCATCATCGTTCCTTCATATTTAAAGTAAGTATTATTCGCAACATCTTCGTATGTATTTGACTATTCTTTCTGTTTTCTCAATAGTGAAAATATGTTTACACATTTTCTGAAATGTGTGTAATTAAAATACTGCATTGCGTGATTCTATTATGTGTCAATTTAAGGAATTCATCATAAATGTAAGTATGTATATTAAAGTTTATATTAATCCTCGCAATACTCGAAAGTTGCAGAAATATTGACAGCCCCTGCTGGAAGTAAATAGATAGAAACCTTTTCTCTTTTAATCCCTTTCTATTGCTAATATAGAAAGAGATATGAATATTGTATAACTTTTAATCTCTTACCTATACTTCTTTATGCCTTTCTATTCCTACCTTTATCAACTTGTTCGCTATTTCTTTTAATCACCTTTTTTGAATAACTTTTAATAGCCTTTTTAAACCCTTCTATCTCTTTTTATATACAATCTTATTGCAACTTTTTGTTATCCCTTTCAATCACCTTTTCTCTATTACTTTTAAAATCCTGTCTATTTCCTTGTATCTCTTTCAATGTTAGACCTTATAGACACTATTCTTTATACCTATTAATAACCTATTCTCAATACCTTTTAATAACCTGTCTATAAACTTTTATATCTTTTTATGACAGAAGTTCTTGATATAATCTTCTTTGTCCACATTTATAACCTTTTCTTAATAACTATTGATATCATATTTATACCCTTCCATCGCTTTTTATGTAGGATCTTATTAACACTTATTTATTCCCATTATTAAGATAGAAATGCGAGACTGCAAAACTTTAAACTTTTTCTATTCCTTTTTATCATTCTTTTTTTCCGAATGGTATTCTTTTTATCTTTTTCCAATCCCATATTCTATCTCCTTACTTCATTTAGAAGAGATATATAGGGATAGACAAGAATATGGGGATTTGAGGAGATATAATAAGTTATCTCTTCTAATCTACTATAGTATATCCCTTTCTATATACATACTCATAAAGATATACGCGCATGCGTCGATTTTCCCAGCTGTTATGTGTCATGGCGTCGGGTCAGTAGATCCGTAGATCAGAAAGCGTGTGTTATGCACTGTGCGATTTTACGTTTTTGTTTGAGTTTAACTTTCATATTTTTGTAGTTTATTGTAAATATATTTAACCAATAAATGCTTATCAGTAATAGACAACCAAAATTAGTTTTAAACTCACACAGCACCGAAACTTTTCTAAAAATATATTAAAGATTTACTTGCAAATTTTTTATAGTTAATAGTAATGAATTAGAACAACACGATTAAGAAACTCAATTAACAACAATAGAGAAAGTTTTTAATTGAAATTAATCGATTTCTTCTATAAGGGATATCTCTGTTTTTACTTTCCTGTGGATTAGAAAGGATGTGAAAATGGATAGAGAAAGATAGCAATGTGTGAATAGAAAGAGATAGAAAAGTTCTATCTTCTTTAATTCACCACTTTGCATCCCCAATTTCTTATCTCTTTTTATATATTTTTTTCTATATATTTCTATATCTGAAACTGTATATAAAGAGATTAGAAGGGATAAAAAGATATATAAATATAAGGTTATAGAAAGAGATAAACAATTTGTATCTCTTTTAAGTATCCATTTTGCATCTCCAAACTATTATACCTTTTAATCTTTTTTTATCCCCTTTTTTTAATCTCTTTGTATCTCTTTACTTCCAGCAGGGAGCACATTTTCTCATTATTTTCGATATTGAAAAATTGTCATCAAGTATATTCATAAAAGTCTCGATATTGTGTGTAAAATATTATCTTACAAATGGGACGCGCTTTTAACAAAGGTATCTATAAGAAGCATACGAATTATAGGTTATGTTTGTGTCAAATTCAAGTTGATTAAACGTTCCTTTTTAATATTGTACATTTGAAACCAGCTTTTATTGAATATTTTTAATGTAATAAAGTTTTAAACATCAATAATTTTTAATAGTAACTGATTCTCTATCTGTAATTTTACTCTGAAAATTACAAAACATAACCTCAAATTTTTTGCTTCTTGGTATATTTCTTGACAGCACATTACAATTTATTTTAATATTTAGTTATTTAGTCTAAGGTTAAAGAGCGTTAAGAAGTGTCCTTATAATTTATCAATTACTGATAATGTTTATTAGAAATTTTTTTTTTCAAGATTAATAATTTGTTTATTTATTTATCCATTTTTTTGCTTTTGTAGATTTAATTACAAAAATTTAACTAATTATTACTAAATTAGTTTTTTTTTCATTTTTGCAAGATTTATATTTACTTTTTTAAAAAAAAAATAGTATTTTTTAATAACAAAGTGTTTATTTTCTCTCTTAAGGGGAGGTTCTCATTGCGGGAATCAAAAAAATTTATTTCTTTTTTATTGTATTTTTTGAAAGCTATATATATGTAGAATATGTGTGTATAGCGATTTTTTGATCCGAAGAATATTTTCGTTCTTATGGAGTCTTGAACTTACCGGCGTCCCGAGCACTGAATAACAAATGTCAGGCAAATCGAATCGATTTTTAAAAATTTTGCAAATCTGACCTCAGAATCGTAAAGAGTGACCCTAAATACCTATAGATATTTATCAAATACGCTAATTGAACAAAGAATTGGAAAGAATTTAATTATTGCACAAAAATGTTTCTCAAACTTTAAACGCGTTTTTCTCGAAACAAGATTTTTCAAACTGGTGGGCATCGTAGCGTCTAAACTATTTAGTCAATCAACTTCGGGTTTGCGGCTAATTAAAGGTAACTAAATTCTACTGGGGTTATACCTATAATATGGTAAAATTGTTAACAATAGAGATTTTTACAAGAGGTCAAATATAGAAAAATAATGCAAAAACGCAGTTTTTTTAAAAATGTGTCCGCCATTTTGTCATTTTGTTAACTTTTTAACTATTTTATAGGTATAACCTATTCTTTAGGATGTCATCTTTATAAAAAATTTTGAGTTTTTGTTTTAGACTAAAAATTGCGCAGTGTAGAATGCCCACCGTTTTCCATATTTAAAAAAACATTATTTTCTAGATGCGCCATATTGGCCGCCATTTTGCATTTTTTTAAAAATGAAATATATGTTTTGAAAGTTCAAGAATGTATCTTTATTTAGAAAAAAGAACTACATCGCTAAGTCATAGCCGCTCTTTGCAAAAAATTGTCAAAGTTTGTGTTTATTTTGGCCTTTGCAATGAGAACCTCCCCTTAACAAAGTTCAAATAGTAATTCATTAAAAAACAATTCAAATTTTCCCGCACATTAGAAATGAGCAATGGGAATACAATATTTGTGTCGGTAATATAGGAAATGCAGTGCTGTAGTTCTATAAATGGGCGATAGGTGTCAGAACGGAACATTGCCCCTACTACATTCAGCCTATCAAAGCGTGTCTAGTTTTTAATTTTTCGTTGATAGTTTGGTAATTTTTTGCATCTGTTCCTTTTCTTCACATAATATTAACGGAATTTGTGTTTTTTTAAAAAATCTTTTTGTGTTTGCTGTTTCTTTAGTTCAGAGACGCCATGTTTGATAGTAGCAGAGAACAAAGCTTAAAGTATCGAAGGCTTGCTCGACAATCGTCATCACGTTTCTTCACATTTAAAGTAAGGATTATTCGCAACATCATCGTATGTATTGACTATATTTTTTCTGTTTTATCAATAGTGAAAATATTTTTACACATTTTCTCAAATGTGTGTAATTAAAATACTGCATTGTGACTCTATAATGCATAGAGTTATTAGAATAGAGTGCGCGAGTTATACCTTTTACCGTGAGAGGCATTCTTAGGCGCATAGAAAGAGACAAAAGCCCTTTTCTTACCTTGTTTATTGGCGCATGTGCAAGAATGAAAGTTTTTGGTTAGGTTTTTGTCTAAAAGATCGCATGAAAAATTGTTTTAAATATTATAAATGTTTTATTTTAATTTTAAATTTATTTTAAATTATTTATTTGTCATGTAAATAAAAGAAAAATATAATTGCAAGCAAGCAACAGTTATTTCGATGCATCAGCTGTTTCACTATCGCGCATGCGTTATTAGAGAAAGAAAGGAAAGGGGTCTTCTTTTCGTATGGCTGTCTCCGTCTATGCGCCTAAGAAACATTTTGGTCGCTTGCGCACTCTATTCTAATAACTCTATGCTATAATGTGCTATAAATATTTTTTGAGGTTAGGATGGCAGAGTCTGTATTATTTGACGACAAATAGTTGCTGCTCACTTTGTAACAATGGAATGTTCCAAAATAGTAGTCATTGATTATTTGTCTGAAATTTTTAAAGAAATTTTGTATAAATTAACAATTATATTGTATTTTTCAGATTTCTTCATTGTTGGCCATTGTCCAGCTGCGCTGCTAATTTCCGGATCTTGCAGCGGGAATATCTCGTCATTAGCTGGATTCAATCGTCTTCATTTGAGTAAAAACATTGTAAAGGTAATCATTTATTATAATTTTTTAATTCATTAATTTATTTATAGTTTATCGAAGATTTTTACAGCAATTAATAATTATATTTTTTTATATTTATACTTATATTTTTACTTTCAGTTTTTTGAGAGTTATTGCTGAACAAAGAATAATAATATTTAATAATAATAATAATAATATCTAATAATAATAATAATATTTAATAATAATAGTATTTTATTTTCCAGATCACTACATTGGTGGCCGCTATTCACTTAGGCAACTGCAGATGCCGGCAACAAGAAATTCGAGTCATAAGAACTGGGTCTTTCTACAACAAATTGTTGTTTTCGAAGTTTTTATACTTTGATTAATTATTATAGAAAGGGATCTCCTGGTTTGAATGACTCGAAGATTATTGTCAGTAGCCGGATTCAATTGTCTACGCTAAAGGGAATTCATCGTAAATGTAAGTATGTATATAAAAGTTTATATTTATCCTCGCAAAAAGGAATATTATATATATTTTTCTCGAAAGTTACAGGAATATTGACAACATATTTTCTCATTATTTTCAATATTGAAAAATTGTCATCAATATTCCTGCAAGTTACGAGTATTGTTTGTGAAATAATTTTATAAGTGGCACGCGCTTTCAACAAAGGTATCTAAAAGAATAAAAAGCATACGAATTATAGGTTATGTTTGTGTCAAATTCAAGTTGATTAAATGTATTCCTTTTTAATAATGTAAATTTGAAACCCGCTTTAATTAAATATTTTTAATGTAATAAAGTTTTAAAAATCAATTATTTGTAATAGTAACGGATTCTCTTTCTGTATTTTTACTCTGAATATTATAAACATAACCTCAAATTTTTGGCTTATCTTTGGTATATTTCTTGACAGCACGTTACAATTTATTTTAATATTAAGTTATGTAGTCTAAGGTTATAGAGCGTTAAGAATTGTCCTTATAATTTATCAATTACAGATAATGTTTATTAGAAATTCTATTTTTTCAAAATTAGTAATTTTTTATTTATTTATCCACTTTTTTGCGTTTGTAAATTAAATTACTTAACTAATTATTACTAAATTAGTTTTTTTCCATTTTTACAAGATTTATATTTACTTTTTTTAAAAAAAGTAGTGTTTTTTTTAACAAAGTGTTTATTTGCTCTCTTAACAAAGTTCAAATAGTAATTCATTAAAAAACAATTCAAATTTTCCCGCACATTAGAAATGACCAATGGGAATGCAATATTTGTGTCGGTAATGTAGGAAATGCAGTGATGTAGTTCTATAAGTGGGCGATAGGTGTCAGAACGGAACATTGTCTCTACTACATTCAGCCTATCAAAGCGTGTCATTTAGTTTTTAATTTTCCGTTGATAGTTTCGTAATTTTTTGCATCTGTTCCTTTTCTTTGCATAATATTTACGGAATTTGTGTTTTTTTAAAAAAATCTTTTTGTCTTCGCATTTTCTTTAGTTCAGAGACGCCACGTTTGATAATAGCAGAGAACCAAGCATGTTCGACAATCGTCATCGCGTTTCTTCATATTTAAAGTATGTAAGTATTATTTGCAACATTTTCGTATGTATTGACTATTCTTTGTGTTTTATCAATAGTGAAAATATGTTTACACGTTTTCTCAAAATGTGTGTAATTAAAATACTGCATTGTGATTCTATATTGTGCTATAAATATTTTTTGAGGTTAAGGATGGCAGAATCTGTATTATTTGACGACAAATAGTTGCTGCTCACTTTGTAACAATGGAATGTTCCAAAATAGTAGTCATTGATTATTTGTCTCAAATTTTTAAAGAAATTTTTTATAAATTGTATTGTAAAATTGTATTGTATTGTTTTGTTTGTTTTGTTTGTTTTGTTTGTTTTGTTTGTTTGTTTGTTTGTTTGTTTTGTTGTTGTATTGTATTGTTTATTAATTGTATTGTATTTTTCAGATTTCTTCATTGTTGGCCATTGTCCAGCTGCGCTGCTAATTTCCGGATCTTGCAGCGGGAATATCTCGTCATTAGCTGGATTCAATCGTCATCATTCGAGTAAAACCATTGTAAAGGTAATCATTTATTATAATTTTTTAATTCCTTAGTTTATTTATAGTTTATCGAAGATTTTTACAGCAATTAATAATTATATTTTTTTATATTTATACTTATATTTTTACTTTCAGTTTTTTGAGAGTTATTGCTGAACAAAGAATAATAATATTTAATAATAATAATAATAATATTTAATAATAATAGTATTTTATTTTCCAGATCACTCCATTGGTGGCCGCTATTCACTTAGGAAAATGCAGATGCCGGCAACAAGAAATTCGAGTCATAAGAACTGGGTCTTTCTACAACAAATTGTTGTTTTCGAAGTTTTTATACTTTGATTAATTATTATAGAAAGGGATCTCCTGGTTTGAATGACTTGAAGATTATTGTCACTAGCCGGATTCAATTGTCTACGCTAAAGGGAATTCATCATAAATGTAAGTATGTATATTAAAGTTTATATTAATCCTCGCAATACTCGAAACTTGCAGAAATATTGACAGCGCATTTTCTCATTATTTTTAATATTGAAAAATTGTTATCAATATTCCTGCAAGTTTCGATTGTGCGTGTGAAATAATTTTATAACTGGGACGCGCTCCCACCCAAAGATATCTAAAAATCAAACAAATTATTATAGGTTATGTTTATGTCAGATTCAACTTGATTAAAAGTTCCTTTTTAGTAATCTAAATTTGAAACCAGCTCTAATTGAATATTTTTAATGTAATAAAGTATTAAACATCAATAATTTGTAATAGTAACTAATTCTTTTTCTGTATTTTTACTTTGAAAATTATAAACATAACCTCAAATTTTTTGCTTCTTAAGATTTTCTTGGGAGCACGTCACAATTTGTCTTACTACTAATTTATACAGTTTAAGATTGTCGAGCGTTAAAAATTGTGATAGTTTATTTAATAATTTTGTTTCTTAGCAGTTTTGCAGTCTTATAACTATAATAATTTAAAGGAATAAATATTCTTATATATAATTTATCAATTACAGATAATGGTTTATTAGAAGTTCTATTTTTTGGAAAATTAAACAAATTTTTATTTTATTTATCCAGTTTTTTGCTTTGTCAATAATAAACTAATTATTACTAAATTAGGTTTTTTTTCATTTTTGCAAGATTCATATTTTCTTTTTGTTAATAAAAAGTAGTATTTTTTCTTAACCGAGTGTTTATTTGCTTTCTTAACAAAGTTCAAATGGTAATGCATTAAAAAACAATTCAAATTTTCCCTCTCATTAAAAATGACCAATGGGAATAAAATATTTGTGTCGGTAATGTAGGAAATGCAGTGCTGTAGTTCTATAAATGGCCGATAGGTGTCCCAACGAAACATCGTCTAGTTACCGCTACTTTTACATGCACCTATCAAAACAAGTCTATTAGTATTTTATAATTTGCCGTTGAAAGTTTTGCCATTTTTCGAGTTGTTTTACATAACATTTACAGAATTACTTAGTGACTTTTTTTATAAACCATTTTGTCTTGGCTGCTCCTTCAGTTCAGAGATGCCATGTTCGATAGTATAGCACAGCCTTGTTAATTATTATCAAAGACATGCTCGACAATCGTAATCGCTCTTCTTCATATTTAAAGTAAATATTATTCGCAACATCTTCGTATGTATTGACTATTCTTTGTTTTCTCAATAATGAAAATATTTTTAAACATTTTCTCAAATCTATATAATATTAAAATACTTTATTTTGATTTTATAGTGTGCTTATTATTTGAGGTTAGGTTTGTCGTTATTCGTCCAGTATTGCTTGTCGACAAATAGTTTTTGAGGACATTTTCTCAAATCTATAATTATAATTATATAATTTAAATACTGTATTGTGATTATATATAGTGCGCTAATTATTTTAGGTTAGGATCGCAGTTAGTCAGTGTTACTGGTGTTAATTGTCAACAAATAGTTGCTATATACTTTGTAATAATGCAAGGTATCTACTAACAGGGAAATAGCAGGGAATTTAACTTTACCGGGAAAAAGCCAGGAATTGAATTTGACCAAGAAAACTGTAAAAAAATTCTTCTCAAGAATTCAATTATTTACATAAATAGCAAAATTCTTCAGATTTACAAAATTCTTTTGAATATTATTTTTAAAAAAAATTCTTTATAAAAATTCAATTATTTTTATAAATTTCCATAAAATTCTTCACAGAAATTCAAATATGTTTAAAATTTTTTTTAAATTCTCAAAATTTCAATTAACTCTATAAATAATTAAATTGTTCTTCACAATTCAATTATTTTCAAAAATTTTAATAAAATTCTACACAAACATTTAATTATTTTCATAAATAATTACATTCTTTGGAAGGAATTAATCAAATTTTCAATTATAATTTTGAGCAGACAAGATTATTTTACAACATTGAAAAATTCTTTGTTTAATTCAATTATTTTCCATATTTTTAATGATTTTTTTGTATATTTTCCAGTTCCCCTCAATGATGCGGCCAGTGTTCATCTACGAAATTCGACAAGAACCGAGTCAACGATGCGAAAATCGCCTACCCTGGCGGGAATCCATGCTAAATGTAAGTTTATTGTTAATATACACTTACTAGCTGTCGTACCCGTCTTCGACGGGTTTTAGTTTCTACCAATACATTTAACAGTGTTTCTACCAATCTGGAAAATCAGAAAATAGCCGGGAATTTCATTTGACCGGAAAAAAATAATAATTAGTTACCATTAGCTATTTCGGTAAGAAAATATTACTATTTTACAGTCTCTTCCCTTTTGGTAAAAAATAAAAAATTATTAAAAATTATCAAAATTTCGACAAAACGAATTTCTTGAAATTCATAATTTTTGCTTCTCTTTTATGGCATTTAGCTTCATTATTTTTGTGCTCTTCAAAAATACTTTACTTATTAAATAGTCTCCACCCTTTGGTAAAAAATCAAAAATTATTAAAAATTATCAAAAATTCGAAAAACCGAATTTCTTAAAATTCAACATTTTTTCTTCTCTTTTATAGCATTTAGCTTCATTATTTTTGGGCTCTTCAAAAACACTTTACTTATTTAATAGTCTCCACCCTTTGGTAAAAAATTTAAAATTATCTAAAATTATCAAAAATTCAAAAAACCGAATTTCTTAAAATTCAACATTTTTTCCTCTCTTTTATGGGATTTAGCTTCATTATTTTTGTGCTTTTGGAAAATACTTTACTTATTTAATAGTCTCGACTCTTTGGTAAAAAATCTAAAATTTTCGAAAATTATCAAAAATTCAAAAATCCGAATTTCTTAAAATTCAACATTTTTTCTTCTCTTTTATGGGATTTAGCTTCATTATTTTTGTGCTTTTGGAAAATACTTTACTTATTTAATAGTCTCGACTGTTTGGTAAAGAATGTAAAATTTTCGAAAATTATCAAAAATTCAAAAAACCGAATTTCTTAAAATTCAACATTTTTTCCTCTCTTTTATGGGATTTAGCTTCATTATTTTTGTGCTTTTGGAAAATACTTTACTTATTTAATAGTCTCGACTGTTTGGTAAAGAATGTAAAATTTTCGAAAATTATCAAAAATTCAAAAAACCGAATTTCTTAAAATTAAACATTTTTTCTTCTCTTTCATGGCATTTAGCTTCATTATTTTTGTGCTCTTCAAAAATACTTTACTTATTTAATAGTCTCCACCCTTTGGCAAAAAATTGAAAATTATCAAAAATTCGTACAGACAGAAGTTTGATTTTATTAATATAGATTTATTTTTTGACATTAAAAAACATTGAGCATTTAAGTACAATCTTACTTAAAGTTTCATTAGTTTTGGAGTTAAATACTTCGAAAGTTGCTTTGTCGCACTTTTTCCCCAATTTGTAAAATACTTTTTCAAAATTTAATAAATATTGCTTCCTTATAGAGGAAGGATTGTATTATTTCTCTGTGTTGAAGTATATAACATTATGAACATAATAGTTATACATTAAATTTTGCTTTGTTATTTATGTTTAAATTCTTTTTGTTTCGTTTTTCAGACAAAGGAGCAGACAAGAGAAGAAAGAGACAAAGGAGACAACGATTTGGGACATACAAAAGAGAAAGGACAACTAGACAAAAGAAAAAGTAATAAGTCAGTGCGCGTTTTTAAACCGTTTTGTTTTTGTTCAAAAAGTTTTGAAAGTATTTAATTAATCAGTGTTATTGGTACGTGACAATTTACAAGTGACTAGATTTTGATTTTTAATTTTTTGCAAATTTTAAAGTCTCTTTTAAAGTTTAATTTAAAAATAACAATTTTATAACAGAATGTTATAATTGTTATTTATCTTATTTTTAAATCGAACTTTGAAGAAAGGTACCTAAGAAGTAAAGAAATTGAAGGTTATGTTCGTGTTAGATTGGTTAGATTTATGTTGATTCAAAGCTCCTTTTTAATTTTGTAAATTTGAAACCAGTTTTAATTGAAGTTTATTGGTTGTAATGAACATCAATTGTTTGTAATAGTAATTCTCTTTCTGTATTTTTGCTCCGAAAACTATAAACATAACCTACAATTTATTGCTTCTTAGGTACCTTTCTTCAGAGCTTGTCATTATCAATAATATATTTTTTTCTATTTAAAGAATAGCTTATAAATTATAACAAACGTAAAATCATGTATTTTCACAGAATTCATATTGAATTTAATTGTTAAAAATTTTAATTTCCAATTTAATTATTGATTAAATTCAAAAACAAAAAGGAGTTTTCTTTAGTTTTGAAGAAAATTATTATTTACTTATTTATTTGATGATTTAAATGTAAAATTTCAACGCATTTTGAAATAAGTAACTGTTATAGAAAGACTGTTACAAGTAAGTCGTTACTACCGAACACTTAAATAATTTATAAAAATTAGACTCAGTGCGCGTTTAAAAACCAAAGGACAATAGGACATTTCGAAATGCTGTGTTGAAAAATATCCAAATGATATTTAGTGCAAGTGTTGTGCTTTGGAACTGAAAGAATTAAAGGACAAAAGGACTTTTATAGACTCAGTGTGTGTTTAAAAATATCTAAATGATATTTAGTGAAAGTGTTGTGCTCTGGAAATGCAAGGACCGAAGGACAAAAAGGATTTTCGGAGCAAAGGACAATGATAATGGTGGATCTATGAGCAATGCTGCCTTTAGCTCTTCATCAATTTCGACGCGGGAGTTGCTGATTCGGTGAGTCCTTATTACATTAAACAATATAGTGACGACTCTGACACAAATAATAATTATTATAAGTTTTTGGATTTGTTATTTAATTTAGAAGATATTTTGGATTATTTGGCCAAAAATATCTTCTAAATTAAATATTCCTTTTATTTTATAATTTTTTTATACTTATAATTTATAATTATAATTTATAATTCATAATTATAATTTACAATTATAATTTATGATTATAAAATAAAAATTTATATTTTTACATATTTGGTAAAAATTTGTATTAATTTTACATAAACACGGGTTTTTCTTTATAAACTAAGTCACGCTATTTTTAACCCTTTTTTCGCGTGTGCCCAGAACCCCTCCCCCTTTCGATATATTGTAAACAAACGGTAAAACCCCCCTCCCTGCATTCTCACCCCTATCAGAGTGGCGTAGTTTATAAAGTTACCTGCCATTTATTTTTTAATACAAATTAGTATACTATCACTATCACTATAAATGGAAAATAAAACATGTTTTAAATATTTTCTAATTTGAGACATGTTTCCAATTTTTATATTTTTAATTTGAAAATAAACTGAAAATTGTTTATACTAACTGTTCAGAATTAAAGTAAATTTTTTAATTTCTATGTGAATTGAAAAAACAATATTTGTGTCAGATTTAAAATCTCTTTTTTATGTTTTGTCTGTAAACATTATGTTTTCTGAGTCTGATGTTCTGTCGTGCATTAAGTAACAAGATACGTAAGAAATCTAAAAGTAAATTTCTTGTAATTTTTTTCTTGATATCTTTTTCTTCATTTTTCCTTTTTGTTTCTTTTTCGATTAGTTTTCATTTTTCTCTCTCTCTATTTGTTTTGTTGTATTATTGTAATTTTTATAATTTCTTTCTTTCTTCTTAATTTTCTCTACTTTTTATCAAAGTGTCACTTATTTATCTTCTTCTTTTGCACGGCAGGGTTGAGCTAAGGTGACGGAATCCCGCCCCGGGGCGCGATATCTCTAGTTCAGGCTTTTGCACCTTGGCGGTATGAGAGAGAACCGTGGAGTGTTTGTTTATTAATTAAAAAGTAGGTTTACAGTACATAGATATAGGGTATAGGTAGGAATAGCTTTTTTGTGGTATGACTGAATTGACGTTATTTCGTTAAAAGTATTTTACACAGTAGGTAGGAAAATCGGTCTTTTTTTTATTTTTTTTAGTGGATGTTTGCCTCTTAGAATTTTAATTTCTTCTTCTGCATGATCTTCAATTTTTGCTGTCACTATATTGTTCTCTAGAAAATTTTAAATAGCGATGTTATTCGCTGTTTTAAATTTAAAAGAGTTTATTAAATATTTATATTTTTGATCATTTGAAAAAAATATTTCACCAATGTCATTGTAAAAATTTGTTTCTATTTATTTAAATAAACTTAAAAATTTTTTTGTGTGTATAATGTCTCTGAAATTTAGATTCTTTTACACATGAACGAATTTTATTAACTTTCAAAAACATTATATATTTTTTGTGTCTACTTTTTTATCCTGACCCATTAAAAGTTTAGAATATTTATTATACATTTTTCATTTTACACTATAATTTTAATGAAAATGGAAATCTGCATTTTGTCAGTTGTTTTAAAATAATTGCCTGATTTTAACAATCTTTTTATTGTTACTAATTATTCGATTCATTGAATTATTTACTCTCTAAATTTGAATCAGTTAAAAATAACAGATTTAGAAGAAAAGTCAGTCACTAATTCAAATAGTAATATTTGGATTACAGTAAAAAAAATCCAATTCAAAAAATCCAGACCGAAAAATCCAAGAAAAAAAGTCCAAAATACAAAAAATCCAAAATAAAAATGTTCAACGTCAAAAAATCCAAAATAAATAAAAATGTCCAAAATAAATAATAGAACATGTGAAAAAGCCATATGTTTTTACTTTTACGCTATAAAATCGGAATTTAAAATGTTAATGTTAATAACGCAGGATTTTAATTATTTACGCATAATATGATAAAATTCTACACAAAAATTCAATTATTTTCAATAATAAAAAAATTTTTAACAAAAATTCAATTATTTTCATAAATAAAAAAATTTCTAGAAGAATTTAAATTATTATATAAAATTTTTAAAACAATTATTCCAAGAAATACAATTATTTTCAAAAATTTTGATAAAATTCTTTATACAAAAATTCAATTAGTTTTTTCAATACAATTCCAAATAAATTACTCGATTAATTTAATTATTTTCAGAAATTTAAAATGTTAAATTAACCTAGTTTCGATTCATAGTCATCGAAATGAGCAATTTAAAAAAAGGAATAATTTCATTCAAGGCAACTATTTAAATTTTTATATCATATTTTTTTCATTGGATTTTTAATTTCTTTGGACTTTTTGACTAGGACAAAAAATTTAAAAAATAAGTCCAAAGTGAAACTATTTTTTTTTACTTTTTTGTATTTCATTTACTTTGTTTTAGTAATTTTTTTTTTTGACTGATTCAATTATAGTCATGTTTAACTAATTTTCCAGTTGTTTTTTTTTTACTGAAAATCAGTTATTTTTAACTGATTCAAAAGCAAAAAGTCAGTCACTGATTATCAGTTAAAATTATATGATTTTTAACTGATTCAAATTAAGAAAGTAACATATTCAATGTAGGTAATTAATAAACTTTGAATTTGTTGATTTCCATTTCTAATTCTTAGTTCATATGTATTCTTATTTTATATTTTGCCATTTTTATACTTTGCTACATATTTTTATTCTCATTTTTGACTGATATTTATTTTTGGCATTGAAAACTTTGAAATTGAAAAATATTATTTTGTTTAAAATACATTATTTTAAAAAATATATATGTTATTTTAGAAGTATTATCTTTAGAATAAGGGTCCGTTCATATAAACTACGCGTAGCTCCATTTTTTATAATTTTTTACCTCCCCCCCACTGTTACATATACTTTCTAAATTTGAATTAGTATAAAAATGTTTACTAATTGGAATTAGTGATTGATTTTTTGCTTTTGAATTAGCAGCTTTTACTAATAAATAGTCGATTCTACCAATTTAATAGTAAAATTTACTAATTCAAAAGCAAAAAGGCAGTGACTAATTCCAATTAGTTAACATTTTTATACTAATTCTAGAGAGTATTATATCGCCATTTTTTTTTGCTGGTCGGTGGCAAAAGGCTTGAACCCCCTTCTGAACTACCCATTATTATTATGATTTTTATAATTATAATTATAATTTTTTATATGTCTTCTTTTAATTTTTATAATTAATAATTAATTACAATTTTTTTAACGGTAAAATATGTAATATTTGACGCGCGCATTTTCTAGTGTATAAATAATAAATATAGCACATATACCTATATATTATTTTTTACACAGAATTTGATGTCGCTTTCAGTTAGGGTGTGCTCTATAAAACAAAAGACTGATTTATTTCAAAACGCCCTTCAATCTGTCTCCATGGACCATTTTGTATTAACGAACCCCCTCTTCATCTCTATCACAATGCAATATTGCTCATTGAAAATAGCGATATTTGAAAAGATTTTTATTTACAATAGTTTTTAAATTTAAATCTTAAAATTGTCAAATTGATATATACTTTAAATATTTAAATACGCCTTTATGAGTTATGTTTGCGTATATTATAGCGTATACGGAGGAGTCGATTGCAAATAATTAAGAGCAAGTAAACAGTTTTTTTGATTTCACTATTTGCTTATTCTATTTGTTTAAGATTCAGAATTGTGCACCTGGCAAACTTTTTTTTTCTTTTATTTGTCATATATATATTTGCTTGTATATTGAACACGGTTTATTATTACCTATTGTTGACCGAGTCATGCATTGTTGGGATATTCGAGAAAAGGGCCGGGTCGAATTTTTAAAACCGTGACCGATCAGATTTGCATACGCGCCCAGCGATCAGGTTTAGTTTTGCTATCAAATTTCTATAAACCTATTAGTAAAATTCAAACCGTTTTCAATAGAAGAATGTATGTTGAAAATTATAAAAACAAAACCGTTTATTACACATAAACGCTTTATTGTACTTTTTGTTCGTATTCTGTTTTAGACTAAAGAAAATTTTGTTTGAGTATTATTGATAAAAATTGTAATGCAATGTAAAGAATATAAAGATGTAATGTTAAGAAATAATTGTTTTTTAAAGAATAAATGATAATTAAAAAGATGAAAATTTGAGCACTAGGTACCGTCTCAATGACAATTGGAAATAAAGTTTTCTTTTTAAAATTTTATTCAAAAGCGTATAAAAGTTGTTAAGGACCTTACACTAAGTTTTGATGGGCCGATGAAGGGATCCTCTTTGAGAGGTAGTAGGGGAATAAGACTGGTAAAAAATCGGGCATAAAATTAACAGTATACAGGCTGCAGAATGCAGTATGCTGCTCCGTAGCAATATTTCACGATGGCCTCCCCTGCGGGGTGAGAGAGAAAGAGAGAGAGAACTGTTTCTCCGAGGGGGTATGCAACAATAGAACCCTTTACCAAGCCCCTAGCACCCAGCCAACATCCATACATCATCATTCATTCTAAAAAAAAATGAAGGATGGGGGCACCTTTGCAGAACTTGGTTGGAAGGACCTCCGAAGGCTTCAACCCAAGTACTAAACGAAAGGACCTATAAGTCTCATTTTCCTTTTGATTCGCATTCGCGCATTAGATGTCGGTCACTTATTCCTTAACCTAATCTACTCCATTGACTTCAATTTTATATTCGAAATTAAGAATATTGGTTGCCATGTCTAATAAATCCCCCGAAGGTTGTTTTTTGATGTTTTTCTTCTATCCCTAAATTTTGGAAAATAACTTTTTTTTAATCCTTATCTGGGAGATAAATAAGGCTGGCCTTAAATTTTTCTACCGCAGTATCTATCAAAAGAATGTAAAGACCTGGGTGTGAATAATCCTGCTCGACTCGTTGGTAAAGCCACCCCGTAATTCCAGAATTGGCGAAAAAAATGTCGTAATTTTTGTGTAGTACGACAGCTGGAATAAGTGAGGCGTGATTAAAATTCAAATCTGAGATCAAAGTACCGGAAGATTGAACACGAGATTGTTCTTTAATAGAATAGAATATTCATTAGTTGCTGATTAGAGCATAATTTGAGATATTAAAAGCACTTTAATATCTTAGAAAAGTGGATTGTTTAAGTTCCTCAATAAAAATTATTGTTTTACTTCTAATAATTACTTATGTACGAAAATTTTTTTAAATTCTCAACTTTAATTATTGTAAAACATGAAGAACGGATCACTTCGAGTGAAAATTATCAAAAGTACAATTTTTCTTATTATTTGTGAATATTAATAATAATAATACTAGCAGAATAATAATTTGAAAATGTTTTCTAAGTTTTTCTTTACTGTCACTTTTTGTTTGGAGAAAACGGTCCTTTCTTTCTTTGGGAATAAATTGACACACCCCCCGACATGATCAAAGGGATCGAGTTTATTGTAAACAATGACAGGCAAGATTACAGTTTAATAGATGAAACAAAATAGCGGAAAATACATGAAACCACATTTCGCTTGGAGATGTCAAGAAAAAAAAAATAGAAAACAGGGAGGAGAGTAGAATCATTAGAGTTGAGAAATATAAAAAGCCCTTTTCTCTTATACCATATTGTTGGAACCGGAAGAGATCTAAAAAAAAGGACCCATGATCAATCGCAGAATTTCTGTCCCATATTACATGGGATATATTTTTTTTATTCATACAGGATGTATGTATATATAAAATATTACGCAATAACGGGCAAAGTGAAAAAAGAAGAGTATAATCCGCTTTTTGAAATGAACCAGCAAACCCTTCTCTGTGTCATAGCATGGATGACTGATTGTAAAACCATGGACCAACCCACAAGAAGGGTTGCCTTTTACCAATGAAGAGCATTGAGACCATTTAAAATTAAGCCTTGTAATCGACGTGTAATCCTTTAAAACCGTGACAGTTTGAAGAAGGCCAAGTGTTTAGGCGAGAGCGGTTTAAAGTTTAATCTGTGAGTCTAATTTAATGTTATCCTGCTTCCAGAATAATCAGTTTGCTTAGTGGTTCGATGAATTTTTCATTTTTAAAATTCCTTCACAGGATTTGCGATTTTCCTTAATTTGGGGAGAATTATATTTTTGTGGTTCTGAATTCGATTTGATGGTTGGTTTCGTTTTTGTTATATCTTTGAAGTTTGCCTAAAATATAGCATTGAACGTTTGAATCTTCAAATACATCAATTTTTTATCAATTAATAATAACTTTTACTAATTTTAATTTAATGAGCTTATTAATATTTTAGTCCATAATTTTCGTTCTTTTAGACTATAAATTTAGTCTATAATTCTCGAAAATACAGAATCTATGAAGTGTATAAAATAAATTGAACCCACATTTACGAAGTTAATAATAAATAGACTATAACTATTTATAAGTACATTAGCATATAAATGAGATCTCTACTAAACTAATGAATTATGAATTTCTAATGAATTCTAACGAAAAGGACTTTTAATCAGATGCTAAATGTCTGTCAGCACAATTAAGTGTAGGCGAATTTTCATTGCAGTTCACTCTACTGACTTAAAGAGAGAGAAGATTAAAATTGTCTAGTCTCAGTGAATTTATTCTTTGTGCGCGTTCATCTGTAAAGACTTTTCAAGGGACAAATTTTAGGGCAGGTGCTCTAGATATAGGGAAAGAAAAAAAGTTCATTGATGTCAGTGCGAGGGAGAGGGACGATAAATAGGGGTGGAAATTCGTATATATTTAGGCAGAGCCTTATTTTTAATTTGATTTCATTGTATTTGCTTTCAAATAAATGACCAGTCCTTTTTATTGCGCACATAATGCTTCTTTTTCGATTAACAATTTGAATAATGAATTTATTATTCAAATATTTTATATTATATTTAATATTATTTTTTAGGTTGTATTTTACGTTGTATTCAGTTTACATTGCTGTTGTTCAAAGTAAGAATCTAGTGATCGCATTTGCCGTAAGGTCGGGAATCGTTTATGCCCAGAGTGAATTTTGACCTTTTAGCAAATTGCAATTTTTTTCAAGTTAAATTTATCATTATTTTTTGGTTTTCGATTTTAAGAACGTTGCGAACTATTTAGCCTTATGGTCTTAAAATCATTTTCCTAATCATGGTTTTCCTGAAATTAAGCCAACATTTGGGTTAATGCAAATTATTTTCTCTGTTGAAATCGGACTTAAAATACCAGCAGGGGAAAAAGTAGCGCCTTTCTGCACTGGTGAAAAAACAACTCTTTAAATATATGTAAAGAATTGTTTTTCGGGTAGTTAATATTAGTATATTAGAAAATAAATGGAAAATTTGAAGCTAAATTGCTGATAGAAACAAACAGTGTATTTATTTATTTATTCTTCCTTTTATGGACACTGGCTCACCCCAACTTGTCCCATATAAAGAGTAGTGACGCGTGTACTTTTTTGTCAGTATTATTCCATCTCAAGCGGCAACTGTTTTACTTTTAGATCTGTGGCTATATAGTTGGACGGTCCACTTAATTTTCAAGTAGCCAACATCTGTGTTGTTGTTATCGTCTCGATTTTTAGTTTTTTTTTGTTCATTTTTTCATTGCCACACTTGATGTAATGTTATATTATTTTTATACCATGCTCAGATAATAAATACCAAAGATTATTGTCATCAATTTATAATCATAAATTAAATAACTTATTAGCTAAAAAACTAGTATGTTTGGTGTGTTTGTACATTTTTGGTGCCTATATTTTTTGTTAAAAATGATTTTTTCGGTTACATCGTAAAATGTTCATTATTATCAAGTGAATATTCATTAGAAAATTATTGATTAATGGAAAATAAATTTTTTCCTTAGAATTTTGATCAACATACAGATATATGATAATAGTATCTGTTAAAATGAGATAACGATCGTGCTAAGTGGGAGGGGTTAACATAATACGCGAAAATTCTCTTGGGAAATGGGAGAATGGATTCTCGCGAACCACGAACAAAAGATCCCTAGTTGCATTAGTTTAGGGATTGGAATGAGGTTTCGATTCAGGATGAATTGCTTTTGTTGTCATTTACGCTGGAGCAACAATAATTTCTTAAAAATTCGTAATAGTACAAAAAATATGCATTTATTAATTTTTACGCCCTCATAAAAAATGAGGTCTTGGATTTTCTTTAATTGAAGATAATTTGACTTATTTTTTTGGTGATTACAACAATTTGGGTGTATCATTGTCAAAATTACCGCAACGGAAAGTTGGAATATCATTGTCGAAATTTCGTTATTAGGGAGTAGGGAAACATGTTGAATTTGAATTTTTAATAAATTAGTCTATAATCTTGATGGTGGATCACATAAAAATGATGAAAAAGTAGGGATCTAGTGGACGATAGATATACGTGCGTATAATATATTGTACATTTATGAGGAGAGGACTCTCTGCCGCAGTATAAATGTAATTGGGTTCTGAGTGCTATACAATTCATACGAATTCGTTACACGAAGCACTTGAGTCCTATCAGATAAATGAGACAATGGAGTGATGGTTCAAGTGCAAACATAATGGCAAAACGTCCCCGGTAACCAGGAACTAATGCAAGAGATAAGAATCGAGACCCATTGTTGCCGGCTGCATTTATAGAACACGCACAAGAGGCATGGCGTTAACGTCAAAAGGCGTTTTTCGGTTCGATTGCTTCACCTGGAGTCCTTTATCCATTTCTCCTCTTCAATGAGATCTACAATGGATTTTAATGTTTCACATTGTTTCTTCTTTTCTTTTTATACTCGTTATTCATCATTTATAGAGCCTGCCTATTTCCAATAGAGTTCATTTTTTAAAATAGAAATTTAACAGAGGAAATTTTTTTGTTTTTCTTCATTGCTTTTCTTTTATCTGTACAGCTTTTTTTGTTTAGCAAAACGTTTCTTTTTTCGTAAATACTTGATAGTGTTTCCTCTTTTCGCAAAAAAGACTATTTTTTGGAGGTTTTAGATGACAATTTCACTAATTTCACTTCTTTCATTCACCTCGGCACTTATTTTACATTTTTATTTTAGAGAAAAAAAAGATACTTTAGCGAATTTAAATTATCCCTTTGATATATTATCGAACTCATTTTTTCTTTCCAATATTCATATATAAAAGGAAACTCCCTTGTCGATTGAAATTCATGCACTTTAGAGGTTCGTTATCTTTGTATCGTGTTTATAAAGAGTAGACATGATTGGATACATAAGAGCTGTATGTATAACCCCCCAAGTAAGAGTGGGGGGATTTTTTTTATTTTATCCAATTTACATTTTAGTTACATTATTCAGAAAAGTATTCAATAGTTCCTTTTTGATTATTGGAGTATTATAGTATCAATGAATGATTTGATGTGTGAATTAATTTGATATGCTGAATTGTTTATCAATTGCTCGAGTTTTCTTTTATAGTTAGGATTTTCAGGGATCAAAATTTAGGGAAGCGTAATAAAAATTTACTTAATTTGATTTATTTAAACACGTGCTTCCACTGCTAGGACACCAGTAATATCCCCTTTCTAGAGCATAACTTTGCTTGAGGCACTTCACGTGTTGCAAATATTTGAAGAGTGTGTGCGCGCTTTCATCGTTTTAATGTCCTAGGGCTAAAACTGATACTATTTTGTGCCAATTGAGATGATTCGCTAAAGCGTCAAGCATAATAAATATTGTATCGTATTTTTTGCACGCACCATTTTTTTTCGCATACAGTTTTTCTAACCATTCTAAGGGTACAAAAATTAGAAAAAGTATCAAAATTTGTATGCAAGAAAGTTTAAAGATCATTAAATTTTATTTCGCAATATTTCGGTTTATCCAATAGCAAAACTACGTCTGTGGATTTGTGATCCTGCTGTATTTCAGTACATGTACTCGTGTAATCCTTGATAAGCTCTGTAGGACCCCAAAACGAATCGAATAAAAAGCGAGATGTATTATGTGTTGGTAATAGGAAAGCTTCACAATAAGACTAAATCAATGATTTGATCGCAATGGGGTCTTAAAATTCTTTATGTGAATTTTAAGCCTAGTTTTACATGTGATTAAAGTCCAGTATTATTGATAAGTGTCAAAGCGTTTTAGTATTATTGTGTATACAAATTCATAAACCAGCTACCGTATATAAAAATTATATTTGCCAGTGCAAATGTTTGCCTTTACTTATTTAAAAAAAAATGGACTGAATCACCTGTTTCGTGTCAAGCACAGATTGCATGTGATTCGCATGAACAACTCAAGGGGGTTAATATTAAATGATATGTGACGAGATATATAGACGATATTTGAAAAAATAAATCAAGATATTTCTCGAGTCAATTCAAGTGATAAGGCGAGAAAGTGAAAAAAAAGTTGATAGTCTATGTTGTCATTTTTGCACTTTACATGGTGGCTCGTGCCCCATAGATTTTATGTCCCCGTTACTGCTGGCAGCTCATTAAACACCCACAGAACCCCTCAGACGACCGGCACCCTGATTTAACTATTGTTTAGTTTCTGCGTATGTGTTTGACTACTTGCCCCACTCACCAGTACATATAACTAATTTACAAAGTCCTTTGCACGTACACAGTGAATTCTGAAGTTGTGTTGGAGAATACACTTTGAACGGATAGTTGGGGGTAGTAGCAAGCCATCTGTCCATATTCTGGTACATCTACTCGGTACATACGCACAAACGCATGTATATACGTGCAGTGGTTCTTTCTACATTGATAAACTCGTCGGCATCTGATGGAGTTGATCTTAAGTCTTCAGAGGGTTGGAAACAAGATTTGCTCAAAGGGGCTAAAGAACCTGTAAAAACCACAGGGTTCTTCCTGGTCATACACGCAGTAGTATGTAGGGTCAACGCTAATACAGTTATTGACGAGGACATTATTGACAAAAGTAGATCTCATTCGGTGGAAGTAAATAAATTTTTCCTCGATATTTGCTTTCTTCTTTCAAATATTCTAGGCGTCATTCTTAATTTTGCCACTTTCAGAAAAATGATAAAGACAACTGTTAATACGAATCAAAATATAGTATATTGATTCATATCAAGAGTTGTTTTCTATAAAAAAACTATTGATTACAAAATGGTACAGTGCACCAAAAGTGGAAAGAAGATGTTTTCTGATGAGTTTGTAATTAGTTGCTTGAGCGAAGCGAGAGCAAAAAATTACAAGCTCATCAGAAAACATCTTCTTTCCACTCTTTGAGTATGTTTAGATTTTAAATTATGTTTTCAAATATTATGTATAAAAAGCGAGGGAGGAGAAATATTTGGGTCTTTGGGAAATGTTTGAATATTTATAGAATATTAAGAGCCGGTAAATTGTTTGTTAATTGGAATATTATAAAGACAAACTAATGAAAATTGAGCACCATTGGAAATGCAGAACTTACGTGTCACATATATAGACTGCATTTGGCATTGATTGTGATCGTTTCAACCCTAGAGTAGAAGGCAAGGACCACCCCCTTCATTCGGACTTGACTATATTATTATTTCATAACAATCGCACTGTTCGTTGGGGGCGATAACTGTTATGTTATCCGACACGCTATGGTCGGTTGACTAACCTACGAATTATAGTTGGGATTAATTTTTAAACTTAACTTCTTGTTTTAATGAAAGAAGCATCTCTGAAAATTACACCTGTCCGTTTGTTTATATCTAAACAAACTTTTACTTTGGTGGTAAAAATAATCAATAATTGTATAATATAATAGTAATAATGTAATAAAAATTGTAATAAAAACAGTGCTAAAATAGTAATAGAAATAGTAATAAATTCCGATATGTTGTGGTACATCTTGGGTCTAAAAAGCAGCACGTGCGTTAAATTGAGAATTAGAAAAAAAAATTGTCAATATCAGCATGAATTTCAAATTCGAGATAATAAAGATTTTATGTATCCCTGTCATTGAAAGAAATCGAATAGTGTTACAGTAGAAATTAACTTTAAGAATAGCAAAATTTGTCTCAGATATACAATAGACTAGAGATCAGAATGGAAATGAATGATACAAATATTAAGGAAAGAAAAAGTCATTGATTTTTTTCAATTAGATCATCGACAAATGAAGATCTTTTACCACCTAAAGTGAAGAATTCGTAGATATCTATTTTATAGTTATAATACTGTGTATATGTAACAAAAAAGGAGTCTATTTATTTCGATACATTTAATTTTTAAATTTTTGAAAAGAAATGAATGGGAGCACACAACCTTGACCACCCAAATATTTTTTTGTTGGTGCAGCGTGTGCCCTTCTATTTTGGGCGTTTGTGTCTTGAAGAGAGAGCGCGGCTCCTTTGAAATGCCGAGATGAACGCGCCGTGTCGGTGATGTTGGTCAAAGCGAGGGGAAGGATTTTCGCGCTTTTGATCCCCTTTTCAAAAATTTTTAACCTCTCGAGTTTCAAAACTTATTTCATATGAAATACGGGAAAAGCTTCAAAATTTATTTCTTCACAAGTCGGCTACTATTCCTAATTCTTAAAATTTATAGGGATCGTTTTCTTTTTTTTTCGTTGCTCTTAACGAGGAGGCAATTTATCAATTGGAGCGTGTTTAAGAGTAAATTTCCCGTACGGATTTGTTACGTTTAATTCAGATAGATAAGATTCATATGAATCGTTTCTTTTTTAATTCTTATTAATACTAAATCTCTCTTCTTGAAACTTGAAAAACTTTTTGAAAATCAAATAATAGATAGCAATTATTAATAAAAGTCGTTTTAGTTCATATGTGGTCAAATAATCAACTGGTGTGATGGTCCACTAGGTTCTTGATAAATTTCTACAAAAAAATCATAGAAAAAAAATTTGTGAGAATATTTCAATTCCCATGAAATTTTGTATGTTTGCTGATGATGGAACAGAATCTTTATGCAAATGTTTTGATGGATCATATTCTAAAAATCAGATCACGTGCTAAACGGTATATAGGTTTGGGAAAATTGGACAATAATGATACTTAATAATAAAAGTGGCTATGATAGTTCAATTATAAGCACTTGTCAATGATAGAATGACACGTGCAACGAGCCACGAAGTTAGCCATACGCGATCAATTTCGCACCATCTTTTGCTAGTAAGCAAGCAAGGGTGCGTGCAAGACACGTGGCGAAGGCGTTGAAACTTATCTTCATATATTCACGCTATTGAGCTTCTCATAACACGTGTTGAGTGTCATACAAGCAACACGTGCTGACACTAAAAAAATCAAATTCTTTACAAGTATCGAGTTAATAGAGTGTATACGCTATTTAAACTAACCGCACAATTATCGGCGTAACGATCAGTATGTATTTAAAGCGTTACAATTTTTTCGTTTCTTAACTGGATTAATAATAATTGAAGCATTGGGTGCAAGAAGGGCGTTAGCTAAATAAACTGTTTTTGAAAAACATTATTATTTATTATTTAATTACAATTTTCCCCTTATTTTACACTTGAATTTGATAGTTCAATAGTGGACTAATTAATTAAAAAAAAGTATATTTAATTTGCATTTACAGTTTTTGAGCTATTAAAGTTTAAAAACTTAAGGTTTTTTGTGATACGCCCTTCTTGCACCCAATGCTTCAATTAACTTCTTGTTTATATTTTATTTGAAGAATATTGTATTCTAAAAAGGCATGAATTGAAAATTGTTTGATTAATATTAACATTAAAAATTCAAACTTTTTCAAATTCGACATTTAAAATCAAGTTGTAAATGTCTGATGTGAGTTATTATAGAAACATATGTACTTAACGACACAACTGTTAGAATTTTTGAAATACTTTTTGTTAACACAAGAGCTCTCAAATCGTCACGCGTCCACTTTCTTAAATATATTTTATTTGCTTTTGATGCTATAAAGACAGGATGCTATCAATGACAGGAATTATTATTGTATTGTATTATTTTTATCGCTATATTACGCAGAAGGTAAAGATTTTTGGATCATCATATTAGAATGCGGTTTCAGTGAATAATCCTCGCCTTACAAATAAGCAATACAAAGGTATACGTCGTGTTGCGAGCACGTGGCGGTCGCGTGCTTTTGATTATACGATAGATTTAAGGGTGGTGCACTAAATATGCAACATAGATTATAGATTCTTTTGCTAAACTATTCTCCGGTATTTCAATTGATTAAAGATCATCTTATTCTAAATGGCAAAAATTATATACTGTATATTTGGAGGAAAATTTTGTTCTTTTCGGGTTTGTTTTTTTCAATGCCCGCATAGTTTTCCTTTGTTTCATTATTTCTGCTTTGTTAGTACTTATAAACTTATAAATATAAATGGGTATATTTTTTTCGAATGTCTTACACTTTTTTCTCGTACACAAAAGCAGCAGGAAGTGAAATCGATTTCCAATTTAGTCGCTAAACAGGGTGGGACAACTAATAGGTTTGAGTAGCATGAAATAGTGTGCAAGCATTAAAATCAATTCACTATGGCTCTTGGTTTTCGACTGCCTGTTGGTTATATGGAATTCAAAAATTTTCACCCTTAACCACATTAGGATGAAAAAAAACTTCGTTTGTATTGTGTTTTATTATACAGTGAATATAAATATAGGAATAATTTTATTCGTATTTTTACTATTTTTACATTCGAAAACATACGAATTATTTTATCATTTGTATACTGAATGTGAATATACGAATTAGTAGTTTGCGGATTCGTTCAGTAATTTAATTATAGTAACTGTTTTGACTACTTTTTAGTAGCTTTCTACTAATTGTTAGTAGAAAACTACTAAACGAAGCCGTAACAATTTTGATACGTTTTTTGTCTGAATTTGATATCCTTAGAAAAATTGTTCTCATTGGAAGAAACTAATTCAAATTTAGAGAGTATATATATACAACATTCGAATTATTTTATTATTTTATATAAATATAAACAATTCGTCGTTGGACCATGTAGGCAAGCTGTTCATTAACAAAAAGATAAGCATATCTAACATTATAATGGAGAGTTAATTAGAAGGGTAATAAAAAAATGGAGAAAAAAGAAGCGCACCGGGTGCCGTTAACATCAGGTGTGACTTGTGTGTGAGATTTCATACAAAGATAGAGCATAAAGTTACAGATATTTAATGATATCTGATAGGAATTTGGAAAGACAAGCATCTGGCACGTGCATAACTTCCTCTGCGTATGCATCAAAACGAAACGAAGCATTAAAAATACAACGTTCATATGTCTCATTAAATAGTTTCATCACTAGAGTGTATATTATTATACAAACATTTATGTATATTATATACACACGTAAATTCTCATTTCGTTATAAGAAAAATGAAATTTTTATAAAATTCCATAACTGTAGGGCGTAAAAAAGAATACAAAGTTATGGGTAGTTTAAATAAATATGAAATAATTTTTGTCCCTTCGTTTATCATAGATGTTTAGGCGTAGAAGTTGATCCTCTAAAATAGTCGCAGGTGAGACTAATATTCAGGAAGCTATTATATGATAGGATCTAAAAATAGAAATTTTTGGGCACATCTGATATTTTCGGTAATTGTTCGACAGTTATAATATATAAGAGTTCTCTGTTTTAATTGTTATGGTTGCACTTTTATACTTTTTTCCTATTAGATCTATTTATTGTAATAATCTACAAATGATCGAAATATTATCAAAAGCTATACTGATTACTGATTCATTTAAAACAATTTAAAAACTAAAAACGTAAATTTAACCCCCTGTCTGCTCATTTGACCGTTATTAACAAAAAAACGTCAGTTCGGTAGTCTGGTGGGGACTGCGAATTAGATTTAAAAACGCTAGAGTGGGGATAAGTCTGAATAGGCAAAGGGTTGATATTCGAAATTCTTGATTATTTTTTTTTTTGATAGTGAAACAAAATTGTAGTAGTAAAAATAATAATTTAAAGAAAAATACATTTTATTCATTTGAACGCTCAGAACTTTAGGATCGTTTATATTATATGATATGCGTATAGACGCATCATAATAAACGATCCTAAAGTTCAGTTTGCGGTTATTGTGGTTATTTATTATAATATTATTTATTGTAGTTATTTGTGGTTTAGTTCAAAATGTATTTTTTTTTATTTGTTTACACAACCACCCAAACGGAAAAATTTAAAAAGCATATATTTAAATGTATAAGTATATAATAAACTTACAACTTAAGTGGAACATTCGAAAAAATTGTTGTGCACCGCAAAAAAAAATGGCTAACGGTTAAATTTTACCACGTGTATAAGGCTGTAATTTAATTCCATCACTCTTACTCCGGTCCTGTTTTAATTTCTTAAACCATGCATGAAAATGTAATGCAATATCACTCATAACATGTCAACGATCGTCTTGTCTTGTAGGGGGTTCTTTTTCCTCTTTTTAATATCTATGTTTAAGTTATAGCAGAAACCTGTAATTCATACTGCATATGAGCAGTACACGTTCATGTGCCTACATCATAATTTATTAAAATTATTTACCATTCGCGGTGAATTTTCGTGATCAGAAAAAAATAAGAGGGAAATATTATAAGTAGCAAATTTTTTAAAAATATAATTTTTAGGGAAACTTTGTTAAAAAATTACGAACAATATTTATAATAATTAAAATTTGATATGTTGGGGAAAATAGAAAAATGTAGTATCGAAAGTGAAAAATAGAAAAGAATTGACGGATTTTTTTCTTAATAAAGGAAAAGATTTTTTAATTTCCTATAGATTAACAGGATCACCTGTTACTTTCTAGCAGAGATAGTTGACTTTTAGTAAATGTTTTTTAAATGTTTTAAACAACCGGTGATTCGATACTCTCGCTTTGCAAAATCATATCTCCAATGTCAATAAATTCACTGGTGATTGTTGTCACCCGAGTGCATTTACCCCTAGCATATATATATGTATATGTTTCTCAGTTTCGCTGTTGGATCCTTTTTTTTCTATAAAGCAATAAGAATGAAATCACGAAGGACCTAGGAGGAAAAATTACATTGGGGGGATTGGTGGAGGAGAAATGAACCAGGAACCCGACAATAACTGCAGTAGCAGCACACAGTAGTCACTCTAGGATATATACGTTTACTAAGTCCGCATGTGTGTAAATGCGTTTGTTGGTGTGTGTGTATGTTTGTGTGTATGTTGAAGTTTGACTCGCGATATATGGGGACAGATGTGTATAGGGGCAGGTGTAGCTGACTGTATACGCGTGCCAACCAACCCCCTACTGTGCTGCCATTCAAGACTATAATTTACTTGAAGAATGCCCGTACCCGGCATAGAATGACGAGATCGAAAACCAGTAACCGCGCTCGTTATATGCAAAAAAGCGTGAATTTCTCTATTTTTCTTTGGAAAATATATAATAAAATCATCATTCAATTTTCATATATTATACCCTTGATGATTTAGATATTTGTTGATTTCAATCGTTTTTTTTGGGTGAAAAATTAGTTTTATTGTCTGTTGATATATAATTATGACTGATAATTCTTTGGTTGGGATTCTTTACTTGTACTAGATTTTATTTATTTACTTGTACTTGGTTGTATTTCTTTACTTGTACTTATAGCTGTTCAGTGGAACTAATTTAGAGGAACAACGCTGTAAGGCTATTATTTTACTGAGAACTCTGAACCATAAAAATTTAAAGTTGTTATCTGCTAGCTATTACTTTCTGTTCAGAATAAACTTTATTGATTACTGACGTAACTCTAGATAATTCTCTCTAATTATCTCTGGATAATTTAATGCTGTTAAATTGGATCAGTGGCAAAGTAACCAAATCTAACTAGTCTTTATATTAGTAACGTGACTTAGAATTTGCAAACATAAAGTTCTGCTGTTATAGTCAGAAAAGTATCTTTTTTATAGTGAATCATAATGTATGGTTGGGATTTTAATAACAAACGTTTGAGTTGTTTTAGCCCATAGAGTTTTTCTATAAGGATATCAAATTGAGACAAAAAAGGAATCAAAACATTGCTTTGCAACATTTTTTATTCCTTTTTTGTCTCAATTTGATATCCTTAGAAAAATTATGCCATACTGTTTTGTTACTTTATAGTCAATATAGCAGTAAAACAAACACTTCTCAAATGATACTCGGGAATTCGGCATTAGCTGCAATGTTGGTCTTCCATGTTTTTCTTGCTATTAAATTTTTCCAAAAATATAAAAACTCATTTTACGATTATTGGTGTATTTTATTTTGCCCCCTCATTGGGGAAGTTTTTTTATTACTTTCTACTGTAAAGGGAAAAGAATTTTCCTTTACTTTATAAAAATATAGTAAAGTTTAGTTTAAAGTAGAAAAAATTAGTATAGAAAGAAGTATGCTTTCCCTCTTTTTGTCAAAGTTGACAATTTTTTTTCAGTGTTTAGTTGTTTTTTTTCTTTAGCATAGTATTTTCTGTCTTTTTTTTTAGAAAGCTTATTGCCTTTATACCCTGTCCCTTTTTTTTATTCAAATTGGACATATCGATCTCATAGAAGAGTCCTCATAATCCTCAAGACAAATATTCCACTGGCTTTCCATATTTTGGCACAGACAAGTAATATGTGTACTTTCATTTATGAATTCGTGATCCTTTTTCGCTTGTGCACTGGTATATATATATATGTTTGCGGCTGATACGAATATAGAATGGCATATAGAGGCCTTCGGGCATTGTTCGTGGTTTACCACAAAGGCCTGCAAATGCCAACTTACAATGAAGAGCTGAACAACACCCCACGAGTCTACAACCTTATATTGCGCGCAGGATATATCTAAACAGATGCGGAAATACGATGCTGTTTGATGTTTGACAAATTTCGATATTTTTTCTCCTAGGATTCGTTAGTCTTTTTCGTTGAGACAGGTTCGTTTATAATCTTTCGGTTCATGCGGGTCTTTGATTGTTTCGCACTTTTCTGTTTTTAGTATGAACACAATTAAAAAATAGTTTCTTTTAACACAAACTTGCTTTGTATAAATCAAAGTATAAATAGAATAAATAGTTTACTATTTTTATTTATACTATTTATTCTATTTATACTATTTATTCTAATATTTATACTTCGAAATTTCCTAAAATACAAATTGAGGGCTCGGATCGAAGAACCGACGTTTGTAAACGCACAGAACATTGCGAAGCGTCCGGTTCTTCGATCCTAGCCCTCAATTGCATCACTAATAAAAATTGGATTCAAAAAAAAATCTTTGGTATAAATTTTGTTGAGGAACAACTTCTGCCCATCCGGGTATAATCGTATTTATGAATGTTTGGCCCCTTATTTTTAGAAATGTCGCTTCTTTGTTATTGTGAGGAGGAGAAAAATCTTCGATGACCGATAGGTATATGAACTAGGTGGGTTTAGCATCTCGAGAGATTAATAGTGACATAAGTCATAGTCGTTAATCATCGATTAAGTGCTCATCGATTGGTCAGGGCAATTTCACGAATTTTCGTGAATTAGGAAAATGTTCCCCTTGAATTTGGTGCCTATATATATACTAGAAACTTTAGGGGGGCACCTATGTCAGCCACCAGTATGTCACCATACAGACCAGCACCCCAGTACAATAAAACAAGCGATCGATATGTGCACTCGACGAAAACGACATATAGAATATGATAAACTTGATAAAAGAGGGAAATCACTGCGTCGAAATCAAGTTTAAACTCTTTTATTTGTAATATTTAGGTATACAGTATTTTGTGAACGATTCTTTGATATCCCCTTAAGGAACTTGACACAGTCCACTCCAAATTTTCATGATAAGAGAACGATAAAATTTGTGATGATGATGATGATAAATTCTCAGAATGGTAGAATGTTCCTTTTCTCCTATATTTTTGGAAAAACATTCCAATTTTTGAAACGAATTTCTTAATTATAAAAATTGAAAATTTGAAATATAAAAAAAATGAATTGCACTTTATTGTTGAGTGAAATATTTTTCCAAAAAGGAAGGAAAAATGAATCATCGTTTTATGAGACCCTTCTCGGACGCATAATCGCCGCAGCAAAAACTGATTGAATTCCCCCAAAAATCCAAAACCTTGGGCTCAAAGCCGTCTGTCGAATTCGTATATATATGTATACACATTGATATATATCGTCAGCATAATAGTTCTATCGGAGCATTTAGCCATTTAGCATTATTGGCGAGATTTGGGGAAACGATCATCACGCGTATACTAACGGATTCGTCGCAGCTTGCGTCTTGTTTGCAAATAGATCTTGTATATTTAAAAATGAAACTTGTCAAATTGATTATTATCCGGTAGTTTAAATTCTAGAGTTAAATTGAATTGCTTCTTTTCTTGACATTATTTTTTTGCTATGCACAACTTTTAATGTACCTTTAACTTTTTTGACCCTTTCAAATTTTTTTCAACTATCATAATTTTTCAGTTAATTCAGCTTTTTTAAAAAAGGTCCTTGAACTCCGTAATTTGATTAAGAAAAGACTCTCAAAAAATAATTTTTCATCTTCTGCTGATTATCGGCTGTGGTTACTTTTTACGAATTGTGAATTAAATTAATTTTGATGACTCAGATAATTATTATTGGAATTGTTCTAGCATTAGTTTAGGACCAGTAAAAAATTTTATAACTATTAATTGTTAGTAAACAGAAGAAAATGTTTGCTCAAAAAATAATTTTTTATCTTCTGCTCATTATCGGCTGTGGTTATTTTTTATGAATTGTGAATTAAATTAATTTTGATGACCCAGATATTAATTGGAAATGTTCTGTAATAGTTCAGGACCAGTAAACAATTTTGGTGCTAACAATTATTAGTAAACAGAAGATAAAGTTCGCTCAAAAAATAATTTTTCATCTTCTGCTGATTATCGGCTGTGGTTACTTTTTATGAATTTTTAATTAAAATAATTTTGATGACCCAGATATTAATTGGAAATGCTCTAGCAATAGTTTAAGACCATTAATTAATTTATTTTTTAATTTAAAGAAATTTCTGGAATTTTGTCTGTGTTTAAAGATTTTTAAAACATTTTTAACTTAAAATTAAGAAATGTTTTTTTCTCATTGCCACAAAAAATCTCTATGGAAGAAAAATTTTTGGTTTTCAATTCTTATTTATAGTTTTTGTTATTTGGAAATTTGAAAAAAATTTTTGAGTTGAAGCTGTATTATTAGGTCAGAAAGTTTTTTAATTTTCGACTGGAATATAGGATTTAGGAAGAGACTATATAGGATTTACGTTCTATGGCGATAGAATGGGCAAAAGTTAGTAACAGAAGACGATTAAAACAAGAAAATTGGTTCAAAGTATATAAAAATAGTTACATTTTAATAATTTTTATTGTTACAGTTATTAGCTGTTTGCTGACAGGCACAAATGGAAATTTGCCATTTGTTAGATACATTCAATGAATAGAATTTTGTGTTTGGAAAAAATAGGAATGCATACATATGAAAATAAGAGACTTGAAAAAAAACCCTCGATTTTGAAGAGGATTTTATGCAACCATGAGGAAAATATTATCCTTCAATCCACGTCCTTTCGTCGTGTTATTTTGATAGAACGCTTTCCGTTGTTCTCAATTTGATCGAACGGTTCTAGAGTTGAAGAGAACCTATTTATTTTCCTAACGTTATACCACACATATATATAGAGAGAGGGAACACCCACCAGCCCTTGTCACAAAAATGGCGACCTCCATCTTTATGGCGCATATAGTCCTTATAACGGATCCAAAGTATTGTTCCACATTCAAACTTTTTAAACAAGCATTCAATGCGGAAGTTCGCTTTTTTTATTATCCGACCGGGTGTTCTTTTTATTATTTCCGTTTACAAATTATAAGAAATAAATTTTTATTTATGCACTCGAGATAAATGTTTTATTACCAAATGAATCTATTTTTATTTTTATTTTTTGTTTTTTGTTTTTATTAAACACACACACACACACACACACACACATGTTTAGTTTGTCCTACAGTTTTGGTTGGTCTGAGCAGATTTTGTTTTAAGGTGAATAAATATTTGTTTGAAACTTGAATCTGCGGTTGTATACTTTTCTAAATCTGAATATAGTCACTTTTGACTAATGAAATAGTCTTAGTCAAAAACTATACTAATTAGTAATAGTACTAATGAACCCTTTAAGTGCCGATGACAAACATTTTGTCCGTCAAATCTTTGCCATGGCCTCTAGTACTTTTTTACTACCAATTAGTATATAACTTTTAACCATAAAAATTAGTCAAAAAAATTACTAATTCATTTACTGATGAAATCTTTTTTTCTTTCTTCATTAGTCAAAAGTGATTAATTCAGATTTAGGGATATCTTTTTGATCAAAGAAAGAATTTGTTTGTATGCATAATTTTTTGATTTTGAATATTTTTGATTGATTTTATATTCAACTGATAATGTTTTAATGATATTCAAAATTATTTCAAAAATTGTTTAAACAAAGTGGAAGTATTTATTTAATCATTAATAAAGGAATGACCGTTGAGAAGTGCTTGTGGTTTTAATAGGAAATCATGTTAAATTTGTAATCTATAGGATTATGATGGTAGGTGCAACTCAATTTGTGATGCATCTGGAACTATCGTGATTTTAACAAAAGACACGTGACCCTTGGCACGTGCATTCGTTCATTCTATAGTCATTCTTGTAAAGTGAATTTTTGAAAATAATTTCAGTGCTCCTATTTTCTTTTAAAAATAATCTTTTTATAAATTCAATAATCGAAATTCTATCATCAATTCAATACAACTTTTTATATTGATTAAAAATTTGAGAAATTTCTATAGTTTGAAAATTTGTTTGGAATTATTCCAAACAACATTGGGATCAATATTCATTCTTCCAAATTGTGAATGTTTGGAATCAATTGAATTTTTTGTCATTTAAAGTTTGTATCACTCAATAAAAAAATTTGGTGCTCTATATCAAAATTCCTCTCTAAATCTGAATTAGTGAATTTGTAAATTGCCCTCAATTCACATTAGTAAGAATATTTATTAATTTTTAATTAAAGTATTAATTGTTAATTAGTTCCTTTCACTAATTTAAATTTAATCTTTTTTATAGTTAGAAAAATTTGTTAAATGCCTGTTGTCGACGGGCGGCTAATAAATAAAATATTTTAAATAATTAAGATTATGGATTTTTATCAAACAATATAATATCACACTAAAATTTGTTAAAGTTGCTAAAATCAAAGTTTCGTTATAATAAAAATAACTTGTTGAAAATATCTAACAAAAAAGTAGTCTGTGACTAAATGAAATATACAAAGCCTCCTCATGAGGAAGCAAAAATGAATTAACATTTTTTAATTAATTCTTTTTATATATAAATTTGGTTAATGAAAAAAGAAGAATTCTTGTTGTAAAATATGATTTATTATTCAAAAGTAGAAATTCTGTACAATGTTTTCCCTGAATCGGCGCAATTCCTTTTTATTAATAAGAGCACAATATGGGGGTATAGTAATATAAGTATAATACTAAGATACTTTCTAAAAATTAACAAAAAAATTAAAAATGAGATCAGAGGTATGAGATCAATAATGAGACCTAATACATATATCCTGACTAGACAAAGAGGAACATAAAAACTGATATATAAAATTTAATAAAATAATACACTAAAACAAAATTACTTTCTAAATCCGCAGTCTCAAAAAAATTATAAATAGATAAAATCAAAAAGAAAAATTTCACTTAATCTAAGTATTGAAACTTATATTTTATAATACAATATTTAAAATAGAAAATATTTTCTTAAAACATTAGATAACGATATTCATTTTACTTTTTTACATTCTGCATATAATTATTGTACTTGAATATACGTGTCATTGTCGCTAAATATAAACTGGTCTAAATCGTAATTAATCTTAATTAGTGACTTTCTACTACGAAATATTTCAATTTTAAATTAGTTTATCTTTTTAAATTAGTAGTTTTTTTTAATTTTCTGCTTTATTTTCTCTTCTTTATTTTTGTACCTTTTTCTTTATTATTATTTTTTAATTTTCTCTTCTTTATTTTATTTTTTTTCCTTTTTTTATTATTTTTTCTTCTTTTCCACCAAAAAAAACTAGTCACAATAAAAATTAATTACGATTTTTACTAATTTGAATTTAGAGTTTTTAAAGGCGCTTTTCCTACACTCTTTTTTTTAAAATTGAAAAAATGTACATTAGTCTTTTCTTTCGCTTTTTGTATAATATTGCATATAAAGATACGATGTACAGTGCAGCATAACTTGTTTTCTTCGAAAAATTATCTATTTTTTGGATAAAATTTTAAAAATTATTTGACTTTTATTTATAATTTATATAGTTTTATCTAAAATATTATTTTCTTAGACTAAAAAAATTGATCCTTTCACTTAATCATTTTACAAATGTTTATGTAAAAAATATATATCTTGCTTACATATATAAAACTTTATACATTCCTATTAGAAAATACTTATTTGACATTTGAACTTTAAGGCTTTTATGCATTTATATACTCCTCCTCGATTCTGCACCTTCAATTTCTAATCACTTTATATTTAAGTATTACACTCAATCATTCAACATCTATTTTAAAAGTACCAACACTGAGAAAGGGTTTTTTTTCTTTGTTCACTCAATTTTTTCTTTATCTTTGATTTATTTCTTCTTTATTTTTACTTTTTTTAATTTTTTTACTTTTCTTTTACTTTATTTTCATTTTTGTTTTCAATTTTGTATAATTTTTTTAAATATCAAGACTTCAAATTATTTCAATAAATAAAGAGGAATAAAGGATGGTTTGATATTTGAATGTTTTGAATTTATGTAGTTTTCTCTGTGCATGTACGTTGAAAATTGATGTTGAAATAATGCATATTTAGAAAATAGTTTGGTTGAACAAAAATCAATCAAAGTGTTTTCTAATTTGTTAAAAATAACTTCGCCTCTTGATTGCAACGCAGGGACAATAAATAAATAAATAAATATTAGAGGAAAAAATACTTCTAGAGACATTGATACATTCCTTGATGTGGCATATGATGGTGATGAAGATGATGATTGAGATTATGATGATGTTGAGTTGGAGGTATTTGTGGAGTGTACATTCTTTGGTCATAACATGCTTGATATTGAATCGGTGGACTGACACTTTGATCACTGTAACAATCGTATTCCTGCCATTCGGGCATGAACCTTTCTTGTGGATAGGGAAATGATGTGTGTGCAGGTCCAAGTCTTTTTTGCGCAGCGACGGCACAACTGCCAGTCGATGATGTTATCATATTTCCAGTGTCACTGATACTCACAGTCACATTGCCCACATTAACTGTAATTTCTCCACTATCTGAATTGCCCAAAGTTTGTGAGAGTGCCCAAATGTAGTTGTGTGCGAAGCGCAGTGTCTCGATCTTGGTTAATTTTGTGTCTTCCGGAAATGTTGGTAGGGTCATTCTTAGTTTCTCCAAAGCGTCGTTCAAGGTGTGCATCCGGTGCCGTTCGCGATCATTCGCCTTTATTCGTCGATTTCTTTTCAACTTGAGCACCTGCAGAATAAAGAATTGTGAAATTTGAGTGTCATCGCGTGTACAATTCATCTTTTAAGAAAGAAATTTGTTTTCATAATAAAGAATTGTTTGGTTCTGTCAATGAATTTTTAGTTGCGCTCCCTTCTTTGTATGGTCGGGAAATTTATTCGTGATAAAGTTTTCTTTGCTTCTATATCAATTTTTAGTTCTTTCTAAGAGAAAATTTGTAATAAAAAAATTTATTGAAAACAAAAAAATAAATTCGAAATGGAAAAGTAATTTTAATTACCTGTGTTGGACTCTTGCAACGAGTATTCCGTGTCTTCTTTCTCCTTTCCTCCTTGAGTGGTGTAAATAAATCGGCGGCAATTTCATGTTTAGGAGATTCGTAACTGACGTCAAATCCAGAATCAGAGGAACTGGATAATTCGTCAAAACCTCCTTCACTGCAGTATGAATATTCGGACGACATTTTTTTTTTGGTTTCGATTCTCCTTGAGATGCGTTTTCTACAACACTTTAAAGAAAAATGCACTTTGTTAATTAAAGATTTCCCCACTTTTATTTAATTAAATAATTTTAGCTACTATTAGACAATTGTTTTGAAAGTATACTTTAAATATGTAGAAAATAATTGTAAATTACTTCGGAGGGTAAAAAATGTAATACAATATAAAAAATATTATTTATAAAAATATACAAAGTGAATGTATTTATAGAAAAACATCTAGTTATTTTTCAAAGAGAATTTAGCTCAATTTCAATCAACCAAAAAATGAATCAAAAATATACTTCAATCAAATGTGAATTAAGTCAAGTATAAATTTTATACTTTGTCGAAAAATTTTACAACAGCAGAAAAAATATGTTTTTGACTCACTTTTTATTTGATTCAAATAAAAATTGTAATTATTGGTTCAAATAAAATTTATTTCGTTCGAATAAAAATCGTAGTTGAAATAAAATTTGTTTGGTTCGAATAAAAATCATAGTTGGTTCAATTAAATTTTATTTCGTTCGAATAAAAATCGAGGTTGGTTCAAATAAATTTTATTTGGTTCGAATAAAAATTGTAGTTGGTTCAAGAAAATTTTATTTCTTTAGAATAAAAATCGTATTTGGTTCGAATAAAAATTGTACTTGGTTCAAATAAATTTTATTTAGTTCCAATAAAAATTGTAGTTGGTTCAAATAGATTTTATTTGGTTATAATTGATTCAAATAAATTTTGGTGTATGGTTTTTTGTCTGATTATATTGTGAAACATAAAAATAATATTTTGATTGATTAAGCAAAATAGTTTCTTACGCAAGATTAACGAAAAACTCAAATAAAAAAATACGTAAGAAATTAAAAGAATTTTAAACACAAAAATAAAAATTAATACCTTATTTTCACAATTAAGATGGTAAAATATAATGCACTTGTTCACTGGTAGTTCTATTGCAAATATATTTTTTAATAACTTTTTTTTTAGTTTGCCAGGCTTAACGGCATATTTTCGAGTGTACGATATATAAAAACACAGTAATAATGGTGAAATCGAAAACACTACCGAACCTCGCGGGGTAGAATTTCAAACTGTACCGGTGCCAAGGGTTTGTGGAACATATATAGACCATTTGGAGGGTTTTTTACCCCCACTCTTCACGCGTGGTACTAGACTGAAGAATTCACCCCATATCTCCGCCCTCGTTCCCCACTTCCTGGTACACAAGACGCGTGCCATGCTTGTTAGAGGATTAGAGGTTTCGAGGGTGATTAAACCGCTTTTAAATTTTTTACTTATGAAAACTGTTTTTTAAAAGAAAGAAAAGCGTTTTTTTGTGGCTTGTGAAACAATGGTTAAACATTTCGTTTTATATTTTATTTTTTTAGATTTCAGTTTTAAGAAATATTTGGATTTCACGGGAAAAATTTATTTGATTCAAATAACCGATTGTTTGTCTATCAAATAAATATTTGCTTGAATCAAATAATTTTTAGTTAAGTTAATTAAACGGTGTTTGATAAATAAGAAACTGAAATTGTGGGAGCGAATACAATTTATTTGATTTTAGTAAAAATTATTTGATTCAAGTGTAAATATTTACTTGATTGACTATAGAAATCGGTTATTTGAATCAAATAAATTTTTGTCGGTGCAGTATTCGTTGAAACTATTGTTTTAATTATAATCACTTGTATATATAATTTTTATTAAAGTGATTAAAATTACTTGTTTGTTTAATTTTCGTTTAAAGTTAGTAAAAATTAATTTTCTTCTTCTCTAGTTTATTTTTTTAATTTCTAAACTTTTTACGAGTTTTTTGTAAAAGATTTTAAAATATTTTAAAATATTTAAAAAGATTTAAAAAGATTTAGAAAGATTTAATAAGATTTTAAAATATTTAAAATGTATACGTGATGTATAGAGTAACTTTTACTATATTTACAAAGTAAAACCTAAATTTTTAAGAACTTCTGGGCATGTCTATCAACTTTTAAATTTTAATATTTTCAAAGTAAAAGTTGTTATACGTTTGAAATTATTTTTTTGTAAAAATTAATAAAAAAAACTTTTAAATTTACACCGAAAATAGTAAAAGTTGCAAAGCAGAAAGGCACGCAGAAGTTCAGCTTTTACTTTATAAATAATAAAATAAATATTTTGTAAATAGTCAAAATATCTTTAATTAAATTGAAAAAAGAAAAGAAAAAATTTAGAATATTAAAAAGAATAAGAAAGTCAACTAGTTAAAATTCTCAGAAAACGAAGAGTGTATTTATTTTTGTTTGAAAACAATATAAAAGAATTTTTGCAGAAAATAATGGGGGCAGTAGATGAGGAATTAAAAAATTTTAAGGGGTGTGTTTTTCAGAGATTTGGTTTCATTTCTTTTTTTTTTTTTTTTTATTTTAACAAATTGACAAATCTCAAAGAACTATAAGGGTATCTTGTTTCTTCTTGGAAACAAATGTTCTAATTTTTCTGACACTAAAGTGTGAAAAAATTAGGTTACGCTTTTCTTATACCTGCAAATGAAATGGGTTCCGCCCTTAACACACTGTACGCAAAATTCAAAGCGGCCTCTCGTTTTTGAAGCGCCACACGAGCCTGCCAATTATTTTTTCACCTCGTGTCAAATGTGGAAACGCCCTTGTTAAACTGTTTCAAGCTCTGATTAATGTTGTCCTTTATGTATATTTAGTTGCCACACTCTTTTGACTTGTGGAAATGGCTCTTCTTTTTCTTAACGATATAGGTTTTGTCATTTATTTAAAAAAAAAGAAAAGGTATTTCCCAAATGATTAAAGGTTATTTATTGTAGTGGGGCATCATCTTAACACTTTGGAGAAATCTAGTTTTGAAATGAGTGAAATTTTAATTGGATTTCGATCACTTTTTGAAGCAAAAGTAAGATTTTTATTCTTAATTTTCATTTTTATTCCTCTTTTATTTTTCGTCTTTAATTTACACCTAGAGAATAATAAGTTGAAAAGTAACATGAATTTGTAGTCAAAAAAATTGTCGCATTGTTTTTTATTTTTCGTTTAAAAAAAAATTTTAAGACCTAAAGTTATCTTATTTTTTTAAATGAGAAATTCAAAAGTAAGTTGAATTAGAGAAAAAAAAATTGAAACGTTTTCGAGTTATAAAAAAAGTTAAATTAAAAGAGTAATATGATGTTAAAAACGCAATAAAGTCAGTGATAGCCATATGTCATTTCTAATCAATTGATAATACGAGATTGCTATAGAAACCAACAGGTAGCACATTTATCGAAAATATAAATCTCATAATAATGTGAGTCAGCTTTCGAAATCGTGTATAGATAAACAAAGGATATTAATTCGAAAAGGAAATAATAAAAAATTTGCTTTTGAGTGCATGAACCCTTATTTATTTGAAAATTCTGAATCTTCAAGTATAAATGAAGTTTTTTTCTTTAAAAATATTTCGAATATTGGCTTAAAATTTCAGATTATAAGAAACTAATTTAAAGAACTAAAGTTGGCAACAAATTCCAACCTATATTTTCAACTATATGAAGAAAATATTTTAAATATTTATAATAAAATTATTTTTATAGTAATTTTTTGAAAGGAATTCTATGGTCATAAAAAAAATTGCTGAAAAAATATTTTGACCCTTTTTGAATTTTTATTTTTTCTAAAAATTGAAAGATTTTTAAATCCATACGTAATTTTGTAGAAAATATGTTTTTGTATCCATAAAAAAATTGCTGAATAAAAAAATTAATATTTAAAAAAGTTTTAATTTTTTCCCAAAAAAAAGTAGTTTTCAGGTTAAGAATTTAAAAAAATATGATTATTATTAAATTTTATTATACGAAAACTCATTTGTTTTTTTTCTAACTAATTTCAGAATATAAACTTTTTCAAAAAAAATGTTTTATCGAATAAATTTTTAATAATTTTTTTGTAAAAGTTTATGTTCTGAAATTAGTTAGAAAAAAACAAATGAGTTTCGTATAATAAAATTTAATAATAATCATATTTTTTTAAATTCTTAACCTGAAAACTATTTTTTTTTTTTTTTTTTTTTTTTAATGCTAAAACTTTTATAAATATTAATTTTTTCATTCAGCAATTTTTTTATGGATACAGAAACATATTTTTCTTTTAAAATAAGTGGAAAAAAGTCGCATTTTTGGAAAATAGTCGAAAAAAGTCATAATATCCGAGGCCTGCATTTATTTTGTTGTTTACTTCAAAAATGTTTGTGTAAACTTTTCCGAGAAGTTATTTTTCTTCAATGAAAGTCTCATAAACTTTCTTCATACAAAGTATATATGGAGCATTTTTTTGTCTATATATAGCAGGAATATTTTAAAGTCCACTTTCTTTTCATTCGTGTAAACGAAAAATTGTATGTGCTATACATTCAATTTCATTTAGAGTAAGAATAACATTTTCAACAATTACGCGAACACAAAGAAAAAAATTTTTTTAATCAACTAAATTATTTTGGTTCTTACAGAAAAAAATCCTCACCTGGATCAGCTACAAATTCAGTTTTTTTTATTCTTAAACTTAAAATATATATAATTTTTTTTCGTATACACATATTGACGTGTATAAAAAAAAGGAGAAAATTTTCAATACAGATTCTTGTTATAACCCTTTTTTACGCTTTGAAAATTAGCCATTTGATAGTAAAAGGCTTCCGTGAAATTGTGTTCTCAATTGCCGAACAGAAAATTATTGGAAATTACACGAAAGATTTGCTTCTAGGCCGTGGAGAATCAAAAATCAAATAAAAAAAAGGGGCGTACGGATTCAAGTTGTACTAAATCGACAGAAGGTTAAATTATTGGGAGCCGATAAAAAAAAAGGGTTTGCGTTTTCGTTTTTATTTCAGTGACAAAAGTCGTTCTCCTAAATTAGGTAATTTATTGGCAAGACAAACTCTTTTCCATTGGTTGAGCCTATAAATTATTGCCTACTTTTGGCACAAAATTTATACGCGAGCGGAACTTTTAATTTAAATAATGGATATTTTCCTTTTTTCCGTAATTTTTTATTTCTTTTCTATTTTTAAAATTTTTTTTCTATTTTCTTTTTATTATATATTTATACATTATAACATAGTTTTTCTAAGAATATCAAATTGAGACAAAAAACGTATCAAAACGTTGCTTTGCAACAATTTTGATACGTTTTTTGTCTCAATTTGAATATCCTTAGAAAAACTTTAAATTTTAAATTAGGAAAGAGTCGTTTTTATTCTAAATTTCTAATTCATATAGTAAAATTCTACTATATTTTTTTAAGCAACTTTAAATTTTTTACTCAAGTTTTAGTGGAAATTTACTATAAGAATTAGTAGAAATTTTTACTGAATTAAATTATGGGACGACTTTTTACTAATTATTATTTAGAGAGTAAACAATATTTTCTTAGATTGAGCATAAAAATCCTTGTTTAAAATAAAATGTCTTTCTTGCATAATTTTCAAGGAATATGTCTTTTTTATGTAACAGTATATGGTGAGAATCACAGCATAATTATATTAGAAACTTGAGGCAAAAAAATATGTAATAAAATTCTCAAAGTAAAAAATCCCACGATATTATTCTTCCTCATATGTAACTTGTTTTAAAATCTACCAAATCTATTGTACTTTCTACTGCCAGGTGAAATTGCACGTTTCATATAAAAACTAATGAAAAATTATATTCTCAATTTTTAAATATATATTTATATGTTTGTTTATTATTATTATTTATTAATATTATTATTATTAAATTTTATTATTTTTATTATTGAAAAAATTTTAATTCTATTTATTTAATTAAAAAATAATAATAGTAATAATGATAGTAATAATAATAATGATAATTTTTAAAGTCGTCTTGTTTTAGGAAAAATATTTCTTAAATTAAGACAATTATTATTTATAATAAGAATAATAATATTATTATTATTATTGTTATTATTATTTAAAATGAAGGTTTTTCATACTAATTTTGCCCAAAACATATTTTTTTTAACAATTTCGTAAAACACTTATAAATTATTTATGCTATAAACTATATTATGTTTTATAATTATTAAAAAATAATTTTTAAGTCTACAATACAAATTGAAAAGTTATTGTCAAGGTTCTAGCCCCTGTACCTTGACAACCAGTTCATACTCCTTTAAAAATTTTCTCTTCACTTTTACGTGACCTGGAAATTTATTTATTTTTTAATGCCCTCCCGCAAATTCGGCAATAATTGACCATTCAAATGTTTTATCGTGAAAATAATTATACGATATATATTAAATAATAATTTTAATAATTAATTAACTATATACACCTATGTAATTAATAATTATTAATTTCTTTTCCCTTTTTTCGGAAAAAGGTATTTTAAATTGTTGTTATTAATAATTATTTATTTATACGTATGTATTGTGTAGAGGAGATTTAATTGAACCTCTCTACTATTTATACACTCTCTGTGTGTGACTCACACTGATCTTATGCTTGCTCTTTCTCTTTTCTTACCGAGGTGCCTCTTTCAAAACGAATCGAGTCTTAGCCGAACCAAGACAAGACGATGGACGCTTTTTCTTTAATTCTCTGTGATGATAGTTTTTTCTCACTAGTGAACACGTGCTTTGTTTATATATTAAAATGACGTGATTTTTGTGCAAAATTTGAGGATAAGGATTAACACATGAGAGGTAAGTTTATTAGAAAGTCATTATTAAGAATACATCTTTTCAGATCCATGTGATCATTCACCATATTGAAGAGTTGAACTTTAAAGAAATTAATTCATTACCTAATAATAAAAAAATTAAAAATGTGCAGAAAAAAATTATTCTTGGGGGAAAAATTGAAAAATTCCGTATTCGAATGGTTTATTTACTGTAATTCGAATAGTAAGGAATAATAATGATTTTTACTCGACTGTAAGAATTTTTTTATTCAACATACGAAACCTTTGTGAAAGTAATAATTGTACCTTTGGTATTTTTATTTACTGTTTGTTTACTATTAAAATTATTTTATTTCAACTGTATAGAAATTGAGTAAAATCAGTTGCGTGGAGGTTATAAAGATTGAATTCCAAAAAAAAATGCATTGATATTTGTAAAGTGAGTCACTGGAATTCTTGATGATAAAGAGTGAACTATAGAATAAAAATGAAGAAGAGGTAAAAGCTGTCGGTCATTCACTGAGAAATAATGCGAGGATATAACGGGTATTAAACAGTCTAGGACGCAATGAAACAGTTACTTAGACGCGTGTTGTGTTACACCTATGTTTTTTAGTCAGGTAGTAAAGCCATCTTTGGCCATCCCTCCGAAAATCTCGAGATTTCAATGCCCGCATATAACAAATATTAAATGTCGCTTCAGAAATTCTATTCTAAACTTAAGAATATTATCTTGATTCTTTGAAGCGTTTCAAACAATTTTTAATTTTTTAAACATACAGTAAATCTAAATTTCTTAATTATTTGAAAAGAATAAATGTTTTGAAAGAAAATCTTAGATAAGGATATCTTAAAGTCGGAGTAGAGTCAAGAGTTACAATATAGTTGTAGAATTTTTTTAATTTTCTTTGAGATTAAAACTGTTTTCTTAAAAAGTTGAAACTGAATAAATAAGACTTCTTTTTGTACTTTCTTGTAACTCCTGTAACATTGCTTTTCTTGTTTTTGTTCCTGTTTCTGTTCAAACTGTCAATAAAACAATTTATTAAGTTGTAAAAGATTCGCGAACATGACACAGAAATAACAAAGTCTGAATCCGTTTACATCTTAAAACGAAAATGATTCAAAAGTCTATTTCAAGATTTAAAAATATGGGTCAAATCATAACTTTAGGACTTAAAATAATACTTTTAAGACTAAAATTCAATCTAAAATATATAAACTTTTTTAGTCAAAAGTTAGCTAAAAATTACAGATTTATTTGTAAAAAGAATTAAAAAGAAACAATGCTGAATCGAAACCATGGAATTTAAAGAATTTTACATGTAAGAGCCAACAATTCTGGTGAATTGAAATAAAATGTTAATTTAAGAACAGTATAAAATTAAGATTTAATTTTTTTATTTTTTCTTGTAAAAGATTCGCGAATACAATGATGGATATTTTTAGAAAACAGCATTAGAGTATATAAAATTAAATTTAGTTTAATTGGAGGAAAACGTATGAAGGAGAATTTATGCGTATGCAAATAACTGTTTTATACCGGATATGTATGAAAAAACGTTTCTAGTACCGGTTTATTAATATCGTACTCTGACAAAAATATGTGCAGTATGCAGTTTGCGTATTTAAATATATCTCTGTCTTGTGTCATTAAGTTAATAGCTTTTTTCGTATGCGTCACAAACTAATAAGCGTAACCATTCGAGAATTCAGGTTCAATGCTAATTACCTTCATTGAAGTTGTAAAAGAGAAAAATAGAATAAAACGAAAGCATTCGAATTTAACTCGTTATATTAATGCTAATTATAATAGAAGTCAAGATTATGTTTTTAACATTAGAATAGAATTTTCATTAAAAAATGTTCCTTGTTTTAAGAATAATTTTTTTCAAGAATTTAATTTTTTACTCTAGGTAATGTTATATAAATCGGACTCCGATTTGGGTCTCAAATTCTTAAATTAATTTCTGTCTGGCAACATTTCTAAGACAACAGTCATATAGAAATGTTGCGAAACTTTCCTTCTGCCGATTAAAATAGAAAACTTTCTTTCAGTGTAAGAATTTCGAAAATTTGGACATAATGTTGATAAATGTATTTTAAGGTGACAATGTGGTCGTCTTTATTCCTTCTGATAACGAGTTGCTGGACAATATGGGCACAGATCATAAACAGAGCACCACATTTTATTCATGGAGGAGACATGGCAAGGTTATCAGTTTCCGAAGGCACTTTGCCAGGCGCTCCAGTTTACACACTTCAAGGGGAAGATCCCGAAGGCTCAAGACTGCATTATTCCATCAGTGGGGAATATTTTACCGTTGACAGGGAGAGTGGCGTTGTAATACTCCGAAAGCCATTAGATCGTGAAGCTCAAGACATTATTGAAGTTATTATCAGTATAACAGGTAATTTCTTTAAAATTCGCCCTACTGAATTTTTTTTCTCTTCGCGAAATCCAAACTTCTTTTTATTTGTTAATATTGTTGATTAAATGAAGAAATGAAGATTATTTTGTGAAAGTAGAACTAATTAAGAAGGAAATATTACACAATATGAAATTAATTTCTGCATGTAACGCCTCTTGGCAAAGAACTCATTGTCCATTACGTGTTGAAATATTACAGACGAGGGTATCGCTGGCTCAGAACCAAATACTGTATCTTTACGTCGAGAAATAGCGGTTCTGGATGAAAATGATAATGCTCCGGTGTATCATGGTCGTCCTTATGCTGCCAGAGTACCAGAAAGTGCAAAAGTAGGAGGCCTCTTGCTCCCACCAGGAACAATTACAGTAACAGACCGTGACGGCGGTGTCAATGCGGACATTTCCGTTTCTTGCATTCCCGCTTCCAGTGATGATGATGTATGTCAAGTCTTCTCTGTGTCCTCTGAAAAGGTACATTGCATTCTTATATTTACCTTTTTTCCTCTTCCTTATCACAGAGCGCAAGAATATTCCAATAGTAAACTTAAGAGGTATTAAAAATTGTTACAACTTAAATTAACACCAAAATGAACTAATAAAATTATACATTATAGTGCATTACAGAGGGCGAGAACAAAACTACAAAATTAAGTTTACAATTAGGATTTATCAAAAATTAAAAAATTCGTTTATTAAAAATATAATCAACAAAGTACCCTGTAAAATTTACATTAGATTTGTCTCCCAGTCGATTTTTCTGTAACTTTAATTTATAATCATTTTTTATAATATAAAAAGAGAATATTATTCTCTACAAGAACTTCGAAAAGTTACAGGAAAATCGACTGAGAGCCGAAACTAATTTAAATACTGCAGGAACTTCTGCTTACAAATTTACTATACAATTCGTATTTATTAAAAATATAATTAACAAACTTTTATTTATTTGTGGTTGGTCATAAAGTTTTAATCAATTAACAGATGTTATCGACATCTAATAGAAAGATTGGAAATTATGAGACAAGAAAGATGAGAAATAGAAAAATGAAAAAAAAAATTCATTCGGTAATTGAACAGACAGAACACAGTATGATTCTGTGATCTTCACAAACAGCTCGTTGGCAATTTTTACACACAGTCTTGACTTTCCTGTCTGCAGCTCTCGGGCAAAGACTGCAGCGAGTCGCTTTTCTTACTTTCGTGGGACTTTTAGGTGGCGGTGGTGGTGTTGCATTTACTTGCAAAATAGACTGAATAGACATCCGTAATTCCTGTCGAAGATTCGGGAAAGAAAGCCGTAGTCTCAATTGTGGTTCCACGAGTTCTTTGACTAGTTTTTTGAGAAACTCCCTCCGAGTTAAATTTGGATTTTCATAGTTAAAATTGTGCAAAATCAAGGCGTTGATTACAGCTTGATCCATCATACCATACCAAAAGCGTAAAGGCCATCGGAATGTTTTTCTAGCCACGGTGTATTCGTCGCACAATTTGTTAAAATATTCAGTGGCTCCTTTTGTACTATCGTAGAATGAAATGATAGTAGGCTTCTCTGTGTCCATTTCAATTTCGACCAAAGAGTGTAGAGTAGACATGGTCAGTAAGAATTTATCCTCCCTAGGAACGTATTTGACAAGTGTCTTCGTTTCATCGAATAGAAATTTTGAAGAATACAAAGGAGCATCGCTCTTCAAACTCTGGGGAATTTGACCTTTGGTTTTGCGAATGGAACCCACCATTGTGATCGAATTTTGCAGCATTTTATCGAAAATTTCCGTCGAAGTGAACCAATTGTCACAGGTGATGTTTCGCCAGCTACCCTGAATTGTTTCTGATAATTTGCGAATGTAGTACGATGGTAAACTTTCCGTAGATTCTTTCTCTGTTGTCCCCACATACGGTTCTGCGGAGTACATGTAGAAGGTGTTTGAATCATTGAGCATGATAATTTTCATGCCGTACTTGTCCGGTTTTGCGCAATTGTAAACTTTGAAGGGACATGGTCCTTGAAAGGAGAGTACATGATCATCAATGGTACAATATAGTGTCGGTGAATAATATTGAGTGCATTTGGAGATGAAGTCTTCCCATATTTCCCTCATGGGGGCAAACTTGTCTGTTTCTCGACGTGTTTGTCTGGTTGACTTGTCGTCGAAATGAATCATTTGAACTAGGAATTTGAATCTGTTTAGTGGCATTGTACTTCGGTATAAGGTCGACCCGAAATCGAGAGACCATAAGTCTTCTAAATTTGTGTTGACTGCTTTTTGTAGACCGGAGAAGTAGAAAAGTGCGAGGAGAGCTTTGAATTCTGGTAAGATTAGATCGTAGTATGTGGGGGAGAATACATCACAAGTTTTTGTTTCGTTTCGCCATTGGCGAATATATTCGTTGGTGTATTTCACTATTTTTTCCAGTAATTTATCAGTGAATAATAGAGACCATGCTTCTAGAGGACTCTTTATATTTTTCGCTTCTCCTCTAGGGCCTGGGTAAGCCTCATCTTCTATTTGATTATCGTTGGGTAGCCTCTTCCACTCTTTTGTAAACCATTGATGTCCATTTTCTCCACAAACGATATTAGGCATAGTGTCGATACAATCATTCTGAAAAAGGATTTTTTTTTATTGTTTGCATTATTGTTATTTACTATATTTACTACGTTTTCTATTTATTACTACTATTTTATTTACTATTATTACAATTTTTCTACGGATATCAAACTGAGACACAAAATGTGTACCAAAATTGTTGCAATGCAACAATAGTCTTAATTTTATATCCTTAGAAAAACTGTGATACTATTGTATTTTATGAACTATTTATTTATTAATTTGTACTATTATTTATTTATACTATTACTTATTTGTATAAATAAGTACTTTCTCAGCTACATCGTCGATTTTTGTATTTTATCTAGTTTACTAATTTCAGTATTTGTTATTTTAATTACCTTTTCTATGAAATCCGTTTCTATCGATAAATCATTTAAATCATCTTCGAAGTCTTCCTCTGAATCCGAATCTGACATTAATTCTGCATGATCTTCTTCTTCGTCGGATGGTAGATCATCAGCTACGATTTCTTCCCCCTCCAGCAATTGATTTTGCAAGGATATTGCGTTGCGTATTAGGTAATGTCGAGACATTTTCTGTAGAAAAATATTTTAGTTACTATGCTATCATTTTATAGACGCACATAATATTATCAACCTGGAAATGTCAGGGATTTTTATAAACCTTGAAAAAACCTGGAAAAGTCAGGGAATTTTGATCGAAATCCTGGAAAATTGTTGTTTTCTAAAGTTATTGTGTTTATTCTTGAAATCTAATTTTACTTAAATCTTCATGTTTTATAATAATATTCTAGTGTTATTGAATTTAAATTTTTTGAAAATCTTAATTTCTATGAAATTAAGGGAAATCAGGGAAAAATCTGAAAATCAGAGAGCTATTTAATTTGGTAAAATATAAATGTATTTTAAACACCTGGAAAAAGAGAATGAATAGAGAATAAATTTATAAAATCATAGCTAAAAATTGATGAGTTTGGGGTAGTAAATTACCCCAAAGTTTAAAGTAAAACAAACCTGTTACGTATGAGTCTAACATATTCCAACCTTAACTTGATATATTTTGAAGGTTTTGAAGTTAAGGTTAGAATACATTGTTTAAGGTTAGAATTTCCCAGCAAAAACGTTTCTTTTTTGTTATAGTAAAACTTTTTTAATGCATATGAACTTTAGACTGATGCTGAATTAGATAAAGGAAAAGAGAATAGAGGAAGAATAAATAAATAAAATTCACTTACCTTGACAATATTGTGACATCACAGAGTAACTGGGGTAGTGAAATGCCCCATGTGTCTTTTAATCGTACTGTTTCTCACGCAGACTTTGCGCGCATATTCAGCCAAGGTCGATTGTTCGACATGCTTTAGGTGACTCTACAACAAGCGTTTTAATATATCTGAACGAAAATCTATACAGACCAATGCGCCTGCTACAGCTTTTAGATTTTTATTTTCGATTCACCTTAAATTCAATTTCGGTTAGAGTCCTACCTAGGGACGTAGTTTGAATTTTATCTGAGGTATCTAAAAACCCCCGTAGTTGTTCTTTTTGAATTCAATAAAAATTAATCGAGTAGAAGAAATAATATTTTTAACTATGAAAAAGAAATTTTAACTTTGAAAATTATTTAATTTCTCTACCAGATTAGAATTATTGATTGATTACATTTGGGAAAAATGTAGAAAAAAAATTTAAAGAAGCTTTAAGTGAGAAATGATTCGAAGAGATTATTAACTTCTTCAACCTTTAATATTAATTACCGAATGATAAATTCCCTTCCTTTATCCTTAACATTTTTACTAATTCAAATTTAGAGAGTACCAGAAAATTGATAAGTCTTGATAAGGTTTTATAAAATTTGAACAAATGTAGAAAATTGTCTTAGGAATAATTAGGATTCATGTCTTTTGTGTATAAAATAATGAAAATTAATTTCTTTTAACAGTTGGCAGAGGGAAAATACGATGTACAGATAACTTTATCCCAAGCACTGGATTACGAGAAAAGAAATTCGTATCTTATAAATCTTGTCGCTATCGATGGAGCCAGTGATCCTTTCAAAAGATTACAATCAAGAGCTACTATTGCAGTTGATGTTCTAGATGTACAGGTACTTGTAATTAGTAATCTAATTATTACATAAATGCAAACATAAAATTTATAAACTTCTTTTCTTCATCATTCTACTTAACCTTCTTTTTCGTTCAAAGGATCAACGACCGATTTTTTTGAATTCACCGTACAGTGCTGCTCTTCCTGAAAATACTCCGGAGGGTTATCAAATTTTAACTGTAAAATCGCGAGACGGTGACAGTGGTGAACCAAGACCTCTGCTACTGACTTTAGAAGATGAAGAGTTTGGTCATTTTCGACTTGACGTTACACGCAAAGGCGATGTATCGATTGGAAAATTAATAACGACAAATATTTCACTTGATAGAGAGGATCCAAATATTTTGCAGAATGGGGGTATTTATAGTTTTAAAGTGAAAGCCACCGAACTTATTAATAATGAGATTCCTGGCGATTCGTCCATGTCAATTGTTACGATTGTTGTGACCGATGTTGATGATCTGACACCAACTTTCAATAAAAATTACTTTTCGCTCAGAATCTCTGAAGACATCGGCATGGATACACCTCTTCCTGGTAAAGACCCCTGTTTATTTTGTTAACAATATTAAGACATTTGGGGTCTTAATATGTAAGGTAAATGAAAGTGAAATTTTCTAGGTCTTAATATGGTTGTGAGTGACGGTGACGTTGGGGACAATGCAAAGTATTTTTTGGCCTTGCAAGACGTGCCTAATTATCCAGGAATTAGTAATGCCTTTGTTGTCAGTCCGGAGGAAGCTCAGGGAAGAGTTCCAGTAGTGATAAGAGCCAGAGATGACAGTGTATTAGATTACGACGTCTCTGATCCAGCTTTACGAGAAATAGAATTCGAAGTCACTGCATCCGTTGCTGGAACAATAGTATGTATTACAATCTAGTAGTTGATCTACTAAATCTAGTAGCTAAATTACTATTTTTTTCACTTGCTTTCTCTTTTTAAAGGTCGCCACTTGTAGAGTGCACATTAAACTCGTTGACGCCAATGATCATAGTCCGAAATTTTTGAAGTCAGTCTACAAACTCTCGGTTCGAGAGGATGCTGAGATTGGAACACATTTCGCTGATGTATTTGCAACAGATCGAGATAGTGGAATTTTCGGGGACTTAACCTACAGTCTCGGTGGTTTTGGATCAGAGAAATTTAAGACTGATCCAAAAGAGGGTGGTGTTTCAGTAGCGAAGGCATTGGATTATGAGACACAAAAGTCGTACACATTGACAATTGAGGCCAAGGACGGTGGCGGAAGAGTATCGAATGTTAATATTCTCATCGAATTGGAAGACGTTAATGACAATGAACCTGTTTTTGAACAGCAGGAGTACTCGAGAACTGTGAGAGAAGGGGCCACTAGTTTCGATCCTCAGATGTTTGTCAGGGCCACTGATATCGATGGTCCTATGCATGGCAATGGGAAAATCGTCTATTCCATCAGCAGTCACAATAGTATGACTGATGGTATTTTTAAGGTGAATTCGGAAACTGGTGAGGTAACAATGCTAAAACCGGTGCAGTCAGGAGACACTGAGCGTGGAATTTATCAACTTACGATACGTGGAACCGATCTTGGCAAACCGCCTTTGTATTCGGAGACTAAAATATTTATCCGAGTTGGCGTACCGGGAAATCAGAAACCAGTTTTTCGGGGAAATTACAAAGCTGGCACTCCTGGACCAAATAGTTACAGAGCAAGACTTTTGGAAAATGCTTCGTCTGGCACTGAAGTCATCGTTGTAGTTGCTAATGATCCCGACGGCAGGGACAGTTTATTACAATACCAAATTGCTTCTGGAGCCAAAGATAACTTTGTCATCAATTCCAGGTATCAATACTTACGAAATTGTGCTTCTCTAAAACCAGAAAAAAGAGATTCTGTTTGGTCCAAATAAATTCTATTTTGTCTAACTAAAACTTTGTTAAACTAAAATTAAAAATTATGTCTAACTAAAAATATTTTCTTACAGTTCCGGTATTATAACAGTCTCTCCAGACGCGAGATTAGATTTAGAAACTGGTGGCGATAAATACAAAGTGATTGTTTACGCAATTGATTCGGGATTTCCTGTCAGGGAAACAGCAAGTACAACAGTCACTGTTAGCATAATTGATGTTAATAATAAACCACCTGTTTTTAAGAACTCAACGTACCTTGTCTATGTCTCTGAAAGAGCAGCCATAGGTAAGATGAAACCGTTTATCTGCTTAATTACTATATATAACATGTGATGATAATTATTTTAGTTGTATAATTATAATAGTAGTATAATTGTAATAATTATTCATTTTTTATTATAGGGGATCAAGTGTTAAAAGTAGCAGCCTTTGATCCAGATTTAGACGCAAATATCGAATACTCACTGACAGAACCCATAAGAGCTGTTGATAAGACTGGAGTTGCTCTTAAAACAACAACACCTTATGATTATAAAACAGCATTTCGAATTAATTCTACAAGTGGATTGATAACAGTAAATAGAGTACTTGACTATCAAGTGGCTGCTGTTATAATTCTTACGGTTGAAGCGAGAGATCTGAATGCAATGGAGAACAAAGATAATCAAGTGGCGCGAGTGGAAGTCACTGTTTATATTCAAGCATACAGTGATGATAATCCAACGTTCACTAATGCTGGTTGGTCACCGAATAATCCTACCATTCGTCTTTCGGTATCTGAGGAACAACCTTTAGGAACAACTTTAATGATGCTCTCGGCTAAAGAACCAATGACTGGATATCCCGTTCAGAGATTTGAATTGATTAGGGAAATCGATGACGAGGGATACGTTAATGTTGGAGTGCAAAGCGGAAATGTTGTTCTCAGTAAAAGACTCGATTATGAGACTCTCGATCGAAAGGTAATTGATAAAAAAAGGAAAATTTTAATTTGGAGAATTTTTAGAATTTAGTTTTTAAATAACGATAGTCTGACTGTTTTTTGTTTACTTTTTAGTTGATTAAATTTAAAGTTCGAGCTCTGGCAAGAGATTACGACATTACTCGTCACATGTCTGAAGCAAATGTGATAATTCAAGTTCATGATATCAATGACAATAGTCCGATTTTCACTCATAAAGATTATAAAATTGCGATACTTGAATCGGTGACGCCTTCGAAAATAATTCTCAATGTTAAGGCCACTGATATGGACAGTTCGAATACAGAAGAGGAAAAGAAACGGGGATACGGAGAAGTTAGATATTCAATCACTGGCGAAAATGCCAATATGTTTGAAATAAATTCGATTAATGGAAATGTTCAGGTGTGTGTTACTTCTATCTTAGTTGTTGCATTTATTTACAAATAGTTGTATTTATTTACAAATAATTTTATTTCTTTATTTACAAATAGTAAATAGTTGTATTTTGTTATTTCTTACTAAATAATAATTGTATTTACTTATTTCCAAATTTAATATTTGAGTTTATTATAAAACATGAAGATATCGAGCATTTCGAGTCGAAGACTCGAAATAATCGATATCTTCTTGTCTTATTATAATTAAAGATAATCAAGTGATAAAATAATTATTTTATATTTAATATTTTAGATTGTTCAAAATTCCAGTCTGGACAGGGAAAAACAATCGGTTGTTCGATTTTACATTATTGCGTCAGACATGCCAGAAGGAGGAGTGGAACAGAAGACAACGAGAGCATTGGTGACTGTTGACATTTTAGACGTTAACGACAATGCTCCGAGTTTTCTTCAAAATTCCTACACGGCAGTAATTCCCGAAAATGCTGCACCCAGTGTCAGTATCGTAAATATCACAGCTGTTGATCCTGACGAAGGTGCGGGTGGTACTGTACATTATGAGATTATCGACGAAGGAGAGGCAAACGGTCTTCTGAAGATTAATCACACATCGGGTGAAATTTCATCAGCTAGAAAATTGACCGGAAAGGGAAGAACTGATCCCTATGTGATGAGAATAAGAGCCCAGGATGGTGGACTTCCTTCTTTATATTCAGATGTTCTGTTGACACTCTACATTGGAGATGTTGTCAGCAATGATGGAGTTCCACTTTTTATTAGACCAACTTTAGATGAAATTGCGTACATCGCGGAAAATTCGACAATTAAAAGTCCTGTGTTTCAAGTTGTAGCTTCTGATCCCGATGATCCAAATTTACCGAATGGTAAAATAATGTTTAAATTCCTGGAGGATGGTAACTTTGTCAGTGATTCGAGTGCTTTTCAGATAAACAGCGAGACGGGTTTAATTACCACGAGAAAACTATTGGATAGAGAGTCCAAGGACTCTTATACTTTGATTCTGATTGCTCAGGATTTAGGCAGTCCTCCTCAACAAGCGACTCGAATACTTCAAGTAAAAATTATCGATATCGACGATCATAAGCCGCATTTTAAGAGAAATCTCTACAGTCCTCCGATTGAATTAAATATCCAAGAGGAGTTGCCCCTTAATTCGAAGGTTGGCGTAATTGAAGCTGTCGATGAAGACATTGAAGAGAATGGAATGATTGATTACGCGATAATTTACGGTAATGAAGCGGGTATTTTTTCGATTGAACGCTTAGAGAATAATTCGGCAATTATAAAGGCGGTGAAACGATTGGATCGTGAGGCAAATGATAAGCATTTACTGACTGTAAAGTGTTTCAAATATTTGCCGAATAAGTTGGAGAGTTCGCTTTCTTTGAAACTTTATAATCGTCAAGATCCATCGGAGAGACAAATTCTCGTGAAAGTGTTGGATATCGACGATAATAAACCGCATTTCATGAAGGAAAACATAACTTTGGGTGTTCGTTTAAACGTACCAATTGATACGAGTCTGATAACTTTAGAGGCTCACGATCTTGATTCGGATGCACTGGCGATAAATTATATTATGGGAAATGTCTCGTTCGTCTCTCTAGTCGATCCAACAATGTCGCGAAAGGAAATACCGTCATATTTGTCACTTAATTCCGAAAGTGGTGAACTTAGAACCACTGGATCATTGGCGAGCTATTCGGATGGTTACATGGAAATTCCAGTAGCTGCTAATAATTCCATTGAAGCCAAAAGGCAGACCAGTATTGTTCTGAGGATATTTTTACTCAGAGATAGGGACATGTTGAAATTTGTCTTCTCGAAACCACCGGCCGAAGTTAGTAAAACTTTGGAGAACTTTGAGAAAGCTGTACAGCAAGCTCTGTCGTTGCCAATAAGTGTGAATGTTTATGATACACAGTTTTATTCGAAAGACGATAATTCACTTGATTTTTCATCGACGAGCTCCTGTTTTCAAATGGTTGGAAAGGAAGTTTATGATCTTCGTGAAATGAAGACTTTGCTGACTGATCCAAATAATGAGGAGTTGAAGAAAGTTTATAGAACATATCATGTGGACAAGGTGCAAAATTGTGCGAAAACTGTTTCTCGTGCTGATGCATCGAAAACACAAATGTGGGTTCTGGCTATTGCTGTATTGGTGGGAATCGCTACTATTATTTCCAGTTGTACTCTCTGCTGCATGCATGCAAAGTAAGATTTTCAATTTATATTTTTTTTCTCTCAGTCCCAATTGATCCACGACTCAATTATCTTCAAGTGTCAGATAGCTATAAGAAATAACACTCGATAAAATTTATCAGACACTTCTCAAGAAGTGGATCAAGTGGGACTTGAAAGAGAAAAAAATTAATTGTAAGGATAATTATATTAAACATTAATTAGTCTAATTATGATACCAATTTAGATAAAAAATATCAAATTATGATATTAATTCAGGGTTGTCACAGATCAGAGAAATCTGGAAATTTAAGGAAAATTCAGGGAAAGTAGAATCGGTCAGAAAAAACTCAGGAAATTTTATTAAAAGTACTGGAAAAAAATAAATTTTTAGAATTTAATTTTTTGAAAAATTTTAATAATTTGAATTCTTTTGAAATTAGTTTAAATTTTTAATATACATTGAATTTATTATTAAAAATTAATAATAGATTTATTGAAGAATTTTAGTTAAAATTAAAAAAAAGTAGTTACAATGTTATAATAGAAAAACAAAATTAAATTTTTGTGGCAACCCTCTATTGTATTGTACGGAACAAATCTAAATAAAAAATTAATTTCTCTTTTAGGTATAAAAAAGAATTGAAACATGCACGACTAAGAGAACAGCCAAGATGTTGCAGTGCAGCATCCCACACATCTAGACCAACAGTTGTTGCTCTGGGACCACACGAAAATCCCTATGAATGGGGAGCTGATAATACTCTTTATCATCCCAGTACAGTATCGAGGCCTTAAAAAGGTGCAATTTTTTTTTAATAATATTTTACCTTTTACAGAATTTTAATCGAGTGCCAATTATTTTTTTTCCCGTCTATTTTCAAATATCTGAGCAATCTTTTTCAGTTGAGATATTTAAGAAAATGCAAGCGGATATTAAAATGTGTTTTAGTCATATTTATTATTATTTTTATATATATAAAAAAAAGTTATATATAAAGAAGAGAAAGGTATTTTTTTTCTTTTCAATGAATATTGAACAAAGTGTTTATATTATCGTATAATAATTTTGTATACATTTTTTTAGCAGTTACTTTCGTTTGACGCACAAAAATTTTGTTGAGATGCAATATTATGTACATTCAATTAAAGTTAATTTAGATATTTATAATTGAATACTTATTTCATTACTTTCAAGTGTCTCCAATTTTTGCTACTATATACTTTTTGTTAACAAATAATAATTTTCAACGCTTTTTTTAATTTTTCTGTTTTAGTATAAGAGAAAAATAATAAAAAGGCCTTTTTATTTTTAATAATAATAAATTTAGGCCTTTTTATTATTACGCTTTTTTTAATTTTTCTGTTTTATTATAAACAGAAAAAAATAAAAAGGCTTGATTACGTAAATAAATTTAGGTTTTTTTTATTATTCCCTAAATTATATTAATTTAAAAAAATATGTTTAATGTTTTATTATTAAAACAGTGGTGGGTAAAAATTATTAACAAATTTTCAACATTGTTCACATTTATTTTAACAAACATTCAATTTTAAACAACAGTTCTAAACATTATAACTATATTTTCAACAGTTTTGGGAATTATTATTATGTCCTCGGACATTTTCTCATTAACATTTTTTATTTTGTCTAAATTTTTTGAATCTTCAAAAAATTTGATATATTTTATTGAAATTTTTGAACATAAATGTCTAATTGTTCTTTTTGCAAAAATTGTTTTCTTTTTTTTGTTTTTAAAAAGCAGGAGCATTACTGATTCAATAAAATAAAAGCCCAGGGAGTTATATAAATAATTATAATAATAATAATTAGCTTTACTTATTTTAAATAAATAAAGCTTATTGCTAACTTTACTTAATTTTAATAAGTAGAGCTAATAATTTATTATAAGTAATAATTAATTATTTTTAATTCCTTGATCTATAAAAATACTGTTATCAGCAAGGCTTAACATTTTTTTTTATAGTTAATTTATTTAACATTTACTTTTTAAATTTTCAAAGTTTGTATTTACGTTGACAAATTTCAAGCATGAATTGCTATTACAACTAATTTATTATTTTAAAATGACTCTTTTAGTGATTTGAGCTTTAATATTAAAATTATTTTAATACTTAATTTTAATACTAAATAAATGGAAATATATTTAATATAAAGTATAATAAATATTTTTCTATAAATAAAATTATTTCTAACGCCGTTTTGTATGAAAACTATAAAGCTATAAATAGAATAGCAAAATTATAAATTTATTTTTCGAGTCATTCTAATTTATTTATAGCATTATCTACATTTTAGAATTATTCATTTTAAATCGTTTTCAACATTGTATTTTCTAACTCTAAAAATTTTTCATTGAAAAAATATTCTTTTCAAGTACCTATTGTACTTTTAACTATTTGTGGAAAATATGGATTTTTAATATTACAGTGAAAAAAATGCATTCGATTCAAATAACCTACTTGTCTATTATCGAATAAATATTTACTATAAATACAATAATTTATTAATAAATGTTTAATAAATATTTAATAAATATTTTATTTAAATATAATAAATTTTATTTGAATCAATTTAAGTACAATCGAATTAATAATTTCGGTATTTGAAGCAATTACTATTTAATTGATTTAAATCAAATTTATTTGATTAAGTAAAAAAATAAATATTAATAGATAATAGATTTGATTTATTTGATAATAGACAAGTAATCGTTTATTCGAATCAAATAAATTTTTTTTTTAGTGTAAAAACAAAAAATTCTGGAAGAACTTTTTAAAATTAAATACACTATTAATTTAATTAATTATATTAAATGCACTAATTATAATAAATAGGCTCATTTAACAGTCAACTATTTCAAATAGTTGATTTTAAATATCTTTAGTAAACTTTAACATTGTGTTGTATAAATATTTTCATCCCGTGTTCATCTAATTAACATTGATTTATTTTTTCTAAAACTTATATTTTAAACTCATTTTTTCTCAATACAATTTTTCATGGCATTTTTTTTTAAATTATAAGTAGATACAATAATCAAAAATATTGCACGGACAATTATTTATAACTTGGATAAAGTACATATAAAATATTTTGTTCTTTTTTTTATTTTTAATTGTCCATGAAAAAATTTAATCGAAAGAATTTTTAAACAGTATAATTTAATAAACAATGATCAAAAAATCATTTTGGTGTTTATAAAAAATATTTTTTTTTATATATTTATTACATGGAATAAATCACAGAATTGTTTTAAAAAACAAGTTAATAGGTCGTATACTCTTTTTTCTTGATTAAAATTTGTTTTTCTTAATATTTCACATGTATAACATTTAAAAATTGATCTCCAGGATCAACAAGAACATTTTTTAGTGCTTTTTGCACGTTTGATGATTATTTTTCTCCAAACTAATTTTTAGACTTATAATGAAAGCCCTTTTGGAAGATTCGATATTGGACAATATTATTTTTCGATTGACTTATTTTTTTTGCTTTGGAGTTTATTCGCTTACATAATATATGCGATTTCTTTCTATTATTTAATGATGTCTTTTTTTAAACTATTCTTTCATTGGATCTGTGCAAAATGAATCGAATAGAATTGTTCGGCTCGGTTTATTTTTCAACTGCTTTAGAACAAAATTCGATTCGCACCTTGTTTTTCATAAAATCTATATTCATACATTTTAATTTAAATTACTTTTCATAAAATTTATATTCAAATTTAAATTTGGATTATTTTTCATAAAATTTATATTCATATTTGAATTTTAAAAAATATTTTCTTTCATTTTTTTTTTGTAAAAAGAAGAAATTCTACAGGTTTGATAAGTATCATGTCGGTGATAAGGTGTTATTTCATTTTTTCCTTTCTTTTTAATTAAATGTTTTATTGTCAAAAATAAGTACTGAACTTTTATTGCATTTGTATAGAAAATAGGTGTTTTAAATGAAAATACAAAATAACTGACGTGATACTTTTCATAACACTGTTATTTGAAATTCTAAAAAAGCTCTGATAAAAAAACGCTTTGCGCTTTTAAATTTATTCATTATCTATTATTGTCTCGATTTCCTTTTTTCATTTTCAAACGAAAATGAATTTGTTTTTTTTATATTTAATATCATCGTTTTCAGCGATTTTCTTTTTTTTTTTTTGAAATTCAAAAAATTGGCACATTTGGCAAGCACTTGCACTTGCGTGCTATTGTCTGAAATTTCATTATTTTAGCATTGAAATATACTTAAAATAGGCATATTGTTATTCTTTTCTAACAATCAATATTTAAAATTTGGCATTTTGTCTTCTGAGATCATTGGGAATTATCATTGTGAGAAACGACCCCAATGTGAGAGTAACGCAAAGACCTATATTTGCCCAAAAATCACCCCATTCTTTAATTAAAAATCCAGAAAGCGATGTAAATGCAATTCCAAAAACTTGTGTCATTGCATTTAGTAGACCGGCTGATGTGCCTTCTGGTTCGGGATATGTTAATTCTGCAGCGAATTCGAAACCGACTGGTAAATATCCTGTCATGAAGAACCTGAAGAAATAAAGTTTTTTTTATTGTAATTGTCAATAGTCAATTATTGCAATGGAAAAAAAATTTATTTGATTCAAATAACCTGTTACTTGTCTATTATTATCAAACTTATTTGATTCATGCGAATATTTATTGCATCAAATAATTTTTATTTAAATCAAATAAATTTTATTTGAAGAAAATACGATTTATTCGATTTAAATAAAAATTATTTAAAACAACTGAATATTTATTTATTTGTTAAATCTACATTAATAATCGATGTATTCCGGTAAACTGTTGCAGTTTGTTAATTTGTTTGCAGTTAATTGCTGTTTGCTTTTTTGTTTTCTAACTTTTTTAAAAAAATTTCTTTTTAAATGCTTTCAATTTTAAAATTAATGATTTGAAAATAATAAGATTTTAGCAAAGAATTTTATCAAACAATTTGAAAATAATTGAATTCTTTTGACGAATTTTAATAAAATTCTTAAGAATAATTACATTTTTCTAGAAATTCGATTAAAATTGTATTAAAAATAATGGAAATTTTGCAATGAGTTTTATTATTTATGAAAATAATTGAATTCCTAAAAAGAATTTTATTATTTACGAAATTAATTGAATCTCTGTAAAAATATTTTATTATTTATGAAAATAATTGAATTCCTTTGAAGAATGTTATTATTAATGAAAATAATTGAATTCTTGCGAAGAATTTTATTAAAATTTTTGAAAATCCTAATTAAACTCTTTCTAAAGAATTTCTTTGAATTTTTTTTGAAATAATGGAGTTTCTTTAATAATTATAATTAAAACTTTTGAAAGTAATTGAATTTTATTAAAATTTTAAGAAATAAATGAATTATTTCGAGGAATTTGATTAAAATTATATTAAAAATAATTGAATTCCTCCGAAACATTTTATTATTTATTAAAATAATAAAATTTTTTCGGGTAATTCAAGAAAAATGAATTCAAAAAAATTAAATTCTTTTAAGCAAATTTCATCAAAATTTTTGAAAATAATTAAATTGACGATAATTGAATTCTTTTAAACAAATTTTATCAAAATTTTTAAAAATAATTTAATTATTTCGAAAAATTTTGTGAAAATTGTATTTAAAGTAATTGAATTCCTGTGAAAACTTTATTATTTATGAAAATAAATAAATTTATGCGAAGAATTTTATTAAATTTAATTTTATTAAAATAGTAGATATTGAAAATACCTAAATTCTTTCGTAGAATTCAATATTTTTGAATTATTTCAAAAATTTCTTTAATTTTTCTAATATAATCGATTTTGTTAATAATTGTAATTTATAAGTTTAAAATTATTAAATTTTTTCAAATTAATTGAATTAAACAAAGAAATTTTTTCAATTTTTCAAAATAATCGTGTCTTGAATAATTATAATTGTAAATTTGATTATTGAATTTTATTAAAATTGTATTGAAAATAATTGTATTTCAAAGACGAATTAATTGAATTCTTTCGAAAAATTTTTAAAAAATTGAATTCTTCCGTGAAATTTCATTAAAATTGTATTGAAAATAATTGAATTTTTGCAAAGAAATGTTACTATTTATAAAAATAATTGAATCCTATTGAAGAATTTTGTTAAAATTTTAGAAAATAATTGAATTCTTTTAAAAAACTTAAAAAATAATTGAATCTTTTCGTAAAATTTTATTACTAAAATTTTTGAATATAAAATTGAAAATAATTGAATTTTTGCAAAGAAATGTTACTATTTATAAGAGTAATTGAATCCTACTGAAGAATTTTGTTAAAATTTTAGAAAATAATTGAATTCTTTCGTAAAATTTTAGTAAAATTGTATTACTCATATTTTTAAAAAAAATTTTTAAAGAAATAAACAATAATATTTAATTATCGTACTTAATAAGTAAATTATAAAAATTCTGAATCTGAAATTATTCAAAAATTTATATTTAAAAATAAAAAATTTTGTAATTTGCATAATAATAATAATAATTAAATTGAATATTTAATAGACCAGTAATTATTTATTTGAATCAAATAAATTTTTTTTCGGTGTAAAATTGACGAATTAAGAATTAATTTTAAAGTAAAAAAATAAAGTAAAATAGGAACTTGCCCTAACAATCCAGCGGTGATATAAACAACATAAATTTTTCCACAATCGAGTGTGAAGGTAAAAATTATCATTCCAATTAAGGAAAATAAGTAGACACCAAGAGTAGTTTCCCTGCGAATAGAAAAATTAATTAAAATCGATTTCAATTAAATTAAAATGAAAATAAAGTTAAAATTAATTAAAATCAAAAATTTTAACTCATATTTAATAACTATAATTTCGAAGTAGATATAAATTTAAAGAGAATTAATTTAGAAGTATAAAAATTTAAAGAGAACACTAACTTGAATTTGTGCGTTTTGTCTAAGACAACTCCACACATCACCGAACCCAGCATCCCAGCACAAACGATTGTTAAACCAATTCTGCCTGCATCCATACTCGAGTTCTAAAATAATAGCAGTATTTTATTATTTTCTCTGCATGACAAAAGTGATGAATGATAATTAAATTTTTTTTCAATCCATATATTCTCTAAAGTGACACTTGCCTCATAATGCTTTTCAAGAATTTGACTGAGTAAAGTGCTGATGGCATAGAAAATTCCAACGTTAATTGCATAGCTCAGCAAAAGTATTAGATAACCGATATTTGACATTAGTCGTTTGACTGATTGGAAAAAATTTTCGCTATCCTCCGCTTCTCGTTGAACCGCTTGAGCTGGACTGGGCGGAAGTGGTGGTTCAGCTTTAAAAACTGCGCAAAAATTCATTGTACACATGAATATTCATCAAAATATTCAAATACAGTAGAAATCTTGATTTAAAAAGCAGGAGAGTATTTATTCTTTTTTTTTTTTGTCATCGCATCATTATTATTATTTCTATTATTATATATAGTAGACTATATACAGTAGACTATAAATACCAGATTTTATATGTCAAGTGCAACCGAAGTTCAAAAGTGAAATATTTGGATATTATTAATATTCATTCTTTTACATACTTACATATTAAAATTAGTGCTAAAATTACGGACGTAAAGCCTGCGACTATATAGAACATAAGTCTCAATCCTTGGCCAACGACTTCTGGATCTTTACTTTCTGGAACTAACATTGGTGGGAATAGGAATCCTATTGCAATTCCTAACTGGAATAAACAAGTAAATAAATTATTTAAATGAACTGGAGAAAAATAACAGGGCTCGAACCAATGAAAGTATTTAAACATACGGACTTTACGAATCAAAAATTAAAAATTACGGTCCAATTACTGACAAAAATATAATCAAATTATTATTATTATTATTATTATTATTATTATTATTATTATTATTATTATTATTATTATTATTATTATTATTATTCTATGAAAATAACTAAAGGTTTGCATAGAATTTTATTAAATTTTTTTTTTATTAATTGAATTCTTTTGGAAAAGTTTATTAAAATAGTAGATATTAAAATCATTGAATTAAGAAAAATTTTTAAAAATACTTGGAATTTTGGAGAGGAATTTAATTATTTCTAAAGATAATTGAAATTTTGACGAGAATTTTTAAAACTTTTTGTACATAATTGAATTTCTGCGAAGAATTTTATTACTTTTGAAAATAATTGAATTTCTGCAATCATTTGTAATTTCCCCAAAATTCTCCAAATTATATCGTACAATTTACGAACTTTTCGCCTTTTCTCAATCAAATTACGGACTTTACGGACCTTTTTTCAAACAAACTGACTTTTACGGACTTCAAGCAAATTTACGGACCTTTAAGGGATTTACGGATCTAGTTCGAGCCATGAAATAAGTATTGTAATAAAAATCTGCACTTAAAAGTAAATTTATTTGACTCAAATAACCGATCACTGACAAGTAATAAAAATAATAAAAAAAAATTTTTACTTCAATAAATATTTCCTTGAATCAAATAATTTTTATTTAAAGCAAATAAATTCAAACCAGTAATTATTTGAATCAATTGAATTTCAATATTTGAAGGAACTAAATGATTTGAATAAAAATTGTTTGATTCAAGTAAATGTTTATTTGATAATAGACAAGAGTAAGGAAAATGTATGAAAAAATAAGCAATTATAATGTTGATAGTAAGGTAAATAACGGAATGTTATTGTTTTGCTCATTGAAATTAAACAAATTATCTACCGCATGAGAATAGAAGTTTAAGCAGGATGTGACTACGTCCAATTACTATCTAGTGAGAGATTCATCAGCATATTGAGCATCAAAGTCATCTCGGAAATTCTATTTGACTAAGTACTATTTTAAGATAGTTTAATGCCGTTTATGTATTTGTTTCCTCCCACGTTCTATTATCTATGGACCCCTATTACAATTTTTATTTTCTTTCTTAAAAAACAATATTCTTATCTTTTATTTCTTTTATTTCTTTTCTTATTATCTTTTCTTTTTTTCTATACTAGTTGTCAGAAAAGAGAAAAAACAGTTTCGATGTAAAACTAAATTATAGCAAAAAGGATAAATAAAAGGTATTAAAAAAGTTTTAAAACAGAAATAATGAGAGGTAAAAAGAATAGAAAAACAGTTTCGATTTAATTTAATTGGCAAAACAGAAGTAAAAAGGTAAATCAGTTTTTAAAAGAAAGAAATATTGAATTGAATAAAGGAATATTAATTGAAAGTTTAGAATTTTTTTTATGAGATGATTAATGGGATAAACTCGTTTTTTCTTAATGGCAATATGCAAAGAGCGTTTATATACCATTTTAAAACAAATTAGGTGTATTAGGGAGTAATGGGGAGCACCTTGGCTAAATTGAATCACTTATGATACATGTATATATCACATACACGTCTATATCACAACATTACACAACTGATTCAGAGATTAAGTGATTATTTTAAATCTTTAAATTTGGCTGATAACAAAAATTTCTTTTAAGCTCCAAGCAAAAAATAATACTAAGTAAACAACGAAAATAATGTAGATTTAGAAGAAATGGTATTTTTATTCTTTAATCCTAATTTTTATCCTCGATATTTGGATGTACTATATCAAGTAACGACTTTTACTATTTTTATGTAATTTAAAATAATAATAATTATTATTATTAAAATATCAGGTTCCTTACATTTTTTAAAGAAAGGGGACATTGAATATAATTAACGGAATGAATAAAAGAGAAAAAGAGAGAAAAAGAGAAGGAAAAATGAATTGAGAAATTAAGGGATTACTTGATTTCCAAAAACGCCTATACTGCAAGCACTCGAAACTTGGTCTGGTCCAAACCAAACAGCCGCCAATCGTGCTGGTACCGATAGAATAAAAGTTTGACTAACTGCCACCAAAGAATGGCCAAAAAATGCAAGCCAAAATCGATCGGGAACGGCACTAAAGACCTTTATCCAGGAACCAGTCGCTGTTCCAACAGCTCCGAAAATTGCTGCAAATCGGAGACCCTGCAATTATTTTGCACAATTATTAGTTTCCTGAATTTCAATATAATTTCAGAATAATTTCAAAATAATTTCAAAATACTTTAAAAATCAGGGTGTCTACTAACCAGGAATTTTTTCACCAAATTAAAAAAAGTTTTATTATTTTAATTTGATTTAAAAAAATGGCTTTTTATTTCAATTTTTATAGATATTTATACTGTTCTCTAAATTTGAATTAGTTAAAAATAATTAATTTGATAGTAAAAAATCAGTTACTGATTCAAATAGGATAGTATGTAAATAAATTTTTAAAAAATTATCGAATTAATAGAAATTTTGTGAAATTCAACTGAAAATAATTTAATTTGTTAAAGAATTTCATTAAAAACATTTTAAAAAATCGAATTTTCAAAGTACTTTAATTTAATAATTGATAAATAATTGAATTTTACAAATGTCACATTCTAATGTATTCATGTTTCCTAGTGCGAAGATTAATAATTAAAATTTTTATTAGTTTATTTAAAAAAAGATACATACTTAAAATTTTTTAATAAAATTGAATTTTTGCAAAGTTTTTTGGAAAATTCTGAAAAATAAGATTTTTATAAACAAATAATTGAAAATTTTTTTAATAATTGAAAATTCTTTACATTCTATTAAAAATAATTAAATTCTTTTAAAGAATTTTATTTAAATTTTTCGAGAATAATCAAGGGAAGTTAGTCACCGTAATTATAATTTTATTTTTAAAAATTTCTTCGCAATAATTCAATTTTTGTCATAAATAATAAAATTCATTGCAGAATTTTAATTATTTTTAATACAATTTTAATCGAATTCCTCGAAAAATTTAATTATTCTTAAAAATTTTATTAAAAATCGTCGAAAAAATTCAATTATTTCTAGAAATTGTAAAAAAAAATTCTTTTCAAGAATTCAATTATTTCCATAAATAGCAAAATTCTTCAAATTTACTAAATTCTTTTCAATATTATTTTTAAAAAAAATTCTTTACAAGAATTGAATTATTTTCATAAATTTCCATAAAATTCTAAAAACCAATTCAATTATTTTCAAAAGTAATAAATTTTTTCGCAGAAATTCAATTATGTTTAAAAATTTTTTTAAATTCTCCTCAAAATTTCAATTATCTTTATAAATAATTAAATTGTTCTCCACAATTCAATTATTTTCAAAAAATTTAATACAATTGTAGGCAAACATTTAATTATTTTTATAAGTAATAACATTCTTTTGAAGGATTCAATTACTTTTATAAATAGTAAAATTCTTTGCAAAAATTCAATTAGTATTAATACATTTTAATAAAATTGAATTAATCAAATTTTCAATTATAATTATAAACAGACAAGATTATTTTAAAAAATTGAAAAAATTCTTTGTTTTGGAAAATAATTCAATTATTTTCCAAATTTTTAATTAAAATTAATAAAAAAAACATTATTTTCAAAAAATTTATAGACACTTGGCATAAGAATTTAATTATTTATAAAAATTCTAATAAAAATTTTGGAAATGGTCCCAAAGTTCTGAACGTTCAAATGAACGAAATTTATTTATTTCTTCTTTAATTTAAATATTTATTACAACAATTTTTTGTTGATATAAAAAAAATGAACTATAAAGTTTCTAAGTGTAAAATTTAAGTTTTTAATTTTTATTGCGAACAGTTATTTATAAAAATATTTGTAATAAAAAGTGTTTCGTTCATTTGAACGTTCAAAACTTGTGGATCATTTTTGGAAGGCATTTGTAGATTTATTCATGTTCGAAATCAAATAAATTTAAATTTGATGAGAAAAAAGAACAGGGAAAAATTAGGACCAAGTCGGGAAAACCCGGAAATTTTGTTGAACGAAAATAGTAGACACTCTGGATATAATTTCAAAATACTTTAAAAATACTTTGAAAATACTTTGAAAAAACTTTAAAAATTCTTTCAAAATACTTTGAAAATGACTTTAAAATTGACTTACAAATTTGTCTAAAAGGTAGCTTGCTGGAAAAATAAATGGTATATAGGTAATCATAAAAATCATGCTCGTCATGTCGATGGCAAAAGTTGATACTTTGTAGTATTCGGCAACTGTATTTGCAATAATGCTGAATTGAATCCATTGCATGGCATTGCTGGCACTGTAGAAAACAAATATTCCCAAAATCAACCATCTTCTTTTGTATAATTTCGTTTCGACCGCCTGTAAAGTGAAATTTCAAATGCTATGCAATATTGCTGTTCAAAATCACAATTTTTGAATTTTTAATCGAACTTATTAATATGCGTTGAGTCAAAGTTATGATATTTAATTATTATTATATTATTGCCAAATATTCCAAGACCGAAATATCCAGTACTTTTAAAATAAAATTCAAAAAGAGTAGAAAATAAAATATTTGTTTTGAGTATAAAAAATTTAAAATATTTCTACCTGCGTCGGTGATAAACCGCCCTCAACAGCTTTAACATATTCCGCCGATGATTTTGACATTTTAGAACTTCATTCGCTTTGCAAAATGATAAAAAATCCCTAAAATAAAAATTAGATATTAATGGCTTATCATTTCTATACATTAAAATTTTTATCATTTTTTTTGGTTAATTTCTAAATAAAAAGCAGATTTTTTTTTCTTTTAACGTGTCTAGAAAAATAGTTTACATACTCGTGAAATAATAATATGCAAGTATAGGAACAGTAACTATAACTATAATGTGACAGCTTGTTCAAAAGTCTTCTAATTAGGAATGTTGCTTTATTTTATAATGACTCTGAAACTTATGTTTCTCTTGCATTGTGTTTTAATTAAAAAAGAAAGAAGAACTTTGTCTCAAGTAAAACCAAAGTTATAATTGGAATTATATTTTTATAAAAAATTATTTTTTCAATTATAGTTGTATAAATAAAGTTATATTTGTATTTAATTTATTTGGTAGTCTCTAAATTTGAATTAGTAAAATTTACTAATTCAAAAGCAAATAAATAAATGAATATACTTAAACATACTGGAAAATAAGAAGAATAGAAAATGGTTATAAAATTATTATAATAAATAGTTATAAATTATTATAATAAATAATTATAAATTATAATAAATAATAACAAATTACTATGATAAATAGTTAGAAAATAATTCCAAATTATCATAATAAATAAGACTATTTAATTTAAACTATTTGAGTTCGATATGCTCAGTATTTTTTTTACAACAAATTTTTATTTTTATAACTATTATTATTATTTTATTCGGTATAAAATTATTTTATTTTCATTATTATAGTGATTTAGTTATAAAAATAAAAATTTGCTATAAAAAAAAATGCTGAGTATTGAGCATATCAAGTAAAAGCAGTAATTAAATTAAAAATAGTTTAAATTAAATAGTATTATTTTTTATAATTGATTATTGATAGTTATTATTATGATACGATCAAAATAATAATTGAATAAGAAAAAAAAAAATAAAATTATGACAGTAAAATAGAATAATAATAATAAAATAATAACGATACGGTTATAAAAATAAAAATTTGTTATAAAAAAAAGATACTGAGCATAGCAAATTAAATACAGTAATTTCGTTCTCGCGAAAATTGAAATGTTTTTCATTCTTTTTTCTTGCGGAAAGAAAAGAAGAACGAGTTTCATCGTCTACTTTTTATGAAAAAGAAAAAAGGGTTTATATTTCTTTTTCCCTCCTTGAGAAATAAGATAATAGCGAGATGGAATCTTTTCTCATTTTGAGAGTTCCATTTTAGTACTACTATACTGGACCAAAACATTTAAAATTGTTTTGTTCTCAGTTTTTGAAGGTGGCAAAAAGTGCTGAAAGTAACTAGGATGAGATTGTATCGAAAATCGATTAGGAATGTGGGTTCCCGAAAATTTAACGAGTTTTGTTGAAGGTCATAACGTCATATACACCATAAAGCAACTTTATAGATATTAAATATCTTTCCAATAATAAAATAATAATACATTATATTATAATGCCTAATGTTAGGGTTAACATAAATATTTTATGTTTCAATATTTATAATGTTTCATATAATATTAATATTATAGTATAAAAATTATAATTTATTTTTATTATTTATTATTTATTATATATTATGTATATTATATATTATATATTATAGAATTTATTAATTTATTATTATAATTTATTCAATTAATATTTTCTAGTTTGTTTTCTTTTCCGAGTGTTTAAATATCTAAAGTATCGTAAAATAATTTGTTTCGCTATCTCTAGAGCAATTTAAATAAAATAAAAATTATCATTTATCAGAATTTTGTTATCTAAAAAATATATTTTTAAAATAAAAATAAAGGCCATGCCTACTTGAAAAATACAAGAATTCGCAATGGATTTTAATAAATAAATCCGAATGCTATTTTTCACTGTTCAATTATGTTAATGATTTTAAGAGGAAAATGATTAGAATTGCATATAAGAGTAAATTATATGATATTTTAATGATCAATTATCAAATAAGTAGAATATAAATAAATTTGTCTATTTCTCACTCTAAGCAAAAGACAGAAAAAAACAATTATATTATTTGTGTTTATTTTATAATTAATTATAATTATTATGATATTAATATATTATAATTAATAATTTAAGAAATAAATAATAAAAATAATAAAGTGCTTAGTGTCGTTTGAATTGAACTGCATAATAAAATAATAATTCATTTGCTAAATAAAATAAATAATAATTACAGAATTTATAATATTTATTAACTAATTAATTCAATAATTATTTTAATTAATTTTGATTAATTAATTATTGTAAATTATTGTAAAATATATTATTTATTATAATATTTATTTATAACTTTTTATATTTCATAAATTTTTTTTATTTATATTTAACTCCGTCTGTACTTGACTATTATCAATTAAATACTAATTTGAATCGAATTTTTATTTCTAAATATTATAAATAAATCAAATTTATTTCAATTAAATTTACTCTATAAGTGCGAAAATAATTTTTCTATTTCAACAAATACAATTTAATTGACTTAAACAATAATTTTTCAATTGAAATTCTTACTCGATTCAATTGAATATTTATTAGGTAATTGTAAAGCAAAAGTCAACAGATTATTTGAATCAAATTGTTCTGTTTAAAGGTTTATCGTCTGCATAAAAAGCTTTAGTTTAACATTTTACCAATTATTATATAAAGGATTTTTTTTATTGTTTATATTTTAGGCAAATAAATCCACTAATTTGAGAAAAATAAATAATTAAAAATAGAAAGAGAATACATATTCTCAAAATTTTTTAAAAATGTTTACTAATTTAAATTAGTGACTGACTTTTTGCTTTTGAATTAGTAAATTTTACTAATAAATAATAATTTCTAGTAATTTATTAGTGAAATTTACTTTTTGCTTCTGAATTAGTAAATTTTACTAATAAATAGTAATTTCTACTAATTTATTATTTACTTATTTTACTTCTTATTATTATTATTATTTTAGTATTTTTTTATTAGTAAAATTTATTAATAAAAACTGACATGTTGCTTTTGAATTAGTATATTTTACCAATAAATATTAATTTCTACTAATTTATTAGTAGAATTTACCAATTCAAAATCAAAAAGTCAGTCACTAATTCAAATTAGTAAACAAATTTTCTAATTAAAATTTTTGGGAGTATAAATAAGAAATAAATAAATTTAATAAAAGGAAATAAAAGGAAATGCAAGTAAAAATGAAAGAAATATAAATAAATAAATAAATAAAAAAGTAAATACAAAGAAATAAAGAAGAAAGTACAAAGGAAGAGAAGAAAATACAAAGAAAATAGAAAGAAATATAGAGAAGAAAATAAATAAAAATAAGAATATAAATAAAATTATAAATAAAATTCTAATATAAAGAGAACGAATAAAGTAAAAATAAGAAAGCAAATAAAATAAAACTAATTAAAGAAACATTGATGAGATGACAAATATCGAATTAGAATAAAAGTTTCGTGGAAAAAATACAAAAGAATTTTAATTGTTTTACTCACAGTTTTTTCCTATTTCTCTCTAGTTACTCTGACTTGAAAACACTTTTTTTTTATTATATGTACGATTATTCACATTACGAAAATATATACGTCTGATCTCTGTTAGCTTTCTTATCACAATGAGTTTATCTTTTGCAGTATTTATTTTCATAAAATATTCTTTAGTTGCTCCCAAAGATTATTAAGACCCCGGTTTATTGTCGCTGTATACTTTGTTTATAACAAAAAAAGGGTAAAAAAAGAAAAAAAAAGGTCCACGTGGTTCTAGATCTATATTTATATATTTACAAATTCATCAGCTCTTAGGCTTCATTCAATTGATGGTAAAGTAGAATCGTCCTCCGATCAAAATAATATTTACTATACTATACATCTTCCTTTGTTTTCTCATTCATCAAAAATAAAATTTTGCTCTCTTTATTTGCTATTTTTCTTGGATTAGAAATTTTATTCTTAATTTCGATAAATTTCTTTATTTTAAATTATTGTTGGAGACAATTGTCTGGAAAACTGTTGTTATATTCAAATAGTGCGCGCTTTCTTCGATTTTTTTTCTTGTTTTTTTTTTTGGATTGGAAAAAAAAATTAAAAAACAAGGTGAAAAAAAGTGTAAGTTAAACTTGTTGGGAAGGAACAGCTGTGTTTGGTATGATTATGTGTGTGAGCAGGTATATCGATTAGTTGAGGGAAAAAAAAATTGTTTAAAAAAATTCTGTCGTTGGATGATTGTAATTTAGTGATTTCCGATAAATTGTTATTGAAATAAAAAAAAAAAACGATTTTTTGTTATTAAAAACGAAAAATTTGCCAGAGAGACTTTTATCAGTGATGTTTGTTTGACGAGAAGCGAAGCTCAACTGGCTGTATGCTTCTGCGCGAATAGGAACATCGCATAGCAGTACTAACTCACTCACAATTTCATTTGAAATAGGTGTTATAAATGTGCCTTCAGTTGCTGCTGCAGCAGCATCAGCATCATTATCATCATAATTGTCATACACCGAAAAATTATATTCTTACTTTTAGAGTATTGATTGTCTTTTATATTCGAGAATAAAACCATCTTCTTTTTTCATTTTTTATTCCTGCTTTTCTATTTTTTTTAAATAAGAAGCAATTTCATGAATAGGGAATATTTTTATTTCTATAGATTTTTTTATTCCTTGGAATATTCATTTCTTGCTCCTTCGAATATTGTTTGTTGCTTCAAATATTTTTTTGTTTCTTCAAATATTTTTTTGTTTTTAGAATATTCACTTTTGGTTCCTTCGAATAATTTTTTGGAATTAGAATATTTTTTTTGACCCTTCGAATTTTTTTTTGGTTCTTAAAAAAAAGTTATTGTTCCTTCGAGTATTTTTTGTTCCTTCAAATATTATTTTGTTCCTTCAAATATTTTCTTGTAATTAGAATATTCACTTTTTGTTTCTTCGACTATTTTTTGTTATTAGAATATTTATTTTTTGTCCCTTCGATTTTTTTAAAAATTCAAAAATAAATAAAAGATATTCAGTTTTTGTTCCTTCCAGTATTTTTTGTTCCTTCGAATATTTTTTTGTGATTAGAATATTCACTTTTTGTTCTTTCGACTATTTTTTGTAATTAGAATATTTATTTTTTGTCCCTTCGATTTTTTTAAAAATTCAAAAATAAATAAAAGATATTCAGTTTTTGTTCCTTCCAGTATTTTTTGTTCCTTCGAATATTTTTATATTCCTTTAAATATTTTTTGTTTGCAGAATATTCACTTTTCGTTCCTTCGAATATTTTTTTTTAATTAGAATATTTTTTTTGTCCCTTCGAATTTTTTTTGGTTTTTAGAAGAAAGAAGCTTTTGTTCCTTCGAGTATTTTTTGTTCCTTCGAATATTTTTTTGTGATTAGAATATTCACTTTTTGTTCTTTCGACTATTTTTTGTAATTAGAATATTTATTTTTTGTCCCTTCGATTTTTTCTTTTAAATTCGAAAATGAATAAAAGATAATCGGTTTTTGTTCCTTCGAGTATTTTTTGTTCCTTCGAATATTTTTTTGTTCCTTCAAAAATTTTTTGTTTTTAGAATATTCACTTTTAGTTTCTTCGAATATTTTTTTTAATTAGAATATTTTTTTTGTCCCTTCGAATTTTTTTTGGTTCTTAAAAAAAGAAGCTTTTATTCCTTCGAGTATTTTTTGTTCCTTCGAATACTTTTTTGTTCCTTTGAATATTTTTTGTAATTAGAATATTTATTTTTTCTCTCTTCGAATTTTTTTTTTTTTTTTTTTGGTTCTTAGAATATTTATTTGTTCCTTAGAATAGACATTTTTTTCCTTAGAATATTTTTTGTTTATAGAAAATTCATTCTTTGTTCCTATAAATATTTTTTTGTTCTTAGAATATTCATTTTTTGCCCCTTCGAGTATTTTTTGTTGCTTTGAATATTTTTTTGTAGAGTAGAATATTTGTTTTTTAGTCCTTAGAATTTTTTCTTTATTGCTTGAAATACTTTCATTTCTTGGAATATTTATTTTTTATTCCTCAGAAGATTTATTTTTTATTTCTCAAAATATTTATTTCTTATTCCTAAAAATATTTATTAAAATATTTATTTCTTAAGCCTCTGATTATTTTTTATTTATTATTTACTCCTCGGAATATTTATTTTTTATTCCTCAGAATATTTATGTTTTACTGCTTGGAATATTTTTTCGCAAATGCTTTTCATTATTCAAGAATATTATATTCAAGAAGGTGGAAAGAAATAAATTTTTATTCATGTAGAAAAATTTTTTCTTACTTCATCCAATATTGAAATAAACGTAAAAAATTGAAATTAAATTTAAACTTTAATTAAATAAATACACTTTCATTTAATTAAATTTAAACTTAAATTTAATTACATTCAAACTTAAATTTACTTACATTTAAATTAAATTGATTTAAATTTGCTGCGGTAAAAGTTTTCGAAGCAAGTAATATTTATGAACTATTATTATTATTATTTTTGTTGTTATTATTTTAGTATTGGAAAAGTAATTGTTCTTGGAAAATCCATAAGGAAAAATAACAGATGATTAAAGTGGTATTTCCTCTTTTTTTTCGTTTTTGCTTTTTTTGTTTTATCGACAAATTGTGAAAAGAATAATGAATTCGTCTTCTTCTTATGTATACGAAAATTTATATTTAAATTACGTAACTCGCCCGGGCTTTGGAGAGGCAGTTTGGCATTTACATTTGGATTCGTCTTTAATGGTGGTTCTACAATGGGAGATTCTGCATCGATAGTATGTCGGCGTGACCTCGATGCTCTGTCAAGTTGGTGCGTGCGCATTTAAATTTTTTTCCAGTTTTTGGGAATTTTTTTTTTATTTTCCTCCCGAAAATACAAAAAAAATTTTCAATTTTTCAATTTAAGGGAGAGGTAATTTTTATTTTTTAATAACAAATTTAATTTGTTTCTATAATTTTTCTATTTTTTTTCTATTTAATTCTATTTCAAATTTGTTTATATAAATTAGAATTTATTATTTTTGAGTTCGTTACTTTTGTTTTATTTTAAGAATATCCTTATTTCAAGAAAATTAAAAAAAAATTATTTTTCATAGGGAATAAAAAATTAGGGGAAATATAGATTAGAAAGCAATTGCTGTTAAAAGAATAATTAAGATTATTCTTTTAATAAAATTAATAGAATTAAAATATTAAAAACATCTTCTAACAGTATAGTAACAGTAGTTACGGCCGGAAAAGTCAGACGTGTCTGTTAAAACCACTACTACTTGTTTTTTTTTTTTTTACTAAAAACGTCTCATTCACCCTGAAAAGTATCCAAAAAGCACTAAAAAATACTAAAAATACTAAAAAATACTAAAAAAAGACTATAAAAACTATTTAAAAATTATTTTAAAATAACAATTATGCTCTAAAAAATAATTTTTTCGTGAAAATAATTCCAGAAAAATTCAAATTTTTTTTTATTTGTAAATAATTAAATATTCGTAAAATGAAATATTCATATATTTATAAATATATTTATATTTAAATAATTAAATATTCCTAAAATAGAACAAAACTAACTAAAAAAATATAAACACAAAAAAAAAAATTTTTTTTTAACAAATATATTTTTATTTTACCAGGAGTTATCCTAGTGGAATAAAAATATTCTTGATAAAAAAAAATTTTTCTTTTTAATTCAGAAAGATGAATAAATTTAAAGATACATATCAATCTGACAGAACGTCAATATAAATAATAATAACAAACAAAATATTTTTTTACATCATTTCTTAATAATAGAAATTTTTCATTTTATCTAATCTATTTATCGTAACTCTCTTTTATATCTAAAGCATATATTTAATAATAATAATGATAATAATAATTTTTGCTATAGAAAATAAGAGTAATGAAAAATCTGAAATGTCAAAGAATTTTATTATAGAATCTTTTTCTAAATTAGACTATAAATACTACATTTCCAGTTCCCGATTTCCCAGTTGTTACGCTATGATATCAGTGAATGTATGATAACCGGTAAGTACCATTTTCTTTAGAACGAGACTCAGTCTTTACGATCGTACACCACAGGCAACAGGTGTTGAACTTTTCAAAAAGTACAAATTTAAAGAAAAAAAAAAATACAATGCCCTAAATATAAAAAAGTTCACTCAATATAAAGTATTAAGAAAAAATAAATAATGTCAAGCTCAATTCTTTTTTCTTGAAAAAGAATTTTTTTTTTTAATTTTTCCTTTAAATTTGAGAATTTAGTAATTAAATAAAAATTTTGATTATAATGGTAAAAATGTATGTGTCACCATGGGGAATTGCGGCATTTTCCTGCCTTTGTTTATTATTGATAACATTCAAAAAACGGTGAGTTTTAAATTTAATTTCGAGAAAAAAGATGAATAAACAATTCTTTTTATTTTTGATTTTTGTTTAAATTTAAAATCGTTTTAAATTTAATTTTGAGAAAAAAAAGGAATGAACAATTCTTTTTATTTTTTATTCTTGATTTTCGTTTAAATTTAAAATCGTTTTAAATTTAATTTCGAGAAAAAAGATTAATGAACAATTCTTTTTATTTTTTATTCTTGTTTTTCGTTTAATATATAATTTTTTTTTTTTTTTGCTAAATTTGTTTCATATGATAAAAAAAAGAGATTATCTAATGCTTCTCTTATCTTTATCTTAATAAAATTTCTTCTAAAACAGTAAGACACACTCTCTTCCTCATTTCTTATCTGAAAAGAATTGCATTCTCCGGTAGATTTCACTGTTAGAATCGCAACTGTTTGAATTCACGCATGAAAAAATTTCAGGTCAACAAATAAACACGAAAAAAGAACAAATGAGCACAAGATTATGCGCCAATTTGTATGAAACCTTGATTGACAATTACTATTTAATGGAATTTTATAATTAAAATATCTAGTTAGTTTAAAAATATATTTAATAAAAATATAGTTTTAATTGAAATATACTTAAAAAAAATTTGATTCAAATAACCAATTGCTCGTCTATTATCAAATAAATAGATAAAAAAAATATTAAAATATATTTTTAATCCAAATACACGAAAAAAAATTTGATTCAAATAACAAATTACTTGTCTACTAACAAATAAATAAAATAAATAATAAAGAAATAAATAAATACTTGAATCAGATAATTTTTAATTTAGTCAATTAAATGGTATTTGCTTCTATAGAATTTATTTTATTTAAATAAAATTTATTTGATTTAAATAAAATTTATTTGATTCAAGTAAAATGTTTGACAAGCTATCAATTATTTTCATAAATAATAAAAACTTCACAGGAATTCAATTATTTAAAAAGGAACTGTCATGAATTTTTTCGAAAAAAAATCACTTAATTAAACATTTTTTATAACTCAATTATTTTCATAAATAATGAAACTCATCGAAGAATTTCAGTTATTTTTATTACAATTTTAATTGAATTCCTCGAAAACTAATTATTCTTAAAAATTTTATTGAAATTCATTGTAGGAATTTAATTATTTAAAAATTTGTTGATAAAATTTTGAATAAGAATTCAATTTCATAAAACTTTTAATTATTCAATAAATTATTTTTTTTCCATTTAAATAATGAAATTCTAGTAGAATTTTCAAATAAAAATTGATTTAAAAATGAATTTCAATGAAAATTTTAGATATAATAATTGAATATTAAAAGCAATTTAACAATTCTGTGGAAAAATTTTTTTTTGAAACTGTTCAATTGCCATTTTTTAAAATTATTTAAATTTTTTTATTTTCTAATATATATTTAATTGAAGAATTACCGAATAAACGAAATTTTTAAACAAGTGGATTATTTAATCAAAATAAACATTTAATTGGAACTTATATTTAATTAAAATATATTTAATTGAAACGTATATTTAATTTAAAAAAAATTAATTAAAACATATATTTTATTAAAAAAAAATAATTGAAATACATAATTAGAAAATGTAATTGGAATAAGCAACGGAAAATGTATATAAAATTGAAAAGAAATTAATCGTCTTATCAAATTTTCTTATCACACACACAATGTGTATCATCGTTCTCGCGGCAACTTATTATGACACGTATACTCATTACTGCAATTTCCTCCGTTAAAATACGTGTAATAATTTTTCAGAAATATCTATAAACTATTGTATAGATCCCGAGGTAAAAACCATATACATTACAGTAGAAATAAAAATTTTTTTTTTTTTTTTGACACGAAAGAAAGAAAGAAATTTATGACTCTACAATATAATACGCGAAACTGACTTGCAAAGACTGGTGTTTATTTAAAAACACGTTCCTATTTTTGTGTCGTATCGAAAAACTTTTTTTTAAATATGTATGTACATATGTATATTGTATGTAAAGTGAGGCGATAGGCTCCTGGCAATAGGCAATTCCATTTCGTCGCGAGATGGACACGTGTTTGCACTTTGCAGGCACCGTAAGAAAGTATTTTTTGTATAATTATTTTTTGTATATTGTTATTTATACATTTTTCTTAAAATGAAAAAAAAATTAATTATTTAATTCAAATAAATTGATTATTTGTCCACAACGCAGAAAAAAATTTTTTTTAAACAAAATATAATTTATTTGAGCTAAATGAAAGTATACTTTTATTTAGCTCAAATAAATTATAATTTTGTTTAAATAAAATTTTTCTCTGAATGGACAAATAATCAATTATTTGAAGTAAATTAATTTATTTATTTGTTTTAAATAAAAATTTTATTTGAATCAAATTACTGTTAATTAGTTAATTAACTTTAGTTAGCTTTATTTAGTTACTTAACTAATTAATTGGTTAGTTAGTATCTAAATAATTAGTTAATTAATTCAGTTAGTTAGCTAATTAATTAGTTAATTAATTAGTAAGTTAGTTAATTAATTAGTTAGTTATTTAATTAATTAGTTAGTTTATTAATTAGTTAATTAATTAGGTAGTTAAATAATTATTTAATTAATTAGTTAGTTAATTAACTAGTTAATTAATTAGTTAGTTAATTAATTATTAATATTAACGTAAACATTAATGTAAGGATTTTAGCGATTATTGAAAATCGCATTACGTTGAAGTATGTGATAGATTAAATTTATATTTAAATTAAAATTTAATTTAAAAGCCAAGACACGAACGTACCGTTTGGTTCCGTTGTGGAGGATGGGGAAGGCAGGAGGAAGTGAGCCCGGAAATGAAGCGTATAACCATAGCATTGTTAACCTCGGTGTAGTTCGTCCCATAACTATAGTGACTGCTGCAAAAAAACAAAAAACAATAATATATTTATTAAAAATATTTTTATTCCTCACACTTAAAATTAATATATACTTATTTTGGCATTTATTTAAAATTGAAGCTCTTCATGAAATCAGTACAAGTGAAAAAGTTAACAGTTCTTCTTCTCCGAACAATTTTATGTAGAAAACATAAAAAAAGGTAGATAGAAAATTTTATACACATTTAGAATTTAGAAAACTATTTTCTAAATATTTTTTTAAATATTTAGAAATATTTTTTAAATATTTAGAAATATTTTTAAATATTTAAAAATATTTAGTAAATATTTAGAAAATAATTTTAATACTATATTTTTTTTTACCAAAATTTAAATATTTATTTCTTTGAAAAGAAAAAAAAACAGTTTCTAATTTTAAAAAAATAAATTGCAAGGATTGTGTTCTTAAATTTAGAATATCCGTTTATTCGTTTGGCGTTGATGTTGAATGCAAATATCAGACGAACGTAATATTTAAATTGGATATACAAAAATAAAGGACCTGAAAATAATTGACTTCTTTTACATTTTTAGACATGTTTATTTTGACGTTTTTAGCCAATTAGAATAATTGAATTTTACATAGATGTTTGGAAAGGTCAACTGTCAAGATCACAGAGCTATTTGTGGTCCAGATAATAAACCAAATTTCTCATCTATATGAAATTCAGTCAAGTGTACATATCGCTCTTCACTTCTTGAGATGCAAAAAATATAAGGATTTCTATCTTCATAATATGTGCATAAATCAAATAAATCAATATGTGTATTACTAGCACCAAAATAATACCGCGATGTGAGAAACATAAATTAAGGATGAATCGTTTCAATTTTACACAAATTATTTATGCTGTAAACAAAATAATTTTTTCTAAAATTGAGAATATTTTTTTTTAATTTATTTATTTTAATAATAAATTTTATTTATTTATTAACGGTTTATTAAAAATTTCTTAACAATTTATTAACAACTTTTTGACAATTTGTTTATAACTTTTTGCAACTTGTTAACAATTTATTAACAAATTTATAATTCGTTTATCAACAATTTAATAGCAATTTGTTAATAATTTATTTACTATTTTTTAACAACTTGTTAACAATTTAGCACCAGTAAATAATGAATAAATTTATTTATTAATTTATAAATAAAATAAATATTAATTTATAATTAGAAAATAATAAATAAATTATTTAATAAAATAAACAACAATTTATTAACAATTTCTTAATAACTTTTTGACAATTTGTTTATAACTTTTCGCAACTTGTTAACAATTTATTAACAATTTATTAATCGTTTATCAACAATTTATTAGCAATTTGTTAATAATTTATTTACCATTTTTTAACAACTTGTTAACAATTTAGCAGCAGTAAATAATGAATAAATTTATTTATTAATTTATAAATAAAATAAATATCAATTTATAATTAGAAAATAATAAATAAATTATTTAATAAAATAAACAACAATTTATTAACAATTTCTTAACAATTTATTAATATCTTGTTAACAATTAATAAATTGCTTGTTAACAGTTTATCAACAATTTATTAGCAATTTGTTAACAATTTATTTACAATTTTTTAACAACTTGATAACAATTTATTAAAAATTTGTTAACAACTTCTTAACAATTTAGTAACAGTAAATAATAAATAAATAATAAATAAATTTATGAATTAATATAAATAAATTAAATAACAGTTAATTAACAAGTGTAACTAATAAATAAGTGTATTAATTAATAAATAAATTAAATAACAAATTATGAACAATAAATAATAATTGAATAATAAATAAATTTAATAATTAACAAATGAATAATAAAAAATAATAATAGTAATTAATAATAAAATTAATAATAAAAATAATAAATAAATAATTAATAACTTGTTAAAATTTTATTAATAACTTGTTAACATTTTCTTAATAACTTATTAACAACTTGTTAACAATTTATTTTAAAACATTTTAACGCAATTTATATTACGTAATTTATTTTTTAGTAAAATTTAGTACATTTCCTAAATTATATAAATTTGATTTGAAATTTATTTTCAACATTAAAACTTGGTATATTTATTTAACATTTATTTTTGCACATTATTAATATTTTTTCGCGCTAATAAATGACAGTTTTATGCAATGGAAAACATTTTACATATTTCGTTGAAAAATTAAACTTGTTCCTTAAAGAGAAAAAATTTCTTAAGAAAGTTGCAATTAAAACAAGTTTTCAAAGAATAAAAATTTTTTGTAAAAAATATGTCAAAGGCACGTTTACTGAACTTTCCATTAATATTTTTTTTTTATTGTTGAATATTAAAGTTCAACTATTTCGATATTAAAATATATACGTGAAAATTTTTTGATTATATTGAAACAGAAACAATTGTATTTTCCCCTTGACATCACTTTCATTCTGCAATAAATTCACATACACAACGAATACCAAAAAGTACTCTCAAAAATGGGACACAATGGAAAAATAAAAAAAAAATGAAAAAAAAGTTTAAATTTATTATTTTACGAAAAAATGTTTCTATGTTAATAAAAATGGTAACAGAACGAGAATGGAATGTATAGTAGTTTTATTATTTAGAATAGAATGGTTTTTTTAGAGATAAATTTCACACTTGTACAAAGGAAAAAATAAAATACTTTTTTCAATGAAAAATTAATGAATTAAAGTAGAGTGATGCGGTTGGTTGAAAGTAAACATGAAACACACTTTACTTTCAGTCTCGCACCCGTGAGACTGTCACTTTCAAAACAGTCTCCGCAACAGTGCAACATTTTATAAATATACAGTCATTTGTTTCTGAATATAAATTCAAATATGCGCATTCGCTACATTTTTTCAAACTTTTAACAATTAATACTAATAATAATATAATGAACAAAACAACTGTAGAATATATTGATAAATTATCAAGAAAAAGTGCAACAATATAATAAATAATATAATTGTTGGAGAAAAGAAAATTTAAATTGCGAAAAATTTGGTTAAAAAGTGCGAGAGAAAATAAATATAAATAAAATCAACAATCAGTGAGAAAACATCTGCGGAAAATAGTGCGGAAATACTTAAAAATTACTCTGTGTAAATAAAATCCCTTGACAAAGTGAGAAACTATAACCATTGTACTTGTGAGAAAATTAATGACGTGACAAAAGGAAATTCTTGCAAAAAAAGAAAAATTTAGTAACAAAAGAAAGAGAAGAGTACTCTTATATTCGATTTCAGGCGAGATTAATTTTCTTTGAAAATTTTTTTTTTATTTCGGTCTATTATCAAAATCGGTATTCTTTTTAATATAATAAAATATTCTCTTTGAAATCTTTTGTATTTTAAAATCTTTTTTCATTAAAATCTGTTCATTTTTAAAAACTTTTATATAATTTTTATAGTTTTTATAGTGTAATAAATAATTATAATTTAATTTAATTATAATTGTGGGAAAAAAATTTCTATTGAGTTCAATTTTTAAATATTAAAACAATATTGAGTTAAGGTTTTAAATAAAAAAAAAAATTGAGTTAAATTTTTAAATGAAAAAAATATTTAATTAAATTTTTAAATAAAAAAAGATTGAGTTTAATTTTGAAATCGAGAGAACAATATTAAAATTTTTTGAATTTTGTTAAAGAAAAAATGTGCAAGAAAGTCCAGTGTCTCGCGGAGACATTTTGACCTTGACATTATACTGTAATAGATAATCAGATGATAATATATGTAATAATTTTCAAAAGAAAAGAAAAATATGGCGACATTTTGTTTTTTCTTTTTTCTAATTACTATCGAGGTCGTTGTACTCAAGGTTGTCACATATGATCCAGAGATTGAAGAAGAAAATTCAAGAACTTGGTTCAACTAAATCGAAAGTTAAATTTTTATTGTAACCTTCGCCTAAAAAATTCGATACAGAAACATTTACACTAGAGAAAAAATTATTTAGTTGATTTAAAGATATTTTCTTTTGATCAAATTTGGAATATCTTTGCTATACAAATATTGTTGAATTCAAACATATTTTTTGGTTTATTTTAAATTATATGTTTTAATTAAAAATATTTAATTAAGTATGAATATTATTAATTAAATAACAATATTATTTATTAAATATTATTCAAACAGAGAATATATTTTTGAAATTAAATATAATTTAGTTTTGTACTTTAATTAAAAATATTTCGATAAATTTATTATTCAAAAATAATATTTTGAATTTTGAAAAAAGAAAATTGAGAATTAAATTGAAAAGATTAAAAAGATTGAGAATTAAAAAGGAAAATTAAAAGCAAAAGTAAAAAAAATCAGTTTAAATTAAAAAATTGGGTACAACTTTTAATCTTTGAAAAGAATGAGAATATAAAAATTATAATAAATACCGATGTTTTTGTATAAATGACAAGAAAATTTTACATTATAACAAAAAGAATTTTAAAAAGAAAAAAAAAATTCTTTTTTTTTCAATTTGACTTGACGTGACTCGAATGAGATATCCGGGTTTTTCAATAATGTCTAGAAACGTTTGCAAAATTTTAATGATGACAGTATGACGAGTTTTATTATTATTAGAAGAAAACAATTTATAAAAGAAAAACGTATTCTTTTATTAAATGTAAATTGTATTTCAAAAGAACGGTGAAACAGCTTTTAATGTTTATATGGTAATTTCAATTATTTTTCGTTATTATATTTCACCCCGAATTTATTAATCAAAATTAATCAAAATTAATCAAAATTATTGTAAAAAATTATCAAATTTATCAAAAAATTGTTGTGTTTGAGTCAAATACCATTTTGCAAATAGAATTTTACAAAATTTTCTAAATCTAATAATTTTTATTTAAACTAAATAATCAGTACAATTTAACCCTAATTTCAGTATTTGGAGCAAACACAATTTAATTTACTTAAAAATTATTTGATTTAAATAAATGTTTATTTCATAAATTAAATTAAAATTAAAATTAAAATTAAATTAAAATTTTTTGAAAATTAAATATTAAAATAAAAATTAATTTAAAACAAAATAAATAGAAATAAATAATGCATAGTCAACTCTTGGATTGATTCTCAAGGAACAAAAAATTCAGATTATCGGGGAATTTATTTATCAAATGTTAAAAAATAGAAAAGTAGTAGGAAAATTTTTAATGGGACCCAAAACCAATTTTTATTGAGAGTTGACTGTATATTATGAAATGTCCCTTAAATATTTGTACAAGAACAAAACAAATATTTAAATATTTTTCGTAAAAAAAAATGTAGCAATGTTGTTTTTTTGATATTTTAGACGAGCTGTGGATTCAGTAAAAAAGAATCGTTGCGCCTGTTGCCTGAAACCCTTCTTGATTGATCGTCGTGAAAATTGCAGTGACTGTGCAGCAAACTCTTGTCTCTTTTGCCATAAAAATAAGTGAGTTAGAATTTTCTCTTTCACTTTTTAAAATTCATTTAAAGATTTTATATTCATAAAATTCTGTCTCTTATTCATTTTCTGATAAAAAATATAGAAAGTTAAATTTTTTGCAATAGAGTCAGAAAATTATAGGATTAAATTTTAATAACTGGAAGGAATGAAATAAAAAAAATCTAATTCAATCCCCTTGAAGAAGCAGACATAAAAAAATCTAATCTGATTTGAATCCGGACACGGAACGAAATTAAAATCTAATTTCATTTCAGAGGAGGAACGAAATTAAAGATCACTTTTTTGATATACAATCTATACAACTCTTCTGTATTTTATTTCATACAAAATAAAATCCATTATTTGTCATTCTATATTCTTGGAGAAGAGTGAATTAATTTTCAAGAAAAAGTGTGTTCGCGTGTGCATAAATCCATTGTCCTTTGTCAAAAAGTGATTAATAATTAATCTGATAATTCTACCCCAAGAGTGCGTGTTTTACTTTTATGGAAAAGTGCTAGAGAAAATGATTTTTCAAATGAATAAAAGATCATTATTGTCGATTCGAAGAAGAGATCCTTTTATGCTTTCAGTTTAAAACAGTTTATGTGTTCTTTCCATTGATAATAATTAATAAGCTAATTGTACCCTAGCACTGCATGCTTTATAAGTATCCATTGCATTCAGACTAGAGAAAATTATTTTCCAGATTCGGCTATGAATTATTTATTGGCACTTTCGATTCTAAGATTCTCAAGTACTTTGTAACTTTAGTCTGGTATCGTTCACGACCAAATGAACATCTCATTCCGTTTACTTGTTCTCTAAAAGAAGGAATTGTATCTTGGACTTAAAAGTTGAATAAAAATTACTATATTATAGTAATTGCAATATTAATTTCTATTGTAATTAGAATAATACTTTCAACAAAAGTTATAACAGTAATTGCAATAATAGTTACAACAGAAATTAGAATATTAATTATAACAGTAGGTAATTATAACAATAGCAGGGCTCGAACTAGATGATTGCTGAAATTCAATTATTTTCAAAAGTGTTCAAATTCTTCGCGGAAATTCAATTATTTTCGTAAATAGAAAAATTCTTCACAATAATTAAATTATTTTTATAAATATGAAAATTCTTCACAGAATTTATTTCTGGGAAGAATTTTATTTTCAGGAATTTTTGTAAAATTCTTTTGCAAAATTGAATTATTTTTATAAATAAGAATATTCATAGCAAGAATTCAAATATTATCAAAATTTTTTTTAAATTTCTCGTTCAGATTTCAATTATTTTGATAAATATCAAAATTTTCCCAGAAATTCAATTATTTTTAGGAATTTTAATAAAATTCTTTGCAAAATTCAATTATTTTTAATTTTTTATAAATAACAATACTATTTATAACAAGAATTCAATTATTTTCAAAAGTAATAAAATTCCACGCAGAAATTAAATTATTTTCAAAATAATTTTTAAAAATTCTCGTCAAGATTACAATTATTTTGATAAATATATCAAAAAAATTTTCCAGAAATTCAATTATTTTTAGGAATTTTAATAAAATTCTTTGCAAAATTCAATTATTTTTATAAATAACAATATTCATCACAAGAATTTAATTATTTTCAAAAGTAATAAAATTTCTACACAGAAATTCAATTATTTTCAAGTGTTAAAATTGTTCGCAGAAATTCAATTATTTTCAAAATAATTTTTAAAAATTCTCGTCAAGATTACAATTATTTCTATATAAGTAGCAAACTTCTTCTCAGAAATTCAATTATTAACAAATTTTTTTTTTAATTTCCTTTCAAGATTTCAATTATTTCTATATGTAGCGAAATTCTTTTCAGAAATTCAATAATTTTTAAAAATTTAAATAAAATTCTTGGAAAAATTTCAATTATCTTTAGAAATAATTAAATTCTTCTTCGAAATTCAATTATTTTCAGAAAATAAAATTCTTGACAAAATTTCTATTATTTTCAAAAATTTTCCTCAGTTCAATGATTTTTAATATCTACTATTTTAATAAAATTTTTCAAAAGAATTCAATTATTTTCAAAGAAATTAATAAAATTCTACAAAAACCTTTAATTATTTTCATAAAATAATAAAAATTTTACAGGAATTCAATTATTTACAAATTTTTTATAAATTTCTTCGCAATCATTCAATTATTTTGATAAATTATAAAAGTTTTACAAGGATTCAATTATTTTCACAAATAATAAAACTCATCGCAAAATTTCAATTATTTTTAATACAATTTTAATCGAATTTCTCGAAAAATGTAATTATTCTTAAAAATTTATTAAAATTCGTCAAAAGAATTCAATTATTTAAAAATTTTCTGATACAATTCTTTATGATATATAAATATCAAGAAATATTGAATTATTCAATAAATTGTTTTTTTGTATGTAAATAATTGAATTCTAGTAGAATTTTCTAATAAAAATTGATTAAAAAATGAATTTTAGTTAAAATTTTAAATTATAATTGAATATTCAATTATTAAACAAAAATTTTGATAATATTCAACACAAACATTCAATTAATTTAAAGAAAAATGAAAACTTCACTGGAATTCAATTATTTAATAAAGAATTCGCATAAATTTTTTCGAGAAAATCGAATGTTTTAAAATTTGGCATTAAATTCTTCGCTGTAATTCAATTATTTTTAGCAATTTTAAAATTCTTTTCAGGATTTTAATTATTTTTATTAATAATAAAATCAGTCGGAGGAAGTCAATTATTTTCATAAATAACAATATTCATCACAAGAATTCAATTATTTTCAAAAGTAATAAAATTCAATTATTTCCAAATTTTTTATTCAATTCAATGCAAATTTTCAATTATTTTTAAAAAATTTTCGTAATTCAGTAATTATTAAATTCTTCTTCGAAATTAAATTATTTTTAAAAATTTTAATAAAATTCTTGGCAAAATTTCAATTATTTTCAAAAATTTTCCTCAATTCAATAATTTTTAATATCTATTTTAATAAAATTTTCTAAAAGAATTTAATTATTTAAAAAAAACTTAATAAAATTTTCCAATAGAATTCAATTATTTAAAAAAATTTAATAAAATTCTACGCAAACCTTTAATTATTTTCATAAAATGATAAAAACTTCACAGGAATTCAATTATTTACAAATTCTTTATAAATTTCTTCGTAATCAATCAATTATTTTGATAAATTATAAAAGTTTTACAGGGATTCAGTTATTTTTCGTAAATAATAATATTCATTTTAGGAATTCAATTATTTTCATAAATAATGAAACTCATCACAGAATTTTAATTATTTTTAATACAATTTTAATCGAATTCCTCGAAGAATGTAATTATTCTAAAAGATTTCATTAAAATTCGTCAAAAGAAATCATTAATATAAAAATTTTGTTAATAAAATTCTTTATGAGAATTGAATTTAAAGAAATATTCAATTATTCAATAAATTTTTTTTTTTTTGTATTTAAATAATTGAATTCTAGTAGAATTTTCGAATAAAAACTGATTTAAAAATGAATATCAGTAAATATAATAATTAAATTATTAGATAATAATTGAATATTAAAAGCAATATCGTGTAAATTTTTAGAAATAATTGAATTTTGAAATTAATTTTTTTGAGAAATTTTAATTGCGGATTTTTTTAAAATTATTTGAAGTTTTTATTTTCTAATATATATTTAATTGAAGAATTAACAAATAATTAAAATTTCGTAAAATTAAATATTGTAAGCAAATTGATTTAAAAATTATTGTCAAAGAACTTTTTTGAAAATTATTAAAAATAATCGATTTAAAGAAGAATTTTAGTTAAAAATTTTTGAAAATAATAATTAAATTGATAATGATTTTATCACTCTGTCATCTTCATGTTTTATAGTTATGAAAAATTTAATTTATAGTTTTAAGTAAAATTTTCTCTTATATTTGAATCGGACTGGTTATATTTTTGTCAGTAATTTTTCAATTTTGGTCCGTAAAGTCCGTATTTTTAACTACTTTCACTGGTTCGAGCCCTGCGATAGTTACAATAGTTAAATTACAACAGTAATTGCAACAATAGTTACAATAGTAATTAGAATATTAATTATTACAGTAATTGTAAAAATAGTAACATCAGCAATTGCAATAATAGTTACAATAATAATTAGAAAATTAATTATAACAGTAATTGCAACAATAGTTAAAACACTAATTGCAGTAACAGTAACAGTAACAGTTACAGTAGTAAATACAATATTAATTACAACAATTATAAATGATGCTTTGAAACCAAACAACTATGGAAGTAGCAAAAGTTTCTTTCACCGTTATGAAATATTTTGGAATTTGGCGACCAAAATCGTGGACTTCAGAATGGTCCATACAATTGTATAGATTGTACAGTGTCTTTAATATCACATTGTTTTTGACATTCTCAGTCTCAATATTAATTCACATAATAAACAGTTCCGAGAGTGTTGACACACTGACAGAATCATTAATTGTATTTCTAACGTCCTGCTCGTCATGGGTGAAAATTGTCATAATTCTGCTGAACCGCAAGAAAATTATTCAGTTCGATGATATGTTTACTGAAAAGTGTTGCAGACCACGCGACAATCAAGAAACACAAATACAACAAGCTTTTGATTATATTGACAGGTTCAGCAATAAAATTTAATTTTTATTTTTATAAATAAATAACTAATGTTGATGAACATCTTGAGATTCAATATGGAGACGCTACTCTCCACCTGCGAACGCCAAGGTCACCGCTAGACGGCAGTTCAGTTGATAAAATCAGATTCCTCGCCACCTTGTGGTGACCTTGGCGTTCTCAAGTGGAGAAATTCAATTTATCCCTCAAAAACTTTTTTGTAATTAATAAAATGCAAAAAATGCTTTTGTAAGAATAATTTAATTATTAATGTAATTAACTAATTTACATACATGCGAGCAATGCCCTAAAATAATAATAGTAATTATTATTATTATAAAAATAATTTTTATTATGTTATATAATAATAGTAATGATAATAATAAATAATTTTTGTGTAATAATTTTTTTTACACAGGAAATTTACGATTGTTCTGTTGGAAATGAATATTGTTATTGAATCCGTAATTTCATTTGCTCCAACATTGTTATCATCAAAATTAGCTCTTCCTATAGAAAAAATGTGGATTCCTTACAATGTTATTGATACAAAAATTTATTTGTACATTACATTTGTCTATCAAGTTTTCAATTCCTATGCACGCTCGATTTTAATATGCTGCGTAGACGTCTATATGATAGTTATGATGCGGCAAATTTGTGCTCAGCTGCAAATTTTTAAACATCGATTAAATCTTTTACCGCTATTGATCACTGAAAATAATCATTTCATTGAAAATAAAAAGAATGAATTGAAAATTCTTAAGGATTGGATAAGTCATCACAAGCATGTTTACTCGTGAGCGATCAATTTTTCTCTTCATTTTATTTCTTTTGTTGAAATTTTTTTTATCTATTTTTAATTATTTATCTATTTTTAATTATTTTTCTATTTTTAATTATTTATCTATTTTTTAATTATTTATCTATTTTTACTTAATTATTTATTTAGGATCTATTTTTATTTGTTTGTTTATTTATCTTTTTTTTTTATTTCTCTTTTTTGTGCTTATTTCAGAATGGGTAAAAAGTTGAATGAATTATTTAGTATTTTGACTTTCGCACAATTTTTTTTGTCCACAATAGCCCTGGGAATAATAATTTATCAGTTGGCTAAAGTGAAAATGTTTTCGTCCACATTTTTCTTTATTCTCTTTCGTTTAAATAATTATTTACTTGAAATTTATCTTCTTTGCTGGTTTGGAGAAATAATGATCAACGAGGTAATTTTGAAATTTAAATAATAATTGGGGAGAAAAATTATCGCTTTGAAATAATTTGCGTGAGGTCAGGCGTACTATTTAATATTATTGTATTGAAAATATTTGCAAAAATTGTGAATTTTTTTCTATTACAGAGTGTAGATGTTGCACAAAGAATTTACGAAGTAAATTGGTCCTTGTTTTCGACAAATTCAAAAAAATGTTTAATTATGATTATGTCGCGTGCGAGCATTCCAATACAACTCACGGCTGCATCTATTATTACACTATCATTTGATACATTTTTCAAGGTTATTTTTTTTATTATTAACTAAATAAAAATGTTATTAAATAAAAATATAAACAAAATAAAAATATAACTGAGTAAAATAAAATAAAAATGTTTCTATGTAAATTTAACAAAATGTATTTTTACAATATTTGAACTAATTATTATATTATTTATGTTGTTCGTTCTTTTTAATATTTTTCAGATAATCAAAATATCTTATTCGGCTTTCAATTTTTTACGAAATTCCTAAGAATTTTTTCTACCAGTGCATAAAATATATTTAGTAACGAAGAGATTATAGATTGTAATAAAAAATAGATTTTCAATAAAAAGTATCAAACCAGGTTATGAAGTTGATATTAAAAGAATTAAGAAGTAAAAAAATAATTTTTTTCCCTTTTCGAGAGAGAATTGAGAGAATTATTATTATTTTCAGCATAATTGCAATTTTATTTATTATTAAGTAAGCAACTATTAATTATTAAGCGTGAAATTTATTAATGCAACATTTAGAAGGTATTAAAAATGTTGGAAAAAAATTTATTTATAAATATTTATTTATATCAAGTAAATATTTATTTCTATGAAATAAATGTTTATTTCATTCAAATAAATATTTATTTCTATCAAATAAATATTTTCCTTCTACCAAATAAATATTTAGTTCTGTCAAATAAATGTTTATTTCTATCAAATAAATATTGATTTTTATCAACAAATAGTTTTTATTTAACTCAATTAAATGGCACTTGTTCCAAAATTAAAATACAGAAATTATTGGTTCAAGTACAGTTTGTTTTTTAAATTAAGTAAAAATTATTTGATTCAAGTATAAATATTTATTTGATAGTAGACAAATAATCGTTTATTTGAATCAAGTAAATTTTTTTTCAGTGTAAATCACAAATATAAATAATTATTTATATATAGAAAAAGTTTAGGAAGTAACTGAAATTACTTAACTCACTTTGAGTTTTTGTTTAATTATTATAAAGACAGATTTTTATTCCTATAAAAATATTTTTCCACCATAAACATTTTTTAATATTTTTTATTCTATTTTCAGAAAATGTGTCAAGAAAAATGACAATTGTTTAGAAACTGTAGACCCATTGACGGAATTTTCAGAGTCTTCAATCGAATTCAGAACGACAAGTAAGAAATTTTGTTTTTTAAATTGAATTCATTGAATTAATGAAATAAATTCAATTAAATTCATTAATTTAATTAACTTGATATTAATAATATTATTTAAAAAATATATTTTTTTACATATTTTGCAACACGCGGAACTTTTAAAAAATAAAATAAAATAATTTCTTGTCTTGGCTTTACTTTGTTTTAAAGTCAAAAATATTTCGCAAATAATAATCATATAATAAAAACAAGAAAGAGGAAAATGGTGAAGTAAAATGGAAAAAGTCACGTGATAAAAAAAGAAATGAATTCCTTCGCAGAAGTTAAACCGTTATGATATTATAAAATCTGAACAACAAAATCTTATACTATGCCAAAAAAAAAATTGTAAGCCGTTATATTAGGCTTTCACAAGAAGAGCAATAACGGCTTGAATACAATTTTACTACTAGAGAGTAATATAGTAATTGAATAACCTTTCCATACAGATTGGACAATTTCGTCTCGAAATAAACATTTTACACTGAAAAAAAAATGTATTTGACTCAAATAAACCATCATTTTTATATGAACAATTAAATATTTATTTATAGCAAATAAATATTTCTCTTATGCAAATAAATATTGTTTGTTAAAATTTATTCTGATTTTCAGGAATTTTTAACTGAAATTCTTCTTTAAATCAATTATTTTTAATAATTTATTAATTTTCGAAAAAGTTCTGTGACAATTTTCAAATATATTTATTTACCATATTCGATTTTAGGAAATTTCAATTATTCATGAATTCTTCAATTAAATATAATATATTTAATTGAAGAATTTACGAATATTAGAAAATAAAAACTTTAAATAATTTTAAAAAAGTCCGCAATTAAACTTTATCAAAAAAAATTAATTTGAAAATTCAATTATTTCTAAAAATTCACGCTATATTGCTTTTAACATTCAATTATTATCTAAAATTTTAACTAAAATTCATTTTTAAATCAATTTTTATTCGAGAATTCTACTAGAATTCAATTATTTATTGAATAATTGAATGTTTCTTAAAATTCAATTCCCATAAAGAATTTTATCAACAAATTTTTAAATAATTGAATTCTTTCGACTAATTTTAATAAAATTTTTAAGAATAATTGCATTTTTCGAGAAATTCGATTAAAATTGTATTAAAAATAATTGAAATTCTGCGATGAGTTTTATTATTTTTGAACAATATATTTATGAAAATAGTTGAATTCCTAGAAAGAATTTTATTATTTACGAGAATAATTGAATCCCTGTAAAAATTTTATTATTTTTAAAAATAATTGAAATTTAGCCAAGATTTTATTAAAATTTTTGAAAATAATTGAATTTGGGGAAGAATTCAATTATTTCTAAAGATAATTGAAATTTTCACGAGCATTAAAAATAATTGAAATTCTGCAATGAGTTTTAATATTTTCAAAAATATATTTATGAAAATAATTGAATTCCTAAAAAGAATTTTATTATTTACGAGTAATAATTGAATCCCTATCAAAATTTTATTATTTTTGAAAATAATTGAAATTTTGCAAAGAATTTCATTAAAATTTTTGAAAATTGAATTTTGGAGAAGAATTCAATTATTTCTAAAGATAATTGAAATTTTGAAGAGAATTGTAAAAAAATTTTGAACATAATTGAATTGTATTCTTCGCGTTTTTTTTGGTCTTTTTGAAAATATAGAAATTTATTAACAACAAGAAAAATATTCTTCTCTATTTTCTCGTCTTTTTGTTTATCGTATAATAAATGAATTTCGTTTTCCTTTCAAAAAAAAAAAAAAAAAAAAAAAAAAAAAAGAATAGAAAAAGGAAAGAAAAATTGCATTGGAAAGTTGGCAGTTTTCTTGCACCCGATCTTTATGTACCTATATATTATGCATGTGGGTGTTATTTCTTCTCAAATTTCATGATTCTATTGAACTTGCTTCTCAGTTCTGAGACCTCAGTTATGCTCCAGTACTCTCTCGAGCAACATCGGGCCCCGTTATTCGCGGTTTCTTTACATTGGACCACGTGATTTTCTCCACTTCACATATATATATATATATGCACTTGTGCATTAGAAAAAAAAACCAACGAAAATTTAAACGAGCGTGATGTAATTGAAATTGAAATGTTAAAATATGAAAAAAAAAATGAAAAAGATGAAATCACAATTTGATGACGATAATGATGATGACTTAATCATATAAAGGATGCGAAATATTTTTTTCTTTAACCAGCCTTCAAAGTGTGTTATTATAAAGAAATATTACCACAAAGAGACATGGTATTTATTGTGATTAATTGTAATAATTAATTATATCGTAAAATGTTATGAAAAACATAAAAGCGAAAATAATAATTAAATATTGTACAATAAATATTATTATTGGAATATTTGATGAGTAAGTATGTGTATATAAAAGTTTGAAAAGAAATTAAAATTTTTGTTGTAAATAAATTTTTATTAAGTGAGAAATAAAATATGTAAAGTTTATTTATTTAGGAAATAATTTACTTAATTAGAAAACAATTTACTTATTCAGAAAACAATTTATTTGTTTCAAAATAAATTTATTTATTTGGAATAAAATTTATTTGTTTAAAAAACAATTTATATATTTAGAAATCAATTTATTTATTTAGAAAAAAATTCATTTGCTTCAAAATTTATTAATTCATTTAAAAAAACAATTTATTTGTTTTAAAATCAATTTATTTATTTAGAAAAAAATTCATTTGCTTCAAAATTTATTAATTTATTAAGAAAACAATTTATTTGTTTTAAAATCAATTTATTTATTCAGAAAAAAATTCATTTGCTTCAAAATTTATTAATTCATTTAAAAAAATAATTTATTTGTTTCAAAATCAATTTCTTTATTTAGAAAAAAATTCATTTGCTTCAAAATTTATTAATTTATTAAGAAAACAATTTATTTGTTTTAAAATCAATTTATTTATTCAGAAAAAAATTCATTTGCTAAAAATTTATTTATCCATTTAGGAAACAATTTTTTTATTTGGAAAAAAATTCATTTGCTTCAAAATTTATTAATTCATTTAGAAAACAATTTATTTGTTTTAAAATCAATTTATTTATTCAGAAAAAAATTCATTTGCTAAAAATTTATTTATCCATTTAGGAAACAATTTTTTTATTTGGAAAAAAATTCATTTGCTTCAAAATTTATTAATTCATTTAGAAAACAATTTATTTGTTTCAAATAAATGTTCTTTTTTAAATATTAAACAATTATTTCTTTGATCAATTTATTAAATTTTCTTTGAATTAATTAATTTATTTAGAAAACAATTTATTTGTTTCAAATAAATGTTCTTTTTTAAATATTAAACAATTATTTCTTTGATCAATTTATTAAATTTTCTTTCAATTAATTAATTTATTTAAAAAACAATTTATTTGCTTCAAAATCAATTTATTTATTTAGAAAAAAAAATTATTTGCTTCAAAATCTCTTTATTTATTTAGAAAACAATTTATTTGTTTCAAAGAAATGTACTTTTTTAAATATTAAACAATTATTTCTTTGATCAATTTATTAAATTTTCTTTGAATTAATTAATTTATTTAGAAAACAATTTATTTGTTTCAAATAAATGTTCTTTTTTAAATATTAAACAATTATTTCTTTGATCAATTTATTAAATTTTCTTTCAATTAATTAATTTATTTAAAAAACAATTTATTTGCTTTAAAATCAATTTATTTATTTAGAAAAAAAAAATTATTTGCTTCAAAATCTCTTTATTTATTTAGAAAACAATTTATTTGTTTCAAAGAAATGTACTTTTTTAAATTAAACAATTATTTCTTTGACCGATTTATTAAATTTTCTTTGAATTAATTTATTTATTTAGAAAACAATTTATTTGTTTCAAAATCAATTGATTTATTTAGAAAAAAATTTCTTTTGCTTCAAATTTTATTAATTTATTTAGAAAACAATATAAATATGAAAAAATAATTAGTATAGGAAAAGTTAAAAATAAAATCGAAATTGTACAAATTGCAAAAAATTTGAAAGAATTTTCAGAGTTTTTAATTTTTTTCGAAGAGAAGGAATTTGTAAAATATTTTTAAAAAAATAAATATTATTTTTAGTAAGTATATATAATTTTAATTATATTTATACAATAATTTATTTTTTATGTAATTTTAGAAGTTGAGCATGTGCAACACGATTTGGAGACGACTGCGGGTGATAAAAAGGAAGAAAATTCGATGGAAATTATACGAGACACAGATGAGAAAATGATAGAAGAACTAATTGAAATAAATATAAATCCAATAAATCGAACTTATCATCATTCAGCATGTAAGCAAAATATTTTACTATTTTAGCAAAATTTTTACAATCAGAAAAATCATGTTTTTTCTTATTAATATATTTTTTCTACTCAGAAAACTTTTTATTTGTTTCAAATAAATTTTATTTTTGTCTATTAAAATTATATTTCTTTCAAATAAATTTTTTTTTTGTTGATTAAAATTTTATTTGTTTCAAATAAATTTTATTTTTGTCGAATACAAATTTTTATTTAAAATAAATAAATATTGATTGTAGATTCTGAGGAAAATATACTTTTATTTAACTCAAATAAATTATATTTGGTTCAAAATTGAAATTTTTCTCCGGATGTAATTGTTTCAGTTAATTGTTTCGTTATTCTAGAGAAACTTATCATTGTTCCTGCAGCCAGAGAAAATTTTTCTTTAAACAATTAAATATAATTAATTGAGTAAAATAAAAATAAATTTACCTTAGAGCCTAGTAAATTATTTATTTGTTTTAAATAAAAATTTTATTCAACAAAAGTAAAATTCTAAACTGCAAATAAAATTTTCTAACAAAATAAAAAATTTGCCCACAACTTATCGAAATAAGTTTTTAAAAAAATTATCCAGTACATGCTGCCACCTTCTGAGCATTCTTGAGAATGTAAATATATTTATTTTTCGTAGAAAATATCATTTACTACTTTTTTTGTCTTTTTTTGTAATTTTTTCTTTTTTTTCTATGAAAATGATATAATCACTTTTTGTTATCAGGCGAAAGATCAAGGATTAACAAAAAAAAACTAATTGAAATTCAATTAAAAAAATTTAATGTAAAAGATTTCAAAGTACGCAAAAGTTGATACGAAACTGCAGATATTTAAAATATTTTCAGAAATTTTCTATAGTGAATATTCATCAAAAATGTTGCTAAAAATTATTTATTAATAGGTATTTATTATTATTTATTATTATCATATTGACAAATTAAAACAAGAGGGTATCAAATAATTTAGAACAATTTTTTTGGACTGAAATTTAGCCATGAGAATATAAATTTAAGTCCTAAAATTGTCTTAATCTAATTTTCAAAAATTTAAGCTTAAAAATAGTAACATTTTTTTTGTTTTTTTATTTCAAATGTTTTTTGCTTGAAAAAAAATAATAGTACGTTTAAAAGTAGTTACTGCCTTTATCGTATATATATAAATTGAGAATGTATGGGTATTCTTATCTCTCTGCGTAAAACTGCATAACAACGAAATACGCTATTCTTTTTTCTTTCTTGTTTTAATGAGGTCAAAATCGATAAATGTCAACATTAATCCATTTAAAAGAGGTTTATTAAAGAAGAAAAGTATGCCGTCTACCAGTTGAGAATTGTTTTATACTTGCAGGGAAGAAAAAATTCTATCTCCACTTTTTCCATTCAGACAAACTGAATTTTTACTTTTAAAAGAATGTTCGGCCAATTATAAATGAAACAATAACTAAATATAGATAAGAATGAAAAATATTGGAAAAAATATTGAAAAATGATATATTTTCCACGCCAAGAAAAAAATAGACAATGTCAGTCATTAAAGTTTATATAGACGTTCAACATAAATTTTCTTTGGTTCAAAAAAAAAAATTTTGTTTCAAAGAAATTTTATTTGGTTCGAATAAAAATTTTGGTACGAATAAAAATTTTCTTCCAAAGAAATTTTGATTCAAATAAAAATTTTGTTTCAAATAAATATTGGATCAAGTAAAAACTTTGTTTCTAATAAATTTTGGTTCAAAAAAAATCTTTTTTCAAATAAATTTTGATTCATATAAAAATTTTGTTTCAAATAAATTTTTATTTTTTCAAATAAAAATTTTGTTTCGGAGAAATTTTATTTGGTTCAAATAAAAATTTTGTTTTGCAGAAATTTTATTTAGTTCAAATAAAAATTTTGTTTTAAAGAAATTTTATATTTGTTTCAAATAAATTTTGGTTCTAATAAAAATTTTGTTTCGAAGAAATTTTATATTAATTCAAATAAAAATTTTGTTTCAAAGAAATTCTGGTCCAATTAAAAATTTTGTTTCAAACAAATTTTGGTTCAAGTAAATACTTTGGTTCAAATAAAAATTCTGTTTCGGAGAAATTTTATTTGGTTCAAATAAAAATTTTATTTCAAAAAAATTTTATATTTGCTTTAAATAAAAATTTTGTTTCAAATAAATTTTGGTGGAAATAAAAATTTTCTTCCAAAGAAATTCTGATTCAAATAAAAATTTTGTTTCAAATAAATTTTGGTTCAAGTAAATACTTTGTTTCTAATAAATTTTGGTTCAAATAAAAACTTTGTTTCAAATAAATTTTGGTTCAAATAAAAATTTCGTTCGTTTCGAAGTAATTTTATGTTTGATTCAAATAAAAAATTTTGTTTCGGAGAAATTTTATTTGGTTCAATTAAAAATTTTGTTTTTAATAAATTTTATTTGGTTCAAATAAAAATTTCGTTTTAAATAAATTTTTCTCTGGTTGTACATTTCTTTTTATCAGCAGAAAATTGATGATAAAAAAAATTGTTTGACTAATTATTGAGTTTGGAAGGAAGCAAAAAATGGAGTAATTAGAGATTCATCTAAATAGTTTTTCTTTCCAATTGATACATATTTAATGAATGAATTAGAGGGAAAAGTTCAAGGCCGCGTAACATAATCGGCGACATTCAGTATATCTCTGTTGAATTTAGAATGAAAACAGGTAAGATCCCCCACTTAAAGAAGCCATAGAAATGTGGTACGTCGTTTCTTTCCAGGCTCAGTCGCCTCGACATTACAAACTACAAGAGTGTTTCTCTTTAATTAAAAAAAAAGTTGCCATCAAATTTTCGTTTTTTTCAATTTCCCAATTGAACAGTGTTTTTTCTTAAATGCGAAAAAAATACAGTGTCTCTAAAGTCTTTGTTTAAAAAAAAAATTCAGTGATTTATTCAACTGCTAATTAATAACAAACGTTTATAAACAGTCCAATTTAAATTTACATTAAAAAAAGAAATTAAACTAAAAATTAAAAAAATTCCAGTAAATTTTTTTTCAAAAAGTTATTAATTAAAAATAAATTTAAAAAATATATCAGTGATTTTTTTCAACTGCTAATTAATAACAAACGTTTATAAACAGTTCAATTTAAATTACCATTCAAATAAAAAAATTAGAAACAAAAAATTAAGTTCGAATAAATTTTCTTCAAAAAAATAACGAAATTCGAGTTCATTATTTTCAGTAAAAGGAAACAGAAAAAATATCGAACTGTAAATAGAGTAAATTGTAACTCATCACATGTGAATCAAAATTACGTAAAACTCAATGATCTAATGTTATAAACTTGAAAAACAAAATTGCGAGTTATTTTTTTATATAAATTTTCGATTTTTTAAAATTTTTTTTCTCAATTTCTTCGAGAAAATAATTTTTTATTAATACCCAATTTAAATTTTTGATAAATTGTAATTTTATCTATAGGACAATAAAATGTAGAAAAAGAAAAATTAAAAGAAGCAAAAATTGTGAATGAAACTAAAAGAAACGATTTTTTTTTAATTAAAAAATTGATGATTTCTTAATAATAACATTTTTTAATATTTAGAATATTAAAAAGATATTGAAAAAAATTAGAATTGTCCTTTTTTAAATTGAATTATAATAAAAAAAATTTAAATTTGTATTAATTGAAACTTTGAAAGAATTAATAATTATAAAATGGTTAGATAAATAAATATAAAGTTCCAATCATATCATTTTATCTTTCTATACAATATTATGTAATACTGATTATACTAATCGACAAATTTTAGATTTCTTTGTAGGTAGCAGAAAAATAAAATCTTTTTCTTCAAATTATTACGAATTTTTAGAAAACTTGTTTCTTATGTTTTGACAATTTTATTGAATTCTTTCAAAAATTGATAACGAAATTTATATTCATAGATATTTATAATAATTTATCATTTATATAATTTATAATTAAATTAAGTAAAAATTATGTGATACAAATAAATATTTATTTGAGGCAAATAAATATTTTTTTGATGCAAATAAATATTTTTTTAAGCAAATAAATTTTTTTTGATACAAATAAATATTTTTTTAATAGAAATAAGTATTTTTTTGATGCAAATAAATATTTATTCAATAGACAAGTAATAGTTTATTTGAAACAAATATTTTTTGATACAAAAAAGTATTTATTTGAGCCAAATAAATATTTATTTAATGCAAATACATAAATATTTATTTGATAGAAATAAATATTTTTTTGATGAGACGCTTAATCATTAAAATTTTTCTCAGTGAATAATTATTTATAATAATCATATAATTAATATAATTATAAATTATAATAATTCAATTTATAACTAAAAATTTTCCTTAGAATTTATAAGCCACGAAAAAGTACCGGAAAAGTTACAATACTTTTATATAATAATTTTTTTTTTCATTTCTTGAGGATAAAAAACGAATTTAAATTTTTAAAAAACAAAAATACTTACAAAAATGTATGTGACAATGACATATTTCACGAAATCAAAGTTTTGGAATTGAAAATACTGCCTAATAAATATTGCAATGCGAAAGAATAAAAAAGTGAGATGTGCTGAATCAAGACTCTAAGGAAGAATATAAAATAAAAAAGAAATGACGTGGTAATTAAAAACTGGAAGTGATGAGAATTCAATTACAACAATTATGTTAATTATTGTGAAAGTGTAATAAATGTTTGGGGAATTATTTAAAGAAATGTTAACTTTAATTGGCGGTCTAATTGTAATTTACTTCGTCTATGTAATCATCACGAAAAAAAATGGTAATCATTATTCAAGAGGACAATTTATTTAAACAGCAACAAAAATAATTAATTATTAATTATTTATTTATTTATAATATAAATCAATTATTTATAATTACTGATTAGATTCTATAAAGAAAAATTTATTTGATTCAAATAACCGATTACTATTTATATATTTAAATTATTTTATCAATTAAATGTTTAATTGAAACAAATAATTTTTATTTGAATAAAGTAAATTTTTTTTCTATGTAATTTTTAATTTAGGTTTAAAAACTTTATAATTAAAATTAAAAAATTAAAAATTAAAACTATAAAATTAAAAATAATTTTGTGAATTTAAATCTACTTTAAATACCAAAAGGTGCCGAATTTCAGTCTATCAAGCTATTCCTCTGCCCTGAAGGAGAAATGAGAAATATGCAAAGAGGGGATTATTAAAAAATTGCAAATATTGAGCTCTTTCACAATATTAATGATAGCCCAGGAATTAATTCCTTTCTCACTTTCTTCAATTAGTTTTCTTTTCTATTTGCCTTTAGCACTTAATTTAATTATAACGTATCATGAATTTTTGTTTATTTATTTACATTTATTTTTCTCGCAAGAAATTGCAATATTGTAGAGAAAAAAAAATTCAATAAATTTAAAAACAAATTTATTCAAAAATATAAAAGAAAACATTTAGAAATTCTCAATTATTAATATTTACTGTGAAAAATAAAAATATAAATTATTATAAAAATCCTCCTTTATAATTAGATTTTTTTGTCTTTTTTTTCTTTCAAACAAAAATAAAAACGTGAAATGAAATAATAAAAACAAATAAAATAAAATTTCTCCGAGTTGAATTAAAAGTGAAGGAGAAATTGCTTGTGACTGATCAACCAGTATCGTCAAAGTTGGCACTTGATTTAAGAAAGTTGCACAAACTTGTCTTCTAAATAACTTAGAAACTCTCTTATGGCAATTTTTCGATAACATTTTTTTATTCGATATTTTTTTCTTACAATTTTCCGATGACAATTTTTATTCACAATTTTTTTCTTTTTTTTTTTTGCTATTTTTTATAATATTTTTTTATTCAAACCAAAAAGAATATAAATATTTTATAAATATTACAAATATTTCTTATTACACTGCGAAAAAATTACTTGATTCAAATAAATATTTTTTTTATGCGAATAATTATTTCTTTGATGCTAAAAAATATTTTTTTGATGCAAATAAAAATTTTCTTTGATGCAAATCAATATTTCTTTGATGCAAATAAAATTTTTCTTCGATGCAAATAAATATTTCTTTGATGCAAATAAAAAGTTTTTTAAATAAATAAATATTTCTTTGATGCAAACAAATATTTTTTTGATGCAAATAAAATTTTTCTTCGATGGAAATAAAATTTTTCTTTGATGCAAATAAATTTTTTTTAAGCTTAGAAATAGTTTTTTAGAGCAAATAAAATTTTCTTTAAAGCAAATAAATATTTTTTTGCATCTAAGAAATATTTTTGATAGAATAGATAAATAGAAAAAAAAATGGACCAGTAATCGTTTATGTGAATCAAATAAATTTTGTTTCCGGTGTAAAATTACGGAAAAAGAAAATAAAATTTTTTGTTCATAAAAAGTATTAAATAAATTTTGAAATAATATTAATTAACTTTTGTTATTAGACAAAAGTACAACGAATACGGCGAGCATGGCCCAAATGGCACTCAAAGAACTTGTGGAACGTGTTGTCGAGGAGGCAAAAATGCTGCCAGGATTAAGAAGTTCTAAAGCGGAGAAAGAAAAGGAGAATTCAACCTTTGAAGATCTTCTAGCCACAGCCATACTTAATAAAGTAATTTTTTCAAAAATCAAAAACCAAAATTTCAATACCATTTTTATTCCAAAATTAAAAAACAATTTTTTTTCATTTCACAGGTGATAGAAAAATTTCAAAACGATTACGTTGACGGAAATAGAAATATCTTATCAGAAATATCTCCCAATAAGAAAAAAAATAGTTAGTATTAATATTATATTAAAAAGTATTTAAAATATCAATTTCAATGTTAATTTCAATGTTAATTTAATTACATACAAATTAAAAAGGAAAAAAGAATAATGGATACATTAAAACAACTTTCCTTTCAGGCGAAATCGAAACTAGTTTTGAAAAAGGACAAGAACAGCTGTCTCTTACGGTAATTGTAAAAGTTAACTTCTCCTTTTCGTTTATTGCAACTTTTTTCTATTTATTTTTATCTATTGAATAGAAAAAAAAGTGTGTTTACAGACTTAGGATTGCTAATTAATCCATTGAACCGTATACATTGTTGCTGCTTTTTTTTTCTTGAATCATTAACAGTTAATGATAGCAGTATCATTCGAGTCATTCGAGAATTATAGAAGAATGCTGTGGAAAATCTGCGTTAAAGATAAACAGCCATGGGAATGGAAGTTATTTATATTGTTCTCTTCACTGTACTGACCTTCCTTAAAATTGACTTGTTCTCGAGACAGGAAAAAAATTATACAACCCCATTTCTTGTGGAATTTTAGAAATTCTGTATGAAATTCCAATTTTTTTCTCTTAATATCAAACTAGGGTTGACACAAAGTTAGGAAAGTCAGGAAATTTTTTCAGAAGTACAGGAAAAATATCAAATTCCATAGAATTAATACACTGAAAAAAAAATTATTTGAATCAAATAACCGATTACTTGTTTATTACAAAATAAATATTTACTTGTATCAAATAATTTTTTTTTGTCAATTTAATTTTTATTTAAACCAATAATTTCAGTAAATACAATTATTTAATTGATTTAAATAAAAATTAATTCATTTAAATAAAATTTATTTGTTTCAAGTAAATATTTGTTTTATATAATAGACAAGTAATCGATTATTTGAATTAAATAATTTTTTCAATTAAATTAACTTAAATAAAAATTATTTGAATCAAATAATTTTATTTATTAAATTGACTTAAATAAAAATGATTTGAATCAAATAAATTTTTTTTAGTGTTTAAAATTTTTTGTTTGTTGTGCAAAAATAAATATTTCTGAAAAACTAAGTCCTTTTTGAAAATTATTAAAAAATAATTTATTTAGAGAGAAATTAAGTTGAAAATTCTAGAAAATAATTGAATTTAACTTTTTATTTTATTTAATTTAACTTTACTTTTTGCCTGATTATTCTAGATAGAAGAGCGCATTGAAGAAGTAGAAGAGGAAAATGACGTGGATTTTTCAAACACTCGACGAGTTCCATTTCCGGAATTTGGAATGGATATTGGTATTTGCACTTTTACGATCTTTTTTTCAATTTAAAAAAAATTTCAATATTGTTATTACTTAAAGAATATTTTTTCGCTTTAAATAGAAAAAAGAAAATTATTAAAAAAAAATTTTTTTTCATTTTTCATTTTTCATTATCCAGTATCACAAGATTCATCGGATGAAAATCAAGAACAGTCAGTTCACGATCATATAACTCCCCTTGAATCGTGGGAGGAAAATTGGCTTTTTCAAAAAAGAAAAATGCAAATTAGATCCGATCCAGTGTCAATGTTGGTTCCATATCCAAGCGAAGACTACAGAGCTCTGATTGGCGATAAAAATGTCGAGGACATTTCCTCTGACGATGAAATCGAACATGAACTGAAATTTGTAATCAGCAGCGCTACTGAATCGTCGGACAATGAGGAGGCAAATGTAATGGAAAAATTGTCATCAACTTTTTTAGGTGCTTTCGAAAATGGAATCGAAAAATTATCAACAACCTTTGGTGGTGATCAATTTTTCGAAAATGGAATCGAAATGGAAGACAATATCGAATTTAAAAAAGGAGATAATTCCGAGTGTAAAAAAGAAAATGAGTTTGAATGTAAAACAGAAGATAATGACGAATGTAAAGCGGGAGATAATTTCGAATGTGAAAAAGAAGATAACTTTCACTGTAAGAAAAAGGAGAACTTCGATTATGAAAAGGGAGATAATTTCAAATTTGTAAAGGAAAATAATTTTCAATCTAAAAAAGAGAATTTCGAATATGAGAAGAAAGAGAATTTTGAATGTAAAAAGAAAGAAGAGAATTTCAAATCAAAGCAAAACGAAATGTTTTTTAATGAAAAAAATGAGACTGAAGAAATGTCTGGTAAGATTTTTTTCCATTTGAAAAAAAATTCACCCTGAGAAAGATTTTATTTGAATTAAATATAATTTATTTAAGTTAAATAAAAATATATTTTTCTCAGAGTCCACTTATTATCTATTTGTTTTAAATAAAAATTTTATTCGAAACTAATTTTTTATTTGAATATTTTATTTGGTTCAAAATAAAAATTTCGTTCCAAATAAATTTTATTTGATTCAAATAAACATTTTATTTAAAACAAAATTGTTTATTTTGAAGCAAATAAAATTTACTTAAAACGAAATTTTTAATGAACCGAAATTTATTCGAAACTAAATTTTTATTTTAATATTTTATTTGATTTAAATGAAAATTTTGTTTCGAATAAAATGTTTATTTGAACGAAATAAAATTCTTTTGAAACAAAATTTTTATTTGAAGCAAATAAAATTTAGATTGAAACAAATAAAAAGTTTATTAGTCCCTGAATCAATTAAATATTTTTTTTCTGTGCGTTGAAAGTAATTTATGAAGAAATATTGAAATTTAATTTTAGCCGAAGATCAAGTTCAACAAGAAAGTGAATATACCGAACATTTTGACACTGCGACGCAAAAACACATGGACAGTTTGACGAAAATGTACGGACCGATGGGAATTGATGAAGTGGATCACGAATCGTCTTCAAAAATTTCTGAATTATCATTATCATCTTCAAAAACTCTTGGGTACGATTTAAAATTTCCATAATCTGTAATTTAAACACAATGATCTTAATCAAGATATCAAAAATTAAATTTCTTCACTAGAAATTTTTTTTGTCACTGAAAATATTTTGTTTCAAAATGCTTTATCAATTTTTGTGAATAAATGAATTAATTAATTAATTAGAAATTAATTAAAATCAAGCAACTTATTTAACCTAAATATTGATCGTTATTTGTTTCTTAATTTAAAAATTATTGAAAACTTTAAAAATCATCAGAAAGTGAAATAAAATTGAAAATCGAAATAGTCGAGATTTTGTGAAATTCTGTTAAAAGTCAGCTTTAGAGATTCCGTGTTGAAAGGAAATTTCTTTATGAAGATAATTTAACATAAAACGAAAATACCACTTTACAGGAAGTGCCGCGACTCTGCGGCTTTCATTAAAGGAGAAAATCTCGAAAATGAAATTGAAGATGAAGTTGAATTGGCCACACCTCCACGACCAGGTAATTTTAACCTGTCTGCAAATTTAATCAAATTTCTATAAAAGAAAAATAAATGGTGAATTAATTTTGTAGACAAAAATAGAAATGTTAAAATAACTAAAATTTTACAAATAACTAAATAAATATAATTAAAAATAACTAAATAATTAAAATTTTTGAAATAATTAAAAACAATAATAATAAATAATTTTGCAATAATTTATTAAAAAAAATGTTAGGTTGTTAGTTATTTTTCGTAATATTTTAAATAATTTGAAATTCTTTTTTTGAATTCTCAGGAACAATCGCAGAACGCGAACACAGAAAGTGGGAAAATGCACGTCCAATTAAAAATAATCCGTATAGCAAGAAAAATATTCAGAAGAGACTTTTGGAACGACAATATAATTGTTACAGTATAATTACTGAGTAAGTGATTGCGATTTTTTTTTCTTACAATTTCTTCTTTTGCAATTTGATTAAAAAAACATTTTTTATTCTTTCCTTAGGAGTAATATTTCAAAATCAAGTGATAAACCTTTACAAATTGTATTAGGAGCGAAGACTGTCGATTTCAAAAGGTAAAACAATTTTTTTAATTTAAGTTAAATTAAATTTAAATCTAATTTAATTTTCTAATTAACTAAAATAATTTAAATTTAATTTAAATAATTAAATTAATTTGAATTAAATTTTGCAATTTATTTTTACTATTTCTATAAAATTAAAAATTAATTGAATTATTAATTTAATTAATAAAATTAATTTTAAATAAAAAAATTCTGATTTTAAAATTTTATCACGAATAAAAAACAGAACAAAATTTCACACAGGTTTGCGAGAGATTATTACATCAACGATGCCATAACTTCTAACGAAGAAAAACAAAGAGATTTAGAAACAAATCAACATTCAAAAATTGAGGTGAGTTATGGTAAATTAAATATCTGCAGTTATTTTAATATAAAAAACGATGAGAATTTATTTAACGAGATTAATAACGCAATTAATCGAAAATTATCAAAAAATACGAAAACTGCAGAAAATATCGCAAATAAAAAAGACATTCCTCTCAATTATAATAATAATAAATTTTATAAAATTAAAAATTCTCTAAAAAGAGATTTTTTAAAACTGATAAATATTCGAAACAAACAAATCACAATAAATCCTCTATTTGATTATGAAAATAAAAAATCAGAGAATGAGTTTGAACACGATTCGGAAAGTTCCCTCGAATTTAAAAATAATTTCGATTTCATAAATATCCATCAAAAGGATTATGACTCGAGAAATAATTTTCGATTAGCGAAAGAAAATCAAATGACTTCTATTAATGGAAAAAGATATTGGAATTTTCATGCTGGGAATTATCACACATTTGGTGGAATTGGAAGACGAAAATTTCAGGAATTTAATAGTACAACGTTTAATAGTAATCAGTTAAATGAAATAAACTCACAAAGCTTTTGAGAATTTCTTGCAAGAATTTTGGAGATTTAAAGAATTAAATTCACTTGGCAGAATTATTTCAATTTTATGCAAAAAAAAATAAAATTTGGAACTTTTCTTAATTAATAATTAAAAACCTTTTGTTTACTATTTTATTTATTTTCTGTTTACTTTTTATTTACTCTTTTTATTTTTATTTTTACTATTTTAATTTTGTATTTACTGTTTCTATTTTATTTTTTATTTACTATTTTAATTTTGTATTTACTGTTTCTATTTTATTTTTTATTTACTATTTTAATTTTGTATTTACTGTTTCTATTTTATTTTTTATTTACTATTTTTATTTTATTTACTATTTTTATTTTGTTTTTTATTTCCTTTTTTAATAACTAAATATTTATTTAACTGTTCAACGGCAAATGAATCCATTTTTACCGTATTCTGAATCCTGATCGCAATAAATAAAGCAAGTGAGTATTTTAATCGAATTTTGTCTAGACTAACATGTTCTCGTGAGAAGTGTCACGATTTTAATTAACCCACAATAAATCTTCCAATTCCTTAATTTTTTCTAATTCAATTTTCAAAAATGCCACACAAGGACAAAGTTTAAAATTAAATTTACAAATCTTCATCTAAGACGAAGAGAGAAAAATCTAACAAAAATAGATAATTTTTCTAATACCTGAGAATAAGAATTGAAAACCAATTGTTGCCTTTCAATTTCCCATGGAGTCTATAAAATTATATAACGAAAATTATTTAATTTGTTTCAGGATGATATCATAGATTATGAATCAAATAGCCTCGTGAGTGGAGAAGGTCAATTAAAAGTTTCCAATTGTCAGAAGAATAATGAAGAAGCAGCAGCCATGAGAAGTTCAGGGGAAATAATAATACCATCGCAAAGTTGGAAAAATTCCGATGTTGAAAAATTATTTGAAAAAGAGCGAAGAAATAATAAGAATGAAATAAATGCAAGATTCAATAACAAGGATAGTAAAAATCATTGTGATATTAATTATGAAACTTCAAAATCATCTCAACAGAGAGTAATAAATAAATTGGATTTAAAATCATTTGGATATGAATGTGGTTTGAGACGAACGCAATCGATTCAATTTGATAGTAGAAATCACAGTCAAGCGCAGGAACAAAAACCAAAGATTGTCAAAGAAAAAAATGAATTTAATTCGAGTGAAATTGAAAATGACGACGATTTTCAATATCCAATGAGTGGCATATTTTCAGCGAAATCAGTGCCAAATATTGCGGATATTGATTTTTCTAATGATGAAAAACAAAATAGGAGGAAAATTTTTGTGAATTCAGTGGAAAATCTTTCGAGTGAAAATTCAAAGGGTTCGATTCCAATTTTACCATCGGTAAGAAAACTCGCTAGAGCGTTTAGCAAATCAACTGAAATTAATTCTTCAATGGTGAGTTGTTTGTATTGCAAAATTAATATATTACAATTAGGGTAAGTGCGGGTATAGTCGGACAGTACTAGTAGTCGGACACTTTCGTGTTTTTTGACAAATAAATAATAATGCATTGTGATAATTGCTTTAAAAAGTATACTAGACGAATGTGTGAAGTTTATATTTTATTAAAATAGTGTTATTTTCGAAAATAATTAAACAAGAAATATTTTATTTAATGCTTTAAAAATCATGGTGTCCGACTATAGATACAGCCATTTTCGAGTAGCGCGATGAGTGGCACAAAGTTTTGTTGATAATTAATCATAAATATTAAAACGTATAGGGTCTAAATATTATATTAATAACTTCTAATATGCTTTAATTCCATTTTCCAGCAAATAGCAATTAAAAAATTATCTTTTTCACTTTATAAATTCAACATATCTAAACGATGTCCGACTATAGAAACAAGGGGAAAAAGTGTCCGACTACTAAAGCATTCGTAATTTTTTATTAAAATGTTTATATTTTATTAAATACTCAACTATTTGTAACAAATTTATATGATTTTTAATCCTGAAGAACTCCTTTAATTAATAATGTGCTTATAAACACAGTAGATATTTGCTATTTCAAGAAAAAAAGCATAATTTAAGATTGTATCCTTAAGTGTCCGACTACTAGTGCATTTACCCTATTTAGTATTTAATGTTTTACAGAGTTGACACAAAAATTAAATTTTGTTTTTTCCTGACTTTTCCCTGAATTCCCTGATCTGTGGGAATTCTGTTTTAATAATATTAATATTCATATTTTAATATCTCTTTTTGTTAGCTAAAAATGGAGAAAAAGAGACCAACGACACCTGAAATTCTTCTCGTTGAAAAACCAAGACAGCTTGAACAAAACTCATCCGAAAATGAAAGAAACGCAGAAAATAATAAAAGTTCAATTGGCGATATCAGTATTATTTCTCCTGGTAAATTGAAAAATAATATTCAATTTTGGGAACAACTACAAAAGCAAAGTTAACAATTATCACTGTTATGAAAATATCGATATAAACAGATATCTAATAATCTAGATTTTTAAATGTAAAATACTGTTTTTTATACGCTCATTTAATTTTAAAGTCTTGTAAAATTTTAGTTTATTGCCATTCAATGTATTGAAATTTATTCATTGAAACCTAAAATCAATGAAGGGCGAATAATGTTATAAGAAGGAAAATATCTGCCATACGATTGTAAATTTAAAACAAATAAATAAATTATAATTACTATTAGAAAAAATAATTAAAATACTACTGGAAGAATTAAAACTAAACGATTTAAACGATTCGGATAAAACTAAATCTAAAAACGATTTTTCTTAGAGAATTTATTAATAAAAAAAATTAGTAATAAATTGTTCGGACCTTATGGAAAGGCACTTTCTCTAATTCCTGGGCATGTTGCCTTCGATAAAACCATAAATAAAAATCCACTTGAATAGCATTGCAGTCCAAATCTGGTGACTGTGTTTTAATTTCCTTGACAATTCTCTCAACAACTTCGATTGAACATCCTCGAATTTCGATTTCTTCCTCGGAATCTGCTTTCATTTCTATTTCTAAGTATAACAGAAAGAAAGAAAAAGTAAAAAAGCAACTTCATAGAGAAAAAGAAAATTCTTTTAAACAACTCATGTTTAAAAAATTATTTTTTGAATAATATTCTACAATTTACATACCAGATTCAAGTGAATTGAGTAAAGATGAAGTGTAATTCAAGGCATCAAAGTGTACGAGTACTTGTGGAACTCGATAATCAGCGAACATCGTCAGTTCATCAAGATCAGGAAAATTTCCCAAGCCTTTTCCTTTGAAACAAGCCCAAATATCAGCAACGACTATCTGCGCTCTCTTGTAAAATGAAACTGTCAAAAAGAAAAGAAATTTTTTAAAATTTTATTATGAAAAATTAATTAATTGATAAATTCATTATTAATACCATTTTTCGGGGAGATTTTTTGTAAATCTTTAATCAAATTAATAACTAGATTTAAGTACAGACTTCGCACTCGATAATTAATTTTAAAAAATTTTCTTTCAGAGAAGAATTTTATTATTTATAAAAATAATTGAATTTCTTCCAATAACTTTACTAAAATTTTTTAAAATAATTTAATTTTTTTTACGAATTTTATTAATATTTTTTAAAATAATTTAATTCTTGCGAAGAATTGTATTAAAATTAAATTGAAAATAGAATTCCTGTGAATAATTTTATTATATTTATAACAAAATAATTAAATTATTTTGAAGAATAAAATTGTATAAAAATTTTGTTAAATAATTGATTTTATCGAAATTTTTAGAAAATGCTATTCTAAATTAATTGAATTTTTGTGGAAATTTTATTATTTATATAGAAAAAAAATGAATTTTAGATGAATTTTATCAATTTTTTTTTAAATAATTGAATTCTTTTCGGAAATTTTATGAAAATACTAGATATTGAAAATAATTGAATTTCGAATATTTTTTAAAAATAATTGAATCGTTTTAAAGAATTTGCTTATAAATAATAAAAAATAGAATAATTATTGAGCGAAATTTGTAATTAAAGTTAATTATGTTTAATAATTATTTTAATTATTATGATTAATTATTATTTTTAAATGTAAATTCTTTTCCAGTTTTTCACTTACCTTTCTGGTCTTGATAAACACCTTCGTCGCGGAAACAAACAAAATCTTTGACAATAATATCTAACAATTTTAATGCTGATCCATTTGATTGTTTAACACATTCGAGAAATGTGCCTATAGTGATAAATGATAATAAATTAAATAAGTTTCCATTCTTTTTCACTATATTCAAAGAAACTTTAACGAATTTTGAATATTATAGTACCATTATATTTTTCAAGAAGAACTTTTCCAACCTCTTGTAAATTTTGCACTCTTTCCTCAATTAAAGGAATCTGAACCGTACCGGAATCACTTCGAAAAATATTCTCTAACTCTTTTCTCGTTATTTTCGAATAATAACCAGGATCCAAAATTGGAGTCCCCTCCTAAAAAATTTATCAATCGGGTATTAAGTTTCGAATAAAATTATATTTTTTCCACTTTCAACTTCGCTAAAAAAAAACTTCGCTTCATGGAAAACACCGAAATAGTCTTTGTTTCTTAAAAAATAGATTCTTCGGTTTTGACGAATTTTCAATAGATTCTTTTCTATTCTTTTTTTCTTTGAAATTTTCCTACAATTTCTTCAATTATGATAAAATAATTTAATAACGATTTTAAATACCTCTAGACTTCGTTTAACAGCAGCACATAGAGCAAAATATCCACTTTCTCCCTTCACTTCCCAATGGACATCATTCCTTTTCCTCCAGAAGCAAAAATTCAAGGTATTTAGCACGAAAATCCAATCAATTACTTTCGAGTCATATTCTTTTGGTAAAAATTCATGATTGAAGAAATTTTCCTTCGAGATTTCTCCGCTCTTCAATCCTTCGAGAATCTACAAAAACATCCAAGTTTCAAAAAACGGATTTTTGACAACAAATGTAAAAATATTTACTTATTAAGAACGAGGAGAATTTATAAGTATATAACAAAAATGAATGTACGAATAAAAAAAAAATGAAATAATGCCAACTTACAAATAAACAATAAATATTTCTAGATATAAAATTAATAACAAACTTACCAAGCATGAAATATCCTTCACCCCTTTTTCGTTAATGAAAACATTCTTTGAATGTTGACTTATAAATTTCGCCGAATCTCTTGGTAATAAAGTTATACAACTTTTGTTTTCTTCCATTTTTAACACTTTGGTTTTATTGAATAATAATAAAAAAGTTTAGAAAATTATTAAACAATTATTAATTAATTAAAATCATTAAAATATTGCCTACTCTGTAGATTCTTTATATTATGTTTTGAGGTTATGTTATTAAACCGGAAGAACCGGCTAAAAAGCGCTTCGTCCACACGCATGTGCAGAGTGCTCACTCCGCTCCTCCAATCAAATGCAAGCGTTACAGGCGCGAATTTTAAATATTCTAGATTTTGAAATTCGCGCCTATTATTTGATTGGTGCAGGGAAATGAGGCATTTTGCGCAAGCGCTGCATATGCGCGTTTTAACCTGCTTTAGTCACGTGACCTTAGAGAAACCAAACAAATCATGGACGTCAAATTCGACGCTGTATTAATTTTTCTAAAACTATAAAAACTAAAGTTTATTTGTTTACAAAACAATAATAAAAGGATACATCTGTCGAATAATTACTTCAGGTAAGAGTACAAGTATTTGGGTGTCTTTTTTTTAAACTTTTTGTCAATTTTATCGCAACCGAAATATGTCTCAGAATTTACATTTTACACAGCACGTTGTTTTTTATATACAATTATTTAAATATATAAAAGTACGGAAAGTATTAAAATAAATTCTATTTATATATATATGTTATTAAATTTTACTTATATATATCGTAATTCATTAAATTTTATTTATTAATATATGTTTGAATTTATTTCCTTAATAGGTAGTTTCGTTTTTCGTAACAAAACTAAATCTTTCACAAACGCATATTTATCTGTTTCAATTATTCATAACGAAAATCAATATTACTACACACACAAAACTTATTTTACTTGAATTAAAAATTTATATCAGATAATACGAGACGGTGCTCGAACAGGTAAAAGTATTTTAAAATAATATGGACTCTACGGAGCAAAAATGAAAAATTACTGACAAAAATATAACCAGTCAAAGTTCTTTTACAATTTTCAAATCCGTTTGTTTACAGTATTCAATTTTACAAAATTTTAATTATTCGTAAATTCTTCGATTAAATATTTATTAGAAAATGGAAACTTCAAATAATTTTAAAAAATTCAATTCAACTTTTTCAAAAAAATTAATTTCAAAATTCAATTATTTCGAAAAATTCACGCTATATTGCTTTTAATATTCAATTATTATCTAAAATTTTAACTAAAATTCATTTTTAAATCAATTTTTATTAGAAAATTCTACTAGAATTCAATTATTTAAATACAAAAACAAATATTTTATTGAATAATTCAATGTTTCTTAAAATTCAATTCCCATAAAGAATTTTATCAACATATTTTAAAATAATTGAATTCTTTTGACGAATTTTAATAAATTTTTTAAGAATAATTAAATTTTTCTAGAAATTCGATTAAAATTGTATTAAAAATAATTAAAACTCTGCGATGAGTTTTTATTATTTATGAAAATAATTGAATTCTTGTGATGAATATTGTTATTTATGAAAATAATTGAATTTTACAATGAATTTTACAAAAATTCCTGAATGTAATTGAATTTCGGCGAAGAATTTTATTAATTTTGAAAATAATTGAAATCGTTCGAAAAATTGCGTTAAATTTTTTGAAATAATATTACCTATATTAAATATTTAAAAAATTGAATTCTTTTGGAAAATTTTATTAAAATAGTAGAGATTGAAAATCATTAGAATAAATATTGAATTGAAGAAATTTCCTGAAAATAATTGAAATTTTGCCTAGAATTTTATTAAAATTTTTGAAAGTAATTGAATTTCGGAGAAGAATTTTATTACTTTTGAAAATAATTGAAATTTTTAAGTGGATTTAAACAATTTTTGAACATAATTTAATTTCTGCGAAGACATTACTTTTGAAAATAATTTAAATTTTAAATAATTGAATTCTTTCGACGAACTTTAATAAAAATTTTGAAGAATAATTATACATTTTTCAAGGAATTTGATTAAAATGGTATTAAAAATAATTTATATTCTACAATGAATTTTATTATTGATAAAAATAATTGAATTCCTAAAAAGAATTTTATTATTTACGAAAATAATTGAATCCCTGTAAAAATTGTATTATTTATGAAATTAATTGAATGATTGCGAAGAAATTTATAAAAAATTTGTAAATAATTGATGACAATTTTTGAAAATAATAGAAATTTTGCTAAGAATTTTATTAAAATTTTTGAAAATAATTGAATTTCGAAGAAGAATTTAATTATTTCTGAAGATAATTGAAATTTTTACCTATTTCGAGGCCTGTACGAGACTAAATTACTTTTTGTACACGATGGTGTAATAAATAATAAAGTGTATAGATTTCAAAAAACTTTATTATAAAAAACAGTCCCACAATTAATAGAATACATTCCAAACACCTCGTTCATCAAGCATATTATTAACTTAAAAAAAACTGATACATATTAAATGTAAAATATTGAAAAATGACATTTTGTATAAGTACAGAATCAAAATTTTAAAGTGTCATCACTTTATTCCATTTAATCCATTTAATAATACAATATAATTCAAAAAGAATTTTATTTTAAGATACACTCGATTGTTGATTATTCCTAAAGTTGTATTATTTCATTTATTATAGGCAACTATTTTCTGTAAAGTTTGATAATTGTAATTTCTATTCAACATTTATTTATTCTCTCCCCCTGTGTTTTTTTTACTCACTCACATACACAAATACACATTCGTACGCGCGCTCTAAAATTCTCTTTTTTGAAAGAGAACATTTAATTCGACATCAGCATTATTGTATTTAACTACTTATTACAAAAATGATAAAATTTGCAATAGTTTTTTTTTACACATTCAAAGTGAGTTAATTTTTTCTTTTTTGAATTCTAAAGACTCACTTAGAAATGTAATAATGATCGCTTATAATTTTTTTTTTTTAATTAGAGCTGAAAATAAATCTTGAGAAAATTACAATTGTTACATATTACAGACGCGATTCATTCATTCAAATAACATATTTACACATTATTTTCTTTTTCTTTCAACGCAAAAAACGAACGGAGTAAGGCATGTTATTTTTTTTCGTGTTACTTGTCTGGTTGTGTATGCAATATAGCACCAAAAAATTATTTAAAATTTTATCTATGTTATGTAGTTGAATAATAAAATTTGACAACGTACTCATTGGCTGTAATAGTCATTAAAAAATAATAGGGAGTGTTTCTTAGTTTAAAAGAAAAGAGTAGAATATATTTATCTTTTTTGTATAAAGTTTGGTAAAAAATATGGGCTGTGAGAATTTTTCTTCAACTATTGTGCATTGTCTTAGATTTAAAAAAGAAAAAAAAAATGATTAGGAAGGAAATGAAAATTTTCGAAATGAAAATTTCGGCACAGCCCATGAAAAAATTGGCCCTTATTGGAGAATATATTTATATCGCAGTTAATAGGATAAATCTTTCATTTCAAAGTTTGCTTTTCATATTCATCACACCTCCAGACTTTGACCCGTTTAGCAAAATGTGCTTTTTTTTAATTAATTCTCTTAATATATAAAAAAATCTAGTTCTATTGACTTTTAAGCTCTTTGCCAATACTATAGGAGACAATTTTGTTCCAATCGATTTTAGTTCGCATGACAGGTAATTGCCTTCGTAAAGCCTTAAACGTTGTGTCTGACATTGTTTGATAATTTTCAGATATTGCAGTCTGATAATCGTTCTCTGATTCCTCGACGAGTCGTATTAATTCCTTAGCAGTTTGTTTCTCGGATGAGATAGGCAGACTTTCTTTCACATCTTTACTACTGACTAATTGAACATTTCCGTCCTCGTAATAGTGTACTTGTACCTTTAAACAACCTCTTAATTCTGCAGTACCGGAACTTGTACTAAAACTCACTGTCCATACTGAACGCCAGCGTCCATTCCAGAAATTTTTAGGTTGAAATTGGTGATCCTCTATGCAAGCAGTTAGAGTTATGTTCCCTGTAAAAAGAATTTCGTTTTAGTAAAACAGGGTTGACACAAAAATTTAGTTTTGTTTTTCCCCGACTTTTCCCTGACTTCAAGACAAAATTTTGACAATTTCCCTGACCCTAAAGAATAAATTGATTCAATCTAAAAATTAATAGATACATAAAAATAAATTGTATTACATTTATTTACGAATTTCTTAAATTGTAAAATTATTCGTTTTTAACAAAAATTCTTGTTAAAATCGATTATTTTTAATAATTTTCGAAAAAGTTCTTTGAGAATTTTCAAATTCATTTGTTTACAATATAATTTTACAAAATTTCAATTATTCGTAAATTTTTCATTTAAATATAAATATTTGAAAATAAAAACCTGAAATAATTTCAAAAAAATCCGCAATTAAACTTTCTCAAAAAAAATTAATTCCACAGAATTGTAGGTAAAAATTTTATTATTTATGAAAATAATTGAATGATTGCGAAGAAATTTATAACAAAATTTGTAAATAATTGAATTCCTGTGAAATTTTTAGTATTTTCTGCAAATAATTAAAGGTTTGCGTAGAATTTTATTAAATTATTTTTAAATAATTGAATTCTTTTAAAAAGTTTATTAAATTGGTAGTTATTGAAAAATCATTGAATTGAGGAAAATTTTTGAAAATAATTGAAATTTTGCCAAGAATTTTATTAAAATTTTTGTAAATAATTGAATTTTGAAGAAGAATTTAATTATTTCTGAATATAATTGAAATTTTGACCAGAATTTAAAAAATGTTTTAAACATAATTAAATTTGTGAGAAGAATTTTATTACTTTTGAAAATAATTGATTGTCTGTAATTATTTGTATCTTCTTCAAAATTCAATTCGTTCTTAGTGTTTTTGTCTAAAATTCTTCTATAAATCCATTATTTTTAATAATTAATTAAATATGTATATATATTAAAAAATTTAACTAATTTCAGAAGAATTTCGCAAAACATAATTTTTTTTAAAAACAAACCTCCTTGGCTCTTTCCAAAGACAGAGCAAGCTCCATGTCTGTAGTGATTTTGAGTGTAGGTTGTTATTTCTTCTTGTAGAGCAGATCTCCAGGGCTCTGCAGTCGAATCCGGTTCGTATGCCTCATAATCCTGAGCTTCTTTTCTCAAATGATCGTATTTAAAATTCTGTTTACTCCGAGCATCGTAAAATCTCGAACCTCCCAAGTCATTGTGCTCGGTTATAAGTGCCGGATATTCACTTCCCTCTATCTGAATGCGAAAAAAATCAAACTTGTTAGAAAAATATTAACATATTTTGTTTTGAAAATAATCCTTTTATATAAAGTTCCCGACCTTTTTTTTAAATTAAAACACTCAAGCAATTTCAATTTCCAAAAACATAGATGTCTCACACTCTCACCCTACATTTCAACCTCAAAATAGGTCACACACTATCATCATTATCCAGCAGATAAAACGATAAAAATAAACTCCTTTCAAAACAATTTTCACGACAAATCACCATAAAAAGAAAATTACGAAAGTCATGATCGAAAAAAGTAAGTTTATTTAGCTTTCGAGAAAAAAAAGAGAAATGTCAATAACCTTTCGATAAAAAAAAGGATTTCGGCAATAAAGAAAAGAAAGTAAATTATAAATTGTATAGTAATTAATTGTTCCGAGTAATCCAAGGAATTAGGGATCAAAATTCGAGTATGTTGTTTGAATAAAAAATTGTTTTAAAAAGAAAATTGCAAGTTTTCAGGAAATTGTAGGTACCTTAACAGGCGTGAGCTGGTCCTTGTTGTAAAGTGCAAATGCACAAGACGCGCCCTCCTTTAATAAATTATCATTATTCAATAGAACTCTCACATCGTTAAAAACTTCATTAAACTCGCCAGGAGGCGAATGCAAAATAAAATTCGAAACTATTCGCACTTTTTCTTGATCAGGAATCACATCTCCATCCGCCGCCATCTTATCTTACCTTTACAACTGTACGCGCACGCACACCAACATAACCCAACTTAACCTAATGTGTCAAACGCCCTATACTCACAATACGATAAGACGCGGGTGAATCATATTAAATGTATACAATATATACCCATAAATATCTTTTTCTTTTCGAATAAAAAAAAATTTAATACTCCTAATAATTTGTCGAGTAAAAAACTGTTAATTTTGATTTATTTTTTCGTAATTACTACGGTTATTACAAAGGAAAATTTGTCCGTTTTTCCATAAAACTGTTATGATTCCTTTTTGATTTAAATTTATTTTGTATACAATATATATAAGTATTAGTATTTCATTCTATTATTTTATTTGAAAGGAAGAAAATAATTTTTTATTACTAATTACTAATCTTAGAAAATAGAAATTTTCTTTATTTTTTAGGTTATGTTTTTTAAGAGTGAAATATTCTAATTATATTATTGTTATTTTAATTTTTTCTTTTTTTCTTATTTAGATTAAAGGAAATGATAATAAGGGCAAAAAAGTAAGAATATTTACATTTAAAACATTTTTTAAATATTTGTAAATAAAAGTTATATTGATTTTTTTGTGTTTGTTTTTTTTCAGGGATTGTAAACATCTTGAAAACAATGGCTGATATTCCAATTATTAGCGATATCCTTTTAATGAAAGAAGGATCGTGCTCGGACACCTGCCGCAGTAGTATAATAGGTTTGTCAATTTTATTGTTTTCTTTTATTTCATTTCTTTATTTTCTTTTCTTTGATTTATTTTGAATTTCATTTCTTTCTTTTCTTGCGTCAAAAAAGGGTTGCCACAGGTCAGGGAAATCAGGGAAAAGTCAGGGATTTTTATTAAAAGTACTGGAAAAAATTAAATGTTTATGATTTATAAGAAAATTATGAATTCTTATGTCTTTGTTTGCCTCATAAACAAATTCTCAAAAAAACCTTAAATTTTTTCTATCTTTGACAATAATTTATTTTAAATAACTTAATTCTATTGAAGAACTGCCATAAAGTTATAATGAAATATTATTTTGAAAAATTTTAATTTCAATTCTGTTGAAATTATTTTCAATTTTAGAAATTTTAACGCAATTCTTTGAAGGAATTCATAACTATCTTAATAAATATTAAAATTTTTTAAAGAAATTCAATTATTTTCAAAAATTTTTTTAAAAATTCTCGTCAACATTTCAATTATTTTTATAAATAGCAAAATTCTTCGCCGAAATTCAATTATATTCAGTAATTTTTATAAAATTCAATTATTTTCATAAATTAAGGAAATTCGTAAATAAATGTATTAGAACATTTTTTTGAGTATCTAATAATTTTTAGAGTGAATGAGAATATTCTTTAAGGTCAGGGAAAGAGTCCAAAAATTTGTTTGGAAACTAGAGAAAAACAAAATTTAATTTTTGTGGCAACTCTGAAAAACAGGGATAATGTGAAAAAATTAAAATATTACTTAAGGGGACATTCATTTTTCTCTAAAATAGAGAGAACGTTAGTGAAAAAATTATTTCTCCTAATTTGTTCAATACATCGAATTCTGTATAATAAATAAAATATTCAATTCTGTAATTCTGTAATTTTTTTCAAATTTCTTATTAATTAAGAATTAATTTGAATTCGAATGTACAACTATATTACATGTAGGAAAATTTATTTTTTCTTTTTTAATGATAAATTTGTTTTCAGGTTTATCGTCTAAAATTACGAGTGGGTTCGTGTGAAATAATGTAATTTTCTGAAAAAAAAAATGTTTTAAAGGAAAAAAAGATGACAAATTGAATGTCCTCTTAAACATTATAATTAACGAATGATAAACGTAAGGAATAAATCTAAACCACTATGAAAGATATTAGGGAACGTCAGTTTGTGAGCAAACTCGATCGCTATCAACTTGAAGACAAATATTTGCGGGTGCTCGAAGAAATGGAAAGTTTGAAAAAACAATCCAATCAACAAGAAGATAAACTTAAAAGACTGACTACTAAATTAATGAGAGTTTCTGCAAATCCTTCGGCTTTTGTTAATCTTCATGATATTTGTAATGACAAGGAGAGAATTTCTGCTTTGGAATGCGAAAATAATAAGGTTCTCCCTTAACATTCGATTCGTCCTATTTTTTATTTATTTATTTTTTATTATTTCATTTTAGACGAATAATTATTATTCTTATTATTAATTATAAATTATTTTTTCCTTCTAGTTAAAAAATAAAGTAAATGTATTAAGAAATCAGTTATTGTGTTATGTAAACCAAAGATTATCGCCTAAGAAATTTCACAAATTTATGGTAGGAACACCAAAAACTGAAAAGTAAGTGAAATTTTTCTAAAAATATTGTAGTAAATTTTTAGTGTTTGTTTTGGTTTTATTTTTTTATTTTCTGTTATCGTAGAAACTCAAAGTTGAAAACCGACTCTAGTCAATTTTTGTCACCAAATAATGAAGAGGATTTGCAAAAATTTCAAGTACGTATAATTAATTTTCTATAATTTTCTAAATAATTACAAATTTTCTAAATTCTTTTATTTTTTGGTATTTGTTTAAGGAACTTGAATCACAATCGAAGGAAATGACATTTAGAATTTCGGAACTCGAAAGTGAATTAGTGAATCGTGATACTGAGAATCAAAGGGAAAAAATTGCGGACAATATTAAACACATTCGTAATTTGCGTTATATTAATGAATGCACTGGACAGCTTGTTGTGTTTGAAAATGAGAATAAATCTCTAAAATTAGAAGTCGAGAATCTGAGAAAACTTCTCGCCGACACAAAAAAGTGAGCATAACATTAAATTTTCGTTATAATTTTAATTTTAATGTAATTCTTTTCAACTGTTTTGTATTATTAATTTAAAATTTTTATTCTTTTAAAAACAGAATAAACAAAGAGATGACATCTTCGCTGCTAGTGGAAAGAAAGAAACTAACCGAAATGGATTTGCAAATTTTCAAAACAAAAGACTCGGAACTTTCTCTCAGGGAAAAAGATGAGCAGATTCAAGATTTAATGAACGAAATAAAAATTCTCCAACAACACAATAGCGAATTAATAGCACTAAGTACCAAGTATTCTAATGTGGAAATCGAAAATTTACAGTTGACGAACAAAATATCGGACCATGTGAATAATAACGAAGTTTTGAAAAATGCATTGAATAACGAGCAGGCGAATTCAATTGCTCTTCAAACGGCCAATTCGCAATTGCTCCTGAAATTAAATGAACTCCAGAGAAATGTCGATACATTGACAATTCAGCTGACGGTAAATATTGTAAAAAATTAAATTATTATAAAATAAGGGCTAGAACTAGATTCGTAAATCCCATAAAGATCCATAAATTTGCTTAAAGTCCGTAAAAGTCAGTTTAAAAAAAAAAAAGTCCGTAATTTTACTGAGAAAAGACGAATAGTTCGTAAATTGTACGATATAATTTGGAGAATTTTAGAGAAATTACAAATAATTGCAGAAATTCAATTATTTTCAAAAGAAATAAAATTCTTCGCAAAAATTCAATTATGTTCAAAAAATTTTTAAAATTCTCGTCAAAATTTCAATTATCTTTAGAAATAATTTAAATTCTCCTCCGAAATTCAATTATTTTCAAAAAATTTAATAAAATTCTTGTCAAAATTTCAATTATTTTCAAAAGTTTTCCTCAATTCAATGATTTTTAATATCTACTTAACTAATTTAATAAAAATTTTCAAAAGAATTCAATTATTTAAAAATAATTAAATAAATTTCTACGCAAACCTTTCATTATTTTCATAAAGTGTGTTTTTAAAAAGCCCAAAAATAGTAAATATGTAAATAAGTAAAGTGTTTTTCAAGAGCCCAAAAATAATAAAGCTCTTTATGCCATAAAACAGAAGAGAAAATGTTGATTTTTAAGAAATTCGGTTTTTTGAATTTTTGATATTTTTAATAAATTTAAATTTTTTACCAAAGGGTGGAGATTTTTAAATAAGTAAAACATTTTTCAAGAGCACAATAATAATGAAGCTTTCTGCCATAAAACAGCAGAGAAAATATTGATTTTTAAGAAATTCGGTTTTTTGAATTTTTGATATTTTTAATAAATTTAAATTTTTTACCAAAGGGTGGAGATTTTTAAATAAGTAAAACATTTTTCAATAGCACAAAAATAATGAAGCTTTCTGCCATAAAACAGCAGAGAAAATGTTGATTTTTAAGAAATTCGGTTTTTTGAATTTTAGATAATTTTCGAAAATTTTACATTCTTTACCAAACAGTCGAGACTATTAAATAAGTAAAGTATTTTCCAAAAGCACAAAAATAATGAAGCTAAATCCCATAAAAGAGAGGAAAAAATGTTGAATTTTAAGAAATTCGGTATTTTGAATTTTTGATAATTTTCGAAAATTTTACAATCTTTACCAAACAGTCGAGACTATTAAATAAGTAAAGTATTTTCCAAAAGCACAAAAATAATGAAGCTAAATCCCATAAAAGATAAGAAAAATGTTGAATTTTAAGAAATTCTGATTTTTGAATTTTTGATAATTTTCGAAAATTTTAGATTTTTTACCAAAGATTCGAGACTATTAAATAAGTAAAGTATTTTCCAAAAGCACAAAAATAATGAAGCTAAATTCCATAAAAGAAAGGAAAAATGTTGAATTTTAAGAAATTCGGTTTTTAGAATTTTTGATAATTTTCGAAAATTTTAAATTTTTTACCAAACAGTCGAGACTATTAAATAAGTAAAGTATTTTCCAAAAGCACAAAAATAATGAAGCTAAATCCCATAAAAGAGAGGAAAAAATGTTGAATTCTAAGAAATTCGGTTTTTTGAATTTTTGATAATTTTCGAAAATTTTACATTTTTTACCAAACAGTCGAGACTATTAAATAAGTAAAGTATTTTCCAAAAGCACAAAAATAATGAAGCTAAATCCCATAAAAGAGAGGAAAAAATGTTGAATTTTAAGAAATTCGGATTTGTGAATTTTTGATAATTTTCGAAAATTTTACATTTTTTACCAAAGAGTCGAGACTATTAAATAAGTAAAGTATTTTCCAAAAGCACAAAAATAATGAAGCTAAATCCCATAAAAGAGAGGAAAAAATGTTGAATTTTAAGAAATTCGGTTTTTTGTATTTTTGATAATTTTCGAAAATTTTACATTTTTTACCAAACAATCGAGACTATTGAATAAGTAAAGTATTTTCTAAAAGCACAAAAATAATGAAGCTAAATCCCATAAAAGAGAAGAAAAAATGTTGAATTTTAAGAAATTCGGATTTTTGAATTTTTGATAATTTTCGAAAATTTTAGATTTTTTACCAAAGAGTCGAGACTATTAAATAAGTAAAGTATTTTCTAAAAGCACAAAAATAATGAAGCTAAATCCCATAAAAGAGAGGAAAAAATGTTAAATTTTAAGAAATTCGGTTTTTAGAATTTTTGATAATTTTCGAAAATTTTACATTTTTTACCAAACAGTCGAGACTATTAAATAAGTGAAGTATTTTCCAAAAGCACAAAAATAATGAAGCTAAATCCCATAAAAGAGAGGAAAAAATGTTGAATTTTAAGAAATTCGGTTTTTTGTATTTTTGATAATTTTCGAAAATTTTACATTTTTTACCAAACAATCGAGACTATTGAATAAGTAAAGTATTTTCCAAAAGCACAAAAATAATGAAGCTAAATCCCATAAAAGAGAAGAAAAAATGTTTAATTTTAAGAAATTCGGATTTTTGAATTTTTGATAATTTTCGAAAATTTTAGATTTTTTACCACAGAGTCGAGACTATTAAATAAGTAAAGTATTTTCTAAAAGCACAAAAATAATGAAGCTAAATCCCATAAAAGAGAGGAAAAAATGTTGAATTTTAAGAAATTCGGTTTTTAGAATTTTTGATAATTTTCGAAAATTTTACATTTTTTACCAAACAATCGAGACTATTAAATAAGTGAAGTATTTTCCAAAAGCACAAAAATAATGAAGCTAAATCCCATAAAAGAGAGGAAAAAATGTTGAATTTTAAGAAATTCGGTTTTTTGAATTTTTGATAATTTTCGAAAATTTTACATTTTTTACCAAACAATCGAGACTATTGAATAAGTAAAGTATTTTCCAAAAGCACAAAAATAATGAAGCTAAATCCCATAAAAGAGAAGAAAAAATGTTGAATTTTAAGAAATTCGGATTTTTGAATTTTTGATAATTTTCGAAAATTTTAGATTTTTTACCAAAGAGTCGAGACTATTAAATAAGTAAAGTATTTTCCAAAAGCACAAAAATAATGGAGCTAAATCCCATAAAAGATAGGAAAAAATGTTGAATTTTAAGAAATTCGGTTTTTTGAATTTTTGATAATTTTCGAAAATTTTACATTTTTTACCAAACAGTCGAGACTATTAAATAAGTGAAGTATTTTCCAAAAGCACAAAAATAATGAAGCTAATCCCATAAAAGGGAGGAAAAAATGTTGAATTTTAAGAAATTCGGTTTTTTGAATTTTTGATATTTTTAATAAATTTAAATTTTTTACCAAAGGGTGGAGATTTTTAAATAAGTAAAACATTTTTCAAGAGCACAAAAATAATGAAGCTTTCTGCCATAAAACAGCAGAGAAAATGTTGATTTTTAAGAAATTCGGTTTTTTGAATTTTAGATAATTTTCGAAAATTTTACATTCTTTACCAAACAGTCGAGACTATTAAATAAGTAAAGTATTTTCCAAAAGCACAAAAATAATGAAGCTAAATCCCATAAAAGAGAGGAAAAAATGTTGAATTTTAAGAAATTCGGTATTTTGAATTTTTGATAATTTTCGAAAATTTTACAATCTTTACCAAACAGTCGAGACTATTAAATAAGTAAAGTATTTTCCAAAAGCACAAAAATAATGAAGCTAAATCCCATAAAAGATAAGAAAAATGTTGAATTTTAAGAAATTCTGATTTTTGAATTTTTGATAATTTTCGAAAATTTTAGATTTTTTACCAAAGATTCGAGACTATTAAATAAGTAAAGTATTTTCCAAAAGCACAAAAATAATGAAGCTAAATTCCATAAAAGAAAGGAAAAATGTTGAATTTTAAGAAATTCGGTTTTTAGAATTTTTGATAATTTTCGAAAATTTTACATTTTTTACCAAACAATCGAGACTATTGAATAAGTAAAGTATTTTCCAAAAGCACAAAAATAATGAAGCTAAATCCCATAAAAGAGAAGAAAAAATGTTGAATTTTAAGAAATTCGGATTTTTGAATTTTTGATAATTTTCGAAAATTTTAGATTTTTTACCAAAGAGTCGAGACTATTAAATAAGTAAAGTATTTTCTAAAAGCACAAAAATAATGAAGCTAAATCCCATAAAAGAGAGGAAAAAATGTTGAATTTTAAGAAATTCGGATTTTTGAATTTTTGATAATTTTCGAAAATTTTAGATTTTTTACCAAAGATTCGAGACTATTAAATAAGTAAAGTATTTTCCAAAAGCACAAAAATAATGAAGCTAAATCCCATAAAAGAGAGGAAAAAATGTTGAATTTTAAGAAATTCGGTTTTTTGTATTTTTGATAATTTTCGAAAATTTTACATTTTTTACCAAACAATCGAGACTATTGAATAAGTAAAGTATTTTCCAAAAGCACAAAAATAATGAAGCTAAATCCCATAAAAGAGAAGAAAAAATGTTTAATTTTAAGAAATTCGGATTTTTGAATTTTTGATAATTTTCGAAAATTTTAGATTTTTTACCAAAGAGTCGAGACTATTAAATAAGTAAAGTATTTTCTAAAAGCACAAAAATAATGAAGCTAAATCCCATAAAAGAGAGGAAAAAATGTTGAATTTTAAGAAATTCGGTTTTTAGAATTTTTGATAATTTTCGAAAATTTTACATTTTTTACCAAACAGTCGAGACTATTAAATAAGTGAAGTATTTTCCAAAAGCACAAAAATAATGAAGCTAAATCCCATAAAAGAGAGGAAAAAATGTTGAATTTTAAGAAATTCGGTTTTTTGAATTTTTGATAATTTTCGAAAATTTTACATTTTTTACCAAACAATCGAGACTATTGAATAAGTAAAGTATTTTCCAAAAGCACAAAAATAATGAAGCTAAATCCCATAAAAGAGAAGAAAAAATGTTGAATTTTAAGAAATTCGGATTTTTGAATTTTTGATAATTTTCGAAAATTTTAGATTTTTTACCAAAGAGTCGAGACTATTAAATAAGTAAAGTATTTTCCAAAAGCACAAAAATAATGGAGCTAAATCCCATAAAAGATAGGAAAAAATGTTGAATTTTAAGAAATTCGGTTTTTTGAATTTTTGATAATTTTCGAAAATTTTACATTTTTTACCAAACAGTCGAGACTATTGAATAAGTAAAGTATTTTCCAAAAGCACAAAAATAATGAAGCTAAATCCCATAAAAGAGAAGAAAAAATGTTTAATTTTAAGAAATTCGGATTTTTGAATTTTTGATAATTTTCGAAAATTTTAGATTTTTTACCAAAGAGTCGAGACTATTAAATAAGTAAAGTATTTTCTAAAAGCACAAAAATAATGAAGCTAAATCCCATAAAAGAGAGGAAAAAATGTTGAATTTTAAGAAATTCGGTTTTTAGAATTTTTGATAATTTTCGAAAATTTTACATTTTTTACCAAACAGTCGAGACTATTAAATAAGTGAAGTATTTTCCAAAAGCACAAAAATAATGAAGCTAAATCCCATAAAAGAGAGGAAAAAATGTTGAATTTTAAGAAATTCGGTTTTTTGAATTTTTGATAATTTTCGAAAATTTTACATTTTTTACCAAACAATCGAGACTATTGAATAAGTAAAGTATTTTCCAAAAGCACAAAAATAATGAAGCTAAATCCCATAAAAGAGAAGAAAAAATGTTGAATTTTAAGAAATTCGGTTTTTTGAATTTTAGATAATTTTCGAAAATTTTACATTCTTTACCAAACAGTCGAGACTATTAAATAAGTAAAGTATTTTCCAAAAGCACAAAAATAATGAAGCTAAATCCCATAAAAGAGAAGAAAAAATGTTGAATTTTAAGAAATTCGGATTTTTGAATTTTTGATAATTTTCGAAAATTTTAGATTTTTTACCAAAGATTCGAGACTATTAAATAAGTAAAGTATTTTCCAAAAGCACAAAAATAATGAAGCTAAATCCCATAAAAGAGAGGAAAAAATGTTGAATTTTAAGAAATTCGGTTTTTTGAATTTTTGATAATTTTCGAAAATTTTACATTTTTTACCAAACAATCGAAACTATTAAATAAGTAAAGTATTTTCCAAAAGCACAAAAATAATGAAGCTAAATCCCATAAAAGAGAAGAAAAAATGTTGAATTTTAAGAGATTCGGTTTTTTGAATTTTTGATATTTTTAATAAATTTAAATTTTTTACCAAAGATTAGAGACTGTTAAATAAGTAAAGTATTTTTCAAGAGCACAAAAATAATGAAGCTTTATGCCATAAAACAGCAGAGAAAATGTTGATTTTTAAGAAATTCGGTTTTTTGAATTTTTGATATTTTTAATAAATTTAAATTTTTTACCAAAGAGTGAAGATTTGTAAATAAGTGTAGTGTTTTTCAAAAGCACAAAAATAATGAAGCTTTATGCCATAAAAGAGAAGAGAAAATGTTGATTTTTAAGAAATTTGGCTTTTTCGAATTTTAGATGTTTTATTAAAGTGTGGGGACTATTAACAGGTTGTCTAATATTAGAAGATTCATTACAAGATTTTTATTATCGTTTATTTTTATAATTAGATATTAATTTATTGTTAAATATGTCAGTTACTATATTTTTTTAGTTTTTTTGATTTTCTATGTGAAAGTCAGGGAATTATTTTCCTAATCCTTGTTAGATACCCTATCTTTAAAATCTGAATTTTTGATATTTTTAACTAACATTCTGTGGAATTAATTTTTTTGAGAAAGTTGAATTGAATTTTTTTTATATTATTTTAAGTTTTTATTTTCTAACATATATTTAATTGAAGAATTTACGAATAATTGAAATTTCGTAAAATTGAATATTGTAAATAAATGGTTTTGAAAATTGTCAAAGAACTTTTTCGAAAATTATTAGAAATTATCGATTTAAAGAAGAATTGTACTTAAAAATTCTTGAAAATAATAATTGAATTGATAATGATTTTATCACTCGGGCATTTTTAATTATTATAAAATATGAAGAAATCGATGACTCCGAGTCGAAGACTCGGAGTAATTGATTTCTTCATGTTTTATAGTTATGAAAAATTTAATTTATAGTTTTAAGTAAAATATTCTTTTATTTGACTCCGACTGGTTATATTTTTTCTCAGTAATTGTTCCATTATTTTTCATTTTTTGTCCGTAAAGTCCGTATTTTTAAATACTTTCACTGTTTCGTGCCCTGTAAAACAGTTCCTTTTACTCTACAAAGTAGAAGAATAAACGATTTTTTTTATTCACAGACCTATGAAGAAATATCCGTGAAGCAGAAATCAACCCCAAAAAAGAAGGAGCGAGACGAAAAATATTCATATTCTCCACAAGCGTCTGAAAATATTCCCTCCGATTTGTCTAAAAATAAAACGAAACACTGCACGACGATCATAAAAGAAGAATTGAAACTGAGAATAGAAAAAGAATCACAAACTGAAAATAGTTATTTACAAAAGTCTGAGAATTTTCGTAAAAAAGAGAACGAATTTATTCAGCCAATTGTAAATTCGGAAATTCCCGAAAGAAGAAAACAAGAGGAAATTAATAGAAATACGACGAATATTCAAAATGGAAATACATTGTCGCCGGAGAGAATGTTGAAATTATTGGAACAGGCACAAATATCAAATCAAATTGAAATGCAAAACAACCGATTGAAACAAGTTGATCCCATTTCGGAATCGATACAAAAACAAAGGCAAGTTGTTAATCTTGAAACATTACTTTTTGGCGATTCCAATATCTTTTGACATTGGCTGTCGGAAAATTTAGTAATTTCAATCTGTCATTAGAAATATTTATTGTTGTTGGTGAAAAAGATATTTTGAAAAGAAATTTTTTTATTGTTAAATTGTATTTAAGAGGAAGAAAGGGTAAATTAAGTCAGAGGTTGTTTTGCAAACTTTAGTATTGATTTCACTTGAAGTAGGATTTCGAGTAGAAAATGTAGAATTTCCGCAGGGGCCAGAAAAATTTCGAAGAGAATTTTTATAGATTCTCTTATGAAAAATTCTCTTCTTTGAATTCTTTGAATATTTTCTAAATATTAATTTTTTAATTCTAACGGAATTTTTCTGTTAACCAAATATTCACTATTTATCAATTTTCTTATTCTTATTCACTTCTATTGTTAGCTTTATAAATTTTTTCTAAACTCAATATTGATCTTAGCGCTTCCATGGAGGAGGTTTTAATTTTAATCGATGTTTAGAAATACAATGAATAGTACAAATTTAATTAAGTAATGGTAATAATAATAGGAATAATATTTTATTTTTAAGGCAATTGTATTTGTTTTAAAAGTTGATCACGACAGATAAATGTATTGTTATCGAATTCTGGCACGTCTTTCGATTGATGTTATCGAATTGATATTGCCACAGTGTGGAACGTTTCGAATTATTTAAACAGACTAATTTACTTTCTTAATCGAAAATATTGTTAGTCTAAAAAAAACTCATGTACCTAGAGCAAATTAATTTAAAATCACTATTCAATTTTTGTACTTTGCAGACAATAATAAGAAAATTAAAGATAGAAACAAAAATCTAAATTTTCTTCAGTATAATTAATTTTTCTTCAATTTCATTTCTTTCGTTTGATTAATTTAAAAAAATTTTATTTTGATTTAATTATTTATTTAATGGAATATTTATTACTATTATTTCGTTAATTATAATTTATTTAATTTCTATTTCTTGAAAATCTTTTATTTTTCGTTTCAACTTTTGTAAACAATTTTCAATGTATTTTTACATTCTGTTTTTTTTTAACGATACGAGTTTATTTTAGGAACACCGAAAAGCCTTCCCTAGTCAATCGCACTCTTTTACTTAATAGATCAATTTAAACATCCGTTTGCAGATTGAAAGAAGGAGGAATGAAATTTATTCAAGATTTAGAAACAATGCAATATTTAAGCAGGCACATCGTCAATTATTGCTCGAATATTATTCCCTTTAAAGATCCAAATCAAATTCTATTTCTCTTCTCCGAGATTTTGAAAGACTATAATTCTTCCTCAAAATTTGGAAACAAAAATAATGTTCAGAAAACTTTTATTGACTCAAACAATAACGAAACGGAATTAGAGCCAAATTATCGTAAGACTGGAGAAAATGTTATTTTTCAAAATTATGAAATTTTTAAATCTAAATTAATTAAAAAAGAAGAAGATGATGAAGATGAAAAAAGCGAGAAGGAGAAATCCGAATGTTTCTGTATTTGCGATGGAAGGTGTCCCAATTATTTTTACAAACAAACTAATGAAAAATGCGTTTGCTGTTGTATTCAAAATTCCAAAAATTCGACTAATTGCGAAAGTTGTTCGAAAGGAAAGAATTTGTTTGAAAATATTGTTTCTGATGTTAATTCAATTAAGCAAACTTTTCATAAGCATCCAAATTTAGAATCGAAAAAAAAGCAGAGTAGAAATTATAATTCGAAATTATTGGATAATTCAATTTTAATAACCAAGGATCAAGGTCTTTTGGAAGTTCACATAGTTCGACTTCAATTGTCTAAATCGGTAAGTTTTAAAAATTAGAAAAGAAAATTCTATTTTTAGCCAAAAGAAAATTAAAATAAAATATTTATTATTATTGATACTTTTTTCAATTTTCAGGCAGTGCGACTACTCTATCAGGACAACGACCTATGGAAAGCATCCTTCTTCATTAGTTGGGACATTGAGGATCAAAAAACATCATTCACGCCAGTGATGAATTATCCAAATTTAAATTTTGACTCATCGTCGATCTTTGTCGTTCTTGATCTCTACAATTTTTTGCACTACATTTTTGAGAAATATATCACTTTTCGAGTTCATGCTTTTTATCCAAATAAAGTGACTCACACTGTTGCCGAAACAAAAATTTGCATCAAGGAGATTATCGACTATCCTCACAATAAAATGCAGTATATTTCTTCAGTGACAAGTGTCATTCCTTGTAGTTATGGAACAAATTTCGGCTATTTGTCTCTATGGATTCGACTCGGCTGTGATCTCAATAAAATCGAAACATTTAAAAATCAACGAGAAATAGTTTCAGAGAGTTCAAAAGTAACAAATGAATCTAAAGATAATCGACAGTCAATAAATTCAACGCCAAATAAGATTCAGAAGGAAAAAGCGGAAAATTATTTATCGTCCGAAACAGAGAGTGATGAGGAATTTATTCGAAAGGAAGGAAGCGAAAAGGAAGAAATGAAAAATTTTACAAATAGAAAAGGTAACAATTTGCAAATTATTTTCTTTATTATAATCTTTATTATTAAAATTTTTTTCTTTATTGAAATCAACTGCAAATATTTATAATTCAGTTGTTAAGAACGAGAATGAGAAAAATTTTGAAATCAGAAACAAAAGGAATAAAAATTCTCTTTTCCGAAAAATGGCGATAAATTCGAATACTTCAACAATATCGACGAATAGCGTTTTCTCAGAAAATGATGAATTCTTTCAGGAAAATGAACACTTGAAGTAAACTATCATTTTGTCGATATTCTAATATTCAGGGCAATAATTTTTGGTCCGTAACGTCCGTATTTATAAATACTTTCACTGCCCTGAATATTAAATAGAAAATCGTTTTCCTTACTTTAAATTAATTGTCTTTATTTAAGAATACTGGAGGAACTGAAGGCAAAAATGACAAAAAATTCCGATCGAATTGTGAATGACGACATTATGGAGTTCAATATGCTTTCAAATAAAAGTCAATCCGATAACACATTATACGAAGTACTCACGGATGACAATTGGGATAAATACAAGATAAAAAATTTTCAAACTACAAGTAAAAATTTTAATTGTACAGTTTTTACTAGAATTACAATTTTTCTTTAATATAAGAATAATTCTGTAATATAGAAACGTTTCATTAATATAAAAATTTGTCTTTAATTTGTACAGATAATCGAGATATTGATGAGGAATCAGATGATAGTGAGTTAGAGGATGATGAGACGTATTCTCTACACGATCAAGTAGGATTTCAATTTTTTATAAAATTCCAAAAAAAAGGAAACGAAAATAAAATTAATATCATTTTTCATTGAAAAACAACCAGGACAAGAAACTCAACTGTATAATAATTGAATTGAAGAGCATAAGACTATTTAAAGAATCCACCATATTTCTGAATCCAAATATTGTTCAACTTTACATTGAATATTCCTTTTTGGGATATTTTGGCAAAGATATGGAAACTTATTCCGTTCCTGTTCCGGAATCTCCAATGTTGGAAATGAAGTATAATTTCAAAAAGGGTGAGAATTACAATTTTAAAATAATAGTAATATTAATATTACTTTATTATTAATTGAAAGAAATTCATTCATAAAATTGAATTACTTTCATAATTTTCAATTTGAATTTTTAAAGAAACTCCATTTATTAAAAAAAAAAAATTCAAAGAAATTCTTTAAGCCAAGAATTTAATTAGGATTTTAAAAAATTTTAATAAAATTCTTTGCAAGAATTCAATTATTTTAAAAAACAATAACAATTCAATTATTTTTATAAATAGTAAAAAATAGAATTAAAAATTTAATTATTTTTAATAATAAAAAATTTCTTCTCTGGAATTCAATTAAAAAATTTATTTTTAGAATTCCAAATAGATGGAAAAAATCATTCGAAACAAAGAGAAATATTAAGAAAAATGTTGACAGGACACTTAGATCCGTGTATTAATTTTATTCTGGTTAGTGAACCTTTACCCGAAGAACAGTTTAAAGATTGCGAAGAAGTCGGGTAACAATCAATAAATTCAATTATTAACTAATTTACAAATTAATTATTATTATTTATTGTTTTCATAAAATTTATTAAATTCTTCCTCTTCTTCTTCTTCTTTTAAATTCTTTATAATTAATCAAATTATTCGCATAAATTCAATTGTTTTAAAGAATTTTAATATAAAATTATAATTAATTTATTATAATAAATTTATAATCTCAAATTATAATTGAAACTTTTAGATTTGCTAAATTAAATCTGAAGGACTATGTTTTGGGCAATTATACTCGAAATATGTCGCTTTTGATAAAGAACATTAATCAAACTAAAAACGTTGGACACTTGAGGGTAATTCGATAATAACTGAAGATTATACGAAACTTATAGATTGATAACGATAAATATATTTACACTTACTTATTTTTAATATACTTAATTATTTTTTAATATTAAATATTAAATATATTATTATTAATTGCCACTATATTATTAATTCGATAATATTCACTTCATATTTAGAATTATTAAACAAATTTACATATTTAATTGCAGATCACTGTCGATGGCATCGAAGCCATGAAAAATTGTTTATAGTCATTCGAGTTTAAATTATTTTCATTTTACTAAATTTTTTACGTTACTTGAAATTTTTTTGAAAATAAAAAAATAAAAATAAATTTTGTAATTCTTTACATTTTGTCGAAAGAATTAGAAAAAATATCGACTTACCAACTTGATTTATAATCACGGAAAAAATATTATTATATCTAAAGAGGAAGTTAAAAAAACGAAAGTTTTCAATAACATTTATTTAATAATTTAATAACAAATTAATATGGACACTTTGTAGTACATCATATTTATTTTTCATTGATAAGGGTAATTATTTCGATAATAATTTAAATCTAAGTATAGTATAAATATAATTTTATATTTATAAATATAATTTTACATTTTTATAAAATATGTTCCAAATGGAAGTGAAAAATGAACACATTGCATATCATTCTTAAAAAGTATTTTTACTAGAAGAAATTTATTTATTTATTTATTTATTATGAAAATATATTTAGTTTCAATATAATGAAACAATTTTCAGTTAGTGCGCTTATTTTAATTACACAAATATTATGCAGTTCTTTCAGGTAAAAATCTATTAGAGTCATAAAGACTAAAATATTTCAGGTACTTTCTTATTAAAAGTTTTTCTTTTACATTATTGCGAATAGAGTAATAAATAAATAAATAAATGACTTGAAATTTTAATTATTATCATATTTTAAAAAATGCAATCTCTTCCTTAGACGTTCCAAGTCTTGGAGAGATAATTAATTATTTAAAATTGTATTTTTTTTCAAATATATATATATAGACTTCAATTTACACTATTAAATGTACAAAATAATTTACTTATTAACATATAGAATTAATTTTACAGAAAGAACGGTCTTGAATAATTTAAAGGCTAAATTGCTTTTAGTAGAAGAATCTCTGAGAAATAAGGTATTTCTTATTTATAATAAGAGAACTCAATATTTTCCCCTGTTTTCTCTAAGAATTGTAAAAAATTCTAGATTAGAACTTTGGGGTTTTGAAAAAAAATTTACTAGAACGTAAATAAAAATTTAACACTGACTATTTAAATTGAGTTTTAAATTTTAAAACCGTTATGATTTTTTCTTTTGCCATTCAAAATGAAAATGGCTTAGTGTTTTTTTTTTTTTTTTGAAAACTAATTGTTTTCATAAATTCATGACTGAAAAATATTTGCAGTCTTTTCATTTCTTTGATGCAAAGCTCTACTTTTTATTTGTACAAAATAAGGCACGTGTAAAAGTAGAATTTTGTCTTGGCTGTGTTTACTGATGGTGATTCAGTTAAATTTTAATCAAGATTTTGATTTATCAATCGAACTTGTACGTTTTTCCCATTCGTTTATCCTTTTCAAAGGATAACATATTATCGCTGATAAGAGAATTAACGAGCCGGATATGTAAAATGAGGCATTATAACTTCCAGTCAAGTCTCTGAAAAGCCCTAGGGGAAAAAAATTTTATTTTATTTTTTCTTTTTTATTATTGTTGATAATTTTTGATAATTTCTGATTTTATTACCTGCCAAAGGTGAGCCGATTGCTGCCGCCATTCCTTGGAATAGAAGAAGAAGTCCAAAGGCATTTGTGAGTTTTTCCAGTCCAACTAAATCGACGACTATAATTGATCTCAGTGAGGCAAATACGGCTGGAAAATTAGGAAAAAAATTGAAATTAAAAGAAAAAAGGAGAGAAAAGAATACGATATACGAAAGTAATGAAAATTTTTTTAATTATTAATATTTGGCGATATTTTTGATGTATTAGATTAATTTTAATTTTCAGATGCTTACAAATGCTGAGACCGAAGGCTGCCGAGTAGAAAAATTGATACTCTTGAGAATACGAGAGACCGGAGAAAATTGTCAGCAATCCGCCTATGCTAATGAAGATATTGTTTAACATAAGAGCGTCAACTCCTGGAATACTGCTCACCACTCCGCAAAGGACACGACCAATTGTATTTCCAATTCCGATAATTGAGACTAAAAACATACATGTGGATTCCTCGATGCCGAATGTTTTTGCTCTGTCTGGAAAAAAATGAAATTTATTTGCAAAGTGGAGGCAGATTTAAGAAGGTTTCTTAACGAGGAAGGTGACAAAGAAATAAAAAAAGACAAAAAGGGAAGAGAAACAGAAAAAGAAGAATAAAAAAGTTTACCTGGTAAATAGATAAATGGCGTATAGAAACCCATCATTGTCAGAGATCCGCTAATTGCCAATATTAAAAATGAAGGACTTTTGAGTAAACTCCAATCCAACATTGTCGATAAAGTTCGCCTTACACTTTCGGGACACAAATAGCAATTTCCGCTTTCTTCCTCGGCTAAATCTTTCGCTGTCGGAAGTCGTGTCACAGACATGTGATAACCAACCGAAGATATCTGGTGAGTAAATTTTAATCATTATTATGTTGTTTAAATTTTTTCGGTAAATAAATTAATTCGGCTCATTCAAATTTTTTACAAAAGCTTTTTAAAATGTATTTTCAAAAATTTATATTGATTTAGAAAATGTTTCTAATACATTTTTTGAATTTTTTGATATTTATTTATTACTTTAAAAAATTATTTTAAATAAACATAAATAAATAGAATAACCGCTTTTAATTTTAAAATTAATGTATTGAAAGTCATTTTTAAAGAATTTAAAGAATTGAGATCAGAGGATAAAAAATCTAGATCAAAAAATCAAAAAAAAAGTCCAAAGTACAAAAAATCCAAAATAAAAAATTAAACATGTGAATTGCCACGTTTTTACTTTTTGCGCTATAAATAATAAAATTCAATTATTTTCATAAATAAAAGTATTTCTTGAAAAATTTCAATTATTCTATAAAATTTTTAAAACAATTGTTCCAAGAAATACAATAATTATTTTCAACAATTTTGATAAAATTCTTTACTCAATTTTTTTTGTTGGATTCTTAATTTTTTTGGTATTTTCGACCAGGACAAAAAATCTAAAAAATAAGTCCAAAGTGAAACTATTTTTATTTATTTTTTTGGATTTCATTCACTTTGGATTGATTTGGACTTTTTGTTTTGGACTTGTTGTCCGAATACCAATAATTGAAATTAAATATTTAATTATTAAATTTTATTAAAATTTTTCGAAAGAATTCAATTACTTTCTTAATATTGTAATAAATCCTTCGAAACAATTAAATTATTTTTATAAGTATAGTAAAATTCATTGCAAGAATTAAATTATTTTTTATAAATAATAAAGTTCTTCTCAGGAATTCAATTATTTTTAATACAATTTTAATAAACTTTAAGAATCAAATATTTTAATTATAATTATTAACAGGCACGCAACTATTTTAAAAAGTTGAAAAAAATTTTTTTGTTTAATTCAATTATTTGCAAAATTTGCAAATTAAAATTATTCAAAAAAACTACATTATTTAAAAAAAGAAATTCTTCAAAAAAATTTAATTATTTACAAAAACTCTAATAAAGTTATTTAAAAGAGTTTAATTTTCTATCAATAATTTTAATAAAATTTTAATAGTAAAATTATTAATTACAATTATTAACAGAATCGTTTATATTCGATAAATTAAAGAAATTTTTTGAAAGAATTCAATTATTGTCAAAACCTTTATTAATATTTATCAATTTTTTGAAAGCATTTAATTATTTTCTATATTTTAATAAAATTCTTTGAATAAATTAAATTATTTAAAAAAATTGTATAATAAAATTCTGAGAATTGAATTATTTTTTAAAAATTTTAATAAAATTCAATATTTAAATGTGAAATTTTAATTATTAAGAAACAGGATTATTTTAAAAACTTGAAAGAAATTGTTCATAAAATTCAATTACATTCAAAATTTTCAATTAAAATTATTTTAAAAAAACTCCATTATTTTAAAAAAATTCTTCAAAAGAATTTAATTATGATTTTCAGAAATTTTAATTAAATTTTTCGAAGTAATTCAATTATTCCTGTTAATAATTATAATTAAAAATTTGATTATTGAATTTAATGAAATTTGGATTGAAAATAATTCAATTCCTGTGAAGAATTTTATAAATATAATTCAATTCTTGTGAAGAATTTTACGATTTTTTAAAAATAATTAAATTGTTTTTAAGAGTTTATTAAAATTTGAAAATAATTGAATTTTTACGAAAAATTGTATTATTTATATAAAAATAATTCAATTCTTACGACAAATTTTACAATTTTTTTTTAAATAATTGAATTGGTTTGAAGATTTTATTAAAATTTGAAAATAATTGAATTCTTTCGAAAAATTGTAATAAAATTTTTGTTAAATAATTGAATTTTTCCGAGAAATAGTATTATTTATATAAAAATAATTGAATTCCTGCAAAGATTTTTACTATTTATAAAAATAATTGAATTCTTCCGAAGAATATTATTATTTATGAAAATAATTAAATTCTAAGATTATAATAAAAAAATAAATAAAACAGTAAATAAATATAAATTACATGAATTATTCTAAATTTGATGATTTGAAATTTGCAGTTAAGACAAGATTTCCAAGACGTACTTGTGACTTATAATGCGACAATCTATTCAAGGACCCTCCATAAAAAATATCATCTCTGTAAAAGGGCCTCTGATGGTCCTTCACTGCTGGACTTCGGCCATTACCCATCTTGAGACTTTTCTGGCTAATATCAGAACTTTGACGACGTCCACTAATTGTGTGTCTACGTATCTGGAAAGGATATCCGGTTTTTTTTTCAAGTATGATTCATAAAGTTTGTCTTTTTTTTAACATAAAGAAATTAATTTGAAATCTCCATACATTTTTCAAAGACTTAAAAAGATTTAAAAATACGTATTTGACAGCAGTCGTATATATACAAAACGAATTAAAGAAACAAGCAAACGGTATTGAAAAAAAAAATAACTCACTGTCGGTATTCGACCATTTAGCCTCTCCAAATCGCCGCTCAATAAATTATTTTCCTCTTCGACCGACTTTATTTCCTCGTCATTAATTACTTCCAAATCGGGATAAATCGGGACAGACAATCTTTTTTCCGAAGTGCTTTTTTTTCTCTCCATTCGTTGCATTTCGTTTACTTTATGCAGTGAATGCATCGATCTGCTGTAAAGAAAAAATTTGTTAAAATTAATAACAGTGGTTAGAAATTGAATTGCTTTTTGGAAGTCAATCAATTTTTTTTAGTATAATGATGAATTAGTCACAGATAAAGGAATTTTTTAGCTTTTATTTTTAAGCTTCAATTCGTAATTTCTTTTATTTCACCTTGAATTATTTGCGTATAACTAATTATATTTCATTATTATTATTGTTTATTCGGTTTTATTTTAATTTTTTTTTTAATTTATATTTTTATTGATTTCTTTTTATTGTCAAATTTTGACAAATTTTCTTAATTTTTCAATTTAAAAATCTAAACGAAATAACGAAATATATTTTACTAAAACGAATAATTTACCTTTTTGGTTTTAATTCAATTATTAGTTTTCTAATTTTATTTTAAAAAGGCATAATTTTCCTTTTTGTTTAATATTCAAAGTATTAGTTTTTTTAATTTTACTAGAATAATTATTTAATCAAATTCGTTTTTATTGTCAAATTTTCTCAATTTAAAAAATTTTAAAAACTAAATTTATTAAGAGGAACAATTATTTTTCTTTTTGTTTAAAATTCAATTATTAATTTTTCACTTTTTTATAATTCATTATTATATTATTAATCAGATCCGTTTTTATTGGCAAATTTTGTCAAATTTTCTCAAATATTCAATTTAAAAATCTAAATTTACTGAAAGGAACAATTATTTTCCTTTTTGTTTAAAATTCATTTATTATTTTATTTTAATTTTACTAGAATAATTATATTTAATCAGATTCGTTTTTATTATCAAGTTTTGTCAATTTTTCAATTTAAAAGTCGAAATTTACTGAAAGGAATAATTATTTTTCTTTTTGTTTAAAATTCAATTATAATTTTTTTAATTTTACTAGAATTAAAAATGTTAGATTCGTTTTTATTGTAAAATTTTCAATTTAAAAATGTAAATTTACTTGAAGGAAAAATTATTTTCATTTTTGTTTAAAGTTCAATTATCAGTTTTTTAATTTTACTAGAATTAATAATATCAGATTCGTTTTTCTTATCAAATTTTGTCAAACTAAAATTCTAAATTTACTAAAGGGAACAAATATTTTCCTTTTAGTTTTTTAATTTAATTATAATTAATTAAATTGTAATTAATTGTATTGTAATTAATTATATTATTAATTATACTGTAATTAATTTTATTATTAATTATATTGTAATTAATTTTCTAATTGATTATGTCGCAATTATGTTGTAATTAATAATATTCTAATTAATCATATCTAAACGTATAGATATTTGAAAATAGACTTTTAAAATAATCAATATTTATAAATAGAAAAACTAATAAAAGATTAATTAAATACTCCTTTACAATGAAAATGGAAGAGAAGAAAAAAAACGAGTCTTGATTAAACATTGACATAAATCATCTATAAAAAAGGAATAAACAAACTTTGAAAAAATACTGAATATTTACAAAGGAATAATAATTGTTATCGAGATTAAAGATCTTTATAAGGTGAGACTTTGTTTAATACTGTTAATATGTTAATTGTTTCAAGGTGAAGGCAGCATTACCGAACTATAAAGGCTAAAGTAGTTCATTTATCGGTGAATGGATGTTCCGACGAATTATCTTTATTACTTTACTATGTCGGGGCTGCTACCGATGAATTGAGCAGCAGTCGGATATTCTGTATTGTTATTAGTTCCAAAGAAACCACTTCGAATTGGCTGTCCTGCATGTAATGAACCAAGCGATAAACCTTTTCCCATCAGTGTTGTATTCGCTTCGATCATTGCGTTTTCCTCTGTCGGTTTAACTTTGATCCTCCTTGGTTTTAGGGGACGAAATACCGCACCAAATACAGCACAATTTAATAACATGCCTGTTGAGAAAAAATTTTTTTAATTCTTTTCTATTTACTTACTATGAAATTTTTCTCTACTTCCTCATTATGATCAATATTAGCAATTATAATTTATCCTCATAGAAGAAAACATTACTTTAATTTATTCAATTATATATAGATATAGATCAATCTTTATTGTGCGAATAATTAAATCACGATATTTTCTTTTCTTTTTTAAAACCTTGAAATTGTTTTGTTTTATTAATTTTTATCTCAAATATCTTGTTTTTTTGTACACGATAAGAAAAAATATTTGATACTCGAATTTTCGATTGAATATAGAAACTTACCGGCTTGTATTAAGAGTGCTTGTTTCCATCCATAATTTTTGATTATTATATCGGAAATTGGTGCGAGTATAAAAGCCCCAATTCCTGATCCACAAACGGAAATACCAGTCGCTAAAGCTCGCCATCTCTCGAAATAAAATCCTGTTGTTATTACGGCGGGTAAATAAATCAGTCCAGCTCCAATTCCCCCTGAAAAATTTCAAAGATTTGTTGAAAATTTCCCAAAAGAAATAACTTTCATCATATTTTTCAGTTTTTTTTTTACTGTGTCAGAGAAATTTTTTAATAATCTATGTAACCTACATTGCATAAGATTTAATTTGTTAATGAAAAGTACAAACAAGATAAAAGATAATAATTTTTCTCGAATAGTTGAACAAGTTTCTCTCTTTTTTTCTTGAATTTATTTATATTCAATATAGACTTTGTTATCAAAATTATCAAAAAAGAAAAAAAGTATCTTGAACATCAATGAAAACATTTTTTTTATCGATGAATATTTACAGAGGCTTTATTTAATTTCGCAATTGAAAAATTAGTTTCTGATAAAATGATGATAAGAAAATATTATTCTTGCTGTGATAAAGATTGCGAAAATCTATTCTCTTTTTTTTATGTGATCAAATATAATAAAAAGGCGACGATTTTCTGGAAATAAAAATTTACACACTTTAAGAGTGTGTAATTTTGATTAGTTGAACACGTGTGGACATTAAAATTATTGTATGGAGATTAAATTTTTGAGAATGTTTTTTTACCTAAAATTCCGTAGGTTATGTAGAGATATTCAATTGATGTGCTGAAGGATGAAAGTACAAATGCAATACAACTGACAACACTTCCTAGAATTGCAACCGATCTAAAACCATATCTGTTTGCCAAGGCAGAAACGTATGGACCTGGAAAATAAATTCACTGCTTTTTATTAATTAGAATAAAAATTTTTAATTCGTTTTTCAATCGAGTAAATTAATTGCTTCTTTTTCATCAAATTTTGCAACTTTTGGTTTTAATTTTCGATTGTAACTTTTAGTTTTAATTTTTGTTTGTAAATTTTAATTTCTAAAATTTATTTTCGAAACAATTGAACTAATGGAATTAATTATTATTTTAGGAACTGACCAGCCATTAAATAAAATCCCGATTGCAAGGAATTCGCCAAGGCCACCCGAGCTTTTGAAACTTCAAACGTTAAACTAATCCTGTCGAGAAAAACTCCAAAACTGGAGATAATTCCATCCACAACGAGATTGCACATGAAAGATGCGGCCACTACCAACCAACCCCAGCCTCCGTCCGGAGGAACCACCATTTCCACCTCGATGCCCTGAGGGTGAGAAAATTATTTTTTTTTTAAACGGAAATTTGATTATTTTCGAGAAAAAATTAAATTATCTCTAAAATTTTATTTTTAATATTCATAAGAAAAATAATTATGAACCAAAAAAAGAGAATCGTTGGAAGGTAACTTTATTGAAATGGGAAAAATAATTATGAACCAAAAATCAGAATCGTAGAAATTAATTCTATTGAAATAGGACATAAAAAATTGTCCACAAGTTTTGAACTTTGAAATTAATGAAATTTTGGTTAAAAAATATTTTCATAAATATTATTGATTGTGATAAAAATTAAAAACCTAAATATAGCAGTTAGCATCTTAAATTTTATAATAAACAAAATGAAATATGAAATACAATTAATTTCTTTTTATATGAGACGAAAATTTATTGTAAAAAATTTAAATTTGAAGAAGAAATAATTAAATTTGGGATTTATTTGAATTTTCCAAATTTTGGAAACATAAATAATCCACAAGTTTTAAACGTTCAAATAAACGAAATTTTGGTAATAAAATATTTTTATAAACATTATTGACTGTGACAAATTAAAAACCTGAATTTTACATTTAGTATCGTAAATTCTATAATAAGTAAAATAAAAAGAATAAAATATGAAATACAATTAATTTCTTTTTATGAGACGAAAATTTATTGTAAAAAATTTAAATTTGAAGAATAAATAATTAAATTTCGGGTTCACTTGAACTTTGAGAATTTTGGAAACATAGAATAATCCACAAGTTTTAAACGTTCAAATGAAGTAAATTAGGTTGAAAAAATATTTCTATAAATATTATTGATTGTAATAAAAATTAAAACCGAAATTTTACATTTAATATCTTTATAATTAATTTTTTTTTCGAACGGAAAATTATTGTCAAAAATTATAATTTAAAGAAAAAATAAATAAATTTCAAAGTCGTTGGAACGTTTAGAACTTTAGGAACATAAATGAAAAATAATAAATAAAAAAACGTTTTCTAATTTAAAAAATTAAAAATCTAGAACAAAATAATTTTTTTTTAAATTTTTCAAATACAAAACAAATGTTACATTTTTAAGGTGAATTTTTTTTAATATATGATAAAAAATTATTGTAAACAATTTAAATTTGAAAAAGAAATAAATTAATCTCATTTTGTTTATTTGAACGTTTGGAACTTTCGAAACATGAAAGAAATTAAAAATAAATAATAATAATTGTTTTCTAATTTAAAAAATGAAAAATCTAGGAGAAATTAATTTTTATTTTGTGTATATTTAATTAATTTAAATTATCTTCAATTTTTCCCTTTAAAAAGGAAGAAAAAAATCAACGTTCAATTTAGGGTCAATGATCCAAAATATACTATCATTATCAAAGTCATTATGGTAATTTGTTTTATTAATTAGAAAATTATGAAATTTCGAGGCCAATGTTTTAAATAACAGTAAACTATTAATGGATGCAATTAAAATTAATTTCTCTATAGAAAAAAGGTCATTGAACTCTGCCTTTGGACAAAAAACACAATTTTTTTATTTTTCAATATTTTTATCTAATTAAAAAAATTTTTTAATTTAAATTAAAAATTTATTTATTTTTATTTATGTCCTTTTTCATTTTTTTTTTTTTTTTGGCTTTTAAATTAATTTTTAAGTATACAATTTTTTATTTATTTTTATTTATGTCCTTTTTCAATCTTTTTTGTCGTTTAAATTAATTTTCAAGTACAATTTTTTACTTATTTCGATTATTATTTTGTATTTATTAATTTTTGTGTTAATTTTTGGTTCAAATTTAATTTCTTTAATTTACAGACATTTTTTATTTCAATTCAATGAATTTTCGATTCTAAATTTTGGTTTTCGGGTAAATAATTATTTTCTTTTAATTGGATAGGAAAAAAATTTCTCAAAACGATCCAAAGAACCAAAAAGTATTCTTTATTAGTTTAAAAAAAACTAAAAAAGATATTGAGTTTCTCTTGTTTATTCGGTTTGTAGTTTTTGATATTAATAGTTTTATTCGTGTAAAATTTTTACTACATAAAAAATCCTGGTCTTGTATGATTATTAAATAGTAAAAAGATGAATGTTCAGAATTTGAGAAATTCTTCTTTTTTAATTTAAAAATATTATTTGTTTTAGAAACTTACGACTACTATTAAAAAGTATTATTTATATTATTATTAATTTATATTTTTGATGTTAATAAAATTATTTAATAATAATGAAAATAATACTATTAATTTTTTTGTTATTTAATTATAATTAAAATAATAACAAATAATAATTAAAGGAAGAACTTATAATTTATTTAAAGGAAGAATAATAAATAATAAATAATAAATAATGTTTACTTGAATGAAATTTTTGTTATTGAGAATTACAATCCAAAAAACAAGAGAAACTAAATTTTACTATTTTAATTATTGCTTTTTATTATTATTATTAGTAGGTAATAATTATTATTAATTATAAATATTTCCATTTTTTCAAAAACTGATAAATTGTTTTTGATTCTTCGAATCGTTTTGATAATTATTTCCCCCCAGTAAACGAAATAGAAAAATTTGTATAATTAGTGAAAAATTAACAAATTTCGAATATAATTGAAGAAAAAAAATATAATCGGAATTATTATGGTAATAATATGAATTGGAAAATAAATGTAAAAATTCACTCACGTCATCTTTGTCGGTGAAATTGTCAAAAGGCACTTCTTCATTGTGATTGTTATATCCATTCTGTTTTACAGTAGATTTCTCACAATGTACTTTGTTGCTCTCTGTCGGATCCATGACTGTCAAGCGACTGTGAAACAAGTAGAAAATTGCTACACCAAAAATGCTACAGAGGTAGTTGGGAAGGGGGAGGAATGATAGTTTAGTTAGCTTTGGATAGAGAGAAATAAAAGAAAGAAATAAAGAAAGAGGCTTTTTCACAACGATGATGATGATGATGGTGATGAACAATCGACTGCTAAGCATTTACCAGATTAAAGTTTCTTCGCCGCGTGGCGCCAACGTAATGCCGCTCGGTTATTTATTTATTTTTATCATTTATCGAGAAACTGAAAAGAAACTTGATCTAATGGTTACATGTCAATATATTCTATCTATTTATTGGAATCCGGCTAAAAAGCAAAGTCTCAATTCTCATTCGTCGAGAAATTATCTTTTACAACAATAGTTGTACATATCAAAAGTTGATAAGAATTTTGAATTTGACGAATTTATTTTGACGTTCAACTCTGCGTGTAATCAATGAAACTATCTCGACCTTCATCTTCACTTTTGGTAATAATTTGTTATCAATTGTTAATTTTTATTCAATCAATTTTGAAAGAAGAAATTTTACCGAGAGGAGAATTATTGTGGTCAAGAAAAATTAAATGGCGTTGACAACAAAACATTTTTTCTTTCTTTCAGCAAAAATTGTTGTTGTTGACAAATTATTCCTTTAAAAATAAAATAATCGAAGCGAAAAAAAATGGTTTTGTTGTCAAAACAAAATATTCTCGCTATTCCTTCAAATTTGGATTTACTCTTGAATTAAATGAGAAAGTTCATAACAAGATTATCCGGTCTTTAGAAAAAATTATAGCTAATGAATTTACATGAGCTAACAAACTAAAGGAACACGCATATTAAATGTATAAAAATTCAGTGACAAAAAAACATAACAAAAAAGTGACTAAAGAATTTAAAAAATTTTCTTGCAATTAAAAAATTTTTTTAATTTCCTTTTGAATTTTTCAATTTCTTTTTGAATTTTCATTTTATTTATTTTTCAAATTCCTTTTAAAATTTTATTTTTTCAATTCAATCGTTCGTTTTTGTTTTTTGTTTTTTTGTAAATAATGTTTTGTAAGTTGTAAAATTTATCGTTTGAAATATTGTTGTGTCTTTTATCGGGGAAGTGTTCTGACAATTTTATATATTCAAATATGTGTGTGGGTAAAAATAGTGGAAAAATTTTATATTGCATTAATAATCGCCAATATAAACGAAACTCAAATATTTCGCAAGGATCATCGGAAAGAATATTATTCTATGGATGTTCATGATAGACAGTAATATGATGTAATAAACACTTTCCGGTTTTAAGGATAGTTTCCGATGAGTCACTGACAGCAATTCCTATGTACAATTATTAAATTTATCAAGTTTTCAAAGTGATGCTGTCCACTTGTCAGATTCCTAAACGCGTGTGTGACCAAAAAAAAGTGCATTTGAGGAATTTTCATTTATTTTTCATTTCATCGACAAAAAAAAATTATTATTATCGACTATATTCAATTTTTTTCCCCGAAGAATGATAATTTGATACTAATAATAATTTAATATTCAATATTTGTTTGGAAAACCGTTTTTTATATTTATCTATTATATTTTACTTATTCTTATTAGACAAATTAAAAAAAAATTTATTTTGAAACTATTTTAGATTCAAAATTTAAAAAAATTATTTTATTAACAAATTTACTAATTAATTATAATTATTTATTGTTTACAGAAACTGAAATAAAAATCTTCGCGGGGATTCAATTCTTTTCAATAGAATTTTAATAAAATTTCTCAAAAGAATTCAATTATGTATTTTTAAAAATTTGGTAAAATTCTTCGAAAAAATTTAATTATTTAAAACAAAAATTATTAAATTCTTTATGAAAATTGAAATATTTTCAATACAATTTTAACTCATTTCCTCGAAAAAATTAAATTATTTTCATAAGTTATACAAATTTTTGCACGAATAAATTATTTTAAAGAATTTTCGATAAAATTATTTATAAGAATTGAATTTTTTTCTTAATTAATTAAATACTTCGCATAAATTCAATTATTTTAAAGAATTTTAATAAAATTCTTCGCAAAAGTTTTATTTTTTTGCGAAATTTCAATAAAATTCTTTATAAGAAGAAAATTTAATTAAATACTTATGAAAAAATTTAATTCTTTTCCTAAATAATAAAATTATTTGCAGAAATTTAATTTTGGAAAATTTTGATTAAACTATTTAAGAGAATTGAAATATTTTTAAAATTAATCAAATTGTTCGCATAAATTCAATTATTTTAAGGAATTTGAATAAAATTCTTCCCAAAAATTTTATAATTTTGAAAAATTTCAATAAAATTCTGTATAATAAATAATAATAAATTATTATTATTATTATTTAGAGAAATAAATAATACAAAACAAATAATAATAATAGTAATAATAATAATTGAATTTAAAGAACAATTTTCTATAGACAAAAATATGAAAATACTGATTTAAAAATTATGGAAATAAGTAATTGATCTCTTTCGAAAATTTCCCTATTGATTTATAAGGAAAATAGTCGGTGAAAAAAAATTAAATTAATACGTTTTTCATAAAATATATGATTTGATATAATTGGACTAATCTCATTTTTTTAAAACGTTATCTTCAACTAATAGTTATTTTAATTGACTCAAATATTGAGTAACTATTTACTGATAGCTTACTGAAGCTAATAATTTATAATGAACTAGGTACTCATTATCTAATTCTAAAGTTTCTACAATATAAATTACATTATTATTTTTAATATTTTAATAATATATATACGCGGCGCGTTTAGAGGAAAAAAATCAAATATTCAATAAATTCATTCAATTTATCTTCTTTTTCTCTTTTTTTTCGAAATGAGAAAGAACATTTATTTTCTACAGCGTGTAATAAATTTTGAAGCTCATAACTATTAAATCTTTTGGATTCACCTTTTAAAATAAAATTAACTACTAAATTACAAATTTATTAAATTAAATTTATTACTTAAGAAATATATTTATTTCATTCATTATTATTTATTTATTATTTTTTTTTTACTTTAAAAAATAAATTCAAAATAAATTTATATGGTTAATTATTCGCATACATAATTATACATGTATATAAAGTAAAGTATAGTATATATATATTTAAACCAATAATATCTGTTACGAAAGATTTTTTACACTTACGTAAACACTGATAAGACAGATAGTCATAAAAAACATTTACAAAATTTTTGTATTTTAACAGTTTACTGTCAGGTAATTTTTTTTTATCCAATTGCAATTTTCTGAGGTCAAAATTTGTTACACTTTTGTAGTTTTTGCACTTTATATCACTTTTTTTTTAATGATGAATGAAAAAGTCAACAAATAAAATAAACTATTATTATTATTATCATAGAAACAAAATTACTTTTTGAATTGAAAATTAAAATGTTGATCTTTTCTTTCAGATGGAAACTTTTTGCCGATGCGGTTCAAATCGAAAAGGAAACAAAAATGTTGTTGGGAAAAAATTGAGGAGGAATGATAGATTTTTGAAATTGCCAAGGAAAGTGATCAACGAAAAAACTTTTAATTCAAGAAATTGAATTTTAAAATAATTTGGAGCGAAACACGTTATACAAAGTAAACGTGTTTCGAGTAACAGGTTTGCCTCCAGAATTTCTCTCTCATTTTTAAACTGATGTAATCCTTACAGTGTGAAACAAGATCCAAATATTCACTTTCATTTTCATATTTATAACACTTTTTTCCCTTTTTTCAATTTTTCCTTTTTTTTCCGCTTTTAATTTAACTGCGCACAATTTTTTATTCTGATCAAATCGATAAAAATTATTTTCTTTTCCTTGTTTCTTGCACTTCACGATTATTCAAATTTGCACTTTTAAAAAAAAGAAAAGAAAAGAAAGGAAAGGAAAGGAAAAATTAAAAAAAAAATTCACTGTATAATTGTTGATGAATTAATGAAGGAATTTTTTTTTGGCAGGAAAAATACCTACTGGAATAATCCGAAATTGGTCACTATTTGGAGAAAGAAAGAGAGAGAGGAGGAAGGAAATTTCCACCCACAGCTGGTATATATTGGCGGGTGCCAAATCGGTCAATTATGCAATATATAAGACGTTCAAGGCCAATGACCCCCAAAAGGCACTCCTCAAGGTAAATTTTGTACTTAATCGCAACACACGGCGAAGATGTGTCGCGTGCAGGACACGGTCAGACTTAAATTTTCTCTCTTCCCTTGTTCTCTGTTGTGTGTGTGTCGCTTCTGATGAGCGTCGAAGACGAGAGGAGAATAACCCAAATTTCTTCTTTACGCACGTTTCACTTATACAAATCTAATATATTCGCGGGTATCTTATAAACTCGTCACCGATACGATACTTTATTTCGACATACCCGTAAAAGATATCGTGTTTCTATTCATTTTTTTTTCTTTCTTTTTTTTCTTTTTTTTTTCTTCTTTCTTTCCTTTTTATTTTTTTTTACATCAGTCTCTCCAGACCTTTATTCAAATCAAGCTAATCTTCATTTTCTTCCCGGTATCAACTCGCGATGACTTTTAGTCAGAGAATCCACTCGACTGTTAAATGTTGTCTAAAAATAGGCTACCGGTCTACTGCCGAAAAGAGTGGCAATCAAATAAGGGAATAAATTATTTGTACGTGACAAAGTGCGCTCTCGTATATGGCTCATTTAAATAATTTCGAAAATTAAAAAAAAAACAGTGAATTAACGACAAATTTTTGCGGAAAGAGAGCTCGTTTTTGGTATATATTTTTTTGAAAATTTATTAGTTTTCCCCTTTTTCGGAAAAATTTGTTCTTTTACATATAGAAGCAAAAATTTCACTTTTGTTGATAAACAAATTTTGTTCATTAAAAAGGGGAAAAATTAAATAATTTTTTTTTTAACAGAGAGACTATTGAAAGATTCTTGATTAATATGTATTTTATCACATGACGTTTTATTTTTTTATCTATAAAGTGCAGAATTTATCCCTCTATCTGTGAACGAAATTATCCAATAAAATGGAATAACAGTTTTTAAATGATTATAATTCTAATTCAACATAAATAAACAAAAACGAGGAATTTTTCTTCTCTTCAATTAAAAGAATATGGAATTTCTTTTCTTATGTCTTATTATTTCTTTTCATAAATACTTATTTAATTCTATAAATTTTTTAAGTTTTTTTATTGATAATTTTAGTTTTTTTATTGCCCCTTATAATAACAAATTTGATATTATTTAATTTTGCCATTTTTCTTTAGGACAGAAAAATGTATATTACATTAAATTTAATTAACGTTTCGAAATTTTTTGATATTGTCGATAGATGATTTTTTTGATTTGACTATTTCAGGATTTTTTGGAAATAAAATAAATTTCGAATGCCCAGGAAGTAGTTGTATTGAAAGAGAATAGAATGAAAATACGATTAAAATGACACGTTTACGCATACTGGCATTTCTTGCAAAGAGGTCACGTTCTCTGGGTTAAAGTCCGTAAGTTTATCAAATTTTCTTTCATTTATTTACCAACAATCATCTTACGATAGAATGAACCAAATCAATCCGTAAATAGTTTTACAAACTGTAACTCTCGCTCTCTATCTCTCTCTTTCTCTCGTGTTTGTTATTACAAAAACAAAGACATTTTATAAAACAAACGAACCTTTAGATTCTGTATTGTGAAATTGAGTTAGGAAGTATTTTTTTCAAAATAACACATCCGACGTTTATTTTTCCCCTCGGATCATTTTTATCACAATCGATACAGAATACTTTTTTTCCCCTATTTTGCAAAAATCTGACTGTCGGACCTTGAAAAAAATTCATTCTCTAAAATTATTATTTATTAATTAATTAATTATGAATGAAAATGATAGATTAATTCATTAATTAATGAATAGTTAATTTAAAATTACAAATGGACGGATCGATTTTTTTAATCCAAATTTAGCCGAATTGAAGAAAGTCTATTTATATATATTTTTTTATTTAATAAAATTCTTCGCTGGAATTTTAATTATTTTAAAGAATTTTAGCAAAATTGTTCGCAAAAATTTTATTATTTTGAATTATTTTAATATCATTCTTTATAAAAAAAAAATTTTACTAAATACATTTAAAAAATTTAATTCTCTTCCTAAATAATAAAATTCTTCGAAGAAATTCAATTCTTTTAAACATTTTTTGTAGTATTCTTTATAAGAATCTTTTTATAAAAAATACTTAAAAATAAATATTTTTTAAAAACAATTATAATAAAATTCTTACCATGCTTTCAATTATTTTCATAATTAATAACATTTCTCGAAAGAATTCAATTATTTAAAAAAATGTTAATTATAATATTCTTCGCAAGAACTTAATTATTATTTTCAAAACTTTTCATAAAACTCCTTATAAAAATTGGAATATTTTTAATATTATTTGAATTAGACTTTTCCGTAGAAATTTAATTATTTTGAAAAATTTGGATAAATTTCTTTACAAAAATTCAATGATTTACAGAATCGAAATTATAAAAAAAAAATATTTTTAATTGAAAGCAATTTCGTTTAATTAATTTTTGGTATTTTTTAATCTTCAAAGCATTAAATTTGAATTTAATTAATTTTCAAATTTAAAAGATTAAAAAGGAAAATTGTAAAATTCAATTATTTAAAAAATTTTTGATTAAATTCTTTATCTGAATTGAAATATTTTGAATACAATTTTAATTCTTTTTCTCGAAAAAATTCAATTATTTTCGAAAATTGGTAAGATTTCAATTAATTTTTATAATATTTATAACATTTTTCGCAGAAATTTATTTTATTTTAGAGAAGTTTTGATAAAATTATTTATGAAAATTGAATTGTTTTTATACTGAATTAAATTCTTTAAAAGAATTTAATTATTTTTAAGAATTTTTTTTCTAATGGAATTCCGAAGGAACTTTTCCAAAATCTATTAAAAATAATCGCTTTGGAGAAGAATTTTACTTAAAAATTCTAAAAAGTAATTGGATTTCAATGTTGAAAATAATTTCGGAGAATTTACGGTAGCAATTTTTGGATTTAATTATTGAATGTCAAAAGATTCATGAAATTTTTAAAAATCTTAATTCCTCTGGAAAATAATAATTATTATTATATTTTTATTTATTTATTTATTTATTAAATATTTTTCTAAAAACTACTATTGATTTTTATAGTGAATTAATGTATTTCTTACTGTCAGGAAAAAAGTTAATTTGCATAAAAATCAATTAATTAAACAATTTCAATTTAAATATTTAATAAAATAAGCACTAAATTTCAAATCTGAAAAAAGTTCATAATTTATTTTTGCTCAATTTATATTTTTAACATTGAAATGTTTTTTTCTCACCGAAGCAAAATGAATAATTTTTCTAAAAAAAAAAGAGAAATTTTTGAGAACGTCCAACGCTTTAAAAATAACATTGTTGCGAATCAGTGTGTAGTAGATACACATATACGTATCCAGAAATAAAATATCATAAAAATTGTTTTCTGTTAGTCATAAACATATACACAAATTACGTATACAAATTCATTTATTCTATATTAACATATACATATTCGTATACATATAAAGTGTTGTTGATGGAATTTTTATTATGAATTTTTAATTTCACTTGATAAATGCATTTAAGTGATAAGAGGAAAATCGACCAGAAACATTTAAACTGAATATTTTGCACACAAAACAGAAGTAGAATTAATTATCCATTTATTTGAAGAGAAAAAAAAATTAAGTATTGAGTATTTCGATTAACAATGCGGTGGATATTCTTAACTAAATTTTAACTCAGAAAAAATTTTTGAAATTTTTCATTCAATAAAAATTAACAAAAATAAATGTTGAGCGAACGATTGAAAACAAATTTTTTCTAAACAATGAAAATAGAAAGGTTTTTTATCTTTTGAAAGATTTTTTTTTAATTTGATACTAAGTGAGAATTTCGTAGCAAACGTAAAAATTTTCCGCTTATCATCAAATTATAAATTAAAAAATTAGTAGGTATAAAGCAATAAATAAAAAAAAATAAATAAAAAAAGTAAAAATAAAAAAAAATTAAATAAAATAAAAAAAATAAAATATCAAAAAATATAAAAATAAATAAATATGTAACAAAAAATATATTCAATAATCACGCGATCAGTCTCGTATGTTAATTAAAGTCAATGAACTCGAAACATATCCCAAGAATTAGATATCTCTCAATAAGTAATTAGAATTCAATTTTCTAACAAGATTAGAAGTAATAGAATTTTTTTTCATATTTGACATTAAAAGAAGAATTTATTTTTCGACTAATTGCAAACTATTCAGGCTTCGAAATCATCTACTAAAACTATTTATATTCTTAAAAATTTTAATAAAAATAATAGAAATATTTCAACAAATTTTAATAATATTCTTTGAAACGATTCAATTTTTTCAAGAATTTCTCTTAAGTCAATTATTTTCAATATCTTGTATTTTAATAAAAATTCCTAAAAGAATTCAATTATTTAAACAAAATTTTGAACAGATTCTTCGTGAAACATTTAATTCTTTTTATAACTAATAAAGTTCTCATATTGGAATTCAATTATTTAAAATACAATTTTCATAAAGTTTTTAGAAAAAGGTCAAAAAATTTTTTAAATACTAATTGCGAGGATTCAATTATTTTCTCAGATATAATAAAAATTTTCAAGGGAATTCAATTATTTAAAAAGAAATTAATAAAATTCTTCGTAATAATTAAATTATTTTGATAGATAATACAATTCTTCTAAGGAATTCAATTATTTTCATAAATAATAAAATTCTTCTCAGGCATTCAATTACTTTCATAAATAATAAAATTCTTCTGAGAAAGTCAATTATTTTTTTTAATAAAATTCTTGGTAAGATTTAAATTATTTTTGTAAATAATAAAATTCTTCTCAAAAATTCAATTATTTTTATAAATAATAAAATTCTTCTCAAAAATTCAATTATTTTTAAAAATATAAATAAAATTCTTGTCAAGAATTCAATTATTTTTATAAATAATAAAATTCTTCCCATGAATTCAATTATTTTCATAAATAATAATAAAATTCTTCTCAGGAATTCATAAAAATTAAATTTTCAATTATTATTTTTCATAAATAACAAAATTCTTCTGAGGAATTCAATTATTTTTTTTTAATATAATTCTTGGTAAGATTTAAATTATTTTTGTAAATAATAAAATTCTTCTCAGAAATTAAATTATTTGCATAAATAATAAAATCTTTTCAGGAATTTTATTTTTGTTTTAAATTTTAATAAAGTTCTTGGCAAGAATTTATTTATTGTCATAAATAATAAAATTCTTCTCGGGAATATAATTTTTTTTAAATTTTAATAAAATTCTAGGCAAGAATTAAATTATTTTTGTAATCAATAAAATTCTTCTTAGGAATTCAATTATTTTCAGAAATAATAAAATTCTTCTCAGAAATTCAATTATTTTAAAAAATTTTAATAAAATTTTTAATAACAGTTCAATTTTAAGAAATATTAAATTATTCAATAAATTATTAATTTTTGGCAAATGTAATTGTAACAAATTTTATATTTAAAAAGATTTAATTTTTTTTTACTTTTAAAAATTATCATGTTTTTTTATATAAATTTTAATTAATTTTTTTAAAAATTACTTTAATGAAAATTTAGAAAATAATGGAACTTTTCAAAAAACTAAAATTGAAGTTATTATCAGGATGAGCAAAAAAGTAAATAATTTGATGGAAATTGGAAAAATGTCAAAAATCGAATGTTTTTAGTTGTCAAATTTAATTTTTTGATAACTACTTTTTTCAATATTAAAGTTAGGTACTTTTAGTCACTTTTTAAAAATTAATTATCGAGTTCGAAACCTGCTATTAATAATCTATTATCAGTAAATATTGAAACAAAGTTTAGAATTTAAAGTGAAAATACACTTTGCAACACAACAATAATAAAATATTTTGTTAAAAGAAAAAATATTTTATCATTTTGAATAAATCTAAATAGATCAGTGTATGGAAAAGAAATGACATCAACCGCAATACAAAGTCAATTAAATTGTTGTGACATTAGATAGTTGAGACTCAATCTTCCAGAAAATTTTAAAGTTCAAATTATCCTTTCACTTGGCAATCAAGTCACTTGTTAATCAAGTATAAATTACATATTATAATAAATTACAAGTAAAAATCTAGGTAATTAAAGAAATACACCTTTTTTCACTTTTATTTAGTTTATTGTTTATACCAAAGAAAAATAGAATGAATTAAAAACATAATAAATTTACTAAAAAAGAAGGGGGAAAAAAATAAAATGACTGGATTATAAATTAGAAAATCATCTGCAATATTTTTTTTAATACATAAACACATTCTTGATTGATGGGTATTTTCAAAGGAAATTTTCATCAAAATATATATATTTACATATATATGTTTATATTATCTTACATTAATTATTATTGACAACAATTGTATATTTAAATTTTAAATTTTGTTATTGTCATGAAAAATTTTTTGAATAAGAAAAGAAAAAAAAATTAACAAGTGTAGTGCAAATGGAATTTTTAAATTAAAGAATTAAAGCTTTCGAAAAGTTTTGATAAAAACGATTTTTACGAATTTTTTAACAATTTTTTGAAAAAGTGGTTTTTATAAACTTATGCAATAAATTTATGATGGATAATAAAATACTTTAGCAAATTAATTATCTGATTATTCATTAATTATCTTATTTACATTTATATTTTCTAGTTTTTCATTCTATTTTCAAAGAGTAAGTTTCAAACAAAATTTTTTTTTTTGATATTTTCAATTTGAAAATTAAAAACAAAAAACATTCACTGCTGAAAATAAATCATTAGATTTTTTTTTGTAAAAATTAAAACGGTGATGAATAATTGAGGTTTATTAAAATTAGTCTTGAATGTTTTCATTAATAAAAATTCTTTTCACATTAAAGCTATGGCTTTGTACATCAAAGACAAATGAAATTATGTGATTTTACTAGTCATGATAAATGACAATAAAATATATAAAATTAAGAACATTAAGATTTCGCTTACGAAGCTTCAAGCAAAATCGATTTTTTCAAAGATCTTAATGTTTTTTTTCTTTACTGATTTCCCCTAAAAAGCAACAATCAAGACTCGATGTGTCACAATATTCGAGTGTGACAAAAAGTCAACTTTCTTACACATACACTTTTTCTCTCCGATTCATTCTTTCTCTCACATACAAACATTACTTTATTGAAAATTTTCCAATCACCTCCGTTTTTGATTATTTCTAAATTAACTAAACGTAAAAATATATTTTTACTAATTCTCCTATATTTAAATACCTTTTTTCTTCTTATTTCTCATTAGAGAGAAAAGGATTGTTTCTTTAAGTTTATAAATTATTTTCAACAATCAGAGAAAAGAGGTGAGTGAAAAATTTCCAAGAACAGAAAACTTTAAATTTAAATTTAAATCATCTTCAGTAACTAAGTACTTTTAACAAGATTTATATACATTATTTTGTTTACATATATTCATATATTATAAATCACATAATATCAATAATAATTCTTCGCTATTTGCTTTTTTTTAAGTCACAGAATTAGTTAAACAGCGATTTTTCTTTTCGCTATTCACTTGTGTTTGTGGTGTGTGCCTCGTGTAGCATAACAAAATATTAGTCGCTTATTAGTTTTTTTCCCTGTCAATTAATCCTTCAATTTTTTTCAATTTTTAAAATTTTTTTTAAATCTTTCTTTATCAAAATTGACGGATTAATGAATGAAAAACTAGCCGTTAATCGGAATCTCGAACGTGAAAGTTGATTTATTTTCGAGATCTGCTTTATTTCTGCAACAATTTTTGTATCAAATTTCAATTTATTTTAAAGAAAAATTTGATTTGAAATTCGTCATTATGACATACTGATTCGCAAATTTTGCTGTTATCACAAATCTCTATATTTACAAGAGATGTTCGTTCCGCGGCAGCGTTGCTTTTATTTTCTGCGTGTTTCTAAATATGTAATAAATTGATTGATTCACTCAGTCACGTCGATCTTATGTACAATTTTTTTTTTTTTTTTAAGTGCAATTAAAACATCGGTTTGCCGCGAATAATTTAAGCCTAGGAATTATAAATCGAAATATAGATAATGAAAACTCTAAAATTGTAAATTGAAACGTAGAGAATTGATAAAAAAAAAAATTTACGTTTCTATTTACTTCTATATTTTTTTTTATATATAATATATTTTTTCTCAAATCTTAACCGATATGCACGTGCAAAAGCGCATTTTTTGTTTCACGATTTTTTCTTTCGAATTTTTTTTTTTATACTGACGTTCGATACTGATTAAGTTACTTAAAGAATCTACACTTCGACAGAGGCCGATTTATGAACTAAAAAAAACCCTTTTTACCCGACGGAGTTTTATTTTTTTTTCAGGCTTTGGTCAATTGCAGTCGATATTTTTTCATTTTGGTGCATTTTAAAGTGCTTTTTTTTAATAACTCCGAGGGGAATTTTTTTTCTTTTTTTTTAGTTAAATTTGTGCTTTGTTCGTTCTTGTGGTATTTTTTTAGACAATTATGAAAAAATACCGTTATTAGTTGGCCTTCTCCAAGAAACAGCTCTATCACAGAATGGCTTGGAGGGGAGGCAATTTTTCTAATGATGAAAGTAGAAGAAGAACCAGAAAAGCTCAGAGTATGATTATAAAACAGACTCAATCTGTTTGATTTCTTTTTCGGGTGGATCAACTGGTGACGGAGCAGTTTCCACAATTTCTGGAATATCGTCTTCGTTTTCTTCTTCAATATCTTCATCGATAGGTGTTAATTGATCTAATACCAAAGGCTGTGTCTGGAAATTGTTTTTATAATTTTCAAAAAGTGTCAACATATTTTGTATATTATAATTATCAATTTTTTATTAAAAAAATAATTAGTACATTCAGGAATCACAGACTTTCACCTTTTTTTCAATTTCTAGAATTAACCGATTCCGTTAATTTTCACCTACTTCGTAAACTTTTTATATTATTTTCAATAAAAACTAGTTTTTAAAATTTTTTAACTAATTTTTAATTAATATATATTTCAATAAATTAAAATTCTAAAATGTTGAAACTTTCATTAATTCAAATCTTAATTGACTCTGAATTTAAATCGTCAAAATTTTTAATCTTTTGAAATCAGTATTTCATTTTATTTTCAAATAATCTCAAAACCGATTGATCTAAATCTTTTCCCAAATTTAAACAAAATATTTGTAACTTTTATAATTTTTAATCTGAAATAATTGAATGATTGCTTAGAATTTTATTAAAGAAATTTATAATAATTAAATACCTACATTAAAGAAATTTGGTTTTGCATTGTATGGAAAATAATTTAATTTCTACTCGAAGAATATTGTTATTTTTAAAGATAATTGGATTTTTGGAAAGAATGATAGTAAAATATTTGAAAATAATTGAAATTTTGCAAGGAATGTAATTAAAATTGTACTGAAAATAATTCAACTCTTATGAAGAATTTTATTAAAATTTTCGAAAATAATTGAATTCTTTCGAGAACTTTAATAAAAATTGTATTTAAAATCAATAAATTTTTTCTAACAAATTTAATGATAATTTTATTGAAAATAATTTGATTTTTACGAAGAATTTTATTAAAATTTTTGAAAATAATTAAATTTTCTTGACGAATTTTATTTTCTTTTAAATTGAAGGATAATTGAATTTTTGCGAAAAAGTTTTTGTTACTTATGAAAATAATTTGTTTCTTACGAAGAATTTTATTAAAATTTTTAAAAATAATTGAATTTTTGTGAAGAAGTTTATTTTTTTTTAAATTGAAAAATAATTGAATTTTTGCGATAAAGTTTTTGTTAATTATGAAAATAGTTTGATTCTTACGAAGAATTTTATTTAAATTTTTTAAAAATAATTGAATTTTCGTGAAGAAGTTGATTTTTTTTAATTGAAAGATAATTGAATTTTTGCGAAGAATTTTATTAAAACTTTTGAAAATAATTGAATTTCCGTGAAGAATTTTATTTTTATTTAAATTGAAGGATAATTGAATTTTTGCGAAGAATTTTGTGTTACTTATGAAAATAATTTGATTCTTACGAAGAATTTTATTAAAATTTTTGAAAATAATAATTCAATTCAATAATTAGAATAATATTATAATTTTTTTGTCACCTATTCTTAGAAAATAATCCACCTTTCATCTTATTTAAATGGAAAAAGTTACTGTGATCCCTGAGAACATGAAATTTTATCTGTTTACAGTAGTAAATAATTAAAAAAATTTTACCTGTGGGGCAATGCAAGTTTTCATCATTGGCGCCATAAAGCTGGTAATGGTGCTCAAAAGAAACAAAAATCCTGCCATGTAAAATGTTACACTGTAACTTCCGGTAGCATCATTAATTGCACCAGCAATTGGTGGCCCTATCATTGCTGCTGCTCCTCTAAATAAAATTAGTAATCCAAAAGCATTGGTTAGTTTATCCAATCCCAAAAGATCCACCAGGATAATTGACGTTAGAGAAATATATCCCGCTGTAAAAATAATAAAATCAAGTGTTAATTAATAACATTAACATTTTTAATTTATAATTATATTTTTTCTTCCAATATTACAAAAATTAGACTTTTTATTATTGTATTTTTCGATATTTATATTATAATTTATAAACATCAAAAAATTTTGTAAATTGCAAACAAATTGTGTCCTTACATATTGCGAGTCCAAAGAAAACACTGGCAGCCACGTAGCCGCCATAAGAATAACAGAGTGGCGTCGCAGCCAGTGAAAAGGAACAAACTATCAAGCAGATATTATTCAAAAGTAAAGAGTTGACTTGCGGAAAGTCTGCAATATATCCACAAGCAATACGCCCAACGATGTTTGTAATTCCAATCACAGAGAGCAAGAATGTCGCCAAATTCTTATCAATTCCCTAGAAAAGAATTTTTGCATTTAATTATTTTTCATTCTACGTTTAGGGACAGAGTTGACACAAAAAATTAATTTTCTTTTTTTCCTGATTTTTCCCTGATTTCCAGACAAAATTTTGACTTTTTCCCTGACCCTAAAGAATATTCTGACCTGTGACAACCCTCTGAATATAAATAAGAATAGATTTTCTATTTACATCATTTTCAGCAGCTCTCGGAAGGTATACAAATGGAATATACGTGGCAGCCATTCCAAAAACGTTGCTTATGCCAATCATTAGAAATACGGGATTTTTCAGTAGTGTCATGTCCAGCATTGTTCCCAAGGCTTCTTTAAAAGAGTTCGGCAACACCAAACAAGGGCATAGAGGCTCTAAAAGAAGAAAAGAAATTTAGTTTTAAAGTATAACAAATGAACAACTAAAATTCTTTTTATGATAATCAAAAATGCTACGTACGTTGAGGTCCTTTTTCAAAATCACCATCTCTAACGTCTCCTCGCATTGATTTCGAAAGAGAAATGACACTTTGACGATAATTAGTGAGAGACTTTTGACTCTGATACTCTGGCAAATTAACTACACTACCACTATAAAAAATATCTTTCCGAGATAAGGGACGAACTATCATAGGCTTCTCCTTTGGCATTGCCTGTCTCAGACTTAATTTGCTCGTCGTAAAAGTTATGCTCTCTCCATCCTGAAAACGTGAATAATCGAGAATTAAAAAACAAATATGTAGTAACAATAGTATTTTAGTAAAAGTGAAATTAAATTTTTAACTCAACTTATTAATTGAATTTGAAATTATTAAATTTCGAATTCAATTAATAAATTGAGTTCCAAATTCAATTAAAAGTTGAACTTCGACTTGAATTAATTAATATAATAATAATAATAAAATACCAAATACTCACATCTAATTCGGTATTGTTATTTCGAGAACCCAACATACTGCTAACGGAAAGTCGAAGATGCAAACTCTTTCTAATATCTCCATTCGAATTCAATGTGGATCGGGAATTTTTAATTGCACTAAGGCTTGGCTTATATCTTTCACCTGTACTTGTTTTTCGTATTCTATCGAAAAATGGCACAGAACCATTTTTCGGCAATCCTTGAACGTGTGTTGTGAACGCCGGTTGCGATGCATTTCGTGGAATGACAGTTTTATTGAATTCATCAGCAGGTTTATTATCCAAAACGTCCTTTGTTTGTTCTTTGGTATCATCTATGGCTTTTTTACTTTTTGATTTGGTTGACGAGCTCTTCAAATCCATACTTCCACTGTTACTTGTCGCTCCACTTGACGAGTGCTCCTGCACTTTTACCTCAGAAATTGTCGGTAGAGTCGGCACAGTTGGTACTGGAGTCAGCGGAGTTCCTTTTATAATATGAGTATCAATTAATATAATCGACACAATTTATTTCATCAATTATATGCAAAGACTTTCATTCATTTTTCATTTACGATTAATCTTTTTGTAAAAAGATAAAACAAAATGATATTTCGAATTGCAGGGATCGAACTAGATTCGTAAATTACTAAAAGGCCCGTAAAATTGCTTCAAGTCCGTGAAATTCAGTTTTTTTAAAAAAAAAGTCTATAATTTGGTTGAGAAAAGACGAAAAGTTCGTAAATTGTACGATACAATTTGGAGAATTCTAAAGAAATTACAATTGATTGCAGAAATTCAATTATTTTCAAAAGTAATAAAATTCTTCGCAGAAATTCAATTATGTTAAAAAATTTTTAAAAGTTTCTCGTCAAAATTTCAATTATCTTTAGAAATAATTAAATTCTTCTCCAAAATTCAATTATTTTCCAAAATTTGAATAAAATTCTTGGCAAAATTTCAATTATTTTCCAAAATTTTCCTCACTTCGATGATTTTTAATATCTACCCTTTTAATAAAATTTTCCAAAAGAATTATTAATTATTTAAAAAATATTTAATAAAATTCTACGCAAACCTTTCATAAAAATTTCACAGAAATTCAATTATTTACAACATTTTTTATAAATTTCTTCGCAATCTTTCAATTATTTTCATAAAGAATAAAATTTTTACAGACATTCAATTATTTTCGTAAATAATAAAAAATAAAATTAATTGAATTTTGAAAAGGTTTCAATTTAAAATCTTGGAAAATCTGAATGTTTCATTATTTTTAACTAACAATTGTTTGGAATTAATGTTTTTGAGAAAGTTTAATTGCGGATTTCTTTGTGGAAATTATTTCAAGTTTTTATTTTTTAATCTAATATATTTAATTGAAGAATTTACGAATTATTGAAAATTTGTAAAATTGAATTGTAAACAAATGAATTGAAAAATTTTCAAAGAACTTTTTCAAAAATTATTAAAAATAAAGCATTTATAGTTGAATTTTCTAATAGAAATTGATTTAAAAATGAATTTTAGTTAAATATTTAGATAATAATTGAATACTAAAAGCAATAAAACGTGAATTTTTTAAAATAATTGAATTTTGAAATTAATTTTGTTGAAAAAGTTGAATTGAATTTTTTTTATATTATTTGAAGTTTTTATTTTCTATTATATATTTAATTAAAGAATTTACGAATAATTGAAATTTCATAAAATTGAATATTGTAAACAAATGAATTTGAAAATTTTCAAAGAACTTTTTCGTAAATTATGAAAAATAATCGATTTAAAGAAAAATTTTAGTTAAAAATTGAATTGATAATGATTTTATCACTCGGTCATCTTTAATTATTATAAAACATGAAGAAATATCTTCATGTTTTATAGTTATGCAAAATTTAATTTATACATAGTTTTAAATAAAATGTTCTCTTATTTTACTCGGATTTGTCATATTTTTGTCAGTAATTGGTCCGTATTTTTTCATTTTTAGTCCATAATGTCCGTATTTTTAAATTCTTTTCTCTGGTTCGAGCCCTGGAACTGTATTTCTTTTTTTCAATTTTCTTTTTTAAATACAATTCGAAATAGCTGAAAAAATCTTTTGAATTTCCAGAAAACTTTAATTACTCATAAATGAAAAATTATGAAAGTATTTCTATAAAATGAAATTGACTTTTAAATTCTGGTAAATTTTGAGTTAAGTTAATTTTCCTACCAGGCACTAATTGGTCTAAGTTGAAACTGGAGTGTACGCCAGGGTCAATGTTAATTGGCATTTTCATTCTCTTCTCCATGGATCCGTCTGGAAGTTGTACCATAAAATACGATCCTCCAATGCTTCCACGTTCCATTTGAAATCTTTTCTCCTCCGCCATTCTTTGAAGTAGCGGTTTCACTGACGATGGTTTGGCGTATTCCAGAGGCCTCATCAACGCTCCGAACACCTAGAAATTAAAGAATCGAAATAATATAAATAAAAGATATAAAAATAGCTAAAAAAAATAGAAAAAGTAGATAAACATTAATCTATCAAACTAATAAAAAATTAGAAAAAATAATAAATATTTGGAATAATGAAATATTAATCAAAGAAATAAAAATTAATAAAAATTATAGTTAATTGAAAAAGTAATATAAGTATCAATAATTGTAAAAACTGAAGATAAAATAAGAATTTTTATTATTCTTACCACGCAATTAAGTATAAGACCAGCTAAAATTAAATTCGCTCCCTGCCATTTATACTCCGTAAGTAAAATTTCTGCAAGGGACGGAAAAAAAACAGTTCCAAATCCTGATCCACAAACAGCTATTCCCGTGGCTAATGATCTCTTTGTTTCAAAGTAATATCCTACACAAACTACAGCTGGCAAATAAATGAGACCAAAACCAATACCTAGTAAATGAAGAATCTATATTTTAGTTAAACAGTCAATAATTATCATTTAAAAATATTTATACGGCAAAAAAAGTATTTTAAATAGAATAATTCTTTTTTACATACCTCCTAATACTCCATACGTTAAAATTAGCATATTGATGGATTTTGAAAAAATTGACAAGACAAATGCAATAGCACCAATACAACTACCAGCTATGCAGACATTTCTACAGCCATACTTATTTGTTAATGCGCTGACAATAGGACCTGAAAAAAGAAAAAAGGATCAGTTTTCGAAAAAAAGAATTACAACATTTATTTATTCTATAGAATAATATCAGGGTGTCTATTATTTTCGTTCAACAAAATTCCCGGTTATTTCCCGTCTTTGTTCTAATATTTCCCGGTTATTTTTTCTCATCAAATTTAAATTTATTTGATTTCTAACATAAATAAATTCGGAAAATTGTTAACTTCTTTCACCTTAATAAATAAATCTACAAATGGTTTCAAACATTTTTATTAGAGTTTTCATGAATAATTAAATTCTTTTGCCGAATGTCTTCAAATCTTTTGAAAATAACGTTTTTCTTATTGATTTTAATTAAAAATTTGAAAAATAATTGACTTATTTTCCAAAACAAAGAATTTTTTCAATTTTTTAAAATAATTTTGTCTGTTTATAATTATAATTGAAAATTTGATCAATTCGTTTTTATTAAAATGTATTGTACTAATTGAATTTCTGCAAAGAATTTTTCTATTTATAAAAGTAATTGAATCCTTCCACAGAATTTTATTATTTATGAAAATAATTGAATTTTTCTCGCAGAATTATATTAAAATTTTTGAAAATAATTGAATTGTGGCGAACAATTTAATTATTTATAAAGATAATTGAAATTTTGAGGAGAATTTAAACAAATTTTGAAACATTATTGAATTTCTGCCAAGAATTTGATTACTTTGGAAAATAATTGAATTGTTTTTTAGAATTTTATTCAAATAATTGAATTCTTGTAAAAAATTTTTTTTAAAAATACATAATATTTAAAAGAATTTAGAAAATCTGAAGAATTTTGTTATTTATGGAAATAATTGAATTCTTGAGAAGAATTTTTTTACATTTTCTAGAAATAATTGAATTCTCAATTATTTTCATAAATAATAAAATTCTTTAACAAAATTCAATTATTTTCATAAATAATAAAATTCTTGGCAAAATTTAAATCATTTTTAAAAATTTCAATTAAATTCTATCCAAAAATTCAACTATCTTTATAAATAATATAATTCTTCGTATAAATTAATTTATTTTCAAAAATTTTAATACAATAAATTCTGCCAGAAAATTCCATTATTTTCATAAATAATAATATGGTTAGCAAGAATTTAATTATTCTCATAAATAATAAAATTCTTTTCAAGAATTCAGTTATTTTTAAAAATTCCAATAAATTCTTTGAAACAATTTAATTATTTTTATAAATAGAAAAATTGTTCGCCAGAATTAAATTATTTTTATAAATAAGAGAATATTTATCAGGAATTCAATTTGTTTTTAAATTTAAATAGAATTCTTAGCAAGAATTTAATTATTTTCTTCAATAATAAAATTCTTCTCAGGAATTCAGTTATTTTTAAAAATGTTAATTTTAAAAAATATTCAATTCAATAAATTAATATTTTTTGTATTTAAATAATTGAAATTCTGTGATGAGTTTTATTATTTGTGAAAATAATTGAATCCCTAATTATTTTCAGTTGAATTTTCCAAAATTTCTATTAATTCGATAATTTTTTTAAAATTTATTTACATACTAAATTTGAATCAGTGACTGATTTTTTACTATCAAATTAATTATTTTTAACTAATTCAAATTTAGAGAACTGTATAAATATCTATAAAAATAGAAATAAAAAGCGATTTTTTTAAAAACAAATTAAAGTAATAAAACTTTTTTTAATTTGGTGAAAAAATTCCCGGTTTGGCATAAAATTCCTGGCTTATTCCCGGTTTTTCCCAGTCAAATTAAATTCCCGGCTATTTTCTGGATTTCCCGGTTAGTAGACACCTTGTAATAATAACTATTAATTTATGGAATTGAAAAATAATCACCTGCGCTGAGGTATACGCCAGATAAAAGAGAACCAACCCATGCTGTTGTAGCTTGACTCTCATTAAAATGCAGAGCAAATGGTTGATGAAATTTTCCAAATGTATATGCTATTCCATCAACTATCATGTTACACATAAATGATGCAAATACCACAACCCAACCATAGCCACCGTCTGGTGGCGGTGGTATATCGTGGTAGTCACACAACGATACATCATCTTCGGGCGAAGTCTCATCAGCACCTCCATCTCCCGTTAATTTGGCTTGTTCCTCTACTGAGTACTCGCTTTCCGTCTGGAAAAAAGAACAAAAAACATTTTTAATATTTCAAATAAAACTGTTTTTCTCCAACACAATTATTATTGAAAATTCAAATTAAATATTATTTTCTTCTCCAATAAATTATTCAAATTTCAAATTAATATCAAATTAATGAATAAAATTTTTTCCCCTTGCTGAATGCAATATGTTGATTCTCTGAATCAACTTATGGGCAGTTCACCTTGATTACAAAAGAAGCAAGAAAATCTTGTTTTGATTTCATTCTCCTTGTTCTTTGTACTAGGCATTAATAATAATATTCGATTAGCTATTTAATCTCTCCATATTCTAAATTTTTTTTAATCCGATCTTAACTGATTTTTTTTAAACAAAAAAATTTTTTTCTATTCTATTTCCCTGTTGTAAATATGCGTAAATTACAAAGATAAGAAACAAAAGGAAATTTAACCTAAACAGAATTTTTTTAAGCAAAAGAGGAAAAAATTCGAATTACATATTTATTATTTATTATTATTTACTTATTATCTACAATAGTAATTTAAATTATTTTTTCAGTATTTTCAGGGCTCGAACCAGTGAAAGTATTTAAAAATACGGACTTTACGGACCAAAAATGAAAAATTACGGACCAATTACTGACAAATATGTTACCAGACCGAGTCACAAAATTTCTATTATTCGTAAGTTCTTCAATTAAATATAAATACTAGAAAATAAAAAATTGAAATAATTTCCAAAAATATCTGCAATTAAACTTTATCAAAAAAATTAATTTCACAGAATTCTTAGTCAAAAATATGAAAAATTCAGATTTTCAAAGATTTTAATTTGAAACCTTTTCAAAATTCAATTACTTCTCAAAATTCACGCTCTAATGCTTTTAATATTTAATTATAATCGAATTTATTATTCAAAAAAATAATTGAATTCTTACCAAGAGTTTTATTAAATTTTTTTTAAATAATTAAATTGCTGAGAAAAGTTTTCTTATTTATGAAAATAATTGAATTATTGCGAAGAATTTTATTTAAATTTTTAAAAATAATTGAATGTCTTAGAAAAATTTTTTATTTATGAAAATAATTGAATTTTGGAGAAGAATATTATTACTTTTGAAAATAATTTAAACTTTAATTTTTAAATAATTGAATTCTTTCGATGAATTTTAATACAATTTTTAAAAATAATTATATTTTTCGTAAAATTTGAATTAAAGTTGTATTTTAAATAATTTAAATTCTACAATGAATTTTATTATTTATAAAAATAATTGAATTCCTGAAAAGAATTTTATTATTTACGAAAATAATTGAATCCCTGACCCTGTAAAAATTTTATTATTTATGAAAATAATTGAATGATTGTGAAGAAATTTATAGAAAATTTGTAAATACTTGAATTCCTGTGAAATTTTTATTATTTTATGAAAATAAATTAAAGGTTTGCGTAGAATTTTATTAAAATTTTTAAAAATAGTCGAATTTCGGAGAAGAATTTAATTATTTCTAAAGATAATTGAAATTTTGACAAGAATTTTTAAAAATTTTTTAACATAATTAAATTTTTGCTAGGAGTTTTATTACTTTTGAAAATAATTGAAATTTTACAATAATAAGATCGAGCCCTGCAATTGTAATTTAAATTATTTTTTCAACATTTTCGATTGTTTTCAAAATCCATAAAAGTTTAGTAAAAAAAAGAATTATAATTATTTAAATTGGAATAATAAAACATCTATAATTATTATACCTATAAATGTATACACTGAAAAGGTGCTTATTATGTTGTAAATTATCAACAAAACAAAAAGCTTATAGCAAGTCAGTGTCAACATTTTTATTCCAGTAAGCTTATTTAGTGAATCATGATTTACAGTCACACTGCAGTGACCTTAAAGAATCGTGTTCATTCCTTTGTTCATTTTTTTTTTAATCGAAAAATAACTTCAAAGAAATTGCAAATTTCTTTAAATAAAACAACATAAATAAGAGAAAATTAGATATCGAAGCACGTGCTTTGAGTTAATTAACGTTTAGGCATTATGCCAAGGACACGATCAATGACCTCAACAATATTATTTTGTATTGCAAAGAAATTGTAGTAGGCGATCATGACTTTGTTAAAAACACTGACAATGCTGACAATTGACAAAACGCACGAGATTAGAAAATGTATTGTTAGGTTAGGTTTAGAGGGCGGATCCAATCAGCTGATTATGAATTTGTCAGCAGGACGTGTCAGATGTAAAAATTAACAAAATGTTAACAACTCCAAATTCCAAAAAAAAATTTGCTTAATTTTCGACCTTGTTCATGCATTCGACATTTCGACCCAATTAAAAGCACAATGTAATTACCTAATTACATTGGTTTACTAATGTTAATTTGTATGATGACAGATTAGCACGTCACAAATTAATAAACAATAATAAGAGTTTTGCAAATTTAAATAAAATCTCATAATTACTAATGTGACATTTATCAATATTGACAGAAAACATAACCTAAAAGTCAAAGAAACAAAGTAAATGATTCACCAACAACTGTCATGGGTATTGTTTGCTCACGTGTTTTATCATGAAGTCTCTTAAGAATGAAATGTTTTGTTTTGAACCTTACCGTGCTTATTTTACGAACTCTTCGTGAGCCGTATTGGCTATACTGTGATTTGAGCGACACTCGTGACATTCTGCACTTTATTTTCTTTTCAAGAAATATTCTATTAATAGTAATAGGTGAGACACTGATGCGCGTAAAGCGTTTCGAAACAAATAGAATCAAAAGCCATGATTTTTGTTTTTTAATCCAAGGAGATATTTTACTCTTCGTTACTTGCAACAACTTTTTTTTCACGATTCACACAACAAGCCATTTTAAACAATCGAGCCATATATACAAGAACGCCACGGGCAAACAAGGTTCGATAACCGAGGCACTGTCATGATGCATCCTGCGTGTAAATTTAATTTTAATTTAAACTTCTATATTTATATCACATCACCCTCCACACATTCGATCTTCTTTTTTTCCCTCCCTGCTGGAAAATTGAAAGTCGACTCCAAATTCACTGCAGTAAAATTATTATTGGGAGCAAAGAAAAATGTATTTTTTAATTAATTACATTCCTTTTTGATAAAACACGAGTTTACAGCTTCTTGATTGAGTAATGGATGTTTATCTTGACACAATTTTCATAACGCATTGATAATAATTAAATTATATACATTGTTTGTATATATATGTCGCATATACAAAACATATTTCGTGATTTTTTGAGGTTAGGTTGTGTTAGTTGTTTGAGAAGGACAGTTTGTAGAAACTATACAGGATATTGTATACATATAATAATACACTATACAGATAAAAATAAATAAAATAGTTGCACTCTACTCTGTAGTCAGTTACATACTGCACGCAGCTCGACGTACCCCACTCTTTTGTGACGAACTCTGCGTTCAAAATTATGACGTGTTCTGCATCATTGTGTATTTAAAATACAATTAAAATCACAAAAACAAGGAAGCGTTCAAATTGGTAACTATTTTTTCAATTTTTTATTTTTATAATTTTCCAATTTTTATTAATAAAAGTTTATAATTATTGTAATTGCAAATTTTTTATAATAATAATAATAATAAAAAAATGAAAGTTTTTTTTGACAAAAATTTGTATTTGTTGTCTTTCAAAAGAAAACAAAAGGAAAAGTATTTTTTAGAAAAGATAAATAATTTTCAAGTTCTTAGTTTTTAATAAATTTAATTTAATAAAAAAAAATTGAATTTAAAGAAACAGAAAATTTTTTCTCTATTGGAATCGATAGTTAAAAAATTGTTATTGTTTCATAGCACACGAAGGTCGTGAGTTTAAATGCCTTTCTCACGTTTTTTTAATTATACATTGTTTCGACTTTCAGGTGTATTGGCAGATAATTTGAAAATTACACAAACAATAAAAATGCGGACAAAAATGAGGAAATAATCTACAACGAAGAAAAAATTCGAAGGTTTCGAAAGGAAAAATTGAAGAGAAATTCTTGATAAAGAATTATAGAATGAGAGAAGAAAGTTTGTGGAAAATATTTCCCACGAGCAGGCGGAGAAATAAATGTCGAAATAATTTTTTTTAAATGAAAATTATTTTTGTTTTGAAAGTGAGATACAATGCACTCGCACGTTATACGCAATGTCGTTTTATGAATTAATTAGATAACGAGCAACGACAATTAGAACTGGTAAATGGCCGAATGAAAACACCATCTGCTTCTCATCTCAAGTGAAAAAATTGGTAGCAAAGTCTTTTGATGAATCAGGAGTTCAAACAAGTGATTCAACTCGCATTTAGTTTAGCTAAACATTTTAATAAAAATGCATTCCATAAAATGCTTTTGTAAATTAAATTTAATCTCGACATAAATTCTTGGATTATCGTTTCTTTTTTTCGTATTTTTTTAATTGTTTCGTATTTTTTCTTTTTGTATATTTTCTCGTATTTTTTCTTTTTTAGTATTTTTTCGAATATTTTTTGTTTCGTATTTTTTCTTTTCTATATTTTTTTCCCTTTTTCGTATATTTTTTTGTTTCGTATTTTTCACTTTTTCTTATATTTTTCTTATCTTACTTTTCCCCTTTTTCGTGAATTTTTCTTTTTTTTTTGTATTTTTTCTCTATTTTTTTCCTTTTTCGTATATTTTTTGTTTCGTATTTTTCCTCTTTTTTGTATATTTTGTATTTTTTTCTTTTTCCTATATTTTTCTTTCTTTTCGTATTTTTTCCCTTTTTCGAATTTTTTTATTCAATTAAAAAGAAATTGTTTTTACTTTTTTTTGGGTTCAAATAAAAAATTAAATGCGAAAATTCAAAATGAAATTTTCAACTCGGGAAAAATTTTTCACTTTTAGCATTTTAGAAATGAAGGAAAAAAAATTCATTACAAATAGAAGATATCGGCCAACGTTACCGGTTTGATAAAACACAAACTGATAAAATACACTAAAGATAGATAATTTTATCAAGATTAGCAATTTATCTCGATTTTAATATACATATATATGTATGAAATTGTAAATGTTGTAGTTTAGTAATTTTATTGGTAAATTTTATCATTGAAAAAAGAAATTAAATACGAAAACTATAATTTAATACCAAGTCCTCCTTGAAAAGTCTTGAAAGTTTAGTTTTAAATATGTGCAATATTTAAAAAGAAAATGCAAGATAAGGTATTGAATTTTATAAGAGAAAAATTATCAATCGCAGTTGCCGATATTTTCTTGACCGCAACCCACATTCTCTCGTGCACATTTACTTTCTATGGCGCCTTGTACAATAAATTATGACACGCGTGTACCTATTCTTCTTCTTCGAGAAAATTATTTTATTTAGATAATTATTTATTTTATTTAAATAATTATTTATTTAATTATTTTTATTCTAAATTCTATTTTTTTCTGTTAAATTTAATTATGAATTGATTAATTAATTTAAAATACTAAAAATATGAATAGGAAAAGGGAAAAAATACAAGAAAAGGGAAAAATACGAATAAAGGGGAAAAATACGAAAAGTAAAAAATACGAAAAAGGAAAAAATACGAAAAAGTAAAGAATACGAAAAAAAGAGAAAAGGAAAAAATACAAAAATGGAAAAATTCGAAAAAAGGGAAAAATACGAGAGAAAAGTACAAAAACAATTCGATTTACTAAATTTAATTCGAAATAACTCCCAGTGAGTAATTATTCATTAAATTGTCCTCAAGGTATTTTCCAATTAATTTAAATTGAAATAAACGTTTGAAAAAGAAAAACAGGCCCTCATTGACGAAATATTGGGACATTCTTTCAAGTAATTAAGATCAATTTTTATCAGTGAGGAATTTAAGTAACTGGTTCTTATCAAAAAAATAAGGTATTGAAACGATTTCGAAATTTTAGATTAAACAATTGATTTTGACTTTTGAATCAAATCAAATCCCATTTTATAGACATTAAAATTTATTTTAATAAAAATTAAATTCAAAATAACCAGGAAAATAATATTCAACCGAGAATGTTTTGTTTTTCTATTCTAAATATTTAATAATCTTAAAGCGAAAATTAAAATTTATTTGCAAATTTAAAAGTAGAATTTTGATAAATTTTTTATATTTTTGGTAAATATTTAAAAGGACTTTTATTAAATGAGAATATTTGTTTCAGCGAAAGGATAATTGGATAATGAAGAAGAAGAAGAAGAGCGAGAAGAAAAAAAGAAAAATGCGGAAAGGAAAAAATGCGAGAACTGAAAGAGATGAGTAAAGACTGATTGTGATGAATAAGCTGAATGTGAATAAATACCGAAGTAAATTAACAATAGAAGGTAAACAAAATTCTCCATTTTTCGTTATTTTGAATAAAAGCGAAAAAGTGATTAAATATTTTCTTTTTTAAGTCAAAATTTTGCCTTTCTTTGAATAAAATAACATTTTTTTTTAAATTTCAGAGAAACAACGAAAAAGGAGAAGAATTGTGAAGATTGAATGAAGATTGAAAATGAATTGAAGAAGAAGGTCACTGTACCTTATTTTTGGACGGCATGTTTTTAAAAAAGAGGAAACGAGGATCTATGGGGGAAGTCTCCTCTTCAGGAAGGGAAAAATAATTCCCAAATGGACACTGTCCAACTATTCAAGGGAACGAATGATATTAAAATGCGACAGTTTATCACTCAATGGACGTGCCCACTGTTAATTCCCCACTACCTAACACAACTCATCTGACTTTAATTCTCTTCCCCTCATATGGAGTGCCATCTTCATTTTCTGTTTTTCTTTTCTTTTCTTTTTTTTCTCTCACTTCTGCTATAATGTTGCCAACAATAAACAAAGCAAATTGCGATAGATAAGGTACAAAGTTCTAGTTGTTTAACATTGTAATTTTATATAGGTATGATAGCATGAGAATCTGTTGTATCCGTTTTATTGCCGGGGAACGATTGTTGTTTCTTTCATGAAATTGAGTAGTTGACGTCTAATAATCGTGATAACAATTGAGTTTAATAGTCGTAGATTTCTCAAGAGTGTTGAAAATTTATTTTAAAAAAAGGCGAATTATATTTTTCAAAATAATTTTCGTCAATTTTTATTTATTTACCTATTTTTTTTAATTTTTATTTATTTACCTATTTTTTAAAAATTTTTCTTTATTTATTTTAAATTTAAACATTCGCACATTTATTTATTTATTTATTTTTAAAACAATTTTGATCAATTTTAGCAATTTAGAAAATTGAAAATACTTTCGCCGTTTGTCAACTATAATTCCCTGTTATTTGAGTGAAAAGTTTTTCCTAATTTGAAGGAATCGTGATAAGTAAAGGGTAGTGTGGGTATAATTTAAAGCTTAGAGACATTATAAACTTGGATTTATAATTTAAGTCTTGTAAATGTGTCACTTTTTTTTAGCTGAAAGGCAAGAAAAAAATTAGAGAGAAATTTAAAACGATCGTTTTGATCTAATTTCTCTTTTATTGACAAAAAATTAATTTTTTCAGAAGATAATTTTTTATTTTCTTGGTTTTATTTTGAATGAATCGTTGGTATTCAATTTTTTATTTGAATAAATAAATGAGTCAAAGGTAAGAGAAAAATTATTTAATTTTTCCGTTATTAACAAAAAATATAGTTTTTTGGTCAAAATTAAAATTAAGTGGAAATTAAATGAAAACGATCATTTTAAATTTCTTTCAAATTTTTTTCTTGCCTTTAAGTTTTTTATTTAATTAAAAGAAATATTAATTCAAATATTTATTAAAAATCGTTGTTTTCCGATAATCTGTTCTGAAATTAGTTATTTACTTTTTTGTTTCCTAACTTTTTTTTAATAATTTTTCTTTTTTATTTATTGTTTTCAATTTTTAAACTAATGAATTAAAAATCTTTGAATTCTTGCAAAGATTTTATCAAAATATTTCAAAATAATTTTATTCCTTCGAAGAAGTTTTATTATTTATGAAAAGAATTAAATTCTTGCTAAGAATTTTATTAAAATTTTTGAAAATCCTAATTAAATTCTTTTGAAGAATTTTGTTTTCAATTTTTTTTTCAATTATTGGAGTTTCTTTAATAATTTTAATTGAAAATTTTGAAAGTAATTGAATTAAACAAAGAATTTTTTCTTAAATTCTTAAAATAATCGCGTCTGTTAATAATTGTAACTCAAAATTTGATTATTGAATTTTATTAAATAATTAGGAAATAATTAAATTAATACAGGAAATTTTATTAAAACTTTGAAAATAATTGGATTTTTGGGAAGAACTTTGTTATTTAAGAAAATAATTGAATGGTTTCAAGAATTTATTAAACTTTTAGAAAATAATTTAATAATTTAATAATTCTCTCGAAGAATATTATTATTTACGAAAATAATTGAATTCTCGTGAAGAATATTATTCAAATTTTTGAAAATAATAAAAAATTAATTAATTAAAAATTAATTTTTTTTAATAAAACAGAGAAATTAAATCGTCTAATTTTTTTCTTGCTATTCAGTTATTTATTCAATCAAATATAATTGAGAAATTTAAAAATTGTATTTTAAAAAATATTTTTTTTTAGAATAATTTTTTATTTTCTTAATTTTATCCGAGTGAATCGTATTCAGAACGATATAAATAACTCGTCGAATTTTTTTTCTTACGAAGAAAAAAAATTCGACGATCGTTTTGATTTAATTTCTCGTCTATTGAAAGAAAGGTGCATAATTTTTTCGAATTCTTTTCTTTTAGAAATATCCGTGAAAAAAGGATTCGCGTGATAAAATATAAATTTCATGCACGTGGGTGTAAAATTCAGTAAACAGTTTATTTGAACTTTTTTGCTGGTTAAATTTCTCGCTGAACTCATTGTAGAATTCATTTGCGTTTTGAGACTCTTTTTTTTAGCGCCAAAAATAATTTCGAACTCCCCTTTAGAAAGAAACACGCAGACAGAATGCAACGATCAATACTTAAACTCTTTCACTATATGTGCTTCATATATGAACAACTAGGTATCTGACATTACTCCTATCAATGCAACGGATTACTCAGGAAACGATAAAATTTCAATTAATTCTTAGAAAATATACATAACATGGTGGTTGAGATGCAATATCTCTCTAGTTCGTTCGTCATTGCAAAAAAAAAAAAAAAAAGGAAAATCGATATTTCTTTCATTATATAATTTTATATTATAGAGAAAAAAATCCATGTAGAATTAAGTTGGAATATAATTCGGAAAAAAGTAATTAATTCTTTCTTATTCCTAATTTTTTTGTAAGAAATAAATTTTATTTGTTAATTAAGTTTAGCAATTGGATTCTTGCAATTAAATTTGTGTAGTAATAGTTTTTTTTATTATATGTCAACAATGCAATTTTCTTGATATAAATAAGAGAAATTTTCTGCGCGATATCGCGTGTGTAATAAAACAATTTTAAGATTCATTAAAGAAAAATAAAATTCTACAAAGTTTGCTAAAATTTTTGATATCGTAAATTTGTAAACACTATTTTCTTTTGTTGCAAAAAGTGTATTTTAAATTTAATATTTCAAAGAGTTTAAAATACTGAACTATCTTATCGCTTTTTGTCCTCCTCGCGACTAAGATATAAATTGCATATTCTTAATCACTTCTCTATAAAGTTTATTTCGCCTCTTATACTCATTATATTCACAATTATTTGTTTTGTTGATTTTATTGTATTGCATTTCATTTTCTATTTCGCTTTTTATTTTTTATTTTCTTTTCCATTTAATTTGTTTTTTATTTTTTATTTTACGTTTTATTTTTTTTAATTTGTCTTTTATTTTTTCTATTTTATTTTCCATTTTATTTTCTATTTTATTTCGTTTTCCATTTTTTATTTCGCTTTTTGCTTTTTGCTTTTTAATTTTATTTTTAATTTTATTGCAATTTTTTATTTCACTTTTTATTTTGCTTCAATTATATTAGAACTTGAATAGGTATACTGTACTGTTTACGATTTTTTGTAATTTGCATTAATATAGGAGGAAAAATGTGTTTGTTTGATAATATCTGAGAAAAAAAATTCGTACAATTTGTTGAAAAAACTTACTGAAAAAAGAAAAATCGATATAATGAAACTGTTGCATGACTGTGATATAGGTGTTCTACAGTATAATGTTGGCATTAAATCATTTACGTTTTGTAATCATAAAATGTATACACAGTGATGATACGAGACTAATTTAAAGATAATTTCAGTTTTTATGCCTTTTTTCAAAAATTTTTATTTCACATATTTTTTTTCTTCTTGATTTCATTATTAATTCTATTTCAAATAGAGAAAAAAAGTGATTTATCTATTTAATGTACAATTAAAACATAAAGTGACAAAATACTCTTAAATTAATTTAGAAAATATTTTATTTGTGTTAATTTAAAATTATTATTTATTAAAATTATCATTATTAATTAAAATTATTAGGAATTAAAATTATTATTGTGAATTAAAATCATTAGGAATTAAAATTTTTATTGTGATTTAAAATTATTATTAGGAATTAAAATTATTATTGTTATCAAAAATTGTGATGAAAAGAGAAATTCGAAAGGAAAAAACTATCTAAATTGCGAATTCAGAATTTTGTTAAATATTTACGTCACTTAATGTCAAAGACTTTTTTTTATTTTTATTTAATTTTTTTTAAATTAATTAAATTATTAAAAAGAATTTTCGAGATTGTTTTGATTTTAATAATTCAAAATTTTTTTGATTCAATATGGAAAGTATAAGAGGCAAAGTAAACTTAAAATAGTAATCCAATCGTTTTTCCTCAAAGGCTCGTGAAAACGTTTAGTTTCGTAAAGAAATAAAATAATAAATAAAAATTTCTTTGTCCCGAATTTTCTTTTTTGCAATGTCATCTTTATATTTTTAGCAATATAAAAAGAACCGAAACGAAATTCTTTAAGATAATTTATTTTTAGAATATTGCTTCAAATTGAAAGGAAAATTACATTAAATTTCGAATTTAATTTCTAAGTAAAAAATACCCAATAAAAAAAATAGTAATTAATATTCTATTTATTAATAATTTCGAAAATTTCGTTTTATTGCGAGAAAATGCAACGAATATTTTGTGATAAATAACAGAAGATGAAAAATGGTGGGAAAATTGCAACCATCAGCAATAATTTTTCTAAATTTGTCATTTTTTGATTAAATTTTGAATAAATTTTGAAATAAATTTGGAATAATTTTATAATAGTCTTGGAATAATTTTATAATAATTTTGAAATAATTTTATAATAATTTCAGAAAACTGGATCAAAACTTACAACTTGATTCGAGGTAGTTCGTGGATTAATTTGTAGGCCATCATCTTCGCCAATTTCTCTACTACCGTTGGGGCCCATTTATGCACCCTTAGATTTTTCTAAATTTTTTATAAAAAAAATATCAAAAGAAAAAACAAAAAAAAAAAAATTCGACACTACTGTCACTTGTCAAAACCGGAACAATTCACTTTATCCCGCGCTTCCCATTTCTGCGGGCTGTTCCCGAAAATCGTTTTTTTTCGGTTTTTCCGCTCTCTTTTTCTCTTTATTATTTCCTTTTTTTTTAAAGAAAAATTAAAAAATATTTTTCCTATCCCCTTTTTGGAACAGTGAAAAAGTAAATCTGAACTCTTTCTGTAATTCCAAATAAAATAATTCGAGGACAGCAGTTGGCGGTTCCTCCTCCTGGGCAAGGACGCCGACGCATCGGCGCCTCCGCGACCTTCTCAACACGCTTTTTTAGAAATAGAAATTTATTATTGTTTGTTCATTATTTTCTTCATTAAATTTTTGTTTTTAAATAAGATGTTTGTCGACAATTTATTGAATCACAATGATTTTAAACGGGGGATGGAAAAAAAAGTGGATAAAATTTTTAAAGGCGAACCCTGGGGCCGCGGCGCCCCGGGATCAATATTGGCCGTCCTGGCCTTTTACTCTGGTTTTCGTTGAAAACTATCGAGCACGCGCGTATACTCCTTCACCCCCAACCTGATCGATCTCGGACAGATTCTTTCTTTATACAAAAAAGCACTCTGTTCGTGTGCGTGGGGGAAGAAGATGATTAAAAAAAATCGGCTAGAAAATTTCTACTTTACATATTGATCACAAAAATTCACAAAAAAATTTATTTATTTAAACATTTAAATATTTTTAAAATATTTTTTTTAAACAATACACCCTGAATCAAAAGAAATTTTTTTCCCATTTTCTTCATTTTTAGAGCTCGAACCAGTGAAAGTATTTAAAAATACGGACTTTACGGAACAAAAATGAAAAATTAGGAACCAATTACTGACAAAAAATATAACCAGTCCGAATCAAATAAGAGAATATTTTACTGAAAATTATAAATTAAATTTTGCATAACTAATATAAAACATAAAGACATCGATCACTCCGAGTGACTCGGAGTGATCGATTTCTTCATGACTCTTTGTATTAATTCAATTATTTTCAAAGATTTTAATACAATTCTTCAGGAAAAATTCAATTATTTTCATAAATAATACAATTTTTCGAAGGAATTCAATTGTTTGTAAAAATTTTAATAAAATTCTTCGCTGGAATTCAATTATTTTCATAAGTAGAAAAACTCATGGCAAAAATTTAATTATTTTTTTAAATAATAAAACTTATCATATAAATTCAATTATTTTCAAAAATTTTTAACCAATTCTTCGAGAAAATAAAATTTTTTTTATAAATAAAAAAACTCTTCTCAGGAATTCTATTAAAACATTTCAATAAAATTCTTTTCCAAAATTCAATTATTTTCATAAATAATAAAATTCTTTAACAAAATTCAATTATTTTCATAAATAATAAAATTGTTGGCAAAATCTAAATTATTTTAAAAAATTTCAATTAAATTCTTTTCAAAAATTCAATTATCTTTATAAATAATAAAATTCTTCCTATAAATGAATTTATTTTCAAAAATTTTAATAATTTTTTAAAGATAATTAAAGAAAATAATTTAATTTCTGCAATCATTTGTAATTTCTCTAAAATTCACCAAATTATATCGTACAATAATTGACAATTTCTTTTTTTTATGAAACTTGCGGTATTGTAATTTATTAATATGCATATAAAATTTATTTTGATGTGGCTGATCAAGATTTTGCATTCAAAAGATTTTGTGTTGCTTTTAAATTTTTCTTAATTTTCTTTATTATCGTAATCATTTGATAATCTTCGGCTGTAGCGATTTTTTCGATTTTTTCCAATGGAATTGATGCAAGTATTTCTTGGAAATATTTCGGATTCTTTAAATTGCATGTTAATGAATCGAGAATATAGAGACAATATAGATTTATATCGTCCGGCGTTGATTCCTTAAAGCATTCACGTAAAACTTTATCTGCCACTTGAAAATCAAGTAACAATTCAACTCCAATTACGTTGAGACTGATGTTGTACAAAATGCATAGGATTATCCTGGAAAAAGAATTCATTTTTTATTAATTTAATAGTAATTTAGAAATATTTCATAAATTCATTTTATTTCATAATTAAAACATTTCAATAAAATTCTTTCTCCAAAATTCAATTATTTTCATAAATAATTGAATTTTTCAAAGGAATTTCAATTATTTTCATAAATAAGAAAACTCTTCTCCGAAATTCAATATTTTCTTAATTAGTAAAACTCATATAAATTTAATTATTTTCAAAAATTTTAATAAAATTCTTCGCAGAAGAATTATTTTGAGTTGATGGAATTTCTTAAATTTTAGATATTATTAGAAAAACGTTATGTAAGAATTTAGAAAAAGGAAAATTGTTGAATAAATTATTACCGCATTTTCAATCGTCTATGAGGTAATAATTTATATTTAGAAATATATATAAATTCCTTTGTGAGAAAATATTGGAAAAAAGATATTATCTTCTGTCAACTGTTTTTTGTCTTGAAAATATTTTTTTTCAAATATGACAAATATATACGAGAAAGGAAATTGTCTTTTATAGGTCAAAAGGCAAAAATTCATAGTTGAGAATTTAAAATATACTCCATTGTTCTTTTTTCAATGCGCTAAATTGTTTAATTTTGACTTTTAATTATTTTTTTAGAACTGTCTCTTGATCAATTAATATTAATTTCGAATCTTTTGCCCATTGGAACTAATATTAATTTAGAATTTCCTTCTCATTGGAATAATATTGATTTCGAATTTATTTCTTATTGTGAGTAATATTAATTTCGAATTTACTTCCAATTGTTAATATTAACAAATTTAAGAATAAAATTCTCGAAATTAATTTAATAATATTTCTGTGATATATTATAATTTATCCAAAAAAAATTACTTTTTACACCTCCATAAAGCATGTCGTGGAGTTGCTAATTGTAAATAGGCGAAGTATTCAACAAGATTCTTGATGAGTTCCTTTCCAGTGGCTCTTGTCACAATAAATTCCTTTCCACTCACAGTGAGATTTGCAGTGACTCCCAAAAGACTCATTACAAATTGACACTCATCACTATTAATTGGAAGTTCAGTTTCCCCATAGGTCTTTATAAATGAGAAGAAAGTGCCATTCACCGCTCCGAAAAATTCATCCAGTTTTATATACGGCTAAAAATTAACCAACAATACATAATTAAAATTATTCGCTTCTAATCAATTTTTTTTGTGGCAAAAATTAGCAAATATGTAAATTTAAATTGAAAATAAATAAATTAATAAGCAGAAAAATCAAGAGGTCCGAGAAGAATTTAATTATTTCTAAAGACAATTGAAATTTTGTCGTTCCCTGAGAAATACAAAATAAATAATTAAATATAAAAATTAGAAAATAATTAGAAAAAACTAAAGTTTCCAATTTTACTAATTTTTAAAATTTCTAATTATTTATTTGTAATTTATACACAAATTTCTAATTATCTATTTGTAATTTATACACAAATTTCTACTTATTTATTTGTAATTTATACACAAATTTCTGCTTATATTTATTTGTAATTTATATACAAATTTCTAATTATTTATTTAGAATTGATACACAAATTTCTATTTATAAAAAATAAATTAAATTCTCATGCAAAGTTTACAAAAAAAAAATAGAAGAATCGGAAATTACCTTTGAAATCCATACTTCTGTTACATCCGGTATTTTTGAAGCGTGCCATAAAAGATTGCCCAAAACTGCTCCTAAACTTATACTAAATTTACTGTGCTCTAACAACTGTAATAGAAAAAAATTCCTTCAATTATTTTCCAAAACGAATAAATTTTACTTATTCTTACGAATTACTTGTTCTTTCAAATGACACATTTCTTCCTCAGCTTCGAGTAATTTCTTCTTTTCGACTTCTAATTGTTTCTCCAGATCGACAACCTTCTCCTGATGCTCTCTCAATAATTCACTCGTATCCACTGGAAGAAATTTAAAACTATGAATAATAATAAATTAAATAATATAATTAATAAAATAATAAACTAAATTAAATAATAAATTATAATAAAATTACAATTTTCAATAAAAATAGTAAAATAAAATTATCGAATTTAAACTATAAAAATAGTGAAATAAAATTACTAAATTTAAACAACAAAATTTAATAAATATATTGTAAAGAATTCTAATAGAAATAAATTATAAAAATAATTAGTTCAAATTGTTTTCGATTACATTTTGCAAAATCATTCGCCTCCATCGAATTTGTTTCTTTTTTTTATTTTGATAAAAATTCTATAAATAAATTTGTAAATTGAGTTAGGGGATAAATTTTTAATTCTAAATTGAAATTCCAATCACATGTCAAAGAGATATTTTTCTGGTTATGTGAGCAGATTATTCACGAGAAATGCGAGTGAAACAATATTTATAATTAAACGTAAACAATAGCTGTCAAAGTTTTAATGAAAAATGGAAGTTTTGATTGGCATTTCAAACATTCAACAAGCGCAACGCGAATTTGAAGTAATTAATTTTAGTTACGTGAATTCTGTTATTAGTCTCAATATTTTTATTAAATTTTATTTTCCTTGTTTAGATTATTATTTATTTAACCAACAAATTTTTTACTTACTTTTTAAAAGTTTTTTTTAATGTTGCGTATTCTTTTTTTTCACTCGATCACTTTCTGTATTTATTACTTTTTTGTTTTGGTGTTTTGAATATTCTACAAAATCTTGATCAGCTTTTAAATTCCAAGTTTTTCAAATTTTACTTATTTTATTTATTAATTTTTAAATAATTTTCTTAAATACCAAGTTTCATAAAAATTTCGCTAAAACGAACTAAATTTGTTTGAATTCTATTTAAATTTTATTAAATAAATTAAATTTAAATTAAATTTATATTTGAAGATAAAAAATTATATATAATTTGCATAATAAGTGAAAGCAGTGTTTTTCACACTAAGAATTCATAATGTTAAAAAATCGATTTAATATCAGTCTGAATAATTTAGAAGAATAATTGCAAAAAGCAATTATCACATACAAGCAGTATAATTGCAATTTTCCAGATCCACTCGAAAGATAATTGTTGATAATAAACATATATTGATGAACTGGAACTTTTTTTTGTTGTAAATTGCAAAAAAGAATTAATATCCTTTCATTGTACCAATAAAAGACGACGTTAGCGTATCATTAGAAATTATTTCCAAATAATTTCTTTCAATTCCTTTTAATTCCATTTTTTCTTTTGAAATTTTTTTTGAAAATTATGAAGTGGCGTCCAAAAAATATTCGCGAAACAGCTTATCCCCTTTTGGCACTAAATTGGCTAACTGGTTTAGGTTTAAACGATTATCCAGTTGGCAATAGGAGAAATAAATTATTTCTCTTCGCTGTAATAATAATTGCAATTATTTATTCTGTACAATCGTCTTTCTATTTCATTTTAAAATGCCATGGTACAGGTAAATCATTGTTTTTATTACGTCAAATCATGTTTCTTCTTGAAGCATTTATTGCTATTTTTGCAATTCTTTACGGTTGGTTCAATCGTAAGGTAAGTAAGATAATATTTTTTTTTGCTAATATATTTTGTTTCAAAAAAAAAAAAAAAAAATAAATTTTTTTCTGTAAAAAAAAATTGTTGATTGTTAAAATTTTTAAAATCATAAATCTTAATTAACAGAGAATGAATCTACTGACTGAAAATATGGAAGCGCTGAATGAGACTTTCAAATGTTTATCCTTTAAGGAAAATTACGTTAAGAATTTTAAACAGCTACTTTATTGGATAATTGTGTATTTAATTTTATTTATTACAACTCATGTCATCAATATAAATTTATGGATGTCGAAAATACGGTCTCTGGAATATTTTTATTTTTGTAATATTATAGTTAATTGGCCCTATTACACGACTACTGCTGTAGACATAAGTTTCAACTTTACTCTTAAGTAAATATTTTAAACAAAAAAATTGTTTTCTTTATAAGGAAAATTAAAAAAATTAAAAAATTAAAATTAGAAAAAATGAAAAACAATTTTAGTAAGTAAAATAATTATTTGGTTTATAAATAATTGTGAACTAATCTTTTATAGGTTCATTGAAAGAAAACTAAAAATTCTAAATATTATGTTGATAAACTACTTCAGTAAAACTTCAGAACAATCAGTTTTTGACAACTATGTAAATAGACGTTCGTTTATCTCGATTGCAGCAACTGAAAAAATATCGGAAATGTCAATAAAGAGAAATGAACAGTATTTGGAAATAATTAAGTAAACTGCAAAATAAATAAAAATTAATATTTAAATTATTAATAATTTATTAATAATTAATAACTAGCAAATGTTATACGCGCGCGGAACGTCATATTCAGTTTATTATTTTTATTACATATGCAAATTACGAAGTTTTTTATTTTCAAATTTAAATTTTTGAATAATTTCAAAACCAAAATTCCAAAAATTTTAATATAATTCTTTGGAAGAATTTAATGATTTTCAATAAATTACTTTGAAAATGAAAAACATTTGTAAAGAAAAATTATTTTAAAATTTAGAAAACAAAAAAATTTGTTAAGAGAGAGAATCTAAATATTCATTCCTTTTTTTTCCAGACACATTCACTTGCTACTCTATAATTTAACATCGAATATAAACGAAATTTATGGAAAGCATTTACTGCTGCATATTATTTTGAATTTTTGTTGTTTTACAGTATGGTCTTTCGGTCTGGTACTATATTATGAAAAAAATTATTATCTAGCAGTCATTTTCATTGTGTTAAGAATTACTATAACTTCCATGAGATTATTAGACATTATTATACCATGTTGTGTTATCAAGAAAGAGGTTCGAATATCAGTAAACATTTCAATTATTTTAATTATAATTATTAATTTAAAAAAAAATTTCTTTTAAATTTTATAAAAAATACAATTTAAAAATATATTTACAAAGCTCATTTGTTACAGACAGAGAAGATGAAAGAGATTCTGACAGATATGAAAAACATGAGAAAAAATGTTTCATTAACTGAAGAGGTAGATTTTTTAATTACTATGATTAATAGTAGACTAAATGACTAATTGAAATATTTAATTTCACCAGATTGAGCATTTCTATCAACAGATTTGTCTTTTGCCATTTAATTTCACTATTTGTAAGTTTAATACATTGGGATCTGTATTTTTAATGCAGGTAACAATTTTAATTGTTTAATTTCATTTTTATAATTATTAAAAAGTTTTTTAATTAATTTAATTGATTTAATCAATTAATCAATTTAATAATTCAGTTTTCAGGGAGTATCCTTTCATACGTGTTTATATTGGTGCAGTTTCATATAAATTTGGATTAATTGCTTTTATATTAAGAAAATTTTTCAATTTAAATATTGAAAATATTATTTTCAATAAGAAATATAATTGCTGTATGTTTAATAATATTAGAATCAACGAATTATTTATGTATAATACGTATAATAAATTGAAAAAAGTAATTATAAATACCTGTTGATCTCGTTGATTTAAGAAAGTGAGGTTAGGTCTCAGGTTGTTTTTGTCACGTTTTTGCACATTAGTCAAATTATTTTCTAAACAATATACACACACGTTTCGTGGAATAATTGATAGTGAATAACTATCATCTTTCTAATATGACACTGACCATTCTATTCATTTTATTATTAAATTTTTATGTTTTTAAACATCAACAACGTCGTTGAAAACTTGAAATGCAATTTATGAGTTTGACTTGCAGACAACTTCGGACGAATCGAGTTTGGCGCATACATATTTAAAAAATTTTCCCGCCACTCAGTTAAGGAGCGCTCACACTGACAGTGAAGTAACATTTTTTGCATAATTATTTATTCCTGCAACGGTAGAAATAAATATTATTAATTATCAATATTTGAATAATATTATAATTACGTTAAATTTCTAATAAAGTTTTCTTATTTTAATTATGGGAAATTCTGCAGGAATTAATCAACTGTCGGTAACAAAAGTCTCTTTAGTGTAAAGTGTTTACGGTGTTTACACAAGTGTATGTTATTAATCCATTTGGTATTTATACTATTTCATTAAAAATCTATTTTAATTGTTTGAAAATTATATTTTATTTCTTTTAATTTAAACACAATGATCGTTTAGAAATTAATATTCTAATAAAGTTGAGTAATTAACTAGTAAATGTACTTTAATTTTACATTTTTCGTCAATTGGTCAACATAACCTTGATTATTTATTTACATTAAATGATTAATATTCTTTTGTAAAAACAAAAGATGCAAACAATCAAATAAACAAAATATTTTTAAGAATTTAACATTATTTAAATTATTAATTAATAACAATTTAGGATTATTAAACTAAATGAAATTTTCAAGTCTAAGTTTACTTAAGTAAATAAATAATATATATAATGGATGGCAATAAATCTAATTTGCTAAATTTTTCTATAATTTTCGTTTTAATTTTTCATAATCTATGTAAATATAAAAAGATCTGACAAAATCTTTTTTTCAGGTTTTATTTTTCACTGGAAAAAGAATGATTGACCAAAGTGTAATTGGAATTGGGATTTTAATTTTTCTGGCTGTGATATTTAATTTCTCTCTGCATCGCATTGACGAAGGACATGTTGGTGTTTACTTCCGGGTATGTTTTATTTTTTACTCACAATGTTTTTTTTTTAAAAAGGGGACAAATAGAAATACTTCTCGAAATTATAAAGAGTATAAAAAAATTATTTATTTTAGGGAGGAGCTTTATTGCCCCATGTCAGTAATCCTGGATTTCACATGATGATTCCCGTCCTTACGTATTTTCGTTCAGTGCAAATAACTTTGCAAACGGATGAAGTGAAAAATGTCCCCTGCGGAACTAGTGGAGGTGTTATGATTTATTTCGATCGAATTGAAGTTGTTAATATTCTAGACGGCGGTGCTGGTAAAGAAAAAAAATCCCATTCTCATGGCTTTTTAATCCAAAAGTTAAATTAATTAATTAATTAACCGAAATTTATTTATTCTTTTCAGTTTACAATATGGTTCGAAATTTCACCGCCGACTACGATCGAACATTAATTTTCAATAAAGTTCACCATGAATTAAATCAATTTTGCTCAGTGCACACTTTACACGAGGTTTATATCGATCTCTTCGATCAAATTGACGAGAATTTGAAAACTGCACTTCAAAGAGATTTAAATGAACTTGCGCCAGGTTTACACATTCAAGCCGTTCGAGTTACAAAGCCAAAAATACCAGAGACAATTAGAAAAAATTACGAACTCATGTAAGAAGAAATTTTCTTATTAAATTAAATTTCACGTTAAATTAATATTTTCTATTAAAACAGGGATCGAACTAGGTCTGTAAATCTAGCAAAAAGAACTGTGAATTCGATTAAAGTCCGTAAAAGTCAGCTTTTTTGACAAAAAAGTCCGTAATTTGATTGAAAAAGGACGAAAAGTTCGTAAATTGTACGATATAATTTGGAGAATTTTAGAGAAATTACAAATCATTGGAGAAATTCAATTATTTTCAAATATTTTAATAAAATTCTTGGCAAAAATTCAATTACTTTCAAAAAATTTCCACAATTCAATGATTTTTCAATATCTACTAATTTAATAAAATTTTCCAAAATAATTCAATTATTTAAAAAAAATTTAATAAACTATTTTTAATACAATTCTTCTTAAAAATTTCATTATCTTTATAAAAACAAAAAATTCAATTATTTTCAAAAGAAAAACTTTTTCAAGTGAATTAAATCATTTTAAAAATTTTTCTTTTAAATTTTAGTTTTTTAAATACAATTTTTAACTCATTTCTCGAAAATGCAATTATTCTTAAAAATTTTATTAAAATCCTTCTAACGAATTTAATTGAAGAAAAAATTCAATAATTCAATAAATTATTAATTTTTGTATTTAAATAATTGAATTTTAGTAGAATTTTCTAATAAAAATTGATTTAAAAATGGATTTCAGTTAAAATTTTAGATTATAATTGAATATTAATTTTGAATATTAATATTTAAATATTTGAATTCTAGTAGAATTTTCTAATAAAAATTGATTTAATAATGAATTTCAATTAAAATTTTAGATAATAATTGAATATTAAAACCAATATAGCGTGAATTTTGAAAAATAATTGAATTTTGAAATTAATTTTTTTGAAAAAGTTTAATTGAATTTTTTAAATATTATTTAAAGTTTTTGTTTTCTAATATTTATTTAATTGAAAAATTGAAGAATTGAAAAATAATTGAAAGTTCGTAAAATTGAATATTGTAAATAAATGGATTTGAAAATTGTCACAAAACTTTTTCAAAAATTATGAAAAATAATCGATTTAAAGAAGAATTTTAGTTAAAAATTCTGGAGAATAATAATATTAAATTGATAATGATTTTATCACTCGTTCAACTTTAATTATTATAAAACATGAAGAAATCGATCAGTTATCGATATCTTTATGTTTTATTTACGAAAAATTTAATTTACAGTTTTAAGTAATTAGTTTCAGTAAATTGGTCCGTAATTTTTAATTTTTGGTCCGTAAAGTTCGTATTTTTAAATACTTTCACTGGTTCAAACCCTATTAAAATTGTTTCGATTTAAAAAAATATTCTCAATTTCCAGGGAAGGCGAGAAGACAAAACTTTTAATTTCAACTCAACATCAGAAGGTCGTCGAGAAAGACGCCGAGACCGATAGGAAGAAAGCAGTGATAAATGCCGAGAAAGAAGCACTAGTGGCAAAAATTCAATTTGAACAGAAAATAATGGAAAAGGAATCACTTCAAAGAATTGCTGCAATCGAAGATGAAATGCATTTGGCACGTGAGAAAAGTAAATCTGACGCTGAATTTTATCAAACAAAAAAACAAGCCGAAGCAAATAATTTACTATTATCGAAAGAATTTTTGGAATTGAAAAAATATCAGTCACTCGCGCAAAATTCAAAGGTCTATTATGGTCAGGATATTCCAAAAATGTTCTCCCTAGGCGGATGCTCGAATGATCCATCACTGGGTGGTCATATTTCCGAGAGGATACACACGAATTCTGTTGACAGTAAAACATAACTTCCCCCATTGCTTATCAAATATTTATCACTCTATATTTTTTACATCAAATTCTATCTATAAGTTTTTCGCGCATCTATTTCCGAAAATTGTTTTTCTTCATTTAGAAAAATAATTTCAACATATAAAAGTTTTTGTTTTATAAACTCGTTTATTAGGAAAAGTTTATAATACAGAAACTTTGGTTTTTGTATATATAAAGTCTGTAAGTACTTTAAATTCATTTTTTTTTGTTTGAAAAAAAAAATGGTTGTAAACTGTTGTCCTATTTATGAAAATACATATTTTTCATCATTTTCGATTGTACAATTTTTCCACTCTGCTTTTTTTTTAACAATAGAAACCGAGAAATTCAAAAATCTTTTATTTAAATATAAATTAATAATAAAGACACTAAAAGCTACTGTTTTCAATTTTTTTTTCAAAATTTGAACTACTTTAAAATTTAAATTCGCTAATAGTTGAAGTAAAATAATTTTTAATTTTAATAAATTAAATATAAATGTAATTACATAAATAATAATAATTAAATTTAAATAAATAATAGTTGAAGTAAAATAATTTTTAATTTTAATAAATTAAATATAAATATAATTAAATAAATAATAATAATAATAATTAAGGGGCCGTCCATAAATTACGTAACACGTTTAGGGGGGAGGGAGGGTTCGAGAAAATGTTATCATATGTTATATGGGAGGGGGGGGGGGGTCAATCATCATTGTTACGTAATATTTATAAGGAACTTAATCTCTTTATAATCGATAAATTTTTGAAAAGCTGTCCCTTGCCGCCACTTCAATATAAGTAAAAATCGAATCATTTCGCGAATCGATTCTTGGGAATAATATAAAATTTATTGTTAAAAAATCAATGTTATATTTTTGGTTGTTCAGTATGATTAATAAAATTATTCCTCTAAATGTTTTTTATATTTAACTTAATTTTGTATTGCTAATGTACGATATAAATACTAAAAATAACAGTAATAAGGGGCCGTCCATAAATTACGTAACACGTTTTTAGTGAAATTTAGAACCCCCCCTCCCCCTATGTAACAAGTTGTAACAAAATCGTTTTACACCCCCCCCCCCTATCATTGTTACGTAATTTTTAAAATCATTTTTTTTACTAACATTTTTCGAAACAAATTTGTTTATTACTGTTATTTTTAGTATTTATATCGTACATTAGCAATACAAAATTAAGTTAAATATAAAAAACATTTAGAGGAATAATTTTATTAATCATACTGAACAACCAAAAATATAACATTGATTTTTTAACAATAAATTTTATATTATTCCCAAGAATCGATTCGCGAAATGATTCGATTTTTACTTATATTGAAGTGGCGGCAAGGGACAGCTTTTCAAAAATTTATCGATTATAAAGAGATTAAGTTCCTTATAAATATTACGTAACAATGATGATTGACCCCCCCCCCCCCTCCCATATAACATATGATAACATTTTCTCGAACCCTCCCTCCCCCCTAAACGTGTTACGTAATTTATGGACGGCCCCTAAACAAATTTGTTTCGAAAAATGTTAGTAAAAAAAATGATTTTAAAAATTACGTAACAATGATAGGGGGGGGGTGTAAAACGATTTTGTTACAACTTGTTACATAGGGGGAGGGGGGGTTCTAAATTTCACTAAAAACGTGTTACGTAATTTATGGACGGCCCCTAAATGAATAATAAAAATAATGTTATGCTGAATTACGAATTTTGAATAATCCCGCCTTTTTGGACAACATGACCAAGCGCCCCCACGCGGTCAGTTCTACCAACTGTCAGTTTCACCCACATATTTAGATAATTTTCCGATGGGTGGATATTTGTTGTTATAGAAAATTGTGCTTTTCTCATAATTAACTGTTTTATTTAGTGCTGTTTTGCAAACGTCAATAAACCAAATACTGTTTTTTTCAAGTTTTCAAAGTGAATATTTCAATAAACAACAAGTGTTATGTTAATAACGAAAAATTACGAGTCAACCGGTTTGACTCAAGAGGATTTTGAGATGTTTCCGGAGCTTGGTGGTTTAGGTGAGTTATTCTATTATTTTTTTCCTTTTTCTCACTATTATTGCGGCAAATAACTTGATGTCTTGGAGATAAAAAAAAATTAACTTTGCTTTGTATCCCATAAAAACGAGTTTTGCCGATATAGAAATATGTTTATTAGTCCGAAAAAAGAGTTGATGAATGTTAACACATTTTTACGATCAAACAAATGTCAGAAGCGTGATGCTCTTTTATCTTTAATGTTTGATTATTTGAGTGAAGGCATTGTCAATAAACACGTGGCTCAGTGGTTTCAACAAAATATGGTTGTTAATAATATTGGAATTGTGATAAAATATTGCAAATTTTATTTTTTCTATTTCATCATTTATAGGTTACGTTTCAATTAGGCATTTTTTTTTTTTGATAAATTCCCCGTTTTATAGGCTTTCAAATAAATCGATATTCACACATTTATGTCTATTAATAAAGCGTTCCGTCAAAATAGTTATAAATAACCTTGGCACAAAATATGGAAAAATACAAGTTTGCAAAAAATATGCTTTCTTTTCAGTTCTTGTCACATTTTTTTATTTTTCATAACTTAATACTTTTATTTTTTTACTTTTTTTCTCTTAGACAAAAATTTTTTTTCTTTTTATTCTTTTGAAAGTTAATATTTTTTCTTTATTTTACCAAAAATTAGAGAAAGTAATTAACTGATAAATTGCACAGAAGTATCAAAGTCTGAAGATAAATTAAAATTGTTTCGTGGTGATAAAAATAAATTGTAAAAATTTTAATTTTATTTATTTTATAAATTATAAATTTTTCGAATTATGTCAATTTGGAAGAAATGTCTAGAATTTGCAAAATCGATTGATTTAAAAATATTTAAATTACGTGCTTGAAAGAAAAATACAAAGTTTGTTTAAAAATAATCAAGAAGTTTATTGTTTGCTCACGAATGTTGTAAAAAAAAATCTTCTTTTAATCGTTTGCCTTCATTTTTTCGTGCCTATTGCAAAACAAACAAATTACCTTTTCATGACCTTTTCATTTTTTTATTGATGTAAAAATTTATCAAAAAACAGTTCCTGTGACAATGTAAACTTTTAAAGATTACATTTCCTATTACTTACGCAATCACATAAAATGTGATAAGACTTTTTTTTCGGTGAATATTTTGCTATTATTTTTTTCCCTATTACAATACATATATTATAAGTTGTTATACAATAGTATTATGAGGATAGAAAAAAATCCGGTTTTCAGTAAAGGATCTAAAGAATTAGACCCAGAAATAAACTATAGTTTATAGGGATGTCTTTGCAGGAATAAACTGTAGACTTTTTTACAGTTTAAACTGTCAGTTTGAAACCCCCTCTCACTTTTTGACGACTTGTTGCGATGTCGTTGCCTTCAAACACATTTCTTTACCGGTGAAATTCATTCTCTCAATAATATTACACAAAAGTGTGACTCAAAAATTGATTTTTGTATTGTCCCCTATTTCCCGTATAATAAAAAAAATTCTCTCATCCCTTAATTTATCGTTCGATTCAGTATATTTGGAAGAATTGAGAAATTGAGATATTAAATAAAAATCACTGTATTTTTTCTTTTGACGGAAACAGGAAATATTCGGTCACGCTTTTATGTTTTTAACATTTTGTTTTGTTTTGTTTTTTTAATAAAAAGAAACCTACTTTCCACGAGAAAAATTTTGATCTTTATTTCTAAAAAAAATCCCCTTCCTTCAAAAAATAAAAAATTCGTCAATATTCAGAAATTAATTAATTAAAACAGTAAAAGCATTTTAATAATATAAATAAAAATAAATAATAATGAATAATAATAAAAATAATAAAAATGAACAATAATAAAGTTAATAAAAAATTATAATTGTCTAATTTTGTGTAAACTTATAAATTATGGAATTCGTGATAAAAAGTGAATTTCATCTGAAAAGTGTGAACGTTTTAGGGTCCTCTTGTGTGGACACAGGTGCAATGTAATTTACATTATTGAATTTACATTAAACTTATGAAACTTATTTTCAATAATAATGAAATGTGTTGTTATATTAGAGGCAAGTGTGGTGGTATTTCTAGTCTATTTTCGAAGTGTTATTAACATTTTGGAAATTCTATGAACATGAGGTGAATTTTTCTCGTGACACGTGATTTAGTTTTAAATAAAAGAAAAAAAAATATGAGTGAATTTAGTCAGATCTTTTTTTCGTTTTTTCTTTCAAATTAAAAGTGGATAACAATATGATGAATATGTCCGAGCATTGTATACTTGACATGATGGATTTCGAGGACAGTAATTATCTTATAGGTAAATTTTCATTAATTTCCATTTCTTGTTTGAATTCCCATTTTTCCAATTCACAATCATTTTTATTTATTATTTTTATGTTATTGTTTATAATTTGTTTTTTTATTAATATTTTATTTATATTTTACTTTATGAAATATTTTTATTTAATTAAATAATTTTAGTTAATATACTTTTATTTACTAAAATAATTTTAATTAATAGAGATGCGATTTTTTGTAATATTTCAATTATTTTTTATTTTAAATTTATATTTAATTATTATAATATTTTAATTAATAATATATTTTTATTCATAATAGAATGATTTTTCAGTTAGTAATATATTTTTATTTATAATAGAATAATTTTAGGTAGTAAAATATTTTTTTATTTTATTATCAAAAGAAATTTTTCTATAAATTTTTATTACATACCTATATTTTTTTACTAACAAAAACAAAATTATAACAAAATTATAATTTATTAAAATTTTCTCCCTTCTTTTTTTTGTGAAATATAAATTTTAGTTTAGTAAATGTTTAGTAAATGTAAAAATAGTTTTATAAGACAATATTTTTTTATTTTTAAAATTCGAATAAAAATAATTTTACTGAAAAAAAATATGATTTATAGTTGAAATTGAAATAAAACATTTTTTTTCTGCGTCTATCGCCTTTACAAGTGACACTACAAACTTGGTTTTCCTAGATAAATTTAAAACTACGATAAGTATAAACTAGTTTCTCGCATCATTACTTTGAATAAAATTTTTAAATTTCAAATTTTTTTAAATTCTTAAATAATTCAATATTATTATTTGGAGAAAAAATCATGAAAAAGGAAAAAATTAATTAATGTTGACAAATTAATTTTACCAAAACTAGACTGCGTTAATTTTACAGTGAATTAATTTATTAAATTGAATGAGAGTCTCGAAATCCCATTTCAATCGAACTTTAATAATTAGAAAGACAGATGTTCGTTGATAATAATAATTTTATCTTATCTCCAAAATGGGCGTCAAAGGGACTAAGTTTTTCGAAAATTTGAATTCAGTGAGGAAAACGAAATATGTACATAGTTTACGAAAATACTTTATTTTTCTATTATTATTATTTTTTAAAAATTATTATTATTATTACAGGGCACGAACATGATCCGTAAATTAAATTCTACTCCGAATTATTTTCAAAAATTTTTAATAAAATTCTTGGCAAAATTTCAATTATTTTTAAAAAATTAATACAATTCTACGCAAACTATTAATTATTTTCACAAAATAATAAAAATTTCACAGGCATTCAATTATTTACAATTTTTTTTTATAAATTTCTTCGCAATCATTCAATTATTTTCATAAATAATATAATTTTTACAGGGATTCAATTATTTCCATAACTAAAAAAAATTTTTCCAAAAATTCAATTATCTTTATAAATAATAAAATTCTTCTCAGAAGTTCAATTATTTTCAAACCTTTTAATACAATTCTGTGAGAAAATTCCATTATTTTCATAAATAATAAAATTCTTCTCATAGGAATTGAGTTATTTTTACAACTTTTTAATAAATTCTTTGAAACAATTCAATTATTTTTATAAATAATAAAATTCTTTGTAAAAATTAAATATAATTTTGAATTTTAAAAAATTTCAATATAATTTACAAAAATTCAATTATTTTCATAAATAAAAAAAACTTTTCCAAAAATTCACTTATCTTTATAAATAATAAAATTCTTCCCAAAAATTCAATTATTTTCAAAATTAATATTTATTTAATATTATTATTTTTATATATTATTCTTTTTTTTATTACATTATTTTTTTATATATTATTGTTATTATTATTATTATCATTTTATTAATTTCTTCTTAATAATTAATTATCAATCTTCTTAATTGATTAGAAACGATGTGAAGTTGACAAACGTTTAGAAAAAAACTTTTTCTTCACTAATTGATTTTAAATTGATTAATTTTCGTAAAAGAAATTGTTTATAAAAAAATAAAAGTATCATTGATAGAGCACATTAGACGTAATGGAAAATAAAATAAATATAAGACAATGTAGGTGACAGGTAATTGTAGAGAAAGTAAATAATATTAAAATATGTATAACTCTAGATGTGAGAATATGAGAAAAAAAAACAGGTCACATTTTATTGACATTTTAATGGTGACTCTAATGTTTGTATAATAATTTTTTATTCGACACAAGTGCACCAAATGGATTTGATAAGACATTTTAATATTTTCTTCTTTTGATAAAAATACTTTTTTTTTAATTATGCAATCCTGATTCCGAATTAAATCGTAATGGATAATATTAATCGAGTAAAATTATTTTTGTATTATTTATAATTTTTTCTTGTATTATTTTCTTATTGTTTTAACAAAAAAAAATTTTTTCGTACCTACATATTGTAATTTTGTTTGCAAATTGTGATATTTTTTTCAAATTCAAATTCGTGGAATTATTTACAATTTGAATATATGGAAACAATTATTAGAAATTTTAATGAGCCGGCCGGCATTGATTCGTAGTAAAATACTCGAATTCACTTTCTGACGATGTATACATACAAGAGAGAGAGAGAGAGAGACCGGCTTCTACAAAGTTCATTGACATAAAATTATTACTCTCTTCTTTCATGGCGAGATATGTGAAACATTGTTTGCTAAAATTTTAGACAGACCTTGACAAAAAAGTGTTGATGAGTATAGAAAACATTTTAGTTAGTAGATAATAATTTTCCCATAAGCGAGAAAATAAATTTTTTTAAAAAATAATTGAAAGAAAATAAATTAAAAACAAATTGTTCTAAAATAATGAAAAAAATTGAATTTTTCCTCAAAACATACTTTTTTTCGAAAACAAAATTTTTAAAATACTTTCTTTTTTTTACAGATGAAGGATTCCCAGCAGATGATCTTCTTGAAGCTCTCAGTTCGGAGTTGGAGATTCCTCAACTTTTGGGTGGAGAGGGATCTCTTGGTTGTGATGAAAGTCCAGATGATATTATTAAAAATGCCGTGGAATCGCCTTCGTGTAATTCCGAGGATATTGACATGAATCTTATGCCTATGGATCTCGATATTTTCCAGAATATTTGTTCCAATGGTAATTTTTTTATTTATATAGAAACAAAATTTTAATTAAAAGGAGCAAAAAATAAATATTAATTTCTATTACTTGATAATTATAATAATTGTAATAATTTTCAAAATATTCAGAATTGGATGGCGTTTCGGTGGAAACGGATTTAATGGACGGTATCACGGAGAATGTGAAAATTGAAAACGAAATTAAATTGGAGCCGAGAAGTCCAAGATCTCAACTGCCACCTTCACCTAGTCCTAGTCATTCAGATAGTAGTGTACACGAGTGGCACAATGACGCTTCATCAAATTCATCCAACGATGGAAAGGTATTTTTGCAAAAAATTAAATTGTTTCAAAGAATATTATTACAATATTTTTGAAATGTTTCTAAGAATTTTATTAAAATAATTGGAAAAAAATTTTTTTTTATTAAAATCATATTTTTATTCTAGTTCATGTTCGAAACACCGCCAATATCTCCGCCACAAAGTGAACCAACTTCTCCGCCAACACTAATTAACACATCAATTCTACAACAAATAAAATTCATTCCCATGAAATCGGACGAAACAAAAACAACAAAATTCATTCTATCAAAAGGAAGCAGTGCAAAGAGAATTTGCATTCAACCGAAAGTCAACAAAATAAAAACTGAAGGAGGTAAGAACTATTTTTAAAAAAACCAAGGCCAAAAAAATCCAATAATTATATTTAATTTAACTAAAATATTTAAATGAAATTTTATTTAAAATAAAGAAATTAAATAAGAGTTTAAATTTTCTTTTTCAGAACAACCGCGTAAAACAATAATTCTCAGTGCTCAAGATTTTGCCGCTCTTTCGCAAAAAGTCAAACAAAATGGAACGCCACAATTGAAAATTCAAGCATTGCCAACAAGTAAAACGGTGAAAATTCAAAATCAATTGAATATTCTACCATCGCAGCAGGTGAATCTTGAAAAAGGCACTGCATTCACTCCAACGAATCAAGTGAAAATTCTCAATTCAATTCCAAAAGTACAAATACAAAATGTCAAACCAATTGTCATGACAAAAGAATCGACAGTATGCACGCCAATTGTGAATTCAACGTGTCAGCCAATTGTCATTAAAAATGAAACCTCTGATTTTTTCAACATCTCCGGCAGACAAGAGAGTGAAATAAAGGCATTGAAGAGACAGCAAAGAATGATTAAGAATCGCGAGTCTGCTTGTCTGTCGAGGAAAAAGAAGAAGGAATATGTCACTGCTCTCGAGAATCAGATTAGCGATCTACAAGAACTCAATCGTCAGTTACACGCTGTTAGTATTTTAATAGTTTTACTTTTTTGAAATTTATTAATTTTCTTAATTATTTCTGAAAAAAAATTATTATTTTCTAGTTTTACTTAATATTATTTGTTTTATTTTATATTTTTCATTTAATTGTTATTAATTATTGATTGAAATGTTGAATTATTAATTGAAATAATGAATTATTGATTGAAAATAAATGTTTCCAGGAAAATACGGCGTTAAGGCAAAGATTATGCGAGTCGGAGGAAGGAAGCGGAGGCAGGAGTAAATTAAGAACCATGAATCTTAACGGAAACAAAAAGAATACAGTAATGCTTTTAGCAGTTTTTTGTATGATAACCTTAAACTTTAGCAATTTTGGGTAAGTTACTAAAAACTAAATAATTAAAAACTTTATATATTACCTTAAGAAATGAAAATGAAAATTTTTCCGTTTGATCTACAAAAAACAAAATTTTTCAGCGTTTTTCAAAGTAAATCCGACTTGGAGAGAATGTCACCACACATGCCCCTGCCAAATGTGCGACACAGTAGGAGTTTACTTTGGACCGAGTTAGACTCAGAGGAGAGAAATTCGTCGAGAAAAAATTTTAACGCCACATCAATAAATCAATCAATGTGTCCAATGTCAATAAATGACACCGAATCGAAGCGTTTAGATTATGAGATACGGCGATTTTTTGGCGATAAGAGCAACGATGGTAGTTGGAAGAAATCGCCAATAACAAAATGGGAGGACAATTCTTCATTGAGTAAAATTTCCCTCGCATCGACATCGACGACGGCGCCGAAAAAGAAAATATATCGTAAATTAAAAATCACAAGGGAGAAGAAAGTCGAGGCGAATTCGAATAATATTCCTTGGCAAAATGATAATGCTCTCGAAGTTTTCTCACCGAATTTCAAGGAACACTCGGCACTTTTTGATGCGTTGAAAACAAAACACGATACGCACTACGTTGTTTGGTTTAGTCGAGAGCATTTACTATTGCCAGCATCAAGACAAAATAATACCCTGAGACCGAAAATGACACTTATTTTTCCCACTCTTCCACTCAATGGTAGGCAATTTTAATTTACTTATTTTTTTTTTTTAATATAGAAAATATAAATAATTACATTTGTCATTTAATTTTTGATTATTTTAAAGAAAATTATTTTATTTTCAGACACATTTTCAACGGATCCAAATAATGTCACAATGATGCAAATCGACTGTGAAGTGGCAAACGTGGAATTTCTCAATCTCGAAAATAATGTGATTCCCGATTATTTGCGAGCTGCGCAAAAACCAAGTAATCCACCGCAAAAGAATAGCGAAAATTATAGACCATATTTTTTGAAAAATAACACAGAGATTGTCAAGAAACTACAAAAGGAAAGTTCTCACTTAATAAAAAAGACTGACATCGACGAGAATAATTTTAAATGAAACAAAATTGGCTCCAAATAATATTTATAGAAAATCAAATGAGGAAAATTTTGACCAAAAAAAGGTAGGTCTCGAAAATTTACAAAGTAAATCTCTCTCTCTTTTTTTTTTTTTTGTTTTTTACTGTCAAAACTGAAATTCAGGCTGTGTAGAAGAAAAGTTAATAGGAAGTAAAAAAAAGAATAGAAAAGAATAGAAAAGAGCCTAAAGAGATATAATATATTGTACATTGACAATAGAATTAAAGTATGGAATTTTTGTCCTTTGAGGGCAGTGACTGAAAAAAAATTAGTATATTTGGATATTTTTAGTTCTTTTAGAGAAAAATTTTTTTAAATCTATTATTTACATTTTTTAATGCAATTTTTACGAAAAAGAAATCTTTACATAATTCGAAAAAGATTTAAGCCAACGTTCGATGCAATAAAAAAGGAAAATTGTAAAAAAAAGACTAAAATTACGATTTCGAATTTATTATAATTTGATAAAGAGTGCAATTTGTATACCATTTAAGATTTTTGTTCACGAGTATTTTTAATTGATATTTTTTAGCAGGATTTAGATTGTCATAATATATATAAATATATAAATATATTGCATAATGTAATACAAGATAAATTCAATTTCATTAAATTGAGAACAGATTAATTGATAAGTAATTATAATAGAATATTTGATTTCTATTTGAACACAAATTTTTTTTTTTAATTTATAAGTTTCACTAGGTGTGTCACAGTATTGTGAAATTCTTTGTATAAATGTTTTTAACTTTAGGCATGTAAGTAAATATACAAATAAATGTTTTAAGCAAAATGTGAAAATGAAGTTAAGTTTTTTTTAATAAATAGTTTTTTTTTAATTCTGTACTAATATTGTTTTTTTCCAACAGGAATATACAAAAGTTACATGAATAATTTTTATTTGTAATTGCGTAAATACGATTTTCAAAAAGATTAGAATTTTATTTGAGATCGGGTGTTGAATTACCAAGATAACTTCGTAAATCTGTAACTGTCGATTTTATTAGTTTTGCTCGTATTGTTGGTTTGCCAAGTTTTTGATGAGCTGTATAACGATGGCAACCTCCAAATGAATAATAATAATCGCCGCCTGAGAAATTTAGTTTAAAATTATTTAACTTATAAAATTATTGTCATTATTATTATTTATGTTATTTTTTGTTTAGAGGATAATTATTTATATTGTATTTTGTTATATATAATTTATTAATATTATTTTTAATTATTATATATATTCCTCTTCATATACGAGGCTAGAAATAAATTATTTTTTATTTCTGTTATTTTTCACAGTAAGAAGTTATTTGTGAATTATTTTTTAGAATTTAGAAAATATTTGAATAATTTGATTTCTAGTAATTAAATTTTTCTTTTACCTTCTCTTCCTGTAATCCAGAGAACATCAACAGGAGGTACCAACGATTCAGTCTCAGGATCCTGTAAAGTTTTCATCAAACTCTTCACCTTTTCCTCATTAACTTCCGGTGGAAATGGTCTAATCAATACATTCATTGGCATCTCATGAATTTCTGCATTCTCGCTCGAGTGAATACTCGTCATTTTTTCATTCACAATTGAACCTTGAAATTAATTCTCATTAAAAATCCTTGAATTCATTATCATTAATTACAGATTAATTTAAATGCGTAAAATTGACATGAGTGTAACTAAAATTAACATTGTGCCAAAGTGAATTTCAAAAAATTCACTCGGATAGTGAATTTTTAATTTTGAAAAATCGAGAGAAAAATTGTTTTTTGTATTAAAGGAAAAGAAATATGAAAGAAAAATTTTTTTACTAGTGCTACTTACCTATATATTTATTGCTCGGATTTATCAGACGTAAGACTTTCAATTTTGAAGGTAATATCATAGCTGACTTGCTAATGAATGAAGTTCTCTTTCAACTTGTGTCACTTTTACAGTGTCTCCCTACTTTTTTTTCTCTCTCTTTCTCTCTCTGATATCAGATGACAATCTATAGCTAAATCCAGAAGTACGTTTATTATTTACGTTACATTATGCAATTATTAATTTACATAGTAAATAACATTTTTTTCCTCTAAACTCGCAAAAAAAACATATTTATAGACTTTATGGCATAATAGAAAAAAAATTGAATGTCAAAGTAACTAATCGTGAATTTCTCCTTCAGGGTTGCCACAAAAAATTAATTTTGTTTTTCCCTGATTTCCAGACAAAATTTTCATTTTTTTCCTGACCCTAAAGAATATTCAGATTCACTCTTAATAAAATTCTTGGCAAGATTTCAATTATTTTCATGAGTAATTCAATTATTTAAAAAAATGTTAACAAAATTCTTCGCAAGAATTCAATTACTTTCATAAATTCGTTGCAGGAATTCAATTATTTTTTACAAATAATAAAATTTTTCACGTAAATCAATTATTTTAAAAAAAAAATTGATGAAATTCGTTGCAGGAATTCAATTATTTTCATAAATAATAAGATTCTTTACATTATTTCAATTATTTAAAAAAAAAAATTTGAAAAAATTCATTGCAAGAAGTCAATTACTTTTATAAATTAATAAAATTCTTCACAGGATTTCAATTATTTTTAATACAATTTTAAGTAAATTCTTTAAAAAAGGTAATTATTTTTTAATTATTTAATTAAAAAAATTAAAATTAGGTATTAATTATTATTTTTTTTTTGGAGGAATTGTAATAAAATTTTCAAGAATAATTAAATTTTTCGAGGATTTCAATTAAAATTGCATTAAAAATAATTGAAATTCTATGATGAGTTTTATTATTAATGGAAATAATTGAATTTTTGTAAAAAAAAATGTTATTATTTATGAAAATAATTGAATTTTGACGAAATTCTTTTGAATTTTTGAATATAATTGAATTTCTGCGAAGAATTTTATTATTTTTGAAAATAATTGAATTTCTATCATTTGTAGCTTCTCCAAAATTCAATTTTTTCCAGTACTTTAATAAAAATCCCTGACTTTTTCCTGAATTCCCTGACCTGTGGCAACCCTATTCTTTTTCAAATATTTTCAACAAGAAGAAATTCTTTTTACATGAGAATAATTTTTCACTTTGAATAAAATAAATTCGTTGTCAATTATCAATTATTGTCACAGTAACAATAACAAAAGTAATTAATTTTTCACCTCTAAGTTGAATATTTAATTACAAAAAAACTATATACATATTGCAATTTCCTGCAAATTCTAAAATTTGTTTCTATTAAAATTTCCATAATTCATGTGACTTTTAAAAGTCGTTCATGCAAAAATTCAGCGACATTTTTTCCCAATTTTTTATAAGCATCAGCTTGTCGTGAATTTGGCTTGGAAATTAATATCGGTCTTCCATTATCACAGCCCTCTGCGATGTCATCGTTGAATGGAATTTTGCACAATATATTAATGCCTACAAGAGAGAAAAGATGCAAATGAACAATTTGATTGCAGGACATAATTGAATAAAATAATTCACAGAAAAGAGAATAATTGAATAAAATAATTCACAGAAAAGAGAATAATTGAAAAATCATTCAATGAAAATACAATTTGTTTTTACAAACATTTTTTCATTCAATGAAAATTGAATTTGAATTTGAATTTTATATTCGAGGAAAATATAAAATAAGGAAGAATTTATATACCTAATTCCCAAGCGAGACTCAATGATCCGTCTTTAAATAGAGAGGCTTCGTGATGACATTTTGGACAGATGACACTACTCATATTCTCGACAATTCCAACAAGTGGGACATTTAATTTTTGATACATTAAAGCTCCTCGTCGTGTGACATCGAGAGCGGCTTTTTGTGGCGTTGTGACAAGTAAAACTCCATCGATGGGAACATTTTGAACAAGCGACAAATGAGTATCACCTGTTCCTGGCGGTGTATCAACAACAAGATAATCTAAAGGGCCCCACGCAACTTGTCGAATTAATTTGTCAAGGGCATTCATTACCATAAGTCCACGCCATATCACAGGTGATTTTTTATTCACTAAAAATCCCATCGACATACTGTTGATCATAGAGACAATTTCATTATTTCATATATAATTTTGACAATGACAGATTTTATTAAAACAGAGTTGCCACAAAAATTAAATTTTCTTTTTCCCTGATTTCAAGACAAAATTTATGACTTTTTCCCTGAATTTCAAGAAAATTCTAATGCACTTTAAAAATTATTGGACACTGATTGAAATTTTTGAAAATTAATGGAATTCCTGTAAAGAATTTTGTTTTTTACGAAAATAATTGAAGGTTTTGTATTAGAATTCGTGTCAATTTCGCATATTTTGTGAGGCATACAAAAAAGACAGAAAAATTCAGAATTTTCTTATAAATTCAAAAAATTTAATTTTCTCCAATACTTCTAATAAAAATCCCTGACTTTTCCCTAATTTCCCTGACGAATTAATAACCAAAAGAATTTACCATTTAATATCATAATTCACTAAAGGTTCCATGAGATTTTCCTCGTTCAATTTTGGCGAATCGTCGAGATTCATCATTAGAGGAACACTTGGACCAAAAACATCGGCATCTAACAATCCAACTGACTTTCCAGGATCATTCATTTTTAAAGCAACTGCTAAATTAACCGAAGTTGTTGATTTTCCAACACCTCCCTTTCCCGAGGCAACAATTAAAATTTGTTTCACACCTTCGATCGCCTTTTTCCTCGGTAAACCACGTCCCATTACTTCTCGACGACGACTTTCTAGATCTTGTGACGTTTTATTTGTGCAAAACTAAGAAAGAAATGTTCCCTATTAATTAAAATATTGAAAAAATTTTAATTTATACAATTCGCAATACACTTTTTTTTCTTATGAGCAAAAAGTTTGTAAATTGTTTCAAATAATAGCGATCGTATTTTTTTTCTTTTGCCGTTCTTAGAAGAATAAAATGTTCAGAATAAAAGTTAACTCACGTGTTTTTTCGGCACACGATTGAGAATTAAAGACCACCTTTCTAGAATTCGAGACATTTTTATATAAAAAATTAAAAATACGTACTTAACCTCTCTGTTTATGAGTTTTATTTTTAGAGTCTTTCAATTAACCACAACAATTTATATAAAGACAGCAAAAACAACATAAGTTTTACCGAAAAGTACATGAATTACTCAACTGTACATTATTTAGACGCAAGTCTTTCTCTTTTTTAAAAAAAAAAAAAGATTAAAAACTGTCACGAGGGCGAGACGCACTTTTTCTGCGGCCTGTTCGCCATATCGCGTATTCGTTTTGTGCGAGACTCGTCGACCAGTCGTTACTCCCCGTATACTTGAATCATTATTTTACTGTTTTATAATGTTTTTATCAGCCGTAAATATGTGACAGTAAGTATTTTAACATTTTTTCATGTCTACATTTAATTTTCCATTCTTGTTAAACCCAATAAGAGCAATTTTTTAATCGTGAATCGTCTATGATTGTAATTTGTCATTCCTAACCTATTTCGGTAGAAAATTCTTTTTCATTTTTGACATTATTTTTCATGTTTGTAAGCAAATTTTCATCAATTTTTCATAAAATTGAAATGTCGGAAAACTTACGATTAACTGAAATTCTTGCCTTTTGGAAAAATTTTTTTCTCCACTAAATATTTACTGTCATCCTTTTTTTTGACCGCATATCAAAAATTTACAAATTTGGTCGTTTTTTTCGAAATTTTCTTATTTTGCCGATAGAAAGTATTTTGTATTTTTTGATATATTTGGAAATAATAATGAAAATATGATAGTTCTTCATGATTTGTGAATTGCGAAAAATTTTGCAATTTTTTTTTCAACGTTCCCCTTTTTTTGAAATCAAGTGTTAATTTGTCACTTCCGCAGGTAAACCTGGATAATCACGAGGGCGGCCATCGCAGATAATGGGCCTAAAAGCAGCGGTGCAGGCCCTAAAGTAAGTTCTAAATTTGTTATATCAAATTTCCCTTTTTCTCCACAATGGTGAAAAATCTATTTATAGAAATTGGAATTTAGTCTTTAATTTTTCTTTTAAAAAAAAGAGAATGGAAATAATTTCTTTTTCAATTCAATTGAATTTTTTTATAATTTGTTTGAAAATCTGGAAATGTCAGGGAATTTTATAAACCTTGAAAAAACCTGGAATACTTAGTCAGGGAATTTTTATTGGAATCCTGAAAAATTGTTGTTTTCTAAAGTTATTGTGTTTATTCTTGAAATTTAATTATCGAAAGCGAAAAGCTCATAAATATTATGAAATTACCACGAATTCGAATACAAAACATTCAATTTTTTCTATTTTTGACAATAATTTCTTTTCAAATAATTTAATTCAATTATTTTCAAAAGTAATAAAATTCTTTGCAGTACTTTAATTACTTTTAAAAATTGCATTTAAATTCTTCAAAAAAAATTCAATTATCTTTGTAAAAAATGAATTTCAGTTAAAATTTTAGTTAATAATTGAATATTAAAAGCAATATAGCTTAAATTTTTGGAAATAATTGAAATTTTGTAAAATTAAATTGTCAACAAGTGGATTTGAAAATTATCAAAGAACTTTTTCGATAATTATAAAAAATAATCGATTTAAAGAAGAATTGTAGTTAAAAATGCTTGACAATAATAATTGAATTGAATAATTCAATGATTAATATCAACATTTATTTTTTTTTAAAATAAGAGATTGGAGTAATTAATTATTAATGATTATTCAGGAAAGCTGAACCACTAAAGGACAAAGTACAACAATGTAAGGATCTTCTTAATGACAATGACGCTTGGCTTTGCCAACAACAATTACAAAAGATTTATCAACAAGTTCTCATTTTGGACCTCGAATATGCTCTCGATCGTAAAGTGGAACAGGAACTTTGGAATCTCGGTTTTAAGAATTACATAGCTCTACTTCAATCGCAAGCTAAGGATCGAAAAAATCCAAAGAGAGGCGAGTCCCAGGCGATGCTTAGTTGGTGCCTCGAAGGAGCCAGTGGCTTTTATTTGACTCTCCTTCAGGAAATCTGCACTGCATTCGATCTCGATTTACCTTTCAGAAGGTAAAATTTAGCCCAATGACAGACAGGCTTTGCCTGACTGACTCGATAATTAATTTTTGAAAAAATAGCTTTAAAACTGAAAAGTAGTGATGATTCCGAAGCCTTGTAATCAAAAGTAAAAAATTGTTTTAATTGTAGAAATTTATTTTTGCAGAAAAGGATACGTTTATGGTTGTACGTCGCCGTGGAAAGCAATTGAAAAATTGACAGCACCACACAAGTCTTCGTGTTTTTACGCCTGTCAATATTGTCTAGTACACTTGGGTGATATTGCACGTTACAAAAATCAAAATAAACAAGCGGAATTATTTTATCGACACGCAGTGTCATTGTCACCGTCGAGTGGTCAACCCTACAATCAATTGGCACTTTTGGAAGCATCACGTGGCGATAAATTGGGCACTGTTTTCCATTATGCACGTTCAATAGCCGTTAAACATCCATTTCCAGTGGCGACGACAAATTTGGCAAAAACACTCTCGTCCGTCATGAATGATACATCATTTAATATCAATGGAAAAACAAAATTAACCTCACAAGAGTATTTATTGGTATTTTTGAAATTGCACGCTATATTACACAATTTGGGTGATTTGAGTGAGGCGACGAAATACACGAAATTATTGACAGAAACATTAACGGCATTAATTGCCACTGAGAGTTTCAATTCATGGCGACTTGTACAAATGTTGGTTATTAATTTATATGCCTTGCAACATGCGATTGGAACATCGTCGGACAATACGGATTTTTTATCTGTCGATCAATTGAGCGTTGATGAGAAATTCGCTAAGGAATGTATTTTGGATCTTGTCGCTGGTAGTCTCTCAGCTCTTTTGTTGCCTGTTTATACGATCAAAAATGCAATTGTCGATTATTTCGCTTTGCCAAGTAGTAAGTATGGAACAATCAATCATTTTCAATATCTAGTATTTTTATAAATAATATTTCCCCAGGAATTCAATTTATTTCGAATAGCATTTTCAACAAAAAATGCGAAAAAATCAATTTATTTAACAAAATTTTTATACAATTCTTCACAATAATTCAATTATTTTAACTAATAATAACATTTTCCATATGGAAATTCAATTATTTTCTTAAATAATAAAACTCATCGAAGAATTTCAAATATTTTAAATACTATTTTAAATTAATAAATCGAAAAATACAATTATTTTTCCAAATAAAGTTTTCCACAAGAATTAAATTGTTTAAAATAAAATTTTCATAATATTTATTATATTTCGAAAAAATTAATTATTTAAAACAATGTTTATAAAATTCTTATAAAGAATTCAATTATTTTCAAAATTAACAAAATTTTTTGCACAGAAATTCAATTTTTTTAAAACATTTTAATAAAATTTTTCGCAATAATTGAATTATTTTCATAACTAATAAAATTCTTCTCAGAAATTCAATTATTTAAAAAAATTTTAAATAACATTCTTTACAAAAATTCAATTATCCATTTAAATAATAAAATTGTTTACAGAAATTCAATTATTAACAAAAATTTTAGGAAAATCTTCCCACAAATTCAATTATTTTCAAAAATTTTAATAAATTTTTTCGAAATAATTGAATTACGTTGATAAATAATAAAATTCTTCTGAGAAATTCAATTATTTTCAAAATTTTAAATATAATTCTTAACAAGGATTCAATTATTTTCATAAATAATAAAATTCTCTGCAAACTTCAATTCTTCTTAAAAATCTCAATAAAATTCTACACAAAAAATTAAATTATCTATCAAAGTCTGTTATTAATTGGAGATTTTTTTTCAGTCAAATTGTGCCTTGATTGGATTCGTCTGAAACCGACTTTATTGGAGGAGCCTGCTTTCACAACTCGGCTGCAAATATGGCCAAGTCTTTGTGTTTTACTCAACGGTCTACAAACCTGTGTATTAGACTTCAAGCACGAACAGTGTACGTAGTTATTTTCTCTTTAGCTATTCAAAAAGTATTTATATGTAAAAATTAAGTAGAAAATTAAATATTCTTTTTTTTGTTTAGATACCAAAGTACCACTGCCGGAGGATCGAGACCTTCAGGGTTTTCTGCCATTGGAGAAAAGTTTCGAACCTCTAAGATTCACAAACACGGATTTGGAAGGCGACAATGTTTCTCTCAATAAATTGCGAGCGATTCGAATTTTGCAATCGGGACGAAAAATATCCCAATATCAAATCAATGGCTCCGCTTTAATAACAGTCGGAGATGAGGAGAATGAAAAATTTACGTCTGCAATCGAGGGCGTTGGACCCAGTAACGAATTAATGCGCGAATTGGAGGAACTCAGTTTGAATAAGGAAAAGCAAATTGTTGCCAATAGTCCCGTTCCATCAGAGTCGGCGAGCAGTAAAGGATCCTCTGAGACGGACGCCTTTGAAATCTTACGTAAGCATTGCCTTCTTTTATTCTCATAATTATTGTTTTCAGGCTTCGCACTCTTTTACTAAAAACTACTAACATTTACTACTTTTTGACGATTTTGACGATTAATTAATCAATTTTTCCTCCAGTCGAAAAGAGAGTTGGTATTCTCAAACCGCAAGGTTCTTTGGAGAGAAATCGTGACAATGTGGTGAATAGTACGAGTGTAATTATTGCCGAATCGCACGCAACGCCCGCAACACGTAAACCGCGTCAAAATGTCGCGATGCAAGCGATAATGCGACGAGCCGAGACCGAGCAAAAACAAGTGACCTTCAAAAATATCTCACCAGTAATTACCGATCTGGACGAATTAAAGAAGAAAAAACAAACCACTATCACTTCTCCCGGAACCAAAAATTCTCCATCCGCCAGTCAACCAATCACCGTTCAAAATCGTCCTGCCCTAATTTCAAATCCAAACCAGGCGAAGAAATCGCCAAATCCAATTACATCTCCGCCTCAGAATTCAATTTCCCATCAACAAACTCTCGTCCCAAGTCAAATTCAAACTCTCGCACCAAATCAAATACAAACTCTCGCTCCAAGTCAAATCCAAACTCTAAATCAAATCCAATCTCAACAAACTCTAAATCAAATCCAATCTCAACAAATGAAGACGCAAGGACAGATTCAGTCAATGATTCCAACTCAGGGCCAGCAGAACCATCAGCAGCCACAATTAATTCCCCAACAGGGTCAACAATTTTCCCCGAGCGATCAGAGAAATATCTCTCAATACCAATTGCCAGTGAACTGTTTCCAAAATCAATCGTTCAACGTCCAGAATCCCGCATTCAGCAAGAACTTCATTGTCAACCAGTCGGATTTTCCCCTCCAAGGAGCGCAATACCAACAAAATCGTTTACATCCCCGCGCCACTCAGAATCCAATAATAAATCTAAATCCACAGCAAAAAATCCCCAATCTCGCTCAACAGAATATTTCAACTCTAAATCCAAACGTCAACCTCCAAGCCAACTCAACAATGCGTATTCATCAACAGAACATGTTACCAGATCCCCGTAACAATGGAATCAATTTGCCAAATACATTAAACATGCCAGGTTCAATGATTGCCGCGACAAATTTAACAGGCTATCAAAAAAATCTCCAGCCTGGTATCGTCGCACCACCTACGCCATTGAATTCCGAGCATGGTAATCTTCAAATGAATTTCAATTCAAACTACGGACAGCAGAGTAATTTCAATCAAATGTCGTCGAATTTTGCTGCTAAAAATCAGGGGCAATTTTCACAGATGCCACCACAGACGACGGGCTTAAATAAGGGACAGGCGATTAATAACTATGCAATGTTTCATGGTTATGAGAATAAGGATTTTAATCCGTGGAAGCAGGAACCACAGGCGCCGCCGCAACCGCCAATCACGTGGTGGGGAAATTCGGGACAAGGACAAATGTTACCGGGAAAGGAGAGTACGAGCAATGAAGTATTTTCGAATTGGACGAATGCACCGAATTCGGGGAATATGATAGGACGAGTGCCTATTAATTCGGGAAATAATTATTCGCAAAATAGTTTTCATGGGCGGCATTATAATCCAAGGAGTGGTCCTGAAGACGCACGATCGTTTGAGGTGAGTTGTCTTTTAAACTGTTGTCTTAACATGTTTTTTTTTAAATTTTGACATTTATTTCGCCTATTTTCGTCAATTTCACCAATTTTTACCAATTTTTTAAAATTTATTTTTAATTATTTACAAATTACACGTATAATTTTGTAAACTTTTTTCTAATATTTTGAATCAAAACTAATTTTCAAAAATTATTAATGAACTAGCGAAACGTGATATTCAATTATTATTATTATGCAAATTACTAAAGTTTTTATTTTCAAATATAATGGTAAAAGTGACCTTTTAAGATCCGGAGCCTCAAATAATAAAATTCTTTGCAGAATTTTAATTATTTTTCAAATTTTAATAACATCCTTGACAAGAATTCAATTATCTCTAAAAATAATAAAATTCTTCCCAAAAATTCAATTATTTTCATAAATAACAAAATTCTCCGCAGAAACCCTTTAATTTACAAAATTACAAAATAAATTCTTCACAAGAATTCACTTAAATTTATAATTAATAATAATCAATAATTAAAGAAATTTAATAAAATTCTTCCCAAACATTCAATTATTTTTATAAATAATAAAATTCTTCGTAAAAATTCATTTATTTTTATAAACTACAAAATTGTTCGTTATAATTAAGTTATTTTCAAAAATTTCAATAAAATTCTTGCCAAAAATTCAATTATCTTCATAAATAACAAAATTCTTGCCAAAAATTCAATTATTTTCATAAATAACAAAATTCTTCACAGAATTTCAATTATTTTCAAAAATTCCAATAAAGTTCTTAAAAAATTCTTATCTAAAATTAAACTACATATTTACATAATTGTCTATAAAATTCGATTATTTTCTAAAAATTAATTTTTTATTATTTTCTAAAATTTTAATAAATCATTCGAAACAATTCAATTATTTTTTTAAATAGTAAAATCTTTGCAAAAATTCAATTATTTTTTATACAAATTTAATAAATTCAGCAAAATAATTCAATTATTTTTTATACAAATTTAATAAATTCAACAAAACAATTCAATTATTTTCAGTACAATTTTAATAAACTTCAAAAATCAAATATTTAATTATAATATTATTAACAGACAAGATTATTATCAATCGATTTTTATTCAGTAACATTGTAAATATTAAAAATAATTTAATCTAGGTAAAGAATTTTATTGAGATTTTAGAAAATAATTGAATTTTAACGAAGAATTTTGTTATATAAAAAATAATTGATTTTTTGGGAAGAATTTTATTGAAATTTTTGAAAATAACTGAATTTTAACGAACAATTTTGTAATTTATGAAAATAAGTGAATTTTTGGAAAGATTTTACTAAAATTTTTAAAAATAATTGAAAGTCTGTAAGAATTTTGTTATTTAAGTAAATAATTGAATTCTTGCAAAGAATTTTATTATTTCTGAAAATAATTGAATTCTTGCGAAAAGTTCTATTATTTAGGAAAATAATTGAATTTTTTCGGAGACTTTTTTATTTTTAGAGATAATTGAATTCTTGTCAAACATGTTATTAAAATTTTCGGAAGTAATTGAATTTATACGATGAGTTTCATTATTTACGAAAATAATTGAATTCTTGTCAAGAATTATATTACAATTTTTTAAAATAATTGTATTTTTGCAGAGAATTTTGTTATTTATGAAAATAATTGAATTTTTTCCAAGTTTTTTGACATTTTTTAGAGATAATTGAATTCTTGACAAGGATGTTATTGAAATTTTGGAAAATAATTGAAATCCTACGAAGAATTTTGTTGTTTTTGAAAATAATTGAATTCTTGCGAAGAATTTTGTTGTTTATGAAAATAATTGAATTCTTGCGAAGAATTTTGTTGTTTATGACAATAATTTAATTCTTGCGAAGAATTTTTATTAAAACGTTTGAGACTTAAAAAATAATAATAATTAATTAGTATTAGTTAGTTGTATTTTTTTATAATTGTAATTTTTTTCTCACCTTCTTGTCACCTACTTGAAAAAAATTCTCCTTTTCGCCCATTTTAAAGGAAAAAGATACTATGATCCCTATTTTTTACAAATCTGTTTTCTATTTCCTTTCATTTCTTGTTGTGTTCATATTTGTGTCACATTTTTGTATCAGTTTCCCTTCTAATTTTAATGAATCCTTCCCGACTATAAGAACAAAAATTAATCATTTTTCTTGTAAAATTCACAGATGGATCAGAAGCAACAACAAACAATCACAACAGGAAACACTTATTCCCTATTCAGTGGCAATAGTTGGGGTGCGAGTGGACAATCGTCAGGTATGTCAAATCAAGACCAAATGAAGAGTCGACTAAATCAACAATCGCTCTGGTCTGGACCTGGACCATCACCACTCGAACGTCTCTTGGAACAGCAAAAATCCCTTCGAGAAGGCGGCACTTGAAGGAAAACAAAAAAATGACCCATGTCGTCGTTGATTAAAAAAAAAGGGGAAATTCCTGTTTTTTCAATTACCCAAAACACGCGGGACGGGTAACAAAAAATATGTCAAAAGCAAAAATGTTAAATTACCAAGAAGTCAATTTATAAACACACTGGAATTTAAATTGCATAGTGAGAGAGCAAAAAAAAAAATACAAATTTAGAGAGTTCTGTAGAAAGACGAAATAGGCCAACGTAAAAGAGAGAACATCTACAAAACAAAAACAAAAAAATAAATTAATTAAAAAGCAAAAAAGTGTAGCTCCAAAAAGACTAGTTCTTGGAATAAATAAAACTATGTATTTGGATGCACTAAGAGAGGAATAAAACATTGAGCAATTTTCCCGTGAAAAAAATAACAAAGAAACAAATAAAAAAAAAATACAAGAAACTCGTGCAAAGGAGGCCAGAAAGGCTGGTTTTAAAGAATACTGATAAATACCGAAAAAAAAGTCCCCCTGTGACGATAAAAAAAACAAAAGAACTAGATTTCGTTTATCAGTAGTCGAAAATTGAGAGTGGCCTCTGTTAGTATATTACAAGTGTAGTTAAATTATTATGTAATTGACAAAAGTTAATTCGCATTTTTTTGACACGAAGATTTCTAGTTTCGTTATATTTTCGTTTTCTTTTTTTTTCCTTTTTAAGAAAGAAGCTTATCTCGAGGCCGTGTGTTTCTTTTCCTTGCACTTTTTATACCACAAGTTTAACTTATTTTAACGACAATACTTGTCTAAGATCCAATTTAAAGAATAAGAAATTTTTTTTCTATTCTAACAATTTTTTTTTCCACAATAAATCTCTGAACGACAATCCAATTATCAATTTAGTAGATTTTATAACTGAATTAGGAAAAAATGTATCAGATTTGTTTTGGAAATTCAAAATTAAGAGCTTAATTAGATGTCCGCGGCTTCGATGATAGTTAAGTAGAGGACAATATTTAAAAAAAAATGACGTAGTGGCATAAATATTATGTTTAAATTAACAAAATTCATAGTTATATTCGATTACAGGCAAAATAAAATGATGTTGGAATTAAATTTAATTTGTCTTGTTATTCACTCGAATTTTGAAATAATTTTCAAAAAAAAAAAACAACAGGAGAGGTTTAAAAAAAATAGAATTAAAATAGCAAAAGTATCGTTTTCTTAAAAAAATTTATTTTATCACACACTTTCGTATAAAATTTCCATAGTTTTTTGAAATTTGTTTAAACAATAAAACTTTTTTTCTTGAGAACAATTAAAATATCAATTAATTGTAATAGTCAACATTTTAAATTTAAAGGAACAAAGAATCATTAAAGAATAAAAATAGAACGAAAACCATGAATTTTTATAATGGTTATTAACATTTTTCTTAAGTATTAAAAAAAAGGAAAGAAATTGAAAAAAATAAATAATCTCTGTTTTCTTAAGTCAGTTGGCGCTATTGGCAGTTTTTGGTTCATTACGTGTCAATGTAAAAATACAGGTAAATTTGTTTTTATTACATACTATTCTTTGAATATCTTGAGATGCAATGTGAAGACTATTTTTAAATGTTGTTTCCTCGAGCGTTCTACAAGAACGAGGCTGAAAAGAAAATTTTTTATTTGAAAATAATCCCAATTACTATATATTTATTAATTATTAATAACAATCTTAATAATTCTTCTTGTTTCTTATCTTTTTTTTTTGATTATTTTTCTATTTATTGTTTTAAATTCTTAAATGAATGAAATTCTAAATTTAATATTTAAAAGATTAAAAAATACCAAAAATTAATTAAACCAAATAGTTTTCAATTTAAAATATTTCTTCTATTTATTAATTTATTAAAATAATTCAATTATTGTAAAAAATTTTATTATTTAAGAAAATAATTGGATTTTTTGAACAATTTTATTGGAATTTTTGAAAATATTTGAAATTCTGCGAAGAATTTTATTATTTATGAAACTAATTGAATTTCTGGGAAGATTTTAATAAAATTTTTGCAAATAATAATTGAATTTCTGTAAAGAATTTTATTATTTACGAAAATAATTTAATTTTTTGGAAGAATTTTATCACAATTTTTGAAAATAACTGAATTTTTTATTTATTTTTATTATTTATGAAAATAATTGAATTTTTAAAAATTATTTTTATTGTAATTTCTAAAAATAATTGAAATTCTGCGACGAATTTTGTTATTTATGAAAATAATTGAATTTTTTGAATAATTGAAATCTTGCTAAGAATATTATTAAAATTTTCGAAAATAATTGAATTTTGTCGATTAATTTATTAAAATTGTATTAAAAATATTTCGCTTCTCCTAAAGAATTTAATTAAAATTTTTTTAAACAATTTTTTTTTTTTGGAACAATTTTATGAAATTTTTAGAAATATTTGAATAATTCAATTTGTTTGATAAATTTTATTGAAAATAATTGAATTCCTGTCAAGGATTTTATTTAAGTTTTTGAAAACAATAAACAATAATAATTGATTTTCCAATTTAGTTAATAATTGGATTTTTTTAAAATTTTGAATCTAAATTATTCCAATATTGAAATTAATAAAAACGGAAAAGTTTTTTAATTAACTAAAATTAAAAAATCCATGTTAATAAGTTTATTTAATTGTGTAAAATAAATGAGTAAAAATTTAAAAAAGTAAAATTATTAGTCTTACAATTCTCTTTGGAATTTCATTTTGTGATTGAGAATTGAAAGATAAAAATTAGAAATATATAAAGAACAAATTTATAACTTACAAATCCTTCGAATGAGCAAGATCTTCCATTTCCTGTAATTTCCAATTTGTATTTAAATTCGTGAGCCGTATTATTATTGTGCACCATTTGAACATTTCCGGTGAAATCTCCAGCACCATTAATAGTCGTTATTAAAAAGAAAATTCCCATTTTTTGAATGAAAAATGCCAAATCGAAAACAATATTTGAAAGATGATCCATTTCCCATTGACGGGAATATTCCTTTCCACTTGAACTTTCAGTCTAGAGAAAAACAATTTTATTTTTAATAATTAAAAACAGATTTCAATTCATTTGATAACAAAATTAATTTCTATTTTCCAGGTAAATAAATTTGAATAAAAATAAAAGAATATTTTGTTCTTTGGTTTCATGCTGTGAATTTTTTTTTGCGATTTGAAAGTAGATTAATATTCACCTCAACTAATCTGTCTTTATGGAAATAATTCAAATGATTGAGAATTCGGCTATGAGGACCTTGAAAAGTACATTTTGCCAATCGACAAGGAAATGATCCTTTTGCTGCTGAAGGTTGTGATAATTTCACTTCCTTTACAGTTTCTTCTTCTTTTTTTTCTATTATTTCAACGTTGTCAGTTTGCGTTGAAATTGTAATAAGTTGTATTTCCTTCGGAGGCGTGAGGAGTGAATTCTACAAAAAAGGTTATTAGTTAATAATAAAATCCTTTACAGGAATTCAATTATTTTCATTAAAATTGAATTATTATTAGGATTGAATTATTTAATTATTTTTAAAAATGCAATTCTTTTCGAAAATTTTAATAATATTCTTAGCAAGATTTCAATTATTTTAATAAATTAAAAATTCTTCGCAGAAGATTCAATTATTTTCGTAAATAATAAAAAACTTTTTAGGAATTTAATTATTGCAGAATTACAATTATTTTTAATTTTAAATTTCTTTCACGTACTTTAATTTCATCCAACTTCAAAGTTAAATCTTCAGCCAAATAACTTCTTGATCCATTATACGTTTTTTGACACATGGGACAAATTGTAATTTTTCTTTTGCAAACGGAACAAATATGATGTCCATAGTTGCATTGATATATTGGTTTTACAGGTCTTTCGAAACAAACAGGACACTGGAGGATTTCTTCTAAATCATTGCACCACTGTAATTGAATAATTTTTAATTTACATTATCGTTTGTCATGAGACACCAGATTAAAAAAAACTTTCTGTTCCTTCAAATTAAAAAATATCAGTTTGTTAAAAAACTGAAACCGCAACATTCTCTTTAGGTCATAAATAAATGAAACTTATAACTCTATGAAAACTTCTAAGTTAATATGTTTTCTAAAAAGAAATTTTTCACGCTTGTAGAATAAAGTTCGTATTTTATAATCAAATTAATATTTCACTACTTCAGCACAAATTATCAGAGTAATTAACAGAAAACAATAGATAACGGTGATAACCAAAATACATAACCTATAAAATATTTACAAAAATAGTCTTTTTTCTAAGTTTCTTACCTTTACTCTTAATTCTTCCATAATTGCTTAAAAATACAATAAAAATGTGCACTTTTCTATTTGCACTCTTGTTTATTGTGATTGATTTAATATCATTAAAGAGAAATTAAATGCAAAAATGAACAAAACAATCCTTTGTTTATAAAACGACAACACAAAGCATGCGTAATGCAAATTTTGTTCTTTTACTAATGGTGCGTTCACAGGGAATAATTAGAGAGAAGGAGACAAACAAATTTTTTTTCTCCTTTCCTCCAATTGCTGTCAGAGCAGAGGGGCAGATTTATGAATTCACCTTAATCAAATTATGTTATTTACGCATGCGTCGTTTTTTATCTACCCCTCTCTGATCCTCACGCTTCCCAACCCTGGAGTGTCAGCTGATCCACATTTAAAATCTGTTGTCCGTTAAAAACGTTAAAAAACAATATGATTCGTGATGTGTTTAAAAAATACTGTTGAAGCAAGTTGAAGAAATTTAAAAACAATAAAAATTATAAGAAAAAACTTGAGAAATAATTGTTTATTGTTCAATTGAAATATTCTTAAAGAAAAATTGGTTTTCGTGTAGTATTTTAATTCCTCTCAAAGTTTGTTTACTTTTCAAAATTGGCTGCATCAATTTTTTGTGTTTGTTATTTCTGTATTTAATTTAATTTAAGATATTTTCTAGAAAATTTCGAGTAATTTAAAAAAAAATGGAAGATTTTTTTGAAAAAAGTGAGCAAAAATTGAAAATGTTCGAAACAGCGACGTTGGTGATAAAAAATCAGCATTCTTTTATGTGTAAGATTAATTCTACATTCAAAATATTTATTTACATTAAAAATATTTATTGTAAGTAAATTTCAATATTTACGAGTAATTGCTTCGATAAATTTACAGATAAAGAAGACATAGAGAAAAATCTTTTTCAGTCAAAGGAAACTGTAGGAAATATGCTCGAGGGAACCAAATATTTGAAACTACATCTCAAAGAATTAAAAGAAGGAAATGAGCGTTGTAAGGTAGAGAATTATATTGATATTATAATTAAAAATTTAATTATTATGAACTTTTAATATATTTTTAATTATTAGAATCTTTTATTATTTTTCATTATAATTTTAATTATTATAAACTTCTATTATTTTTCATTATAATTTTAATTATATTATAAACTTAAACAAAAAACAAAATGAATTTTAAAAATTATTCTTTTACTAGGAAATGTTATCGACACTGAAGACTCTCGAAGAAAAATTGGTGCACATGGAAAATAACATTCCAACGGGTATAAAAGACTTCTTGAAATTACAAGAAACCGAGGAGATTAAAAATAGTTTTGCAAACCACAATGAGAAGGAAAATATCTCCATGGTTTCAAATGGTGAAGTTTTCACTCCAGACGCTCATTTAACGATTAAAGACTGCAAAAAATCATTGTTTAAAGAAGCTGAAGTGTATCCATTAATCAGTCCAGTCACACAGGAAGAGTTCACGAAAATTCCAAAATATATAATCGGACGACAAACTTTGGCAATGATTAATAGTTTAATTACAACGATTAATCAAATTTTAAAAGCCAAATACACACTTTTGTCTTTAGGGAAAAATGGTGCCAGGAAAAAGGGGGATTTAGATTCATATCTTGAGTACAAGAAACAACAGACTTCGGTCGAAGAAGGAGAAGGTAAATTTACAAAAAAAGAATATGAATTTAATTCAAATATAAATTATTTTAACTAAAACGTAAATTTAATTCAAATGTAAACTTAATTCAAATAAAAATTCAATTAAAACGTAAATTAAATTAAAACTGAAAAAAATATATTCTAATAAACAATTTGTTTATGTTGCAGGCAAAATTTATTTTTTTACAGCTGAAGATTACTTGAAACACACGTCGAGCAAATTGGATAAAATCAAATTAAATATATTGACTGCTTTGCGTTCCTGTCGAAAGTTACGAGAAATTAGAATTGGAAAATCATTGTTCTATATGGTCGTAACGAATTAATTTGTCACGATTAATTAATTAATTTTTTCAATTTATTTTCAATTTTTTGATTTCTAATCTCTGAAATTAAGGTAAATTTAAATTGTACATAATAAACGTTTGAATTTAATTGTAAGGTATAGGTAAATAATGAAAACAAAATAAAAATTATTAATTATTAATTCAAAATTTTTTGAATAATTTCAGATTCAAACTTTAAAAAAAAATTAAAAAGAAAAATTATTTAAAAAAGTTAAGGATAAGTACAAATTCATTAAAAATTATTTTTTCTTGTCTTTACATTTTTTGTTTATGAAAATCATGAAAATATAATTATACAAGATAAAAAAAATTTGAGAGAATTTGTACCTAACCTCAAAATTTTCGGTTTTCTGTTCTCACATGGGACGATCAAAGAGTCGAGTTCGTCGAGTTTTACCGCAGTTTTACCTTTGACTGATTACAATTTTCTGTTATCTATTTTAAATCAATCGATATAAGTTTAATTTATACTAAAAGTCATTTAGTGATAATACCTATTAAATAATAAAAGTTGTCTTATATTTGAGAACTTTTGAGAGTTGAGAATTGTTTGGTAAAACCTAACCTCACTTTCAAAGAGTCCTTGGTGCCCTTGGTGAATATTGCTTTGAAAATATTATAATGGAATTCTTTAATTGAAAAGAAAAGTGTATAGAAAAACGTTAAAGAATAATTAAATTTCGAAAACAAAATTCAAAGTGGAAAAGTGAACATAACCTAAGTAGCAATGGCTAATGACAACAAAGCACGTTTGTCAAAATCTATTTTGGATATGAAGGTAAGAAATTCTTTCTTTATTATAATTTTCACACTCTTGGAAGTTATTTCATTAATAACTACTACATTTAATTTATTTGTCTGCTTTTTAGTTTATGAAAAGAAGTAAAGAAAAAGTGGAGAAAGAACAATTTCAAGAGGAAGGCGAAGAATACTTTGACAATCAATTAACATCCTACATGAGAAAACAGACGTAAAAAAATTATTTATTTCGAAAAATATACTTTTTCTATTCACAATTAACAAATTAACTAATTTTCCGCTTTTTTCTTTTTACAGTGGACAATTTATTTTGGAGCCAAGTTATTTAGTCTGTGAACAATTAATTGACGGTCGAGTAAGTTTTCAGGGAATGAATCCTGAAATTGAGAAAATAATGGAGAACGAAGCACAAGGAAAAACCCAACCGCAAAAACAAAAAGAAGAGGATGCCGATGTTTCAGATTCTGAAATGGCCGACAGATTTCGTAAATTAAAGAAAATTAAATCCGATAATTCACGTGTCAAATCAGTGCACAAAAAATGGTTAAAAAAAGAAGAGCAACCACCTGTTCAGGAAAAAAGAAAATTTCTAAAACCTGAAGATTAATTTTCTATTCAATTAATTTTTTAAGATTTATATTAAATTGTAATTATGTAAATTACTCTTTATTTCAATTTTCGCCTGTCGATTTATTTTCATATATTTTGTAAATAAGGTAAAAATATCTTTAATGTTATATTCTACTGTAATACGCATTTTTTTTATTAAAAAAATCATTTTTCTAAAATTAGTATTAATTTTTTAAATTAATCCAAGAATAATAAAATTAAAAATTTCCCGCCAGTTTGAATCAAGTGCTGCTGAAGGTCACGTGACAGAATCCGACGAATCAGAAGCCTCGAGGTATGGTATCAACGCTGAGAAATTATCGACCAATCGCGTCATAGTCTATTCCCGACATTTAAACGCACACGATTTCCAAAGAATGTCCGGTCAAATTTACCCTAAACTCCTTATTTATTAAAATAGAAATCCATCCCTAAGTTCCTGGTGTTCAGTTTTATTGAAAATAGATCAATTACTTTCGGTATTATTCTAAAAAAACGGTTTTTTCTCTCGTCTTTTTTTTATTTGATTTCCCCTTCCACCAGCACACAGTGTTCACTTGTGTTTGTAAAGTGGCTTCCTTCACGCATCTTGTGGTGCGTTTTCCCCGAAAAAGAAAATGGCTCCCAGCTGTCATTTAGTGCTTAAGTGGAACTTATAAAAAGCCAGTTTTTATGAAATAAACGCACATTACTTGATTCAAGTAACTCAGTGCAATTAAGTAACATGACAGTGATTGTAAAAAACAACTTTCTCGGAAGAAATAATTGAATTTCAAATACAAAAGAGTGTGCCATGATTAAATGAATTCAATTCTATGTTTACAATTATTCTTCATGTAATGTGTAAAAAGTGCTTTTCAAGACGTGTAAAGTATTTTTTGTTAAATTTGCATTTTTCAACAAATACGTAAATTCGTCTTGATCAATAATAGTTGTATTCGACGACGTGAGGCACCCCTCTTTTTCTCTCCTAGTCCTTCCCCTCTTTTATATATCATCAACGCAAGTCAGTCTTCTGGTGAAAATTTCTCCAAATATAAAGTAAGTCCCGAAAAATTTATTTTTTATTATAAAAAACATATTCGTAATAATTGTGGTATTGGAATTTTTTATCGTCATATGAATTTATTGTTTTTTTAATTTTATATATGATATTTTATGGAATCTTATCTCAATTTATCACCTTCTACACCATTGATAGAGAAAAGACTTGCGCGAAAAAGGCCCAAATTAGTTTGATACAATGCGTCGTAGAAAAATTAAGTTTCTTTTTTTTAAGAAAATAAGGGAGTTTGTGAAAAAGTATTTATTTTTATTGTGAGAGGGGGGGGGGGGGATTATTTTTATATTGAAAATAACGATCTGTGTCGTTCAACTGAGATATATAGAATTTTATGATGTTTGGTTGAACTGTGCGGGGGTGAGAATTTGTTTTCCTCCCTTGTATAACTCCACCATTGTAGCCGACATTTAATTTAGATTAACTTGATTTCATAAAGTAATGTAATTTTCACCCTTCTTCGTATTTATTGCAATTTATACAAATTTAAACTTTTTAGGGCACGAAACAGTGAAAGTATTTAAAAATACGGACTTTAAGGGCCAAAAATGAAAAATTAGTGACAAAAATATAAGTCCGAGTCAAATAGGAGAAAATTTTACTTCAAACTATAAAATAAATTTTACATAACTATAAAACATGAAGATTTCAAGAACTCCGAGTCTTCGACTCGGAGTGATCGATTTCTTCATGTTTTATAATAAATTAAAGATGACCGAGTGATAAAATTATTATCAATTTTATTATTTTCTGGAATATTCGAAAAAGTTCTTTTGACAATTTTCAAATCCATTTGTTTACAATATTCAATTTTACGAAACTTCAATTATTGGTAAATTCTTCAATTAAATATATATTAGAAAATAAAAACTTGAAATAATATTAAAAAAATTAAATTAAACTTTTTAGAAAAAAAAAATTAAATTCAAAATTAAATTATTTCTAAAAGTTCACGCTATATTGCTTTTAATATTCAATTATAATATAAAATTTTAACTGAAATACATTTTTAAATAAATTTTTATAAGATAATTCTATTAAGCTTCAATTATTTATGTACAAAAATTAATAATTTATTGAATAGTTGAATTTTTTCTTCAATTGAATTCGTTAGAAGAATTTTAATAAAATTTTTACGAATAATTGTATTTTCGAGAAATGAATTAAAAATTATATTAAGAAAAACTGAAATTTAAAGAAAAATTTTAAAAATCATTGAATTTCTTTTGAAAAAATTTTTTATTTATGAAAATAATTGAATCTATATGATGAATTTTATTATTTAAAAAAATAATTGAATTCTTGACAAAAGTTTTAAAAAAATTTGTAAAAATAATTAAATTATTGCTGAGAAGAGTTTTCTTATTTATGAAAATAATTGAATTCTTGTGTAGAATTTTATTTAAAATTTTAAAAACAATTGAATTCATTAGAAAAATTTTTTATTTATAAAAATAATTTAATTTTCTCAAAGAATTGTATTAAAATTTTTGAAAATAATTAAATTTATGCAAAGAATTTTTTGTTTTTACGAAGATATTTAAATTCCTGAGAAGAATTTTATTGAAACTTTAAAAATAATTGAAATTCTGCAATGATTTTTATTATTTATGAAAATAATTGAATTCCTGAAAGAAATTTTATTATTTACAAAAGTAATTGAATCCCTGTGAAAATTTTATTATTTTATGAAGATAATTAAACGTTTGCGAAGAATTTTATTACTTTTGAAAATAATTGAATTTCTCCAATCATTTTTTATTTCTCGAAAATTCTCCAAATTATATCGTACAATTTACGAACTTTTCGTCTTTTCTCAATCAAATTACGAACTTTACGGACATTTTTTCATTATTTACCTATTTATTTATACATTTTATCCCCCAACTCTGATAATTTCTAAAACATACGATTTATTTAAAAAGAAAAAAATAAAAGTTTAACTGAAACATTTACTAAATTTTACCATTGAAATTAAATTTAGTTATTGTACGTCTTTGATTTTTAATGTGTTAATAATGTGTCTTTTCTTTAAAATTGTGAAATATAGTTATCGATTAAATCGATAATGAGAAAGAAACTTATCATTGAAAATAGTGTATAGTGGACATTAATCTGAAAAGATAGGCTCTGTGAAATAGAAGCAGGCTTGGAATAAGAAAAAGAGAACCTGGGGTCCTGGGCCCCCACTGTCAGAGAAGCCATAATTACTGGAAGGGGATCTCTGCTTTGGTAAAGGGGACTTTCGTACACAGTTGTAACCCCCCAGTGAACTGTTCATAATTATCAGAAAAAAAGTAGCGTGTAGTCCCCCTCTCGATTCAAACTGAATTTCTGTATTTTCATAGACGAAATATTTTCCAGTTACAAAATTTGTTACAATTTCCGAATGGAGAATAAATTTTTAAACTAAAACGAATCTTTTAGTAAGTTTAATTTGATAATTAATAATTTTTTAGTAAATTATTTTCTTATACTAAATTATTCAATTATTATTCTAAATTATTTTAACAAAATTTTTGTTATTTTTATAAACATTTTTTTGAGACACTATGAAATTTATTGTTTTATTTTACTTTTGTAAAATATTTATTTATTTGTGAAAAATTAATTTTTCTTCTACATGTTTAGTGATAATTTGTTAATTTATTAATAATTAAATAATTTGTTGATTATTTAGTAGTGGAAGCAGGAAAAGTGCTGCGAGTGTTTAGAAACATTTAATTTATAGATTAACTAACTTTTTGGGTATATTGAGAATTTAATATACAGTTTAATACATCTTCCCTTTAAATGAGTTTAGACCGTTTAGACCTATTAATAGATACAAGAAAATAGTATTAAAAAAAAGGAGTTGTAACTTCCTCTCTATAAGAAGGAACTTTCCTCCCTATTTGAGGGGAAATTGTCAGGATGTGAAATTTCAAGCTTAGGAATTTTTTTTTACAAACATTAATTGAACGTAATTTAAAGAAATCGAGACAAAAAAATTATAAAAAATTTTTAAAAAATCGAGACACAGAAAGAACAAAGAAAATAAAAATAAAAGATAGTAAATACTAATAATAATAAAAATAAAAAATAATAATAGAAATAAAAAGTAATAATAAATAATAAAAATAAAAAATTGAATTGTGTAAAATATATTTTAGCAATTAGGATGACTGTAAATTCTCTATAATGAGACGATTTTATTTTTTTAGACAGTCATGGGTTCCAGTCAGCAATTTTCCTTGAGGTGGAACAACTACTTGAAGCACATTACTTGTGCTTTCGACACTTTGAGAACCGACGAAGACCTCGTCGATGTAACACTCAGCTGTGAAGGAAAGAGAATCAGAGCCCACAAAATGCTTCTTTCCGCTTGCAGTACATATTTTAGGGACTTATTTAAGGTATTTTTGAATTTTAATTTGAAAAAAATCAACTTTAATTAATAAAATTTGAAAAGAATAAAATTTAAGTAGTAAAATTTGAAAACAATAAAATTTATTAATTTTAAATAAAATTTAATTAATAAAATTTGAAAAAATATATTTTAGTTGATTATTAATTATTGTGAAGAATTAAATAAAATCAGCGTTGACACAGGTCAGGGAAAAGTAAGGGACTTTTATTAATAGTACAGAAAAAAGTTAAATTTTTAGAATTCATAAGAAAATTCTGAATTATGTTGTCTTTTTTGTTTGCCTGATAAATTATGAAATTACTATACGAATTCTAATACAAAACCTTTAATTTTTTCTATTTCTGACAATAATTTCTTTTTAAATAACTTCATTCTTGTCTTGAAGAACAATTATAAAACTTAAAAATTATTTAATGAATAATTTTACTTAAATATTTCGAAACTAATTGAATTTTAAAAGAGTTGCGTTAACAATTTTCATAAATAAATGAATTCCAAAAGGTTTTAATTTGAAATTTTCTAAAATTACAATTTTGAATTAATTTAATATTAGAAAAATTAGTAAAAAAAATTTTTTTGATAAAATTCTACTCAAACATTTAATTATTTTAATAAATAATGAAATTTTTCGCGTTACTTCAATTATTTAAATAATTTCAATAAAATTCTTCTCAAAAATTTCATTATCTTCATAAAAGCAAAAAATTCAATTATTTTCATAAATAAAAAAATTTTTCAAGGGTATACAATCATTTTTAAAAATTTTATTAAAATTCTTCTAACGAATTCAATTGAAGAAAAAATTCAATTATTCAATAAATTATTAACTTTTGTATTTAAATAATTGAATTTTAGTAGAATTATTTTATAAAAATTGATTTAAAAATGGATTTTAATTAAAATTTTAGATTATAATTGAATATTGAAAATTCTGAAAGAAATTTTTTAAAAATTATTTTTAATGCAAATTTCTCGAAAAATGTAATTATTCTTAAAAATTTAATTAAAATTTGTCGAAACAATTGAATTATTTAAAAATTTGTTGATAAAATTCTTTATAGGAGTTGAATTTTAAGAAACATTTAATTATTCAATAAATTATTTATTTTTCTATTTAAATAATTGAATTCTCATAGAATATTCTAATAAAATTTGATTTAAAAATGAATTTCAGTTAAAGTTTTTTTTTTAGTATCTAATCATTTTTAGAGTGAATTAGAATATTCTTTAGTGTCAGGGGAAAAGTCAAAATTTTGTCTGGAAATCAGTAAAAAAAAACAAAATTTAATTTTTGGGGCAATCCTGAAAATTGCTTCTTTGGAAAACAAAAAAATAGTTAAATTAGTTATTAGTTAGTAAATTGAAAAAGAGGATTAGTTTAATCAAAGGGAAATGATTATTTTCAACAGGAAAATCCATGTCAACACCCAGTCGTTATATTCCGAAATGTTAAGTTTGATGACCTAGCGGCATTAGTTGACTTCATGTACCAAGGTGAGGTCAATGTGGTTCAGGAACAGTTGGCCAGTTTTTTGACGACAGCTGAACTTTTGGCAGTTCAAGGTCTTACAGATGGCAGCGGGAAAGATAACGACAGTTTAGTCGAGGTCTGTTTAATACTTTTATTTCAATTCCTAAGGCCTCGGATTTTATTTACATTTTGTTTACTATTTTCAAAAAAATGCGAGTTTTTTCGATTTTAATAAAATTTGACTAACTCTATCGATTTTTCTATTTATTTAACAAAAAGAATTCCGCTCTTTCGGTATAAAATGCTTATTTTGGTTTTGAAATTGTGGAAAATAACTAAATTTTCTCATTCCGAAAGTAATTGTTTAAAAGATTAAAATACTATAAAATAAAATGTTATATTTTGAAAAAAAATTGATTTTAAACGACAAGAATAAATGAAAATTGTAAAAATTTCACAGGACGACATAGAAATTCCCAACGAGCCAGAAGTACAACTACAAAATGCTTCGGGTAGGATAACGACAAATAACAAAGGAAGCAAATCGCCAACGTCACCAGTGGAACTCCAATCGGAGCCACCGCCAACGAAGAAGAGAAAATGTCGTGAAAATTCAAATGCAAATGCTGAGAAAGGAGGATCGAATGCGAAGAATTCGGAGAAGGCCGACAGTCAAAAAGGTGGCTCGGAACCTGTCGAAATAATACCCCTCATGCCAAATCTTAAACTCGAGATGCCAGAATATTTAGAGCAGGATGGCAGTAGTTGTAGTTACGACGATCAGAGTGCCGGTGATTCGAATAAATTGGGTATCGATGATAATCCATCCGATAATCCAGATCACGATCAGAAGCCGGACATTAGTCAAACATTTTATTCAAATCAGTCCACGTCTGACAGTCTCGACGGCAAACAGGCGGATTTAGGTAAATTTTTATTCTATCCATCATTTATTATAAAATTGTTTCTGCTTTATTATTCTATGCATTTTCTTTCTCCAATTTGAAAAAAATCCAATTTTATAATTATTTTATAAAATTATAATTATTTCCATTTTATTATTCTATGAATTTTCTTTCTCCAATTCGGAAAAAATCCAATTTTGTAAATTTTAGAATTCTTGGCAAAATTTTAATTATTTGCAAAAACTTTTCTCAATTCAATGATTTTTAATATCTACTACTTTAATAAAAATTCCTAAAAGAATTCAATTAGTTGACAAAAATTTTAATAAAATTCTACGCAAACATTTCAATTATTTTCATAAATAAATACAAATTTCACAAGGAATTCAATTATTTACAAATTATTTTCATATATTATTCAATTATTTTCATAAATAATAACATTTTTATAGGGATTCAATTATTTTTATAAATAATAACATTTCTTGGCAGAATTTCAATTATTTTTAATACAATTTTCATCAAATTTCTCGAAAAATGCAATTATTCTTAAAAATTTTATTAAAATTTGTCAAGAGAATTCAATTATTTAAAAATTTGTTGATAAAATTCTTTATGAAATTTCAATTTTATGAAACATTTAATTGTTTAATAAAATATTTATTTTTATAGAAATTCGGAAAGAAATTAGTTTTTTGAAAAATTGAAATTAAAATTTTTTTTGAAGGTAAACGAATTTTCGAAAATAATTTAAAAAATTGAAACAGTTAAAAGTTTTGTCAAATTTCATTGAAAATGATATTTAAAAGAATGTAATTTTATTGCTTTTAAAAATTGTTTTTAATAATAATAATAATTCTTCTTGCAGGACATTTGCTTTCAAAGCCAAGCACGTCAGGAGAGAGATTAGCACAAGAATCAGCACAAGGTGAGTGATTTTTAATCAATTTTTCATGCCTTTTCGATAGTTTGCTGTCGCTGCCACGTCTCCTTTAAATGATTTTTTTATTATTAAAAAAAAATGTAGAAATTGTCATTTTTAATTGGGGTAAATTATTTTAAACTTATTTTAGGATATTTCATTAAGAAATAGAAATTAAATAAAAAAAATAATCCGTTTTGCTTTTGCTGAGAAAAATGATTGAATCGTTATTCTCGGAAAAGAAAATAGTAAAAAATTGGAGACTGGCACTTTAGCGAACAACTGAGTTTTTACCCATGAAATGCAAAGAATGAAAATGAATATTTAAAGTAATAGTTTATTCATTAACTGTCGTTTTAACTCGAGATTTTATTTCTTCGATTTTTCTTCATTCAGACAAATTTGATTCAGACTTTCATTATTTTATTTCAATTCTCTAATTTGCTATTATTTTCTATTATTTAAATAATATATATTTTATAAATTTAAATAAAAAAATAAGTTCAGTTTTAAATAAATTATTTCGAAAATAAATTCAGTTTTAAAAATTATTTATGCATTTTTTTTAAGCTTTGTAACTTTTCTGAGATTTAGTAAAACAAAAATAAATTTAGAAAGAATTTTTAAAATTATATTTTATTTTATATTTTTTGAACCTTTTTCTTCATTTCAATCATTTTAGTCATTTTAGTCATTTTTAATAATTTTTAATCATTTTATTAATTTTTATTAATTTTTAATCATTTTTAATAAAATAGAAGAAACAATTTTCATTCTGAAAATAGAGAAACCGTAACAAATTAAAAATGTACAGGATCTAAAAATATTTTAATATAAATTTTTGTTACAAACTTTTTTTTTCATGAATTATAAACTTGCTAATTTTATTCATAGTAAGAAAATAGTAATTTTATATGAAAATTTCTTATTACTGCAATTTTTCATTTCGATGGGTTAGACTTTTTTCCAAGAATTATTATTTAAATAAATATACACAATGGCTCGGTAGCACTTTCGGCTTTGCATTTATCCTACGCTGATTCAAGCGAATTCGTTTTTTTGAAAGAAAAAAAAATGTGGGTCAAGATAGAATAATATATTTTTTTTGGGAAAAATTATACAAAAGTAACTAAAATCACAAAAAATTAGCAACAAAAGCTTGTAGCTTCGGGAAGCGTTTTATTATTGCTTTTCGTTTGTTAATAGTATTGCCCAACTGTGAACCTGATGGCGACAATTTTTCAATGAAATCTTTCGACTAGTGTCACATTTTCGTAAAAGCGAATTAAATTTTTTTCTTTAAATTCAATTTTTAGAACAAACTATCTTCTTTTATTTATTTCTTTTCATTTATTTCCCTTTATTTATTTATTGTATCTTCTTGATTTTATTTTTTGTTTTTTTTTATTTCTCTTTATTTATTTTACTTTATTTATTTCTATTTACTTATTTAATTAATATTCAATGAAATTTCTTGTTTCTTTATTTATTTTACTCGACATTATTTTTTTTCAATCAAGTCTATCTATAGACATTGAATTTTGTTTCAATAAATAAAAATAGTATTTATTCACCAATCAATAAACAATTTTCTTAAAGAAGTTTCATATCAAGGACAAAAATAATTTTCATATTTCTACATCGAGATTCAAATCAGGTTCACAAAAAAAACTGTAAATTAACGCAAAAAAAAAACGAATAATAATAATTGATCTGTGTATATAAATCTGGTGGTTATATTTACATTATACAATATTAAGGCATAAACTTTCTTTTTTCTTGCAAGTGATTCTACTTTCATGAAATATATATATTTACTATCCATATAATATATATATTTACAAATCTATCTGCGTGTTAATATTTAGGGTGATGAGTGCATGAGTTGTGAATTGTCAAAAAAAAAAAAAATTTTCTATTATATAAATATTGTGTGTTTGGGACAAAATTTGGGTTTTAGGTTGTAGTTTTTTTTTTTGTACATATATAAAAACTTAGAAAGCATTGTCAAGTGCTGTATTGTGCCCACAATCATTTCCAATAATAATAATAATTAGATTGAGGGTATAAATTAATTTTTTTTTTCATTAAAATACTAACCGTAATAATTCAAAAAAAAAAAAAAAAAAACACGATAAGCTCAGAGAAAAAAGCTATCGAAAAGGCTCGTGTAACCCAAAGACTCCCCCACAAAAAGCAATAATTAAAAAAAAAGAGAAACAAAAAAAAGTAAGCTCAAAACATACTTTCAGTATCCAGAGTCTTTTTTCAAGCACAATTAATCTGGCGAATGAAAATGTAATAACAAAATAGTAAAATATTAAAGTAATTGAAAAATATAAAATCATAAGGTATTAAAATAATAATAAAAAAAGGATTATACAATATTAAAATAATAAAAAAGGAATTATCAAAAATATTAAAATAATAAAAAAATAATCATAAATTATTCAAATAGAAAAATTATCATGAAATATTAAAATAGAAAAATAATCATGAAGTATTAAAATGATAAAAAAAAATAATACTAATAATTGTTTAATAAGTGCTAATTGAGTACTAATCAATAAAAACTAATTCTTCTTATACAATTAAATTTTAATTAGTCCAGATTTTAATTAATTAATTACATAGTTAATTCATTAATTGATTACTTAAATAGTTAATCAATTAGCTACTTAGTTAATTGATTAGTTATTTAGTTGATTAGGTAATTAGTTACTCACTTAATTAGTTACTTAATTGATTAGTTAATTAATTACTTATATAATTGATTAGTTAATTAGTAACTGAATTAATTAATTGGTTATTTAATTAGTTACTGGATTAATTAATGATAATTATTACTTACTTAATTGATTATTTAATTAGATACTGGATTAATTAATTAATTACTTACTTGATTATTTAATTAGTTACTAGATTAATTAATGAATTAATTTCTTACTTACTTAATTGATTATTTAATTAGTTACTGGATTAATTAATTAATTAGTTATTTAATTGATTAGTTAATTAATTATTTAATTGATTAGTTAATTAGTTACTTAATTAATTATTTAATTAGTTACTTGATTAATTAATTAATTAGTTACTAAATTAATTAATTAATTAATGAGTTACTAAATTAATTAATTAATTAATGAGTTACTAAATTAATTAATTAATTAATGAGTTACTAAATTCATTGATCAGTTACTTAATTAGTTAATTAATTAATTAGTTACTTGATTAATTAATTAATTATTTAATTTATTAGTTAATTAATTACTCAATTGATTATTTAATTAGTTTCTGGATTAATTAATGAATTAGTTTTTTAATTAATTAATTAATTTTTGGCACTTTTTTTTACAAATTACACTGTAAATTGGACTATTGATCAAAATCGACAAACTGCATGTGATAATGAAATTCAAAAAAGATTAATTTGCTGTGAATAAGGCTCTTGGCGAAATAACTTCGAAAAATCTAAATTAATTATAAAAAAAGTAAAAAAAGTATTATTAATGAATATAAAAATGCGGTAGTGGTGGTGGTGATGGTGACAGTGGCATGTAAACAAACCTTAGGCATTCTTTCCAATTTCATTCACTCTATATGGTAGAATTTTTGTATATATTATAATTAGATATGATAATTAATAAACTTGTAGGTAAGTAATTCATTAACCTAAAGGGTGCTATGGCAGCATGAACCATTTTTCAGTAGCTACTTCAATAATTTTCTTATTGTTTTTTTCTTTTCTTTTGTTTTCTTTTTTTCTTCAAAAACTTTTTCAAAAACAACAACAACAAAAAAAAGCTTAATTCTCTACTATTATGATGTGCCCTTGTGATTAAAAACAATTAAAAATATAATAATAAAATTTAAAAAAACAGAAAAAAAGGAAAAAAAATTTAACTGACAAAATTTGACTATATATTCGAACTAAAACTGTGAACCGATTTATTTAAAAAAAACCATTGCTAAGAACAAAAGCAGCGTGAAATGGTTGGATTTTTTTTTACATTAGTGTTAAATTTATTTATTTTATGACTTTAAATTTAATTCACAATCAATGGAAAATGAGAAGTGCATTCGGATTTCAAAAAGAATTTCAAATTTTTTGTCCTCGTTTATTATGGGAGTTATGTACATAAATTTTTTGTGAATAATTTAATGAATGTATGTGTATGTGTGAGGACTTAAGTCGAATTTTTGTTTTTCTGACGAGGATATTTTTTTTCCTCGAAAGAAATTTTTTTTCATTTGCTGTTTTTGTTCTTATTCATTTTTTGCTCTTCGGTAAAATTAATTTTGTGTCTAAATTAATTTTTTCAAATTATTCTTTTAATTCATTTGTAAAATGCTTTTTTAAATTTCTTTTAAAAATTATTTTTTAATTCCTTTTGAAAATTAATTTTTTGAAATTATTTTTTTCAAATTATTTTTTTAATTCATTTGTAAAATCCTTTTTTTAAATTTCTTTTAAAAATTAATTTTTTAATTCCTTTTGAAAATTAATTTTTTTTTCATTGATTTGATTCGAAATATCGAAAAAGGAATTTTGTAAATTTTTCTAGTCTGAGAAAATTGTCTGTAACAAAACTTTTTTTGTTTAATTATTTAATTAGAATTATTAATAATTATTGGATTATTCTAATTAATAATTATCGGATTATTCCAATTAATAATTTATGAATTATCGATAAATATGATTTTTTGTGGGTACTTTCTGGTTAATGATGCACAAGCGTTTGGATCGAATTTATTATATTTTCACTTTAATACGAAGTTTAATATTAAAAATAGAAAAAAAATTAGAAAAATTCTAGGAAAAATTGTCTAATTTATGACTTAATTATTCAATTAATATTTATTGAAACTTAATTATTTAATTTCTCGAAGACGAAAAGTAAATTCTATTAATTTTTGTCAAGTACTTAATAAATAATAATGCCACAAGCGATTTATAAGCGTCGTTCTCAAATATACGAATAATCGAATACTGTCGAAGAATTAATACCGAATTTTAAAAAAATAATAGAAAGAAAAATATTTCCATTAAATATAATTCCTATATTTTTTTAGTGAAATTTCTTTCTCTAGTGAAAATTTAATTTTAATTAATTTTCAACTGGAGTAAATTTTTTCTAGTGGAAATTTACTCCAGTTAAAATCAAATTTTCACTATAAAGAATTTTAATTGAAATAAAAATTCGGAAATAAAATATTTAATACAAATTTGGAAAATAATAATTGAAAATAGAAATAGATGAAAAATAGAAAAATAAGAAAATTGAAAAAAAGATGTTATTTTTTTAGAAAACTTTATTTTTAAGCGATAATAATATTATTCTCTTCATTTCTTCTACAAAAAAAAGCACTGGCACCTGGCAATGCTAAAAAAATATTGTGGGTATTGTTCGCTGATATTCTAGACTCGCTTTCTCGGCTGTGGGTTGGTGCTGGGACTGGATAATTAGAAAAAAAAACACGCACACACGTTACTAATGAAATGGTTGCTGCATGTACACATATTTTAAGAAAACCACTAACCGAAGATTTGGCCAATTTTCTCCAGGAGGGATTACGTACGTATCTGGTCAACCCCACAGTCTCAGCAAAGCAAATGGCCATGGGAAAGTATGTGTACACTGCAAGCGTCGTGGAGTTCTTACATCACGTGGAAAACTCAGGCAGACTCGTTTCAAATGTTGGCCCTGCAATGCCTGTTTGTGTCGATGGCCATGTTTCGCTGAATTTCATGAAATGCGAGCCATTCCTCATATTCCTCCTCCATAGCACCAACCTGCTGATTAGTTTTTTATTGACACGAGAATTTTTTTTTTTTTGTCATCGTGAACTAATACCCACAACGACAACGACGAGGAAAAAAAAATTCTAATCCAGTAGCCAAAATCTACAAAAAAAAAATTTTTTTTTACTGTACTATCTTCTCAAATAAGATGCATCATTTTTTTTGTAGCGGTTTGTTAATTCGAATCAGTGATAATTTTGAATATTTATCAATTTTTTTCCACGTTTTCAATATTGAAAATTTTCAATTTCTTTTTTTTTTTATCAATTTTACGAAACAATTTATTTGTAAATATTGAAAATTTTCAATTATTTTCTAGTTCAATAATTTGATATAATTTATTTTCAAATATTCAATTATTTTCTAGATCCACTTATTTAAAAAAATTAATTAACAAATATTTTAATTATTTTCCAATATTCAGAATGTTTTCAATTATTTTCTAGTTCAATTTATGATATACAATTTAATTGCAAATATTCAGTATTTGAAATTATTTTCAATTCATTGCTAGTTCAATTTTTTGATTCAATGTAATTTTGCAAATATTTTCAATTATTTTCTGATTCAATTTTTTTTTGGTTAAATTTTTCGAAACAATTTCATTGTAAATATTCAAAATTTTCTAGTAATTGAAATTATTTTCAATTCATTGCTAGTTCAATTTTTAAATTCAGTGTAATTTTGCAAATATTTAATATTTTCAATTATTTTCTGATTCAATTTTTTTTTTGGTTCAATTTTTCGAAACAATTTATTTGTAAATATTCGAAATTTTCAATTATTTTCTAGTTTAATTTTTAATATACAATTTAATTACAAATATTCAGTTTTTGAAATTATTTTCAATTCATTGCTAGTTCAATTTTTGGATTCAATGTAATTTTGCAAATATTTAATATTTTCAATTATTTTCTGATTCAATTTTTTTTTGTTTCAATTTTTCAAAACAATTTATTTGTAAATATTCAAAATTTTCAATTATTTTCTAGTTCAATTTTTTAGAACAATTTTTGATACATTTTAATTATTGCAAATATTCGATAATTGAAATTATTTACAATTTCAATTTTTTGATACAATTTAATCGCAAATATTTAATATATTTTTATTCAAATATTTTCAGTAATTATCTAGTTGAACTTTTTGAAAAATTTAATTGCTAATATTTGATTATTTCCCAATAATTAGAATATTTTCAATTATTTTCTAGATAAATTTTTAATACAATTTTATTGCAAATATTCAATATTTGAAATTATTTGCTAGTTTAACTTTTTGATATAATTTAATCCCAAACATTCAATATTTTTAATTATTTCTAATTCAATAATTTTTTGAAAAATTAACATCAAAATATTTAATATTTTCAATTATTTTCTAGTTCACTTTTTGCTAGATCTTTTTTTTTGAAAAAATTAATTGCAAATTTTTAATATTTTTTAATATTCAGAATATTTTCCATTCAGTTTTTTGAAAAATTTCATTAAAATATTTAATATTTTAAATTATTTTCTAAATCAATTTTTTGAAAAATTTAGTTGAAAATATTCAATATTTTCAATTATTTTCTAGAACAATAATTTTTTATACAATTTAATTGCAAATATTCAGTATTTGAAATTATTTTCAATTCATTGCTAGTTAAATTTTTGGAAACAATGTAATTGCAAATATTTAAGATTTTAATTTTTTCTAATTCAGTTTTTTGAAAAATTTCATTAAAAATTTCATTTTTAATTTTTCTCATTACTTTCTAATTCAATTTATTGAAATCAATTTTTTGAAAAATGTAATTCAAAATATTCAATATTTTCAATTTTCAATTATTCTTAAAATCATTTTTTTAAAAAATTTAATTGCCAAAAATTATTATTCAATATTTTTATTTAATTTACATTTACAGTTTAATTTTTCTTTAGATCAAATTTTCTTAAACAATTTAATGGCAAATATTCTTGAAAATCCAAATTTTTCACAAAAAATAATTTTAATTGACAATAAAAAAAAAATTTAATTGTTCAAAATTCATTTCACTGATTCAAGTTTCAAACTCAAAATTCATGATGTATCTTGCCATGTATTATACTCTGTATTTTTAATTATATAATTATTATTGTTATTATTAATTATTATTATTATTAATTATTATATTATTGTTTTCAATTAAAGATAGAATCAATGTAAATTATGTTTTCGCGTAAATAATAGCAAAAGACTTTTTCATTCACTTTCAATCTAATAATTGTTGATTTAATCTTAATGTTTAATTTTTTTTAACGCGAATTTTTTTAAATTTATTTGAATTAATTTAAAGTTTAATTTTCTATATTAATAACTCAACTCTCTAAATTAGAATCTAAAAAAAAAGAAAAACTATTTTTTAATAGTTTTTAATAGCGAAAAGGATAGAGACAGAAGGTGAAAATTATCAAACCGTGTTTTATTTGTTCTTTAATTAAAAGAAAATTAATTATTAATAATTAAAAAATATAAGAAATATAAATATATAAAAAATCATTATTATAATTATTTTTATTATTTGTATTATTACTGTAATTATTATTGTTATTATTATTACTATTTTTATTACTATTATCAATACCAATTTCTGCTGTTGGTATTTTCCTTAAAAATTGCATAATAAATATAAATTAGATGAATTTGAATGAAAAGTCTTTTCCTTGAATTTTAGAAATTAATTTTAGTCAGAGATTTAGAATTTTTTATTTGTATAAGACACGAATTTGTATCGAAGGAAATCGTGTGTTTGTCGATGACTGAGAGAACAATTTTTCTCCATTATTGTAGAAATAATATTTAGCTTACTAAAATCGTGTGAATTTTAGGAGTCGAAAAAAGGAAAACAAAAGAATTTTGACGACAGACAGACAAAAAAAAAAAAAAAAAAAATTGTCGATCGTTTAATTTTTTTTTCTTACGATAAAAATGCTCAAGTTTTGTATTTTAGAAAACGTGCAATTCTAGATTCTATTTTAAATATTATAAGCGCTATGAATTTTGATAATTTTTTTTTTCATTTCTGGTATAAAAAAATAACTGTACTGTAAATGAACAATTGACTAAATTAGAATTTATTTTACTTATACGATTTTGTATTATTCCGCATAGACTGAAAAATTCAATCAAGGGCTTAAAAAAATAATTGTCTGATTTCATGTTTCCATTAATTAATGAACGATTTTTTTCTTTTGTATTCAATTTTTTTTTCGATGACAGAGGAGAAAAGAGAAAGAGATAGAAAATAAAGTAAAAGCAATGTTTCATAATACTCAATGTCAACGATTTAGAATGGCATTTAAGAATTACAGAATATATTTTTAGTGTCAATTGATAAAAACTAATCGTACCTGATATCAGACTTTTATAGAATCAGTTTTAAGAATTAATTTTATGTTGTAGAAAAAAAAAGTTAGAAGTAATTTCTAAATATAGATCAGGATTTATTATTGTACGAAAGATATTCTTGTGTTTAAGCGTTATTGCATCAAAATTAATTCGTAGAAATGTAAAAATAGGACGTGAATCTGTATGAGGCGTGAGGTTGTTAGAAAGAGACAGAGTGTACGTAACGTCCCCTCTTCATTCTCTTTGCGCGTGCGCAAGAACGAGTGTTTCTGAGAAAACGCCTCAGCGCGCATGCGTCACGAACGTTTTCTAAGAACCCTGCTCAGCGCGCATGCGTCACGAACGTTTTCTAAGAACTCTCCTCATCGCGCATGCGTCAAGAAACAAAGACAAAAGAGGGGACGTTAAGTTTCGACCTGATGCTCTTTCAAAACTCTCGCTTCCTCCATAATTTTATTTTTACATTCTCATTAAATGAGAAGCTGAGAAAAATGAAATTATTTTTTTTTTCTAGTTTCAGTTACTGGGAATAACGCTTATAAGCTTTAATGAGTCTGCTGTGTCCTCTTTCGTGTCGTCAGGCTTTAATATTCTTCATTAGCTTCTGCTTTTTTCGTCAATCAATATATAATATTTTTAAAAGACAAAACAATTTTTTTTTACTCCATAGAAATTTTTTTTTCAAATTTGGTCGAAATTTTTGAAAAATCCTTGTCTTTATTTATAGAGCAAGCAGTAGATGAAAGCTGTAGCACTGATGCAAATATTGACTTTGGCTTATCTAATGACGACGATTTTGGACAAACGTCCAATGCAGAATTACTGTTTCGATGTCGAATTTGTTGGAAGGGTTTTAAACATCCAATGTCATTAACTCTGCACAAAAATTTACATAACGGTCAAACAGTATGTCCAATTTGTCAACGAGTCTTTAGTCGTAGTTACGATATGAAAATTCATTTGCAACGAATTCACAAATATACAATAAGTGTCAATGCGAAATTTAATTTTCGAAAGTAAATAGTGACGAAAGAGGATTCACATATTTGACTCAGGGAAAGATTTTTTCTTGAATTGAAGACGCTAATTTTATTTCACGTTAAGAAAATAATATTTTCTAAAATCAGAAATAAAAAAAGGTTATTAAATCTTTTCGAATAAACTAATTAAAGTAGTGAATTTTTGAATGTTATTTTAGCAAAAAAGTATTTAAAAAAAATCAGAATTAGAGAAATTAATTCAAGAACACTTCTTTTCCCAAGTGTTTCGTTTCTAAAGGAACAATTGTAGGGAAAAAAGTTTCGTGCCATAATATTTTATATCACATAAAATTAATGGAGAAATCTAGCTGGAATTTATATTTTTAGACCCAATAATGTCGAAAATAATTTTTTACACAATTCAAATGAAAATTGTTATATTTTTAATAACTGTGACATAATCCGAAGAAAAGAAAAAGAAGCACAAAATTTTAGATTCTGTTTAAAATAATTATCTATTCGTAATAATAATAATAATAATAATAATCGTAATTCTATAATTATTTATAATCGAAAATAATTATAGAACTACGAATATTAACGAACATTTTGAGGTTCATTATAGAGAGACGCTATTCTCCACCTGAGAACGCCAAGGTCACCGTTAGATGTCAGTTCGGTTCTTTCTTGGAATTTTTCCCTCTGGTGGCGACCTTGGCGTTCTCAGGTGGAGAAATTGAACCAGAATTTTATCCTCAACAACATTTTTTACAAACAAATATTTTTGTTAGAAATAATTTAAATTCTTCGGACTGCGTCATTTTTAAAAATTTTTTATTACCGTTACTAGAATTTATTTCTAAATGAAGAAATAAATTGTAATACAATTTTTTTTTGGACCAATGAGTTCCTTTTTGAAACACGATATATTTGTAGAATGGAATAGAAGTATTATTTAAATTGTAAGACGCTAAAAATTGTTAATAATTGTCATAGTCCTCGTTTTAGTTTTTTTTATAGAATTAAACGAACTTCTTAAGGAAATTGTGATACTGAAATTATGTACGTGCATTCCTTGAAAAATTAACAATTATTCGAAAGATATGTCCCTATTGCGTTTAAAAAATTGGCATCATAAAAATTAAATTGTGAAATTAGTGCCACTGCCATTGCAAAATTTTTTTTTGTGCACTTGAAATTGTTTTCCAAATTCTTGTATTCAAGACTTGATTTTATTTTTTAATTAATTTTAATGCGATTTTATTTTCCTCGAGCGATATTTTAATAATGCGATTTTTTTTTTTAATTAAAGAAGTAAGAACTGTTTAATAAAAAAATTATTTTTCTATAATATTAAGTACTAGTTTTAAATTTTGTAAAATAGTAAAAGAAAGGTTAGTAAATTATTTTGTAACATATTTCTATTATAGACTTGTATTATTTTTTTATTATAATTTTTTTATAACAAATATATTCGATTATATTGTTCTAACAGGAACGATATAACGCATGTGCATCGTATAATCAGGTTTTTTGTTTCTAAATAAATTATATATTCTTGTAAAAAAAATTTAATGAAGAAATAAGTTTTGGTATGTTAAAAATATTTTTATCAGTGTGATTTGCAGAATGACTGAGGGAGGATTATATTAATATTTAAAAGAAAACACTGTTCGCAAGCTTTTTAATTTTTAATCAAGAAAGCAAACAATGTCTCTCTGGTTTAGAGGGTATTTTTTTCTTTGTTTTTTTTTGGCTTGTTGGGGATACACTTACATATGGTTATCAGCTTTCTTTTGTTATAGATAATCGTTTGCACATACTTTAATTGTATTCATGGGGATTTAAAAATAGGAGGCGAGTCTGTAGGAAGCGTGAGGTTGTTAGAAAGAGACAGAGTGTACGTAACGTCCCCTCTTCTTTCTCTTTGCGCGTGCGCGAGTGTTTCTGAGAAAAAAACGCCTCAGCGCGCATGCGTCACAAACGGTTTCTAAGAAATCGCCTCAGCGCGCATGCGTTGCAAACTTTTTCTAAGAACACTGCTCAGCGCGCATGCGTCCAAACAGAGACTAAAGAGGGGACGTTAGGGGACTCTTTTCACCGACCTGATGCTCTTAGAAAACTCTCGCTTCCTCTATTTCTATAACTCTATGATTATATCCCTCTTTAATGATCACTTTCTTTAAAATCTCTTCATTAAAAAAAAAAAAAAATAGTGATTTAAAGTTTGTGATTCATTAGTTTCTATAAACATCAGAATACTATTTTTCCGATCAACTTGCATTGAAGAAAGAACATATGTATTTTATTTCACTACAAAAATGATTCAATTCCAAGTGCATAAGTGACCCTTTTACTTTATCTACATAACCCCTAAAGTCCCAACTGATCAGTTATTTTTAGAAAACTGAACAGTTGCTTTTTGTAGAAAAAAAAAATTTCTCGGTTATGAATTTATAATAAAAAAAAAAAATTGGTTAAATACCAAATACAACTGAATTTGGAAATGGGAAAACACTTTGGATTGTGTGCGCAGACTCACAGTGCGTACAACCCGTTGGGAATCAGCTCGTCGTGAGACCATTGCAAACAACCTACGAGATTAGAAGACGATCACGTCCTCGGCATGATGAAAATGGAAGGTGGATCTGTGATACTTGTGGGAAAACCTATAGTCGTGGTGATTCACTCGCTCATCATCGCAGTATACATAGAGGTGACACTGTCTGTCCAATTTGCCATGCAGTCTTCACTCGCAAGTACACAATGCGATGTCATATGGTTAATGTTCATGGCATCAAGTAATCACGAGGATAGAACAACTTCAGTGCCATTTTTTTGTTTTTATTTTTTTAGAGAAACTATCAGTAAGCAATTCTGATAGCAGACTTCTAAATACTTATTTTTATCTTGGATTTAGTTTTTTTTTAATATTTTGCAGAACATTTTTCTTTTGTTGAAGTAATCCGACCTGTCGTGAAGAAAGGAGTCAAAAAAATTTAGGTTATCTTGCCTTTTTACTAAGTTACCTTAGCCTGGAATCGATAAGGGACCTGGTGGCATTTGGACCAATTAAAAAATCCTATTAGTAAGAAAAGAACGAAGATATGTCTTTCCTTTTCTTACTAATGGGATTTTTTAGTTGGTCCACATGCCACCAGGACCCTTACCGACTGTAGGTAAATAATCAAAGTCAAAACGTAGCAAACATAACCTATAAAATTTTGACAAATCTTCGGTCCCTTTCTTCACAACGCGTCTCATATTTTATTATACATTTTTTGTGCGATCGATACCGTTTTCAATTTTAAATGCCATAATTTCTTGCCGATTTTTTTTTTAATAGCTTAAATCCGAGATAATAATAATTTTTTAACACATAAATATAGCCCTTTTTAATTGTATTCAATTCATTAATTCAGGTGAGAAAAAATGAAGAAGCAAATTAAAACGCTTTGAAATCATTGCATTTAATGTTTTATATATAAATCGTATATATAAATATTTGTTTTTTATTTCGATAAAGAAGTTTAAATAAAGCCCTTATTATAATTGTTGATTGTAAGAAAAAAAAATGTTTTCTATAAAATTAGAAAAGTTGAACTTTTTATATAAAATATTTCGCTCAAATTGCAAATAAGAGAAAATTATTATTATTGAAAAAGGAAAATACGAACATTATCTGGTGAAAAATCGGAAATATTTTACGATGTATATTTTCTATTTCACCATAAAACTCGGAACTCACTGTTAAAAATGCTTTATTTTATTTTTTTTTTATTTTTCATGTTAACTGTTTTAATTTTTATTTTCATTTTCATCTTTACTTTTCTACTGACAGATTTTTGCACTTTCAATTTATTTTATGAAGAAATCAATTATAAAATTACGAATATGTTGAAATTTAATGTGAAGATATTACTCTCCACCTGAGAACGCCAAGGTCACCGCTAGATGGCAGTTAAGTTTCTTCTTGGAATTTTCACTGCCATCTGGTGGTGACCTTGGCGTTCTCAAGTGGAGCAATTAAACCATTTTATCTCTCGCAAACTTTATTGGAAAAAAATACAAAAAATTATTTTTAATTAAAAATTAATTAGAAATTAATATATTATCTAAAAATAAAAATAAAATCGAAATTAAAATTAAAATTGAAAATAAAAATATTTAAAAACTGAAAATAGAAATAAAAATAAAATTCGATAAATATCTACTGGTGAGGACTGAGTATTAAAAATAATTTTCATTTTTAACTTCTTGTCAAATTTATATTTATGTAAAATATTTTAAAAAAGGGACTTTTTATACTCTTATTATTGCATTTTTATTCTTTTTTACACATTAACGTTTCTTGAAAAAAAAATTTTTATTGTATAAAGTGTAATTTGTATTTGTATTTGAAATAGAAATATTGAAATAACAAAATTATCAATTGTTGATAAATTTGTTGAAAAAAGAAAGTAAAACTCGCTATTTTTCATCAAAAAAAAAAGAAAGAAATTGAAAATAAGGGTGTACTTTGTGGACAAGCACAAAAACTTCGTTTCCAAAATTCCAAATTTTTACGAAAATAACCTATACTTTTGTGATATTGAAATAATATTTAGATGATTGCAAACTACTGCGCTGATTTTTGTTAATAGTTTTTAACAATGAAAGGCAGTTATTAATCTAGTCATAATAGATTTTATCAAAAATGGTAATAATTTTATTTTTTTTTTATATAAACCATAATCGATGAGAATCTCTATTCTCTCAGTTGTAATTATAATACATGTTAAAATTAAGGTCGTTGTATAACTTTCCTCATAGAACAGTAAGCTTTTTGCATTTTTGAGTTAATTTATATTTTTTTCATCTTCATTGCTTGATTTTATTCTTGTTCAATAGAAATATTATAGTGTTAAATAATTTAAAAAATAAGTTTACAGCAGATAAAGTCGTCTTAAATTCAATTCGGAAGTTTTTCGATTTATAATGTAGAGGCGTGAGGCCGATAGAAAAAGTCAGAACCTAACGGTCCCCTCTTTTGTCTCTGTTTCTTGACGCATGCGCTGAGGAGTTTTCTTAGAAACAGCGCATGCGCGCATGAACTGTTTCTAGGAAAACTTTTTAGCGCGCATGCGTCAAGAAACAGAGACAATGGAGGGGACGTTACAAACTGACATATTCTCTAAATTAATTTTTAACAATTGACAAACTATGTTGATTTTGCAAACAGAAATTTTACATTTTTCGGAATATTATTTGTAGTAAAAATATTGAATTTAGTTTTATAACTGAATCGATATTTAAATGATTCAGTGAATCGTTTTTTATATTATTATAGTCCGAAAATTTAGAAATGATCTCTTCGAAGATACGATGTAAATTAAAAATTGAAAAAAAAATTCATTACTGTAATAATTACTGCACTGTATCATACGTAATAAATTTTAAGAATCTAAAAGAACTACGAAAATCCTTTGTTAGTAGGAGTAAAATTAAAAATTAAAATACATTTATGGAGAAATATCGACGAATTTATTCCATATACCAATTCCAGTTTTTTTATTTCCTTTAAGGAGTTTTTTGTTATACAAAAATATTTTGTTTAATATACAACAAAAACTCGATTATTACTATCAACAGAAGTTGGTCTTTGATTTTTGAAAATTATTTTTCATTTAAAAAATTATGTTTTGATTAATAAATTACATTTGGAAAATGTAATTAATTATTTAAACAATGGGAAGTATTTTTGGTTGTAAAGATTTTTTTTAAAAGTTTTCTTTATTTTGTACGATTGTTTAAGTGAATGGATGTGTTTGTGTGTTTTAAAGAGTTCGAAAATTTAATTATTAATTATGTTATATCAACGCTTTGAAAATAATAAAAAGAAAACAAAATTCGTTGAAAAAAATGCCAAGGTATGTCACTGTCACAAACGGATTCCTACCAATTATGATGGAGAACTTTCTTTATTGGGAAAGAAATATTAAAATTTAGTTGAATTTCCGAAAAAAAAGAAGAATTTAATATTGTACGCATGAATTTTTTTCAAATGTTCAGTTTTTTATTTGCAGCACCAGTTCAGAAATAATTATTCTAATTATGTTTGAGCAGATTTTTTTAGGATATTTTCGATGATTGTAAAATGTTTTGAGTTTGTTTTAGCGATATTTTTATGTATAAATCGTTTTTTTTTATTTTACTGTAATTTTTTTTTATTTGATGTTATTATATTTACTTTTTGTATTGTATTTTTTATTATATTTTACTTTTTCTATTGTATTATTTATTATATTTTACTTTTTCTATTGTAATTTTTTATTACATTTTAATTTTTCTATTGTATTATTTATTATATTTTACTTTTTCTATTGTATTTTTTATTACATTTTACTTTTTCTGTTGTATTTTTAATTATATTTTACTTTTCCTATTGTATTTTTTATTAAATTTTACTTTTTCTATTGTATTTTTTATTATATTTTACTTTTCCTATTTTATTTTTTATTATAATTGATTCTTTACATTGTGAATTTTTTATTTGACTTTTTATTGTGTGAAGCGCACTGAAGAAAGGTACCTAAGAAGCAAACAATTTTTAGGTTATGTTTGTAATTTTTTATGCTGAAAATACACAAAGAGGATCAGTTACAATAGAAATTATTGTTACAACTCTTCATTAGATCCAAAAGTATTCAATAAAAACTGGTTTTTAAATTAAAATAATTAAAAAAAAGACTTTCAATCAAGAGAATTCTAATACAAACATAACCTAAAATTCGTTTGCTTATTTCTTGGAAGTGCGTCACATGAGTTTTTTTTTATTTAACATTCTAATTATTGTTTTTTTTATTATTTACTTTATTTTTTATTATTTACTTTATGATTTTTATTATTTACAATAATTTCTATATTGTAATGTATTAATTTTTGTATGTCCCGTAGTAATATTTGATCGAATTTTTCTAAATTTCGTTTTATTTTAAATAAAAAAAAGTATTTGACAATATAATTCACTTTAGAATTATGATTTTTGCACAAAGTAATATTATTTTTGACATCGTTGACAAATAAAAGTTTGTTTCCGCTTTTATCGCATATTTTTGTTCAGCAAAGCATGTTTTGTTCTCGAAGAAATCAACTTTTGTATTTGAGAAAGTCTATTTTTTGAAAATTGGCATTGCTTTTTATTTCAAAACACCAGTATTGATATCTGTCCAATTTAATTTTTATTCTCAAAAAGAAATAAATTTGGGAAGCGCTCCGAGAGGAACAGAAAGTCCATTTCGAATGGTTTGCATCCTTTCTTCGGAGAGCGTCACATTTCTTCTTTTTGTGTCAAGAAAAAAAATTGTTCTTGTAATTATTTTCAACTAGAATTTTTAATTATTCAGCCTTTGCAAAAAGTAATTATCAGAAATAATATTTTAAAGTAAAAGAGTAGCAAAAGTTAGAAATTAAAATGGACAAGAATTCAGTCTGTGATTCGATATGAAATGAGAAAACAAAAAATAGGAGAGCGTGTGATTTTAATGTTATATAAAGAGGATGGTATTTTAGAAAAAAAAAGATTTGTTTTGAAACAAGATTTTATCAGAGTGAAGAGAGAACCAAATCATCGATTTTGGACTATGTAATTGCCAAATAATTTGCAAATGAAAAAAAGGAATATTTTGATTTTATTTGATTTAGATTGTCGTACAGTGACCATCGAACAACCATCGCACTCATGCAAACTCTGCGGTAAATCATTTTGGAATCGAGACTCAATGTACAAGCATATGAATATGCATAAGGGCACAACACAGTGTCCTGTTTGCCACAAAGTTTTGAGCCGCACAACACACATGAAGCGACATTTAAAAAATCGACACGGCTGGTTGGGATTCGGATCATTGGCTGATGCGGCACGAATCTCAAATCCCCTCTCGATTTCCACGCGAATTGGACATCAAAACCAAAATACAAATGCCAATGCAAATACCAATGCAAATGCAACAACAAGTAATATTGAAACGAGTTCTTCAACGTTCACGACAATTCGAATTCGTGAGAGCAGCGTCGAAAGAATCACTTCTAGTCCTATTCCTTAGTGTGAGAAAAAAAAAGAAGAGAAACCAAAAAAAAATGAAATCCTTATTAATGGATTATTATTTTATTGACGCCTGTCTTAAATTTCACTAACTAGTCATTTCTATATATACACTATTATAAGTGTGATTTTTTTTTTATTCACACTCTAACACAAGCACCAATATTCTACCTCCAGGATCTTATTACAAAAACAAATCCATTTTCTATTCCTCCTGTAAAACCTTTTCTTTTCGTCCCTCGTTAAACATTTTCTTCTTCTCAATAATGCTGTTATTTTCCGAATGTTTGCAAGTTCTCGAAATGATGGAAATCAAACGAAAAAGTTCCGCAGAAGTGTCAGGCCGATAGAAAGAGTCAGAGTGAACCTAACGTCCCCCCGAGGCGCGCATGCGTCGAGAAACAAGAGGGGACGTTAAACTACTGATTCTTCCTATCGACCTGATGCCGTTTCGGAAATAGAATCAGAAACAGAAATAAAAAAAAAGTAAAAGAATTAAAAACAGGAAAGAAAGTGTCAGCATTGTTGAAGAGAAATGTTTCCTTTTTTTTTTACTGAAAATTCGTTTTCTCTTTTTTTAAATATGTAAACCAAAGATAACTGGAAAATCACTTTATCTAGTCAAATGATTTCAGTACTTAATAGACTAAGGAGGAATGTGCATTTTTTGTAATTCGAGTCAAATAAGAAAGATTAATCTTAAATCGTGCATGGTAGATAATCCAATTAAGATATCTATTGGTTTAGACTATTAATTGACTAGTCTAATGATGAAACTAGGTTTTTTTTTAAAAATCTACGTTACTATTTTTCGGAGTCGATTTCAAGGTCGACTTGATTTTTCTCTTGTTAGTGCGTACAGTCTCGTAATTGCAAGATAAAAAAAAACTGCTATTTTGTCACTGCAACTTTGTGCCATCGACTTTTTTCACTTTTTTATAGAATTTTATCCCTCGTTTTTCCCTTTTTAAACGAAATAAAGTGGTGATTTAATTTCTCCACCTGAGAACGCCAAGGTCGCCACCAGATGGCAGAGGAAATTCCAAGAAAACACTCAAGTGCCATCTAGCGGTGACCTTGACGTTCTCAGGTGGAGAAATTGAGCCTCTTATCCCTCAACTATAGTTTAATAATTAAAATTATTAACAATAAATAATGATAAAAACTAAAATTAAAAGAAGAATGATAAAAATAGAAATTAAAAGAATAATAACGAAAATTAAAAAAATAGAAACAAAAATTAAAAATATAAAAACAAAAAATAAAAAAGCAATAAAAACAAAAATTAAAAAGATTATTAATTTGTAAAAATTTTTATATTTTACATAGTAGAATATTTTCACGTTTCTTGTCATTACGATTCTCGACTGCATAACAAATGGAAAATAGAAAATCCAAAGAAATTGAGATTAATTCTCAAAAAAAAAAATAACATTTAAAGCAAAATTCCTATTATCGGCATTATGATAATGTCGCATCCAAAGAATACAGAAAAAAAAATTTTTATTCTATTAACTTTTTAAGATAGGCAAAAATGATTATATATAAAAAAACATTTATAAAAACTTGTTATAATGCAATAATATATTGATTTCCAAAATGAAATCAAAATGAAAAAACTTCGCCCAAATAATTTCGATTGTAGACAAAAAAAAAAATTTTCTTCGTTTTTTTTATTTTTATTTTGTATAAGATATTAGAATTTTAGGGGAAAAAAATTTTTTAAGTACTTTTTCTTGTTTATAGCCTGAAAGAAGAGAATTTAAGAAAAATTTACGAACTTAAAAAGAAAATTACGAACTTAAAATTAAATTTATGAACTTAAAACCAAATTTACGAATTTAAAACCAAATCATTACGAATTTAAAATCAAATTATTACGAACTTAAAACCAAATTATTACGAACTTAAGAAAACCAAATTTTACGAACTTAAAAACCAAATTATTACGAACTTAAAACCAAATTATTACGAACTTTAGAAAACCAAATTTTACGAACTTAAAGCCAAATTTTATGAACTTAAGAAAACCGCAAATTTAAGAAAAAAACTACATGTAATTTTGAGAGAAAAAAATTTCTCTTTCAAAGGAAAACCAAATTTTCTAAACTTAAGAAAATTAGAATAACTACTGTTAAGAAAAAATTTCTATTTAAAGAAACTGAAAATTCTTTAATTCTTTAAACCAAATTTAAGAAATTTAGAAAAATTGCTACGAGAGAAAAATTTTTATTTAAAGAAAAATAAAAATTCTATTAAGGAAAAACAAAAAATTCAGTGAAAAGAATTTTTTTTTTTTAGTGAAAATTGACAGAAATGGCTCGATATTTATTTCGACGTACTCATAAATAATTAAAGAGTATAGATAATTAAAAAAAAGACTAGATTGCAATAATATAATAAAATTCAGTTTTATTTATAAATTGAATTATTTTTTGTTGTTTCGTTTCGTTTTTTTGTTTATTAACATTTTTAGTGCTCAATATGTTAAGTTTTTAGTAATCAAAAGTGGCATTCATATTTTTTTTTTTTTTTTTTTTTTTTTTTTTTTTTTTTTTTGCTTTTAACTATGATGCTTATGTAATTTATTATAATACTTATTAGATATAAATATATAAAAACAATAATAATTATATGCAAGATTATATGTAGGTAATGTAATATATGTGTAAAGAACATTGCCATAAAAATTTAGTGCAATTATTATATAAGAATGATAATGAAAAAAAAAGAAAACAAAAAAATCGTTATTCAAGAAATTCAACGATTTGTGTCATGAATGTTAAAAGCTGTATCGAACTTACCAAAGTGTTTGTGAATTATTATTATTATTAATATTATTATTATTATTACTATTATTATAATTATTACTATTTTTAATATTAATAATAATGGTAATAATAATTATTATTAATATTAATAATTATTATTATTACCATTGTTAATTTTAATACTAATAATTATTATTACTATTACTCTCTAAATTTTAATTAGTAAATTTAACTAATAAATAGTAATTTCTACTAATTTATTAGTAAAATTTGCTAATTAAGAAGCAAACAGTCAATTTTTAATTTAAATTAGTAAACTTTTTTACTAATTCAAGTTTAAAGAGTAATATTAATTATTACTATTGTTAATAATATGAATTATTATTATTAACATTAATTATTAATAATTATATTATTATTAATTAATTATTATTATTATCATTATTATTATTTAAGTGTGCTTACTAATCACAAAAAAAAGACTGATGTACAATGACCCTAATAATTCAATTAACGAAATTGTTCCTTTGAAATTAAAAATCAATTAAAAAGTTATGTTTAATTAAGAATTAAATTCTTGAAAAATTTTTTTTTTAAATTTTCCGACTAAATTGAAAATTTACATTCAAATTTATTTTTAAAAATTGTCATTGTACTTCGGATTAGATTATAGTTTCTGATTAAAAAAGCTTGCCATAATTTTTTGTGTAATTTACTGATTTTTAGAATTATATAATATATTTATAAGCTGTGTACTTTTGTTCCTTTTCATCTACAATTTGATTTTGAAAAAATAAAAATTGTATAAAAACAAGAAAAAGAAACAAATTGTAGATACGATAAGGTTTATCTTTTTCATTTTCCATATATTATTGATTGAGAGAAAGTTTTTTTTTTATTTTACGATTTTTCAACAAAATATTATCCCCCTGTTATAATAAGTAAATGTATAAAAATATAAAAAATATATTTATATGAATTTCTTGACTATAAAAAAAGCGACGTTTTAGGAACGAATGTGCACATTCCTCGAGAAAAAAAAGAAAAAAAAATCCACTTTTTTTTTTGTTTTTAAGTACAAGATTTGCCAATTATTATTTTTTATTTTTAAGAAAAAATATATAAATTTAGTGGATTATTTATTGGAGAGACATGGAAACTATTATAACAATAATATATTATCAGTAATAAAAATTTTACGTTTTGGCTTATACACAGGCAAAAAAAAAATATGTAAGTGAAGATATGTGTGAATAAAGTTGCAAAATGTGAATCAAGCACAAATTTTTTTCTCCATTTACAGCTTCTTTTTCTGTTTCTTCTTTTCTTCGATCTCATTTTGGGCATAATTTTAAAAACAGAAAAAAAATTGTTTATAATTATTATTAAAATTAGAAAAGAGAACTTTAATTTTTGAAAAAAAATTTTTTTTCGTTTTTAGTTATGTCAAAAGGATCGAATTTTCTTTCGGTGAAAAAAAAATTTTTTTTTTCTTTAAATATTGAAAATAAAGGGGATTTTGTAATTTTCCTTACTATGACTGTATAAGCGTGAATTTTTCGACAATAATTTGCTAACATTCTGCTTTTGGTACTCGAGAATAAAGAGAATTATTATTAGAAAGCTTTTCCTTTTTCTTTTTTTCGAAAATAACCCACTCTGTGAGTCAGCGTTAGGATACAATAAGAATTAAAACAAATTTTTTTTTTAATATTATTAGTAAATTGAAAAAATAACCAAAAAACCTCATTTTGTTAATTTTATGATTGAAAATATAAAAAAAACCTAATTTTGTTAATTTCATGAATAAAAGTATAAAAAAAAACATAATTTTGTTAATTTCAGGATTTTTCGTTATTTTAATTCAAATTTTATCACAAAGACTGAAAAATTGATATAAATTGAGTGTAATCAATTCTTTAATAAGAAAAAATAAAATTTAAACTAATGAAAAATTAGAAATTCCATCAATTTTTCATTATCGTTAATATTAATTAAAATTCAGGAACAAATAATCTGTAGATCTGTTTAATTTAAAATTTTTTTGAGAAATATTTCTCAAATATTTTGAAAAGTGGAAAAAAATACCTAATAGGGCAAAAATATAATACAGAAAAGAAAATAAATCACTAAATAAAAAACAGAAGAAATCTTAAGTATTAATTAATTAAATTAATTTTGGAATAATTTCCAGATTCAAAGTTTTTAAAAATTCAATTATTTATTAACTAATTTACTAATTAATTATTTTTATTTATTGTTTTCGAAAACTTAAATAAAATTCTTCGCAGGAATTCAATAAATTATTTTCAATAAAATTTCTCAAAAGAATTCAATTATTTAATTATATTTAAAATTTTGATAAAATTCCTTCCAAAAATTCAATTATTTTGAAAAATTTTGAATTAGAAAAATATGAGAATTGAATTATTTTCATAATTCATAAAAACATTCGCTGAAATTGAATGATTTTAAAAAAATTTTAATAAAATTCTTTAAAGGAAAAAATTTTTATTCTTTTTCTAAATAATAAAAATCGGCGCAGAAATTCAATTATTTTTTTTTTAAATTTTGATAAAACTCTTCCTAAGAATTCGAATATTTTTAATACGATTTTAATTAAATTCTTCAAAAAAAAAAATGCAATTATTCTCGAAGATTTTAATTAAATTCTTATCAAAATTTAAATTATTTTCCTAATTAATAACATTTCTCGATACAATTCAATTATTATTATTTCCAAAAATTCAATTAAATTTTTATCAAAATTTAAATTATTTTCATAATTAATAAAATTTCTCGAAAGAAAGAATTCTGTAAAAATTTAAATATTTTTAATACAATTTTAATAAAATTCTTAACAAGATTTAAATTATTTTCATAATTAATAACATTTCTCGAAAGAATTCAATTATTTCAGAATCAAAATTATAAAAGAAATATTTTTAATTCAAAACAATTTGTTTTAATTAATTTTTCGTATTTTTTAAATCTTCAAATCAATTCAATTAGAATTTTATTAATTTTAAAATTCAAAATATTTAAAAAAGAAAAATTATCAGAAAATTAAGAAACAAAAAGCAAACAAAAACAACTAAATTAAAACTGCTAACAGTTTACTCGAATTTACAACGATTATTAATATTGAAGAAGATTAATTATAACAAATATGTAATAAATAAAAATAATTAATTAAAAAAATATTAAATTGTAAATGGGAAGAAATGTAAATTAATAATTAAGCAATAAAAAAAACAAATAAATCTAAATAAAAAAATTGTGACAAAACTTGAAAAATGAAATTAAGAAAAGAAAGAAAAATTGACAATATTGAGGTAACGAAGAATAAGAATAAATATCGGAAAAAAATAACAGAAATTTTACGAAAGAAAGTAGAATAACATACAAAAAAAAGTAGAAAGACATACAAAAAAGTAGAAAACCATACAAAAAAAAGTAGAAAATCATACAAAAAAGTAGAAAAACAAAAAAGAAAGTAGAAAAACAAATTGTTTCTTTAAGACCATAACTTATGTTTTGAGAAATAGACAAAAAAAACTAGAACTCTAAAGATTTAGTGTTTATAGTATTAGAATTATAATAAAAAAAAAAAAAAAAAATCGAAACATTATGAGGAATCGGGGTCACGAAACTGTTGATGTGTTGCAGGGGGGGTGGGACGGAAACGGAAGCATGTTGGCGATACAACTGGTCAAGTGGTGATGCAGTGTCAAGGGCGTTTTTCGTGCAGTCTCTGCGGAAGTGTTTACAAGCATCTTGCTTCGCTGACCCAGCACTTGGAAGTGCATCGCAATCAGACAACCTGCATCCTCTGTCACACCACTCTCAGTCGTAGAACCGACCTCCGTCGACATATGCGATTGAAACATAACATGCAATGGCAAAAAACCATTCAGAACCGCCAAAAATCCTAGTCTGCTCCGTAAGGATCCACAAAAAAACTCCTAATAATATAACAATTCATTAAAATCATTTCAAATTATCAATGCACCAAATCATTTCTCAAAGCAAATAGCGAAAAAAATACTTCTCTACATTAATTTCCAGGCCTTCGATAAATTTAAAAAAAAAAATTATTCAAAAAGTTTTTTTGAAAACACAAAAAAGTTATTCACACAGAAAATTATTTCTTTGTCACGTAAAAGAAAAATTCAATTATTATTATTTTAAATTAATATAATAATTATATTAATAACAATAATATATTATTATAATTTATTATTATAGTAATTTATTATTATAATAATTTATAATAATTTATCATTACGATTTATTATAATATTTTTTTATCTTTATTATTATTATTATTACCATTTCTTGTAATATTGCAACAAAAATACTCAATAAATTCTTTAAGATTCAGAGAAAAAAACATTGAGGACACAAAAATAAGTTTACGAATTTTTTTCGTAATAAAAAATCACTAATTTTGAATTAAAATATTTTTCAGAATTAAATTTTGTACGTTTTGTACAAAAATTTTTCAAAAATAGATTTTTTTTTTTGTAATTTCTCTCTAATTAATTTCTCTGGTAAAAAATAGTTTTCTTAAACAAAATTTCATTATTTCCTCGCAAAATGTTTTTATTAAATCCAAATCAATTTATTGAAGTTAAAAAAAAATTGTCCACAAATTTTTCCATTTTTCTATTTAAATAATTTAAATAATTTAAATAATTTAAATAAATATTCAATAAACCAAAGGGATTTGAATTAATTTTTTGAAACTAATAGAAATTAGAAAAATTCTTTAAATTCATCTCGCACGATTATGAGAAATTTTGACAATTATGTAAAATATTTTTTTCTATCCAATTATTTCCAGTTTAGAATAAAAACAAATTTTTCAAAAAATTAATTGAAGAAAAAAAGAAAAACAATTCAAAAAAATGAGTTGAATAAAAAACAGAGAAAAAATTCTCCCAAAAAAATTAATTTTATAGAAGAGAAGAAAACAAAATTTGCAAATAAGAAATTTGAATAGAAGAAAGAAAACCCAATTTTTTCCAAAAATTGAATAGCAGAAAAAAAGGAATAGTTGAGATCCATTAGAAAGGAAATAATTTGGCTAAAGGATAATTTAAATATGTCAGCTCTGAAAAACGCCCGCGATTCCTCATAATATGATTGATAAAAGTAAATAGAGCTTAAATTGCGTCTTCTAGAAAATAAGAGAAAAAAAAATTAATTTAAGTTAAATTAGATGAAAATATATCAGGGTCATAAATAATTACTTATGTCAGTGATAAAAAAATGTGAGAGTTCCAAATTTCCGATTTCTACGAAAAGAACTTAAATTTCATTTTTTAATTTTGTCACCAACTCTTTCATTCGAAATAAAAATAAATTACACTCCCAAAAAAATAGAATTAATTTCAACTTGAAATAATTTAGTCGCGATAATTTTGTTAACAAAAATAATTTAACTGAAAAACAAAGAATTTGATTGTAATTACAAATTCTAATTTAGTTTAATTATTTCTAGTTACAAAATAATTAAGTTACAAATACAATTACAATATTACAAAATTGTAATTATTAAAAATTTGTAAAAAAAAATATCATCACCCCGAAAAAAAGTAATTAAAAAAACTATCACGACTACTCTTAAGAGATTAAATAATAAGTTCACTATTTATTCCCTCTCTCTTAAAAAATTCTCAAAATAAATTATAATTCAATGTCATTGTAATCGAATTGATAAAAAGAAAAAAAAACTTCAAATTTGTGTGTTTATAATAAATCAGTATTTGTAAGGGGCTTGAAAAATGTTTTTCGCGACAAGTCTGCTTTACGATAAAATTTTTTTTCCTTCCGTTGCAGTAAAAATCATATTATTTTCTAGAATATATATAAAAAATTGTCTGCTCTGAAAAAGGTTCGTTTTTTATAAATATGAGGAAAAAAAATCTCTGCCTTTTTTTTTAGTATAGAATAAACAGTTTAGAATTTCTTGTCGAATTACTACCTAGTAGTTAATCAATTTAATTAAGAAGAGAAAATTCTGTACATGTATGATGAGAAAATAAAAACAGGCGGTGAAATTACAATTTTTTCTTACTTCAAAATTCATTTGAAATTTTTGCCAGTGAATTTTTTTTTGTCAATTATTTTTTTCTGTCATTGCCTTATTTTTTTCCAAGTAGATTTTTATTTAGATTCATTTTTTAAATAAACAGAAAGAAATTTTGTTTCAAAATAGATTTTCTGCATTTTTTGAAAATAATTAATAATTTTAATTTAAATCATAACTTCGTTAAAAATTTAAATCTTTCGTTAAAAATTTAAATTTAAATCAGAATTTCGTTAATAATTTAAATTTAAATAGTAACCTAATTAATAATTTAAATTTAAATCATAATTTCATTAATAATTTAAATTTAATTAGTAACTTAATTAATAGTTAAAATTTTTCTAATGACTTAATTAATAATTTAAATTTAAAGAATAATTATCATTAATGATTTCAAATTTCTCTCATTAAAGTTAATTTCAGTTTTTTGTCATCAAAGTCGATATCGGTTTACAGTTTTGAGTTCTCAATAAAAATTATTGAAAATAATTTTAGCGAAATTATCATTTGAGTTGTACAAAAGAAATTTGATATTATAGATGGTTCAACACGTCAGAGTTATAATTCAACGAATGTATGGTGCGACTCATGCCAAGTTTCTTTTACAACTCAATCAGCTCTTCTTCGTCACATCGCTTCAAAACACGAAACAGCGCAAAATACTTCTGCCTATTGTTCCATTTGTAATAGATTTTTCAAAACGAAATGGAGTCTCGCCACACACAACAGCAAATATCATCGATAAGACTTTACTTTTCTAATTTTTTTTTTTTTTTTCGTTAACGCAGAGTTAAATCTATTTTTGGAGAAAAAGACCGCCTTTGGAAATAAAAAAATGTAAATTCGAAATATTTTCGATTTTCATTTTTTTGAAAGAAAATTTATGTTTTTGTAAATATGAAAATCGAATCTAGGCTGTGAATAATTAATTTTCTGGTTTTAATTTTGTTTAAAAAAAAACTTTCAAAGAATTAGACAAGATTCCATTTTATTTAAGTAACATGATGAAAAATACTCATTTTTGTTGTACTTAATTTAAGATTAACGGAGCATAAGAAAAAAAAAAGTTTACAAAGAAATCGGGCAATTATTCGCAAAAAATTCACGAACATTTGAAGAGATTTTAAATTAAATTATAAATATTACGACGAGTACGGACAAATTGTGGAGTCGTTTATATATAAATACAAGATTTATTACCTAGAAGTGTTGTGTTATTTTGTTTATAATAAACGTGTCCTATAATTCGTCTCTCCAGATTGAATAAATCCATTTATTCTCAATCCAATCGAGGAATGTCATTATTTACAAGCCTCCTCGCAATGCTAAAACTAAATGCAATACAGATCCACCTTGTACTTTGTAATCCTGGGCAGTCTTTTCATCGTTCCTGAAAAAATTGCAGCAAAAAATTACAAGAAAGGAAGAAAATGAAGAAAAAGTAAATAAAAAATGAACAAAAATAAAGAAAAATGAAAAAGAATAAACAAAAATCGAGAAGAATGTTATTCAAAGTTTTTAAAATCATAATGAAATTCTTTTGAAGAATTCCTTTGAATTTTTTTAAAATTATAGAGTTTCTTTAATAATTTTAATTAAAAATTTTGAAAGTAATTGAATTTTATGAACTATATTTCTATCAAGTTTTTAAAATAATCGTGTTTCTTAATAATTGAAATTAAACAATTTAATTATTGAATTTAATTGAAATTCTTAGAAAATGAAATTTTATTAAAATTCTATTAAAAATATTTGAATTCTTGAGAAAAATTGTCTTACAATTTATAAAAATAATTGAATTGTTACCAAGAATTTATGAAATTTTTATAAAATAATTGAATTTTATCGAAAAATATATTAAAAATTAAATTTTTTTTAATTCTTTAATGAAATTTTATTAAAATTCTATTAAAAATATTTGAATTCTTGAGAAAAATCGTCTTAAAATTTATAAAAATAATCGAATTGTTAACAAGAATTTATTAAATTTTTATAAAAGAATTGAATTTTTTCGAAAAATATATTAAGAATTAAAAAAAAATGAATTCTTTCATGAAATTTTATCAAATTTTATTAAAATAATTGGATTTTTGCACAGAATTTCATAATTTATAAAAATAATTGAATTGTTTCGAAGGATTTATTAAAATTTTATAAATAATTGAATTCTTTTGAAAAGTTTTCCAACAAATTTAAAAAAAATTGATTTCTTTCGTGAAATTTTATTAAAAATAATTGAATTTTTGCAAAGATTTTACTATTTAAGAAAATAATTGAATTGCTAAAATTTTAGTACATAAATAATTGAATTTTTTCGTGAAATTTCATTAAAATTTTATTGAAAATAATTGAATTTTTGCCAAAAAAAATGTACTATTTATAAAAATAATTGGATTCTTCAAACGAATATTATTATTTATGAAAATAATTGAATTCTTGAGAAGAATTATATGAAAATTTTTGAAAATATAAACAATAATAATTAATTATGTTCAAAACTTAAACAGTTCAATTGTCTTAATAAAAAACTTACATCTGTTTTCCAGAAAAGATTAATCTTTGTTGTTGTGGAGGAATTCCCTCCTTCTCTTCCACTCTTTCTTTTATTCTCTCAACTTTATCAGTAGGTTCAATGTCGATTTCAATCTGAAATTTGTTATTTTTTCTCTAAGTGTTTATATAGATCAAAGTCAACGATTTTTAGGTTAAATTTCCAAACATATATTTTTAAATCAATTCAAAATATAGTCAAGTAAGTATTAAGACTTTATAAAAATAAATACTTGTTACTTTTTTTAACTAGCAATCGAAACAAATTGATAAATATTTATTTTTTACAATTAAACACGATTAGAAAACAAAATGTCAAAACTATTCCTAAATCCTCTAAATTTACGAAAATAGCTCTAGGGGACAAATAAGCAATTAAAAGCAATTTATCGAAAGTTATATTTCTCAAATATTATGCAAAGAATGCTAATTAATTAAAATAAATATTCTTGCCGGTTAATTTATATATAAAAAATAATTACCTCTTTTCCGGTGAGAGTCTGTAAAAGAAAGAAATAATTATTCTTTGGAAATACACAATTTTACTGCATTAAAAATTAATTTCACATACCTTAACTTTAATCAACATTTTGTAATAATTTGATAAAATCTATTTGAATCTATTTCACTTAAAAAGAGGAGAAAACTTGAAAAGTTTACAAAAAATGAAGCTGACTAAGAAATGAAATGCGACTTTTACAGTTTTGGAGGTTAGGTGGTTTTAAATTAAGAAGAGGGGGGTCGAAATAAGTCCACCAATCAAAGACCCGTATCACTAAAGTGCACTAAAGCGAAATCGTCCAACAAGAGCCATCTGATTGGTGGAAAATAATTTTCCCATGAATGACGAATATTCAATTTTCTCACTATTACCAACCTTTTGGTTTAAAACATGCAAAAAGAATTAATTATTTTTCCCTCGTTTGTAATCTTATTTTACTATCTTACTATTTACTATTTTACTATCTAATTTAAAGAAAACAATTTTAAATTATAGTGAAATGTTTTCCTCTCTCGCTAATATTTAGAATTTGTTTTTTTTCTAAATCACAAATTTTAATTTTCCACTATTGGCCAGACTGGGACTTTTCGCTCAGTTTCCAGTCACGCAATGGCTGCCAAAAGAATTAGATTGTATCAATATTTCTCAAACAAAAAAAAAAAGTGAATCCTTTTTCAATTGGAAAAAAATACCGTGTAACGGTAAAAGTTTTCACAACACTCGCGAACAATCTAAATAATCACGTTATGAACATTTCGTTAATTTGACTTTACGTGGTGAAATGACACTATCAATTTTTTGTGACGGAACAACCTAACCTACTTCAATCAAACGAATTATCTATTTTGGGAAATTCCAATAAATTCAATGCACTATTACGGTGAATAATCATTCAGAAAACTAATCTATTTGTGTTTTTACATTGAAAAAAAAGTGATAAAGTAATTAGTGATTGATTTTATATCAATATTTTTGTGAGATTAATTAAAGTGGCAGTTTGTAACTTTTTTTTAACACTTGGCGAGAGAGCCCCATTGTTAACTTTTGCTTGTTTTTCTCTGGGGGGGAATATTAATTAAATATCCAAAAATTACGATAATGTGGATATTCGTATAACGACAAGTGGATTAAAGCACGTGACAAAGTTGCATTGGAAAATCCCGCGAAAATTTTTGCATCGCGAAGGCGTGTGTTTACCAACAAACATATATATAACCCCATTTCGATAATTTTCATTTTGAGAAAACGAGTGCGGACAAATAAGAGAAAGTTTGATCGTCGCTTCATTTCTTGTCTCTTTGCTTTTAAATAATAATGTATTTTTGATTAAAAAAAAGTGTGTGGAAAAAAAAGGGAGAAATTAAAATATATATTTGTTTTTGTTTTGTAAATAATACTTTTATAATGTCAATGGATATCGTGGAGGATGAGATTATAGAGCATCAACGATCTATAATTCACGTGGATATGGATTGCTATTATGCCCAAGTGGAAATGGTTCAACATCCTGAGCACAAGGATAAACCACTTGGAGTTCAACAGAAAAATTTAGTTGTCACGAGTAATTATCTTGCGCGACAATTTGGAATTAAAAAATGTATGTCTGTTCAGGAAGCACTTTCATTATGTCCGGGATTAATTTTAATTAGAGGCGAGGATTTGACGAGGTATCGGCAAATTTCGGCGAGAATCTTTGAAATTTTACAGCGTTACACTCCGTTTGTCGAAAGATTGGGACTTGATGAATATTTTATTGATGCGACGACGCTTATTCAGAAGGAAGTTAATAATTCTTCATCGTCATCATCATCATCAACAATACATGAATCTGATGGCGATTTGTCGAAGACAGAAAAATCGTTTGGCGATGATCCTGATGAGGAGTGTCCTTGTGGTTGTCATGGGAGATTATTGGCTGCTTCGAAATTAACTGCTGATATTAGACTGAAGATTTTCAAGGAACTTGGACTCACATGCAGTGCTGGAATTGCCCACAATAAACTCTTAGCGAAACTTGGAGGAAATATTAATAAACCCAATGGACAGACTTTAATTTATCCGTTTGCTGCTTCTTCTTTGCTTACGTCAGTGGGACCCGTTTCGAAAATTCCCGGTGTTGGACAAAAAATGACGGAATTATTGCAGGTAATTTATTTTTGTTTTTATAGTTAAGAAAAATTTAATTTTAATGTATTAATTTTCATTTATTACCAGGCTTTGCACTTATTTATTAAAACTATTTACTATTTACGACTTTTTTTTAACGATTTGATAATATTTTGATACTTTTTTCAGATTTGTGACAATACTTTTTTCTTTTTTATGAGAATTTACATCTTCGAAAAAATTCAATTATTTTCATAAATATCACAATTCTCTGCAGAAATTCAATTATTTACAAAATTTCAATAAAATTCATTGCAAAAATCCAATTATTTACATAAATATTGAAAAATAATTAAATTCTTCAAAAAATTCTATTAATTTCATAAATAACAAAATTTTCTGCAGAAATTCAATTATTTACAAACTTTTCAATAAAATTCTTCACAAAAATTCAATAATTTTCAAAAATAACAAAAATTACCGCAGAAATTTAATTATTTACAAAATTTTAAATAAAATTCTTCACAAAAATTCAATTACTTTCAAAAATGACAAAAATTTTAGCAGAAATTCCATTATTTACAAAATTTTCAATAAAATTCTTCACAAGAATTCAATTATTTTCAAAAATAATGAAATTCTTCGAAAAAATCCATTTATTTGCATAAATAACAAAATTCTCCATAAAAATTCAAATATTTACAAAATTTTAAATAAAATTCTTCACAAGAATTCCATTAATTTCAGAAATAATGAAATTTTTTGCAGGGTTTCAATTATTTCAAAAAAATTTTAATAAAATTCATCGAAAGAATTCATTTATTTTCAACAATAATTAAATTCTTCGGAAACATTCAATTATTTACAAAATTTTCAATAAAATTCAATTACTTTTATGAGATAGGGACATTTTATTGATAATAATTGAATTTTGGCAAAAAAATGTTATTATTTTCGAAAATAACTGAATTTTTCCGAAACATGTTATTACTTATGAAAATAATTCAATTCTTTCGAAGAATTTTATGAATTTTTAAAATTTTATGAAATTATTTAGTAAGTTATATTTGAAAATAAAAAATTTTGTAATTTGCATAATAATAAGAAATTGAATAGGACGTTTCGCGCGTAACATTTGCTAGTTTAAATATATAATTACAAATTTTATTATTATTATTATTATTATTATTATTATTATTATTATTATTATTATTATTATTATTTATTATTAGTATTATTTTGTATTTTTTTATTATTATTTTTTTTTATTATTTATACGTAATTAACAAATAAATACTATTTTCAGGTGAATAACATCAGAACAATTGAAGAATTGCGAAAGATTCCATTGGAGAATTTGGAATTGAAGATTGGCAAGGACCTGGCGCGTAAATTGAAAGACTGGGCCGAGGGAATCGACGAGTCGGCGGTGAAGCCATCGAGTAAACCGCAGTCAATTGGCCTCGAGGATGGTGTCAAAAATATTTCACTCGTCGACGAGGTGGAATCACGACTCGGCGCACTACTTCGAAGACTAACGGAACTCGCCACCGAGGACGGTCGAATCCCCGTGGCAATGAAATTAACAGTTCGCAAGCACGACATGAACAAACCAAATTCCGGAAAAAGAGAAACCCGCCAATGTGCATTACCTCAACACATTTTACCATTAACCAAAAGCGGCGTCTACGATCACACAAAAATGCTCGTCCTTCTCATGAAACTCTTTCATCGTGCCGTCGATGTCACAAAACCATTTCATCTCACACTCCTCGGCGTGGCCTTCACAAAATTCCAAGAGCGCTCCTCGGGCCGTAGCAGCATCACCTCATTCCTCCGCAAGCAAGTCGCCGTTCAATCCGTCCTCGACATCAGCTCCGACGAAGGGATCTTCGACACAAAAGTCGGCTCGCCAATGAGTACAAATCAGGACAGCAATGACGCCTCCGATTGTTCACTTCCAAATTTAGATAACAGTTTACTGTCAATTAGTTCCGATTCGATTAACAGTCCGAAGCCGCACATTGACAATTGTCAACAACAGCAACAACAACAAGACGACGAGGATTTACCAAGTGAAGCGGAACCGTCGCCGAAGAAAACGAAACTCGAAGTTTGGCTGAGGGAATCACATCGAGAATCGCCAAGCAACGAGATGGCAAGTTTACGCCTCGGTCCATCATCATCATCATCGATCTCGACGCCGTCCAGAAAGGAGTCCGTTTGTTTTCAATCCCTGCCACTCAGTCTCCAAAGAGAAATGAGTCACTGGCCAGTGGCCAGCAAAACAAAAGCGAACAATATATACAAACAATTTATAACCAATAAGTGACAGTGTTATGTAGACAATACTTGGCACTTCTTTTATATATTTTTAAATACAATTTGTATAAAACCAGGTGACAGTACTGTGTTAAAGAGTTAAAAAAAAAGAAATGCAACAGAATATAATATTTTCGACAAAATGTTCCAATTTTTTTTATTTTAAAAACAAAAACCCCATTTGATTATTAGGAAAGAAAAATCTTATTTAAACCATTAAATACAACCATTTAAACCCCATTTATTTACAATTTACAAACATTTACAATAAAAAAAAACAAGAAAATATTTTTCAATACTTTACAATACTTTTCAAAAAAGAAAAAAAAAGACTTAAAATTTGAACCATATTTTTATAAAATTGAAATTTAAGGGAACTAAATTAATAAATAAATATAGAATTGCAATTTAATTTCTGGAAAGAATTAAATTATTTTCAAAAAATTCAAGAAAATTTAATTATTTAAAAAAATGTTAATAAAATTCTTAGCAGGGATTTAAATTTTCTCACAAATAATATAACATTTGTTAAAGAGTTTAAAAAAAGAAATACAACAGAATATAATATTTTTGACAAAGAAAATGTTCCATTTTGTTTATTTTAAAACAAAAACCCAATAATTTACATTTACAATCATTTTTTTTCAAAAAAATACAAGAGAATACTTTTCAATACTTTTCCGAAAAAGAAAAAAAAAGACTCAAAAATTTGTACCGTATTATTATAAAATTGAAATTTAACGGAAAAAAATAAGTACGTAAAAATTACCTATTACGTTATAAACTAAATTAATAATAATTATAAACTAAAAATGAAAAATTCGTCAACATTCTTAACTTACTTACATATAATCAATTTTCTTTATTTATCTCTGACAAATATTAATATTTTTCTCATATATATATCACAATTTTATTACAAAAAAATAAAATTTACGAAATTATTTGCAAGTGCATGCTCCAAACAGACAACTTACGATGTAGAAAAAATTCTATTTCCTATATAAAACGTATCAACGTAAATACAGGTGATAATACACTAGCACGTTTAATAAGAAATTTCTTTTTTTTTATATATAAAATTTCACTATATGAATTAATTTTTCTTTTTTTAAAGTAATATTGACACGAACGTATAAAAATCTATTTACAAAACAAAAAAAGTTGCCATTTTTTCTTTCTCGTTGAATTTTTCGAAATAAAAAATAAAACTAAGAGAAAATTAAAATTCCAAATTATAGTTTGTTTTTTTTTAAGAAAAAGTCTTAAAGTATAAATAAGTTGGTATTAAATAATTTGTTTACCAAGGAATAATTATTGATAAATCACAAAATCAGCTAGCATAATTCTGAAAAAAAGAATTATTTTTTTCCACTTAGAAAACAAGTATAGAAAACAAAAATATCTGACAAAAATATTAAAAATAGAATAACATTTTCGTTTGTTAATATTATTTAGAATATTGAAATTTATGTGAATTTAAAAAAAAAATTAATATGTCTGAAGTTCTGAATGAATATTTTCTCCTGATTTTCAATTTGTCCGAAAATTTACAAATGAGTATTTTAATCAAACTAAATAACAAAATTTCTACAAAAAAAAATTTATAATATTAACAAAGGAAAAACGATTGAAAAATAATTTTAATATCTCACCACGATAAAAAGATATTTTTTTTTTTATTTCGATGCCTGATTATTATTATTAGCCGAGATGAGTGAATCAAGAATGGCATTCTTACTTTCCAATTCCAATGGATCGGTGTTGAAATTTTCAGATTCTGTATTAAAACCTTCTTGTGATCCATTTTCATTCATAAAAACATCATCGAAATCAAGTAAAGTTGAAGGATTATAAGCCATAAGTTCCCCTCTATTTCCATTATTTGTATCTAAAAAAAATTGGTAACAAGAAACATTAATTAACGATTAAAATGGAAATTCGTAAATTCTGTAAATTTAGTTGTTGTGTAAAAAAATATATACTCCTACTATTGAGTTCATCTTCCTTATCACGATTTACGTTAGGATTTAAATCAGGATTCATTGGAATTCCATATGACATCGGATCTTCGTTTCCAAATAGCTGAAAAAATCATTAAAAGACGTGTAAAATTTGTTATTTAATTTAATTTATTTACTTTTTTTATTATATTTAATTTACTCTTTTTATTTAATTTAATTTATTTACTTTTTAAAGTTTTTAATTAGTGAATCAATGAAAAGGCCTAAATACGGTCTAACTAAATTAAAGTTACAGTAAATAAATATATCAGGAATATTAAAATTAGTGTTCAATGGTAATTAATTAGTGAATGTAAATTCACTGAAGAAAATGTAAATAAAAAAATACAAACCCCAAGTAATGTATTAGCATCAATACTGTAACCTTCTCCTCGTAAAATGTCTCGTAAATTGTCCAATTCACTCTGTACGTTATCCAAATGATTATCCACTTGTTCCCTAGATATTAAAAGAGAAATTATTTAAAAATGAGAAGAATTTTCCCAAAAAAATAATATACTTCATTGAGAGTTGCTCTACTTATGATTCAAATTAATCGATTGCAGGCCTTGGATCGACTTTAAATTTAATTTAATATTAAATTATTATTATTTAATAATTAAAAATTTTTTTTAATAAAATTCAATTATTTTTATTAATAATAAAATTTTCACAGAAATTAAAGTATTTGAAACACAATTTTTATAGAATTTCTTAAAAGTAATTATTTAAACATTTTTTTTTATAAAATTCTGTAAAAGAATTTAATTATATTTATAATTAATAAAATTAATTATTTTCAAACATTTTAAATAAAATTCTTCCTAAAATTTTAATTATTTTCATAAATGTTAAAATTCCTCTCAGAAATTAAACTACTTTCAAAATATTTCCCTAAAATTTGATTATTTTAAAGGAATTAGAGTTAAATTCTTTGCAGAATTTCTATTATTTAAAAAAAATTTAAAAATTCTTAGCAAGAATTCAATTTTTGTCACAAATAGTAAAATTCTTGGCAGGATTTCAATTATTATCCAAAATTTTAATAACATCCTTGGCAATCAAATTCTGCTTTAGAATTCAATTAATTTTTTTTTTATCTAAATTATTTTCCAAAATTTTAATAACATCCTTGATAAGAATTCAATTTTCTCTAAAAATAGTAAAAATTCAATTATTTTCATAAATAATTCAATTTTTATGGAATTTTTCGAAAGAAATTAATTATTTCTCTATTTAAAAATAGAATTTTTTGAAAGAAATTAATTATTTCAATAATAATTCAATTAATTTTTAAATTTCAATAAAATTCTTCGCAAAAATTCAATTATTTTTATAAATAATAAAATTTGCATAGAATTTTTCAAAAGGTAATATTTTAAAAATGGAATTATCTTAAAAAAGTTATTTAAAGTTAATTTTTGAAAGATTCAAATTATATCCGAGGCCTGCGATTATAAAAATAAAATTACTTGATTCATGATAAAATAATAACAATTCATAATCGATTATTGCAAACAAAAAATCGAATAATGATGACAATGAAAAATAATATCAAAAGTTCACGTCTGACTAGCAATAAGATTAAATCGCATAAACTGATATGTACTTACGGTAATGAGCCTAACCTGCACATTCCATCTGGCTCTGGAGTATTAATGCAACTGAGTGACAAATTATCTGAGGATGTACTTGTGCTCGCACCATTTTGTGCATTATTCTTTTCCAATTCTAAACCAGCACTACTATCTTTATTGCCAACAATTAATTGCTGTTCCTTCGGCGATAATACGTTAAAATTCGTATTATTCCCATCCTCAGTATTATTTGCATTCTTACTGTTTAGAATACTATTAAGAGCATTATTTTCATTGTTCTTTATGTTATTTTCATTTAACATTTCGGGAATAATCAAAATATCGTCAAGTTGCATATCAGGAACGTGAACAATTTGTACATCGTCTGCTTCCAAATCATCGATATCACCACACAATGCATTATTTAATTCAGTTTCTGCATCTACTTCTGGATCGGAATTGAGATTAGCTGCCATCGCTGCAAGTTTTGAACTTCGAACAGTCGCGAGTGGTATTGATTTTGATTTATTTTCAAATGGTCTCGGATCATCTTCCTCTTCCTCTTCGGGAATTTCCAGCATTATTGTTTCCTCCCTGGAAAAAAAAAAGGAAAACATTTCTTTATTTCTTCTTTCGATTTATTTTTCAAACATTTTTTATTGAAAATCACCAATTTACTATTTAATTTTTTTTTTAACTTCAGAAAAGAAATTAGAGACTGAAAATTAAAATATTTGCTAAAATTTTGTTTAAACAAAGTATTGTAAGATTTAAGTATAAAAACTAGAATTTGAAGAATAATTTGTGGTACACAACATGCAAGATTGAAATGAAGAAAAGCGACTTCAATTTTTTCGATCGATTCTCACTCGACAGGAAATTAATATTAAAACGTCCTTTATACCTACATGAAAATAATATTCTAAAAAGTGTAACAAACTTCTAAAGAGCAAAATAACTTCATGCATAAAAATTAATTCGTAAACATTTCATAATAAAAACAAACAATAACAAAATAAACAAATTTTAAAACACCATAACCGGACGATTGAATAAATGAATTAATAACCTGGATTCCTCTCCCTTCTTTGTTGATGGTATAAGAATTTTGATAGGCACGTTGTTTTTCCTCCTGGCAATGTTTCAATGGAATTACAAAAAGAATATGTTAAAAAAAATATTTTTCCACAATTAATAAATAAAAACCACACACTCCAGAAAATAGCAAAAAATTTCTCAAACACAATTTTAACTTCGTCATGAACCATTAAGGATGAAAAAAAACTTGAGAAAAATTAGAGTTAAAAAAACCAGAAGTAATAGTTACGTACATTTTATAGTTGTTAAATAAATATTTGTCCAAAACTGCTTTAGCTTTTTAAAGAATTTTCGGAACCTTTTTTGTTTTTCGATATTTCTGAATGAATTTCATAGACATAGTTTTTTCTTTTTGGAAAAAGTGAAAAAGAATTTAATAAAAATTAAAACGTACTTCTTTTTGCCTTTGGACTTCTTCTTTTTTGAATCGCCTTCCTCTTGAGGAATATATTCAATATTTTCGGGCATGTCCACTGATTCTACTAAATTTAAAACTTCCGATGCATCCTCATCGACAATCGGTTGACTTGAATACTCCGAATTCTGCATTGTTGGATCCAATTGATTTTCTAATATTCTAGAAAAACAAATTCATTTTATTTTGAAATTTCAATTTAATTTTTGTTTAATTCTCAAGAAAGTTTATTAATAGTTTACTATTACAATAATTTAGCAACTATTTAATAACTGAGTTGTTAAATTATAAGGGCTCGAACCTAGTTCGAGTCATAAATTATTAGTAACCAAATAGTTCAAAATATTACTGTACATTTTATAATATATAATTAATAATCAAAGACAAAATTATGATTTTTAAATTTTCCACTGGATTCAGAAAGTTTCAGTACATTTAAATAGCACTTGCTTGAAAATATAATTTAAGAATTTGAGATAAAATTTCAATTTTTATTAAAGTGGACTAATTAAACCAGAAATTGTTAACTAAATACTAAATAAATTACTAAACAAAATGAATACTTACTCATCGACAATATATTGCGAGTCTAAATCATGATCCGAAGGATCTAGTTCATGAATAACTGGTCCAGCCGGTGATGCTTGAGCCTGAAAAAATATCTCATCTCATTAGTAAAAAATCAAAAAAAAGTAGATAGAAAAAATACAATTTTCCATATAAAATAGAAAGAAAAGAAATACTTTTCTAATTTTCTTAGAGAAGATGAAGAGATGACGTTATTTAAAATTAAGAGAGAAATATAATAATAAATTAATTACCCTATTAAGTTTACTTTGCTTGCTACGCTGTCTATTAGAATCATCAATCATAAGTGGATACCGCCTCTTAACAGAAAGACCACCGCCTCTCGATGGCTGGACAAGTGTCACGAGAAAATGAATCAATTTACTGACAATTTGCTGTTGCTTCAAGTGTTTTTGACGCAGAACTGCAAGTTCCCTCCAAAGAGCCTCATTCTCTCGCTTCATTGCTCCGAGTTTTGAATCTAAATGCTCCTGACGTCCTCTCATACTTCTCACTTCCGTCAACATCTTTGTCATTAGTTCTGGTTTTATTGGCGCTTGTGAGGCATCTTGAATTTTCGATGTTGCGATCTGAATTCATTTTTATTTAATTAATTGTAGCAATTAACTTAAATAATTATTTAATGAATTGTAAAAATTAACTCTTATTTAATTCTAATAATTAAATTAATAATTAATTTCTAATTGTCGCAAGAATCTCTTTGGAAATACTTAACATTTTTTTTTTATATTTTGTTATATATAATCGAAATTGTTTAGAAAAACAATTTACCTTTCTTTTAATGTGATCTAATAAATACGCATGTCCTTTGCAGAAATATTGATGGGCAAATTCCATTTCATCTCGGTCACATTTCAAGCCACCTAATTCGACTGAAACTTTCTTGTGAAATCCGTCTGAAAATGGAAGTAAATTTATTAAAAAATTTATTACCTTTTTGTCATATTATAAACCTACAGTAAATTTACACCGTTACAAAGGAATCAATAATTAATATTTTCTTAATTACACTTCTTCAATGTATTTTTGTAATTTAAAATTTTCGATTTCATTCAAAATACTTACACATATTTAATTGTCTCACAAAACTGGCCATATTATTATGTTTGTAATAATGAGGAAGAAGTTCTCTGGCAAACTGGGCTTGATTTCTGATGAAAAAGCTCCTTCCATTCTGAAAAAAATGAAGAGATTTTAGAAAAATTAATTTCTTATAATTTATGAATAAAATATAGTTATTAATTAATTAATTATTTATTACAATAAAGTACAAGTTCCGGTAATTTGTTCGCAGTTTGAAGTTGGTTGTTGTTTGCTTTCTTGTTTCTTAACTTTTTTTTATAATTTTTCTTTTCAAATATTTTCAATTTTAAAATTAATGTATTGAGAATCATCGAATTGAATTATTTTTTAGAAAATTTTAAATTCTGGTTGAAATTGAATTTTATGGAAATTTTTAAAAATAACTAAATTCTTTCCTGTAATTTTATTTAAATTGGATTAAAAATTATTTAATCGCTGCAAGGAATTTTAATATTTATAAAAATCGTTGAATTATTTCGAAGAATTTATTAAAATTTTAGAAAATAATTGAATTTTTTAAAAATATTTGAATTCATCCCAGGAATTCAATAAAAATTGTTTTGAAAATAATTGAATTCCTGCAAAGAATTTTACTAGGTATTTCTAAATTAATTGAATTCTTGCGAAGAATTTTACTATTTATAAAAATAATTGAATTTTTTCGAAGGATTTATTAAAAATTTTTTAAAAATTGAATTATTACGAGGAATATTATTATTTATGAAAATAATTGAATTCTTGCCAAGAATTTTACGATTTAAAAAAATAATTGAATTGTTTAGAAGGATTTATTAAAATTTTTAAAAATAATTGAATTCTTTCATGAAATTTTATTAAAATTTCTGAAAATATGAACAGCAATAATTAATTTTGTACTTTCTAAGTTAATATTTTAAATTTTGATTATGAAATTATTTATTTATTATTATTATTATTATTATTATTATTATTATTATTATTATTATTATTATTATTATTATTATTATTTATTTATTTATTTATTTTAATAATGTATTTTTTCATGCAAAGAAAATATTTGTAAATGTAACATAAATTTGATAGAATTTAGAATTACTAGAAAAGTTTAAATTCAAGGGAAAATAAAAAAATAAAAAAATTTTAAAATAAAATTAAAAAATTACAATATTTAGGAATATATTAATTAAATTTTATTCTAGTTTTTTAATTTAAATTCAGAGATGAATTTTATGAATTTATTTGTTCTCAAAGTGATAATTTTAATGCTTTTTTATGAATTTCATGCGGGACATTAGAGAATAAAATAATATTCGGTCCAGGACAAAAAGTTTTTTAAACTACAGGATCAAAGTATAAAAACAATAAAATTGTTATTTTCTTGCATATGCGGGACATGTGGCAAATATTTTAATGCGGGAAAGATCACTACAAACATTTTTAATTTTTTTTCTACATAAAAGAAAAATTTAACATCAATTATTATTAAAAAATCTCTATTTTAATTTTATTAAAACTTCAAATTAACTTCAATTAAAACCTTAACTTCTGTAAAATTTCACTAAAAAAACATTCCTTGAAAATTATAAAATAATTCGGTTATTAATTGGAGTTAAAAAAATAAGGGAAAAAAATTTAGAAACATAATTCGAAAAAGTTGTCTTGTTTCGTCATAAAATGATGTAAATAAGTATGAAATAATAATTCTGAAATAAATAATAAATACATATATTTTATTAATTTCTGATGCAAGCACAAAAATCGTTTTTCCCACGTTTGTTTTTATTTATTTGAAAAATATTAACATGGCTGGTTTGAGAACGTAAAAAAATGCAAAATTGTAGAAATAGAAAAAAAATGTTTAAATATTATACAAATATTTTTGACTACATGTATATTTTGAATATTAAATGATTCCAAACAACTAAACTATTTTCATTATTGAAGGAGATATAGTATAATAACCGAAAATAAATGTTACTCACTGGAGCCCAACAAATAAGGTCGTCGGTTTCGGGATCCTCGACAAGCTTCCATAATTTGCCAAGAAAAGCCGGTACACTTGTACCAAGTTCTGACATAGTGTGCATAGTTTCAACGTTAAAAACTTGGTTTATTTCTTCTTCATTCGTCTCCGTCATTTATTATTACAAATTTGATAAAACCAGGAACTGCGATTTACCATTTTCCACTAAAATCAACAATGGCTGACATACTGAACAGTTCTACCACTACCCGAACGAGTATTAACAGTGTTGCCAATCACCAAAAGAGAAAAGTTAATTTTAAAAAACTAATTTTCTATGTATTTTCGGTATTTTCCTTGTAATTCCTCCTCGTAATTATTAACAATTAGTTATTAGCTTAGTTTATTAATGAACCATTAATAATTAATTAACATAGTAATTAAATTTTCGACTTTCCACCAGTTGGACATAAAATATTATTATAAATATTAAAATAAATAAAATATAAATAAAAATTTGTTATTATTCTATAAAAACGTACAATTAAATTTACAAAAAACTTACAATACTCACTTTTTGTCAATTTAAAATAATTTTTTGGAAAAAATAGTAATAATAATTTTTAAGTTTTCAAATTGGCGGGCTGTTTATATTTTGTTTTTGTCATCCAATCAGAAACGTGTATTTTTCCATCCGTGTTCTCACTGCTTCCCGGGAGTTTCAAAATTGTTACACGATTTTCATTATATTTTGGAATTCTGGAATTCTTAGTTAAGAACGTTGCAGATCTATCATTAAATAAAGATGAAAGAAAAGAAAAATAAATTAAACTAATTGTTTAGTATTGCATAAAGTAAGTTTGTCAGTAAAGAAGAAAAAAAAGGTTCTGGAATTTCATACTGCGGCACTGACAGTACTGTAGTATGCGTCTAAAAGAACCCGAGTTATAGACAAATTTTTAATTCTCAATTAATTATAAAATTTACTAGCCTATTTATAATTAATTAATGTTTGACGTTTACTGGAGATTTGGGAAAAATTATCAAAATTAGAAAATTACTTTAGAAAATGGTTTTGGGTAAATTTGGTAAATTTTAAGAATTTTAAGAACCCTGTGTTTTCTTGATAGTTACGGGTGTTTGCATTCGCAGCGCCCTCAAGTCGTGTTTACAGATTTGCAGTGCGAGTTCGTTCGTAGTCACGTCAAAACTGCAACACGATTTTATACCGACAAATTACTATGTAAAGGTGTGTTATTAAGTTTTTGAAATCTAGTGCAACGATACGAATGTCATAAGTCTTGATTTTTAAATATTCAATATATCACGACGGCACGCGATAACGCCGAAAAAACGCCGGGAATTTCGCTCAACTCAGTTTAGTGCTAAATTTTACAAGGGTCGCCATTTTGTCCGGAGAAGCCCGGTCGGGTGAATGTGAAAAGGGTGAAAAAGTAGGCGCACTGTGGTCACACAGTAACATTCAAGTCGCGTAGGTACGAATTTACGCCCTCAATTATTTATTATAAACATTTGTCAGTGTCAATCGTTAAGAAATTTCGTTTCAATGTTCCTCTGCGCAATTTGCACTGCTGGTGGTTTTTTGCTTGCGCGACAGTCGTGTGTGTGCTCTTAAACATTGTTTTTCATTATTCCCAGGGTGTGTTAATTACGTTTAATCATTTACTTCCGCGACACAAAATTTATTGTCGCGAAATCTATAATATTAAATTACATTGATTTGATATTTTCTCCCGAAATAAAGTGACAGCTCGAAAAATTTGTAACGTCTATCCGCCCCCTCCCTCCGTATATATGAAGTTGCATTCCAAGAAGATGATATCGTCATCGTTCCTTTCGGAGATCGCGAAACTAGAAAAGCAGATTTTGCCATTTATATCATTAGGTCTCGAAAAAATTTATCAACTTTCTTAAACGAAGAGAAAACTCGATTCCATTGTTTGGTCAAAAAATTCACTTCTCAAATTGCTGCAACAGTTGTGGCAAAACTAATTTGTTTCATTGACTCATAAAGTTCTCAAAATAGTTTTTTGACAATTGTAAAAATCATGTCACTCGCGCTTCTATTGTTAGATTTCGGTTTTTTTTTTAATTTTGATAAATTTATTTTCTTGTGTTGCCATTGGGATGGATTTTCTTTTATAAAGTACAAATCGTTAATTATTAATGTAGAGAATTTATTTTATTTATAATCTAATCGGAAAGAAAATCTCAAGGTTTGGAAAATGTTAATTCGCGAATGTAAAAAAGACGTGACGTTTGGGAAACGAATCTTGTAATCGGAGACATGACCTCTTGGATGACTGTTATTTATTTATTTTTGTTTTAAACAAAATAGATTTATAGTTAGAAGACTTGATGGAATTTTCACTGGTTTTTTTTCTATTTTCAATTTCAGATAATGTAGGTATAGATATTTAATGTCAGTGAATGAGCTAAATGCTTGTTGGCGGTGCGACACTCTTAGACCAAGAAATTTTAGAGACTTTGGAGAAAAGTAAAGATAATACATAGAATGACGATCGCTACAAGAGGCCAAGGGGGAGTCGACATCGATCCTTCCGAAAGCCAGCAGAATCCACAGGTTCGTAATTTTGTTCTTTTTTAAAATAATTTGTCAAGAAACATTTTTTTTAAAATCATTCTTTCAAAAAAACGAAAAGGAAACATTTTTTTTTCCTATAAGTATTCTTGATTTCGGTCTTTTACTCTTTTTTTTAAGACTTTTATTGACAGATTTTATTAATTATTCAATAATTTGTCCGTATTTTTAAACTTTGAATATATATTTTGATCTTTTTTGTAATTTTACATTATTTTTCATAATACTTTTTTTTCCTTTGTCTGTCATGAGAAATTTTTTTCATGCTCTTGTGCTCAATGCATTCCGGAAGTTGAAAACTAACCTTGATATTCAAAATATGAATTTAGAAATTTTTGTTGTTAATATTATAAATTTTTGTCACTTGACAAAGTATTAAAATTAAATTAAATATTAAAAGTAGTGGGAAAGAAATTTTAAGAATGATTTAGATATTTTTGTTGTCAATTATAAATTTTTGTCACTTGAAAAAGTAGTAAAATAAAATTAAATATTAAAAGTAGTGGGAAAAAAATAATTTAAGATATTCGGATGTTTGAGATTAATTTGCACCCAAGGACATCGTAATTTATTCATTAAAATTTAATTTTGTCTCAGGTGACAATTTTTATTTCCAGTCATTAAAATGTCATTTACTGAGAAAATCTGAAATTTAATAGAGATTTTTTTTTGTACTGGAAAAATAGCGAGAATGTGAAAATTAACCAAACTTTTAAAGTTAATTTTTAATATATTTCGGAAAATAGATAAAGAGTTTTAAAAAAAAATTAATTGTCATTGCATTGAAATAAATTTAAATTGACAAACTTTTTTCTTTAAATTGTGATTGTAATTCTAATTGTAATTGTAATTGTTATTGTAATTCTAATTCTAATTCTAATTCTAATTCTAATTCTAATTTTAATTATTATTGCAATTCTAATTGTAATTGTAAATTAAATTGTAAATGTAATAAAATTAGGCAAATAAAAGTAAATTTAATAAAATAAGGCAAATAAAAGTAAATTTAATAGTAATTGTAATTTAAATTGTAGTTTTAATTGTAATTATAATTGGCAATTACCTAAAAAAGTAATTGACATTTTAACTTCTCAGTAGATTGAGAGATTGTAAACAAGTTGAAATAAACGAAGACGAGTTTTTTTTGAAACTGTGAAGTAAAAAAAACTATTTTTTTTAATTCCGCCAGCATTAAATTGTAAACAATAATTTTTTTTCTGTTTCTTTTTCCTTTAGATGCATGGTCCACCGAGTTCACAGGAATTGGTAGAGACAATGTCTGGCCTTCAGTTAACCGAGACAACAATAAAAACCGAGAGTGCAGGCGAGATTGGCACCTCCGCCGAGGAGGGAAATCAACAACGTTCGGAGCCCGATTTCCCACACGCAAAGCTCGCAACTTTAGATGAAAAAATATCTAGTCCGAGATGGGTTGTGCCAGTTTTACCTGAACAAGAATTAGAATGCTTACTTCAAGCTAGCATCGATCTCTGTAAAAAGGGTAAATATCACCCTTTTTGTTTCTATCGATTACGAGCTCATATTTCCCTTTAAAAAAAATATTCTTCTTTTTGATGAAGAATTTTTTTTTCTGTTATGATATTCTTTTTTTTTCTTCCACCTAGGAATTGACGTACAGAGCGAAGCTTGTCAGCGCTTTTTTCGTGAGGGACTCACTATTTCATTCACCAAGATTCTCACAGACGATGCAGTCAACAGCTGGAAAATGAATATTCATAATTGCATTAATGCAAACTGCGAACGTTTAGTGGAACTTTGCGTTTTAAAATTGGATGAGGACTGGTTTCCTCTTCTTGATCTTCTCGCAATGGTCTTTAATCCAAATAACAAGTAAGTAATTTCGTCGCATAGAATTGAAATTGAAAAGTTATCGCAGGCTTTGCAGTCATCTACCAAAATCTGCCATTCACTACTTGTTTTTTACGATTTGCTACTAAGATACTTTTTTTGTAGTTTTATGGCACTAATAATGATTTTAAAGTTCTAAACGTTCAAATAAAAGGAATTTATTTATTTCTTCGTCAAATTAAATTTTTATTACGATGATTCGAATTTTAAAACAAATTCTTTAAACAATTCAATTTTTCGAAAATTAATTACTTTCAATGTCTATTTTAATAAAATTCAAAAAAAAATTTAATTATGTGAAAAAGAATTTTTATAAAATTCTTCGTAGACATTCAATTATTTTCAAAAATAATAAAATAAAATAATATTAATAATAATATAATAATATATTAATATATATATATATATTATTATATATTATTATTATATTTATATATATTATTATATTAATATTAATATAATATTAATAATAATATTATTAATAATAATAATATAATAATAATATAATAATAATAAAATATTTTATTAAAAATACAATTTTCATAAAATTTTTTCGAAAAAATCATTATTTAAAAAAAGGTTTATAAACTTCTTCACAAGAATTCAATTATTTTTCTAAATAATAAAATTTTGCACGAAAATTTAATTATTTTTCACAAAAAATAAAATTTTTCTCAGAAAATTCAATTATTTTCATAAATAATAAAATGCTTCTCAGGAATTCAATTATTTTTAAAAATTTTACTAAAATTCTTCACAAGAATTCAATTATTCTTCCAAATAATAAAATTTTTCACGAGAATTCAATTATTTAAAAAAAATTCTGCACAGGAATTCAATTATTCTTTAAAATTTTGATAAAATTCTTTATAAGAATTAAATTTACAAGAAGTATTCAATTATTCAATTTATTATTTATTTGTGTATTAAAATAATTGAATTTTTTTTGAAGTTTATAATAAGAATTGATTTAAAAATGAATTTTAGTTAAAAATTCAATTGTTTTCTCGCTAATAGTAAAATTTTTCACGGGAATCTAATTATTTAAAAAGAATTTAATATAATTCTTCGGAAGAATTCAACTATTTTCTTACAAATAAAGTAATTTTTCTCAGGAATTCAATTTTAAAAAATTTTATTAAAATCTTTGACAAGAATTCAATTATTTAAAAAAAATTTACTCAAATTCTTTGCAACAATTCAATTATTTTCCCAAGTAATAAAATTGTTCACGAGAATTCAATTATTTAAAAAAAATTTGAATCAAATTTTTCACAAGAATTCAATTACTTCCATAAATAATAAAATTCTTCTTAGGAATTCAATTATTCTTTGAAATTTTGATAAAATTGTTTATAAGAAATAAATTTTCAAGAAGTATTTAATTATTCAATATATTATTTTTTTATATTTAAATAATTGAATTTTAGTTGAACTTTATAATAAGAATAAATTTAAAAATGACTTTTAGTTTAAAATTCAATTATTTTCTTACAAATTATAAAATTTTTCACGCGAATTTAATTATTTATTTATCTATTTAGGTATGTAATAAAATTCTTTACAGAAATTATTTTTAATAAAATTTTAAACGAATTGCTCGAAAAATTGCAATTATTTTAGGAAAAATTTTATTAAGATTCTTCGAAAGAATTGCATTTTATTAAAATATTTAAATAAAATTCTTTATAAGTTTTCAATTTTCAGAAATGAAATTTCTGAATTTCAATTTGAATTGAAATGATTTTTTTTAAATTACTCCAAAAAAATAATTGAATTTCGGAAGAAATTACAGTTATAATTTTTAGAAATAAAGTTGAATTTTAAAATGATTTTACATTGAAATCATTTAAAATATTGTAATTCGTGTGAAAAATAAATTAGTATAAATATTTATTTTTAAAAAAATTATTTTATTTTTGAATGTAATTTAATTTAGAAATTATGAAAGAAATTAGTCTTTTGAAAAATTGGAATTATTTTTTGATGATGGTTATATTCCTGTAAACAATTTAAATTTAATTTTGTATTTTAAAGAATTTTATTTGTTCAATTTTAAAAATTAAAAAATATAATTATATTTTTGTAGACTTTTAAATTAAAATTTAAAAAATAATTTAATTTTTGCAAAACTTTAGAATCGAATTCAGAATATGAGCAGGAGAAGAATAAAAGTAAATATTTTTGATGAAAATTAGAAAAAAGTTAGAGAAATAAAATACAGAATCAAATTTTTGTGATGTATGTTAATTGTCTAAAACTAGTTTTTTTTATTCGTCAAAATTAATTTTCAATGGCTACTTTTTTCCTACTTTTTGCTGTCTTAAAGCTATTTTTTGATAATTTCTTTAAATCGCAAAAACATTAATTAAAAACAGTACGTTAACAATCCATTTTTTTTCACTTTCTATTTTTTCAGATTTCATACTTTTAATGCATCGAGAGGATCAGAAACGGTTCCTCCAGGTAGCAATATTCCTGACGAGAAACTTTACGCCCGGCCCCCTTCAGATTCCAGAAATCCTCGTGGTTGGCTCGTAGATCTAATAAATAGGTAATTAAAAAAATTTTAAAACTATAATTATCCTCTAGATAAAAGAACGGAAAAAACTTGGTTTTTTTATAAATGTTTTTATTTCTCATGATTTGAAAATAAAACAAAAAAAACCAGAGGATTCGTTCGTTTTACGTAATCGTTGATTATTGATGCAAAGTGAGATTATAATTGTAAATAGAATAAGTCTTCTCGTTTGCATTTTAGTTCAAAAGTACTTTTTAACAATTTAAATAATTAAAAATACGTACAAGAAGTTGTAATTTTTTATTTTCAAATCAATATTTATTTTTGTTTTTCGTTTCTTTCGTTTCAGATTCGGTTCACTGAATGGCTTTACCATATTGCTGAAAAGATTTCAAAGTGGTCGAAATTTGACGGTACCGGTTATATTTACATTACTGCGACCATTTGGCCTTTGTCATGAATTTCTGACGGTACACACAATAGAGAAATACTTGATGCCCATTATTGAAATGGTGCCGGTTATTTTGGACAATCTAACAGACGAGGAACTTAAGAAGGAAGCGAAAAAGGAATCTAATAACGATGCGATATCAGCGATAATTAAAGGCACTAAATGCTTGGTGTCACGTGTTCCACATCAAGAAGATATGATTAAAAATCTTGAAATATTAAGACTGAAAATGATTTTAAGGCTTTTGCAAATTTCCTCGTTTAATGGAAAAATGAATGCTTTAAATGAAGTTAATAAAGTGATTGCCAGTGTCAGTTATTATCCACATCGTAATCCTTCGCTGGAGGAAGAGGAATGGCTAACTGCGGAACGCATGGCGGTTTGTATTTCTTTTTTTTAACCATCAGTTTTTTTTTTGTCATGAAGAAAGTGTTTTGAATTTAGAAAAGAATTTTTGGTTTTAAAAAAAGTCTTTTGAATTTATAAATTAATTTTTTTGTCACAAGAAAAGTATTTTTAATTTAGAAAAGAATTTTTCGTCTAAAAGAAAGTATTTTAAATTTAGAGACGAATTTTCGTCATAAGAAAAGTATTTTGAATTTAGAAAATAATTCTTCGTCATGAAAAAATATGTTGAATTTAGAAAAGAATTTTTATTTAAAAATAGAGAAAATAAAAAAGTTAAATGATGAAACGAAAAAGATAGTAAAACAAAAAAGTTAACAAAAGGAAGGAAAAGAGGACAAAAATTATAAAATAAAAATGTATTTTGTTTTCAGAAATGGATTAAAGATAATTCAGTACTGGAGATAGTTCTCAGGGACTCATTACATCAACCGCAGTACGTAGAAAAATTGGAGAAAATTTTACGTTTTATTATAAAGGAGCGAGCACTTACTTTGCAAGATTTAGATGCAGTTTGGGCTGCTCAAGCTGGAAAACACGAAGCAATTGTTAAAAATGTGCATGACTTATTGGCAAAGTTGGCATGGGATTTCAGTCCTGAACAGCTAGATCATCTCTTTGAATGTTTTCAGGTAAAATTTCATAAATTTGTTTCACTTTCCAATATTTTTCAGTATTGAAAATTAGTCTTTTTGACAATAATTTACAAGTAATTATTTTTATTATTTTCTTTGCAGAAAAACAAATTTTTTGAATAATTATTATCATTGCTTGCTTTTGCAGAAAAAATCATTTTTTGAATAACTACTTTTATAATTTTCTTTGTAGAAAAAATCATTTTATAAAAAAGAAACTAATGAGACTTTTTGTTTCAGTCGAGTTGGAGGACTGCCAATAAAAAGCAAAGAGAGAAGCTGTTAGAGCTGATTCGTAGACTGGCTGAAGATGATAAGGATGGTGTTATGGCACATAAGGTTTTTATTTACTTGCACTTTATAGGAGAGTAAAAAAATTTATTAAGATTGATTTTTAAACTGTTGGTGTTTTCTCTTTTTTTCAAGGTCTTGATGCTCTTTTGGAATTTAGCTCATTCCGATGAAGTTCCAACTGAAATTATGGATCAGGCGTTAAATGCCCATGTGAAGATTTTAGATTATTCTTGCTCGCAGGAGCGCGATGCGCAGAAAACAACTTGGCTCGATAAATGTGTGGAAGAATTGAAAAGCGGCGATAAATGGGCACTTCCGGCTTTGAAACAAATTCGCGAGATTTGCTGTTTATATGAGCCTAATCCAAACATGGGACACAGTCAACGAAGTCATCATGCATTTTACAGGTATTTTTTTTTAAATTACACATTATTTCTGTTTTAATTTGCCTAATGTTTACATTTCTTCTTTTTTGGATTTTATTCTTGTTTATTTTTGTACTAGCAAATGTTACGCTTTATTCACTTTATTATTATTATGCAAAATTACAAAATTTTTTATTTTCAAATATGAATTTTTGAATAATTACAGATTCAAACTTTAAAAAAATTCAATTATCAACTAATTAATTAATTATTACTAATTAATTATTTTTGTTTATTAATTTCAAAAATGTTTATAATTAAATTAAATTATAATTCCTGATAGACAAATAAATAACGATAAAAATTCAAATATTTATTAAACAAAAATTAATAAAATTTGAACAAATTTTATTTAGAAATTCTGAAAAAATGTAGGTTTTTAAAAAATCGTAATTAAAAGTTTTTAAAAATAGTTGAATTGTCGAAAACAATTTTAAAAAATTGAAAAAATAGGAAATTTTCTCAAATTTTATTAAAATAAATTTTATATTCCAAAGAATTTTATTTTCTCACATTAAAAAATTATTTTTAGAAATATTGTTATTTTTTTAGTAACATTGGAACTAAAAACGTGGAAAATAATTGAATTTTTCAAAAAATTTTTATTGAAATAATTCAATTACCGTTGAATTCTGATTAGATTTTATTTTTAAAAAAAATTTTAGTTAAAACTTTGAAAAATGATTGAATATTAAAAACATAAATAGGAATTTTAAGAAATAATTAAAATTTCAAAGATTTTTAAATTGAAATTGAAATTAAATATTTTATTTTCCTTCAAAAATTCTAAAATTTTTGAATAATTTTATTAAAAAATTCTAAAATATAATTGACTTTTGGAAAAATTTTCTCAAATTTTATTAAAATAAATTTTATATTTCAAAGAATTTTATTTTCTCAGTTAGTAAAATTTTTGAAAATACTAATTAAATTCTTTTGAAGAATTTCTTGGAATTTTTTTTAAAAAACAGAGTTTCTTTAATAATTTTAATTGAAAATATTGAAAGTAATTTAATTTTATGAACAATTTCTGTCAAGTTTTTAGAATAATTGTGTTTCTGAATAATTGAAATTCAAAATTTAATTATTGTATTTTATTAAAATTTTTAGAAAATAATTAAATTCTTCTCAGAATTTTATATAACAATTTTTTTAAATAATTTAATTCATTCAAGGAATTTTATTAAAATGTAGAAAATAATTTAAATTCTTTTGAAGAATTTCTTTTTTTTAAGTTTTTTTTTCAAAATAATGTAGTTTTTTTAAAAATAATTTTTGATTATTGAAATTTATTAAATTTGTAATGAAAATAATTGAATTTCTGAGAAGAATTTTATTATTTATAAAAAATTATTTAATTCTTGCAATGAATTTTACTACTTATAAGAAAAATTGAATTGTTTCGAAGGATTAATTAAAATTTGAGAAAATAATTGTATTCTTTCGAAAAATTAGATAAAAAATAAAAATAATAATTGAATTTAGAAAATTATTAAAATTTTAGAAAATATTTTAATTTTTTCGAAAAATATTAAAAATTAATAATAAAAAATTGAATTCTTTCATGAAATTTCATTAAATTTGTATTAAAAATAAATTAATTTTTGCCAAGAATTGATTTTTTGCAAAGATTTTACTATTTAAGAGAATAATTGGATTCTTTCGTTAAAATTCTTGAGAATTGAATTTTTGAAATTTGCACAGCTCTAATTTTAATCTTTATAATCGAATATTTATATTTTCTCTTTCTTTATTTGAAAAGTTATTAAAAAGAGAATTTTATTTGTTACAGACAAGAAGTGATAGAACGCCTACAAAATCAGCACACGGTTGTAATTCTAGTAACCAATAGTTTGACATCTTATATGGAAAAAGTGAGGCAGCTGGTGAAAGAAAATCCAGAAATTGATGCTAATACTTTTATGCCCGATAATCGATATAACCACATAATGCAAGTTCAAGAGAGACTCAACTTTTTAAGATTTCTTTTGAAGGTACGTTTTTATATTCTCTGGGGGGGTCAAAATTCTGCCTTGAAAACGGAAAAACAAAATCAAATTTTTCTGCCAAAACCTGCGAAAATTAGTTGTTTTTTAAATAAATATTTTAAATTCTTTTAGGATGGACAATTATGGTTATGTGCTGAACAGGCGAAACAAATTTGGCAATGTTTGGCAAAACAGGCGGTATTCACGTCCGATCGTGAAGCTTGTTTCAAATGGTTTTCGAAATTGATGGGCGATGAACCGGACTTGGATCCTTCGATCAATAAAGAATTTTTCGAGAACAATATTCTTCAATTGGATCCAATATTATTGACCGAAAGTGGTATTAAGTGTTTTGAGAGATTTTTCAAAGCGGTCAATTCAAAGGAAGGTAAATTGAAATTAAAGAGAAGAACATTTCTCATGGATGATGTGGATTTAATAGGCACTGAATATCTTTGGCGTGTTGTTACTAATAGTCCAGAGGAAATAGCAAATCGAGGAATTGAATTATTGAAGGAGGTTAATACAAATTTAGGACCAAGATTGCAATCGTCGATACTTGCATTTCACGAATCTTACATTGCCGAGTGTATGGATCGTTTAAAAGTTCATTTTGACGCTGTTTCAATATTAAATAAACATTTTCTCGATGGTAAGGACGATCGTTTAGAGCAACGTGTCACTGAAATTAAAATGGAAGCTATGAAAATGTGTCGTGTTATGAAAGTTCTACAGGAATATATTAATGAATGTGATACGGCATTTACTGGTGAGAGGAAAATTTTACCATTGCATCGCGCTGCTCGTGGTAAGAATCTCACGCTTACTATTCGATTTGTTAATCCCGGTAGAAGTACGGATGACGTTGATATTCTCACGCACAGTAATGATACATTGGCATCATTGAGAAGGCAAATATTGCGAAGAATCAAGGCAAGTGGCTCAAATGTGAAACTCGATTTATTCATAAATGGCGAATCATTGGAACAGGCTGATGATCGTAAACTTCTTTCACAAATTCCCCTACGCGATAAAACGACACTTTCGGCAAAATTGAGTCAAGTGAATACAAATGTTCCGAGTTCGCCCGACAGTAGTTCGGATAGTTCGACAAGTTCGCCTTACGATGCACCGAATTTGGGAGCGGAAAATAATTTACCCGGTGTTGTTATGTCACAGAGATCGCAGTACGCGACATTTTTCTTTCAACTCGCCGATTTGGGTTGTGATCTTCAGTTAGCTCAATTGCGCGATGGTGCGAGAAATTTATTGCAATTGGTACCGCCCGACACACTCACTGTCACACGATTACAATGGTTCTTCAGTCATTATTTGGATAATGAACCGTCGCAAAATTCCCATTGCAATGAACAAGCAACGAGTGTTGATACTTTATTTTTTACCGCGAGTCCCAGTCAAGTTTTGTACAATTTAGAAGTTCTCTATACACTATTAATGCCTGCCTTGGATCCAATGTCAGAGAGGGCACGACAATTTCAGAATAATTTTATAAAAAGTGGCGAGGCCGGGGTTATTCTTGAAATGCTTACGAAAAATAAATTTCTACCAAATGCCGATGAGACAACAAAAAGATCGGCTTATCTCACTGTTTTGAAATTATGTAAATTACTATTAACTGTTATTAGTAATGTTATGGTATTTGCACTTGACGATGAAGATGAGACAAATTTTTCTGAGAATCGTGAACGTGATCATCAATTTTTGAGACATAAGCAAGCAATTGCAGTTTTGAAACAATCATTGCAAAATGTGCCGAATCACAATACGGAATATATGCTGAGAAATGTTGCTGCAAGTTTGGCGGAATTATTGGCGATTAAAATGATAAATCGCAATTTAGGAACTGAGAGATGTCAACAATTATTTAAGCAGGCTATTAAATGGGAATTGCCAGATATCGCTACTATTCGAGCGATAATACGTCTCGCCTGGGCGGCATCAACGGGAAATTTAAATAATATCAATGCGTCCACTGAGGATCTTCACGCTCAACATGAAATCAATCAAAGGGAGCAACGATCGCCGGATAACAATGACGTACTAGGTATGATTTCTTTTTTCATTTTATTTTATTGATAAATTTAATTTTAAATTGAATTAATTTCAAATAAGTTTGATTTTGCGCTGGCGGGCGAAACATTATATTCCGTTTATTATTATTATCGTGCAAATTACAAAATTTTTATTTTCAAATATTTAAACTTCAATTTTTGAAGAATTTTAAATTCAAAATTTAAAATATTAATTTAATAAAGTAGAGAATTAATATTGTTTATTGTTTAAAAAAAATTTACTATTCTTCGCAAGAATTCAACTATTTTTATAAGTAATAAAATTCTTCAAAAAAGTTCAATTATTTTTATAAAAATAATAAAATTTTTCGCAAGAATACCATTATTTTCATAAATAATAACATTTTTCGAAAGAATTTAATTATTTTCTAGAATTTTAATAAACCCTTCGAAACAATTCAATTATTTCTAAGAAATCGTAAAATTCTTTGCAAGAATTCAATTATTTTCATAAATTAATAATATTCTTCGAAGAAATTGAATTATTTTCTAATATTTTAATTAAATTCTTCCAAAAAATTCAATTATTTAAAAAAAAAAGAAAAATTCCTGGCAATAATTGAATTATTTTTTAAAAAATAGAAAAATTCTTCGAAAGAGTTCAATTATTTTCTAAAATTTTAATAAATCCTTCAAAGGATTCAGCTTATTTGCGCCTTTGACTTCTTGTTATGTTTTTAATTACACGAATTTAATTTAATTTGATTTACTTTTAATTTTTGAAAATTGTTTACAGTTTGCAAGGAGGCTCTGGAAGTATTGACAATAGCCCTTGTTCTTAATCCAACGGCATTGGAAACATTGACGAATGTTGAACGAATGTGGCAGACGTTTTTCATTGACATGGTCTTATTGAGTACATCGCGAGTAGTTCGAATAGCGGCGGCCGAACAATTTCTCATGATATCAACATTGTGTAGCAGTGGAAATCAACCGCTACTGTTTGCCATCACTCTTCTCTTTACTGTTCTAAAGACAACAGTCATGGAAAATGCAAAGCAAAGTCACGAGTATTTTCAACTTTTGTGTCGTTTGCTCAATTATGCCGATATGTCATCATGTCCAATCACAACTGTTGAGAATCTTTTGAATATCGAAATTATTTGGCTGAAGAATATTCGTGACAATGTCAAAGAAACCGGTGACACTCAAGTCGACGAAGCCGTTCTTGAGGGTCATCTTGGAATCACCAAGGAATTATTCTCCTTTTTACCTCCCAGCAAGAAATTCGAACTCGGGTCGGACGAAACTCGAGGCATTAATTTAATAAAAGTTAGTATTTTATTCATAATGTTCAATTCAAAAATTCTATAATACAATTTATTGTAATTACAATTAAAATACAATTTATACAATTCTTCATCTATAAGTAATAAATAATTTCCCATTTTTTCAGGAACTCGTTGAGGATTTTATATTTCCAGCTTCGCGTTCGATGCTACAATTACGAAGTACGGGAGAATTAAATAGATCGCAGGCGTGTCCGGTTTGCACGACACCGCAAACAACAAATGCCGCATTTGATTTACTCGTTAGCCTTTGTTTCGGCTGTGTTCCAAATATGAAACTTCTAGTCACAATGCTCACTGAGATGTTTTATTCCGAGAAGGATGAGCCATTATCAGAGTGGGATTATATGCCGCCAGTGGGACCGAGGCCAATGAAGGGTTTTGTTGGTCTTAAAAATGCTGGTGCAACATGTTACATGAATTCTGTATTACAACAACTCTATATGGTTGAGAGCATTCGAATTGGACTTTTAGCGGCCGAGGGTGCTGCGATTGATTTAAATGAAGATTTCTCAGGCGAGGAGAGAATTGAGAGCGATCAGACAATCGAGACAAATGACAATGACACCAATGAAGAAAAGTGCGGTGCCGATGAATCGCGTAAAGAGTACAATATTGGAATTCTCAAGCAAGTTCAGGCCATTTTCGGACACTTGGCCTACAGCAAACTTCAATATTATATACCTCGTGGCCTTTGGAAACATTTTAAGTGAGTGAAAATTTCGATTTTGAAAAACTGAGTTCAAATTAATTAAATTCAAATGAAAAGAAAGTTTTTTTTAGATTAGCTTTTTTAATATGAAGAATAAACCCCAAATTTCAAATCTAAACTAAATTCACTAACAGTGAAGTATAGTAAATATTATAAATATAATATTATAATTATAATCTTATAAATCTATATCTGTTCGTATTTTGGATATTAGTTGTTTTCTAACTTTTTTAATAATTTTTCTTTTTAAATATTTTCAATAATTTTACAACCTGTTAAAAGCCATTGAATTTTTTTTTTAATTCTGTCGTTTCTTTAATAATTTTAATTGAAAGTTTTGAAAGTAATTAAATTTTATGAACAATTTATTTCAAGTTTTTAAAATAATCGTGCATTTGGAATTTTTGAATAATTGAATTCAGAAATTTTTAAAATCTGAATTTATAATGAATTTAATAATAATTGTTTATTCTTTTGCAGACTTCAAGGTGAACCCGTTAATCTTAGAGAACAGCAGGACGCAGTAGAATTTTTTATGAGTCTAGTAGAGAGTTTAGATGAGGCATTGAAAGCCCTGGGACATGAACAAATAATGGGAAAAATACTCGGTGGTTCTTACAGTGATCAGAAAATTTGTAAAGGCTGCCCTCATAGGTAATTATTAAATTTTAATATAGAAATTTAAAAACTTTTTTAAAAACTTAAAAAAATTAAAATAATCTAACTTTTATAGATCTTAGACTTAAATTAATTAAATATTAATTAAATATTTAAATTTTATTAAAACTTGGTGAAATTTAATATTAACTTCTTCTTTGATTTACAGATATTCTAAAGAAGAACCCTTTAGCGTAATAAGTGTCGATATTAGAAATCACTCCAATTTATTAGATTCCTTAGAGCAGTACGTGAAAGGAGAACTTCTTGAGGGCGCGGACGCTTATCATTGTGATAAGTGTAATAAAAAAGTAAATTCCTCTTCTATTATTACATTTTTCTATTTATTAATTATTTATTTACTTATAAACTTAATTATATTTTACAGACTTAATTATTATTTAGATTTTTAAAAATATTTTCAATTTTTATTTTTTGTAAATTGCATATTGTAACTGTGAATTTTAAAAAATATTAATTTTTCTCTTTTGTAGGTTGTGACTGTGAAGAGGTTGTGCGTCAAGAAACTACCACCAGTGTTAGCAATTCAATTGAAAAGATTCGAGTACGATTTCGAACGTGTTTGCGCGATTAAATTTAATGATTATTTTGAGTTTCCGCGGGACTTGGATATGGAACCTTATACTGTTTCGGGTCTTGCAAAACTCGAAGGAGAGGTAATAGACTACGATTATGAAGAGGCGGCTAAAGGAACTTGTACAAAGTACCAATTAAGCGGTATCGTCGTTCATAGTGGACAAGCCAGCGGAGGCCATTATTATTCTTACATTTTACATAGGTAACGAAATCAGTTTTTTAATAAATAAGCATTTAAATGAATATTTTTATTAAATAAGTATTTAATAAAAATTAAATTTCATTAAATAAGTATTTAATAAGAATTAAATTTCATTAAATAAATATTTAATTTTTTAAAATTATCTAAGTAACAGTTTTTAATCAAAGAAATTATTACTTTGAAAGATTTAAAAATAAAATAAAATTCCTTTTCTTTAATTAAAATTAAAATTTGTAAATAACAAAACTTGCGATTGTCTTAATTCTGATAAAAATTATTTTTTCTGCAGACAAAACGACGGCACAGCCAAATGGTATAAATTTGACGACGGCGATGTGATGGAGTGTAAAATGGAAGAAGAGGAAGAAATGAAATCGCAATGTTTCGGTGGTGATTATATGGGAGAGGTTTTTGATCATATGCTGAAAAAAATGAGTTACAGAAGGCAGAAGCGATGGTGGAATGCCTATATGCTTTTTTATACGAGACTAGACGTGGAACCAAACTGCCTTACGAAAAGTGTTAACGAATTGTCTCTTTGTAAGTAGAAATTTTCAATTTTCAAAATTACCTCATTTAATTTACACGTATTATTTGCATTGATTTCCATTTTTTTATTCGTCTTCACAGATACTAAATTAGGAGTAACAAAAATGCCACCAGCAATCGAGTACAGTGTTAGAAAACAAAATATCAAATTCATGCACAACAGGAATCAATTTAATTCCGAGTATTTTCAATTTATTAGGAAACTTGTTTCATGCAATACGGCCATTAACAGACAAAGTCCCAATGATAAACTGGTGAGAATTTTTCATTGTTTTTACATATTGTATTTTTTTTAAATTTTTACTACGTTTTGAATAGAAATTAATTAATTAATACCACTGAATTTGGTATTTTATCAGACTCCCGAAGGTGAGGAATTAGATATGCTCTCTGTTCAATTGGAGTCGAGGTTCCTCTTCTACACGGGTTTCCATACCAAAAAAATTTTACGTGGCAATGCAATCGAGTGGTACGATATTTTGTATCATCATTTGAGACAAAGTAAAGATGCTCGAGCATGGTTTGCTCACAATATTCTGTTCAGTCATCCACATAGGTAAGAACTTTGAAACTATTTATAAACTTTCGAAGGAAAAATTTTAATTTCCCTATAGTATTTAAATCATAAAATAGAAAATTTTCCAGTGATGAATAAGAATATTTTTCTCTTGTAGATTTTGCGAATATCTTTTGAGTTGTCCGAGTACTGAAGTGAGAACAGCTTTCTTGAAGACAATCGTTTTATTAGCACACTTTTCACTTAAAGACGGCCCATGCGGTCCACCTATTCTCAATGCACCTTGTAAGTATTTCTCGAAAATTTTCCAAAATTAAATTTGATAATAAATTTTGTTGTTTTGAAATTGTTCTTTTTTAATTATTTTTCAACTATGTAAAATATCAAGATAAATATCAAAATATAATAATAATTACTAATGAATTGACAATTGTTTCGTAAAAAATTCTGGGAAAATTCAAATAATAATAATTATTATATTATTTAAATATTAGTAAAAAAAAAGTATTTGAGGTTAAAAAGAAAATTATTTGCAGCAATACTCTACGATCCGAATGCAACATTGAGCGATCATCTATTGCATTCAGTGCTCTCGCTACTGCATCGAGAGATTTCCGATCATGGACGTCATTTGCCACATTATTTCTCGTTTTTCCACATATACGCCACACTTGGATTAGAGGAGAAGGCGCAACTTCTCAAGGTGACTACAATTTTATTTAATACAAAATATAAAAAATAGTAAATAATTAAATAGCTAAAAATATAAGAAAATAATTATAAGAACACCAAAAGGATTATTTCGCTTGGAACTGAAATTATATTTCTGAAATGTAATTTTTATTTTAGCTTAACGTGCCAGTAACGTTTATGTTGGTGGCAATTGATGAAGGTCCAGGTCCGACAATAAAATATCAATATCCTGAATTAACGAAACTTCATCAAGTTGTCAGCATGCTTATTCGTTGCTGTGATGTGTCTTCAAAAACAAGATCGAGTCAAAATGCAATGCCTCTACCGAATCCATATGGCGATAAGGATTGTCAACCGGAATATATTATGCCAATTCAATCGCAAGCTGAGGAAATTCTCTTCTCAAGAACCAGGTAAAATTGATAATTTTGTGGAACTTTATATTTTTGTTTTATTTATTTAATTATAATTTTAAAAAAATTTATTCAATTTTTAAAAATTTGAATAATTATTTACTCTTTTTTTCTTTGCAGCTATATTAAGAAATTAATTGAAGACGCAAATGTGACGGAAGATACAGTAAAGCTTCTGCAATATTGTTGTTGGGAAAATCCACACTTGTCACGATCGGTTTTAAGTGAATTACTTTGGCAAATTGGATTTGCTTATACACACGAATTGAGACATCATACGGATCTTCTTCTTGCAATGCTACTCATGGAGGACTCCTGGCAAAATCACAGAGTTCACAATGCTCTCAAAGGTATTTCGAATGTTCTCTTATTTTTTTTATTATATTCAAGTATTTTTTTTTCAAGCATTAAAAATGCTATGTTCATTATTTATTATTATTAGTTATTGTTTTCAAATTTTTATTTATTTTTTAAATAATATTACTAATATTGAAATTTGCTAATAAATTGATAATTTCGTTGAAAAATTCTGGGAAAATTCAAAAATAAATAATATTAATTATTTCCAAGTGGTACATTTTTTTATTTTATTTTACAGGCGTTCCCGATGAACGAGAAGGTTTATTCGAAACTATTCAGAGAAGTAAAAATCACTATCAAAAGCGTGCATATCAATGTATCAAGTGCATGGTTCAATTATTTAGTAAATGCAGACCAGCGCACGCTGTTCTTCAGGGACATCCGGACTTGAAAAGAAAATGGGTTCATGCTATTGACTGGCTTCAGGATGAACTCGATAAGGTTTTTTTTCTATACTATTATCTAAATATTTACTATTTTTTTTCTATTTGATTTCAATTTTTCTGTTTGTTTTCTATTTTTCTATTTGATTTCAATTTTTCTATCTGCTTTCTATTTTTCTATTTGTTTTCTATTTTTCCATTTGTTTTCTATTTCTCCATTTGTTTTCTATTTTGTTTTCCATTTTTCTTGAAAAACAATTTTTCTCCCAAACTGAATTGAATTTACTTTCGGGACTGAATTGAAATTATTTTTATTTAAGCAGAGACCATATACGTCGGCAGCACCTTATACACACGCTTACAATCATGGCTGGTCACCGCCAACGCAATCGAATGAATCGACGAATGGATATTTTTTAGAGCGCAGTAACAGCGCGAAGAAAACATTAGAGCGAGCTTTCGAACTTTGTCCGGAGGACGAGCAAGAGGTTGAGGAGCCAAATGAGGAATGCGTCGAGGAGACGACGGAGAGAACAAGGGAGACTGAACAAAATCGAGAACTACGAATTCAGTTTGATCCAAAGAATTTCCGTGGTGGTGATAATACGGAGAATGAAATAAGTCATAGAGAGCAATTATTTAAATTTGATTCGAAAAATTATTGCACTGAATCGGAGGGCGAAAGAAGTCAAGATCCACATTGTGTTGGCATTAATTATCGTGCCGGTGAATCGAGCGAGGAATCGGAGGGAGAACAAATTATGACAATAAGACAGTCGAAGGATAAAATTAAACGACGTTATGCCGTAAAGTAAGTGATAATTTTTTAATATTATGTTTTTTTTATAACACTTTTTATTGTTTGACTTTGAAAAGAAAAAGTTTGGTTTCTAAAGACAAAAAGTTTACTTTCGATTTTTTTTTTTTTTTTGGATTAATTTGAAAAAGTTTGAAAATTATTAACAGGCTTCGCACTTATTCAATTAGTCTACTATTTAGTACTTTTTTACGATTTCCTATAATATTTGGATACTTTTCTTTTTATTTTCATAAATTTTAGAGAAATTCTTTGAAACTATTCAATAATTTTGAAAAAATTTTCGAAATTCAATTTACATTCAATATCTATTTTCATAAAATTTCACAGAATAATTCAATTATTTAAAAAAAAAAATGTTAATGAAATTCTTGTCAAAATTTCAATTCTTTTTATAAATAATAAAATTCTTCTTCTGAATTCAATTATTTTTATAAATAATAAAATTCTTCTTCGGAATTCAATTATTTTCATGAATAATAAAACTCACATTTCAGAATTTCAATTATTTTTAATACATTTTTGAGCAAATTCTTTATAAGAATTAAATTATTTTTATATAATCTAAATTAAATTCCTTAAAAAGAATTTATTCATTTTCAGCATTTTTAATGAAATTCTTCTTAGAAATTCCATTATTTTTTTAAATTTTGATAAAATTCTAGGCAAGAATTCTGCAATTTTCATAAATAATAAAGTTCATGACAGAAATTTAATTAATTACAAAAATTTTGATAAAACTCCAGGAAAAATTCAATTATCTTCTTAAATAATTAAATTCTTCGGGAGAATTTAATTGTTTTTAAAATTTTAAGAAAATTCTTCTAAAGAATTCAATTGTTTTTAAAAATGTTAAGGAAATTCATTGCAGTATTTCTATTTTTTTCAAAATTTTAATAAAATTCTTTCGAAAAATAAATAAATTTCACAAATAATAAAATTTGTCGCAGAAATTTGATTATTTTCAATAATTTTAATGAAATTCTTTCCAAGAATTGAATTATTTTCCAAAGCAACAAAATTCTTCGCAAGATTTTAATTATTTTCAAAAATTTTAATAAAATGATTTTCAAGAATTCAATTATCTTCATAAAAAATTTAATTTCTTGCCGAAAATTAAATTATTTTTTAAAATTTTAATAAAATTCTAGTCAAGAATTCAGTAATTTTCATAAATAATAAAGTTCATAACAGAAATTTAATTATTATTATAAAAAAAAGTTTGTTAAAACTCCAGGAAAAAATTCAATTATCTTATTAAATTCTTAAGAAGAATTCAATTGTTTTTAAAACTTTTAAGGAAATTCTTCGAAAGAATTCAATTATTTTCAAAAATTTTAAGGAAATTCATTTCAGAAATTCAATTATTTTTAAAATTTTAATAAAATTTTTCCGAAATAGTTTTTCTTTTAGTTAAATTTAATTTTTCGATTGACACTTTTTTTTACTACTTTTTCAATCATAAAGCTTGTTTTTTGCTACTTTTTTCAAAGTAAATAACCATCGAGTGCGAAGTCTGAATAATATTAAAAATAATATAATAAAGTTTAAAAAAAAATATAAACTTTTGTTTTTAAGAACAAGATTTGAAATTAAAGTGATCGAGAAGGAAAGAATGCAGAAGAATCAAGAGCAATCGCAACCAGGACCGTCGCCGATTCACAAAACATTCTCTCATCCGCCTCCAAGTTGTGAGTCAGCCCAATGGGAAAGAACATCTATTGATTGAACTTGATAAATATTTTCTACCGAAGGAGGAATTGGTTAACACTTCGAAATATTGATGGGGAAACGGACACCAATGGTAACGTATCTCTTGTGCTGTGTATAAAAAAAAACAAAAAACAAATTCACCTGTGTTTATTGATATATACGAGATCCCGGGAAATCTCTCGCGAAAAAAACTGACTTCAATTTTAAAAGGAGAGCAAAGAAAGAAAGAAAAGAAAAGGTTGTATAAATGTATAGCGAACAGTGTTAAAATCCCATGAGTAGGAAGGACTAAATAAGCACGATTCTCCGTACACTTATGTAAATGTGAATATATTGTTATTAAAATAAATACTTGAATAGATTTTCTAAATATCTTAAAAAAAAGCCAGGCCAAAGTGAACCGAATGCTATTGGCCTCTTTGATAAAGAAAAAAAAAGCACCGCTTTATTGCCGTAGCACTCGAATAAACTAATAATTATCTTCTAACTGAAACAAACACAAACCGAAAATAAATAAATAAATCACCGTCAATTTTGTACTTAAAAAAAACAATAGGGTCAGTTCGAAAAAATTTTCCTTCGAAAATGGCATTTCTTCGTGTTTTCTACCTTTTTTTTAAAATTTCTTTTCTTTCGAGACGGCGCGAGAGTTGGTCAGAAGGTTGTTGAGAATTTAAATTTTATCCAAGAAAACAAGATTAAGTCGAGAGACAGTCGAGAAAAGGAAAAAAATAATTTCTATCGTTTTATTAATCTGCGTTTTTAGAAGTGAGGGGGGGAAAAAATAATGTTGTTACCGGAGCTGTGGTAAAAAAAAAACATTTTTGTCGACTGTCAACCATGGCTCTGATTTAATTTATAACGTATGTTATATATAGATATATAAATATATAAGAATCATGAAAAAACGAAGAAGTCATGTATTGTAATATTTACTGAAAAAAAGGCAAAGTGAAACGTATAAAAAAAAGTTCGTACTGATTTGGACCAAAAAGAAAGTCATCTAAAAAAAAAACAACAACACCAGGAATAAACGAACCATTATTTCAATTGCTACGCATTAGTTATCGATATCGAGAAAGCCTCATTTCGATATATATGTAAATACACAACCGCTTTTTATATGTGATAAAAAAAGGAAAAAAAACCGATAATTATATTATTAAAAAAAAAAATGACGAGAAGAGGTGGTATATCCTGGTTTTTGTACTAAGTTCTCTCGTTAATTATGTGGAGAGACAAAAAAAAATAATAAATGAGTGAGAGAGAATATGATATTAGAGCGATAGTGAGCGAGAGAGATTATTTAATATTTAAAAAAGGTAAAGGCGAGAAACCTTGTGTCATGAAAAACTAGTGTCATTTTCTTATGCCTTAGAAATTAGTCTAACGGGAAAAAAAGAATTTAAAGAATTGTGACTTTGAAAATGAATCACAAAATATCCGCAAGGAATGCCAGATCGAAAGGAATTTTACCCGATAAAGCGACGAAAAAAGAGAGAAAGAGTGGAAAAATTGTGCTGTTTCAGCGAGAGATTTTTTTTTAATTTTTTTGATTGCTGGGACGAGTAGAAAACAACGGAGAAAAAAGAATGAAATGAAATTATGACGAAGAGCGATGTGAAAGGCAAATAAGTTGAGGTCATTTTCTCCTTTCCTCTAGTCAATCTCCGAATAAGTTGATTTTGGTACAAAGTTTAAAATAGTAAAACGCCATTCCAACTTATTTGCCTTTCGAAAATGATTTTAAAGTGCCGTTTTTCTTTTTTTTCGAGAGAGAGAAAGAGTAAGAGAGAGAGTTCGCAATTCTTTACTAAAAATCGTATATTAAAATATTCTAAATCAATTGAAAAAAAAGATTTTTTCCGTTATTTTAATTTAGTCGAAAAATTGTGCGATTTTTGTAAAATTTGCAAGAAAATGACAATGAAAGAGTGACACTTGTGTCATTATTTTTATTATTGTAAATAAAAAAAAAGTTGTATGAACGGAAAATTATCGAAAATTATGACTCTCCACGAAAGCTCTTTCGTTCCATCGCAGCATTTCGATTGCGAATGACTAGTCTTTTTTTGTCTACTTGATAATCCTCGATCATCACTTACAAGACTTTTTATAATATCGATGCGAATCTACAAAAAGAAAGAAAGAAAGAAAGAAAGAAAGAAAAAGAAGCTCAAGAGGGAAAAAAACTTCGAGGTTTCCAAATTTGCTTTTTTGTTATACTTCTGATCAATTGTTTTCAAGTTTGGAAATTGTTTTCAAGTGCAAATGTAATTTTCAAGTTCGGAAATTATTTTCAACTTTGGAAATTATTTTCAAGTTCGGAAATTATTTTCAACTTTGGAAATTGTTTTCAAGTAGAGAAATTATTTCCAACTTTGGAAATTATTTTCAAGTTCGGAAGTTATTTTCAACTTTGGAAATTATTTTCATGTGCAAAAGTAATTTTCAAGTTCGGAAATTATTTTCAACTTCGGAAGATTGAAGATTGAACAACTTTGAAAATTATTTTCAAGGGCAAAAGTAATTTTCAAAATCGGAAATTATATTCAACTTTGGAAATTATTTCCAAGTAGAGAAATTATTTTCAACTTCGGAAGTTATTTTCAACTTTGGAAATTATTTTCAAGTGCAAAAGTAATTTTTTCCATGGGGAGGAAATAAAAAATTTCTTTCGGAAAAAAGAATTCAATTGGAACACCTCGACGAGCCTACCTCTGAAAATCTTTTTGCTCTTATACATTATACCACGTAATCCCTTTTGTAAATAATGAAATCTATATTTCCATACAATAATTGTATCGATCGCTTTACATTCGGATGAAGCCACCGTGCTGCGTGCAAAATAAAAAAAATGAATACTATTATTACAATATAAATAAGTAATCTCGATTGTTGCCTATTCAAGTAGGTTTTGAAAAATGTAATTTGCACGTTCGTTTATTTTTTTATTTTTTATGACAATTGTCCTGTTAATGTCGACGAATCAAATTGAATTGTACTTTTGACTTGCCATTGAAAAATTATTTTCTCTTGAGTGTTTTTTTTTTTTGAAACATTGATAATTTAAAGAGAGACGAGAAAAGTCAAAAATTTAAACTGAATACTTATTTTAAAAAAAAAGAAAAAACCTTTTTGTTATAAAGACAATTTTACAAAAATATATTTTTTAATTTTGTTAAATTTCTTTTTTAAAAATATTTTTTAAAAAAAAGATTAATTCTTTAAGAAAATTAATTATTGAAAAAATGTATTCCTTAGGAAAATTAATTCTTGGAAGAAATTTATTCTTTAGGAAAATTAATTATTGAAAAAAATTTATTCTTTCAGAAAATTAATTCTTGAAAAAAATTAGTTGTTGAAAAAATTAACTCTTAAGACAACTTTTTAAAAAATACGTTAAAGTTCTGAGTGTTAAAATGAACAAAATTGATTTTTTTCTCCGTCAAATTAAAATTTTATTGCAAAAATATTGCGTCAGGTGTTAAAAAATTAAAAGTTTAATTTTGATTTTGCTTTTTATAACGATCAGCAATTTTTTTTATAATTCGACGCCTCCCGTTGATAAAATCTTATTCCAATTTTACAAATAATAAAATTTTATATTAACTTAGTTCAGCATTATATTTCAATTGTCAATTCAATTGAATGAAATCAATCCTATGAAATTTTTCGTGTAAAATAATTGTGATTTCGAAATAAATTTAAATTTTAAGTGAAAGAAAAACCTTAATTCGTTTAAAATAGTATTTTATATTTATTTTTTATTAATTATTAATTAATGATTAATAATATTTACGAACGAATTAATATTTTATTGACATTATTTTATTATTTTTATTTGTGATTTTATAAATCATTTGAAAAGAAAAAAATATTAGGAACGAATTGATAATTATTTTTTTGTATCAATTTAAATTTAATTCGGAAAAAGCGGAACACGGAAGATTTCATTCATGAAAAAATAAAAATATTGAACTGACTATTGAAATGAATGAAAATTTAGAATTGTTTTTTATAATTGAAATAAAATTGTTTTTCGATTTATTCAAAATTTTGTTGATTCAAATTTTTTTCCATAGCTGATTATAATAATAATTATTAATTACTCTTAAGATTATGTCAATGTATTCAAAACACTCATTTTTAGCAATTTTAAATTTCTTTTAATTAAAGAAATTTATTTTAAAATTTCAAAAGTCGATTTTATTTTTTTTCTTTTTTTTTTGAGGGGAAAAAAAATTTTCTTGCAAACTAATTGTGAATTGTGAATCAATTTATTGCGAGTATCACAATATTTATTTCGAATTCGACTCAATTTTATTTGTCAAAATTAATTGTACATTATATTTAAAAAAATTATTTACTCGGCATATTTGTGACAGTTGAGAAAATTCCGATATTTTGATTTTCGTCGACATTTTATTTTTTTCTAAATTATAAAAACGTTCTATTGACAAAAATTATGATCTTGGAAAAAAATTATTCACAGAACAAAAAATGATTCTTTATTGGAAAAATTATTCTTCACAGAACAAAAATTATTCTTTATTGAAAAGATTATTCTTTACTAAAAAAAATTATTCTTAATTGATAAAATTACCTATTCTTTAATAAAAAAAATATATATATAAGTAATCGACGACTTTTGTCGTTTAATCAAGAAAAAAAATGTAAAATCGTGCACTTTGCATTGCGGAAGCATTAAAATAGATAAATATTGTAAACAACATTTTAAGACAGTTTTTGATCTTAACAAGATCCTAGAGCGTTCCTAAGGCGACGATACGCGTGTAAAGCGCAAAACTAGTAAACGGACGAAAGAGTAGTGTATAAAAAAAAAGGATTTAGCGTTTGTTTTGCAATTTAAATAACTTTATAACGTTGTTACCATTCGATATTGATTCGATATGGTTGGAGAATAACATTTATTCTTTGCCTATCTGTCAAATTTCTGGTACATTTTTATGCCAAGTGCATTTTAAGCACATTTGGTAAACCACCTTTCATTTAATTTAAAAAAAAAATTTTTTCCAATTTATTTTCCTCTAAAATCCAATTTAAGAAAAATTCGATTTGAAAATAAGGAAAAAAATTAGAAAACAAATCAGAAAATCAGAAAATCAGAAAATAAATCAGGAAAAAAATAAAAGCAAAGGAAATAAAAGAATAATAAAAACAGAATTAACTGAAAATTAATTAAATGAAGGGGGAGAACTGAATATTTCTTTTTTTTCTCTCTGTTTTTAAAGGGTTCTATAATTTTTATCAAGTCATACAACGTATGACTGGTAAAATTTCGTTGAGACGCCGACGATTGGCGAGACATAATTATTACTAATAATAATTTAATTAGAAGAGAAAAAAAATTAAAAACAAAAAAAAAATAAAAGTTTAGGTGAAAAATGAGAATGAGTGAAAGAGAGTGTGTAAATGATTGCGCAGCGACGCGTGGCTTCCGCCCAGCAATCATCGTCCTTGTGTAGATTTTTCCCGTTAAAAAAAAATGAATTTAAGGGAACGTGTAAAAAAAATATAATATTACGTCATTTTTGTAACATTTGTTAATAGAGCGCATTTATGTACGCATTTTACTTTGCCTGGATAACCTCGTTAGGCCGGCCCTGCAACGCCTGGTGTTATTTTTATTATTATTATTATTATTATTATATTATTATTATTATTATTATTATTATATTATTATTATTAATGATTTATTAACGCATACCGCATATATATATATTTGCATTCATTATTTCGAATATGTTATATGATTAATATTTATCCACGACAATTTATCATTGACGAATATGCATAAAAGGGTCGCAGGGTTGTCGGCTATAAAAAGGTTTTAGCTCCGGAATAAGTAAGCCTATATATTTATTTTGGACAAAACAAAAAAACCTTATAGCGTTTGTGTATTATTTCTAACGAATGTAATAAAAATGTTAAATCAAATTTTTTACTCTTGAGTTTTTGAACGTTCAAATGAAACGAAATTTATTTATTTCTTAATTACTATTTAGTAATTAGAATTACTAATAAGTAATTAGAATAATTTTTTGTCACTGTCAAAAAAAATTAATAAGTTTCTGAATGTAAAATTTATTATTTTAATTATTTTCATTTCTGTTTCAATCAGTAGTTTGAGAAAACAATTTGAAAATATTTTTAATTAAAAATATTTCGTTCAATTGAACGTTCAAAATTTGTGATTCATTCGAATTTTCTCTCTAAATATTAAATATCGATAAAAAAAAATTAAATCGACATTTTTTTTAATTAAAAAAATTGAGAGTTTAATTTATGTTCATTAATTACAATTTTTTATTGAAATATTTTTATACTTTAAAAGCAGAGCTTTGGTAACTTTATTAGAAATCTTTTTTTTTAAATTTGATTTTAATAAATAAATTTGAATTTAACTTTGATAGTAAATTTGAATTTAGTTTGGCAAATAATTAATTAAATAATTTATTAAATTTGAATTTAACTTTATAAATAAATTTGAATTTAATTTTGTAGATAAATTTGAATTTAATTTTGTAGATAAATTTGAATTTTATTTTAGGAATAAATTTGAATTTAACTTTATAAAGAAATTTGATTTTCGCTTTATAATTAAATTACATAATTAAGATTTTCAATATTTGGATAAAAATAGTGATCGTCGTTATCAGTGAAAAATATTTATTATTCAATGCCATTGCCAATGTGGATTTATAATTATATGAACTGTATCATCGTAATTTTGTTATCAGGAATTTGGTTTCAGAAAATCTGTGAATCTCGAGCTTTACAGTTCACTTCCCGAACGCGCACTAAAGTACTTCGGCAGTTTCTTATTTGTCTTTGTCTCAAACGTGAGTTTTAATTTTCATCACTATTTTATTGTCTCCAGTGTAATTTTACTGTTTTCGCTTAATTTTTAATATTTATTAATAATTGTATTTTTATTTAATAATTTTGTAATTTTTATTTTTTAATTTGTAATTTGAAATCAAAAATAATTTTGTAATAATTATTAATTTGACATTCAATAATAAGAAATAAAAATAATGAATAAGAAAATGTTTTTTTATAATTATTAAAAATAAAAAAGCTTCTTAAAATAATTAATAAAAAGCTTTTTAATTTTTATTAATTACAAAAAAACATTTCTCATTATTATTTTTTCTATCTAGGTAGATGTATTTTCAAGCAAGAATCCCATCTTTGTTTCGACAAAAGACAATTATCAAATCCAATTAATCAACTTTGAATTTCCTAACACTGCAAATCAATCATAATCAGTGCGAGTGAACTTTGAAATTTGCATAGAATTTAATTAACAGAATATTTTTATTTTTTTTTAGTTTAAAAAGGAATAAATATTTTTTTACTACTGGTACTTTGCAAAAAAAAGGTAATATTTTATCTATTAATAATTTAATATACACTTTTTCTTCGAATTATTTTTATACCTACTTTATAAAATTTTCTTTTAATATAGAAAAATTTTATTCCTTTCAGGAAAAAAAAATAATGGACAATTTAGTTTGCGTTGAGGATTTTGAAAAGCAGGCATTGAAAATTTTGACACCCCTGGCAAGAGATTATTATAAAGATGGAGCTGGAGAAGAACATTCATTGAAGTTGAACAAAGAAGCTTTCTCAAAGTTTGTACAAGGAATCTATTCATAATTTTAAATTCATAAAATTATTTTATAACTGGTGGAATTTTTCTAATTAATCGTTAAAATCGACTGTGACTATAAAATAAAATACAGACTTTGAACTCGTTAAAAAAATTTGAAAATTAGAAGCAAAGAGTAGCGAAGAATGTAATCAGAAATTATTTTTTTAAAATAAATTAATTCTTTCAATAAATTTTATCAAAAATTGAACAAAATATAATTCTTATAAATAAGAAAATAATATAATTGTTAAGCAGAATTATATTAGTAAATATTAGAAGTTTGGAAAATAAATGAAGTCTGTGAAGAATTTGGCATCTTGGAAAGTAATAGAATTTTTTGAAAGAATTTATTGTTTATGAAGATAATTGAATATTTAGGAAGAATTTTTAATAAAATTTCCGAAAATAATTGCATTCCTCCGAAGAATTTTGTTATCTTGGAAAATTAATTACTTAATAATATAATATTAATTAATTGATATTAAATAAAAAATTGTTTCATTTTCAGAATTCGAATTTTGCCAAGAATGTTGAGAGACGTGACAGAAGTTGATATTTCAACAACAATTTTGGGTGAAAAAGTTTCGATGCCTTTGGGAATTGCACCAACTGCCCTGCAAAAAATGGCACATCCTGATGGTGAATGCGCCAATGCAAAAGGTTTTATCAGCAGAATTTTATTATAAACGTCAAAAATTTAAACCAACTTTCTATTTAAGAATTAAAAAGTTTTATTTTCTTGTTTTTCTTTTTATTTATTTTCATTTATTCATTTGTTTATATTTTATTCGTTTATATTTAAATTGATTACTTTATTAATTTATTAATTATTTATTTAATTTCTCTTTTGTATAGAATCAATTTTCGAATTAATTACAAGAAAAAAAATTGTCTTTCAGCTGCTGAAGCAGCCAGAACTATTTTCACTCTCTCGACAATTTCAACGAGCAGTATAGAAGAAGTTGCCGCTGCTGCTCCAAATGCGATAAAATGGCTTCAACTTTATGTATTTTCCGATCGAAAATTAACCCTGGAACTTGTTCGTCGAGCTGAGAAAGCGGGTTTTAAGGCTTTAGTTTTAACAGTCGATGCACCAACTTTCGGAGACAGGAGAAATGAATTGAGAAATAAATTCAACATCCCGCGCCACTTAAAGTAAATTGTTTCCCAATATAACAAATTTTTTAATTTAGTTAATTTAATTAATTAACTTTATTTAATAGTAATATTAATTTCATCGGAGAGAATATTCTTTTTTGCCGAAAATTTATTACAAAAAAATAAACGAGAGAATATTTTCGTTTTAGATACGCCAACGTTGAAGATTACGCCAGGGAGAATAAAGTTTATGATAAACCAATTTATAAACTCTTTGATCCATCACTCTCGTGGAAGGACGTCTCATGGTTGATGAGGTCTCACAAAACTTTTCTTAATTATTTTCATTTGATATTCTTATTCTAATTCTAATTCCTAATTTTTAGTTTTTATTTTCTTTAAATTATCCTTTTTAGTGGCAAGTAATTAAAAATAATTGTAAATTTTCTTTCTAGCTACACTCGTCTTCCACTCGTGATAAAAGGGATCCTCACCGTTGAGGATGCAATATTAGCCGTGAAATATGGAGCCAGCGCTATTCAAGTTTCCAATCACGGGGCTCGACAAATTGACGGAGTTCCCGCACCGGTGAAAAAATTACAAACAATTCAAAAATAGTTTTGAAAAATAATTTTTTAATTTTTAGTATTTTCGAAAAATATCTATTTTAAATATTTTTCCTAAACAAAAGAAATTGATTTCTTTAAGAATAATAAATTTGAACACTAATTAAAATTTTGTTTTCAATAAGAAAAGAAATTTAAAATCAATCGAATTTGTTTTCAATAAGAGAGGAAATTCAAAATTAATCAAATTTTGTTCATTTCTTTGCAGATAGAAGTATTACCGGAAATTGTAAGAGCAGTTGGTGACAAACTTGAAATTTACATCGACGGAGGAATCACTTCAGGAACAAACGTTTTTAAAGCACTTGCCCTGGGTGCTAAGATGGTAGCAAAATATTTAATTAAATACTTCTACTGATTGGCACCAGCGAAAAAAAATTTGATTTCTTTTTATGACAATTTTTTAAGGCATTTATCGGACGTCCGATGTTATGGGCTTTGGCATGTTCTGGCGAGGAAGGAGCGAGGAAACTTTTAGAATTATTGAGGAGGGAAATTTTTCTCACATTTGCTTTGTCAGGTATTTTTTTTTTTTTTTGCGAACTTAACAAAATTTACACAATTTAACACAATTTTGTTTTATTATTAAAAAAATAGTTAAAGATTTCCTGCAAAGTATTTTCGAATTCAGAATTTTTACGAATCAAGAATTTACGTTAAAACAATTGTCTTATTTTCAATTTGTTTTGTTTTTTGTTTTATCGTAAATTCTTGATTCGTAAAAGTTCTGTGTACGTAAAAATTCTGAAATTGAAATTAAATTTCTAAATTAACTTATTTTCTAAATTGAAAATAAAACAATTGTTTTAACGTAAATTGTTTCGTAAAAATTCTGAATTCGAACTTTTACGAATTTAGAATTTAAAAAATTTATTTCTGCCCTGAAAATAAATTTCCCGGGCAGAGGAAATAAAAATATAAATAATTTCATTTACAATAATTTACTTGCAGGCTGCAGATCGTGCGAGGAAATAACGAAAACAATGGTTTGTCATGAAACGAAATACAGCCATTTGTAAAATATTAAATTTAAAATAAGTCGGAACAAAATTTAATAGAATTAATTAATTATTAATTAGCAAAATTCAATAGAATAGAAAAATATGCAATAAATTTCGTTTTTAACAAATAAATTTATTTATTATTCCAAGAAAGCTGCAATAAAATTTCCATTTTAACTATTAAATTTATTTATTATTTTCATACAGTTTTTATATGTACAATATTTTAGAGTTAATTTTCAAAAAAAGAAAAAATGAGGAAAAATCTAAATTTAGATTACAAAGTAAGATAAGATTTATAAATGTTGTGAAAAGAAAATTTTTTGACAACCATAAAATATTAACATTGCTTAAAACAAAATCTCGTAATACTTTTTATCAGTTTTATTTTCATCGCCACTGCAAACATTTCAATTAATTATAAATTTGATACCATAATCTGCGCTCTTAAAAATCATCAAATTAATCTTCACACCAAAAGAGATTTTAATTTTCATCAAAAGGAAACAGTTAACCACTCAGGCAAGTTCCATTATTTAAAATCAATTTGACACTAATTATAATTTTTTTTGAATGAGAAAATAAATCAAAAATTCCTTTACCTATTTTTTTCATATTTCATTCTTTATTTATTTTCTTCTTTATTTCTTTCTTTCTTTGCTTATTAATTTATTTACTATTATTTTCTATTTCCAAATGAATTATATTTAGATCCTCAAAATTTAAATAAAAATTTTGATTTGATAATAAGTTCATAATAAATAGCTCATTATTTATAATTTCAGAAAAATGACGAACTTCGTCTGTACCAAGGATTATGAGCAAAAAGCTTTAAATCTCCTAACGCCAAATGTGAGAGATTTTTACAAAGGAGGATCCGGCGAAGAAATTACATTAAAATGGAATCGCGATGCTTTTGGACGGTAACTATAATTTGTATAATTAACTAACAAAATATAATTTTTCTATATTAATATAAATTTTTTAAAATAATTGAAATCTTGGGAAGAATTTTATTGTAATATTTGTAAATAATTTAATTCCCGAGAAAATTCTTTTAAATGTGAATTGAATTCTTGACAAGAATGTCATTTAAATTTTTCTAAATAATTGAATTTCTGACAAAAATTTTATTACAACTTTTGCGAAAATAATTGAATGAATTCGGAAATTGAATTCCTGCAAAGAATTTGTTTTAAAGATGTTGTTAACAATAAATTAACTAATAATTAAATTAATCGGAGTAATTTCGGAATTTTTAATATTTTTCTATGGTAAATTTTTTTAGAATTAGAATTCTACCGAGAATGTTGAGGGATGTTAGAAAAGTGGATCTCAGCACAACAATTTTAGGAGAAAAAGTTTCAATGCCTCTGGGAATTTCACCAACAGCTCTACAAAGAATGGCTCATCCTGATGGAGAATGCGCCAACGCAAAAGGTTTTATTATCAGAATTTATTATTAATTTTAAAATTGAATCCAACTTTCCCTTTGACATTTTTTATTTTTTTTTATTTGCTTAAAATTGATAATAGAATCTTTTTTGAATGTTTCAAGTTAAAAATATGAAAAGTATAAAAAAATGCTTGAATTGGAAATTATTTTTGCAATCAAAAGCCGCAGAAGCAGCAGGGATAATTTACACTCTTTCAACTTTATCATCGTCATCAATCGAAGAAGTCGCCCAAGCAGCTCCGAAATGTATTAAATGGTTCCAACTTTACATATTTCCTGATCGAAAATTAACACTAGATTTGGTGCGTCGAGCTGAAAAATCTGGATTCAAGGCTTTGGTTGTGACAGTCGATTCCCCAACCGCGGGAAATAGAAGAAATGAACTTCGAAATAATTTTAAGAAACCTTCGCATATAATGTTAGAGAAGCAGTTTTCGCTTTTTTTATTTTTTCTACTGCTTTAAGAAGTTTTTTTTGTTTTTAATTAATTTTTTCTCTTTTAATTTCAGATTCGCCAACTTGAAAAATTATTCTTTGCAAAATAGTTTCAGTAACGATCCTTATTCGCTGCGTTTGGATCTGTCGCTGTCCTGGGAAGATATTTCATGGCTTAAAAAGTAAATTATAAATTGACAATTACAAATTTTTTAATACATAGATTGAAATTAAAATTAAAAATTAAAGATTAATTGAAATTAATTTTAATTTAATTTCGTAATTAAAAAAGCACTCATTTTTTTTTTAGAAATACATGTCTACCAATAGTGACAAAAGGAATATTAACTGCAGAAGATGCTCTTCTATCAATAAAGCATGGCGCTAGTGGAATTTTAATTTCTAATCACGGAGGACGACAAACTGACGGGGTACCAGCAACAGTAAGAAGAATTTTATTATTTATGAAGACAATTGAATTCTTGACAAGAAATTTATCAAAATTTTTTTAAATAATTGAATTTTTTCGAAGAATTTATAAAGATAATTAAATTCTTGAAAAAAATTTCATTAACATTTTTAAAAAGAATTTCATGCAAAAAAATTTTGTTTATTTGTAAAAATAATTGAATTTTAGGAAACATTTTTTTATTAGAATTCTTTAAAAAAAATTGAATTCCTGAGAAAAATTTTTTAATTTGTGAAGATAATTGATTTCTTGACATAACTTTCATTAAAATTTTTTTAAATAATTGAATTTAATTAATTAAATTCCTTGTTTCGCATAGATTGAAGTTTTACCAGAAATTGTTAAAGCCGTTGGAGAAAAGGTGGAAATTTATATCGATGGGGGATTTTCCCAAGGATCTGATGTTTTCAAAGCTTTAGCTTTAGGAGCAAAAATGGTAAAAATCTTAATTTAATTATAATTTCCATATATCAAACTATTTTTTTTATACTTCTCATTTTTACAAAATTTCAAAAATTAAATATTTCTTTCCAATTATTAAATAATTAATTTTGTACTTTTTGTTACAATTTAATTATAATAATTTTATATTTTATTTTTTAATGTTTTAATTTAATTTTAAAATTTAATTATTATATATGTAATTTCCAAATATAATAATTAATTTGAATTAATTCTAAAATTTATGCAACTTATTATCAATTAAAGGCTCTTTTTGGAAGACCAATGTTGTGGGCTTTGGCTTGTGAAGGGGAAAAAGGAGCGAAAAATATTTTAGAAACAATGAGGAGAGAAATTTTTCTCACATTCACTTTAACTGGTTGCAGAAATGTTCAGGAAGTGTCTAAAACTATGGTTTGCCATGAATCCAGATTTAGTCATTTCTAACTAAAAAAAAGAAAAAATTTAAAAAAGCTTCTGTACTTAAATAATAATTTTTAATTACTTATTCTCTAAACGAGTTTTTCTCTAATAGAAAAAATTTAGACGTACACCGAAAATAAAATATTTATAAAAATTAATTGATTTTTTTTTGTAACTAATTAAAAAACATTTAGATCGAGTTTATAATTTTATTTATATTTTAAAGATATGCTGATGATATTTTGCATTGTAGAAAATAGTAAAAACTGAGAGTAGATACAATTAGCTCAATAACGATAAGTTAATTAGTAATTAATAATTAATATAATAATTAATAATTAACAGCCGATGTATTTGATTCAACAGCCTTATGTGTTATCACTTGTTATAAATATTTTTACAAATAATTTCCTTTAAGGCACAGTTGTAAAATTAGAGAAACATTTCTCATATCTAGTGCCCTTTTTCTGTTTTATAAAAAAATGTAAACTTTTATCCTTTTATTTCAAACAGTTAATTTTAACTTTTAATTAAACAAAACTTTAGGAATACTTAATTAATCGTTAAAAAAAAATTACGTCGTCTATTCTACAATTTCAATTTTGCACTAACATAAAAATGACTAGTACAAAGTGGTAAATACCTTATTGAGCAAAATATTTCTTTTAAACATTCGGTATTTATCCTAATTGCGTAAAATAATTTTAAAATCATAAATTCAAAATGTAACAAATATCTATATTAATTTCAATTAAAATTTTAAATAACACATTTACTTCTTTTTTAATAAATCTAGTCAAATTTCCTGAAATCTCATCGTCGAGTTTTGATATATTCTCAAAAGAAAAAATGCATTATTAATACTTTCATTTTCCTTCTGCATTGAGAGTAATAACTGAATATTGAAAATTCAATTTTTATTGTAAAATATATTTTTAATTATTTAATAAAAATTTTTCTTTTATTGTCAGTCTAATTTGCTTACGTCTTTTTCGGTCCAATATTTTCCCAATTATTCATCGATTTAATATTTACCTTCTCTATTTTCCAAGTCTGCGTGGCTGAGGATGAATCGCATTTTGTGACAAATACCTTTTTCCTCTCTGGATCGGCATCGAGACATCTTGAATTACTACTTCCGTGAACTAACCATTTTGTTTTCAAATTATAACGCCAAAGTTGATTGCCCTGACCGCCGTGACACGGATATAATGTCACTGGCGATTCAATGTCGCCCAATGAAACATCCAGACATAAATCACGACCCTCGGGACGAATATCCTTGTGCCAGGTGAGTCGAAATTTTTGCTCACCACCAATTATTTTATTTGTATTGTCCTTTGAGCATAAATCTAAAACAACTTCCTCGTCGCGACTGCGCTTTTTTGCGTCGAGACAATAATTTGATAATTCAATGTTTCTTATTTCGCCGCTGGCAAAATCTTCTGGTTCAATAGCGGGATAGACGTCTTCAAGATCGAATGCAACTTTTTCCATGAACCATTTGAATGAGCGACAGTGAAGTTTCTCGCGCAATGCTTTTCGTTCGGTTAAATCGCCTGGATCCATTGTTCGAAGGTGAGGTAGTCTTTTGTAAATAAATTCCGCGTATTCGTCCATCCACACCTCGGCGACTCTTTTATGATTTCGTCCTGAAATTAAAGAGTATTTTTAGAATATATCTTTTTTTCCAATTTTTCGCAGAAATTCAATTATTTTTAATCAAGTTTTCATTGAATTTACGGAAAGAATTCAATTTTTTTAAAAGATCGAAAACAATTCTTTTCAGAAGAATTCAAATATTTTCCAAAACTTGAATAGAATTCTTTACGAAAGAAAGAAATTTTTAGAATTAAAAAGAATTAAAATTATTAGGATTTTGAACAATATTTAAATAAAAATGTTAAAAATAATTGAATTTTGTTTAAAGTTGTAATTTTTAAAAATAATTAAGTTCCAAAACGTTTTATATTTATTTAATTTATTTATTAGAAGAATTTATTAGAAATTCTAATTTCTGTGGAAAAAAGTGACAATATGTATTTAAATATTTATTTAACAGAAATTATCGATGTTTTGAATAATTTAATTTACAAATTCTGAAAAGTTCCATTGAAATAATTTCTATATTTGGAACAATTTAATTTCTTTACTTTTAAAAATTATACAACATATATTTTTTTGAAGTATTTATTTTTATATTTTTGAAATATTCTAATTAAAAATTTGGAAAATAATTGAATTTTACAAAAAATTAGAATTGAAGTTATTATCCGGATAAGAACTCAAATTTTTGAAAAATTTAATTAGAAAATTCAAAGAACTCAAATTTTTGAAAAATTTTAATAATTCAAATTCTTCTAAAGAAAATTAGTTAAATTTTTTATATTTATATTTATATTTATATATTTATATTTATATTTATATTTTTTTATATATATTTAATTAATTTTTAAAAATGATGGACTTTCAGAAGAATTTTAGTTAAAATCACTGAAACTTTATGGATAAAAAAGAAAAAGAAGAAAAAATTCTCACCAAGAAAATCTCCCTTAGCACTATTCGGGAAAGGAGAAAATTTCCTGTAAATATGTCCCACTCTCGAGCAAGGTGCATCGTACATTTCTCCGCCACATTGCCATATTTTAAATGACAATTCATACTGTTCACCTCCCCAAATCTCCAATCCCGGATCGTATCCTCCGAGTTCCCAAAAGAAATAAGCGCTGATTGCAAACAATCCCCCGGCCATTACAGGACTCTTAAAAGGTTCCGAAGGCTTCTTCAAATTCTCCGGAAGCAATGGCAATCGCTTATAAAACAATTGCCAATCAAAAGCACCCCGTGCGCCCTCATCCTGAGCTCGATATTGAAATGTCTCGAAATCAATGACATCAATGAATGGACAAACGCAAATTTTATAATTCTTCGTAATTGGCTCAAGAAGCGGTGGCAACCAATTAACATTCGCCTCAGTGTGTGAATCGAGAAAAACGAGAATTTTCCCTTTCGCCAGTTTCGCCCCCGCCAAACGTCCACGAATAAGACCCGAACGTTTCTTCAGTCTTATTATTTTGACTTTTGATAAATTTTTCCCAACATAATCGTCGAGTTTTGATTTTAATTCCACCTTTGTACTGGCGTCGTCGACGAGAATTATTTCTTCCAAAAGAGATGGTGGCGAACGATTAATAACACTCCAGCATGTTCGCATCAAAGTACTGAAATGCTCATTGTGAAACGAAATGATAATTGATGCAGAATCAAGTGTTTTCAAATATTTTTTTTTTCTACATTGCGGATGTCTTATGTCGGGAATCGATCGATTTAGAGAAATCTCATCGCTGAGAGCGCCATTAAATCCATTAACGCTGTATAATTTTTCTTTTAAATTATCCTTAGAGGGCGAGAGAGAAGCTGCAATTCCATGCTCACCGGTTCCCTTTCTTTTTGATTCCTGCTGTATTTTTTCGAGATCGTGCCAATCGATTTTCTCCTCATCGTGCACCTGTGTTCAAAATACAATAATATTTTAGAAACAAATTAATAAATATAAATAAACTTTTTTAAATTTGAAAGAAAAATAGTACAGGGATCACAGTATCTTTTCTCCTTAAATTAGGTGAAAAAGTGAATTAATTTCTAAAAAGTCGTGAAAAGGTAAATTATTTTCTAAAAATTCATGACAAAAAGTGAGAAAAAAAATTATGATTATTCAAACAATTAACTAATTAATTAGATATTATCAATTTTATTGTTTTTAAAAATCTGAATAAATCTCTTGGCAAGAAATCAATTATTTTTATAAATAACAAAATTCTTTGCAAGAATTCAATTATTTTTATAAATAACAAAATTCTTTGCAAGGATTTAAATTATTTTTTAAAGAATTTTAATAAAAATTTCTTACCATTTTTCAATTATTTTTGTAAATTTTAATTCAATTCTTCGAAAGAAAACAATTATTTTCGAAAAATTAACAAATTTCTTCATAAGAATTAAATTATTTAAATTCAATTATTTTCAAAAGTTTTGATAAAATTCTTGGCAAAGAATTCAATTCTTTTCAAAATTTAAATAAAATTCATCACAAAAATTCAATTATTTTCAAAAGGAATAAAATTTATTTATTTTCAAAATTATAATAAAATTCATTGCTAAAATTCAATTTTTTTAAAAAAATTTCTTAATTCAATGATTTTCAATATTATATTATTTAAATAAAAATTTTCTATAAGAATTCAGTTATTTAAAAACAATTTTGACAAAATTCTTCCCAAAAATTCAATTATCTTCTTAAATAATAAAATTCTTTATAGAAATTCTAATATTTTCAAAAATTTTAATAAAATTCTTTCCAAAAATTCAATTATTTTCATAAATAATAAAATTATTTGGAAGAATTCAATTATTTTTAAAAATTTTAATAAAATACTTCCCAAAGATTCAATAATCTTCATAAAAGAAAATTCTTTACACAAATTCAAGTATTTTCAAAAAATTGAATGAAAATAATTCGAAAAAATTCAATTATTTTTGTAAATAATAATATTTGTAGAAAATATTTCATTATTTGAAACGTTTTAATAAAATTCTTGACGTAAATTCAATTATTTTCATAAAAGACAAAATTCTCTACAGAAATTCAATCATTTTAAAAAATGTTATCAAAATTCTTTCCAAAAAATTCAATTTTTTTCATAAATAACAAAATTCTTCGTAAAATTTCAGTTATTTTCAAAATTTCAATGAAATTCTTGATAAGAAATCAATTATTTTAACAAATAACAAAATTCTCCACAAAAATTGAATTATTTTTAAAAATTTTAATAGAATTCCTCCCAAAAATTCAATTATTTCTGTAAGTAATAAAATTTTTCGAAACATTCCATTATTTTAAAAATTTTTAACATAATTCCAGACAAGAATTCAATTATCGTCACGAATAATAAAATTGTTCTCAGAAATTCAATTATTTTCTAAGTTTTTGTTAAAATTCTTGTCAAGAATTCAATTACTTTTCATAAATTATATAAAAAATTCTTCGTAGAAATTGAATTATTTTCAAAACAACATTAATTAAATTTCTCGTAAGAATTGAATTATTTTTCAAAAACGTTAATTGAAAAGTATTAGAAAAAGTGGGAAAAATTTACAAAATAGTTGAAAAATAACGTAAATTAGATGAAATAGATGCCAAAAATTAAAAAAGAAAGTAAGTAAGCAACAGTCTGTGATACTGTGATCCCTGTCGCTTCTATCATACCTCATTATTATTGACTCGAACTTCTTTAATTATCGGTTCCTCAATTTGCAAAAATTGCGATGAAGATGGAGCAGAAGTTTTTGATGATCTCAAAAAACGAAAGATGACAATTGTAATGAAAATTGTGAATATTGACAAAATGATAAATTTAATAACACTGATCACGTTCCTCTTCATCTTCTTTTCATTGTGCTTTTTCTGGAAATCAAATTTTATTTTCTAATTCTCTTCGCTAGGTAACTTACGTCTAAATAGATATGCATTTAGTTTTATGCTAATTTAAACACTTATATTATGTGGCAAATTTATATTTGCGTCGTGGCACTGCATTTTTCTTTCAACACCTTTAAGGTTATGTTCCCCCCTAAAAATAATAACAATAATCATCAGCTGTTAACTGTCAAAAATCATGTTTTCAAGTGCAAAGGTCGAATCAATTATCTGCAAATAAAAAGTCCCTATATGGATTAATTTATTTTCATTATAAATTATAGAAAATTGACAATTTACTCAATTTGCTTACAATATAAAATAAAAACCGGTTCTTTATAAAATTTAATATTTGGTAATCAATTTACGAAAGAATAATTCTTTGCAGAATTCAATTATTTTTAAAAATAACAAAATTCTTTGCAGAAATTCAATTATTTTTAAAAATAACAAAATACTTTACAGGAAATTCAATTATTTTTATAAATAAAAAAATACTTTGCAGAAATTCAATTAACAATTTTAATAAAAATTTCTCGACAAGATTCAATTATTTTTGTAAATTTTAATTCAATTCTTCGAAAGAAAACAATTATTTTAGAAAAATTGACAAAATCTTTTATGAGAATTAAATTATTTAAATTCAATTATTTTCAAAAACTTTAATAAAATTCTTTCCACGATTTTAATTTATTTACAAAAAAAAAATTGATTCAATAACTCAATTATTTTCAAGAATTGAAAAAAAAAATTTTCCAAGAATTCAATTATTATTTTTGTAAATACAATAAAATTCTTCGCAAAAATTCAATTATTTTCAAAAATGTTAATGAAATTCTTGTGAAGATTTCCATTATTTTTATAAATGTCAAAATTCTCCACAGAAATTCAATTATTTTCAAGTATTACAAAAAAAAATCTTCCCAAGAATTCAATTATCTTTATAAATAGTAAAATTACTATTCACTATTTTTGAAATAATAAGAAGAAATTTTTTAATTGACTTTCCAATTATTTATTGCCATTAGTATTACAACAGGAATACAGAATAAAGAATCCTCTCTGCGCCTTTTATTTTGTGGCAATAATTTTTTTTTTATTCTTAACGAATATTAATTGATGATTTTAAAATATGACACATTATATATTTTTCATATAATTGAAAAGTAGAGTTTGCTCTTTTTTTCCTCATTTAATTATTAATATTATTTTCAATATATGTACATATTTTTTTTTTACGCAAAAAAGTTTACGGTCCATATTTGGCCATGGATGACTTTCATTCGCTCGATTCAGTCAGTCTTATGATTAACTGGTTATTTATACTTACAAAAAAAGCAGGAGAGAAAAAAAACAGAGTTTATCACATATATTCAATTTGAATCAAAATAATTATTAAAAAATCCCTACTCTCTACTAACTTCATCACAATATCACAAGAGTCAAATTGATTTTCGACACACAGACTGTTGAATCAAGTGAATTTATTGCTCAATCCGAAATCGAAGAGAAAAAAAAAATTGAAAAAATTAACAAAAAAAAGGAAAAAATGCTTAACAAAAATGCTCCGAAAAAAAGTCGTCAAAATTTGTTTAAAACAAAAGCGATAAATCTAAAAAAAATTACCTACAAATTAATCATCTGGGAAAAAATAATTTTTTTATAATATAAATTATATGTACGAATTTACAATTATAATCGAATAAATCAAAAGACGTTACAAACTTCACGAACGAAAATCCGAAGGTAAAATCTCAGGAAAGGAAATTTGGGAAATTCACGAGTTTTTTTTCCTGATCTTTTCCTCATAACTGATATCTTACGTATTTATTCAATTCTTACGGGGGAAATTTTTCCTATTTTGAACTCTCGTTTATTTTTAAAAACTTTTTTTTTTCTATTTTAAGAAAGTAAATTTTTCTATTTCATTCAACGATGGAAAATTTCAATTTCCAATTTTTAGAGACAAAATTCATTTCTCGTGACTTTTTGTCAAAAAAGTCACATTTGAATTTAAAGACTCGATCAACTTTAATTTCTCTAATTTATTTATTTATTCTTTTTGTCAAAAATGATTGAAATTCAAAATAAGAAATTTCTCCCTTTGGATTTGAATGAATTTTCACTATTCGGTCAGCTCTCTACGTATTTATGACTAAATCAATCCACAAACTCAAGTGGATTTCCGACTTCTAATATTAAAAATTATGGAATGAGCACTTGAGAAAAAAGGCATCAAAATTGTGCTCGTATACAAAAAAAAACGAATCTCAAAAAAATTTCTTAACAAAAGTAACGCCTTTTGGTAAAGTTGAACTTTTTAGGCAGAATAATTGTTTAATGATAGTAAATATAAAATCTAAAGAAAAAGAAGAAGAGACTTCTTTCTTTTTTTTTTGTTTCTTTTGAAATTTACATGCTGAGGTAACCACGAGCCTGAGCACGTCTACGTCCTATTAAATAAGCGACCAATACGATTACAACTAACGCTGCCAGGGCACAGCCAACAGCAATTGGCACCACGTCCGGCGTATCGAATGCACAGTCTTCAGCTGTGAAAAATTACAGAAAATTATCATTTTTCCTCCTTTCCACAACTCCAAGAAATTGCTTGGAAAAAGAAAATCAAAAATTCTAATTTTCCCCAATAATTTCAAAAACGAATATTTCCTTTTTTTAAATAATCAAAATTTTGTTCGGAAGCATTTTATAAGCGGCAGTTTATAATAGAAGTGCTTAAAAATTTATATTCTCTAAAAATAAATTAAATAAATTTTAAATTCTTATGTTAAAAATTTAAAACTTGATTTCTTATTAAATTGAATAAAAAAGGGCGAATAGTAATCCCTTCAAGATTATTAGTTAGAAAATTTATTAAATTCTCTTTAATGAATTTTTGAACTAATAATTTAGTAGAATTTTCATACAGTTGAATTTAAAAACTGGGAGTTTAAAGTATCCTGAATTATTATTTAGTGAAAATTTTAACACGGGTCTCGAATCGTTTTTAAGGCGCAAAAAAGTCGATTAGATTAAAATAGTTAAAATTAAAATTAAAAATTAAAATAAATAAAATTAGATTAAAATACTTAGACAAATAATTTTCCAAAATTAAAATAAATTTCTTGGTAAGAATTCAATTGTATTCAGAAATAATAAAATTCTTAGCAGAAATTGAATAAAATTTTTGAAAAATACAAATAATTTATATACAACAATTCAATTTTTTTATAATCGAATTCTTTCAAGGAATGTTATTAAAATTTCTGAAAATGCGAAAAATTATAATAAAATTTTTGAAAATCCTCATTAATAAAATTTTAAAAATAATTGAAATTTACAAAGAATTTTATCAAAACTTTTGAGAATAATGAAATTTCTTAAAACAGTTTTATTACATTCTTTAAAAACAATTGAACCCGTTCGAGAAATTTTCTTAAAATCGTAATGAAAATAATTGATTGTTTCGAAGAATGTTATCAAAATTTGAGGAAATAATTGAATTCTTTCGAAAAAAATGTTATTAAAAAATACAAAAAATAATTGAATTTAAAATCATGCAATGATTAATGTTTAAATATTTAATTATGTCTAATAAAGCACATTTTTTTAAAAATTATAATTTAAAAGAAATATTATTTTAAAGAATTTAAAATGAATTAAAGTTTCAATTATCAGAAATTCTATTCCTTTAAAAATTTTCCTTCGCGACGAAATTTTTTATATTTTTTCGAAAAAATGAAAATTCCGTCAATAGATTAAATTAAAATTTGATAAGATTACATTTCATTTTATTAAAAAGATCGTTAATCGAAACTATCAATTTGAAACTAATGTTAAATAAAAGTTCGATGACCTGATAAGTAAAATTTTTACTATGAAACAATTTTTTCTTAAAAAAAACCTTAATTCATTAATTTAAAATCGAAATTTTTAAATTCAGCTATAAGAAAATTCCATCTAATATAAAAGTTCGTCTAATATTTATTAGACGAAAATTTTATAACTTATAATCTGTAAAGGGGAAATTCATGCGCTCAAAAAAGAAGTAATCCAATAATAGTAAAAGTAGAAGAAATGAAAACAATAGAAAAAATAATATACATACCAAGGCCGAAAGAAGTGTTTTTATCAGTTTTGAATGCTTGGAATTGAACATCATTGACTTTGACAACAGCTGTCGTATCATTTGTTCCTGCCATGGTCATTTTAAAGCTCGTCTCTTTCAAACAACGATAAGAATTGCCCAATCCTGTTGGTATTTCATCAGTCTCGTGAACGAATTTCAATGTTTGATCTGGAGAAAAAAGAAAAATCAATCATTTCCAAAGAAAAAACCTTCTGCAAAGAGAAAAATGTTATCTTTTTTTTTAAAAAAATCAGTATGTGAATTTTAATAAGTACTCACTGGATGTAGAGTTATATTTTGGTAATTCCTGTGGTAAAATGACAAGTTCCATGTGATGGAGAGTATATTTCTTATTCTTTTCATCCTTAAGGAAATGAAGCGAGAACGAGTCGTTAATTGATCCCTTTGTCGAATTCCATGAGAGAATGATAATTTGTTCTTTATCGCCGCAACTTCCATTTACCACAGCATCGTTTGCTGGTAAATTCAATTTTTGCGTGAAATGAGCCTGCAAATGAAAATTTACAATAAGAGAACAAATTTTAGCAAATAATGCTTTATGATTATTATCTACAAACTAAAATTATTACTATATGATAAAAAAATATTATTAGTGGTAAATTTATGTTTCACATAATTTAATGGTCTTATTTTTTTACTCTGTTTATTTTTTACTGTAATTATTTTTACACTCATTATTAATGAATTAATTTATTAATTATTTTTCACTCTGTTTATTTATTACTGGAACAGAGTTGCCAGAAAAATTTAATTTTGTTTTTCCCTGATTTTCAGACAAAATTTTCACTTTTTCCCTGATCCTAAAGAATATTCTGATTCACTCTAAAAATTAGTAGATACTCAAAAAAAAAATGTTCTATCACATTTATTTACAAATTTATTTAAATGTAAATTTGTTCGAAAACAACAATAACTTGTAATAATTAAAGGTAACCGAGTGATGAAGTCAATATTTTATAGTATAATATAAAAATATTGTTACTGTAACTTCTTCAAAATTATTTTCATAATTTCCATTCAATTATTATTCTATAGAATTTTTAAATAAATTTCTTCTTTAAATCAATTATTTTAATAAAGTTCTTTGGAGAATTTTCGAATTCATTTGTATTCAATTTTACGAAATTCCGATTATTCACAGATTCTTCAATTAAATATATATTAGAAAATAAAAACTTGAAATAATTTTCAAAAATTTCGATTAAGCTTTTTCAAAAAAATTATTTCCACAGAATTTTTAATTAAAAATATAAAGATAATTGAAATGTTGACAAGAATTTTTAAAAAAATTTTTGAAAGTAATTGAATTTCTGGAAAGAATTTTAATATTTATTAAAATAATTGAATTCTTTCAAAGAATTGAGAGAAAATTTTTAAAATTGAAACTAATTTTAACAGAATTGAAATTAAAAACTCAATTTTCTTTTAGAATTTACTGCAATTATTTTTTACTCCTTTTTTTACTGCAATTATTTTTTAGTCCATTTATTTTCTACTCAATTTCCTTTTTTACTGCAATTATTTTTCACTCAATTTGCTTTTCAAGTTTTGTCGATTATAAAATGAAATTAATCCTTTTTACCGTTTTATTGAGAGGATATGTGATTTCAAACTGAGCAGCCATTTGAATAACAATGCAGGTTTCGTTCGTTGCGTTGAGAGACCATTTTTTATCCGTAGGAACAGGAACTGGAGTTGTTGTTGTCGGGCCAACGGTGGTTGGTTTTTCTGTTGTCGTTGTTGTTGTCGGTGGTGGTGTCGGTGCAGGTGTTGTCGTTGATGTTGTAGTTGTTTTTTCTGTTGTTGTTGTTTTAGGTGTCGTTGATGTTGTCGTCGTAGGTGTAGTTACTGTAGTTGTTTTTGATGTTGTATGCGCATGTTCTATTTCTTCATTCAGAGATTTAGTTTCTGGTACTGAATTGGGTTTAGTTTCTCCAACCGTTTCATTGACAGCTGCAAAAAAATTAAACTAATGTAGTAACAGCAAATAAAGAAAAACTAATTTTTTTAAAACAAATACAAGTAAATAGAAATAAATAAAAATAAATACAAATATACAAAAATAAATAAAAATAAATGCAAATAAACAAAAATAAATATAAATAAACAAAAATGAATACAAATAGATACAAATAAATACAAAAAGATACAAATAAATACAAATAGATACAAATAAATACAAATAGTTACAAATAGAAACGAATAAATACATTTTTCTAAATAAAATTTCAGAAGGGAAAATGAAAAAAGTGAAAAATATTAAAAATTAAAATAATACAAACATATAAAGACAAATTTTAATTTATATTAGATCTTTTATCGTGAGTCAGATTTATTTTTAGAATTTACTTTGAACATATTTCCACGTACGACTGATAAAGGACCCGGAATATAAAATAACGTGCTTACTATTTATTTTAATTTATTCTTGCGGTTTCCTATCACAATAATATACTTTTTAGTAGCAAAAATTAAGAGTCGAAATAACGATATTTATTAGCAATAATTTCACCGTTTACAATAATCCTTACGAATTATAATTAGAAATTAAAATTAATCAGTAAAAAACTAATAAAAAATAAATCAAACGAATTTAATAATAACAAATAAATAAACAAGTTGTTCATTTTATGACCATTAAGCTTCCTCAATATATAAAAATTGCGGTTTTGCAAACTTTTGAAAAATTATGTACAAAAGGGTTCGTCCAGAAGATTGGTTAAAAATAAAATTATATAAATCATTTATAAGTTGTTGTATAAATATTTGGTGAAATTTACACTTTCATTAGCCAATTGCTTCTATTTTATGATAGAATAATCATTTCAAAATATTAATATTAATATTAAATTAATTATGAAAAAAATACCAAATTTGAATTTTTTGTGAAAAAGAAAAATATTTATTAATTTTATAAATTTTGATAAAATATATACTTTGTATACATCAATCGATTCGTTTTCTTGCCAGGAATGTAATTTTGAGAATAATTAATAAAAATATTAACAAATAAAAAAATTATTTCAGAAAATACAAAAAAAAAAATTTTCTGAATTTTAAAAAAATTGTATAAAAAAAAATTTTGTACATATTTTTGAAAATCCTTGTGTCAGATTTCAGGTATTAATGACTGCAATAAACCTGCAAAATTTCAGGACAATCCATCAAAATTTGTCTGAGATAATTTGTACACAATTTTTGTGACATACACACACACACACACATACACACATACACACACACATACACACATACATACACACACACATACATCTGGACATTTGCTCATAATTGAATATACATATGTTCTAGATGAAAATGAGTCCATATAACCTTGTTTTGAAAAATTGAAAATCGTCACCAATGCAAAGCTTCCTCATGAGGAAGCAAAAGAATTGAATACTAGAAAGTAAATAAAAATAGTTAAATAAAAAAAAATAAATAAAAAAAAATTAAATAACAAAATTGAATAATAGAAAATTAATTTTAAAAAAATTAAATAATAGTAAGTAAATAAAACAAATTAAATAATAAAAAAATAAATAAAAATTAAATAAAAATAATTAAAGTTCAAACGAATGTGGCTTTAAAATAAAAACGATTGGCAACTGCATTTCGGTTTTTATTTAGTCAGAGAAAGAAATATTCGTAAAGTTTTAATAGTTGGTGATAAAAACTCCAAGTGTGAAATTTTTAGACCGCAATGGAGAAATAAAAACTGTCACGAATCTGGGAGGGCCTCCCAAAAAAGACAAAAAAAAAATACCCTCCTGGTGCCTAAATCTTCCTGTAAATAAAAATAAAATAAAAAACATTTGAAAAATCGAAAATAAGTGATGGAAACGTTAGAAAAACAATTATTAATTTTCAATAATAAATGAAAAGAATAATTGCAACTTTGTATAAATTTAATTTAATGAGCAATAATTCTTCTCCGTCCATTTTCGATAAGAATAAAATATAAAACGGGTGAACATTTCCGCTCAAGTTTGTTAAAAGTTGCATCATTTTATGCACTATTAATCAAATGTTACTATCAATTTTTTTTCCTTTGTTTTGAAAAATTGAAATAAAAATGCAAAATCGAAAATATCGAAATAAAAACATTTTTATTTATTTATTTTTTTTATTTTTTTTTTGTAATTCCCAAGATTTCCCAACAAACTAAGAATTTATTTTCAATAATTATTTTATAATTATAAAAAATTACATACTAATTCAGGGTTGGCACAAATATTTAATTTTATTTTTCCCTGATTTCCCTGACCAATTTTACTTTCTTTGACTTTTCCCTAATTTCCCTGACCTGTGGCAATCCTATAATTTTTAACACACAATTTATTTTTTCAATTTTAGACAAATTATCATTATTGTTCATTTAAAATCAATATTGAAAATAATCTAAAGTGATAAAAATCAGAAAATAACTTTTTTTTTAAACAAATAAGTAGGAAAATTATTTAATCAATTTTGAAAATTATCTCAAGAGAAAAATCAGAAAATAACTTTTAACAAATAAGTCGCGACAAAAAAAAATAAGAAAGTAAGAACATTCACTTTAGCAAAATTTACATTTTTCTTCTTACTCAACAATAGTTTATATATGAAGTGTTTCTGCGAATAGAGATAAAGAATAACAATAGTAGTTCATAAACGTATTTAAATAATAAAAGAAGAGGGACTATTTTTACAAACTTTTCAGAATTTGCGCCTTTTTTATCTAAAGTATAGAAAATTTATCGTATAGACACATTGTGTGTGAACAAACTTTAATGAACAGTTTGTTTTGCGATTTTAATTTATCAAGGAATTTATCAGTCACGTGAAAAAGTGAAATTACAAAAGAATTATGAAGAGGAGAGAAAAAAAAGAAGAGTGAAATTTGATTTCAACTATCATATTAAATCCAGTTTGTATTTTGTAAACAAACAGAAGCTAGAGATAATGGCATTTAAATGGAAATATAAAGAAAAATGTACGATTTCATTGTTGTTATTATTATTATTAGAAAAAAATGCAATTTCTTTTGAAATAAAATTATCAAGAATAGAAAATACCGAATATCCAAAATGGCATTTTTAAATTTAATAAAACGAATTCGAAAATTAAACAATTTAAAATAAATAAAGTTATTATTAGTAACAAAGTTATTGAACTTGAAACGAATTTAGTAAAGAAATTAATTAGATTCCTCTTCAGGAGGACATAAAATATTAATTGTTTTTTAAAAAGATTTTCTTTGTAGACAAAATTTGTTTTATAATAAAAAATGCTTAATAGACATAACTGCTTATTTCTCATTTACAATGATTCATTGGTCAAAAAATAACCTTCACAATTCACCAAATGCTATTCCCCCGAACTATTATCCTATTTAATTATTTTGTAAGAGACACTTTACTTTTACAAAACACTCTTTATCTCTTTATTAAACTCTCCGGTTTCTCATTGCGACAAGGGGATTGGAATGTATCTAAATTTGTCATTGCAATAGTATGTTAAAAAAGAAACGAAAAAACAAAGTCGTAATAATTACTGTCATACAAAATATAATTTACAGAAAATAATTATGCTCCAAAAATATTCTTAATATAGAAAAAATTACCAACAAATCAAGGAGGAAAAATGATATTCAATTCTCAAAAAGCCATATTATGTTAATTATTTTTGCAACGTCATGGACATTTCTCACTTGAATTTATTTTTAAAGGAAATATCGTCATTGATGGCTGGGATAAGAGATTAATATAAATTATCATAATTACCTGATACGAATATCGCTGCTGAACAAAGCAAAATTAAAATTTTCCGCAGCATCTTGCACTAAACTACAAAACGTCTGTTTACTGCGACGACAACTGAAAAATACGTCGTAACCTATAAATTCGTCCTTATTATTGGGGAATACCGAAAGAATAAAATTAAGTATAGACGAGAAAAGAGTTAGAAAATATATCTACAGACAAGTCACGACTTTCAACTCCAAATTACGTTTTGAAACTAATCAAAAAAAAGTATATTTCAGAAAAAATAAATTCTCTAGAACGCCCGACACAAGTGAAATTTTTGAGTTACGTTCAGAAAATGCGCATGTGCTGTATATATTAACCAATCATATTCTTCGTTCCAAAAACATTGAATATCTATTTAACAATTAAATTAATAATTCATTAATAATTTATTATTAATCATTATTAATAAAAACTAATAGAATTATTAATATATTCTATTATATTTCTACTTGTTTTTATTATTTATTCTATTCTCTTAAATCGACATTAAATTGTTAAATGTAACTTAAATTTCGCGCCTAAGTACACAGACTCAAGATTTTATTAATTAATACAATAATCATTACTAAATTTGTTTAATAAATAACTAAAGTACATCCTTGCAACTGATTTACAATTATTTCACAATAATAAAATTGATAAATAATTACATTAATTAATTTATGGGAAAAAACGTTAGTTCCGGGTTTGTCCGCCAAATGTAAGTAGGTGGCGCTCTAAAAAATGGCCGATTTTTGGAAGTTTTGAGTTTTAAATGCAATTCGCCTTTAGCGAAACTAGCGCTCTCATTGGCTAGATTCAAAATTACGTGGGGATACAGCAGGCCAATGGGAGAGGTTTAAAAACTAAAGGCGCATTTACAAATTGTTCGTGCTCATTGGCCTGTTGAGTCGCCGCGCAAATTTGAATATGGCCAATGAGAGAACCAGTTTCGATAAAGGCGAATTACATGGAAAAGTAAAAAAAAAACACGAAAATCGTTTGTTTTTTGAGACAATGTTTAATTTTAACTAACTCAAGTAATTATTTATTGATTTTATTGTTGTAATATGTTCAAAACCTCGAAAGTTCAACTCCCCGAATGTTCGAAACAGCGAAAATCGAAAAAATCGAAAGTCCAAAACATTTTTAGATGTTTTGTAAATTTAAACCGGTATAATTTTTTATTTTTTTAAATTATTTTTTTAATCAACAATATTAATTAATATTAATTAATTTTTGAATTCTTAATTTCGATTGGTGGAATAAAATTGGCCAATAGGAGATTTCAAAATCGGTAAAGAAGGAAGGAGAAAAAAAATGTCGTTACAAAGCATACAAAGTTATCATGAAAACATGTGCAAAAAGTATTATTAATTATAGTGAAAAAGTTTAAATGTTTTATAAATAATTACTTGTAAATGACATACAGTGAACGTTACAATTTTTACTTATAACAATGATACAAGTAATTGTAAAAATCTTTCATTACATTTAAACAATTGGCTAAAGTGTTTAAAATGAATTCTTTCTGCGGCAATAAATTTTATAGGTTATGTTATCAATAAGAAAATAACGAAAATAATCAAAACTATTGAAATTCTTAACATATAGTTTAATTATATTTAATTCTTTTAAATGTAAAATTTTAATTATTAAATTAAAGATGTTAATTTTTGAAATAATTCGTATTTTATATTAATAATCGAGATAATTTAGTATGATTATCAAATTTAGGTATATAGTTTTTTTTCTCTTAAATTTCTTAATTCTTCGAAATTCTTTTTCCGTTGTTTTTCATTTTGACAATTTACATTTTAATTTCAGGACAAAGTAAATTTATTTAGAGAAAATTCTTACATCAAAACTTTGTACGTTTGATATCTGTGATACTTGAGACGATAATATTCTGCATAGTAATTCATAATTCCAAGAAATAAAATAGATTAAAATTCCGATTAATTTTCGGTGTTTATTCAATGTATTTTTAACTTAAACAAGACTTTCTCATTTTTGATGAGAATGTAAAAACTATTATTTAAATGAATTTTGAATAATTTCAGATTCAAACTTTAAAAGAATTCAAAATTTTTAATAAAATTCTTTCAAAACATTAAATTATTTTCAAAAAGTCTTGAAAAGAATTCAATTATTTTGATAAATAATAACATTCTTCGTAAGAACTCAATTATTTTTAAAAATAGTAGAATTTTTTGCAAAATATCAATTTTTTTAGACAAAATTTTAATAAAATTTTATGAACAATTACAATTATTTTCTAAAATTTAAATTAATCCTTAGAAACAATTCAATTATTTTTAATAATTTTAATAAAAATTTTCTACCAATTTTCAATTATTTTTGTAAATTTTAATTCAATTCTTCGAAAGAAAACAATTACATATTTTCGAAAAATTAACAAATTTCTTTATAAGAATTAAATTATTTAAATTCAATTATTTTTAAAAATTTTAATCAATTTCTTAGCAAGAATTTAATTATTTTCACAAATAATAAAATTCTTACAAAAAATTCAATTATCTTCAAAAATAGAAAATTTTTTTTCCGAAATTCGATTAATTTAAAAAATTTTAAGAAAATTCTTCGCAAGAATTCAATTATTTTCAAAAAAATTTCATGAAAGAATTCAATTTTTTTTTTAATTCGTTATAAAATATTTCGAAAAAATTCATTTATTTTCTAAAATTTTAATAAATCCTTCGTAAAAATTCAATTATTTTTAAAAATAGTAAAATTCTTTGCAAAAATTCAATTTTTAATAATATTTTTCCAATAATAAAATATAAATATTATTTACATAAAATAAAATATATATATTATTTAAATAAAATAATTAACAATTGAATTGTACAGTTTTCAATAATTTAATATTATTCATGTTTTCAGGTATCAGAAATAAGGAGATAAAAATCATCGAAATTTGGAAAAAGTTGCAAAATTTGAAAATTATTACAGAGTGATTGTAAGAATTTAAAAAAAAAATGGTCAACATTTATAAAATCGATAAAATTGATGAAATGGATGAAGAGGATAAAATTGATGAACTGGATTTAGTGGATAAAGTCGATAAAATAGATGAAATGGACGAAGTGGATAATATCGAAAATCAGGACAAAATAATGGACGAATTATACACTGCAATTCATTTCGGCGATTTGAAGGAATTGAAAAAACTAACAAATTCTTTATCCGAGACTAATAATTGGCATCCTGACTACGAAATGCTTTCGCTGGCATTTTTACACAAACACCTAAATATCGTCAATTTTTTACTCGACGATATAAATTGTGAAATTACCGGCAATCACAAGGGAAATTATCGTGAAAATTCACCAATGCATTCGGCAGTATTACACGGTAATTCAGCACTAGTGAGACGTCTCCTAGACAGAAATGCCTCACTCGAAATTCGCAATATCGACGGTTATCTACCTCTCCACATGGTCGTCTATCGAAATTCAATAATTTCCAAAAGTTCCCTATCGCCCGATAATTTCGAGAAGGAAACAAAAAATATTATCACCACACTTCTTAATTATAATCAAAGAATTTGTTGCTGCATCGACGAAGTTGTCAATTCCTACGAAAAATATGGTTACACTTCTTTGCATTTGGCCGCCGAGTGTTCGAATCTAAAAATAATTCCAATTCTCCTGCAGGCGAATGCAAATTTCAACGCAACGACAGAAATCGGTCAAACGCCCCTTCACATTGCGACAATAAACGGAAACAGTGAAATAGTGAATTTTTTACTTAAAATCGGTGTTTCTGTTTTCAAAAAAGATCAAAGGGGTAAAACCCCCCTTTGTTGGGCAATCGAAATGGATCATCGGGACATTATCGAGATACTCGTGAATTACAAACCTGTTTACCCGAAGAAAACCGTCAAATACATTCCGACTTTGAAGGACGATTATTCCTCTCTTCTGACAGCTGTGAAAATGAATAAAACCGAATTGGTCAACTATCTTCTGAGTAAGGGAGCGAATGCCAACGTCTCGTGGAAAAATGGAATCACAGCCCTACACACTGCTGTGAAAAATGCCTCGGACGATATGATAAAAATTCTCCTCCAGTATAAAGCCGATGTGAACGCAATTGCACAAAATCGAAAGACACCTCTTTACCTCGCAGTCGAGCACGATCTTGAGAATATCGTCCAATTTTTCCTAGAAAACGAACCAGAGAGCAGGAAATCAATCTACTTTCCCTGCGATCAAGGTCTCACACCCCTTCACCTCGCGGTCAAGAAAGGCAAAGAAGAAATCACCAAATTATTACTAAAGTTCGGTAAAATATTCTATCATCCCGAGTGTACGGAATCAGTGCTTCACACCGCAGTTCAAGAGAATCAAACCCGACTTCTAAAAATTCTTTTGAAAACGAAAGGAATTTCTGACTTTGATTCGGGAAAAACGGCTTTGGAATTGGCTGTCGAAAAAGGATCCATTGACACTGTAAAAGAGTTCTGTATGTTTTACACCGAGAGCAATGTTCATTGGAATGGTTATGCGGCCCTTTATGTAGCAGCGTTAAATGGGAGGATAAATGTTCTGAAACTTCTCCTCGAGTACGGCGCTTGTCTGAATACTCCCAGTGATGATTATCTAACTCCTTTGATAGCAGCCGCAGAAAAGGGGCATTTGAAAATAGTACAGCTCCTGATAGAGAAAAAAGTAAATGTCAACGAAACGGGACCAAGTGGAAAGTGTGCCTTACACTTTGCGGTCGAGAATCAATTCCCAAAAATCGTCCAAATTCTTCTCGAGAGTGGAGCAAATGTCAACCAGCGAGCTTTGGGTCTAACGGCGCTACACTGTGCGGTCTACGTCGGCTCTTTGGAAATTGTCAAACTTCTCCTCGAAAAAGGTGCGGACATAAATGCAAAAAATCTCAGTGACGCTACGCCTCTAGTCACCGGAGTTCAGAAAAATCAAACCGAAATCGTGAAATACCTGCTTGCTAACGGCGCCGATGTTTACGTCACCGATCACGATAGTAGCATAAAATCCTTCAACTTCTGCAGCGATTGCGTTTACGATTTAAACACAGTCGGTAGTATCCGACCACTTCTCGTCGCCATCGACAACGGAAATGAGGAAATTGTCCTCACCCTTCTGGAAAATGGTTGCTATCCCGACGTCGTCGGCGAAAAAGTCTCACCCATTCATCTCGCGTCATCAAACGGAAATCTGCCGATTGTGAAAATTCTCATTGAATTTGGTGCCGATTTAGGTTGGGTGTGTGCTGAAAAATACACACCACTCTCACACGCCATCGCCAGGGGACAGACGGAAACTTTTATGCACCTCATGAGTACTGGTATCAATTTCCAGGACAATGAGAATAATTCCCAACTTCACATCTCCCTGAATCGTTGTCACAAGGACAAGAAGGTCGTTCAACTCCTCCTCGATTTTGGAGCCGATCTCAATGCGAGAAATTGCGAAAATAAAATCCCCCTTCATTGCGCCTTCTCCAGCGAAAATGATCACGAGGATGAGGAATTATTCCAACTTCTTCTCGATTATGGTTCGGATCCAAGTTCCACGGACCAGGACGGTAACAATTCTCTCCACCTGGCAGTTTTCAGCAACGATTTCACAGCTACAAAAGTATTACTCGACTATGTGAGTAATAATTTTAGTATAAATTCCCTAAATAATAATCAACGACCACCACTGCACATAGTTGATAAATCATTACAAGACGAATTAATTCTCTACGTTTATAAAACAGAATCACAACTCCCCGCTTCTGTTCGATTGGCAAAATTATTTTTAACAAAACTTGCATTTATGGAATCGAGACAAGAATTTATTAACAAGGAAAATTTACAGTTAGCAAACGGGAAGAATATGGTGAAATTTTATCAACGATGTAAAGACGAATTGAACGAAATGAAGGAGAAAAAAATTTACGAACAAATTAGTTACTATGATATTTTAACGGAAAATGAAACGCAAATATTATTGTACTTGAAGAATGAGAAAATTTTGGTAAATTTAAAATTAATTTATCTTAAATCATTATTTCCGTGTTATACAATTATGATTTTGAATCGTGTTAGTATGGTGCAGGAAAAACGACAATTAATCGATGAAACATTGGAATGTTTCGAAAAATTGTTAAATTATAAATTACCATCGCTTATTGTTCATGAAATTTTCAAATATTTTAATTTTTCTGACATGCGAAATATGTATAGAGCACTTTATCGTCGACGTGAATTGATAATGAAGCAATTTAAACAAAATTAGAAGAGAGGAAAAAAAAATTCTTTGCTCGCACTCAAAGCAAAAAAAATGGCTGTTACAAATAATTAATTAATTAAATTAATTATGTTAGTAATTAATTATTAATATTGATTATTAGTTATTAATATCGGTTTTCAATATTAATAATATTGATTATTACTGATAATTAATAAAATTGATTATTTTTCAACTTTCAAAATGAAAATTAGAAAAATAATTATTAATATTAATAATTTTTCAAATTTCGAAATAAAAATTTGAAAAATAGTTATTAATATCGATTATTCATTATTAACATCGATAATTAATTATTAATATTGATTATTTTTCAAATTCGAAAATGAAAATTAGAAAATAGTTATTAATATTGAAAATTTTTCAAATTTCGAAATAAAAATTTAAAAAATAGTTATTAATAAAGATTATTAATTATTAATATTGATTATTAGTTATAAATATTGATAATTTTTCAAATTTGAAATTGAAAATTAGAAAATAGTTATTAATATTGAAAATTTTTCAAATTTCGAAATAAAAATTTGAAAAATAGTTATTAATAAAGATTATTAATTATTAATATTAATTATTAGTTATTAATGTTAATATTTTTTCAAATTTGAAAATGAAAATTTAAAAAATTGTTATTAAAATCGATTATTAATTATTAATATTGATAAATTTTAAAATTTCAAAACGAAAATTTAAGAAATAGTTATTAATTTCTATTTTTAATTATTAATATTGTTTATTAGTTTTCAATATTGATAATATTTAAAATTTCAAAATGAAAATTTGGAAAAAAAATAATATTGATAATTAATTATCAATATTGATAATTTTTAAAATTTGAAATTGAAAATTTGAAAAATAATTATTAATATCGATTATTAATTAATAATTTTTATTATTAGTTCTCAATATTAATAATTTTTCGAACTTCAAAATGAAAATTAAAAAATAGTTATTAATATCGATTTTTAATTATAAAATTGATTAATAGTTATCAATATTAATAATTTTTCAAATTTCAAAATTAAAATTCGAAAAATAGTTATTAATATCAATTTTTAATTATTTATATTATATTGATTATTAGTTATCAATATTGATATTTTTAAATTTAAAAATGAAAATTTGAAAAATCGTTATTAATAACGATTATTAATTATTGATATTGAATATTGAATATTAATTATTAATTATTAACATAAAATATCGAAAGATTTAATTAATGTATAAAAAAGTAATTGCTGTCAGTTTCGTAAAATATTTTTATGCGATAAATTGACAAATTTCCCACTAAAATTCATTCAAAATGAATAATTAGTATTTAACTATATGTAAAGAAACAAAAAAAAAAATCGAATTTCTATTTTTTATGACAATTTTTTGAGGAAAATTAATTTTTTCCACTGTAATTAACGAATTTGTGTCAAGGACATTTATTCAAGGACGAAAAATCGTCTAATTAATAACTTTGCTTTTTTCCACGAAAGAAAATATTATTTTATCAATCGTTTTCTTTAAAATTTATAAATTTTCCTTTTATTTCTCACGTTTCTCTAAACAATAATGTTTACCTATTGTTAATCATATTAATTATATACAACATTGTTAATTGTTAATTAAAGGAATGAAAAGTGTACAAAATATAAAAAAAAAATATTTTTTCTAATAAATTTTTTTAAAATTATTATCTTTTGATGTAATTATTTTCTGGAATTATTATTTTTAAGAAAAAATATATTTTTTTCAAGGCAAGACATTGCGAAATATGTATGTAAAATTAATATTTACTTAATTTCTTCTTTTTTTTCAATTATATTGAAAAAAAATTAACATCCAAACATATGTTTAAAAGAAATAATTTACATAATAATAGATTAAGGGAACAATTTATGGAAAACTTGCAAAATGTATACACAAAATACAGCTGTATCAATTTTTTAAATCAATTCGTAGAAAAAAATTTTTAATATTTCACTTATTTAAATTTAATAAACACGGATATGAATATATAGAGCAATTTTTTGGGAAAAATTTTTCATTTGAAAAAAACAATTTGCTCTTGAATTGTTTAAATAGTAAAAAAAATTATTTAAGCGATGTTTATTTTTTTACAACTTATTTTATTAATTTTCTATGATGTCGCTGCTCGTAAGTTTTTTTTTTATTTATTCTATTAATTTAAATTAAAAAAAGTTAGGTTATAATAAATTGAGAATTTTTCTCAATTGGGGGTTGTTCACAAAATACGTCATACACTCCTGGGTGCGAAGTATTAAAAATTGTCAAACTATGGAAAATGGAAAAAATTTTACATTTGGTAAGTAAATAAGTCACGTTCGTCACGTTATTTAGTCCAAAATAACGTGACGTCTGACGTAGTTTGTGAACGACCCTGATGAGAATTATTTTTTTCAAAATGTAAACACACTTACTTGGAATATTTTATTATTTTATCAATTCCGATGATTAAATCTCCTAAATCTTTTGTAAACTCGATTTAATACATTAAAGTTTCTTTTTTAATAAAGCCACATGTGACATTATTGAAAAACAATCAGAAATGTGTTCCAATGTCAATACGTGCACTGTGCAGTTTTTTAATTTAAATATCAATGACATGAAGTTGACTGAATAATGAACATAGCTGTATTACAAAAAACACATACCAACATTGTAGTGTGCTAATTTAAATTCATAATTTATTATCAGTTTTTAGTATTAAATTTATAAATAGAAAGTATTCAATTTATTTACAAGTGTTTAATGTAAATAAACATTTCTTTTTACCTACTTTCCCCCCTTTTTTATCTAATCATTTTGGTGATATAAATTTCGCGCCATATTTCTCAAGTTGGTAATACTATTTAAAATGACGAAACTTCTGTTATCAACTTCATGGTAGTTTACCAGATTTGACTTTTGAGTGATCAGAGGTGTAAACAAAAGTTATTATGTTTAATTAGAATATGAAAATGTACATTATTCGCCAGATGTTACGAATCACAGAAATTTGAGATTATTACAAGATGATATATGTGGATCGTACTCGGAAAATAAAATCATCGGTGGTACATTTTCTGGAATTTATGAATTCCCATGGATGGCTTTTCTTGGAAGAAAATTAGCACGTGATGAAAGTTCTAATACTGAATTTTTTTGCAGCGGCACAATAATTAATGAACGATATATATTGGCCGCTGCACATTGTATTCAACCACTTTCTCCACGTAAGTAATTGAAAATTAATAATAATACATTTTTTTTTTTGAAGAAAATTAACATATACAATAGGGAGAAAATTAATGTAAACAATTGGGAGAAAGTTTATGTAAACAATTAAGAAAAAATTAATAATTTAATTAAATTAATTAATTAGTTAATTAAATGAATTACAGATTATTTTATAAGTGAAGTAAGAGTTGGAGAGCACGATACAAATAGTCCGAATGATTGTCAACAATTTTATAATCCGGTGATTCGTGATTATGTAATTCAATGCACAGGAGGTTTTATGACTTATAGAGTTGAGCAGATTTTTATTCACAGAAATTATTCAACAGATTCTCATATAAATGATATTGCACTATTGAGATTAAGCAGTAACATTGATTTTCAATATCGACACGTCAAACCCATTTGTTTACCAATTGGTACGGCTGCACAATTTTTAGGACAAAAGGTATTTAATTAATTTCAATATTATTTTATTTTAATAAATTTCGTTTATTATCATCAAAAGAAAAAATTTAAATTTAAATTAAGTGAAAAAAGAATTCATATTTAAATTCGCATTTTAAAATATTAAAAAAATAGCAAATGTATTTCATTTATTAAGTATTATTATTATGGAAATTAAAAAAAACTTGTAATTTTCAAATATAAATTACAATTTTTGAATAATTTCAGATTAAAAATTTAAAAAATTTAATTATTAACTAATTTAATAATTAATAATTACTAATTATTTTAAAAACTTTAATAAAATTCTTCCCAAGAATTCAATTATTTTCAATATAATTTCAATCAAATTTCTTAAAATAATTGAATTTTTTTTTAAATTAATTTGATTTTTTTTAAACAATGTTGTTTATTTAATAATTTTTATTGAAAATTTTGAAAGTACATAATTGAATTTTATGAAGAATTTCTTTTAAGTTTCTAAAATATTAGTGTTTGTTATTAATTGTGATTAATAATTTTATTATTAAATTTTATTAAAATTATTGACAGAAAATTAATTTCTTTAAAAAATTTTATTTGTTCTCGTAAATAATTAAAAATTTTTTGAAGATTTTCTTCAAATTTCGTAAAAATATTATAATTTTTGAAAATAATTTTCACTGAAAGTTTTGAAAATAATTTAAATTTACAAAGAATTTTATAAAAAAAACTTTTGAGCATAATTGAATTATTTAGAAAAATTTTATTACAATTTTATAAAAATAATTGAATTTTTGGGAAGAATTTTACAATTTATAAAAATAAATTCAATTGTTTTGAACAATTTTATCAGAATTGTTCAAAATAATTGAATTCAATTAATGTTTTTAAAAATAATTGTATTTTTTTCCAGAAATTTTATCAAAATAAAAATAATGTTGAAAATAATTGTAGCATTTTTAAAAATAATTGCATTCTTTCGAGAAATTTTATTAAAAGTTGTATTAAAAGTAATTTAATTCCTGCGAAAATTTTCTTGGAAAATTCCAAGAAAAAAATTTAATTAAATACTTTAAAAAATTTAATTCTCTTCCTAAATAATAAAATACTTTTCAAAAATTCAATCATTTTGAAAAATTTTGATGAAATTCTTTATGAGAATTGAAATATTTCCAATACAGTTTTAATAAAATTCTTACCAAGATTTCAATTAAGTATTTCACAAAAATGGATCTATTTTGAAAAATTTGAATAAATTTCTTTTCACTTAAGAATTCAATTATTTTAGATTCAAAATTTATTTAAAAAAAAAACTTTTTTTATTGTTATAAGATTAATATTAATGGAGAATTTAAAAATTTTTTTAAGGGCACTGCCTGTGGATGGGGAAAAACAAAAAATGCACCTGTGAGCACAATACTTCAGAAAGTGAAAATTCCTTTAGTGGCAAATAGTCAATGTTCTAGGTATTTCAGCAATATTTTCAATGCTTATAAGCAAATATGTGCAGGAGGAGAGGAAGATTTTGATACTTGCACTGGTGATAGTGGGGGGCCATTTCAAAATATTGGATTATATAATAATATGTACAGAATGGTTCAATATGGAATAATTAGCTACGGACCAAGACAATGTGGCATGAATGGGGTTCCTTCCGTTTACACAAATATTGCTGTTTACATGGATTGGATTCTAGATCATATGCGAGATTAATGATAAATTAGAATTATTCCATTTATTAAATTTAGTCACTTTTTTTATTAGCCACTAAATTTAATTAAAACCAAATATTTTAAAAAACAAATTGTACATTTTTTCTTAATTAGAAAATTAATAAAATTTTATTCATTTGGTAAATAATTTTTCAAAAGTATTTTATTGTTGGGGAGGGGGGTTAAAAAATTACCTTGATACATTTTCGAAACATGTAAATAATGGACCTGTATAAGTCTAGACGGGAGTCATTAGTGCTTGAATTGAACTTCACTTAATGATACATTTTATTTTCATTTCAGGACATTCGCATTTCTTACCTGAGGGGGTGAAGAACTCTTCAATTCACGAGTTATTTCTATTTTAATAAATATATAGATTTTATTTTTTTTTAAAACAGAATTTGAAAAAGTAAAATGAAATTAGAATTAATAATTTTCATCTTTTCGTTTGTTACAACTTTAGCTACTGGTAAGTAAAAAAATAATTTTTATATTTATGTCAATTTTTCTTTCTTTATTTTATGTCTTTAATTGAGAAAATATTTTTTTTTACAGAATTTACTCCGCCACCTCCAAATGTGACAAAACATGAAAATTTGAAATTTCTCAATCATGAATTGTGTGGACCAATTAATGAATTTAAAGCCTTCGGCGGTACGGAAGTGGAAATTTTCGATTTTCCATGGATGGCTTTATTGCAATACGAGGTTGAAGATGGAAATAAAACGTATTTGAGATTTTTATGTGGTGGATCGATAATCAGCAGTCGATATATTCTCACAGCTGCACACTGCGTCAAATATTCGCATAAAAGTAATATTTTTTCATTAATATTAATATTTTTTTTAATAATTAATTAAGACTTTTCACTTATATTCAAGAATTCATCTAATTTCCAAAAAAATTCATTTCAAACTTTTTGATAAACTGAATTGTTCAGAATTTTTAAATTTGTTTCCAAAAATTTTAGCTGCACAATATTTAAGAAAAATTATTCTAACTAAATTGTAATTAAACATAAATATTTTTCAATTACAGATGTTTATTTGAAAACAGTCAGATTGGGTGAACATAATTTGAATACAGATCCTGATTGTGAAATAAGTTACTACACAGGGACAATGTGTGTGGAAAAACATCAAGAATATGAAATTGAAATAATACTTCCACATCCGGAATATTCATCAGTTCATTCGGGGAACGATATTGCTTTATTGAAATTAAAGCAGGATATTGATTTTACAGCAATTAATATTAAACCAATTTGTTTGCCCATCGGTCGTGCTTCGTATTTACGTCAAGAAATGGTATTAACGATAATTCGAAAACTTTCATTAAAATTGAATAATTAATTTTAATTTCGAGTTTAATTTTCAATTCAATTTCAATTTTAAGTTTTTGGTTTTAAATTCAATTTCAATTTTGAATGCTCCACAAGTTCTGAACGTTTAAATGATCGAAATTTTTTGCCAATATAAATATTTTCAAAAATTATTATAAAAAGACTATTATAAAAAAGTAAAATCAAAATTAAACATCCAGAAACTTTAAATAATTTATTCTTTTTAATACTTGACGCAATATTATTGTAATAAAATTTTTATTTGAAGAAGAATTAAATAGATTTTGTTCTTTCGAGCGTTCAGAACTTTAAGGACATAATTTGGTTTTAATTTCAATTTTAATTCTAATTAATTTTGTTTTTAATTTCAATTAATTTTGAATTTAATTTTAATTAATTTTAAATTTAAGTTTAATTAATTTTGATTTTAGTTTTAATTAATTTTGATTTTAATTTTAATTAATTTTGATTTTAAGTAATTTTTATTTTAACTTAAATTAATTTCAGTTTTAATTTCAATTAATTTCAATTTTAATTAAATTTGATTTTAATTTAATTTTTGATTTTTAATTTTAATTGTAATTGTAATTTTACAACCTAATTCGAATTAGTTAAAATATGATTTCTCGCTTGAATGCAGGTGACGGTGAGTGGATGGGGACTGACAGAAACAATGTCATTCAGTGATAATTTACTGATGGTTCATCTGCCGGCAATTACGAACGAGGAGTGTAATAAAGCCTACCGACGTTTGCCGAAAAAAGTGAATATAAATTATAAACAAATGTGCGCTGGTGGTGTCAAGGGTCGTGACGCTTGCAGCAGAGACAGCGGTGGACCTCTACAAGCGCCTGCAATTTACAACAAAAATGTAAGATTTGTACAATATGGCATTGTTAGTTACGGTTACACGCGATGCGGAACCGAAGGAATACCTGGAGTTTACACGAAAGTTTCCTATTACATGGACTGGATTCTAGACAATATTGATAATTGATATTGATAATTTTTCTCCCAAGGAAAAATTATATTCTAAATTCAATTTTATTTATATATATTTTTATTTATTGAGTTTTAAATAAACAAATTTTTCTATTTTTTAAAAGAAACTCGGCATTTTTCGAATTCATTCGATTTATTTAAGAAATTCATTTAAAAAAAATTCATTTTAAAAATACAATCAAAAAATTCGTTTTGAAAATTCAATCAAAAAAATTAATTTTGAAAATTGAATTAAAAAATTCATTAAAATTATAAATTTTATAAAAATTCTACAGAGGCGTTGCCAGTGCCTATTGAACTTTTATTCATCTTGCACCGATGCAAATATTCGCGATTTATTATTTCCTTAATGATTCTGCAATATTTTCTCAATTATATCGATAATTAATCTTGACTAAAAACTACAAAGAAAATTTTTTTTTCTAAAGTCTAAAATTACGTTTATAGAATCAATGGAATTGATTATAAAATTAATTTCTCTTTATCTGAAAGTTAATTTTATCAAGTTTGTGTCAACTCTTTGGTGTATATATAATATTTCAGTCTTGATGCAAACTTTAGCACGAGTACAAACTGCAAACACGTTAGTTTACAAATGAACGGTTCACGGTCAAGTTGCACTCGATTAATTGCACGTGAAAATTATAAATAAGCACAGAAAAAGTAATTAAAATCTTTTTTAAAGTGACAAAAATAGAATTTATCGAGATAGACAAATTTTCTTTCCAAGTAATGAGAATTTTCATTTTTCTTTTCAATTTGATTTCTCAATTTTTGCACTCAGAGAATAATAAATTTAATATTTAAATGAAATTTATTAATTTCAGTATTTAAAGTATTAAAATAATTTCCGTCTTTTAAATTATAAAATTACTTTCAATATTTAAATTGAAAAATTAATTTCATTATTTAAATTAAAAGCTTAATTTTAATATTTAAATTTAAAAAATTAATTTTCAAATTTAGAATTTTATTTAGAATTCGAAATTTGCAATTTAAAAAAAATTAAAATTATAATCAAACTGATGAGATTTCATAAATCTGTGGTTGATAATGATTAACAGGAAAGTTTCGGTGGAGAAAAAAAAGTGATAGTGTTATCAAAATATTGTAAGTTTTCTAATATAAAATAAAAATTAATTTCGTTGATTCACATTTAAAAGCGTCTTTATCAGTTATATACTTAATTAGAAAATTATAATATTCACTGTGTGATTTTATCGTCTTCATTTCAAACAATTCAGAAAATTTTCTAAACAAATCAAAGCAAAAGTTTCCTCGAAAGGAAATAAATAAACAAGACTGAAAATTAAAATACGCAATAACAGTGCTAAAAATGTTTATTAATTAAAAATTCATTTATTAGAAAATGATCAAGTAAAAAAGAATATAAAAAAATAATTATCATAAGTCGCAGCAAAGAAAAAAAAAATTACAATGATTTTGAAAAAAACTTTACCGTTAACAATTATTTTTTTCTTAGCTCACATTGTTGTTGGAGGTAAGTTCTGACTATTGTTATTTATTTGTTTAGAATTTAATGAAAGCATTGAAATTTTTTTTTATTGAAATGGTAATGAATTCAAAAATTTAGAAATTACAAAAAAAAATACCTAATACCTACTGCAATTAATAATTGAAAATTTCCAAAAATAATACCAATTTTTATTGAATTTCCATAAATAATAATACAAATTTTTATTTAAATTAATTTCTAAAAGAAATAGAAATTTTTTTATTTTATTTCCAAAAATAACATGAATTTTTCTTTAATTTTCAAAAATAATACCAATTTTAGTTTAATTTAATTTCTAAAAATAATACAAAATTTTTATTTTTATTCAATTTCCAAAAAAAAAGAAATGAATATTCATTAAATTTCTAAAAATAATAATTTTTATTCAATTAATATTTCAACCATTAAACTCAACCGGTTTTATTACTCTTTTTTTCTTGAAATTTATTTATTTCGTATTTTCATTTTATTTTATTTTATTCAATTTGCATCTGTTGAATATACTTTATAACTGGTTTTTATAATTACTTTCGAGGATTTAAAGATGCTTTCAATAGTTAAAAAACAGCATTTTTGTAAATTGTAGCAATTTTTCCAAAAAGAAATTTTTAATTTCGCATTTAATTAATTTTGGAAAAAATTATTAACTTTTTTTTATATAATATAAGAAAGGACAGAGAGTGGTTTCTTTTGTTCAGAAATAATCATGTTTCCTGTAGAAGAATCCTGTCAAACATCATCGGGAAAGACTGGAATTTGCATTAATTTAAATAAATGTGATGCCTTATTGGACACTGTAAAAAGAGATGGACTCACATCACAATCAACTTTACAACAATTGCATCGATCAATGTGTGGTTTTGAAGGAAAAATTCCTAAAGTTTGCTGTGAAAGTCAGGTAATGTTTTTTTTAAATAGATTTTTTTATTTAATAAATTTACAATTATAATGTTATAAGAAAATTTTTTTTGTTCGAAAAATTTACAGAATTAAATTCGATGACGTTAATTAAAAAATTTATTGCATTCGACGATGTTATTTTAAACAATTAAATTCAGTGACGTTATTTAAATAATTAAATTCAGTGACGTTATTTAAATAATTTAATTCGATGACGTTATTTAAAGATTTTAATTATTAATTCAGGACTCGAACCAGTGAAAGTATTTAAAAATACGGATTAATTCTTCTTTAAATCGACTTTTTAAAAAAAATTAATTTCAAAATTCAATTATTTCTAAAAGTTCGAGCCCTGTTAATTTAATAAATATTAATTAATTAATAAAACAATTCGTAAAATAATTAAAATTAACAATTAAAATTATTAAAATTATTCAACAAGAGCAACTGAAATATTTGCGTAGAAAATAATGAAAATTAACAATTATTAAAATTTGTAATAACAATAAAAGAAAAAATTTTTCGTTTTTAACTATGCATTAAATTACACGATTAATGTGCCAGTAATTAATTATAATTTTATTAATTAACATTTTACTTGTAAAGTTTGTAAGTTTTTTTTTATTTAATAATTGTAAAGAATTATTCTAATTTATAATTGAATATCTAAATCAATTTTTAAGTAATAATAAGTAATTAAACATTCAGTTAAAAATAAGATCAAATTTTTATCGAAGTTTTTGAGTTATTTTTAATTATTAAATTTTTAAATTGAAATAATTCCTTTTGGTTTAATTGTAAATTTTTTTTTTACAGGAAACGATAGCAGTAGAGCAGCCGAACAGAGTGGCGGAGGTACCAATAATGATACCAGATCCACCGAACGTGACGCAGCATCCAAATTTGAAATTATTGGATTTAGATTTATGTGGACCAATAACAGAACAAAAAATTGTCCGCGGCAATCGAACGGGAGTTTTGCAATATCCATGGATGGCATTAGTTGCTTATAAAATTGGCGATAACCCACCAGAATTTCGTTGCGGTGGTACAGTTATTAATAAACGTTACATTCTCACAGCAGCTCATTGTTTAACTGATCTTCCAAGCGGTTGGTACATTTTTTTTTTACAATTTGAATATTTAAATTAATTACTAATTTGATTTACAATATTTCAATATTTAAATTGTTTCCTAATTAGATTTACAATTTGAATTTAAATACCATTTAAATTAAAATTATTTTCTGACTACATTTACTAATTAAAAAAATATTTATTAATAATTTTAGAAAACAATTATTGACGGTTTAGTAATAAATATCGTTTTCAGGCTTCAATGTAATTGGAGCGAGGGTGGGAGATCATGACACGAGCAAGGAGAGAGATTGCGATGTCGATAAATATGGAATGGAAATTGTTTGTGCCGAAAGATATCAGGATTTTGGCATGGAGAGCAGTCACATTCATCCGGAATATAAAAAGGCAAAATTACAAAATGATGTTGCCTTGATAAGACTCGATAATGATATTGACTTTCGACCCGCGAACGCAAAGCCAATTTGTTTACCACTCAGTCCAGCGACAAAAATTACACAAAAAAAGGTTAATTAATGTTTCAATTCAAATTTTCTAAATTTAATTTTTGAAAGAGAGTTTTTCAAAAGAAATTTTGGAAAAAATTATTTTCGTAAAAAGTTATTTAAATTTAAATTTAAACATTTTTTGGAAAAACATTCTTGAAATTAAAATTTAAAGGTAAATAGTTAAATTGTTTACATTAAAATTAAAATATTTTCGAAAAGAAATTTCCAATAAATTAGATAATAATATTGGAAATTTTTTTTTTTTTAAATTTGAAACGTAATTTTTGAAAAAAGAATTCTTTAAAAATTTCCAGGTAACGGTTACTGGATGGGGAATCACGGAAAATAGAACAACAAGTGAAGTATTGCTTCATGTGAAATTAAGTGTCGTGCCAGTGGAGAAATGTGCGGAAAATTATAAAAGTTTTGCACAAATTAATTATAAGCAAATGTGTGCAGGCGGAAAAGATGGAATGGATTCGTGTCTTGGCGATAGTGGAGGACCACTTCAAAGTGCCACATTGTATAATGAAAAAGACGCTCGATTTGTACAATTTGGTATTGTTAGTTTTGGTCTGAAAATTTGTGGCGTCGAAGGGTATCCCGGTGTTTATACACGAGTCGATTATTACATGGATTGGATTCTCACCACCATGAGGGACTGATTTTTATCAAAAATTTCCGCATTTTTATATATATAAATCTTCATTCTACCAGAAAATTACGAAAAAAATTCATTTTTTAGAAATTTCCACAACAATTTTTACAAAATATATTTAACTTCGTTTAATTAAATTTCTTTTTTTTGGTAGAAATTTCTCGATTTTATTCTTCTACTTTTATTTTTTACTATCAACTTTTAGTTTCTATTTTTCTATTTTAATTTCCTGTTATTAATTTTGGCTTTTAATTTTTAGTTTTGTTTTATTTTAGATTTTTTGTTATTAATTTTCACTTTCAATTTCTATTTTCGTTCTATTTTCAATTTTTCTTCTTATTTTTTTGCTTTTAATTTATATTTTTGTTCTATTTTCATTTACTGTTATTAATTTTCTATTTTAATTTTAATTTTTGTTTTATTTCCGATTTTTCGTTATTAATTTTCGCCTTCAATTTCTATTTTCGTTATATTTTCAATTTTTCTTCTAAATTTTCGCTTTTAATTTTTATTTTTGTTCTACTTTCAATTTTCTATTATTAATTTTCGCTTTTAATTTACATTTTTATTCTATTTTTGATTTTATTTTATTCATATTCACTTGTAATTTCTAGTTTTGTTCTATTTTTAATTTTATTACTTTTTTTACTTTTTATTTAATTTAATTTTAATTTTAATTTATATTGTTGTATAGAAAACAGTTTTTTTTTACAGAAAACTTTCTTTTGGATAGAAAACAGTTTTTTTTTCGTACAGAAAACTTTCTTTTTGATAGAAAACAGTTTTTTTGTACAGAAAACTTTTTTTTGATAGAAAACAGTTTTTTTTTTGGCTAAAAAATTATTATCATTTGTAAAAAGCTGATTAATAATTTCGGTGAAAATTTTTTACACGACTTCTAAAAATTCTACGAGTAATTTATGTTCCAGGGTAATTATTGGAAAAAAAAGAAGAAAGAATTTTCTAATTTTTCGAGTATTTAGACGATTTATAACTCAACTGATTGCACATTTCTCGTATTTGTGGAAATACGATACTTTTTCGAAATTTCTTCTTCAGAATATTTTCTGAAGTTATTTATTATACTTTTCACTAAAATCGAATTTTATAAAATATACTCTTAAAATATGCTTATTAATTAATTCTTACTAACTAATTGTTTATAGTAACTTATTGCTAGCTTTTTACTGAAATGTAAGAAGCTTATTATTAATTTCGATATAATAATGATTTTTTGATTTTAATTTTTTTCCCAAATATTAATTAAATTTATTCAATTCTTTTTAAAATTGTTTCTAATCTTTTTAAATCTTTTTTTTAATTTCTATCCAAGAAGAAGAATTAAAAAGAAATTAATAAGAATTAAAAAGAATTCTAAAAGATAATTTAATATTTAGGAAAGTAGATCAATCAATCTTTAAATTTTTTATCCCTGATATTCTCCATTTGTTATTGTATCTATTTTTTTTTACTTTTATTACGCAAAATGAGCAAATAAAAAGTTTAAATGTCTCCATGAATTTAAATTCTTTTCGATTGACTTTGGCGAAGTTCACAGTTGAAGAAAAAATATTTAGAACTTTAAATATATTTTTCCATAAAAAAAATTGTTCTTGTCAATAATTTAAAAAAGAAAGATTCGTGAACTAATTTTATTCTATTCGTCAAGAAATATATTTTTTACCCTCAATCGTTTAACTTCACCTACGTTTCGATTGAATTCAAAAAATTGAATTCTCTAGAAAAAGAATTCTTGGTTTTTGAAAAATTATTCTAAATTAATGAGCGTAGAATAATAATTAGCGTAGAATAATAATTCGTAGAATAATAATTGGTAGAAATAAAAATTTACTGTTTTTATAATTTGTCATTATCGACATTAGCTGAACTGTGATATTCACTGACTTGAGAATTGATGGAAAATCGTCCACTATTTGAACCACGATCCACAATAAGTTGAGCGGTCTCGTTTATTGAGACCTTAAGGGGTCCTCGCTCGTTTTTCTTTTTATTGGAAGCTTCGGATTTTCCAGTTGAAACTTCAGACTTTTTTGACTCGGAAGACTTGAATGATGGTGTCAGGGAGACCAGTGTCCCTGAGGAACTCGTTAACGAGTCTGAATTCGATCTCGATCCACTGCCACCGCTTATGTAAGAATCAACACTACTCGGTCTTTGTCGTCTCTTCAATTTTATTTTCTTCGTATGAAATGCTTCCGTCATGTCGCTCTTCGACTGTAATTGTAAAGACTGAAAACTCTGTAAATCATTTTTCGCAGCTTCATTTAGCCGAATTATACAATTATTTTACACAAATTCTTATCTAGATAATTAATTTGTAGAAAATTAACTACAGTAGAACCTCGATTATCCGAGGTAATGTGGGGAAGAGGTACCTCGGATAATCGAAAACTCGGATAACACGGAACCAATGAAAATTTCAAAATTTTAAATTATTTTTCATGTGTTTAAAGTGTTAGAATAATATTAAATGACAAAAATTGACGAAATTTTAAATGCAATGATCACAAATAGTGGTTTTGTAAAATTTATTTTCCAAATTTAGTCGCTCGATCCGTTTTATCCGAGTTATTCCGCATTATCCGAGCATGTTTAGTGCCTCGGATAATCCGGAATCTCGGATAATCGAGGCTCGAATAACCGAGGTTCTACTGTATATAGAAAATTAAATATTGAAAATTAAATATTGAAAATTAAATATTAAAAATTAAATATAGAAAATTAAATATTGAAAATTAAATATTGAAAATTAAATACAGAAAATTAAATATAGTAAATTAAATATACAAAATTAAATATAAAAAATTAAATATACAAAATTAGTTATACAAAATTAATTAGAGAAATTATTTTTCGCTTAATTTACACAATAGGAAAATTACACATTTACCTGAGAATGTCGCTCGAAAAGGGTTGGAATTCGTGTCACTCGACTCAGCATCATTTCCATTTGAATTCGATGACGCTCGGCTTGCTCTCGAGCTTCGTCCTGTCGAAGATGAAACCTGAAATCCAAGTCCCTGGCGTGCTCGTGTCTTAAAAGGATAAAGAAAAAGTTTTAATTACAAGTTAAGTTCACTTTTAATTAATTTTTATACAAATTTATTTTCCACCTGGCAGCTGATCGCAACGCTTTCCAAGCTGGTTTTTGGCCAATGAGAGACTCTCTAATTCTTATGAACTCCTCCCGACGTTTTTCATCCAATTTTTCTTGAATTTCTCGTTCCATTTTCTCACTACAATTATTAATAATTTTAGCAAGCTAAATTGAAAGGATCAATTATTTTTTTAATTTATAGAAAGAATTCAATTATTTTTTATATTTTAATAAAATTGCTTTGAATGAATTAAATTATTTAAAAAGGAATTGTAATGAAATTCTGAGAATTTAATTATTTTCTAAAAATTTTATTCGCGCGTAATATTTGTTAGTTTATAATTAATTACCGAGAAGCTTGACATCTCAGGACGGCCGCCAAATTATTTCCCCTAATCGGTAGAGCAGCAAGAGCAGATTTCGATCTTATTAATTGCAATGAAGAGTCATTGTAAATTCTCGACGATTCTCGACTCTCGCAATTTTTTTCATTTGCCGATTCTTTCGCGGTACTGCATTGAGAATGAAGAGAAGTTGATCTGAGACGTTCTCTTCTTGCCATGGACGGTGGCAAATTTGATGATTTCATCAATTCTGAAGCTCTCATTTTTTTCTGAATGGATCTAAAAAAAAGATTCTATAAAGCTAAATATAAAAATTTAGAAGAAAAAAATGAAAATTGTATTATTATTTGAGAAATCAGTTTTTTAAATTGTAAATTCCGTCTATTACCTGTAGTAATCATCTTCCAGCATTCGATCATAAATGTCAGTGTTGAATAAATTCTTTGGAACTGGTTTTGCTTTAAATCGAGATGAATTGCAACGTATTTTTTTCCCACAAAGTTCGGGACTCGATCTCGAAAGTGCTTTCCAAGCTCTCTTTTCACACTCCAATTTAAATGGTCTCACTTGGGAGAGTAAATTCAACATGCTCTCCTCTCTCACCAATCGACTCCTAAAATTTTAATTCGATTATAAAAAAAAACTCTTTACAGAAAATATACTATTTTCAAAAATTTTATGAAATTAATTTTTCTCAAAAAGCTTAATAGAAATTTTTAAAAATTATTTCAAGTTTTTATTTTCTAAAATTTTTGTAATTTTGTAATAAATAAAATATTTACCTCTCTTCTTTGGCTGCGACAAGTTTATCGTAAAGTGGTATTTTCGATGTCAATGGAATGGGTCTAGTTCGTCGTTTTTTCTTTTTTGCATCTGGATAAATTCGTGGTTCACTTTCCACTTCTACCAAATTCATGTACTTTTCAGCCTCCTCTCTAGAAATTTAATTAATTAATTAGAATACATATAATTTTTGTTTTTTCTAAAATTATCGAAATTAAAAATCACCTCAGTGTGAAATTAAATGGTTTCGGTACAGTTGGATGCCATCTTTCCGGACTATGAGGTGGCAAACTTTTTGTCTCCAAACTATTTTCATTGTCACTTTCCACACTATCGGGACTTTTCGATTCACTCTCAATACTCCAGGATTTATTTTCCGAATGGAGTTTCGAATTGTGTATCGTCTTCGCCGACTTTGTTTTATCCTTCCCCCTGTTTAAATTATTTAATCAATTAATTAAATTATAAATAGAAATTTCGCTTCTAAATTTATAGATTTTATTTATTTCATTATTTATTTTTTCAAATTAAATAGAAAACTGTATTCTAAATTTAAATTCTAAATTTAATTCGTTTAAATAATTGAATTATATTTATTATTTTGAATTTAATATTTAATTTAATTTAATATTGTTTTCAATTGAATACCGATAAGTGAGAAGATCCTGATCCTCGGCCAATCTGTCAAATGTTCCGGTAGCATAAAGAATCGGACTGTTTGTTCTCGACTCTTCAAAATTACATTTTCTTCCCTTTAATTTTAAATCATTGTTGTTATCGTTACACCATTCTTTTGTTTTATTATTGCACCTTTGACTTTGCGAATCGGCAGATATTTCACGATTTATAATATTTTCCGTCTCATCTTGATCGAGACAATTTTGTAAATTCTTCAACAATATTCTTTGCTTTCTCTTGAGATAATCCAATTTCTGTTTAAATTGTTCGTTCGATAAATGATGCACGTCATTATAATCCGGTATACTCTCCATAAAATCCATAAAATTCTCCAATGTATCCCTTGGACTCGTAACATTCGAATTACTCGTGTCGAAATTAATTTTTTTACTTTTACTCGACGCATTGTATCTGTAATTAGAAAATAAAAATTTACTAAAATTAATTCTATGGAACTATGTTAATAAAAAAATGATATATTTTCTTCTTTTAGAAATTTGTTTTTATCAAACTTTTATCAAGCATTAAAGTTTAATAATAAATTTACTAAAATTAATTCCCTGACCTGTGGCAACCCTGAAATATTATTATCAAAATATAATTAACAAAATATAATTATAATTATCAAAATATAATTCTTAATGAATTATAATTATAACTATTATAATAATTAAAAAATTTACCTTTTTGTCTTATTTGTAACTCGAGGACGTTCATACAGTGGCGTTGGTTGCCTACTGTAAGGATCAACCGGAACTTTGACACAAGAATGAACAAATGAACTTCCTCTGTGTTCATTCATTTTTTTTTCTAATTAAAAACTGTCACCAAAATGTCAATAAAAAAAAATTCTTCGTTAAAGAAAAAAGCCGAGCTATTTCATTAGAAATTATGTCGGAAATCAATGTTCCTGATATTATATCGTATCCATGGTGACCATACACGACATTAAAATTAACATGATTAAAATAAGAACCTAAAATCAACAATAACATTAAATGCATTAAATAGATTCAACAGATTCAACATGAAAAAAAATGTAACCCATTCGAGCAAATTTATAATAATTTACAAATTTTTCAAGTAGAAAATTAAAATACAAACAAGGTAAGTGTATTTTTAACTCCCACGCGTATTGCAAACGTAAACAAAAAGTTTAAAAGTAAAAAAGTTTATAAATACCTTTCAATTACTCAACAAACAATTTTTGGAATTTAACTTCAAACATATAATACTTTTAGTGTTTTAGTATTTAGTACTTTTAATTATTTTACCCACTTCAATTATAATTTTTATAATAATATATGTAAATATTTGTAAAATGTTTAGATGTCAAAGTATTGCCTATCAACAGGCGTTCTCCTGCAAAAAGATCCACAACACATTTTGAGGTTAATATTTAATGTCATTAGGGAAAAATAAGTGTAAAAATTACTATTTATACTAATTTATGAAACAAACCATTTGCTATTAGTTATAATTAATTAAATATGTATATAATAAAAGGATTAATTCTTTGAAAAGTAGAGAGGGCATTTGAAATATATTGACAACGTCGTCTGCTGCACAAGCAAAATATATACAAAATCAAAAATGGCGGTATTCAGCGAAGCAATGTCATTTTCTCGGTGCATTTTTCCATTTTTATCACGAAATTATAAATTTACAACACCACAGTCCTGCACTAATGTTAGAAACATACATTCAACATTAAATGACAGTAGTGAAAATTACGATATAATTGTTACCGGAGGTGGTCTCGTGGGAACAACACTCGCCTGTGCTTTAGGTTAGTTTTTTTGCATTTAACAAAAAATGTGCAATATTTTCTATTAATGTAATTTATTTCTATTTATTTCTATTTCTATATTCATTTGTCAATTCTTCTTGTACCTATAAAGTGAAAGTTCAGTTTTGAAGCAAACTTAATATATAAAAAATCATAACCTCAAGATCCTCAAGATTTTTGCGTCTTATTTAAATTTTTATTTACCGAATTTATCATCTTTGAGCTATATATTAAAATAAGTAAATATATCTAATAGAAACGAACTATATTTTTGTATTATTCATTTTTTGTTATTTTCTCTAAACAAAAACAGATATTAAAAATAATAAAATTGCATTTTGATTTTAATAATTTAAAGGTTAAATTAAGGACGCAGATGCATTGTTAAAAATTACATAAATTGATTACGTCAGTATATTCTATTATTTATCTTAAAATCTGTATATTCTATTATCTTGAAATCTGTATATTCTATTATCTTGAAATCAGTATTTTCTATTATTTATCTTGAAATTGTTTACTAGAATATCAATTTTCAATTATTTGTCAATTTATTTTTCTTATGTGTATGGGTAATAATTATTTTACTTTTCTTCACAGCTAATAATAAATGTCTGAAGTCTAAAAGCATCTTATTACTGGAAGGTGGAAACAAACATGAATATACACCGAGTGAACAGTATTCAAATAGAGTTGTTGCATTAAATCAATTATCTAGAACATTATTATCAAGTATTGGAGCATGGAAGCACGTGAAGGAAGTTCGATATGCTCCTGTGAGAAAAATGCAGGTACAATAAATAAATTACAAGCTTCGTCACTCATCTACTGAAAACTATACTATTTACTACTTTTTTTTTTTTAAATTTGTGACACTAAAAGCTACTTTTTTTTTAAAGAATTTGTACTTCTTTAAATTCGCTAATAGTTGAAATCAAAAAATCATTCTTAAATTATTTTTAAGACAATAAATTCAATTATTTTCACAAATAATATTTTTCTTAGGAATTCAATGCAATTTTAATAAAATTTATCTAAATTAAATTATTTTTTAAAAGTTTGAATAAAATTCTTCACGAAAATTCAATTGCTTTTATAAATAAGAAAATTCTTTGCAAGAATTCAATTATTTTCATAAATAATAAAATTCTTCTTCGGAATTAAATTGCTCTTATAAATAAAAAAAAAATGTTTAGCAAGAAATCATTTAAAATATTTTAATTCCTGTGGAAAAATAAATATGTATTTAAATATTTATTTCTAAAAAATTATTCTAGTTTTGAATTTAATTGAGAAATTATGAAAGAAATTAGTCTTTTGAAAAATTTTAATTAAAATTTTTTTTGAAGATACATGTTTTTTGAAAGATGATTTTTTGTTGAATTTTTATTCCCGTGAGTAATTTAAAAAGATTAAATTAAATTTACAATTATTTGAAAATTTTATCAAATTTAATAAAAATATTATAAATTTTATATATTTTAAATAATTTTCTGCATAAAAAGGAATTTTTCTCTCAATCATTGGGAAGTTTACTAACGTCAGCATTTTTTTTAACTTTTTACATTTTCATTTAAAATAAAAATAAGTATATTTTAAGTATTTTAGAATTAAATGACCAAAGAAATTAAATGAATTTTTAGTTTTTAGAATTAATTATCATTTTCTGCTATTGTTTATTGAGATTAATTTTTTTTACCAGGTTTGGGACAGTTGTTCCGATGCAATGATAACATTCAACGAAGATTATCTTTCGGAAGAAATAGCCTACGTCGTGGAGAATGATTTACTTTTATACGCAGTGAATAAACAATTAGCTGAAAAAGAATCCGTGCGAGTCATTTACAACTCAAAAGTCGAGAACATCTCATTGCCCGAGACATCTGGTGATAGTTCTGTTGTTATTCTGCAAAACGGGGGAAATTTTTGCACTAAATTACTGGTGAGTTGAGAAAATTTTATTATTTCCAAAAAAAATACGTCAATATTTCAAATTTTGTCTCTATTTTATTTTTCATTTATTTTTATTTTTATTTTATTATTTATTTTATTTTTCTTTTTGTTTTATTTTATTATTTATTTTATATTTCTTTTTGTTTTATTTTATTTTTATTTCATTTTTATTTCGTTTTCAATACAAATGATTTTGAAGATTAAAATTTCCAAAAAATAGAAATATTCCTTTTTCAATAATTTATTTCCAGTGAGAATAAACAATTTTTTTTTAATTAGTTATCGATAGATCAATTTCCCTGGCAATATATTCAACTTTAGTTGTGAGTGAATCTAAACGCGAACTTATTGTCTGAGCGCATCTCTTCAATTCATTGGCAATTTCGCTCAATTGTCGATTACTGTCATTCACCGAATTACTACTATAAAGTCGATTTAATTTCCCATCACTCATTTCAATATCATTTGCACTTCTCGTCAAGGAAATTCCCGGTTTCTTAAATTTATTCCTTCGTTCACTCACCAATCGATAGACACTCTTTATTAAATCCCTTGGCAAACGATTTTCACGTGGATCATTTGGACGTATGTGAATTGCACAATGATGCGGTAAATGAAGTAACAAAGCACCCGAACGACACACCTTCACAATTTTCTTTGGCGCAAAATCCAAAAGTTTCGAGAATAATAAATTTTCCAAATGCGCCACTAATTGCGCTCTTCTAATTAGTCTATCCAATCCGGCGCATCTTCTCAATTCCTGAATATCAGAGACGGCGAGACCCATCATTAGATTTGTGAGGATTATCGTCACGAGAATGACAAATGCCAAAAGCATAAGATGCGCAGTTCCTGGATAGAGAATTCTTGCCTCCTCGTCGAAAAATACGTCTTCGAATTCTAGTTCACCGGACATCATGATTATGGTTTTTAAGAGACCGACGAGGGGATTTTTGAATGATTTGTAATTATCGTGAAGAACACTGAAACTCAATGAGAAGCCAATGATTAAACTCATGTAAGCGCCGAGAAATTTGAAGAAATTTAATGCCACTTGAGTGAACATTTGAACGTAGATACCGAACATGGGAAAACGACCAACGACCATCATTAATTCGACCCAAACGAGTAAAATACCAAGAGCCGCAATATGATGATGCCAAGCTTTTGAAACTTGACATAAAATAATTCCCGATGTTATGATAACACTCCATTGAAGGACATTTTCCCATCCTTTCGCATAACTACAAACGCCATGGGCCAATTGAAAGATTTCCTTGCAGGCCAAAATAATTGTGAACATAATCACTGGCCAGAAGAAAATATCGCTCATGTGCGTGAATTTCCAGAAGAATGTAAAGGCAATGTAACTGGTGAATGTGGCGACGAATATCGAATGAAAAATGAGACTGAAGAGAAAAAATTTTCTTATTCTCAACCATTTGAGATAGAGAAAACTCTCGCACAATGGATGTTTGAGAACGTGTCGTTGGCCAACTTCCACGAGGCAGAGCATCAGGTCCGTTTCGCCACGTCCACCAGGAACGAGGGCACGAAAATCGAGACGTAATTCACAATCGACGTCGCCTAATTCATGATCGTGGAGGGAAATTGCCTGATCTAATCTCGCGATAAATCGTGGAAGAATGTCGGGAGTTCGACGAATTATAAAACTCAGAGCTGATATTCCGCCTTTTGTTCGGGCCGTGACGTCGGCTGCCTTTGCAACCAGGAGCATCACTGTCGAGGAACTTTCGCTCAATGCTGCAATGTGCAATGGTGTGTAGCCGAATTTGTCCGCTTTGTTTATTTCCGCTCCGGCCTGAAATTAATTTATTCATTCAGCTTCGGATTAATAAATTAACAAATAAAAATTTAAAAACCAAGAGTAAAAAACAAACCAAGAGTAAAGAACCGATAAAAAAATAAAAAATCTAAATCCAAGAACCAAGAGTAAAAAGTAAAAAATACTTTCAAAATTATTTGTTGATAGTGAAAAATTTCCAACCTGTATGAGCATTTTGACCAGTTCACTTCCACGAATGGATTTGGCGACAGCGGCGTGCAGCGGAGTTCTCCCATCAACGTCTTCTTCATTAACGTTCGCTCCTCTGGAAATTAAAATCTCCATAGTCTCGGCAGATTGTGCCAGAGCTGCCAAATGCAATGGTGTTTGGCCCTTTGAATTTTTAGCATCGTGAGCCGCCTGATAGTCGAGGAGAAGTTTCGTACACTCCGCACTGCCTTCCTCTGCCGACAAATGTAGGGGCGTCGATCTTGCCGCTCCCATTTGAACACGAACATCGGCTCCGAAGCATAAAAGAAGATTCACGCATGTCGCTGATCCCAGACTCGCTGCCACGTGCAACGGAGTTTCCGTGTACACCTTCGAAAATGGAAAAATTTCTTTCTAGTTTCCGAATTTATTATCAAAAAGTGAACTAATTTCTATTTACCGAATATTGAAAAAATAGAAAAAAAGGAAAATTTTCTATTTACCGATTAAAAAATAGAAAAAAAAGAAAATTTTCTATTTTTCCGAATATTCAAATATAGAAAGAAAAGAAATTGGAAAAAATTCTAGTATTTTTCCGAATATTCAAAAAATAGGAAAAAAGAGAATGAAAAACTTTCTAATTTCCGAATATTCGAAAAAATAGAAAAATTACAATTTGTAACCAAAATATTGTCGTTGAATTTAGGGTGATTTGCATTTTTTCTTTCTATTGTATTTTTAATATTTCTTTTTTTTTAATATTAATCGTTGTATTGCAGAATTAAATTATCATTTCGTTATTTTCGTCTTTCTACCTGAGGATTATTCGGCGACGCCCCAGCTTTGAGAAGTGTTTCAACGCAATTGGAATTATTGCTGAGAACGGCGTAGTGCAGAGGACTTCTTCCCATAATTCCTGCATTGACATCAGCCCCGGCTTCTAGGAGAATTTTCACAGTTTCAACATCGCCGGAAGCTGCCGCACAATGCAACGACGTGCACGTTCTATGAAAATCCCATTCACTTGGATCTGCGCCGTATCTCAATAATTCTTGGACTATTTTCTCCGATCCGATACAAGCCGCAAGATGAAGTGACGTCCTGGAAAAATAATTATTTATCAAACGAAAATTTTAGTCTCGCAGACAATTTTTACCTTCCATCGTTGTCACGAAACGAAACTTCGGCGCCTTTTTCCAAAAGTAATTTCACCAGTTCTATTTGTCCCAACCATGTCGATACCAAGAGACAGGTATTTGGCCATTTCGATAGTAATTCTTCTGGAGTTGCCGTTGCCGCCGATTCATTTTCGGCCGCTATTGACGCTTTTCTTATTCCACTAGGAAAGAAAAAAAAATATTTTTTGCCTCTAAGGTCGAGAGTGTCGCATATTTATTTTATTACGTTTGAAAATAATTGATAGAAATTTTGTAATTTCAGAAAAACGAATTTTGTGCAGTGGAAAAAATAATCTCACCCATTGGCAAATCGAGGAATAAGCAGCATTTGATTTTTCACTTTTGTCTCGGAAAAATCGAGTTTTTGTGTTTCTTCGAGAATCTTTTCCAATTGCTCTCCATTGAGTGTCGATAGTTGTGAAAGAGCAATTTCCCCAGCTGGCAGATCCGATATGGCACGAATGACATCATCTTCCCGCCAGACTTGATGCTGATACATCTGCCTATGATTTGGACGTGCACCCGATTTTGAACTATTTTCTGAGGAAATACTTCCCGATTCCAAATCGTCCATCCAAATTTCTTCATTCTCCTCCTGATTCAAATAGAATTCAGTTCAATTTAATTTATTTTCGCCTTCTATTTGGAATATAATCGGTAAAAAGTCTCGATTTTCTAAATTACTCCTAAATTTCTCTACTTTTTCGCCTTTGAAAATAAATCGGCAAAAAGTCTCGATTCTCTAAATTATTCCTAAATTTCTCCACTTTTTCACTGACTGTTTGGAATAATCGGTAAAAAAGTCTCGATTTTCTAAATTATTCCCAAATTTTCCTTTTTGCCTACAATTTGGAATAATGCCAAAAAAAAAATTCGATTTTCTATAAATTATTCAAAATTAATTTATTTACATTTTTCGCCTAATGTTTGGAATAATCGTTAAAAAGTATTGATATAGATTTCTAAAAATTTCTCGTAAAAGAGAAGAAAACAAAAATGTTAATTAATGAGACAAAGATACTTACCATCGAAGGTGTGGGTGTTATTTATGAGTGATAATTTGTAAGCAGTAGTAGTAATGTATCATCTCCTTAATGTTGAATGCTCTAAAATTAATTCCCCGCATTTTAGAATCTTAGCGAAAGAGCATCCAGCATATGTTCACTGATGTTTATAAAACAAATTTGAAATTATATATTTAGCTCATATTCTCGACACAACATTCCATTACTAATTTCACTCGAAAGAAAAATGATGAATTTCATCAAATTAAATCCATTTTATAATTTATTTGGAGAAAATTATTTTACATTTGAAAAACGAAGTGAGGGAATTTTTTTTTCTCGATTTAAATTTCGCTATCAATTTTTCAACTGATAATAGCAAATATCCGTTCAGGAAGTTCATCTATGAATCTCATCTTTCGTTAGTTGCATCAATTTAATAAATTGTATTCAGTCATTTCGAATTTTCAATTTTTAACAATTAATATTTTTTATTTTTATTATTTTATTTTATTATTTTTCCATTTATTATTATTTTGTAAATTAAAAAATTATATTTTAAAATCTAAGCTTCAAATATTTTCAACAGTTTTTATAAAATTCTAAAGAAAAAATCATTATTTTTTATACGTTTCAATAACATTTTTCGATTAAATACAATTATTTTCAAAATTTTTAATAACATTCTTTTAAAAAATTTAATTATTTTCAGAAATTGTGATAAAAATTATATTGAATTAAATTATTTTTTATACAACTTTTAATGAAATTTGTCGAAAGAATGCAATTATTTTTAAAAATATTACAATTATTTTCAACAGATTTTATAAAATTCTTAATAAAAATTAATTATCTTTTTATTTTAATAATATTTTTCGATTGAATTCAATTATTTTCAAAATTTCGAATAAAATTCTTTGTAATAATCCAATTTATTTTCAAAAATTCTGAAAAAATTCGACGAAACAATTAAATTATTTTTATAAATTGTAAAATTCTTTCCAAAAATTCAATTATTTTTATAAAATTGTAATAAAATTTTTCTAAAAAATTCAATTATTCTCAAAAGTTTTTTTTTATAAAATTCTTTGTAAATTTCAATTATTTTTCAAAACTGTCAGTGAAAATTATTTTTAAAAATTGTATTATTTTTACGAAATTTAAAGAAATTCTTCAAAAAAATCCAATTACTTTCAAAATTTTCAATAAAAATTTTTTTAAAAAGCAACATAATTTTGAAAATAATTGAATATTAAAAAAAGAATTTTTTGTACTTCTTAAAATAAACGTGTCTGCTAATAATTACAATTAAAAATTTTATTGAATTTTATTAAAATTATATTGAAAAATAAGGAGTTCTTACAAAAAATTTTATGAAAAACTTTGAAAATAATTTAGTTCCTTCGAAGATTTTTACTATTTATAAAATTAATTGAATTCTTCTAAAGAATTTTATTATTCATGAAAAAAATTAAATTCTTGCTAAGAATTTTATTAAAATATTGAAAAAAATTTAATTCTTTTGTAGATTTTGACTATTTTTAGAGATAATTGACTCGTTTCGTAAAATTTATTAAAATTTTAGAAAAAATTGAAGTCTTTCGAAAAATGTTATTAAAAATTTAAAAAAAAAATTGCAAAAAATTTTACTAATTACAAAAATAATTGAATTCTTGCGAAGAATTTTATTATTTATAAAAATAATTGAATTAATTCGAAGAATTTATTAAAATTTTTGAAAGTTTTATTAAAAATTTAAAAAAAATAATTGAATTGATTCGTAGAATTTATTAACATTTTTGAAAAAGTTTTATTAAAAATTAAAAAAAATAATTAAGACCTTTCTTGAAATTATAAAATTTTATAGAAATTAATTGAATTTTTGAGAAAAATTTTATTAAAATTTTTGAAAATAATAAACAGTAATAATTAATATTAGGATATATTTAATAAGTGAATTTTAAATTTTGAATCTAAAATTATTTAAAGATTTATATTGAAATTTTTGAATTTGTAAAGATGAAATTTAGAAATTTATAATTACTATTTGTCATCAGAAAAGAATAACGAACACCAAAATAACGAATAGTTTTAAAAAGTATTTTTTTTTCTCAAAAAAGCAGAAATTCGCTCTCAAATTTTTTATCAAATATTTTCAAGTGAAAAATAATTTTTTCATCCAATCAAAAAAAAAGTCACGTGTCTTGAAAAATTACTCACCATTTTGCTAATAATTTTTTTTTATTTTGAATTTCCATAAATTTTGTAAAAGAGAGAAATGAGTTTTTTCCGAAATATAAATTTTAATTCCACTTTATTGTACATTGAGCGTTTCAGCTTTAAATTATGTGAGATGTGTGATTTTAAAGAAGAAAGAGAGTGAGAGAGGAAGAAGAGGATTAAAAGAAACTGATCTCTTTATAAAATAAGCTCAGTTACGAGACTACACTCTGGAATACACTCGAAAACCCTCTGGAAGTATACTAAAGTTATTTCAAGACTTTGTAATGCAATCTCTTTTCTCAATTCTCAATACTCCCACCACGTGTGCAATATCTTCCAATTTTATGATTGAATTCACAGAGGCAAAATCGTTTCTCCCCTTGCGTAAATCAAAAATATTTACGGCACACTTATATTATCATAACATACCACAGAAATGCAATATTTATTCGCATAACTCAAAATCATTTGAAATCTTTAAAATAATTAGAAAATACAAAATTTTCTTTGGCAAAATTTGAAAATTCATTTTATGAATTTTTATTATTTGGTTAATTTTTTTTTTTCTTTTTTCTTTGTAGATCGGCGCCGATGGAATAAATTCACGAGTTCGACAAGCGATGGGAGTTCAACACGTTAAATGGAGTTACAATCAAATGGGAATTGTCGGTACGGTGGAATTATCGGAGGTTTGTGTTTGAAAATTAAAAGAATATTTTTTTTTCTTCAATAAAATAAATTCTTGAAATTTTTTCTTATTTTTTCAGCCCACTGAAAATATTGTTGCGTGGCAACGATTTCTTCCCACTGGACCAATCGCTTTATTGCCAGTGAGTTTTTTTTTCCTACTTCGCTAATAATTTCAAAGGAAAAGGAGAAAATTCAATTTATTTTCAATACAATTTCAATAAAATTCCTTGAAAAAATTCAATTATTATTGAAAATTTTTGATAAAATTCTTAAGAATTTAATTTTTTTTCAGTACAATTTTTTTTACAATTCTTCAAATATTTTCAGTACGATTTTAAATTGAATTTATCGAAAGAATTTAAATTTTCTTCAAAATAATTGAATTTGTATTTTTTTTTAAATTAAATATTGAATTTGTATCTTTTTTAATTGAATATTTGATTTAATATTTTTTTTAATATCGTAATTGTAACTGTAAATACTGTAATTGTTGAAAAAAAATTAAAATAATTGAAATGAAAATGATTTTTTTTTCAGTTAACAAAAACGTTGAGCTCATTAGTGTGGTCAACATCAACGGAGGAGGCGAAGAAACTCTTGAAATTATCTGACGAGGCGTTTGTTGATAATTTGAATGAAGCACTCTGGAAAGTTTATCCAAAAGATGGAACGGTTGAAAGTGGAATGAAAGCTTTACAGCAAATTCTTAAAAATCTTCAATTAGAAACTGGAGTATCTAGACAATTACAACCTTCAATTTCTGGAATCATCGAGGAATCAAGAGCGGCGTTTCCATTAGGTTTTGCACATTCTGTTTATTATGTGAAACCGGGAGTTGCCTTAGTGGGGTAAGTAAACTCTCAAAATAGAGTCATTTCATAAAAGCTGAAAAAAAGTACATCTTCGAATGAAGAGAAAAAAAACAATCAAGCAATCTGGTTTTTAAGTGCGCTTTATCTGGTTCGTTAACCAACAGAATTTATTTCAATAGAAGGAATAAAATTTAGAAGAATAAATTAATAGAAAATTAGAAATTTTTAATTAAATTTAAATTTATTGAATTAGTATAAATTTCAATTTGATTACAAATTTTAATTTGGACACGAATTTTAATTTAATTGACAATTTTTAATTTGATGACGAATTTTTATTTAATTGCCAATTTTTAATTTGATGACGAATTTCAATTTAACTGACAATTTTTAATTTGATTTCAAATTAGGTATTTTCTTATTAATTATTTGGTATTATTATTAATAGGGTAAGTGTACCAATTGCCGAGGGTGTTCCATTTGTCGATGTTACCATGGTAATAACCAAAAAATATTGTCTAAAATGTCTCATTTGTTTGTTTATATAATATTAATATATTTTTTTTACATTTATAACGCATAAAAAAATTAATATTTATTATTTTTTTTCATTTACAATGTGCTACATTGTTTAAATAAAATTCAAAGTTTGTTTACTCGACAACAGGAACCATCCTCGACAATTGGTACGTTTACCTAGTATTTATTATTAAAATTTTTTAATTATTTTTTTTTTGGAAAAAATGAAAAGTAGAATAATAATAAATTTCTCCTGAGGGAAAATAACATTTTTTGAAAAATCTTTCAGAGATGCTGCGCACAGAGTGCATCCTTTAGGTGGTCAAGGATTAAATTTAGGTTTAGGAGATGTTATGGTATTAGTTCAAATGTTGGCTGACGCTACGAAAAATGGAGCCCTTCCGGGTGACATGACCTATTTGAAAAAATACGAAACCGCTCGTCAGAGGCATAATGTTCCAACCATGTTGGCAATGGACGCACTTCATAGATTATATAAAGGAACCGCTGCTCCAATTGTCCTTGCTCGAAGTTTAGGACTTCAACTCACAAATGCAATTCCTCCTTTAAAGGTAATAAACAATATTGACAATACTCCTAAGGAAATATTATTTTTTTTTTTATAAAGAAAGGTATGTATTTCAATAATACATAATTTCTGTATAAATTTTTCACAAATTTTCTCCTAAAAGAGAATTTATAAATTTTTCCCCCCTCAATTTTAGAAATAGCACTTCATGCAACACAATAATTCACGTCCATGAAGAAAAATCTAATTTATTCAAGAAGCAAAATATTTGGTTTAAGAGGAATAAATGTAAGAAATTATTTAATATAAATAAAGTAAATTTGTTTAGAGAAAAGAAAACAAATCATTTGGTTTAAGAGAATATTTGACGAAACAAATTATTTGCTTCAAGAAAAAATTTGTTTAAAAAACTATTTGGTTTGAAATTGTTATAAATTGTTAAAAATTGTTTTAAAAAAATTAAAAAGAGCATAAAAATTACTCCAAAAAAAATATTACTTAAAAAATAAATGTATTTTCCTTAAGAACTACAAAAAAAATTAAGAAACCAAATTATTTGGTTTAGAATAGAATTCATAGAATAAAATTATTTTTCTAAAAAACATTCCTTTTAAAATTTAATTATTAATTGACAGTATAAAATTATTTTTCTTTATTTCAGAGAGCAATTTTTCGTCACGCATCAGACGATGATAATTTGTGTTAATAAAATTGAAACAAAAAAAAATTCCACAACACATTTTTGGCATTAAAAATGTCAATTATTTCACGGTGCAAGAAGATATTAATATCAATTTAATATTTCTAATGAGAAAATATCCTATTGATATTTATTAAAAGATTTATTTGTAAACATCCAAAAAGAGTATGTGATCTAAGTTAATTCATTGTATATAAAAATTTATTTATTCGAACTTCGGTATTTTCACTTTCTGAAAATGTATTTCGATTTTCCAATAAATCATTAGTATTAAAAATTTTATTTCTAATGTGTAGAAAATATTTTTCCTTTTATAGGAAATTTTTCCCAAAATCCAAACTAACTTTTTTTAATAAATTTTCTTTATCAATATTTTCAATTTTTAAATTAATGAAACCTATTGAAAATAATTGAATTCCTGAGAAGAATTTTATTATTTATAAAAATAATTGATTTGTTTCGAAGAATTTATTATAATTTTAGAAAATAATTGAATTCTTTTGAAAAGAATTTTATTATTTATAAAAATAATTGAATTGTTTCGAGGGATTTAATAAAATTTTAGACAATAATTTAATTCTTTTGAAAATTTTCAAGCGAATTAAAAAAAATTCAATTCTTTCGTGAAATTTTATTGAAAATAATATTAATACTAAAACAGAAAATAAGATAATAAAAGAAAAATAATACATAAGAAATGAATAATATCTAAATAAATAAATAAATAAAAGTAAACAAATAAATAAAACAATAAAAAAATAAATAATAATAATAATAAATAGATAAAATTATAGAAGAAAAATAATAAATGAATAATAAATAAATAAAACAATAAATGTAAAATAAAAAATAACAATAAATAAAAAACTAAATAATAAAAATGAAAAAAAAAATCATTTCGGTAGCTAATTTTGAAATTCGTGGGCAATTTGCCACTGTTGCCAACTGACATTTATTCATTTGTTTTGTTGTTCAACGACATAACCTAAAAATTTCTCAAAATCAAGTTCAAGACTTGAAAAAAAGAAAAAAAAAAGTTTACAATTTTGTTAATTTTTACGCAAAAATATTAATATTGTCGATTTCTCAAGTATCTAGAGAGATGAAACAATAATTTCCGAATATTGCCAACTATTTAAATTAAGAAAACAAAGGGAAATAAATTACAAAAATGTTTGCTCCAAAATTGTATTCCCGAATAATTAATTCTGCGGTTCGTTGTCAAGTGAGAGGAATTCAATCTAATGATTCGCTTTTAGATGAAATTACCGAGGTGAGAAATAGAAATCCAAGAAATTTAGAATTTTTAACAATTGGTAACAAACCGAAGGGATATTGGCTCGAAAAGGATCAACGTTCTTTTTGGCACAGGTAAGATTTTTTTAGGTTATTTTTTTTTACTTTTTGAGATTATTATTAATATTATAAATCTGTTAATATAAATTTTATTTTAACTGTTTTTCCTTTCAGACCGGTGTTTAAAAAAACTACTCGGTATGTTAGTTTAGAGCTCCATCATTTCGAAAATGGAAAAATTATTTCCGTCTCGACGAATGATTATTCATTGAAAAGACAGCTTCGAAGGTTTGTGACATTTTTTTGATTTACCATTTTTATTTCACTTGGACTATATTTATATTTTAGTAATAATTGAAAATTTATATTTAATGCCTGAAAGTTCCAAAAAATGTTAAAAATTAAAAGACAAATATTAATTCTTCAGGCCCTGCGACACTGCAGCTTATTTAGCTTTAGCCGAAGTGTTCGCGGAACGTTGCCTCGAAAGTGGAATAACAACAATGGCAACAATAACAAATGAAAACGAAAACGAAAAATTAACAAAGTTAATAGAGAAATTAGAAAGTTGTGGTCTCATTCTTGCGGAAGCGGGACAAATGATAACCCCTTGTCCCTGGCACAAGGAAAAATTAATTAAACCCTGGGAAATTGAAGTTTAATTCGAAATTTTTCTTTCCGAAAAAATCTAAACGAATCCTTGTAAAAGTTTATTACTTAGATACATTTTTTTCATGTACAGAAAACAATATAATTATATGTAAATATTATATACAAGACGTTTCATTCAAGAGAAAAACATCCGTGCGTTACTTTTTTCACACAAAACAAAAAAAAAAGAAAGAAAGAAAGAAAGAAACATTCTTACAAATTAGAAAATTGAAAATGGAATTTTGAAAAATATCCAGTTTTTCCGATTTATTTCTTTTGTCAATTCGTAATCGTAACTATAAAAAAAAAATTCACTCTGCTTGGCAACATTCGCGTGTATATTTATAAATTAATTTTTAATAAGAATATTTTATTACACAACTCTTCGAACTTCGAAAAACCTCTTTAAATAGTAAACTTGACCTAGAGACATACAAACTAAAACGGAAGCTTCGAAAAATGACCAGACAACCACTCGAAAGTTTGTGCTCTCATTAATTGCCCTGTGATTTCTGTCTCGAACCTGAAACATTTGAAATTCCATTTAAAGAATAATGCCAATTCGAACGATTAAATTGAAAAAAATTGAAAATAATTGAATAACTAAAATAATTGAAAACAATGGAATAATTTAAATAATTGAAAACAATTTAACAACTGAAATAATTGAAAGAATTGGAAAGAGGTGAAAATAATTGGAAACAATTTAACAACTGAAATAATTGAAAGAATTGGAAATAAGTGAAAATAATTGAAAACAATTTAACAACTGAAAGAATTGAAAATAAGTGAAAAATTACCTCCATGTACTCCTGTTCATTTTTAACACCCCATAAACTATTGCTGAGATCGCTGATCATTTTGTCTAATTTAACATGATTTCCATCGGTACCATCGGCATGTGTTTCTAAACCTGGAGCTTTCGGTGGTTCTCCAACTTCCATATTGAACATAACGACCTTGGGCGTTAAAGTACTTCTTTGATTACTAAAGCAATATGTATAAATTCCAGGAATTTTAGCCGAAAACGAATACTTTCCACTTGTCTCCTGTTCAACGTGATGAACAACATTACCGTCTGGACCGACTATTGTCATATCAATATCCAAAAATCCACCCTCCGCTATCTCGAAAATCAAACCTAAAATTTAAATACTTTTACTCCACTTTTTTCCTCTCTATTATCTTCATTTTCGTTAATTCTAATTCCTAAACTCTCAAATTTTCCATTTCGGATAACATAACCTATAAAAATTTGTATTCTCGATTAAAACCTAATAGTTTTTTTTAACAATTTAAAGTAAGAAATTTTAAGAAAAATGATAAAATCCAAGAGACCAGAAATACCAAACGAAGTAATAAACAAATGACTCGGTAGAAAATGAATTTAATCATCGAATGAGTAGAAATCATGAGACACTAAGGAAAATAGTTCCAAAACTATAAATATTATCCGTATTACAAATATAGAGCACAATTTACGTAATTTTTAAAATAGAATAGAATAATAATTTAATATTCGCAAGAAAGAAAATACAAAATGAAAAAACTAACCCATTTTGGTTCCATATTCTACTTTTTCAAAAAAGCATTCCTCCGCGTGTGCGTCTACAGTTATGAAATATGCATTCGCATAACTGCACCATGCAATTAGAAAAAGTCCCACACTAAACCACTTCATTTTTATAATAAATAAATTTTTCAGAAAATATTATTTATTGCACATTTGCAAAAAACTGTCTGCCGCGTCAACAGAAACAGAAATAAGACACACTTGCAACTGTTGCCAACCTTCGTTAATAAAAAAAAAAATCATCGCCACGTGTCCCCGATCGACACTTGTCAAACTCGACCAATGAAATTCGGTTTATTTTATTTCCCCAATTTTCATTGGTTCATTACCGAACCAATCGGTCAACTGGAAAGTCCAAAGAGATTTTAAGGTTAGGTGTTCCAAAATTTCAGTTTTATGGTAAAAAGAGTAAAAATTACAATTGCCCGAATAAAATTAGATTTTCTGTCATTACACTCGTAATTAATAACAGTAAGAAATAAATTTTCTTCATTAATATCAATTATCAATAGTAAAGTGTGTCAAGACCCGAAAATTGGTGACATATATTATCGTACAGTGTATGTTGATGTTGTGATCTGTTTTTGATCTTTTTTTCTCTCGCTTAAATACAAATAATTATATGAAATAATCTATCGGCAAGTAAAGATCTATAAAAAAATTGAACTAAATTATTCTACTTTCCGGTGTTTGTTAAAACTAGAGTGAAATTATAATCGGTGAAAATTATTTTTCAAGTTTCTTGGAATTTTGACAGTTGTTTTGACGTTTCTCCTCAGCGGTCGCCATCGTGGGTGTCTAACAAGTGTGACTCGTTCTGCCATATTGCGTGTATATTCAAGATTGTTGAACAATTTCGTTTATTAAGTTATTCGCTTATAATAATCGTGTAACGGTCGATGAATAGAATCAAAGTGTTTATGAAGTGAAATTAATTGTCAATTGCATTAAGTCGTGAGACAAGGGGTTTTTATTAAATATTTTGGGACCTTGAAAACAAAGGTAAGGAATTTTTGTATCTACTTTCCTTCATCCTGTGCATTTTTTTTCCTCCTTTTTTTTAACACTGAAAATTCGCCACAGAAGAAATAACGATTTATTTGAATCCAATTTGTAAATATTTATTGATTGGTATTTCGTTGAATTTTCTTCTTTTTATTCGTATTGTTTAGTTTTACGACTTTTCAATCGAATTATTGTGTCTTCTAATTATCTGCTTCGCAATTGTAAAAGAGAATCAGCAATGAGTCACAATTTCAGTCATGGAATAATTAAATAACGTCAATTAGAAATATTTCTTTTATTCTGTCAGGGAGATTTTAATTTTTGATAATTATATCGAACAACGAAATTAATATTTGCTATATTGCTATTGATTATTCATTGGTTTTATTATTTGTATATAATTTCGAAATTTGTTTTTATTTTTTTTTTGAAAAGTTATTACAATCTTATCGATTTTTGCCTCGTGTTTAATTAAATTTTTTTTAACAGCGCCACTTATAAATAAATATAGACATTATGTACTTTATTAGAAGTTTTTAAACATCTGTTGGTCAATATTCTTTAAATATGATTCATAGTTTTGTGCATTAATAATATTGACACGTATGAAAAAATTTTTTAACATTCTCGTTGATAAAAAATTGATTTCAGTTTTAAAATGTAGTCGCATAATTTAATTTGTTTTATTTCTTTAAATAATTCGTTTCAATTTATATTAAGAATGTAAATTTAACTCTTCTTTTTTTTAACGAAAATGAATATCGACAGTCGACAAATATTAATCTCTTTGATTAAGAATATTAGCATTTCGTAAGTAATTAATCTCTCTGATATTTTTATAATTCCTGTGAAACAAAAAGCTTTAATTTTTTTCTCCATCTTTCTGAATAAAATATTCTGAAGGAAATAAAATAAATTATTTTCATAACTAATTTTTGTTAAATTTCAGGTGCAAAATGTCGGCGGGTCCCTATAATTATTCTTATATTTTCAAATATATCATCATTGGTGATATGGGAGTAGGAAAATCATGTTTACTTCATCAATTTACAGAAAAAAAATGTGAGTTTGATTTATTTAATATATAAATTATAATTATATGAAAGGATTTTATCATTCGGTATTAATTGTTATTTAAAGGAAGAAGTAAAAAGAAATAATTATAATTTTAATACAATACGTAAACTATGTTAATGAACTAATTTAACTATGTTAAATTGTTATTAAATCAGGGCTCGAACTTGGTCCGGAAACCGTAAAGTCCGTAATTTAATTGAGAAAAGACAAAAAGTTCTTAAATTGTACGATATAATACGGAGAATTTTGGAAAAATTATAAATGATTGCAGAAATTCAATTATTTTCAAAAGTAATTAAATTCTTCGCCGAAATTCAATTATTTTCTAAAATTTGATTTGATTTAGGTATTTTCTAAATTCTTCGCAAAATTTCAATTATTTTCAAAAAATTTTCCTCAATTCAAAGATTTTTCAATATTTACTATTTAATAAAATTTTCCAAAAGAATTTAACTATTTAAAACAAAATTAATAAAATTCTACGCAAACCTTTAATTATATTTATAAGAATTCAATTATTTAAAAATTTGTTGATAAAATTCTTTATGAGAATTCAATTTTAAAAAACATGCAATTATTTAATAATACAAAAAATGAAGTTTAAATCGAAAATAAATAGAAAAATTGTTTAATAATAAATTGAAATTTAATATCGATTTTTATTTATTTCAGTTATGGCCGATTGTCCTCATACAATTGGCGTTGAATTTGGAACTAGAATTATTGAAGTGGCGGGACAAAAAATAAAATTACAAATTTGGGATACTGCAGGACAGGAAAGATTTCGAGCAGTAACGAGGTTATTTTTCTATTTATTCAATTAATTAGACACAAGAAACTAAAGTTTTTATCTTTTTTATTAATTAAATTCAATTCTTTTTAGGAATAATTTCTTTTGAAAATGTTTCTCAAATAGGAAAAATTTAAATTAATGCGCAAAATAATATTTTTTGTCAATTGTTTTCATTATTACAAATCCTACAATAATTATAACTCAAAGAATTTTTTTTTTGTGAAACAAAATCCGAATACAATATTTATTATGATCGTTGTCTAAAAAAATATGATACTTTCAAGAAAAATAAAATTTTAATAATTAATATTTTTTTTAAATTTTATTTACAAGTATAATGTAACAATAGGGCAATCATTAATAATAATGAATATTAAAAAGAAAGTAAAAATACTTCCTCTATGAGGAAGTAATAAAATGAAATAAAAAGAAAGTAAAAAGAATATAAAAGGAAAATAAAAAGAAAGTAAAATTAAAGTAAAAAGAAAATGAAAATAAAATAAATAATTTGTTTGATAAAAAATTTATCATAGAAAAAAGTTAGCAATTATTTTTTATTTTACTTTTTAATATTAGAAACCTGTTTTTGATGTAAGTATTCGTTGAAAAAAGGAAAAATCTTGTTGCTATGAAAAATGACAAGTGAAGGTATGAATAACTATCGGCAAATAAAATGCTATTTTTTTCCAGGTCATATTATCGTGGCGCGGCAGGTGCACTGATGGTATATGACATTACACGTCGTTCCACTTATAATCACCTGAGTAGCTGGCTTACTGATACTAGAAATCTCACAAACCCTAGCACTGTAAGGAAATTTTCTTCTCTTTAAAAAAAAGAATCTCACTTTTTTCAATATTATATCCACTATTTTTTTTTTTATAAAATGAAATAGTTTTTATTAAATTTATATATTTACATGAATAATTTTTCTGTCACAGGTGATATTTATGATTGGAAACAAAAGTGATCTGGAGGAGCAGAGAGACGTGACTTACGAGGAGGCGAAACAATTTGCCGATGATAATGGTCTCATGTTTGTTGAAGCCAGTGCAAAAACGTTAGTATTTTAAATATAATTTTTTAGAATTATTACAAATCCGTTATAATAAATAATAGTTTAGTAAAATTTTTTTATATATATTTTTGTTGATTGAAATAATTTAAAGGAAAACGTTTTGGAAATTGACTTTTTTTTAATATTCATTAAAATAATTTAACTGAAAACACAAAAATTGTTCTTTTAATATTGAAATAATTTGACTGAAATTTCAAAACTGTTTTTTCCTTTTAAAGTTTTTGTTAATATTAAAATAATTTAACTGAAAACACAAAAATTGTTTTTTAATAATTGAAATAATTTAACTGAAAACAAAAATGTTTTCAGTTGATCTGAATTTTTCTTTCTTGTCAATTTTCATGGAAATAATTCAAAAAATGTTTTCAGTGGACACAATGTTGAGGAGGCATTCTTGGAGACAGCGAAGAAAATTTTCCAAAGCATAGCTGATGGAAGGTTCGTTAAAGAAAATTATTATTTCGGGAATATGAATTATTATCTTCGATTTAGTGTTGAAAAATACGTTGATTGTTTACACGGTTCTTTCTTGAAAGGTAAATTATAATCATTTGAAAAAATAAGATAATATCGTCATATTTATCAAAATTTGATGTGATTATCAAATTTTGTCAGCAATAAACGACAAATTTTACTTAATATAAATTTTAATAATAATTGAAATTAATTCTTCTTTCGAGGAATCCAATTAAAATTGAATTCACACTATTCTTGAAAATGATTAAATTCTTTCGAGGAATTCAATTAAAATTGTATTGAAAATAATTTAATTTCTTTTATAAAGTATTTCATTAAAATTTCATGAAAATAATTGAATTCTATCCAAGATTTCATTAAAATTTTTAAATACAATCAAATTTTGTCTAGAAATTTTATTAGAATTTTTAAAAATAATTGAATCCTTTTCAGAAACTTTTTATTAAAATTGTGTTGAAAATAATTGAATTGTTTCGAAAAATTTGATTAAAATTTTAGAAAATAATTAAATTTCTTCGACGAATTGTACTATTTATAAAAATAATTGAATATTTACGAATAATGTTTTTTTTTGGAAACTAATTAAATTCTTGCAATGAATTTTACTATTCATAAAAATAATTGAATTGTTCCGAAGAATTTATTAAAATTTTAGAAAATAATTGAATTCTTTTGAAAAAATGTATTAAAATTTAAAAAAGATAATTGAATTCCTTCAAAGAATTTTACTATTTATTATTTTATTGAAATATTATGAATTTATAATTTATTAATTTTTTTCTCAAAAAGTGAATATAATATTAGTCTAAAATATCATTTCAATTACAGATTGGACTTGAATGCTGCAGAATCTGGAGTGCAACACAATCCAAGTCAACCAGGTCGCAATAATTTACAAGTAAACAATGAACAACAAGGAGGCAAAGACTCTTGCTCTTGTTAGGCCATTTTTTGTCTGTATATAGGTCATTTACCGCGTTAACAGTTTACATTAATGCATATACATATTATATATATATAAAAAAATATTATATATATATATTATTTACACTAAAACAAAAATTGCAAGCAAAAATTTTATCCTTTTTTAACTGTGGATTTTTTGGTGAAAGAATGAATGTTGTATAGAATGTTACTTTTTCTAATGTCAAATCCTGCAATTTACAGAGAGTAAACAGCAAAATATTTATAACTACTGTCTTCATATATAATTACCTTTAATAGAATTGTGCGAGAGAAAAAGAAAATAAAATAAATTGCAGATTTGCTATTTGCAAGGAGATTTAAAAAAAAATATATAACGTGAATTGTGAAGTGTTGTAGATGAATGTTTAGGGATATATATTTTCTTTTTTCACATCGAATAATGTTCTGGAAATATAATTGACGCATTAATTCGATGTTTACATTTCTTTTCTTTTTTTCTGTGAAATCGTAAGAATCTGCTGTCAAAGAAAAGAAAATGAAAATAATCGGCTCGTGTCCCATATATACAATTGTATAGGCCGTTTTTAGACAATATTATAATTATATACATAAATATAAATATATACATATTATGTGTATAATTATATATATTTATATAAATTAATATATTGGTGTAATGCAAGAATCGAACCGTTAAGGTCCCATCGTGTATTGTTCATAAAATTAAGGAATTTTACGAAATAAAACCAAGAGCAAAAATAGAAATTTTTTTAAGCCAAATACACTTGTAATTCAACAAAAAACATCTGATATTATAATTATAATAAACAGATCGCAAGATCAATGCTATGAAATAGAATCGCGAACATTTTTCCTTTTTTTTAGGGAATACCTGGGCATTTGTATTAAATATTAATTATAATGTTAAAATAATTACAAACAGTAAAATTTAAAAAAAAAGATTATACAAGTATCTTCATTTACAAGAAAAAAAAAAAAAAAAAAAAAAAAAATTGCAGCATGATTGGGCCTAATTCAATATTAGGGGGATCTTGTTTATAGACACCAGAAATTGTTGATTTTTATTATAATCATATCAAAACAACAAATAACCATAAATGAAGACTTTAAAAGTTGACAGTATTTTCATTTATGGCTATGTTTATAAAATAGTTATAATTATAATAATAATATAAAAGTAATAAAAATAATAATATAATAAAAATAATAATAATATTATAATATAGTTATAATAATAATAAAAAATGTGAGAAAAGTAAAACTTGAAAAAAAACATAAAAATACATTGAAATTGATTGAAACTATATAGGATAATGTCTATAAAGAATTAAATGTTTTTGTTTTTAATAAATTGTCCAACATTCTACATCAATGTTTTATTGACATTTTTTCCATAAATAACATTTTTAAAAAATTCAATCGTCGAAAAAAGAAAATCGATTTTTTATACGTTCTAATAACATTTTTTTGATTCAATTCAATTATTTTCAAAAATTCTTCAAAACAAAATTCAATTATTCTCATAAAACATTCTTTGGAAGAATTCATTTATTTTTATAAAATGTAAAATTCCTTGAAGGAATTAAATTACTTTGAATAAAATTTCTAGAAAAAAAAAATTATTTTTAAAAATATTAATTGAATTCAATTATTTTTAACAATTTTGAGAAAATTCTTTACAAATTAATTTTTTTTTAAAAGGTTTTAATAAAATTATTCGATTGCCTTCGATTATTTTCAAAACTTATATAAAATTTTTTGAAGAAATTAAATTATTTTAATTAATTTAAAAGACTTTTAATTATTATTTTAATTAAAATATTAAATAATAAATTATTATTTTAATTAAAATTTTAAATAATAAATTATTACTTTAATTAAAATTTTAAATAATAAATTATAATTTTAATTAAAATTTTAAATAATAAATTATTATTTTAATTAAAATTTTGAATAATAAATTATTTATTTAATAATTTAAATAATCAAAATCGATAATGAATTTTCCATTATTATCAGCAATGATTGCCAACGTTGCCATTGTTGCCAACAAAAATGAACATAAACATAAACACGACCGGACATAAACATAAACACAGTGAATTGTCTGATTGTCATGTTTTGTTTCCGAACAAAAAATTATATCTCAATAATCTGGTAATTAAAAATTGTTCTCTTTTTTCTAATATTAAAATGTATTTGAAAATATTTTTTATATTTTCGAATTAATTTGTGTAAAGTTTGTAAAGTTTCATGCCTTTTCTTTTTCAGCATTCATAACCTATAAATTCTTGCAAGGACGGCAAGGACACTGTTATTATATTCTTATCTTATATATAAAATATAAATGATATAAATAAAAAATTAACATAAATGATATAAAAAAACCAAAATAATTTCAATAAGAAAACAACAAAAATGGAATTCAAGTTTGTAAAATCAATTGACTGTCAACAAGGAGCTGTTCGAGCCGTGAGATTTAGTGGTAAATAAACGTTTTTGAAATTAAAATACGTAATTATAAATTTTGACAAACTTGAAAATAATATAAAGATAAAAAATAATTTATCAACTATCTATCAATTTTTCCAATTACTGTTTTTTTGTATAATAAAAAGGCAACTATAATTTTTTATAATTTTTTTAGTTGATGGTGCATATTGTCTCACTTGTGGATCGAATAGAAGAGTAAAACTCTGGAATCCTTACACTGGATCTCTATTGAAAACTTATAGCGGTCACGGGGATGAAGTTATGGATGCACAATCGTCTTGCGACAGTGGTCAAATTGTTTCCGGTGGTTTAGATAAATCGGTAATTCTCTGGGATGTTGCGACAGGAACACCCACACGTAGGTATCGAGGACACGTTGCACCGGTGACAGCTGTAAGGTATTTTTTTTTCTATAAAATTTTCTCTTTCTAAAATCCTCGAACTTCTAAATATTTATTCTGTAATTTCAAATTTCCATTTGTTTCTGTATTCTTTTTTTTTTGCATTTACAGATACAATGAGGAATCATCAATGGTTGTCTCTGGTTCTCGAGATAATTCAGTAATGTGTTGGGATGTTCGTTCGAGAGCTCAAGATCCCGCTCAAACTCTCAGCGATGCAAAGGATTCAATTTCCAGTGTTAAAGTTTCTGATCATGAAATTTTATCCTCATCTTTCGACTGTAAAATTCGCCGATATGATTTGAGGAATGGTGAACTTCTCACAGACTTTATCGGAGGTGAAAGATTTATTTATTTATTTATTTATTATTGATTATTTCTATTTATAATAATAATAACTATGTATTACTATTTCCAATTATTATTATTATAACTAGTAAATGTTTGGCGCGAAACGCGGAATTCCTTTTAATATTTTTATGCAATTTACAAAAATTTTTATCAACTTCAATTTTTGAATAATTTTAGATTTCAAAATTTTTTAAATTCACTTACTAAAGGGTACATAATTAATTATTGTTTATTATTTTCGAAAATTTTAATAAAATTCTTCGCGAGAATAAAAATTATTTTCATAAATAATAAAATAATTCGGAAAAATTCAATTTCTAACAATAGTATAATTTTTTCAATTATTTTTATAAATAGTAAAATTCTTCTCAAGAATTGAATTATTTTTAAAAATAGTATCTAATAATCTAATAAAAATAGTATCTAATAAGAATATCTAATTTTAAAATTCAAAAGAAAAAAAAATTTTTTGAAAAAGTTAAGAAACAAAAAAGGTAACAACAACTATCTCGAAAATGCGTACAAATTACCGAAATACAACAGTTATTAATATAGAATATTGTTATTATTCATTATTTCTATTATTATTTATTAAATTATTATTTTATTAATTATCATTTGTTTCTATTTCTTGCAGAAATTGTTACGTGTGCGAGTTTCAGTAGAGACGGTCAATGCATTTTAGTGAGTTGTGCCGATGGAGTTGTGAGATTAATGGACAAGGAAACGGGTGAACTTCTTGGTGAATATTCGGGTATACCTCGAAACGATTTATGCCTCGAGTCAAGTGTCGATTATCACGACATGAAAATTATTTCCGGCTCAACCGATGGACATCTTTATGTTTGGGAATTAGTTTCACAAAAATTATTAACAAAATTATCGCCCGATAAACAATTAAGGCATCCAACAGTGTCAATTAGCGTTCATCCGCAAAAAAATTGCATCCTCGCATCTAATGGAATGAATATTTTCATGTGGGAAAACGAGAAAACCGACTCCGAATAAAAGTAAGAAGACAATTCGTAAATAAATTTTTCAATAGAATCAGAATTTTTAACTGTCTTTTCTTTCTACTCAAATAGAAAATTTTTTTCTACTTAGAAAGAATTAATTATTAAAAACAAAAATTTTATAGAAACAAAATGGAAATAATAATAAAAGAAAATAATAATGAAAATAAGTAAAAATAAATAAAAAAAAGAAGAAATTGCAAAAAGAAAAATAATTCATTAGTTTTAGATTTATATATTTTAGAAAAAAGGTCAGAAATTAAAGAGAAAAGAAGACCTTGGAAAAAATAAATTCAACAAAGTTTAATTGTCGAAATTATTACAGACAGTAAAAAAATGGTCGAATGAGTTAATTCCATATCTCGGAAGATTTTCAAAAAAATTCTTTTTTTCTTCTACATTGTTGCAAAAAAAAGAGAGATCTAAACTAGACATGTTGAGTCACGTTAAAATAAAGCTATCTTAATCAAATAAGATGCCAATTAATGTATATTTCACGAATAAAAAAGAGAAGAATTGATAAGATTCTAATACACGAGGCTTAAAGTAATAATCCCCAAAGTGTTATTACTTAATAATTTAAAGAATTTTTCACTTTATTAATTCTTCTACATTCTAAATTTCCAAATCTTTTAATTAGACCTATTTAATTCTCATTTTTAATTTATCTGGCAAAAAGAATAAAGAAAGAAAAAAAAAATTGTCCGCCTTCGAGAAAGATGAAAGAAAAAACTTCTAATACGTATATGACATAAATTGTTGCGCGGTAATTCTTGACAGTCGCAAGTGAAATGTAGAAGAAAGAAGTCGCGAATTAGATTTAAGAATAATTTTAAATTTTATTTCAAGTTTCTTGTGTTAATTTTTCATTCAATTAATACGAATTTTGTGCCAGTGTTGATTTCAACTCAAAGTGAACAAGTCAGAAAAAAAACTGAGTAAACTCAGAAAAAAGAATCTGACAAAAATTAATTTAATTAAAGGAAAGATTTTTAAAAAAAGAATTAATTTTTTGCCAAAAAAAGTTTTTAATTAAACTCTTTTTTATTTTTTGTTAATTAATATTTAGAAAGTTCTTTTTTGAATTCATCATTAAACTAAAATGTCAACGACACCATTGAGACAATTTTCTTTTGGTAAGCATTTAGAGTTTTTATTCTCCGATTCTCTTAATTTAATAATAATCGTTTTCATTGTTAAAAAATAGATTAAATTATCTCTTTATAAGAAGCGGTAATCTTTTGTTAATAGAAGGAAATCATAATAGTATTTGAAAAATTTTTCGTTACTTATTCGAGATAATTCTAAATTTATTTATTTTATTTCTAATTGTGACAGTAAATTCTTTACATTTTCCGTTTTTCGAGTTTTTAAAATTAAAAACCAATTTTTAAATAAAAAAAAAAAAATTTTGAAAGCAATTAAGTTGAAAAATTAAGTTAATTAAACTAATATTAAATTATTTATTGAAAAATTTCTCTTTTTTTTTCGAAAAATTTGCAAAAAGAAAAGATACAACCAAAAATATTAAGTTCCGTCGTAGAAAGTAAAATTACTATAGTTATAAATTTTATAGAACTTGGCTCGTAACCAAGTTCGTTGACAAAGAAAATAATCTTTGAAACAATGGAAAATTTTTATAAATGATTAATTAAATTATTCTAAAATTATTCATAATTTTTTTTTTATAAAAGAATAAAACAAGAACGAAAAATTAAAAATTTTTGTAAAAAGACAAAATTTTTCCGTAAAAATACAATTTTCTTAAAGTTGATTTTTTTTTAATATTTCCAAATAATAATTTAAAAATATTAATTTTTAATGTAATTGAATCAGAAACAATTTTTTTCCTTTATTTTTTTTGGGAGAATTTTCGTCCACTATCATTCGTTTTGTTTGTAAACGTTAAAAAGTCACGTGTTAAAGTTCAAAGCTTTGAGACTCTAGTTTTTTTTTCATTACTAAATTGCAAATTGATAAGAATAATTTGATTGATGTCTGAGAACGTGAATTTTTCCAGAAGAAATTAATTAATTTCTAAGAAATGAATTTCTGAATTATAAATTTTTTCCGTGTATTTTTTTTTTTCTTTGCATTAATATTGTAAATTAAAAAATAAATATAAACACAAGATAAATAAATATCTAATAAAAATTATTTTGCATTAATTGCGCAAAAATAAGAATAGTCAGACATTTTCAATTAATTAATTTTATAATATCTTTTTAAGGCATCTAAGATAATGTTACGAGGTATAAAAAATTCTTATCAAAACCAAAAAAAAAAAAAAAAAAAAATAACGATTATTATCGATAATGGACCTTCGAGAATTTGCTTATTTCTCTTGAAAATATTTTTTTCAAAAGAATATATTAATTAGTAGTTAACTAATTAATTTACTAATTGTATTAATTAATAAACAAAAAATTTTAATTGACTAAATAATTAATTAAGTAAAATATGTTTATTAGCTAAATACTTAATTAAGTAAAATATGCTGATTGGATAAATTAATTAATTAATTAATTAATTAACTGAAATTAGTTGGCTAAATAATTATCTAAAACGTATTAATTGACTAAACAATTAATTAACTAAAATATGTCAATTGGCGAAATAATTAACTTAAATTTTAATATTTGGTTAAATAATTAATTAACTAAATTATATTAATTGGCATCTTATTCAGAATAATTTTGCAATTAACTACAAAAACGAAAATGTATTAATTAGTTAAATAATTAATTAATGAAAATGTATTAATTGGCTAAATAAATAATTAACGAAAATGTATTAATTGGCTAAATAATTATTTAACGAAAATATATTAATTGGCATCTTACTTAGAATAATTTTGTAATAAACTAAAAAAAAAATCTTGTTAAATAAATATTGTTATTATTTCTTTAAATATTTCTACCAGACGAATATTTATTTAATTAGGAAATAATTTTTTAATTTGTTTCTTCGACGATTGAAGAATTTAAAAATATTGAAAACTCTCAATCAAAGCAAATTCATTTGTATGTATTTATTTTTGAAATTTCTGCGTAATTTTTCTTCGTTTTTCAACAGAACTGACAATTTTATAATTCATGCAAATCTAGAGAGAACATTTTTTTTTAAATCTTCGAGTGAAAACATGCAGACTCACAAGTAGATTACATAAAAACGAAAAATGATAAATTCAGATAAAAATGATTAAATTTTATTTTATTTTTAATTTTTATTTATTTTTTTCCATTTTTATTTGTTTTTATTTGTCTTTCTTTATTTTTATTCAAATCTGCTTTCCATTTCATAAAATAATTTCTATTTTAAATTTTGTAGATATTTTTTTTCTCCCTTTTGCTTCCTCGTGGAGGAAGCTTTTTTTTATAATATTTCACAAAGAATTTAAATTCACAAATGGTGACTTTTTGATTAATATAAAAAATTATGATTTAACAATTAAATAATTATTATTTACGTATCTATTTAGAAAAATGTTTACTAAAAGATTGTGTATTTTTGTAGTAAATAATTTCTACTTTGCAATTACTAATTTTTTTCTAATTAAAATTCAAAAAATGGTTGAATTTTGTAATTTTATTAAAAAAAAATGTCGGAGAAAAATTTTATTAATATTTTAACTTGGTAGTTATGAATATTGCTTTATTAAAGTTTAGTCATTAGCGAGTCATCTTTGTTGTCACTGCGTCATTTTTAAAGCATAAGGAAGTTCATGCAAAATCATAGCACGATAGTGAATTATTCACTATTTTACGATTCAAACCTATTGCGATCTAATTAACAAATTGTAATCAGTTTCATATCAGATGCAAAAGAAATATATTTTGATAATAACAAAATTTTATTGGATAAAAAAAAATAAATAATTAATAAAGCAAATATTTTGCATCTGCTTTGAACAGTTTTCAAAGATAACTGAAAATATTGAAATTAAATATTTAAAATATTAAAAATAATCAAATTATAACCATAATTTCTAAAATTAATAATTAACTATTCTCAACAGTCGAAATAAAATTGAAAAATTGAGAAAAAAAGTTAATTTAAAAAAAACAAGGAAATGGTGTTACACGTAAGCTGACGATTAATTTTTTTTTTTTTTTGCATTCAATTTCTAACAAAAAATTTGATATTCATTGTTCTATTTGCTCGATTTCTTTTGCAGACGAAAGAGACATAAGAAGGCGAATGCAATGTCGGAAGTTGGAGTTCAAGGTGCCATTGAGACTAATTCGTTTATGTGTCCTTGGCACATTTCTTCCGGCAATTTTGGTGGCGGGTCCCATTTATCTCAGATATCGAGTTTATTCCGTTCAATTATATCCTCTAACAATTTCTGATCAAAGATTAATCGATGGGAAAATCTCCACTACGTGGTGCCAGGTATTTTTCTTTTTTTGCAATTAACAATTTTTTTTCGAAAATTTAATTGTTTATTCAATTTAATTAATTAATTAAATTCAATTAAATTTATTAAATTAGATAATTTAAATAAAATTTAAATTAAAAAATATATTTATTTAATTTTTTAGATAAAATTTAAATTAAATTAATTTCATTGAATTTAATAAATTTAATTTCAATTAATGAAATTGAATATATTCAATTTCATTGATAAATAGAAATTTGAATTAAGCAAAAAAAAAAAAAATTGAAAAACAGTAAAATTTCTTTTTTCAATTACAGAGACAAGTGGTCAGAGTGAATACAACGTTTAATGCCTACTTGATGAGCAACGAGCCAAATATTAAAGGGGACCTAGTTCCAGTCTCGATGACAAGACATTTAGTTTTGGAAGATGATATGAAAGAATATTGGGGATTTTACCTTTTACGAGGTTCAAGTGTTACTGTTTCTACTTGTGTAAGGTAGAATTCGAGAAAATTAAAAAAAAAAACGATTAAGCAAAAAGAAATCCTAGAAAAAATTCAAATACATATTTTTCATAATTTTTTCCGAAATATTTAGTTCTAATTTATTTTGATCTAACAAGAATTTCAATTTTTTAATTTAATTTCCATTCAGAATTAATTTTATTTCAATTCAATATTAATTCAATTTAAATTGAAAATTAATTTAATTTCCATTTGAAATTAATTTTACTTTAATTCAAAATTCATTCAATTTCCATTCAAAATTAATTTAATCCCAATTTAAAACTAATTTATTTTAAAATCAAAATTACTTTCATTTCAATTCAAAATTAATTTAATCTCAATTGAAATCTAATTTGATTTCAAATCTAAATTAAATAAATTTCAATTTCAAACTAATTTGATTTAAAAGAAATTTAGTTTTCTAATTGTCGACTGAATTAATTTCAGATGGCCTGGAGCTTCACTAACAATTGTAAGAGGCCATAAACATTTACACGAATGTACATTTATTGGCGATGACAGTAGCGAGGAATTGGAAGAATTACTTCAAGTTGCAGAGGAAAAAGGATTGTTAAAAGTAAACGGAACAATTCAGGTAAAAATAACTCTTAACAAAAAAAATATTTTCCTTTTTTTCCTAATTTTTTTGATAATTTTTCTTTTTAATTCCAAAAATTTATTAATCATGAAAATAATTAAATTCAATCCTCAGAAGAATTTTATTTTTTACGAACATAATTGAATTCTTTGGATAAATTTTTATTCTTTATAATTTTTAAAATCATTTGAATAGTTTACATGATTTTTATAAAAATTTAAATTCATTCCAGAAATTGAATTAAAATTGTATTGAAAATAATTGAATTATTTTAAACGATTTAATCAGAATTTTTCGAAATAATTTAATTTTTTGCGAAGAACTTTACCAAATTTTTAAAAATAATTGAATTATTTTGAAGATTTTTTTTAAATTGTTTTAAAATAATGGAGTTTAAATTAATAAAAATCTTTAGTTGAAAATTTTGAAAATACTTGAATCAAACACCATTTTTTTCAATTTTTCATAATATTCGTGTCTGTTAATAATATTAAAAATATTATTGAATTTTATTAAAATTGTACCTGAAAATCTTTAAATTCCTGAGAAAAATTTTATTGTTTATAAAAATATTTTAATTCTTGCTAAGAATTTTACTACCTATTTATAAAAAAAAATTAAATTTCTTCCAAAAAATGTTATTATTTATGAAAATAATTGAATTCTTGCGAAGAATATTATTAAAATTTTTGAAAATAATTAAATTCCTCAGAAGAATTTTATTTTTTACGAAAACAATTACATTCTTTGGATAATTTAATAATTAATTGATAATAATTGAATAATAATTTTATATATAAAATAATTTCAGAACAATGAAAGTCCAAGTAATGCACCCGATAAAATGACAAAAGTTCATAAAGACGTGAAATTCCATCATCACAATTCTAAGGCGCCACATAAAAATCGAACATTCAGCTCAAATGATTTTAATCCATCGAGTCATGAATTAGATGCAAATGCAATGAAAAATATTTTGGCACTATTAATGAAAAAAACCAATGAAATGAAGAATAAACAAAAGAAAAATGCCTATCATATATACGAGGGTGTTTATCGTGAAAGTGATAATATCGATAAACCACCGTCATTGGAGAAGGAATTCGATCCAAGGGATCTTTTCGATCTTCTCGATCAAAAACGACAATCACTTGAAACAAATCAAAATGAAAAATTACCAAAAACTAAAATTGATGCAAATTCAAAAATCCCCAATGATGCGCAATTGAATATTTCAAATGATACATTAAATCAGAAGATTATCAATGATACCTTAAATCAAAAGATCATCAATGATACCTTAAATCAAAAAATCGTTAATAATACAGTAAAATTAAAAAATTTAAATACTGACGATTTAGTAAAGGAGAAAAAAATTTCAACTTCCCTTTCGAGAGAAAAGGAAGTAAAAAATGACGAAACTCCGAGAATTAATGTTGAAAATAAATCGAAGAATTTAGAGAGTAGTGAGAATGATCCAAGTTCAGCTGAAGTTTTTGGCGAAGTTATGAAAAAAATTGTCTCCCAAGGCGAGAGAGGAAAGAAACTTTTTCAGCAATTATTGAGTGAAATTGATGATGAAAAACTTAAGCAAAGACTAATGATTAAATTGACGAGTGCAGCAAAAATTGAAGAGGAGAAGAAGAGAAGAAAACGAGACTTTATTCTATCATCACCACTTCAAGATGAATTGAGCCGCGATGACGAGGACGAGGATGCTGCCATTGAAGAGGTTTTTAAAATTTTTAATTAAAAACTCATTTTTTTAATTTGAATTAACAAAATCAATTTTTTAATTTAAATTAAAAATCTATATTAATAATCGTTGTATTCCGGTAATCTGTTTGCAATTAAAGTTCTTTTTGTTTGCTTTTTTGTTTCCTAACTTTTAAAACAATTTTTGTTTTTAAATATTTTTAATTTAATCAAAAAATTTCAGAATAATATTGAATCCCTTTGAAGAATTTTATTATTTATGAAAATAATTTAATTCTTGTAAAGAATATTATTAAAATTTTTGATAATCCTAATTAATTATTCTTTTCAAGAATTTCTTTGAATTTTTTTTTAAATAATGAAGTTTCTTTAATAATTGAAATTGAAAATTTTGAAAGTAATTGAATTTTATCAATTCTTCAGAGTTGTAAACTTAAAAGTTGAAGAACGAATTCTTCTTTCAGGATTTATTAACGCCTGATGGAATTGCTGATGACAGAGGAACAGTTAACGAAACCACATTGAATGATAGAAGCAATTCTGAATTTTGGAGTTCATTTAGTAGTTCCGAGGAGAGACTCTTGGAATGCAAAGGATTAATATTAAATTTGCCCCTAACACCACATCGAATGTGTACGCCACATCATGAAAATGAACACAATGCGGCTTCAATTGCCAACACTGTTACCTACAGGTTTGGAAAATTTTTCAAAAATTTCTTTTTTCTTTTCTATTTTTTGTTTTCTTCTCTTTATTCATTTTTATTTTTTAATTTTCTTCTCTTTTTTTTCTATTCTCTTTTCTTTTTCTCATTTTTGAGGAATGAGGAATTTTTTTGAGAAGATTTTCATAATTCTTTCTGAGAAAATAATGAAAAAATTCATTTCCACAGGGTGCCGGCGAATGGCTATTATTTTTTCGTTTTTAATTCGGAAAATGAGGTGCAAACAAATTATTTGAGGATAAAATTTGATCTTCTTAAAACTGCGTACAACACATCGAATCCAGTGCATGCCTGTGAAAATATAACCAGCGAATGTTCATTGCCATTCAATTTTTTTAGCAGCGAACGAACAGTTTTAGAATTACCAGTGAGGGGCAATGATTCACAATGGAATGAGGAATTCGTTGTCACATCAACTTGCGAGCCAAGAACTTCGATCTATATTTTCTGCGTAATCGCCGTTCCATTATTAATTCTTTTATTTGCATTTCATTAACAGAAAGCAAATTTCAATATTTTAATCATTTAATTTCTATTTTCATTCAAATTTAATTTCCATTTCAATTCAATTTCAATTCAATTTCACTTTAATTTAATTTCAATTCACTTTCAATTCGAATTTAATTCAAATTAGATTTCAATTCAATTTCAATTCAATTTCACTTTAATTTAATTTCAATTCACTTTCAATTCGAATTTAATTCAAATTAGATTTCAATTCAATTTTAATTCGAATTCGATTTTAATTCAAATTCGATTTCGACTTTAATTTAAATTCGATTTCGACTTTAATTTAAATTCGATTTCAATTCAAATTCAATTTCAATTCGATTTCGACTTTAATTTAAATTTGCCTTCAATTCAAAGTCAATTACAATTCGAATTCGATTTCAATACAAATTCGATTTCAATTCGAATTACATAATTTTCATAAAAATCAAATTCGACTTGAAATAGAATTTGTATTGAAATTGAATTTGACTTGAAATCAAATTCGATTTTAATGCAGTTTTAATTAAAATTCAATTTCAATACAGAAAGTATTGAAACTAAAAGAAAGAAACTAAAGAAACTTAAAGAAAAACAGAAAAAAATGGAAACAACAACAAAAAAAAGTGGTGAAAAGAATAAACAAATTTTTTAATTCTTATGAGATTTTTAACTAGTTTTTTTTCTACTAAAAAAAACTAGTAGTATTATATTGTCCAAGATCGGATATTGTGATATTTATAGCAGGGTATTGTCGATAAAAATCAGTATTCTAAATTTTTCAATTTTAGAAATACTAGAAAAAAATTCGCACTGAGAGAAATTAATTGCGACTAATGTAAAAAAAATCAATTCTTCTCAGTTTTTTTTTTTTTTTTATTTAAATTTTTGTAAAATATACTATTTCATTAGAACAAAAGTAGGCTATATAAAAATCAAAGACTGTTAATATTAATCAGACAGTTTAAAATCCCGTTTATAACAATACTTTTGGCAACTTCAAGTTTTATTTTTTGCGAAAAATATAATTTACGAAAACTATAAAAAAAACGGGAATTTAATCTGCCGACGAATATTTAATATTTAAATAAATTTAATTATTAGAGAACGAATTTAATTATATATTAGAGAACGAATTTAATTATATTAGAGAATGAATTTAATTATATTAGGGAATAAATTTAATTATATTAGAGAATAAATTTTGCATATTCCAAGTAAATATTAGTTTAAATATTTAAAAGTAAATAAAATAAATAAAATTCTCGACTTTTTTTTATAAAAACGGAGTTCTTTTTTAGAAAAAAAATTGAGAAATATAACAAAAATAGGCAAAATCGCGAGAGAATAAACGGATAACTTATAAGTCTAGACATTTTTACTTTCTATAATAATTATAGAAATAGAATAAATAAGGTAAAGAAATACGGAATAAAATTATAAAAGTGGTGAATAAAATAAATAAAAATTGAATTTTAATCTTTGAAAAGTTTTTTTTTTGAGCCACCCAACCCTAATTGTATCGTAAATATCGGCTTAACGCATATTATCTGGCCACGTGTCTGATTCCGATCAACTTAAAAGATAAATTCACAGTCAACTTTTTAAATGTGGCAAAAATTTTTTACTATCAAACCATTAAAAATTATTTCTAAAAATATCTCGAGTGTTACTGTAATGATAGAATAAATATATTTATAAGTAAATATTCCTTTTTTTTTAGTAATCTCAATGTTTTCAGTCTTTAATTACAATTTTTACTCTTTAATATCTACAATATTTAAATTTTATTGACATTTTTCCTGTTAACTAATGAATTAATTATTTAAAGAAAATAAATTTCAAATTTAATTAATTTTAAAATTAATTTAATTATTAAACAAAATAAAACGAAAAAATGTAATTATTAATTTAATTAATTAACTCCTCTAATGTAAACAAAATTTTAAACACATTCTAAAAGTTTCGTTTAGGAATTTTGAATCTAATACAGATTCTCAGTGGTTTCCCACAGGGTTGTGGGAATTGTGGTTTAAATCGTTTAAATTGATCGTGACAATGAATAAAAACTAGGAATCAGAGCGACTAAATCATTTTTAAATGTGACCTTCGATGGGAAATTTATTCCTTAACGATCTCTAAATAGAAAAAGTTAATGGAAAGTGCAATTGTTTAAAAATTTTTTTTTAACAACAATAATAATAATGATAATAATAATAGTAATAATAATAATAATAATAATAATAATAATAATAATAATAATAATAATAATAATAATAATAATAATAATAATAGTAATTTTTCGATTCCCTAAAGAATTGATTAATTAGTAAATTTATTTATGTAATTATTTATAAACTAATAAATAAATTTATTTATTAACTAATATAAATAAATAAATTATATTTTAAAGAATAAAGAAAAAAATTTTGTTTCTACAACTGAGAAACGAAATTGTCGTCGAATTGAAATCAAAATTATGTGAAAAATTTTTTACTTCGTAGAAAACGTTTCTTTAGATATTAATTAATTAATATATTAATTTAAGGAAAAAAAAAATTTTGTTTATATAGTTATGCAAAACTAAGAAACAGAATTAGAAAAATATTGTGAAAATTTTTTTTTTACTTTAAAAATGAAACGATTTATTAAAAGGGAATAAATATGTCAGAGGTCAATTTTTTTCTGGAATTGATTCCATTTATTGATATAGATATAGGGGATTGTATGTGCGAATTTTTTTGTCGCAAATACAAATGATTATTGTTAAAGGGTGTGTCAAATGGAAAAAGAGGCGTGCCACTTTGGTTTGCGCAGTGTCCCATGAACATCAAAACGGATTGCAGGAACAAGAAAAGGGGGGTTGAAATTCAGGGGGGAGAAATCAATTTTCCTTATCGTCACCGACCAGCCACCTCGTATTAATCCCATTATTAGTTTTCACTCGAGAAACACATATGCGACACATTTATTTTTATATTTAAATATTGTATTGAAAAAATTATTACTTATTTTTTATATTAATTATTGTATATAATATATTTCAAATTAATTACTGTTCACAATAAAATTAATTACTGTACACAATAAAAATTAATTACTGTATACAATAGAAATTAATTACTGCACTCAATAAAAATTAATTATTGTATATATTTTAGAAATTAGACAAAAAAAATTTTTTACAATTCATTGGTAGAAGAAATTTTCAAAAGAAAGAATAATAAAAATTAAAATAAAAATTAATTATTGTACATATTAGAAATTAAACAAAAAATATTTTTTACATTTAATTGGTAGTAAAATTTGTAATAAAATTTACCAAAAAGAAAGGATAATAAAAATTAATTATTATTATTAGAAATTAATTAGACAAAATAAATTTTTGTCATTTCTTTGGCAAAGAAATTTTTTGAAAATAATAGACGAGTAAATTTAATTATTGTGTAGAATAAAAATTAATTATTGTCTACAATAAAATTATTATTTCTAATGAAACTCAATTATTATTTATTAATATTTAAAATGATAATAATAATAATTAAATACTGAAATATTCAATTTACAATAAATAATATAACAAATAACGTTGGTTTTTAAATTCATTATTATAAATTAATTTATAGATATTTGTAATAATAAATAATAATAGAATTCCTTATAATTATACGAAATCTGTGTGGTGGATTCTCGAATAATACAATTAGTTTGTAATTTTCTTATCTTGTCGCTCATCTTTGAAAACTATCGGAAGTTTGATATGATAAAAATAATTCTTCCCTTGTATGTTCAGTAAAAGATAAGAAATACTCGTTTCTTGAAATTTTAACCAAAAATTAATTTTCAATTTTCAAATAGATACGAAACTTAATGTTTTTATTATCTAAACAGCAAATGATTTTCCATTTATTATTATTTTGTAAACTGAAAAATTTTATATTTTGAAATAGTAAAATTCTATGCAAAAATTTAATTATTTTTAATACAATTTCAATAAAATTTCATGAAAGGATTCAATTTTTTTTTAATTTTTAATAATATTTCTCGAAATAATTCAAATATTTTCTAAAATTTTAATAAATCCTCCGCAAACAATTCAATTATTTTTTTAAATAGTATAATAAAATATTTTCAAAAAATTCAATTATTTTCAATAAAATTTCACGAAAGAATTCAATTTTTTTCTTAATTTGTTATAAATTTTTTCAAAAGAATTCAATTACTTCCTAAAATTTTAATAAATCCTTCGAAAGAATTCAATTATTTTTATAAATAGTAAAATTCTTTACAAAAATCCAATTATTTTTCATACAGTTTTAATAAAATTTCATGTAAGACTTCAATTTTTTAAACAAAATTTTAATAATATTTCTCGAAAAAATTCAATTTCAACTATATTAATAATTTAATGGACACGATAATTTCAATGACTTGCAAGAAATTATTCATAAAATTCAATTATTTACAAGAATTTGAATTAAAATTATTAAAGAAACTCCATTATTTAAAAAAAATTCTTTGCGAGAATTCAATTATTTTATACTATATTACTATTTTTATTACTATTATTATTATTATTATTATTATTATTATTATTATTTTAAGTATTATTATTTTTATTATTATTACCATTATTATTACTTTTGGTAATTATTATTTTATTTTTATATTTTAAATATTTAAAAATTAATTCAAAAAAAAAATTACTATTGTTACTATTATCGCTATTATTGCGATAATTTCCAAAAACTTTAATGATAATTTTTCGAATGAATTTCTTCAATAAACTAATTTGTATTAAAAATTGTTTCATCGACTAATTAATCAAATTAATTTATTAACAGACGTGAAAACATTTTTATAGAAATTTGAAAATAAGTAAAATTTGACTATCTTTTTTTTTGTTTTTTTTTGAAGTAGAGGCAGTTATGAATTGTATATTTACTTGGTGCGAGACGAGTGTTATCCACTGATAAGGGTTGCTCCGCCCTTCAATCCTCTGAATCCTGGCAACTGTGGTGGGCTCTCTCTCTCTTTCTCTCTCGCTTTCTCTAAATTGCAAGTTCAAGTTGTTACCGTCTTGGCCTTCCATGAAAAATTAATTCTCCCAGATTGCATTAACAAATCGACGACAATGGAAAAGAGAGTAAGAGAGAGATAATAATTCTTAATTCCGGAAACTGTAAAGGATTAAAAACATCTTTTTTAATTAACGTCACTTGATATTAAAAAGCCTTTAATATCCGTAAAGAAGTCGCGGATATTACAAATTTTAGATATACGAATTTTCCACTCTTTTCTTCTTCTTGAAATTTACTTCTAAAATATATCGTTTCTTTTTTTCTTCTTTTTTCGAATTATTTCTAATTTCTAAAAATTAAAAATAAAATTTAATTTAGAAGAATAATATTATTTTAAAATATAAACAAAATAAATAAGCAAATTAATAAAAGTAACAAATAAAACGGTAAAAATAATAAATATATAAAATATATATATAAAATAGTAATATTAGAAATAAAATAGAAATAAAATATAAAATAAAGGCGAAGTCAATAAATAAATGAAATAAATAAAAACAATGAAAAAAGATAGTAAAAATGAAGTAGAAATAAAAAATAAAATAATAGAAATTAAATAGAAATAAAGAATAAAATGAATAAAAAAAATAATAAGATAAATTGGAGATAATGAAAAATAAAATCAAGAAAAGAATGTAAAATGAACGTAAAAATTAAAATTGAAAAAAAACAACAAAAGGAAAAAAATGAATAAAGAATACATTGAATTATGCCTCTTCGATCCTCTCCCACGCAGATTGGTTGGTAATATTGCAGCAATGAGCGTCAGTGATTCAATAGAAATAATTTAATCGGGTTCACAGGATGACACCCTTGAATACTCATCACTCCGTAAAATCCTTAGCACCCCTCCGAGTGTCACAATAAAGTAACACGTGACTGGTGGTCACTTGACTGCATCAATTGGGGTCGTCTCATCGTCTCATCGACCCTTAATACGATACATATGGTTTTAGGGTATCACTTCCTCTTTTTTTAAGCACCACCACAACAATATCTTTAGTCCTTAATCGAAATTTGATTATTTGGGAAAAGAGTCTTCAATATTTTCAGTTAAATTCCCATTTATCTTCTCGTTGCACTAAATGAAAAAAAAGATCCTTTTTTTCTCAAAAAACTTTTATTTCTCTATTTTTTAAAGAGAAAATTTCTCAAAACTATTCTTTATTTTTTAAAGCAGTCGAGAAAAATTATCAGAATGTTCTCCATTTTTTAAAGCAGTCGAAGAAATTTTTCAAAACTATTTTGCATTTTTTAAAGCATAGTTGAGAAAAATTATCAGAATGTTCTCCATTTTTTAAAGCAGTCCAGGAAATTTCTCAAATTGTTCTCTATTTTTTAAAGCAGTCGAGAAAATTTCTTCATTAAAATACTTAAATTCCGTTAATTATCTGTAACTATAAAAAATTCTGTTAATTATTTGTAATTTGTCAATTTGTAAAAAAATATCAACTCTTTGACTGCGTTTCATTATTGTTTCGTCGCACAATTAAAATGGAGAACATAATTTGAGAAAGTATTTTTTTAAAGCTGATAAACTTTCCATAAAGAAACAATCGTCTTCTCGTCTTCATAATTTTCTTATTCTCAGGAAACAATAATTAAATATTGTCCTTTCTCCTCATTTCTTGTCGATTTTCTGTTGTTCTTCTCATTTTCTGTCCGTAAAGTTCATACCAAAAAACACCGATTTAAGCACTTAAAAGTTAAAACTCTTCGAGTTGGAAAACTTTATAGCTTAAGTTGGAAATTGATGGGATTTTCAGTTTGAAAAAAAATCTGAAATTAAATAAAACAATTAAAATAAAATTAAATAACAATCAAATAAAAAAGAATGAATTAAATTAAATTTAAATAAAAAATGTGTTAAATTAAAATTTGTCAAAATTGCAATTAAATCCCTTTGTTCTTAATTGTCAATAAAAAAGGAACTTAAAAATTGAATTCTAAAGAAATTTAAAATCAAAATTTTCAAAAAATCTGAAATCAAATAAAACAATTAAATTCCTTTGTTTTTAATTGTCAAAAAAGAAGGAACTTAAAAATTGAATTCTAAAGAAATTTAAAATCAAAATTTTCCAAAAATCTTCAAATAAAATAATAGAATTAAAATCTTGTTCAATAATAATTAAATAACAAATTAAATTAAAATTTGCTAAAATTACAATTAAATTCCTTTGTTTTTAATTGTAAATAAAAAGGGAAATTAAAAATTGAATTTTAAATAAATTTAAATTTGAAATTTGAAAAAATAATAATTAAAAGAGGAGTCTAAAAACTATTATGCTCTACGATAAATTTTCTGGACTCAACTATAAAAAAAGTAACACGTGACAATCATTAAAAAATCTATTCCATAAATTCTAAATTTTTCTAATTTATATTATTGTTAATATATATATATTCTGTAAATCACAACAAACTTTAATTATATAACATCATTAAATTAAGCAATAGTTGACTTAACATTATACAAATTATCAAACAACCGAACTTGAAGAATTATGAACATTAAAATTGTCTATACTAATTTAATAAAATTAATAATATTAAAAATAAAGACCTTTTCCTATGAATAATTTTCCAAAATAAAGAAAAATATTTCGAATTTTTCTTTTTCTTAGAGAGAAAGAAAAATTTGTTTTCGAGAGAGAGTGAGTGAGAGAGATGAAGAGCGGATGCTGGAGGAAAATGTATAGATTCGATATGGGATGGTCCAGAGAAGAACTCCACCCACGTTCTGTTCTGCTCCGCCCTAGGAAATTTCATCTCCAAAAGGGGTTTCTCGATTTTCTGTCAGTCAAATTAGTAGAGTTGACATTCACGGTTGCTTTTCCATTTTTTTCTAAATGACCACATAAATATTAATAGTTTACGGTTTCCATCTAACTCTGCTGGGAACTGCAAAGAAAAAAAGAAATCAAAATATTACAGTGTCATTAGTTTTCATCCTCTTTTACTCAACTATTTTTTTTTCTATTTAAAAATTATTTTTTATTAATAAAAATGGTGAGAACATTTTGCAAAAAATTCTTTTACTCAATTATTTTTTTTTTCAAAATATTAGTGTCTTTATTTTTCTTTCTCTTTTACTCAACATTTTTTTTCTTTTTCTTATAAAAATGGTGAGAACTTTTTGTTTAAAATTGTGTCGAAATTGTTCAAAAGATATTTTTTTTATTCGAAAAAGATTTATTTAATAATTAATAATATTAAATAAATAAATAAAAAATAGTTTTAAGTAAATAAGCGATTGGTTAACTTGGATATTTTTTCACCATATGATGAAAATATTTTCCTTTAAATTTGAAAATTAATTTCTGTGTAAACCTCAAGTAAAAATAGTGAATTAAATTAAAGTGATAAGTGAATCCTAAAATTTCAGCCAATGTTGACTTACAATGGAACGACGGGAAATGTAGCAATCGAGGCGGATCGCAGTTCACCGGCGGAATCGTTTTTTTCCGGCGACGGAGAACTTGCTGAAGAACCTGGAGATTCACCAGGAACACTCAGGGACACTGAGGAGGAGGCAACATTGTCCGATGAATTTTATTCTCACGACACGGACGACGATGAAGATCAGAATAAAAAACGAAAGTGTCGCTCCAATTCGGTAAATAAAAATTATTAATTTTACGAAAGAATCAAATTGCAAAAATTAATTCACAGTAAAAAGGGGGAAAAAATAATTTAATAACAACTTTTTTTTCCAGATTGAAACTATTTCAACGTCCGGTAATTTACAACTTGGTTCGCCAACAACAAGAACCGGAGGTTCGGGTGTTAGAAAATTATTCACAAACAGCCGGGAACGTTGGAGGCAGCAAAATGTCAGTGGAGCTTTTGCCGAACTTCGAAAACTGGTCCCAACTCATCCGCCCGACAAGAAATTGTCGAAAAATGAAATTTTGCGAATGTCAATTAAGTGAGTGCTCCGCCGAGAATTTAAAACTAAATTCTTAATTTTTTTTTTCTGCTTTGAAAAATTTTTTCTCCTTCTTGACAAAAATTTCAGATACATCAGACTCTTGAGCAATGTTTTGGACTGGCAAAAATCTCAGGAACGAAACGGTTCCATTCACCATCATCATCATCATCTAAAACAACGACACGACATGAAAATAAAATGCGAATCACAATTTCTCAATCAAAATAATACAAATCAAAAATCAATTTTAAAATCCGACAGTGGAAATTCATTTTCCAGACATCAGACAACACAAATTTGTGATAAAAATGGAAATAATCTACTAATGATTGCACCTGTGATTGGAGTAATAAATCGTTCGGCAAATAATTCCTTTCAAACATCAGGACTTTCTTATAATTCATTTGGCGATTGGATTCGTGCTGGCAATAAAAGTGGAAATTATCAAAAATTAGGGAAAATACCACAAAATACAAGTTCACAATTCAATTCAACAATAATTCCATCAGCGAAAAGTGAAATTTCCGGAAATCCCTTGAAGAAACGATTAAAAATTGAAGGTGAGGATGAAGAGCAAATTTTGACGATAGATTCGCGACTAAATAATTTAACCGCCGTTCGTTTAGCAAATTCACAAGATTCACCATCATCGACGCAATTAAATATCGTGACGAGTTCTATTCGAAAGCGAGTGAAAATTTCCTTCGTCAAAGAAACTCTCAGTGATGTGAATAACATATCTAGTGATAAATCATAAAGTTTTTGTTAAAAACATTTTTGTTACAATTTGGAAATTATTTTCTTCATTTTAACTAAAAGAATCTAAATTATAGCTAAAAAAAAATTAAATTTTAGCTTTAAATAATTTTGTTGTTAATTTCAATTCAAATAATTCTTTCCGATTAATTTCAATTAATTCGAACTCAATGGATTATTTTAATTTTGAAAGGAGGACTCAAATAATTAATTGTTTGAATTGAAATTCTCAATTGTGGCTGTAATTAATAAAGTAATGAATTAATAAATTAATAAATAAATAAATAATATAAATATATTAATAAAGCGAAAATTCTTTAGAGCAGTAATTTATTTTTAACTTTGAAGGTAAATTATTTGCTTTGTATATACATAAATTTCAATTATTATTATTATATATAAATATATATTTTTTCTCGTGAATTTTGTACACAAGCACACCTACACATTAAATTTAGAAATCAGTCTCACCCACACTTTTTTTTTATCACGAAACTTTGATAACAATTTTCACAATAAAAACCCTATTTATAATATTTTTAAATCTTTTTTTCTCTTCGTTTTCTAAGTATATATTCATATAATATTCGAAAACTTTAATTTTAGATAAAAAAAACAATTTTTCAAAAAATAAGCTGAAATTATATGTAACAAAAGCAAATAATCAAACAAAAGAATTTCAAACTCTTCCAATTCTTTCAAATTTTCCAGTTTGGGAAAAAATAAATGAAGAGGAAAAAGAAAAAAAACTTTTCAAACAAATAAAGGAATGAAAAATGTTTAAAAAAAAAACCTTTTTTTTAGAGGGAAAAAATTATTTGTACCTTCTTATAAAAATAAATTTTACCGCAATCGCTTTAACATTTTTCAAGTGAGATAAACTTTATATCTGGTATTTCTTTTATTATATCTGGTACTATTTTTCTTACCACGTTGATTCAATGGTTCTTCGGTATTGCGGGGTGAGTTCATTTTTTTCGGAGGCACAGGAGTACTTGGTCTTCTCTCTTCTAATTGATTGAAAGTTCTTTGAGAAATTAATTCGGTGTGAATATTTTGTTTCCCCTCAACACTTCCTCTCTTTGGACTGTATGTGCTTATGCTCGCATAACTTGCGTCGCTCGTTCTCGATCCTCGTTTACTCATATCGCTGAAATCAATTTCAGCGTAGCTCACTCTTGATCGCGAACTCGCGTCCGAATTCCTTTTAACGCCTTTATCCTGGAAAAGAAATTCCCAGTCAGAAAAAGAATTTAATTCTTAAAAATAAATTCCTCTAACTTTGTTCTGAAAAAATTTTCCACTCAAAAATAAATCTTATTTTATTTTTCAAAAACAATTTTTCTCTCAACGCTTCTTTATCCTGAAAACATTTTCCAGTGAGAAACAAATCTTTCTTTTCTCAAAAAAAAATTCCTCTCTACGCTTTTATCTTGAAAAATTCTCAAAAATAAAAAAATAGAATATTAATATTCTCACCGAGAAATAAATCTTTTTCTATTTTGTTCTATTCCTCTCAACGCCTTTTTACCCTGGACAAAATTTTCCAGTAAGAAACGAATCTTATTCTATTTTTTTCTTTTCTAAAAAAGAAATTTCTCTCAACGCTTTTATCTTGGAAAAATTTTCCAGGAAAACAAATTTTATTCTATTTTTTTGTTTCTTAAAAGTAAAAAAAAATATTCTCACCGAGAAATAAATCTTTTTCTATTATTTATTTTCCTAAAAATAGAAAATGAAAGATTTTCTTCTTAAAAACAAAAAGAATTAATAATAAAGTAATAATGAAATTAATCAATAAAATATTTAAAATAAAAAAGAGACAAATGTAAAGATTAGTAATTAATAAGAAAAAAAGTAACAAATTCGAAAAAAAACAAAAGTTCGCTTACGAAATGTTCGGTGCTCGATTGTCTTCTACTGTAATCTTCATAGTCATCCGAATATGTACGATTTCGTGCCTGCACTTTTTTGTCAATAGTCAAGTCTTCACTGAAACGTAATTTCTCGTGAAATTTCCTTAATCGTTCGTCCCAATCAATTTCAAACGATGAATCAATACTTTTCTTGTGTTTCACATCATGTTGTTCGAATTTTTTCTTTCGTTCGTTAAATTCCAATTCTTGACTATTGCTTCTTTCTGATCCTTGTGGATATTTGTCCTCCTCACTGCTACTTTTACTGATCCAAGCATTGTCGCCCAACGACGGTTTCAATCTCTTTGGCCATTCGTTTTCCGTTTTAAAATCATACAATTCACGTATTCTTTGATTCAATCTCACTGAATCGATGCTCGGCTGTTTTATTACTGAAAATTTAATTATTAAAAAAATTCAATTTAAAGTGTTTAAAAAGTTTCTCTTTTACTTTAAAATTTAATATTCTTTTCATTATATTTTTTTTAAATTCAATATTTAAAATATTATTAAATAAATATTAATATTTAAAAATAAATATAAATATTGAAAAAATAATAAATATTATTAAATTCAAATATTTAAATTCTTGCAACTTTATTAAAATTTTAGGAAAATTTTAATATTTGAAAATAATTCAATTCTTTCTGGAATTCTATTAAAATTGTTTTGAAAAAAATTGAATTTCTGCAAAGAATTTTACTATTTATAAAAATAATTGAAATTTTTCGAAAAATTTATTAAAATTTTAGAAAATAATTGAATTTAATATTTCTTTGATTTTTTTCTTAAATTTATTCTTTTAGATTTAAATTTTGATTAGAAATATTTTGAAATATTGGAAAATTACTTTGAACGGCTTTATATTCACTTGCGGGGCGTGCTTTTGAATTTTCCTGATCGAGCCAATTGTTTTCCGCTCGTTTACTGTCATTGTTAAAAGATCTTCTTTCTGTGTTTCTTCGGACAATTGGAGAAGGCGATGGATATCTGGTAAAAGTCATCCACCTGTTTGAAATTGGCTTTGAACTACTTCCCTCGCTATATTTTCTCGCCAACGGCGATGGAATGTATTTCGACGTCGAAATCTCCGACAATAGCCATCTGCAAATAATTTTATTTGTAAATAATTTCTTTAAATTTTTTGAAAATAATAGTATTTTTTAATATTAAGTGAAAATTTTTGAAAATAATTGATTTTTACGAAGAATTTTTAAAAAAAATTTTAAATAATCGTGTTTGTTAATAATTGTAATTTAAAATTTGATTATTAAATTTCATTTTCAATTTTTTGAAAATAATTGAGTTCCGTCCGGAATTTTATTAAAAATTTTGCCAATATTTGAATTCTTTGCAGAAATTGTACAAAAATGGTTCTAAAAATAATGGAATTCTTTCAAAAAAATGTTATTAAAATTGTTTTAAAAATACTTGAAATCCTATGAAGAATTCTATTATTTATAAAAAATAATTCGATTCATGCGAAGAATGAATTTGAATTTTATTCAATTTTTTAAAAATAATTGAATTCTTTTATAAAATATTGAATTATTTGGACAAATTTTATTAAAATTATGTTGAAAATAATTGAATTGCTGCAAAAAATTTTATTGTTTACAAAAAAAAAATTATTTATTGAGTTCCGGCGACGAATTTTATTATTTATAAAAATATTCTAATTCTTTCCAAAATTTTATTAGATTTCGAAACTAATAAAATTCTTTTGAATAATTTCTTTAAATATTTTGAAAATAATTTAGTTTTTTTAAAATAATATTAATTGAATTCTTTCCAGAATTTTATTTAAATTTTAAAAAATAATTGAATTCTTGCGAGGAATTTTATTAAAATTCTATGAAATTTAGTAAACAATAATTAAGAATAAAAATAATGAATAATTATTAATAAAAGGAAAGAATAAAGAATTTAAAAGAAAATATAATTTAATTTTCAAGAGCAAATATCTCTCACCTGGTTTTCTCGACAGTACCTCTGCCGTAGAGTTCAAATTGCGAGTTTTTCCTCTCACGCGAATAATTATCAGGCCTCGTGTAACCACTTTCTGAACTCAAACTTCGACCGGCGGGTTGTTTGACATATTTAAAATCATCAATATTCTCCTGACTACTACGACGCATATTTTCCGGACATACTTTTCGATTTATAACCGGCAGCCATCGTGTCGAATCAATTTTCGATTGTCCAGGATAATCAAAACTTTCGCGTCGATGACGAGCATTTCTTTGATATTCGACATAATCTCGAGACGATAATTGCGGACGATTAAAATTATTGTTCTCTCTTAACAATGGTATTTGTCGCTGTAAATCAAAGTCGCAGACATCCGTTAATTTTCTCTCCTCAAATAATTTACGTTCCGCGAATTTTTTCAAACAATCAACGTCTGCACTTCTACTCCTCTGACTACGTGGTGAATGAGAAAGTCTTCGCTGACCTAGGCCCAAAGGGCTTATTCTTTCCTGATGAATTTATTTCCCAAAAAAAGAAGAAGAAAATTCAGTTAGTTTTAAAAATTAATTAAAGAAAATAACAAATTCTTATTTTATGTATTCGAATTTTTTAATTAGAATTGAAGAAAAATATTTTCAATTTCAATTTCCGTCTATGAAAAAATATTTTTATCTGAAATTTAATAAAAACAAAATTTTCTTCCGAAGGAAGGAAAAAGGAAATTTCAGGATTACTCCAATCTTTGTATATTTTTCAAGTTCTCTCAAGAAATATTTATTTTATTTACGTATATAAATCTTAGCAAGTTTCGTTGAATTTCAAAAAAAAATTTTAATTTTCCCAAAAAGGAAAGTGAAATTAAAAATAATCTTGCGGAATACATTCGACATTCGTAACATGAATTATTTTAACTCCTCTCTCTTAAAGAAAGTAATTTGAAAATTCGAATTTTAAAGTAATTCATGAGAATGACAAATGAAATTTATATAATTATTTAAAACATGCGAATAATAAAATTCTCAATGCAGAATTTTTAAATTGAGAATTGAGAATAAAATAATTTTTAAGGTACCTAAGCAAGATGAAGCTTTGCATAATCAGAAACGTGCAAAATTCCATGTTCCGGAGAAACAATATGTAAAGCGTTGCCGCACAATCTTGAATTTATTTTTGCCGTGTGAAGTTCGGCGATTTGAGTGCTGCAAGCCGCCGCTGGATCTCCACTCGATGCCAAATAACCGTTCCAAAAGCAATTACCTATTTATTGAAAAAAAATTGATTAGAATTCGTTAAAAATAAATTCATTTTTTCAGGGCTCGAACCAGCCTTTTTTTTAAATTCATTTTTAAAAAATTTTTAATTCTTACCTGGCAGGGAATTACCATCGGCTGCGTAGGTAACGACTAGGAGTTTATTAGCGTCTGTTGATCGCATTAATCTACTGTGAGGTTCTCTTAGAGCAAAATGAATCTTTATGTCTGAAAGAAAAAAAAACCATTATAATAAAAAGATTTTAATTTAAAAATTTGTTTAAATTTAAGTTTCAAAGTTTTAAAAAATTTTAATTTAGAGTAAAAATTTATTTTACTCTACTTTTAATGTCAGAGGGCAAAATTCAAAAGAACGAAAATTCAAACACACCTCCGAGGTAGTCACCATTTCCCACGTCGCCACACTTTTGCGATCTAAAATACGAAAACATTATGTCGGATACGTATTTTAACTTCTTATTCATTTTTCTAATGGCAATTTCAAACGTCTTTAGAAAATATATCTCCTGGTCTTGCATAACCTTCCAGACTCCTGAAAAAAAAGTTTCTTCTTTAATTCATTCAAATTTATTAAATTTTCAATAAAAAAAAAAAAAATTCGCCATGCAAACATCGATAAACAATTAATTATACAGTTAACTGTTTAATAATATATTAATATTATTAACTTAAATATTTTATTAACTAATAATTTTTATTCAATCACATTCCTAAAAATAATTTTTTTACGAATTACTAAATACCTACGTTTTCTTAAGAAAAAAAACTTGAATTTATTTATTAAATCAAAGTTTTTTTCAAACTCAATAAAGTAATTAATAAAAATGACAATAGAAGATTGAAAAAATTAAAGAGAATAAAAATATTAAAAATGAATAAAAATGGCATAGAAGATTAAAAACATTAAAGAGAATAAAAATATTAAAAATTACAATAGAAAAACATTGATAAACATCAATAAGAAAGCAATTGGCGAAATGTACTTTTGTCAAATTTACCAAGACCAAATCCTACAACGTGTATAAAGGCAGTTGTATTTTGCTTTTCGGCTCTTATATTTGCTTCGAGTAAAATAATCTCAACGGACAATAATGTTCTCTTCATGTAATTTTCAATATCGAAAATTAATTGATTCGAGAGAAGGATATATCTCTTGTTATCTTTTGATCTCACGCGTCGGATTCCTTCCTCAAAAAGTGGATGGTATTCTTCGCCATAAAATTTCGCCCATAATACACGAAGTTCGCGTATTTCCTCTGTTGCTCCATCCACTGCTGGACCGTAACTGCAAAATAATATTAATAATAATCGTAAAATTCAATTTAATGAAGAAAAGAAATACCTCTTCTTTTTTTTCTTTTATTTATTTTCTTTTATTACTTTAATTTCTTTCTTTTTTAACTTTCTTTACTTTTTTATTTTCTTTACTTTTTTTACTTTCTTTTCTTTTCTTTCTTTTCCTTCTGTTCTTTGTTTCCTTTCCTTTCTTTTCTTTATTTCTTTTCTTCATTCAATTGTTTCATTTATTTTTAAAATTAGAATAATTTTTTGTTTCCAATATATTTAAACAAATTAAAACTTTACCCATTGTCCATATTATTCTGAAGTGGAGTGATCAAAATATCCTGATATTCCATCGTTTGAGGTCTCTCGAATCTGAAATAAAGAAAATGTTTATTTACCATTAAAAATTCAGAAACGGCAAATTTCGCAATAAAATTTAATTGAATATCACCTGCTTCCCACTGGTCCTAATATAATGCCTCTCGGTTGAATTGAATCCGGATCAGGAGAAACGACTCCTCTATTTTCTCTTGAACCATCGTTTATGAATTCAGTATGCGATGAAATAACTATCATCGCCGACAATTTTATCTCGTCATACGACAAAACCTTGGTCAGAACCTGCAGAAAAAAATTATCGAAATTTATCGTGTGTAATGCATAATAAATATTTCGAATTGTATAATAAATAATTAAAAAGAAGTCCATAAAGTTTTAAAAAACGAAAAATTAGGAAAGAATTTGTTTTTGTCAAGTTAATTTATATCCAATTTTGTCTAAAGGAATTAATTTTTTCTTTAAGGACAGACAATAATGTTCAAAATTTTTTAATTAAAATTCATTAGTTTTTTTAAATTATACAAAAATTATTTTAAGTAATAGAATTATTTTCGAAAAATTACACTAATAAAATATTTTCAAAAACTAATTATTAAAATTGTTTTGTAATAATTTTTTAATCCTTATTTAAAATTCTTATTAAAAAGGCAAATAATAAACAAGTACCAGTGGATCTTTTTCGTTATCGGTGCCAATATACTCCCAGCCGCCTTCTCCTGAACAATTATCAATCAATTTGTAAGAATCACTTGGATTTAAGAAACAAACGGCTCTTTTCACCAAAAGCCGATGAATAAATTGAATAAGGCCCATATTTTTGTATAAAGATTTTTCAACCGAACTGCCATGCTGTCGTTTAAATTTCAGCCATCCAGCAACTAAAGGAAGCATCGCCTCGTGAATTATAGGATACACTGAATTTGCATTCATCTAAAATTAAATCATTATTAATAACTAGCAAATTTTACGCTGTATTCAATTTATTATTATTATTATATTATTATTAAATTATTATGCAAATTACAAAATATTCTATTTTTTTCGTGTCACCTTCAATTTCTGATTCAAAATTAATTATAAATAGAAAAATATACTGTATTTTCAAAATTAGAAAAAATGTTGTTCTCTGTTTAAATTTAAAATTAAAAATTAAAAAAATGCAATTATTAACGTAAATTTTGCAAAAGAAAATAATTACTAAATTCTTCTTCCAAAAAAAGTATCACAAAATTTATTTTCTAAATTTAAATTGGTAAAAATTTTAACTAAATAGAATTGATAAATAATTTTTTTTTTTTAAATAATTAAAATTCTGATTGAGAGAGTGAATTAAATTTTATTACTAACTAAATAACAGTCCAATATTTTTTATAAATTAAATTATAAAATGCTAGTAACGTCATAATGGTTTAAAAATAAAAAATGTTTTCACACTGAAATATTAAAATTACCTTTGTAAATTAGGTTAATTTATAATCCTTAACGTATATTAATAAAATAAAAAATATCACATTGAAATAATAAAATTACTTTTTATAAATTATTTTTGAATTATCATTATTCCCCTTAGATTATTATTATTATTACTATTGAAATTTGAAATGAAGGGTAAATAAAAATAGTAGAAAAAAATAAATATGGTAACTGAAAGTGAAACAAAATTGATAAAAACATGTTTGTTTCGAATGTATAAAAATATGGAAAAATAAATTCCATACTGTTTTATTATTATTATTTTTTATTGTTATTCAATTAAATTTCTTAAAACAATTCAATTATTTTTCAAAATTTCAATAAAATTCTTCGAAATAATTCAATTTTTTTTTTGCATAAAAATATTATCACAAATTTTAGAATGTTAAATTAAATTTATAAATTAAATTATGATTTTTAAGGTAAAATAATTTTTTTCATCAAGTTTTTTATTTATTTATAATCTTTAAGACATTAAATCAGAATTTTAATTTGATTTTAAAAAATCTATCAAATTTTATTATAATAAACAATAATAAAAATAAACAAAAATAAAAAATAAAAACATAATTTTAACTAAATTAAAAAATATTATTTTTAAAAAAGAGAGAAGAAAAAATAGTGCCAATAAAAATTCAAACCTCCAAAATATCATTACTAATTCCTCGACTTTTTAGAGCGAAACATCGAGGAGTATTAATTGGAAATGCAATTGGAAAAGCATCACTTTGTTTCATCAATTCGGCCAATGTAATTTGCGATGGCATGGAAATATTCAGACAATCTCGAAGTAAATTTTTTGTCTCATCATCAAAAGGCACTCCATTCGGGGCACCCAAAGTGTTTTCCCACGAAATTTCCGGTGGTTCCCTCGCCATTATTGGAATTTGCGAATCTTCCTGTCTGCGTTGTCTCTGAAAATAAAAAGAAAAATTCAAAATCAAAACCTTGAATTCATTCATAAAGAAAAAATTTATTTTAATTAAAAACCAAGTCTTTTTCTTAATTATTCTTCAAAAAAGAAAAAAAAACTTTAACTCATTCATAAACAGGGTGGTCACAAGTTTCAGTTTATCAATTTCCCTGACAAATTTACTGACATTAAAATTATTTTTCCTGACAAAATCTTTTTACTGGAAAATATGAAAGTTTACTGAAAAACAATTCTAAGAAATAGATTTTAAAAATATGTAATTTTTCGAAAATGATTAAATTTCTTAAAAGAATTTTTGTATAATTTAAAAAAAAACTAATTAATGTTTTGATGCAATTCAATTAAAAATTTTGAACATGATTTTTTTCTCCAAAATGTAAACAATAATTCTAAAATGTTATTTTTTTTGTATGTATTTGAATTTTCGACAATTTGTAATTGAAAATACTGAAAGTATTGAATTTTAAAAAATTAGAAGCTAATTTTCATTTTTAAATTTAGATTTAAAGATTTTTCAATAAAATTTTTGATAATTTTTTCATTAATTTTCATTTTTAAATTTACATTTAAAGATTTTTCAATAAAATTTTTGATTTATTAATTCAATTATTTTCAAAAATTTGCAATTAAAATTCTTCAAAAGTTGATTTTCAAAAATTGTGACAAAATACTTGAAAAAAATTATTTTCAATTAAATTTTACAAAATTTCAATTATTCTTAAAGATTTTTATTAACAGGGTGTCTAGCGAATCGTCAATTTAAAATTCCCGGGTTTTTCCCGGTATTTTCCCGGGTTCTTGAATAATTTTCCCGGATATTCACAAAGGATTTAAAAACATATTTAAATGTTTATCAATAACATTATTTACGTAATTAAATATTGTTTTTATTAAATTACAATGATTAAAGTTATACAATAATTTCTAAAAACTTGACATAGAATATCAAAATTTCACTTATAAAAATTTCTCAACTTTATAATATAATTGTCAATTCAGGGGAATTTAAGAAAAACTTTTTTTGAAAAAAAAAATTCCGCTCGGTACATACATTATACCCTTTGAAATACTTGTAAAATTTAATTAATTTCTCAAACCATGAATTGGACATTATAATGTTTACATAGAATTAAACTAGAATATTTAAGCTTTATTTTTACATAAGTTTCAAGAAAATCGGATGCGACGTGTTTTGAGATATTCAAAAAGGATATCTTTCAAACTTAATTTTTTTCATAAATTCTATTATTTAAAAAAAAAAAATTTCTACCATTATAAAGTTGAGAAATTTTTGTTTTAAAACCACTAATAGTAAATAAATTTTGGCTTCAATAAATATAAGAAATAATGATTTAAAAATTGCCTTACAATGTCAATTGTTTATAAGGAGGATCGTTTTGAAATGGAATGCCCCATATTTAGTTTTAAAAAGTAAAATCTTTGCCTTTCCTATATCACAGAAGATTCTTAATTTCTTCTTATAAAATTTGTTACGTATTGTATACCTATAAATTGTTATATAAAAATAATAGTACAAATTCTTTAACTTTTATAATATAACGTGTACTAAAGTTAGTTTTAAATAAAATTTAAGTTATTATTTTTACTACTGCTTCATACTATCAATTTACCCTTGACGATTTTGAAAAAAATTATAATTTTTTATATACATAATTCAAAAAATACCCTATAAATAGAAAATTCCCGGGTTTTTCCCGGTTTTTTGAGGCCGAACCAAATTCCCGGGTTTTTCCCGGTTTTTCCCGATTTCCCGGTTCGCTAGACACCCTGATTAAATAGTCGAAAAAGTAATTAAAGTAATTCGAAAAAATATCAATTTTCTTAATTTTCCTGACAAAAATTTTTTTTTCTGTCAATTCTCTGATTTTACTGACAAAAATTTTGTTTTCCTGATATTTCCCTGACAATACTGACATGTGGCCACTCTGAAAAAGAAAAAATTTATTTTAATTAAAGTCTAAGTATTTTTTTAATTAGTTTTCAAGAAGAAAAAAAATCTTTATTTTACTAGAAATGAAGAAGAAGAAAAAGAAGCAGAAAGCATCACTTTGTTTCTTCAATGCGGTGGCATGGAAATATTTAGACAATTAAGTTAAACATAAATAAATAAATAAAAAAATAAATATTAAAATAAATAAAAATAATGATAAATAAAATAAATAATAATAAATAAATAAATAAATAAAAAATGAATAAAAAAATAAATAAATAGACAAAAAATTAAATTAAATTAAAAAATGGAAGAAGATGAAGAAAAAAAAAGTAGCAGAAGAAGAACGAGAAAAAGAAGAAGAATTGTATTCTCAGAATGAATATGACAACTTGAAGGCGCACGAAAGGCTTTTTATCTATTAATATCGGATCTGATTAGAGCAAGGACACAAAAGTCTTTGATATGTGGGCATAAAATCCGTTAAGTAGCGGAAAATGTATCCATTCACCCCTAATGTGTTACGGTCTCACGTCTCTCTTATATTCAAGAGTAAATACGTATATTCAACAACCACCTGCGCCAAACAAATACAAGAGAGAAAGAGAGCAACATCATTTTTCTGTTTACCGATTTTGCCACCTCAACGATAGGGGTGAGAGCGAGGAAAAAACCCCCTTAAAGAGGGTTTCAATTTACATTCTTTGCGGAAAACGTTAAACATTTGTGTGCGCGGGGTGTCTCGAGGAATTCATGCGTGTTGACATTGAGGCTACTGACAATTACGGTCATGGCTAAAAACGACCTTTTCTGCTAAATTTCAAATTAAGAATTCTCATTTTTTTTTACCCTCTTCTTCTTCTTCTTTTTATCATACACAAAGTTTTTTTTTTAAATAGAAAACCCAATATTTATGTATGTACATTGTTTTCTAATTTATTGGCGAAACTCCACGTGTCTCACTTTGTCATCATCATTCTATTTATGAAATTTTCCTCCTCTGGTGAAAAATAAAAAAACAAGTTAATTAACCTTACGATAAGAAGTGTGGATAAAAATAATTTATGACAATCACGATTCTAGAATTTATTCAAATTTTTTAATTATTAGAAAAAAAGTTACTCACCCGGTGAAAACAACAGGCAAAAAACGACATTATTCCTTTCTTTTCAAATCTTTAACTTCGAATTACCAAACACAACAACTATTTATAATAAAAAATAAATATAAACAAATATCTAAAATTTCACTAATTTTATATTTAACACAAACTTTATCTTCATATTAATTACAATCATTTTTTTTATTTACAGTAAAATATTTTTCAACAAATTTTTCTGTTTCAATTTTTTATTTATTTTTGTATTTTATTTTTTTATTTCAATTTTATATAAAAGTAAATTTAATATTTAGTAAAATTTAGTAAAAGTAAATTTTATATTTAGTAAAATTTAGTAAACGTAAATTTTATATTTAGTAAAAAATTAATTATAATAGTAAAAACTGTTTGTATTTTCAAAATTGTAAATAAAATTTTATTTTTAATATTATTTAATTGTAAATAAAATTAAAAATTTTAATATATAATGAGAAGAACAGAAAATTTCTCAACGATTTAATAGAATAATTTTGAAATAAAAATAGAGTAAAATAATAAATTTGGAAATTTAATTATCAAATTATTCATCGCAATTGACAATAATCGAATATTGAATTTAACTGAGGGGAAAAATTGACTTTTTTGTTTTTAAAAAAGAGTGACGTTAACAGTCGCGCGCGTTATATGAGATTGAAAATATTCTATTCTTGCGGCTAATATTCAAACGCATGCGTTGACAGGAATTTATAATAAGCGCAAGTCTTTCTGACGTATTAATTTATTTCTAATAAATTATAAAGCAACGACCGCCGTTGGATTAATTATTTCAAATTCCAATATGAATGAAATAGAAAAAAAATTTTATTGGAAAATCGATAATAGAATATTTTAAATAATAATAAAAAGCTATAAATAATAATTTTATTAAAAGGGAATTTCATTTATTATTATGAAAAATAAAAAAAAAATTATTTTTAAATATTAATTACAATTTTAGAATAAATTCAGATTCGAAAATTAAAAAGGAATTATTAACTAATTAATTATTATTATTTACTGTTTTCAAAAATTTTAATAAAATTCTTCGCAGGAATTCAATTATTTTCAAGACAATTTGAATAAAATTTCTCAAAAAAATTCAATTATTTTTAAAAATTTATTTATTAAATTATTCATGCGAATTGGAATATTTTCAATTTTTTTTCAAGCATTCAATTATTTTCAAAAATAACCAAATTCTTCGCTGAAATTCGATTATTTTTAAAAATTTTAATAAAATTCAGCACAAAAATTCAATTATTTTTAAAAATTTTAATACAAATTGTATTAAAATTCAATTATTTTCATAAATAACAAAATTCTTTACCAGAATTCAATTATTTTTATAAACAACAAAATTCGTCTTAAGAATTCAATTATTTTTACAAATAATAAAATTCTCCCGAGGAATTCAATTATTTTCAATAAAATTTAAATTGAATTTCCCGAAAGAGTTCAATTATTTTCAAAATTCTTGATACAAATTTTTTTAAGAATTAAATTACTTTTAATACAATTGTAACTAAATCCTAGGAAGAGTTTCAATTTTCTTCGAAACAATTCAATTATTTTCAATATTTTAATAAAATTCCTTGAATAAATTACATTATTTTAAAGAATAATTGTAATAAAATTCTGTGAAGAATTTAATTATTTTCTAAAAATTTTAATAAAATTCAACAATGAAATAATTGATTAATAAAAAAATAGAAATTCTACCTTATTATGACAATGTCGATTTTTTGAAAAATTAATTACTTTTTAATTTTTCGAATATTTAGTTCATGTAGAAAATTAGAAATATTTCTTTACTTGTTAATTTATACGATTTATACACTCGCAGATGTGAAAAATTTTCCATCTACGTGTTTATTTCTTTTTTTTCTATGACGTATGATATAATACCGACTGATAAATAATTCATCCATTAAAGTTATTTATAAAAAATAAGAAATTTGGAAAATTAATAAAAGAAAATAATTCTTTTTTCCATTATCGAATATTTCCAAATATGTGGCATTTTTTTTCTTACATAAATAAATTACTTTCAAGAAATTTAATTAATCTTTCTGACAGAAGTTTATTACATCGACTGCGATTTTGTGCGTAACATCACATTCACAATTCGAAAGGTGGCGCGCAAATGTCATTTAATTAACAAAAAACGCAAGTTAGTTTTTAATTTTAATGACATTTTTTATTTATTTCTATAATTCCTTCAAATTTTCAATTAACTTTTCTTCCTCCAAAAATTTTCGTTGCATAATACAAACAAAATTAATCTAATGCAACTATTTTTTTTTATTATAATCTGCGTAAATTTTCCTAAACTTCATACTTCATTTTTTCCTCTACCTGATCTTCTATCTTCCATAAATTAAAAAATACATGATTATTTATTTTTTTAAATAATAAAAATATTAGATATTTGCGAGAATATATGAACAAAAAAACTTGAAAGTTTAGTACAGTGAAGATATATTCATAAGTCAGAAAAAGAACAAGTTTATAAAAGTCAAAAATAATAATCATACCTTTGTAACTTTTTAGCTGTGTATTTTTACCGTTTTTCAAAATTTTACTTATGATGATTTCTTTTTCCAAATGACAGCTTCTAAATTAAATTACTGACGGCCTGACGAGTGTCAGTGAAAAATTGTCATAATAAAACTGTTTGAAGAATACAATAACAAAAAAGCAGGGGTTTTACCAAAAAGCCCAAAAAGTAATTAATACAAAAGTAAACTTCAAAATTATTAAATAGAAACCTTGTGATTAGTCAGTTATACACCAATATAAGATAATTAAATGAAATTCACTGTAAAACTGTTAAAATAATGTTAAATTTTAATTAAAAAAATAGTGACAGTAGTAAACCTGGGAGGTTATGTGACAAAAGTGACAAGCAAGCAGGGTAGGACAGTTACGGGAAAAGATAACAAAGCAGGGTTGAGTAGAAAAGTCAAAAAAATTTTCTATTGGCCAGTTAAATTCTCGGGTAAATTACCAGCCAATTGCAAGTGTGGAACAATTTTCCAAAATCTAGAAACCCAACCCTGCTCTCTTTTTCTGAGTATGCGATTTCTAACGACTTTTCGGGCTTTTCCATTATTTCTTCCAGTTTTTTTTATTTTAATTTACAATTGTAGCCTTTATTTCCAGTATTTTTAACTTCGTTACCTAAACAAATAACATATATACTGTAGTGTTTAAAAGAAAATTTTATTCATAATTTTCAATATATTTGCGGAGAAAAATAGTCGATTGTCATCGTGGTGAAGGTTCTTCTTGACTCAAGTTTGTATTTTTCTTTTTTTAATTATATACACTATTTACAATTAAAACAATTACAATTGTTTATTAATTTATTTAAAATGTTTATAATTGACTATTGAGTGAATTTAATTACTTGTATTAAACATTTAAATAGTTGATTAATATCGCATGAAAATTATTAGCATATTTACAATTAATGTCAATTGTTAAGTATATCTAGTAAAAATTTCCACGTTTTTTATAACACATTTTCTTTTTCGTTGTAAATTTTATATAAAAATTTTACAAATTACCAAAATATTCGACACGATTATAAACTTAATAATTAAAATAATTAAATAAATTTTATCCCTTTAAAAGATAATTACCGGAATACAACGATTATTAATTATTAATATAGATTAATTAATAATTATAATCAATTAAAAATAACTAACATGTAAAATAACCAAAACTTATAAGAAGAATTAACTATTTATTCAATACTATTTACAAATTATTCTTTCTTTACATTTCTTAAAGAAAAAAAAATAATAAAGCTATTTATCTCCCTAGCGTTTTACTAGTAATCGCATGAGCAAAATGTTCGGAGTCTCAAGCATTAGCGTGAGCACATATGAACACAAATAAGTCACTCCAAACACTCCCAGAAATGTCGTACACTGAAAAATAATTTAATTAATTTAAATCAATTTTATTTTCAGAAAACTATGCGACGATACTTACATTACTTATAAAATCCACATGTTGAGAAGTTTCACTATGAAGGAAGATGGAATTAATTATAAATGGATTTAATAAATAAGCACAATATGTGAGTCTACTTAATGGAATCCATCCTCTAAAGGAGAGAATTTTGTTGACAATTCCTGAAAAAATCAAAAATGATCGTTTAAATTAGAAAACAATCGTTTTCTGAAATTTAGGTAAATATCAAACTTCAAAATTAATGGGTAAGTAAATTAATTAATATCAATCATTAATAACGCTTTTGTAAATTAATATTTTTATTCTTACCTCCATGACGTGTGCAACAAGCAATGAGCAACCAGGAAAGACCAACGGCCCAAATTGTTCTACTGAATCCAACGTAAAATGCTGCCGAGAATATGGAAATGTACCTCTTCCAAATTCCAAAAAGTACAAAAATATTACAAGAACTTCCCAGTAGCCAACAAATTACAACAGTTCTCTAGAAGAAAAAAAAGAAGTGGAATGCAAATTTTCATCCAATTCAAATTTATTTGAATTATTATTTTCTACTGTTAGTGAAGAGGAATTTACTGTTTTTAAAGGTAATTTATTATTCAGCCTTATCAAAATATACGCAGTGATCATTCCCACGACATATGGTCCTATTCTGGTCCATGGTGGATCGTACAATACATCGAGCATGTGATATTGCGCATCCATTCTAGAAATTTGTGCGCATGTAAAAAGCAAAAAATTAGGATTAGCATAATTTTTATTTAATTAAATTTTGAAAAAAATTTTTTTTTTGGTCTTACGTAGGGACGTATCCGTAGATATATGAAATATAACCGGTTATACCAATCGATCCTATCATTATTAAAATTAGTAGAGTTGAAGCTACACAAAAGCATCTGAAAGTATATGAAAAATTATAATTTTGCGGAGCTGAGAATTTTCCTTCTTTCTAAAGAAAGTATTTTTATGTTCACTTATATTTTTTTCAATTAAGTTATACATATTATATTTTTTTTTGAATTTTAATTTGTAAATATATTCTAATTTCTATATATTTTAATTTTTGTATATTTTAATTTCTGTATATTTTAATTTATATATATTCAATTTAATATTTCTTTTATTTTTTGTTTGTATTTTATTTTGAACCTATTAATTTTTGTTAACTTTCCATTTTCTTTAAATAACTCACACGGAAGACAAAATTAGAAGGAACGTTCCAATTATGAAAAATTGCATGTCGTTCGATAAATACCAACTCCAAGACATACACTGGAATAAGAAAAATAATTCGTTATAATACTAATTATAATAAAAAAATTTTTATTCTGTCCTCTAATTTTTCTACTATAATGTGTATAAAATATATTAAATGTATAAAATGCAGGGATCACAGACTGATAGCTTTTTACTTTTTTTTAAATGCTGTTATCTATTTCGCACATATTCCGTTAATTTTCACCAATTTTGCAAAACATTTGAAACCTAAAAATTTTCAAACAAAATTAGAGTTTATAAAATTTTTAATTCAGTTATATTTCAATAAATTTAACATCTAATTTGTTGAAAGTTTTATAGATAAAAGTCTTAATATAAGTATTAGTATAATTTTTGTAATTATAATTTTTTTGTCATCTATTTTTAGAAAATATTTCACCTTTTCATTTATTTTAACAAAAAAAAAAAAAAAATACTGTGATCCCTGAAAATTTGTAAAATCAAGTAACATTGAAATTAATTTAATAATTTGCACATTTAAAAGTCAGTAATTAAAGATAAAAATATTCACCATTTTATCTCTACCAAAAAGATTATTGATGTAAAGAATATTTCGCCACCAATATTTTGCACAAACATCTTGTGGCCGTTCAGACATGTAAAATTGTGAAACCTCACCGTACCAAGCTGAATTTACTTCAACAATTCCGACAACCATCATATACGCTGGTGTCAATCTTTAAAGAAAAGGAGAAAAAAAATTCAGTTGCATATAATAATACTTCATTTCCTTTTTTTAACACTACAAAATTATATAAATTAAATAATATTTCTTTATTTATAGATATATTTACTCATTCTTACCTCATTTTAGAGTAAATAACCAATTTTTAAGTGTCTGTTGTATAAGAACATTATTAACAAGTAGAATTTCTTACACAATATTTATAAACTATCTTCTAGTGAAATTCTATAACTTAAATGTAGAAACTAAATTATTTAACTTCATGCAATTGGCTTATTTATTTGTAACTTAAATTAAGTTTTATAATTATTTTACTATTTTTTAAATTATATTTAAATTATAATTTATTTAATAAATAATATTTGTTCGATTCAAGGAAAAAATAAATTAAATGAAACAATAAATTTTCAATAAATTTTGTCAAAAAAATGAAAATTTATTGCTTCATTTAATTTATTTCTTCCTTGAATCGAACAAATATTATTTATTAACAATATACGGAAGGATAAAAAATTATTTTAAAAAAAATATAATTTAATTAATTTTCATAATTATTATTTTATTTAAAACAAATATTTTTTTTTGAAAGAAAAAATAATTTTTTTACCTGAGGAACCTCTTGAGGACAGCTCCGAAAAATTCACTTATTTTTCTACTGTAATTAATTGGTTGTTTATCGATTTTTTTCCTCTTTTCGTTTAAATATAAATAGGCGACTAGAAAACCACTGAGAAAAAAAAATGTGTCAACTGACAATGTTGAATTTGAAATTATTTGAACGGTAAAACCTTCGGACACTCGCCAAGACCATGGTTTATTGTCTATATTGAAAACAAAAAAATAGATTTTCATTTATTACCAAAAGAAAATAAATACAGAGTGGCCACAATATCAGTAAAGACAGGGAAATGACAGGAAAAAAATTTTTTTTCAGGGAAATTAAGAAGTTTAGTTGAAAATTGTAGAAAATAAAATACTCGCCAGCGTAATCGCTCATGTAGAAAATGGTATGAATCATAATTATCCACGCCATTCCCAAAAATCTTAATCCATGAACTATTGGTATCGAGTCGGAATTTAATTTAGTTGTGAAAATAATTTTCGTATTCGTGTAAATTGAAAAGCACAAAAGTACTTTTTCCCAAATACTCTGACAATGTTTTTCCATTGTAATTGATTCTAAACATTTGCTCGTTTCCTTCGATTCTAAAATTGTAAATTCAAAGTAAAAACATTAAATAAGTAAAACAAAAAAAACAAAAAAAAATTGCTGCCTAGTCGTAAAAAAAAGAGAAAAAATTCAAAATATTAAAGTTTACCAAAATTAAATTTTAAATTTGTCTAGAAAAAAAACCTACCATTATTATTGGCGATATTATTTTCGAAACAAACAAACTTCTTTCCTATTTTCAAGTACCTTTGATGTACGAGAACATCATAAATTGTTCCCATTAGCATTAACAATAACATAAATGAGAAAACAATTCTGAAACAATAAGAAAAATAAATCAAAATTTGATTAACAAATTTGTTTGCTAACATTTTGGAAAAAATCACTTACAAAATAAAAATTCTTCTAGCACTCATCAATAATTTATCTTCCGTTAAATCTTTAATTTCGACTAATTTAAAATCTGCTTTGTACAGGTCACCAATCAAGAGAGTTCGTTCCTGAAATGTCTTATTGAGAATCAATCCAATTTCTCCCATGGTGCAAGTGGCCGGCAAACAAAGACCAAGAGTGATTATATTCTACACAGAAAAATGGGTAAATAAAATTACAATTATAAATCAAATTAAATTGCAAAAAAGTAAAAAAAAAAAAAGAAATTCTTTTTTCTGTTGTTGCAAAAAAAGAAGAAATTCTTTTTTCTATTCTTGCAAAAAATAAAAAATTCTTTTTTTTTATTTTTGCAAACAAAAAGATTCGAGAAAGTAACAAAATTCTTCTTACCTCATTTGGTAGAGTCACATGATATTGTAATGTACTATTGTGCGTGAAATATGCGACAAAATAATGAACGTCAAATGGTGGAAATTCCTCTTTTACATTTCGAAAGAGTGAATTATTCAATTTTATTCTTTCACTAAGAATCATTGGCGATTTATTTGTAGAATCATAACACTGACTTCGAATTCCCAGCCAATAATTATTTCCATAGATAAATCCTGGTCTTGGTTCTCCACTTGAATCTAACACTAAAAATTAACGGCAGAATATTCATTTAGACAAATTTACAAAAAATTTTCACTTTAAATAATGTAAACAGAAAAAGGAGGGAAAAATCTAAAAAAAACTATTTTTTAAAACTGTTCGAAATTTAACGAAAATAAAACTTTATTTATGTTTCAGAATTAATACGTGAGAAAATGAAAAAAAAATTTAATTTATGTTTTTTAAATCAAATTTTGTATTCTCTGTCGCGTTTGAAACTGAAATCAAAACATAATTTACATTTAAATGACCATCACCATTTACTTTCAGAAAAAATAACATTCTTCGCAGAAATTCAATTATTTTCAAAAATTTAATAAAATTCTTTGGAATTTTATTAAATACAATTATTTTAAAAAATGTTTATAAAATTCTGTATAAGAATTCAATTATTTTAAATGAAATTTTAAAATATTCCTAAAAAGAATTTAATTATTATCGAAAATTTTAATAAAATTCTAAGCAATCAGTTACAAAATTGACAGGTAATATTTTATAAATAAACCATTACAATAAAAAAAAACATTTTTTCTTATAAAATAAAAATATGGATGATTTAAATTCAGTCACTTCAATTATTTTCAAAAATTTCAATAAAATTCAACACTGTAATTCAATTATTTTCATTAATAACAAAATTTGTCGCAGAAATTTAATTATTTTCAAAAATTTTGATGCAATTTGTATGAAAAATTCAATTATTCTCATAAATAACAAAAAATTCTTCTCAGGAATTCAATAATTCTCATAAATAATACAATTTTTAACGAAATTCATTTATTTTCAATTCAATTTTAATAGAAATACTCTAAACAATTCAATTCTTTTTATAAATAAAAAAATTCTTCACCGGAATTCAGTTATTTTCAAAAAATAATAAAATTCTTTGCCGGAAATTTCAATTATTATTTTCATAAATTTTAATAGAATTCTTCCCAACAATTCAAATTTTTTTGTAAATAACAAAATTCGTCTCAAGAATTCAATTATTTTCAAAAAATAGCAAAATTCTTCGCTAAAATTCAATTATTTTCTTAAACAACAATAAATTCTTCTTTGGAATTCAATTATTTTTATAAATAACAAAATTCGTCTCCAAAATTCAATTATTTTCATAAATAATATAATTCTTCATAGAAATTCATTTATTTTCAATTCAATTTTAATGGAATTACTCTAAAGAATTCAATTATTTTCAATAAATAAAAATATTCTACGCCTGAATTCAATTATTTTTTATAAATAACAAAATTCGTCTCAAGAATTAAATTATTTCCAATAAATAACAAAATTCTTTGCTGGAATTCAATTATTTTTATAAATAACAAAATTCGTCTATGGAATTCAATTATTTTAAATAAATAAAAAAATTCTTCGCTGGAATTCATTTATTTTCATAAATAACAATAAATTCTTCTCAGGAATTCAATTATTTTCATAAATAACAATAAATTCTTCTCAGGAATTCAATTATTTTTATAAATAACAAAAATCATCTCAAGAATTCAATTATTTTCAATAAATATTAAAATTCTTCGCAGTAATTAAATTATTATTTTCATAAATTTTAATATAATTCTTCTCGACAATTCAACTATTTTTATAAATAAAAAAATTCTTTGCCGGAATTTAATTAGTTTTATAAATAATAGAATTCGTCTCAAAAATTCAATTATTTTCAATTATTTTCATAAATAACGAAATTCTTAACATGAATTCAAATTTTTCAAAAGAATTTCTCGAAAGATTTTAATTATTTTCTATACAATTTAAAACAAAAATTCTCGTAAGAATTCAATTATTTTTAATAAAATTTTAAAAAATAATTCTCGAAAGAGTTTAAATATTTTCATTACAATTTAAAAAAAAAACCTCGAGGGAATTCAATTATTTTCAATTCCAATTAAAAAAGAAATTCTCAAAAGATTTTAATTATTTTCAATACAATTTTTTAAAAAATTCTCGAAAGAATTTAATTATTTTCAAATTTCAATACATTTTAAAAAAATAATTCTAGAAAGAATTTAATTATTTTCAACAATATTGAAAAAAAAAATTCTTGGCAGAATTTAATTAATTTCAAAAAGTTTGCAAACATTTGTTTATTAAAATTTAGTTAATTAATTTTAGTTTGAAAAAGTTGTATTATATAAATTGACAAACTTGTAAAGTATACAAAAAAAAATCACTAATGTGAGATGAATGAGAAAAGTATTTTTGATAAGAAAAATATAATTATACAAATAAAATGAGAAAAAAAACATGTGAAAAGACAGATTTGCAATGATAATAAATTATGAATACACAACACCATCGGTTGATATAATCGTGTATACATGAAATTACACAACTGATGGTGTATGCATAAGTTGATTATCGTTCCGATTGTGTCAGGTGCGTGATTATTAAGACGAGGGAAAAAGATCCACTTTCGCGTGAATGTTATACAAGAAACTTGTTTTATATCCACATATATATTGCAGGGGAAATGCAGTGACTATTTCTCCTTGTCATTTCATAAAGCTACAATCATTTCAATGCAATTTACACCAAATGATCCTTACAAGTGGAAATTAATGTCATTTTCAATACATTTTGCCACATTCTTTATATTATTATTATTTCTATATCAAATATTTATATTCAATTTCCGCCAAGAGTCTCGAACCAGTTGGATTTTATTTCGATTTCATTTTTTTTTTCTTTTTTCAAAAGAGAAGAAAAAATTCGCCAAACACTATCAAAATATTCAGAACGTTTATGTAATTATTACAGAACAGTTGGAAATACGTAATGGTTAATTTTCTTTGATTCTAAAAGTCAATATTTGTAATAATAATAATAATGATAATTAACGACAACGGCAAGATTGAAAAATATTATTTGAAATTAATTTTTATTTTCCTAAAGTTATGAGCGTTACAATTTTTTTAAAATTATTATACGAAGCAGTTAATTAAAATTGAGCGTTTCGTTACGAATTCACTTGAAATTAATTAAGAATGAAAAATATTATTTGAAATTAATTTTTATTTTCTTAAAATTGAATGAAAGTTCTTTTTTTGTTTAAATATTTCTTAATATTACTATATACAAAAAAGAAAAATTAAACAGTTCCTTAGTTGAGAATTACATCTTTAATCTATTAATAATCGTCGTATTCCGGTATAGTCTTAGAAATTAGTTTACTTTTTTGTTTCCTAATTCTTTTGATAATTTTTCCTTTTAAATAAGGTTTCGAATTTTAATAAATTAAATTTGACGTTTAAATTCATTAAAAAATTTTAAAAAGACTTTAATTATTTCGAATAATTTTATTACAAACTTTTCAAAATAATTTAGTTACTTTAAATAAATAAAATCTCTCAAGGAATTTAATTAAAATTGTATTGAAATTAATTGAATTGTTATAAAGAATTGTATCAAAATTTTTTTAAATAATTGAATTTCTGAGAAGAATTTTGCTATTTATGAAAATAAATATTGAATTTTTGTGAATTTTTTGTAAATAATTGAATTTTGTTGAAAAAATTCATTAAAAATTTTTGAAAATAACTCAATTCTTGCAAAGAATTTTATTAATTATGAAAATAATTCAATTTTTTCGAAAAATTATATCAATTATGAAAATAATTCAATTCTCATAATTAATTTTAACAAAATTTTTCAAAATAATAAAATTTTTGCGAAGAATTTTATTAAAATTAGGAAAGTAATTCAAATTTTGAAAATAATAAAACTCTTCTAAAATTTTTGAAAATAATTGAATTTTGTTGAAGAATTTCATTAAAATTTTTGAAAATAAATAAATTCCTGCGATGTATTTTATTAATTATGAAAATATAATTCAATTTTTCAAAATAACAAAATTCTTCTTAAAATTTTTCAAAATAATTGAATTGTTTCGAAAACAATTAAATTTTTTTCCGGAATTCGGTTAAAATTGTATATAGAAAAATAATTAAATTCTTATAAAGAATTTTATCAAAAATTTTTTAAATAATTGAATTTCTGAGAAGAATTTTGCTATTTCTGGAAATAATTGATTTCCTATGAAGAATTTTATTAAAATTCTTGAAAAAAGTAAATAATAATAAATAATTTGTACATTAGTTAATAATTCAATTTTTCAAAAATTTTGAATTTGAAAAAATTCCAAAATTGAAATTTATATTTGAATTTAAAAAATAAATTTAATTTGCATAATAGTAAAAGAAATATTGCGTTTCGCGCGTAACCTTTGCTTATCTATATTAATTAATAATAAAGCCCGTTTGTAAGCCCGTTTATTATGTAAAGTAAATAAATAAAATAAATAAATAATAAACTAATTACAACTATTAACACTAATGAAATGATCAGTTTAATTGAAAATTTATCATTTTTTCAGATTGGCTGCAAATGGTCCACAATTGAGGAAAAATTCAAAAATATTTTCAAGAAAACAGTCTCGCAGGATTTTTTTTACATAAAAAAAGGTTCGTTTCAATTTTTATATATTCCACTCAAAGTTGATAAATCAATTTATTAAAATGAAAAAAAGAAAAACAGAGAAAGAGAGAAATTTGCAGTCACGCTGGTTTTTAGGAGAATTTAATTTATTTACTCAAAAGTAAAATTAATCTGGCGTCAAAAAAAAAAGAAATTAATTATTAAATTAAATTTCTTTACTAACTTCTCAAACTCCACAGTTTCCGGTTGTCGATAGCTTCTCGAAACTCGATTAAATCCTTCTCACAACCAGAACCATTCAATAAATTAGCATTCTCAGCAAATGCATAAGCCGGTAAAGTTCGACTCATAATTTCCTTGTTTCTGTCGTTGTCGTCGATATCATATCCTCTCGTTAGTGAGAAAACTAATGCTATCACCAACGATGGTAAAATTGTCTTTCCAATCATTTTTATTTATTTTTTTTTTGTTAATCTATCTCACAAATTGACACAATCATTTGAAACCGCGTTCCTAAAAAATTAATTTTTATAATTAACTAATTTTCTTTCCCGAGGAAGAATTCTCAGCGTTCACTTCGTTGAACTAATTTTTTCCTTCCGGGAATATAAAAATAACTTTTTTAAATAAATTTTTCAATTTGGACTTATTTTAGTGAAGAAAAGTTTTTTAAAATTTTGTTTTCGTTTCTTGCTTCTAAACGTCTTGGAATAATTTACAAAAAAGTTAAAATGAAACTAATTAAAGGAATTAACGAAACATTGTATTTAAAAATTATGTATTTATTGAAATTAATTCTTCTTTTATCAATTTTTCATGAAAGTCATAAAAATGTTATTGTTCAGTATTTAATAATTCAAAAAGTCTAACGATACAAAAATAAAAAATTTGACTTTAACTTTCTGCTTTTCTAATGTTTAAAGTTTTTGAAAAAAATTTAAAACTAAAGAAATGTCTAGTTTTTTTTATTTATATTTTTATTTTTAATTCATATTTTTATTTATATTTTTTATTTGTAACTTTTATTGATTTCTATTTAATTGAAAATTAAATTTTATATCTTTTTTTGTTTTTACGAAAAATTTAAGTTATTTTTATACTATTGTAATTATAATAATTAGTTTATATTAATTGACTGTAAAAAAAAACACAATCACCTCCGTACAGTGTGGTGATAGAAACTGAACTGTAAGAAATTCGTATTAGAATTTCAGAGTAAACTATTCCTAACAGCCCCACTATCGCTTCTAATGGATATAATATTTTTTTCTCTCATTATTTTGCGTAATCCCTCCCCCCCCCCCCTCTTTCCAAATTTTATCCAAGGATTAAGAGTTTTCAAAAACTAATACTTGACTTTAGTCGTTAACAATATTTAAAAGGTCCATGAAAACATTCTTTTTTGAAGGCCATTAACTTCGCACCACTTCTATTTAATATTCATTCATTATTTTTTTGAAAGCAGGCTTCACACACAATAATTAATTTTTAAAAAAGTATCAAAAAGTAGCTTTAATACTGAAAAAAGTATTGAAAAAAAGTAGCTATCGAAAATTAATTTTCAACGAATAAAAAAAAATGTATTTTAGTCAATTCACAAAAATTTGATTCGGTAATTTTCCAGACTGTTTCCTGATTTCAATCAAAAACAATTATTTTTATTCTAATCCTGCTTCTAAATTTTTGAAGAATTCAATTATTTTCCAAAGTTTTATCAAAAAAAAAAAAAAAATTTTATTTAAAAGGAATTTTTCAAAGTAAACAAATAAAATTATTTAATAAACTTTAATTTAAATTGTTTGCAGGAATTAAGAAAATAAATTAATAATTTTTCAAAGTAAAAATTTAAATGTTATTACAGTTTTACAACAATTAAAATTTTCAAGGATTTCAATTTAATAATCTTTTTTAAATTTAGTTATTTTACAAGAAAATCGCACTAGAATGCTTTTAATATTCAATTATCTAAAATTTCAACTGAAATTTGTTTTTAATTCAATTCTTAATAGAAAGTTAAACTGAAATTCAACTATTTAAAATTTTAAATAAAAAAAGTAAATAATATATTGAATAATTGAATGGTTCTCAAAATTTAATTATTATAAAGAATTTATCAATTTTTTTTTTGAAAATAATTCAATTTCTGAGAAGAATTCCGTTATTTATGAAAATAATTGAATTCCTATGAAAATTTTATTATTTAATAATAATAATAATTGGATTACTGCGAAGAATATTTTATTACTATTTATGAAACTAATTGAATTTTTATAAAGAGTTTATCAATTTTAAAAAAAATAATTGAATTTCTGAGAAGAATTTTGTTATTTATGAAAATCATTGAATTCTCGTGAAAAATTTCATTACTTGGGAAAATAATTGAACAATTGTGAAGAATTAAAAAAAGAATTTATCAATTTTTCAAAAAATAATTGAATTTCAGAGAAGAATTCAATTACATTTTTTTCAAATAATTGAATTCTCGTGAAAAATTTTATTATATTGTGAAAATAATTGAATAATATAATTGTAAAGAATTAAACAAAGAATTCAAGAATTTATCAATTTTTTAAAAAAATAATTGAATTTCTAAGAAGAATTTTATAATTTCTGAAAATAATTGAATTCTTGCGAAGAATTATATTTAATTCTTTTTAAATAATTGAATTCTTGTGAAGAATTTTATAAAAAAATTTTAAAAGTAAGTAATTGAATTCTTAAGAAGTATTTTTTATTATTTATGCGAAAATAATTGTATTCTTGCCTTGAATTTTATTTAAATTTTTATAAATAATTGAATTTTTGTGATAAAAGTATCTTTTAGTGTCATAAATCTAAAAAAAAACTTCTTTTATAGTTTTATACTCAGGTTTTCCCCACAATTTTTTTTCCCTCGAACATTTGAATATCAAATTTTTTTTTGTGTGATAATTATTTATATATATTAATCAACGGAATCAAAATTTCAAATAAGTTATAATGTATATCTTTAAAAAAAATTTCAAACTTAGGCAAAATAAAACCACGTGTCAGTTATTTTTTTCTCATTGAGATAGAATTATCAAAAATAAAGAATGAAAATATAATAAATAAATTAGGCAACATTTTTTTTTTCTCATTATAGAGATTGAAAATCGAAATGTAAAAAAAACAAAAACAAGAAGAAAACAATGAGTCAAGTTGAGGGATAGAGTTTAAAGGATAAAAGTGAATGGGTTTTTGGAAGAGATAAAGGTGAATGACATTGAGTATATATGCACGTGATATTATGTCACAGTGAACGATTAGTTATTTGAATATGTAGTAGAATTTTCGCCATAAGAGATGTAATTTTCTAAAGCTTCTTCCTAAAAATTATGCAATCGGTATCAAATTCTAATTGCAGAAACATTAAACATAAAATTATGTATTTGGTACGAATTCAAGGAAAATTATTATAAATTTCAGTAGCACGATTTCATCAATCTCGGTGTGAAGAGTTAATTAAATCTTGAAAATGAGATAATTTTGATTTTTTAGAACAATGCAATTTTTTGATTGAAACTAATTTAATTATTAATCAATTATTTTAATTAGTGATTATTATTATAATTATTTATTATTATTATTATTATTATTATTTATTACTATTACAATTATTATAATTATTTACTATTATTAAAATTATTAGGTATAATTAATATTAATAATTTATTATTTATGAAAAAGGCAATTTTTGAATAACTGCGGCTGCAAAATTTAAAAAAATTCAATTATTAACAAATTTACTAATTAATTTTAATTATGCATTGTTTTCAAAAACATTAATAAAATTCTTCGCAGGAAATGAATTATTTTTAATACAATTTCAATAAATTTTCTCAAAAAGAATTTAATTTTTTAATAAAATTTAACAAAATTCTTGGCAAAAATTCAATTATTTTGGAAAATTTTGATTATATTCCTTATGAGAATTGAAATATTTTTCATACAATTTTAATTCAATTACTTTTGATAATTTTAAGAAAATTCTAAACAAGATTTCAATTATTTTCATAATTTATAAAAATTTTCGCAGGAATTTAATTATTTTAAAGAATTTTAATAAAGTTCTTGGCACAAAAATATTATCTTTTTTTTTTTATTTTGTCTTATTTTTTTCAATGTAAAAAAAAATTGACACGTTTTTTTGTTTGTTTGTTGCCTTCATCAAAATTTACATCTGAAATAAAGAAGTCTTACTGGTTTATGGATTCAATTTGGAAAAATAATAATGTTTGATCTTGACATTAAAACCTTGAACTTTGGAATTGAATTCTTTAAGGTCGTCGTGTGTGTGTGTTTAAATCCCAATAGGTACCCGATATTCATTTCTAAATAGTCACAGCAATAAAGGTTCCCCCCATGTCCCTCGGACTTTCAATGAGGCCAAAAAAAATAAAAGATATAAATTTTAAATTTCAAATTTACCATTTATTTCGTTATTAATGTTCATCACTTTTTATATAGTTCAAGGTGTTGAGGGGAAAATTATTCAAAGAATACATTTTTTGGTCCATTCGTAAGTAATAAAAGTAATAGTAAAAAGAATAATAAAAAATTATTAATAAAAATTAATAATTAATATCAATAATTATTATTAATAATTAATATTGCTTATTAATATTAAAATTAATATTAAAATAAAATTAAAATAAAATAATGATAATAATGAGAGGGAAAAATTATTCAAAAAATAAATTTTTTGGTTAATTTTTATAATGAATACGAATAATAAAAATTAATATTAATAATAATAATAATGCTAAAAAATAATAGTAATAATAATTCAAATATTTTATTTGATTTTTTAATTTTATTTCAATGATAAAAATGAAAAAATGATTCAAAATATTCAGTTTTTATTAATAAAAGTGAAAAAATGTGAGAGTGTATTTTTTTTATTCTCCACATACACAGCAAACAATATATTTTTAAAATATATAAAAATTTAATTACTAAAACTTTCAAATATTCTGAAATTTTCAAATTTTCAAAGACTAAAAATATTAAAATATATTTTAATGACAATATTTTTCGTTTTTATTATTTTGCAAATTAAAATGAAAAACAGTAATTTTTCAAAATGAGGTATATATTGCAAAAAAAAAGAGATAAAAGTTTCATTTGATTTTCATGTTTTTTTTTATCAGCACATGGAAGTTTGCGATGTTTTTTTTTACATAATAGATAAAACGAATAGTCAACAACAGTAAATTATAGAAATCAGCCCGAACATGTACGTACAATACTTTTTTTTTAAACTTTTCTTATTTTTTTGGGCACACGTTCTAAGTAAAAGTAATACAATACATTTTGATAATACATTGTAAAATATCACAACAATAATATCTTCAATTGTCTCTTGTGTCAAAAAATGTTTTTTTTTTGTAACAAAAGACTATTTTTTTTTTATCAGAAAGCAACAATGAGAGAGAAACGCAATTTTTGTTTTCAAAAATAAAAAAACAAAATCAACTGTAAAAATAATTTATAATTCTACTTATTTTTACAAGGATAAATAAAATCTAAAGATAAAATTTTCTTTTAATTTTAATGAAATAAAAAAATTTTAGAAAAAAAAAATTCAATGGAAAAAAAACATTTATATTCTTTAAAAAAAAAGTATTAAAAATTTTTAAAAATCGATTTCATATTTTATTTGCCCTGCGGCTCAATTAAAAAAAAAATTTTTGGTGTTCGTATAAAATAACATTGAGAATAATAATAAATACGTTTCTTTATCAAAGTATTCAGATCTTGGCGTACAAAAAGGAAAATATTTTTAACTCTCATTATTATTCTGTTTACTTTCATTATACATTATAATGTACAAAAAGAGGAATCATTCCATGTTCCCTGCGCGCAACTATTCTCTCCTAAAATAAATTAAAAATTGTCGCGATCGCGCAATTAACACACTAGTAATATGGACATCAGTAAACATTTTCTTCTTCTTTTTTTTCGTCCCCCCATCGCTCCATAAATATAAATAAGAAACTCACGACTATTGAAAAAATAATTTGCATCGCACACAAATCGAATTTGGCATGAACAAATTGTAGAGTCTCAGGAATTTGTGTGGAAAAAATTATTTAGAAAGAGAGAGAAAAAAAACTGACTTTCCAGAAAAATTAAGAAAAAATCATTAAAAATTTAATATTCAATAAAAATTTTTAATTTTATGAAAAACTGAGTTTTAATAAAAACTTCAATTTTAATAAAATTTTCAATTTTGAACACAATCGTGTGTAAAAGTTATATTCACACATTTTTAATTAAAATCAAATTTTTAATTAATTAATAATAATAATAAAATAATTTATTTGAATTTTTCATAATTTTTGAAATAATTATACAGTGGATTTTTTAAATCTCAATTTGCATTTTCATTATAAAACTTATAACACTGTCATTTAAATTATAAACAGTCAAAAGCATTGTAAAATCTGATTATTATCGTTTATTACAAATTAAAAAAAAAATTATTTTCAAATTTCAATTTTGGAATAATTTTAGATACATAATTAAAAATAAAATTAATTATTAAATGATTTACTAATTATTATTTTAATTATTTATTTTTTCATAAACTTTAGTAAAATTGTTCGCAGGAATTCAATTTTTTTTAATAAATTTTCTCAAAAGAATTCAATTATTTTGAAAAATTTTGATTAACTTCTTTATGAGAATTATTGACATATTTTCCATACAATTTTAATTGAATTCCTCGAAGAAATTCAATTATTTTCGAAATTTTAATAAAATTCTCAGCAAGATTTCAATTATATTTTTATAATTTGTAAAATTTGTTGACAGGAATTTAATTATTTACAAGAATTTAAATAAAATTCTTCGCAAAAATGTTATTATTTCGAAGAATTTCAATAAAATTCTTTATAAGAAAAAAATTTAATAAAATACATTGAAAAAAATTAATTCTTTTCCTAAATAATAAAATTGTTTGCAGAAATTCAATTATTTTGAAAAATTTTGGCAAAATTCTTGATTAAGAATTCTCTTATTTTTAAGACAATTTTACTAAAATTCTTACCAAGATTTCAATTATTTTCATAACTTTTTCGAGAAATGTCTCGAAAGAATTCAATTATTTAAAAAAAATCGTAATAAAACTGAAAAAAATTTAATTATTTTCAAAAATTTTGATAAAACTCTTTATAAGAATTAATAATATTCTTAATATTATTTTAATTAAATTTCTTGTAAGAATTAACTTATTTTTAGAGATTTTAATTAAAATTTTTCGCAAGAAATTTAATTATTCTGAAAAATTTTGACAAATTTCTTTAGAAGAATTCAATTATTTTGAAAGATTCGGACAAATTTCTTTATAAAAATTCAATTATTTTGAAAGTTTTTAATAAATTTCTTTATAAAAATTAAATTATTTACAAATTCAAAATTGTAAATGAAATAAATTAGAAGTAATATAAAAAAAAAATATTTTCAATTGAAAAGAATTTGGTTTAATTAATTTTTCGTATTTTTTATCATTAAATTAAAATTTCATTAATTTTAAACTTCAAAAGATTTAAAAACAAAAATTAAACTTAATAAAAAATAAAGAGTAAATAAAAATTTTCAGTCAAAAAATAAAAAATATAAAAGTTAATTTCAATTTTATTCCTTTTAATTTTTTTGTCTTTCAAATCCTGAGACTCTGGAAGTAGCCACACATTCGATTGACACTCATTTTGATAACAATTTTTCGCGAGGTATCACTTTTATTAACATTTTTCACATTATCTCTTTCTCTCTCTCAAACACTTTTCATTAAAATATCATACCAACACAGCAATACAGATTTGCAAGTACGAAGAAAATATATAAGGTGAACGTCCCAGTACCTATTTAAGATTTTTCGTAGAGAAAAAAAAACATTATTCTTTTTCAAATTAAAAAAAGTCTTAGACTCATTTTCAAGAGAATCGATAAAAATCTCTTCTACGAAGAGAAAAACGGTTTTCCAGATTATCTGGATTATAAAAGTAAAAGTATTTATTTATTATTTAATACTAATTATTCTAAGACTGTAATTTTCATTATTTCATTAATTATAATTTCAATTAGTCTAATTAATAATAATACACGTTCAATTATTCTAGGGGAGAAATTATAAATACATTTCTAATCGATAACATAATCCAATTATATTCTAATTCTCTGTCTAATAATTTTACAAATTTTTTTTCGATTTTATCAGTTCGTTTTTTACTCTTTTACTTGAGTTTGTTGAGTTTTTTGTTTGTTATTTTGTAATGATTTTTTTATTTTTTTCATTTTATATCCAATTGAAATTTTATATTTAGATTGACTCAGATCAATAAATTCGTTCAAAAATAAATTTTTTCTCCTGAGGAAAACTAAAAGAATTTATCGTTTTCTTAAATTAGGTACTGGTACATAAATTAACCTTATAAACACCAGCCACTTAGCTACATAACAGTTACTACACTATATTTACAAACTGCTATTTAAACAGTCGGTTGCACCAACCAAAAATCCCAGGTTTTCTTTATGGAAAACTCGATTAAATCGAATGTTAAATTTTATTTTTTTCTCTCTACCAATATTTACGGGAGTCTATATTTTTTGTTTTTCAAAATAATTTCAATTTTTCTAGAAATAAAATTTTTTATACAAGTTTTTATAATAAACTCTCGTGATATTTAAAAAAGAAAATGTCAAACATAAATTCTTTTGTTAAAAAAAAGTGTCTTTTTTCTAATTAAAAAAGAAAAAAAAATACTGAGTCTGTTCCAAAATTATCCCAATTGTAACAATAATACGTAGATTCCCTTTTTCAATTGGCACTTCATTTTCTATTTTTTTTTTTCTTTGCAAATTACATTATTTGTTTGTGTGTGCATATTTTCAGAAAAAATAAATCAGACCGCGGTTCTTTGAAGTATTACGATTTGAGCATAAAACCGCAATGAAATCAAAGTGTTGGAAGTTTAGACACAAAAAGAGAAAAATTGAATGAGAACAAAGAAAAATTGACAAAAAAATCCACAACAAAAAAAAAGTATTCGCAAAAATTTACAGGATTGCCACAGGTCAGGGAAATCAGGGAATTCAAGAAAAAATCAGGGAAAAGTCAGAGATTTTTATTAAAGTACAGCAAAAAATTAAATTTGCAGGATTCATAATTAGTTATATTTAATTTTTTTAATGTATATGAATTGAATTATTTTTAATTTAATTTAATTTTTACAAAATTCGGAGGAATTTTAATCTTCTTCGAAACAATTCAATTATTTCCAAAGTTTTAATAACATTTTTGCCAGGAATTCAATTATTTGCATAAAGTCAATTATTTTAATAAGTTTCAATAAAATTCTTGACTGGAATTGGATTATCTTCATAAATAATAATATTCCTTAGAAAACTTCAATTATTTTCAAAAATTTTAATAAACATTTTCACAAGAATTCAATTATTTTCATAGTTAACAAAATTCTTCTCAGGAATTCATTTATTTTTAATTAAATTTCAATAAAATAAGTGTAACGAATTCAATTATTTTTAAAATTTTCACAGCAATTTCACTATTTACACATTTTTTATATAAATTCATAATAATTCAATTATTTTCATAAATAATAATTTTTTTTACAGAGATTCAATTATTGTTATGACTAATAAAACTCATCATACAATTTCAATATTATTTTTAATACAATTTTAACCAAATTCCTCGAAAAATGTAATTATTCTTGAAAATGTTTTCAAAATTCATGGAAAAAATTCAATTACCTATTTTTAAATTTGTTAATAAAGTTTTTTATAAAAATTCAATTTTGAGAAACATTCAATTATTCAGTAAATTATTTATTTTTATACTTAAATAATTGAATTGTAAACAAATGGATTTAAAAATTCTCTAGAAACTTTCGCAAAAAATTATTAAAAATAATTGATAATTGTTCAATTAATATCCTTCGAAAAATTTTAATAATCTTTTTGAAATTAATTATGTTTTTCAATAAATTTACTTTAAATTGTAATAATTAAAATCCTATGAGGAATTTTATTAAGTATTTAGGAAAACAATTGAAGTCTTGCAATTAATTTTTATTACATTTTTTTTAAATAATTGAAATCTTGTGAATAATATTTTTATTTATGAAAAATAATTGAATTCTTACATCGAATTTTATTATATTTTTCTTAAATAATTGAATTTTTTGAGAAATTTTATTAAAATAGTAGATTTTGAAAATAATTGAAGTCTTGTACTGAATTTTTATTACATTTTTTTTAAATAATTGAAATCTTGTAAATAATATTTTTATTTATGAAAAATAATTGAATTCTTACATCGAATTTTATTATATTTTTCTTAAATAATTGAATTTTTTTGAGAAATTTTATTAAAATAGTAGATTTTGAAAATAATTGAAGTCTTGCACAAAATTTTTATTACATTTTTTTAAATAATTGAAATCTTGTAAATAATATTTTTATGTATGAAAATAATTGAATTTTATTTATATTTTTTTAAATAATTGCATTTTTTTGAGAAATTTTATTAAAATAGTAGATTTTGAAAATATTTCGAATTTGAGCGAAGAATTTCATTATTTGTGAGAATGTAATTGAATTCGTGATAAAAATGTTGTCAAATCAAGAATATTCTTTTGGTTTCAGGTAAAAAGTGAAAATTTTATCTAGAAATCAGGGAAAAGTCAGGGAAAAACAAAATTAATTTTTTGTGGCAACCCTGAATTTAATTCAAAGAATTGAAAAAAAACTATTTCATTAAAAATAAAAAAAACGAAGAAAATTTTCTTCGTGAGTGCGAGAATTAAAAATAAAAAATTAGGAAAGAAAAATGTTGGTGCACTCGCAGCATCGACATTAGTTAACGTCTTTATAAGTTTCTTTTACATCCGACCACGTCGTGATTCGTTAATTTTCTTTTCTTTTTTTTGAATAACTAATCATCTCTCATTAACAGTTTTAATATCTCGACTAATTATTGACTAATGCTCCATTATTAGAAGCACAACGAAAATTCTTGTGCTTCGATTTCGCGGAAGAAAATAGGTATATGCGTGTCTCTCACGTCATGGGATTTTTTTTTTGTTTTTCTAACTAAAAGCAGTATTTATCATTTTTCTGCTTTTTTTTCGTATTTACATGATTTATTATTATTTCCATTTTTTTCTTTTACTCCATTAACAGGAAAAAAAACTGACTTTCGACTCTCTACGCCAATTTGTTAGTCTGTTTTTTTTATTACGAGCCTTTTTTTTAAGCATCGATGAAGCTTCGTTGTGGAAATTTAAACGAAACCTCACTTCTGAAAATCGTATTCAACACTAAAAAAAAGTATATTTTATTTTTAATTTGAATGTAAACTATAAACTTTAGAAAAATTCGCGACTAATTCACAAAAAACTAATTAATTTAAATTTAAACTAATTTAGAAAAATTTATAAAAAAAATCTAAATTCTAAATTATAAATTGAAAATTGAAATTCATTGGAAAAAACTGAAACCGTTCAAAAGATTCAAGCTAAATTTGTTAAATTCGAAACTGAATTTAACTGAACACATTATTCGAATACTGTCTATGGTCCATTATTTCTGTCACTTTTTTTGTGGAAACCTTTTTCGATGAAAACTATTTTCCTATTTCGTAAAAATAAGAGACGAGTTTCTTATTTATGGAAAAGTATAAATGCATTTCTTTTTCCTTTTTCTTGAGAACAAGTGAATATGAGAAGCAAAAAGTGAGGCCAGTTTGAGAAAAAGCCAAATACCGCATGGGCTATAGTCTAAAATATTTAACAAGTGGCGTCATTTGAGTCGAAGTCTAAATGAATTTTTTTTCTTTTCTTTCTTTTTTTCAGCTTTAGTGCGTCGTTCCCATTTTTTACTACCGTGGCTCGCAAGCTTCGTAAACGAGCTCTGGTACTAGCGCTAATGAGAACGCAGAGGAGGTTTGTCTTGGATAATGTCGACGTGACATCGTAACTTCGTGTTACCTGTTGTTTTCTTCCATGACCACTTGCTTAAAGCCTCCTGGCATTTGGTTCTTGACTTCGTGTGTCCCTAGCGCTGTTCGTCCATCCTTTGTTATAAATAATTGTAGTCCCGATGCTAAAAGGAAATTTTTTTTTTTATTACAAAACTGACAAATGTTACTTCACTTATTAACTATTATTATTTATTCTAGAAAACCTATTCTATGAAAGAAGTAAATAATAAATCTGAATCAAAATGAATCTGAATGAGTAAAAATTTGAACTTTGACCAAAAGTGATGATAGGAAATTAATTTTAATTAATTTAATTATTTTTTAAATAATTAATTTAATTTTACTTCGAAGAAAACGTAAATAATTTCTCTAGATGAAGTGATTAATATAATATTAAAAATAAACATACTCTCTTTACTCTCCAAGGACGACTGTTCAAGATTCGTTGCTTTCAGCAATTCGTCTATTAATGAATCAGGATTTGGTCTCGTGACCTCAACCCTGCACAAAATTGGATTTCCCGTACTATCTTCAGCCTTTTTTCGCCGTTCGAGCGCCGCTTTTGCTCGATCTAAAGACCCAGTCTCACTGAGTCCAGAACCACCCGAAGGATTCCTGTAAATAATTTCCAAACATTAATAAATTTTCTAAATTCATCATCAACAATATTATTCACATCACACTCACGCTCTCCGATTAAGAAATTCCAATTTATTTTCTTAACTTTATTATATTGTTAATTAATTTTCTTAGTCTTAATTTCCCCTATAAATTATTATCTCTTCAATTACTCCTAAAAAATTATCAAATAAATCAATTTTATCAAAAATTTTATTTAAATTATTTAATATTTAATAAAGTATTCAATAAAAATAATAATAAACAATAATGATAAAAATAATAATAAATAATAATAATAATAATAATAATAATAAAAATAAATAAAGAAAGCAATACGAAATCTGTTAAAAGAATTGAAAAATAAAAGAAATTAAAAATTCTAGACGAAACAAAATTACAAAAGAAAATTCAAAAATGAAAAAAGAATAGAAAAGAAATGAAAATAAATGTAAAAAGTAAAATAAATAAAAAAGCTGCAAAATATAAAATGTTACAAAAGAAAAAAGATGTGTGACTAAAATATTCCAATGAATAACAATGCAAAATAAACATGCCAAAATAGAAAAGAAATAAAACTAACAAAAATAAAAAAGATAGAAACTAAAGTTTATCACCAAACGCAGAGTAAAGCAAAACATGCAATGTTTTCTTTTATAAAAGTGAAAGCGTTTTGCGAATTCGCTAAAAGTCCATTTGCAATTAAACTCGAATTAAAATTTTTCAATTTATTCAAGAGAAAGAAGTCACAAAATCTATTTTTATTTATTAGAAATAAATTAAAGAAAATCGATCCACAAACATATCCATCAAAGAAAACAATTTTTTTTAATTATAATTTCATAGCAAAATTATATAAAATATAAAATAATAATAATAATAATAATTATATATATTATATAATTATATAAAATTATTATAATAATAAAATATAATTTCTCAGCAGAATTGAATTTAAATTTGTGAAAATACAATTGAATTCTTTCGAAGTAAATTTAAATTCATTTTGTAAATTTAGTTATTGAATTTCTGTAAAAAATTTTATTAAAATTCTTTAAAATAATTAAATTCATGAGAAAATTTTTATAAATTAAAAAAATAATTGAAATCTTGCTGAGAATTTTATTAAAATTTTCGAAAATAATTGAATTTTTCGGGGATTTCAATTAAAATTGTATTAAAAATATGTCAATTCTCAAAAAGAATTTAATAAATTTTTTTAAATAATTGAATTCTTTCGAAGAATATAATAAAAATATATAAAAATAATGGAATTCTTTTTAGGGATTTAATTTAAATTTTATTAAAAATAATTGAATTCTTCCGAAGAATTTTATTATTTACGAAAATAATTGAATTTCTGTCAAGAATTTTATTAAAACTTTGTTAATAATTGAATTGTATAAAAACAAATTAAATTCTTTTTTGGAATTAAGTTAAAATTGTATGTAAAATAATTGAATTATTATAAATAATTGTATCAAATTTTTTGAAAATAATTGAATTCTTTCTAGGAATTTAATTTAAGTTGTATGGAAAATAATTGAATTTTTGTTTTTTATCAAAATAATTGAATTCCTGTCAAAAATGTTATTAAAACTTTGAAAATAATTGAATTGTTTCGAGGAAGATTAAGATTCCTCCGATATTTTAGTTAAATTTTAGTTATTTCTCATGAATAATTTTACTTTTTTTTTTAATGATATTGTGTGTCAATGGGTCGAACTTCATGAAATTTAAATTTAATTAAGCTTTTATTTGTAGGATTTCAAATGGCAAAATGGATTTTGCGACTAAGCAGAAAAGAAGAAGAAAAAAAAAGACAGGTAACACAAACAAAAGCAAGGACTGACGGTGGGGTAATGCTGTTTCGTTGCTGCGCATTGGCAATCGCGACTTCTGGAACTGCTAACGAAGACTCCTCTGAGTCTGGGCTGGTGGCGACCGTGGCTAACTTGCCTCCCGCTCCGTCCAGCAACTTCCGGTGACCTCCGCCAATGCCCCTGCAAGGATTTAAAGCTCTCCTAACTAAAAAGCTCTTCAGTCAGATCCAGACAGGAAAAAGAAGAAAAAAATACTTTCTCAGGATTGCCACCGGTCAGGAAAGTCAAGAAATTCAGGGAAAAGTCAGAAAAAGTAGAATTGGCTAGGAAATTCAGGGAAAAGTCAAGAAAATTAGAATTGGTCAGGGAATTCAGGAAAAGTCAGGAAATTTTATTGAATATACAGGAAAATCGGTCAATTTTTAGAATTCATAAGAAAATTCTGAATTTTTGTGTTTTTTTTGTTTGACTTATAAATTTTGAAATTATCACGAATTCTAGTAAAAAACCATAAATTTTTTTCTACTTCCGAGAATAGTTTATTTGAATTAATTCAATTATTGACAAGTTTTAATAAAATTCTTGCCAGGAATTCAATTATTTTCGTAAATAAAAAAAATTCCTCGAAGGAATTCTATTATTTTCAATACAATTTGAACTAAATTCTCGAAAGAATTAAATTTTTTTTTTCGAAACAATTCAATTATTGCCGAAGATTTAAATAAAATTCTTAACAGAAATTCAATTATTTTCGTAAATATTATAATTCTTTGGAGGAATTCAATTATTTTCAATACAATTTTAACTAAATTCTTGAAAGAATTTAATTTTTTTCAAAACAATGCAATTATTGACAAAGTTTAATAAAATTCTTGAAAGAAATCCAATTATTTTTGTAAATAATAAATTTCTTGGCATGAATTTAGTTATTTTCATAAGAATTTTAATAAAATTTCAAAAAAGAACTCAATTACTTTTAAAAAATGTAATAAAATTCTTAGAGTAATTTTAATAAAATTCAACAATAATATTATTATTAATATTAGTGTAGAGATTTATTATTAATTACAATCATTAACATAATCGGTTAAATTCAAAAAATTCAAAAAATTCTTCGGAAGAATTTAATTGTTCACGAGATTTCAATTATTTTATAAATTTATAAAAATAATTTAATTCTTTCGAGAAATTTAATTTTAATTGTATTGGAAATAATTAAATTCCTGGCAAGAATTTTATTCAAACTTTGAAAATAATTGAATTTTATCGACGAGTTTTATAAAAATTTATAAAAATAATGGAATTCTTTCGAGAAATTTAATTTTAATTGTATTGAAAATAATTGAATTCATCAGCAGAATTTTATTAAATTTTTTTTAAACAATTGAATAAATTCTTTCAAAGAAAATTAAAATTTTTTCGTGAATTTAATTAAAATTGTATTGAAAATAATTGAATTCTTATAAAGAATTCTATCAAAATTTTTGAAAATAATTGAATTCTTTTAACGAATTTTATAAAAATCCATAACAATAATTAAGTTCTTTTAAGGAATTAAAATTAATTGAATTCTTGCGAGTAATTTTATTATTTATGAAAATAATTGAATTCCTGTCAAAAATAATTGAATTCTTTCGAACAGAATTAAAATTTTTTTTTTGAATTTAGTTAAAATTGTAATTAAAATAATTGAATTCCCTCGAAGAATTTTATTATTTACAAAAATAATTGAATTTCAGTCAAGAATTTTATTAAAATTTTTGAAAGAATTGAAGTTTTGTAAAGAATATTTTTTATTTTTCAAGATAATCGAATTCCAACCTGCGAAAAAATTTGGCTGTTTATGAAAATAATTAGATTTCTCAGAGGAATTTTGTTATTTATGAAGATAATTGAATTTTTAACAAGAATTTTCCTTTAATTTTCGAAAATAATTAAATTTCTGTAAATAATTTTTTGATTTATAAAAATAATTGAATTCTTATAAAGAATTAAATCAACATTTTTAAAAATAATTGAATTCTTTCGAAGAATTTAATAAAAATTGTATTGAAAATAATTTTTCAAAATTCTAGAAAATAATTAATTTCGAGTCATGAACATAATTTTGAAGAACTAACAGTAACAAGATTCTTACAATTCATTGAATTTCAATAGTTTTGAATTCTAAAAGAAGTCATTGATGTTTTTGAATTATTTCACAATTATAGAAATTTTTAAATAAATTTATTGGAACATTTTTATTGAGTATCCAATCATTTTTAGAGTAAATCACAGAATATTCTTTGAGTTCAGGGAAAAAATCAAAATTCTATCTGGAAATCAGGGAAAAACAAAAATAATTTTTTGTGGCAATCCTATTTCTTCTTTTTCTTCTGACAAGTGTTGCTAAATGTCTCCAAAAAAATTCCCCAAACAATTCACAATTCCACTTTTTCCGTCATGCATTTATTTTTCCAAAATTTCTCATCAATATTCTTTTTTCTTTGTTTACACCATTTTTTTCGAAACAAATTTAACATCGAATTTTTAAATGTAAACCCAATGGAAATTTAGAAGAAAATTTACAGAATAAAATCTGACTTTTATAAAATAAAATAAAGCAGAAGAATTTTATATATTTTATAAAAGAAAGATTCGTAAAAAAAATTAACATGACAATGAAATGAGTGGAAAGAAATAAATAAAATACGACCTAGCAACACTGGACAATGCCAAAAATATTATGGATCCAAAAGGGAAGCAATCAACGATCCTGGCTAAACATCTTTTTTCTTATTCACACAATGAATATAGTTAGAGCAAATTTCAAACTGCACTTATTTTTTTTGGCAAGCTTGAAACGTTGAAATTCAAGCAATAAGCGAAACATGTATTTGAGATACAAATAATTTTTACATAAATCTGGAATTCTATTTGATACCAAAAGAGAAAAAAATAATTACGAAAACCAAACAGTAGAGCGATCAAAGATAGCCTCCCTAAAATATTTTTTGTACAATTTTCTATAATAATTATTGTAAAAAAAAAAATTTTACAAAACGTTCTCTTCGCATATTTCAGAATAAAATAACCACAAAAAAAATATTCCATAAAAATTGTTACAAGTAATAAAAAATTTCTAACAATGTAATTTCATTACATTCAAATAATTCGTTTCACTTAAATAAAATTTAAAAATTTTATTCAATCCGAGATGTAAAAACGAACTTTTTTATTTGAATCTACTAAAATATTATTTTCATTAAGAAAAAAAAAGTCGGAAGAGAAATTGAAAGCAAATGGGAATATTTGAAAATATTCGATGGAAGCTGTAAGCAATAAATGCAATTATGATAATATTGAATCAAGCAGATGTAAAAATAGTAAAACAACATGCAAGTATATCATTCATCAAATATTTCTTTCGATTTTCATAAATGAATCAATTTCTATAAAAACGCCTCAGTGACAAGTTCTTTTCATAATAAAACTTAATTTCATTACTAATTGTAACTCATTGTAATGAAAATGTTTTTTAAACTTAAATAAATAAAAAAGACCAGAAAAAAAATATAAATTTCCATTTTCGCAAAAATAAAAATTTATTTTGTCAACATTCAAAACAGATTTATTTATCTTTTTTTTTTATCATAACAAAAATGTTTTTTCAAATTGAAATAAATAAAAAATAAGAAAACAAATAAATAAATAAAAATAAATATTCCATTTTCGCAACAAAAAAAATTTGTTTGTCAATATTTATTCCCGTTCTTTTCATCGTAATAAAAATTTTGTTTTAAATTGAAATAAATAAATAAATAAATAATGAAAACTTTTTCGCAAAAAAAAATGTTTGTCAATATTCAAAATAGAAATTTATTTCCGTTCGTTTTTTTCCAATTGCCTCGATAAATCTCCGTGTGATTTAGCACTGAGATTGTTTGTTCGAGGGCAAAACGCGTACGTAATTAAAATTATACTAGAGAGAGAAATGAACGATTTCAATCCCACTTGTTTGAGTGAAAATAAAACTTGTGAAATCGACTGCAAATATATTAATTATCTAATCTATATGAAAATTGCAGTCAAGGTGTTCATCTTTTAATGGTCATATCTTTACTTTTCAACAATAATGATGATTGAATAATTTTAATAATTCGCTCTTAATGAATCGTCGTATATTAATAAATTTACATTGCTCATCATATTGTATATTGACAATCAGAAAAAAGGAGTCATCGACAATTTTACAATTTACACGAAGGCGTTAATTTTATCGAGATTTTAAATTCGAAAATTTCCATACAATTTTAATTAAATTCCTAGAAATAATTTAATTATTTTTGAAAATTTTAACAAAATTCTAAACAAAATTACAATTATTTTTATAATTCATAAAAGTTTTTGCATGGAATTAATTATTTTAAAGAATTTAAAAATAATTCTTCGCAAAAATTCAATTATTTTTGGAAAATTTTGATTAAATTCTTTATGAGAATTGAAATATTTTCCATACAATTTTAATTAAATTCCTCGAAGAAATTCAATTTACTTTTGAAAGTTTAAATAAAATTCTTAGTTAAATTTCAATTATTTTCATAATTCAGAAAAGTTTTTACATAAAATCAATTATTTTAAAGAATTTAAACAAAGTTCTTTGCAAAAATTCAATTACTTTAAATAATTTTGATAAAATTATTTATGAGAATTGAACTATTTTCATAATTAATTTAAATCTTCACGAAAATTTAATTATTTTAAAGAATTTTTATAAAATCCTTAGTAAAGATTTGATTATTATCAAAAATTTCAATAACATTCTTTGCAAGAAAAAAAAACCGAAGAAAATAAAAATAGTTAAAATTCTATAGAAAATAATTGAATTCCTGTCAAAAATTTTATTGAAATTTTGAATTGAAATGTTTCGAAGAAAATTTAATTCTTCCGAGAATATATTTAAAAATATTTTGAAAATACCTTCTTTTCCTGTCAAGAATTTTATATAAATTTTGGAAATAATTGAATTGTTTTGAAGAAAATTAAAATTCTTCTGAAAATTTAGTTAAAATTGTATGGAAAATAATTGAATTCCTCAGCAGAATTTTATTAAAATTTTTGAAAATAATTTTAAAAAATTAATAATAAAATAACGTATATTTATAAAAATTAACGAATTCATTCGTGAAATTTAATTTCAATTGTATTGAAAGTAATTGAATTTGCGCGAGTAATTTTATTATTTACAAAAATAATTGAATTCCTGTCAAAAATGTTATTGAAACTTTAGAAATATTTGAATCCTTTTGAACAAAATTTAAATTCTTTCGAGAATTTAGTTCAAATTATTTTTAAAATAATTGAATTCTTATAAAGAATTGTATCAAAATTTTTTTAAATAATTAAATTCTTTCGACGAATTTTATAAAAAGTTATAAAAATAATGGAATTTTTTAGATAAATTTAATCTGAATTGTATTAAAAATAATTGAATTCCTCCGAAGAATTTTAATATTTATGAAAATAATTGAATTTTTGTCAAGAATTTTATTAAAACTCTAGAAATAATTGAATTCTTGCGAAGAAAATTAAAATTATTTCGTGAATTTAGTTAAAATTGTATTTAAAATAATTGAATTGTTATAAATAATTGTATCAAAATTTTTAATAATAATTGAATTCTTTCAAGGAATTTAATTTCAGTTGTATGGAAAATAATTGAATTTTTGTGAAAAATTTTATTATTTTTGAGAATAATTGAATTCCTCCGATGAATTTTAATATTTACGAAAATAATTGAATTTGTGTAAAGAATTTTATTAAAACTTTTTCAGTAATTGAATTGTTTTAAAAATAATTGAATTTCTGTCAAGAATTTAAATTCTTTTCTTTTTTTATTTTAATTCTTTAAAACTCTAGAAATAATTGAATTCTTTCGAAGGAAATTAAAATTCTTCCGTGAATTTAGTTAAAATTGTATTTAAAATAATTGAATTGTTATAAATAATTGTATCAAAATTTTTAATAATAATTGAATTCTTTCAAGGAATTTAATTTCAGTTGTATGGAAAATAATTGAATTTTGCAAAAAATAATTGAATTTCTGTCAAAAATTTGTTATTAAAACCTTGGAGAAATTTAATTTTAATTGTATTGAAAATAATAAATTGAATTCCTCAGCAGAATTTTTTTATTTATTTATATTACAAATTTACGAGCAGTGCCCTTTTGTATCAAAATTTTAAAAATTTTTGAAAATAATTGTATTAAATAAAAATTTAATAGAAAAAATATTCTTTTTAGGAATTTTATTTAAATTGAAGTTGATATTCGTGAATAAAAAAATTGTGTGTTTTGCATAATAGGGAAACAAATATTTACTCTTTTGTGCTAATTTTTTTTGCGAAAAGAAAATTTTTATTATCACAGAGACGTTTTATTTTCTATTTTTAAGAACAATAAAAACAAATAGAAAGAAATATAATCAAAATGATAAATTGCCAATAAAGATGGACGATCCCACGATTTTCAAGAAGAAATGAAAGAAACAAACGTGGATTTTTTTTTTTGGTCATTCACCCTTGCAATTAAGCTTGAAATCTACTTATAAAACTACGATGAAGAAAATGAACCAAAATATTTCCAACAATTGGAATACATATAAGCAATACGTATATGAGAAAAAAAATAATAATAGCGAAATGAAAGAAAAAAGAAATTTTCATTTCTTTCTCTCTTTTTTTAAACGAAAAAAAATGCTAAAGTGGATTTGATGAGACCTACCTGAAGGTCTGAGTCGTGGCCGCAGATAATGTCGAGGCTCTAGGATTATCGGGTCTGTGAAGTGGATCAGGAGAGGAAACAGCTCTGGCCTGTTCGGCCAATCGTAAAACAGGACTCGTCTTTCCCTTATTATCAATGAAATCGCATGTTTTCGAAAAGCCACGCCAACTTGGTTGACTGATTTTTGGCTTTGGTCCCGACAATTTAACTCCATTTTTATTATAATCATTTTGCGTTATGTTAAAATTATTTTTCTCATATTTTCGCGTCGTGGAATTACGTGGCAAGTCATGGGCAGTGGTGACAATAGGCACTTTAAAAATACCACCACTCGAAACATTATTTCTCGTTATATTATTAATTACTGAAATTCCATTTTTCACCGGTTTAGTTTTCTCATGATGATTCGCGAGAATAAGAGTCTTAATTTTCGATGAACGATGATTTTGCTGTCGATCGCCTTGCTTCTTGGAAGTAAGGGGACTCGACGTGGGCCAAAACTGATTTGGTGAATCCATTATGGCTAAGGACATATTGGGCATTGGTGATATAGGATTGTTGGGAGACTCGACATTGTTGGCTTCGTAACTTTGAGTTTGGGAGAGGGTCGGGAGGCGTGGAGCCCAAACCGGCCAAGAAGGTGACCTATAAAGATGATAACACAAACAATATTCAGGCATGCAGAAAAAAATCATAAAATTAGGAAAACGAAACAAAAAAAAGAGAATAGTATAGGAAATAACAAAAATGTTCGACGCGAAAAATGTGACTAAAAAGAACAAAAAAACTGGCAGAAAAAAATCAATAAACGATGAAAATACAAAGAGAAAAAAAAATACAATCCCTCCTCTATGAGGAAGCAAAAAAAGAGAAAAATAATCCTACTTTTCATTCAAGAGAGCTGAAAATTAACCTCCCAATCACAAATTTTTCCTATTTAACGAATTTCTTTTAACGCCTCAATTTCCCTAGATAGAAAAATGAATTCGAATTTTTCAGTCTATAAAAAATTGAAATTTCTATTTAACAAAAGCCTATAATTTTGAACCGAATTTTTCAATTTTTAATTTTTCAATTATTTACAATTGATTTTTTAAAAAGAATTTTATTTAAATTTTTCGAAAATAATATATAAAAAGTCAGTCTCAGTCATTAAATTTTGACTACAATATAGAGATCAGGGAAAAAAGTAAAAATTCCATCCAAAAATAAACTGTAAAAATCAGTAAAAAAAAAAAAAAAACAAAATCAAATTTTTTCAAAACTCCTTTAACTCCTTTAATTGAGAGAGAATTATTTTTAAAGAGTTTTTCTAACGTAAACACTTTAAATAAAAATTTACTTAACACATTCTCTCGGGTGCTTATCCTTCCGCAACAAATGTCCAAAGATCAAAGCGGTTTTTTTTTAATCTTGCGTGCGAGAAGAATTTTTTAAAAAAGAGAGAGAAAAAAAAGTGAAGAGAAACAGTGAGAGAGAAAATAAAGAAATAAGCCAATCATTACATGTGCGTAAGATTTTTTGTGTATGTGTGTTTTTTTTATATAAAGGCCTAGGCATTGATGAAAATCAGGGCGTGTCGAAGAAACAAGAGCAAATTCAAAGAGTTACAAAGAACCTACTTATAGCTTTTTGAGTGTTTCTAATGAGCTGGTTAGTTCGCTATCAAAAAAAAAGAAAAGAAAAAAAAATTATACCAACTGTGCAATAATTTCGAATACTTTTACCTACATCGACATTAAATAATGGAAAAAATTCACAAACTATTTTTTCTTCCACAAAAAATCTATTTTAATTGATTAAAATTTTAATTTTAGTTCTTAATTAAAATTAATTTTAGTTCTAATTAATTAAAATTTTAATTCTAATCAATTACTCGATTAAAATTAAATAATTTCAAGAGGCTTTCAGTGACAATAGAGAGAAATAATTTTGAATCTCTAGTAGTTACAGAATAACAGAAGATGCAATGAAAATTCAAATATTTACAGAAAAAAACATTTGGCAAAATTCAGTTTGCTATTTGATCAATTCCTAAACATGATCTAATTAATAAATAAATAAATTCTATTTTTTGCACAAAATTCAATTTTACCTAAAAAAATAAATACAAAACTGAAAAATGTTAAATTCTGCAAATAAATGACGAGTTCAACACCGTAAAAACTAATTTTCATACTTTTTTTTGTAGAGAATAAGAGAGAAAAGATTTGAACTTAATTAGCTGACAAAACCCTTCCACTGTTACAGGAAAAAATAGATATTTGAAGAAATAAGAGGATGGACATATTCTTTCCGCGAAAGAGAACGTTAATGATCTATAATTAAATCTATAATTGAAATATAATTATATTGAAAGAATCTATTTGAAATTGAAAGAATTATTCAGGGTGTCTACTATTTTTGTTCAACGAAATTCCCAGTTATTTCTCGACTTTGTCCTAATTTTTCCCGATCTTTTTTCTCATCAAATTTAAATTTATTTGATTTCGAAAATAAATAATTGAATTCTTGAGAAGAAGTTTTTTTTTACAGTTTCTAGAAATAATTGAATTCTTTCGACGAAATTTGAATAAAATTTTTAGAAATAATTCCATTTTTCGATCCCGGCTATTTCCCGGATAGTAGATACCCTGATTTATTGTTTTCATGAACAAAAAAAAAAATTTGTTTCAGACTTTTTTTTATCGCTTACCTAATATGACCACTGTCACCACTACTACTTTGTCTACTGTGCTGACTGTGAGAATTCAAGGAACCATAGCCGGAGCCTTTGCTCAACTGACTCGTATTGCTGCTATTTCTCGAGTGTCCAGATTCAACTTGAGTCTCCGTCGAAGCTTCTACAGGAAGAACTGAAGGAATGACCTCGCTCAGTGTCATGGGATCGTACAGCTCCGTCCCGCTCAGTAATTCTACAAGAAATAATTACAACTTTAGTATAAATGGGGAAAAAAAGAATCGACCTAACTTGCATTTAAAAAAAATTTTTTTTCACTTTTCTTCTATTTCAATCAATTTTTTAAATATTTACACAATATTCGACAAATTTACGTACATTTCGTATCATTCTTTCGTTTTAATTTCAAAAAATACAAGAACTTTATTTATTATATATGTGTAAATATTTTTAAATCTCTTGCGTGAATTTGGAAAATCTTTCTCTGGCCAGACTGATGTTGATATGAGATAAGAAATGTGAGCGAAATAAAATAAACACGATGGAAAGAAATTTTGCGAATTTAATGACGTGATACTTGCAATTAAAAAAATCCAAAAAAAAAGACTTTTGTTCAGAATGAAAATTTTCGAAAAATAAAAAAGATTTGCAAAAATTATGGGCAAAGATTAAGTATGATTGATAAAAATTAATAAATAAAAAAAAATAAAAATGAAGAAATAAATTTAAAAAAAGTAAATAAAAATGAAGAATGAATTAAAAATAAATAAAGAATAAAAACGAAGAAATGAATAAATAAATAAATAAATAAAAGTAAATAAATAAAACAAAACAAAAATGAAAAAGCAGGTCTCGGATTGAATTTAATTCGCAAAAAGTCGCTTTATTCGTTTAAAGATAAAAAAAAGTCGAAAATATCTAAAATGAAAATTGTCACAATTTCATTTTGTATGTCCCAGAATTTTCAATGATATTTCTAAATTCAATTATACAAAACTTCACTAATTTTGTCAAATAAATTTCAATTTAGTATCAAATCGTAACCTTTCGAAATTTAATTATTTCTAAAATTTACAACTCTAGAAATTTACAACCCGATTCGAAATTTAATTATTTTCCACAATTATCAACAAAATTTCCTCTCTTCATCAATTATTATTTTCAATTATTTTTTTGAAAGTTCTTCAAGAATATAATTAAATAGGAAAAATTTAATTTCTTTCAATAATATTGAAACAACTGTAATTTTATTCTCTTCGTGGTTTTTATTTAAAAGTCATTAAAAGTGAATTATCAAAATTATGTAATCAAAAATATTTTTAAAAATTTCTAAAAATTCTAATAACAAATAATTGTAAATTCTAATATTTAAAATCAATTTTTGCGTAAATATTCCAAAATAGTTTTTGAATAATAGATATTTTTAATTTTTTTTTATATAATTGAAAAATTTACAAAAGATTTTACAAACTTTCCATCAAGTTTGCAAAATCTTTGGTTAATTGAATCCTAAAAAATTAAGCTTACAATATTCTGAGAATTACTTTATTCAAAATATTCTAATTTAAATTATCGCAGGAAATAATTATGTTCTTAAAAGAATTTTTGGAAAATTTTTAAAAATAGTAATTTTTTTAAAGAATCATGTTACATTAAAAATAATTTGGAAATTTTCTAAACAGAAAAGTTCTGTTTTGTTGCAATATTTAGAAAAGCTAAGTCAAAAAAGGAAAATTTTTTCAAAAAAAAGTAGAAAAAATCGCTTCAAAATTTCGTACTATCCGAGACCTGAATAAAAAAATGAAAAAAAAATTGAAGAAAAAAAACTAAATAAATAGAAAACTGAACTAAATTTAAAAAAAAAGAGAAAAAAAGAGCAAAACGGAAACAGTAATTTAAGAAAAACGAAAAGTATAAAGAATTGAAACTAAAATTAAAAAATAATAAAAAGGCAACAAAAAAATGAAATAGTAAGATGACCTGAAGAAAAGAGTGCCGGCCTCTTCTTAGGAAGACTGCCGAATCCACTGCTGGCACTGGCTATACTACCTGCTAAAGAACCAGTGGATACGTAATCCTCCCGATTACTACATCTGTCAGCTGAAATGACTTCGTCGGCAGTAACTCCAGGAATTCCAGGAACACCCGGCACTGCCAATTGCGTTTGTTTCAACGATGGCGACGGTCTGTAATTACAAACGAATCCAATGTAAATTAACTCTTTCAACAAGAATAATAGAAAATTCATTCTAATTAGCATCAAAATTCACAACTTTAATAAAATAATGCACAGAAATTAAATCTTTGTAAATTTCAATTTCAAATCTACTCAAAAATCTAATTTATTTCTAAAAATAACAACTGTACTAATTCTTCCAATTATTTTCTAGATTCTTTAACTAAACTTCTTTTCTAAATCAATCAATTTTCCTAAATTTCCGAAAATTCTACAAAAATTGAATTATTTATAATAATAATTTTAATTTTAAGTCTTTATGGTGTTTAAAAAAATTACTAACAATTTCAAAAATTACCATAAAAATCGAAACAAAATTGTATTTTATACCAAAAAGGTATTTTTTTCTATTTCAAAAATTTAGTTATAGAAAATTACTATAAAAATCGAAATAAATTGCATTTTGTACCAAAAACGTATTTTTTTCTGCAATATTTAGAAAAAAAGCGAAATATGTAGTAGAATTTTTTGAAAATGAGTCAAAAGAAAGTATTTGCTGTTCGTTGAAACTGATTTTCAATTATTTTGTAGTAAAAAGACCCAAATTTTTATTTCAACTCAACAAAATAGTTAAAAATCGGTGACAACAAAAAGAAAATATATTCAAATTCTCTTTGCTATTTTTTGTATTAGAAAAAATTGTCCTTGGTAATTTTTTTTAGGAAAAAAAACACTCTTTGCAAAAAATGCATTAAAAATGAACTTTTTTTTTTGGATAAAAACAAAAATTGATTAAAACTAATCTTTAGAACTTGTGGTTTGGAAAAAAATGACCACAAAAAATTAAAATTTTTAATTATTTGAAGAAAATAGAAATTATAAAAAAAAAATTTTTTTTTCTTTTCCATGAAGGAAAAAAAAGGGTTTCTTACACTTTAAAGAGAATGTCCCCGGAAACCATGTTCATTTTGATAGAGACACGCAGCATAGAATTATCCTGACGATGTCTTGCGTCATAACCTTCCAAGAGACACCTTCTTCGACAGAGACCAGCTCCAGCGAATTCGGCAAGATTTAAGTCGCAGAAACCGAGTTTTTGATACGATCTGCCGCCCTTCAATTCCTAGAAAAAAATCAAAAAAAATAATTACTATTTTTCTGGTTAATTAATTTTTAATATTTTTATCAATTATTTATTGCTTTTATTTTTAGATTAAATTAATTTAATTAATTAAGAATCAGGATAATTCTATTATTAATTATTAATTCAATTAAGAATACAAATTTTGAACCAATTAAAATTAATCAATATTAAAATAATTAGTATTTTGATTATTGATTACTTTTTAACACTTTTATTGATTATTAATACGACCCAAGGATAGTATCAATCTTGTAATTTATTATTATTATTAGATTATCAATTTCTTAATTTAATTTACCTAATTAAAAAATTAATTTTTTTTCAAAAATTTTTATTATTAAAAAATAAAGAAATAAAATATAAAATAATTGTAAGAAATTTCAATATTAAAATTCTAGTAAAAAAAAATTTTTTTCGTTTTAACTAAAATTCTAATAGTAAAAAATGATTCAGTAAAATTAATTTAAAATTAGCAAAAATAAATTCTGAAAAAAAAATTTACGCTTATCAAAATTGGAGATGAATTTAGCTTGAAAAAAAAATTTATTTTTGATTTTTCGTTTATAAAAACGTTGCGAATTTTAGCTTCATAATAAAATGTGAATAAAAAATTCTCACCTTTCTAACTGATATCCTTAGATTACAGGGGTCTAAAACTCCAGTCGATGCATTCGCACTCATTTTACAAAGAAAGTCAAATTTTGCATTCCATCTAACAGTATGGTCCTGCACTTCCATTCTGAAAAAAAAGAAAAAATTTTAGTAAAAAATTTAAAGATTATAATAAATAAATAAATTATAATGCAGAAAAATTGGGAAATACTTTTTCAAATAAAATTTAACTTTCATTCTAGATTTATTATCTATATCTAAATCAAAGAAATAATTTTTTTTATTCACCCATTTAAAATGAGAACAGGACAAAAAATAATAAAAATTAAAAATTTTGATTAAATTCTCATGGTTGTCAATTAAAGACTTACTCATTTTTTAAATAAACAATAATCTGATTGATAAAATTTTAATCTACGTGATATTAAAAAAAAACGCTTTTATTTAATTGACAATTAAATAATTAAATTGATTGATTGATTAAATTTCACTCGACAAGGTTAATATTATTTCCGTAGAATTTAATTAATTGAGATTGTAAAAAAACATTTATTTGTTTGAATTTTATTTTTATTTTCATTTAACTTTAATTAATAATTACAAAAATTAAAAATTTCTTATTATTTTGAATTTTATTTTTATTTTCTATTAACTTTTAATTAATAATTAAAAAATTAAAAATTTCTTTTTGAATACTTTGGTAATTTTTTGTGCACCACATGATAATAATTTTGTAATTTAATATCTTCTCAATATATTGGAGTAATATAAATTATGTAAATTCAATTAGAATTTCTCTTTGAACTCGACTATGTGAAGGAAAATTTTATTTTTGTTTAAACGAACCATATAAACTGCAGCAAAGGGAAAAGATTGGTTTGCTGAAAGTAAATTTCAGTAAGTGCTCTGATTATTATTGCCAAGAGCCATAAATGACGCAAGAAAGAGAAATGGACCAATAAAAATAAGAATATTCTTCCTTTGAGCGAATATTTAAATTTACTGCGTCAAGTTTCCCTTTCTTTCATCAAATTCTTTGTTTCCTTATCTTTCTCTCTTTTTCACTACCGGAAAAATGCAATTATAGAATTTTTGCAATTTTTTTAAAACTATTTGAAATTTTTCCAGTCAATTTTAAAAGAGTTTTCCGAGTTTTTTCACTTTAAAAATTAATTTCCTAGGTATTTTGACTTTTCAAAATATATTATTTACAAATAATTTATTTACATTTAATTTATTTACAATCAATTAAAAAATTTTCCTAGATTTTTGAATTTTTAAAATTTATCATCTATTAAAAGAGTTTTCCCAGTTTTTCTAATTTTCAAAATTCATTTACAATCAATTAAAAGAATTTTCCCAGTTTTTCAAATTATTTAAGAAAATAATTGAATTCTTGAAAACGATTTTGTTAGAATTTTTTTAAATAATTGAATTTTTAAGAAGAAATTTATTATTAAAATTTTTTGGAAAATAATTGAATTAATTTCATTAAAAAATTGAAAATAATTGAAATCTGTCAAAGAATTGAATTAATTTTTTTTTAAATAATTGAATTACAATGAAAAATTTTGTTTATGAAAATAATTGAATTCTTGTGAAGAATTTTATTAAAATTTGTTTAAATAATTGAATTACTCAGAATTTTTTAAAACTTTTGGAAAATAATTAAATTCCATCGAGAAATTTCTATATAAAAAATTGAAAATAATTGAAATCTGACAAAGAATTGTATTCAATTTATTTTTAAATAATTGAATTACGGTGAAAAATTTTATTTTTAAAAAGAATTGAATTCTTGGGAAGAATTTTATTAAAATCTAAAAGAATAATTGAATTATTTTCAAAAAAATTTAATTAAAATAATTGATTTCTTTCGAACAATTTTATTAAAATATTTGAAATTAATTAAATTCTTGTGAAATTTTTTAAATATTTTTGTAAATAATTGAACTCTTCTGAATAATTTAGAAAAAAAAACATTTTTTTAAATAATTGATTTTTTCGAGGAATTAAAATTAAATTTTTAAGAATAATTACATTTTTTGAGTAATTCTTGTAAAATTGTATTAAAAATAATTGAAATTCTGCGATGAATTTTATTATTTATGAAAATAATTGAATTATTGCGAACAATTTTATTATAATTTTTCAAAATAATTGAATTTCCAAATAGAAAAATTTAATTAAAATATTTAAAAAGAAATGAATTTCTGTGAAAAATTTTTTATTTTTAAAAATAATTGAATTTTTTAAAAGAATTTTATAAACATTGTTTTAAATAATTAATTTTTTCGAAATATAATAAATATTATGAAAATTTTTTTTAAATAATTAAATTCTTGAGGAAAACTTTATTTATAAAAATAATTGAATAGTTGCTATGAATTTTATTAAAGTATTCAAAAATAATTGAATTATTTCAAAATATTTTATTAAAATGTTTAAAAATAATTAAATTTCTGTGAATAAAATTTTGTTAATTTTTAAAGTAATTGAATTTTTCGATTAATAATTAATTTAAAATAGTATTAAAAATAATTGAAGTTCTTCTATGAGTTTTATTATTTTTATGAAAATAATTGAATTCTAGACAAGAATTCAATTATTGTGGAGAATTGTATAAAAATTTCGTTAAATAATTGATTTTTTCGAAATTTTTTTTCTAAATTAATTGAATTCCTGTGGAAATTTTATTACTTATGAAAATAATTGAATTTTGGATGAATTTTAATAATTTTTTTTTAAATAATTGAATTCTTTTGCGAAATTTTATGAAAATACTGTAGATATTGAAAATAATTGAATTTCAAATACCTATTTTTTGAAAATAATTGAATCGTTTGAAAGAATTTAATAAAAACTTTAATTGACTCAAAGAAAAATTATTTAATTTAAGTATAAATATTTTATTGATAGTAATAGTCAAGTAATCGTTTATTTGAATCAAATATAAATTTTTTTTCAGTGTTTAAAATACGTATGAGTAAAATAAATAAAATATAAAATTAAAAAAAAAACGGACAATTTTTTGAAAAATTGCAAAGAGAAATTAAAAATTTGCGTTTAAAAAGAAATTTGTGATGGAGAAAATGGGACGGAAGATGGAAATTTATGAATGGCAAGGCTACTGTAGTATTCGGAACTAAACGTGGGAGGAAAAGTTCAAGAATTTCGTGAAGGTTAGAGTAGAATGTGTGGGTGTTTACGTGCAAAATATCTAACAATAGATAAGGGTGAATTGATTAAAAATACTAACGAGAGATTCATAAAAAGTGCAACATTAATGTTTTGCAATTTTCCACCACAAAAATATGAAAATTTCTCCCAAATTTTTTTTTTTGAAATTAAATTTTTATTGCAATAATTTTCGCAATAAAAAATTAATTGCGAAGCGTTGCAAAGTTTCTAAATGTAAATTTTAAGTTTTTAATTTTTATTGTGAATCCAGTAATTAATGAAAATATATTTTTGATAATAAAATTCAATTATTTATTTCTTCTTCAAATTAAATTTTTATTGTAACAATATTACAATAAAAAATTTTTTTTTTAGTGAAGGGTTTTTTTTTGTTATTAAAAAAATAAAAAAAATATTAATATAGTTAATGAAGGACCTTCCGTAACTTGGCAACGATCTATCAAACAATGCAGGTAGGATTTCATTGTATTCTAGATTGAGGTTGGTTCAAATTCTGTAAGTAGAACGCGGGAAATGTAAAGGATACAAAAGTAGAGATAAGGAGCTTTTTTTTTTAAGGCCACGTGCCTGCAGTGTATAAACAAGGTTTTCCGTGCGTGAGCTGCTGGAACAGCAGGTAAATTATTACTTCAGCAGAAGGAGAATAATGTTTTTGAAAATATTCTTATTTAGGAAAATAATACATTCCGCAGTTATATTAAAGTCGAATAATAAATTCGAATATTACACACATTAGAAAAAAAAACGAATGAATAAATAAAAAAAAAAATTTTATAATAGAAGGACGCATGAATTTATTTATTTAGTATAAAATAACATTTGGTGTGAATTTCAGTTGAATTAAAATTCATTTGTTTGGCACAAAAAATTAATTTTATTTTTCCCTAATTTCCAGACAAAATTCAGACATTTTCCTCGACAATGAAGAATATTCTGATTCACTCTAAAAATTACTGGATACTCAAAAAAAAGTTCGAAATTTATTTACGAATTTTTAAAATTTTAAAATTTTAAATTTCAAGTGAAATTTATTTTTTAATATATTTTTAAAAGAAAATTTTTCAAGAATTCAATTATTTAATTACAAAAATAAATAATTTATTAAATAATTGAATATTTCTTAAAAATTGAATTTTTGTAAAGAATTTTATCAAAACTATTTTAAATATTTTAAATAATTGAATTCTTTCGAAGAATAATAAATAAAAATTTAATAAAATCTTCAAGAATTCATTTAAGGGGATTTGAACCTTGATGACGTCACAGTTTGTGCAAAGCATTAGTTTTAAATCTGTGACGTCATCATGGTTCAAATGCCCTTAAGATTGTATTAAAAATAATTGAAATTAAATTGAATTAATTAAATGATTGAAATCCTGTCAAAATTTTCTAATTTATAAAAATAATAGATAAAAAATAATATAAAATTTGTAAAAATAAAAATTCAATTGTTCAGAAGAAAATTTGAGTTCCGAAAATAATTGAATTTTTTTTACAGAGTTTATCACAACATTTAAAAATTAGTAAATTCTACTATCAACAAATTTTGCAAAAATTTAAAAAAAAATTAAATTCCATCAAGAAATTTTATCCAAATTGTATTGGAATTATAATTGAAGATCAATTTTTTGCGAAGAATTTTATTAAAATTTTTTGGAAAATAATTGAATTAATTTCATTAAAAAATTGAAAATAATTGAAATCTGTCAAAGAATTGAATTCAATTTTTTTTAAATAATTGAATTACAATGAAAAATTTTGTTTATAAAAATAATTGAATTCTTGTGAAGAATTTTATTAAAATTTTTTTAAATAATTGAATTTCTCAGAAGTTTTTAAAACTTTTTGAAAATAATTAAATTTTATCGAGAAAACTTCATTGGAAAATTGAAAATAATTGAAATCTGCCAAAGAATTGTATTACATTTTTTTTAAATAATTGAATTACGGTGAAAAATTTTATTTATGAAAATAATTGAATTCTTGTTAAGAATTTTATTAAAATTTGTTTAAATAATTGAATTACTCAGAATTTTTTAAAACTTTTTGAAAATAATTAAATTCCATCGAGAAATTTCATTATAAAAAATTGAAAATAATTGAAATCTGACAAAGAATTGTATTCAATTTATTTTTAAATAATTGAATTACGGTGAAAAATTTTATTTTTGAAAAGAATTGAATTCTTGGGAAGAATTTTTATTAAAATTTCTTAAATAATTGAATTGCTTCGAAAAATTTTATTTTTTACGAAAATAATTAAATCGTTTGGAAGATTTTTACATTTTTTAATACTTTTTATTATTATTTATCTAATTTATAAAGTATTTTATCAAAAATGTTTCAAATAATTGAATCCTCGACAAAAATTTTATTATTTACGAAAATAATTGAATTCTTGAGCGAAGAATTTTATTCAAATTTTTTTTAAATAATCGAATTCTTTTGGAATATTTTATTTAAATAGTAGATATTAAAAGTAATTGAAATGAAAAAAATTTTTTGAAAATAATTGAATTTTTCGCCAAAAATTTTATTATAAATTTTTTGAAAATAATTGAATTTTGGAGAAGAATTTATGTCATTTGAAATTTATTACGTTAAATGAAAAAAAAGAAATTTAAAATTTCTTCAAATGGTATTTTTAAGAACTTATATTGTATTATCATTATTAAAAGATGACTCGTAAAAATTAAATATTTAGGGCGTAGGTTTTTATCGATAAAAGGTGAAATGATAAATGAGAGCAGAGAGTGGTTTTGCATCCGATAAAAATGCTTCCGTTCTGCACCCACACATCATTTTTACTGACCTTTTCTTAATAAAAATTTTTATTTTCATCTTCTTCGTTTTTTTCTCACATTTTCAAAATGTACGCGACAAAAATTCAAAAATAAAAATATTTGTTCAGTAAATGCAAAAAAAGTTTCAAAATTCAGAAAAAAAATAAAATATTTCAATTTCAATTCAAAATTCAAAAAATTCTTTCAATTCAAAAATTACTGTTTACAATAATTAAAATTTTGTAAAATTAAAAACTTAAATTTATTTAGAAATTTTCAAATTAATTTTTTTTAACAGTGACACAAAAATATAATAATAAAATTTAATTTAAAGAAAAAATAAATTTTAGTTCACAATTTCAAGACACATTTGAAATAAATTTCGAAATTTAAAAAAAACTAGAAAAACTCTTTTAAAAAATTGTAAATAAATTAATTGACAACTAAAAAAACTAGAAAAACTCTTTTAATTAATTGTAAATAAATTAATTGACAACTAAAAAAAACTAGAAAAACTCTTTTAATTAATTGTAAATAAATTAATTAAAAACTAAAAATACTAGGAAAATTAAAAAAACAGGGAAACTTCTTTTTATTGATTGTAAATAAATTAAATGTAAATAAGTTAATTGTAAATGAAAAAATTGTTTCAATTTTTTTTTTGGTTTCGTGATAAAAATTCTTTTCGTCACTCAGCATGGACGCTAACATCTTTTTATTAATTTTTCAATTTTTTTACTTCCGTTTTTTAATAAAAGAGACTTAATGCCGAAAGAATATATTTTTATGTTTGGATAATACTTTTGAAAAAAAAAATATTGCACAGTATACACAAATCTCGGTCAGTGATGTGTCGTCACGTTCTTCTTTAAGTGCAATCTGTCTATTTTACTTCCGTCTCTTTCATAAAATGAATCAACAATAATAATAAATTGGACAAGTATATACACATATAAGGTGCAAGTTAATTTGTCGCGAATTTTCTCCTTTGACATTTAACCCAGATTTTTACCTTTTATTTACCATATAAATTATCTCTTGTGCAATCTTCTCTCTGTACATACAGAAAACAGATTTTTTTTTTTGAAAATAAAATTTAATTTTCATATTTATAATTCGAAAAAAATTTTTCTATTTAAAATAAAATTTAATTTAATAAGTATGACTTAAAAATAAATTTTTCTATATAATATATACTTAAAAAGAGAAATTGTTCTGCACTGGGTAAAATTATTCTTATGACAAAGTAGAAAATTTGTTTCTACAAAAAAAAAAAAAAAAATCACTTTCCTAGAACACGGAATGTGTTTGATATTTTCTGCCTTCTTGCATATCTTTTCGCGTCACGAAAAAAGGAATAATTCGCTAAAAAAAAACCTGCTTCTATAATTTTTTTTTCCTCCTCGCTTATGAAAATTTATTACCCTAGTCAGTGGCTTGAAAAAGTGCAATTCAGACCTAATGAGAACATCAGATTTAATGATAGTTTCAAAAAAGGAAAAAAAAAAAGAAAAAGAAAAGTAGAGACCGAATTGCAATAATGTGCGGGTGCAAGTTGCAAACAGACATTGCCAACTGACATATTTGGAGCAGTGGAACAAGCTTACTTTTAAATGGTCGAAGCTCGCACTGCAGGAAAAATCATTTATTCTCTACGCTTTATCGTTAATTTTTTATTCTTTTCCCACGTAAAACTCTAAATAAATGGATAATATTTCATTAGTTAAAAATAATAAAATAAAACTTTAATGGAAATAGTTAGTTATTGCTTATTTCTAAATTTAAATTAGTAAAAATAAAAATGTATACTAATTTAAATTAGTAACTGACTTTTTGCTTCTTAATTATAGTGTTTTACTAATAAATATACTCATTTCTACTAATTTATTAGTAAAATTTTCTAATTCAAAAGCAAAAAAATCAGTTACTAATTTAAATTAGTAAATATTTTTACTAATTTAAATTAATAAATATTTTTACTAATTTAAATTAATAAATATTTTTACTAATTCAAATTAAAACATTTTTTTTTTAATTTAATAAACTTCATAGCAAAATTTTAATGAGGTATTTTTAACATTTTTTTTTAAAAATTCTCTTTAAAATGTCAATTATTTTTATAAATAATAAAATTCTTCTCCGAAATTCAATTATTTAACAAAAATTTTAATAAAATTCTTGTCAAAATTTTAATTATCTTTATAAATAATAAAATTCTTATCTGAAATTCAATTATATTCAAAAAATTTTTTAAATTTTTCGTCAAAATTTTATAAATAATAAAATTCATCCTAAAAATTTAATTGTTTTCAAAAGTTCTAATAAAATTCTTTGCAAAATTTAATTATCCTCAAAAATAAAAAAATTCTTTTCAGAAAATCAATTATTTTCAAATTTTTTTTTTTAAATTCTCTTCAAAATTTCAATTATTTTTATAAATATCAAAATTTTTACGCAAAATTCAATTACTTTTAAACTTTTTTTTTTTTAAAAATCTGTTCAAAATTTCAATTATCTTTGTGAATAATAAAATTCTTCTCTGAAATTCAATATTATTTGCAAAAGAATTTTAATAAAATTCTTGTAAAAATTTCAATTATCTTCATAAATAATAAAATTCATCATAGAAATTTAATTATTTTCAAAAGTAATAAAATTCTTCTGATGAATTCAATTATTTTCAAATATAATAAAAATATTTGTAATAATTCAATTATTTTCAAAACGTTTAATAAAAATTTAAGCAGAAATTCAATTATCTGTCAAAATTAATTAAATTATTCGCAGGAATTCAATTATTTTCAAAAGTAATAAAATTCTAATCTGAAATTCAATTATTTTCAAATTTTTTTTTTTAAATTCTCCTCAAAATTTCAATTATGTTTATAAATATTAAAATTCTTCCGCAAAATTCAATTACTTTTAAACATTTTTTTAAAAAAATCTTTTCAAAATTTCAATGATCTTTGTGAATAATAAAATTCTTTTCTGAAATTCAATTATTTGCAAAGAATTTTAATAAAATTCTTGTCAAAATTTCAATTATCTTCATAAATAATAAAATTCATCATAGAAATTTAATTATTTTCAAAAGTAATAAAATTCTTCGCAAAAATTCAATTATCTTCAAAAGTAATAAAAATCTTCGCAAAAATTCAATTATTTTCACAAATTTAAAATAAAATTCTTCTTATGAATTCAATTATTTTCAAATATTAATAAAAATATTTGTAATAATTCAATTATTTTCAAAACGTTTAATAAAAATTTAAAGCAGAAATTCAATTATCTGCCAAAATTAATAAAATTATTCGCAGGAATTCAATTATTTTCAAAAGTAATAAAATTCTTCTCTAAAATTCAATTATTTGCAAAGAATTTTAATAAAATTCTTGTCAAAATTTCAATTATCTTTATAAATAATAAAATTCATCCTAGATATTCAATTATTTTCAAAAGTAATCAAATATTCTTCTCAGAAATTCAATTATTTTCAAATTTTTTTTTTTTAATTCCTCGTTAAAATTTTTATTATCTTCATAAATAATAAAATTCATGGCTAGAAATTTAATTATTTTCGAAAGTTCTGATACAATTTTTTGCAAAATTCAATTATCTTCAAAAGTAAGAAAATTCTTCACAGAAATTCAATTATTTTCAAATTTTTTTTTTTTAAATTCTCTTCAAAATTTATTATTATTATTTATTATTATTATTATTTATTATTTATTTTTGTAAATATCAACATTCTTCGGCAAAATTCATTTACTTACTAATGTTTTATAAATTTCTTCCCAATAATTCAATTATTTGCATAAAAAATAATATAAAAATGTTTTTTTTTATAAAGTCTTAGAATTTAAATTAATGATTTTGTCACTCGGTCATCTTTAATTATTATAAAACATGAAGACATCGATTGCTCCGAGTCGAAGGCTCAGAGTGATCGATTTCTTCATGTTTTATAACAATTTTTTATAAATTGTTTAATTTCAAAAAGGTTTGAACTTGAATCTTTTGAAGAATTTTAATTCCTATGGAAAAATAATAATTAAATATTTATTTAAAAAAGAAGTTAATAATGTTTTCGAAAAATTTGAAAGAAATTTGTAAATAAATAGATTTTAGATTTTTTTTATTTTAGATAAATAGATTTTAATTATAGGGCTTGACCCGTATGTAAATAAAATAAATAAATAAATAAATGTAACAGAACATTTTTTTGACTTAATGGAAATATCCTGGGCACCTTTTTTAGTATATCTTCTTAAATTAAGAATATTTTTTTTAAATGTTGAATCAAATAATTTTTTTAGAAACTAATAACTTGAGTTTTCTCGAAATTTAATTAAAATGAAAGCATTGAATTAAACAATTGTGGATTACGCACATATACAAACAAACAAACAAACACGATTCGTATAAAGTCAGTCGTTTTGGATCGTTGAACTATGTGCATCATGCGTGCTCGTTTCGTGCTGTGCTCACCACATTTACTGCACACGTCATTTACCGAAGCTAAGATCGCATCTTTGCTTTAGGGGGAGATTTCAAAGATATAGATTTTTTTTTCTTTTTGTTTTGTTTTCAAGAGGGTCATTAAGTGTAGACATGCACTTATTTTGCTTCTCGTTGAAATAAGAATTCCATTTTTTGAAAAAAAAAAAAAAAATTGATTCTATTTTTAGTTCTGTATACAATATCAAAAAATGCATACAATTGCAACAAATGAATTGGTTTTTGCAAGAAAAAATACATTAAAGACTATATTGTACAGTTGATGTTAAAAATACTTTTAAAAAATTGCTTCTGCTAATAATTAAGTTTCTATTAAATTTCCAAGAAAGGAAAAAAAGTGGTCCTTTTGCAATCTATAAATAAGGGAAGAAGGTGAAGGTTACTAACATGCAATGAGTGAGATTTTATATATTAAAAAATAAAAATATGTGTTGCGTGTTGGGATAGGTGAACTTCAGTAACCAAATCTGATTGCAAAAGGTCAACTCGCTGCCAGTTCGCAAGCATTGTTATAATGAACTTAATAGGGCTTTATGGATATAGAGCCTATAATCGGGCTCCGACTCGAGATGGATGCTCTTTAGGCTAACGATAGCAGAGGTGAAGGGTCAAGCAAATGTCTACTTGTCCTGTGACACCTCTTCCTTTCCACTTATTTCCAGTCTATTTATAAAACAACGGAAAATCGATAAATCATTTATTATTATGTTTTTCACTTTTTAAAAATGGAAAAAACCCAAGGCTTTCGTTTCTTTTTTAATTCAGTATTCAAATTTTCTATTATTTAAAAATTAAACTCTTTTCCATTATGATTTTATTTCTTTTGTTTTCAAATTAAATTTTTCATTAGCTCACAGTTATAATAAATAAATAGAATAATTTTGCCTTGCAGTGAAACCTGTTGGAAAATATAACTTATAATAGTTATATATTTTAAAAACAAATAAAATAAAAATGTAAGAAATATTTTTTTTTTCCAACTGCTTCTGGACTAATTTTAAATATATGTGGAAAAAAAATTTACATTCCACGCATTGATAATATAAATTATCACAAAAATTTTAATTTTGTCCTCAACATTTATATAGTCAAGGTCTTAAACTTTTGAAACAAGGTTAAAAATTAAAAATGTACACATTAAAAATAATTATATACCCCCGCATTATTTGAGAAAATATAAATTATACTTCATAATTGTTTTCGAATTGTAAGCGATCATTAAAAAGTTATTACTTTTCAAACAAAAAAACAACAGTTTTTCCAATTTTATGTAATATAAATTAAATATTTCTTTAAGAAAAACTTTTCTATTTCTTACTTTTTTCTCTTTTCTTAGTTGTTTTTGTTTCTATTTGTCTCAGTATTATTTATTTACAAAAGGAAACAATTTTTAAAATCAAATTTTCAAAGATTTTAATTTGAACCCTCTTTAAAATTCAATTATTTCTAAAAATTCAAGCTATAATGCTTTTAATATTCAATTATTTATAATTTGAAATTTAAAGTGATATTCGTTTTTTAATCAATTTTTATTAGAAAATTTCCCGAGAATTCAATTATTAAAATACAAAAATAAATAATTTATTCAATAATTGAATATTTTTTAAAATTTAATTTTTATGAAGAATTTTATCAAAATTAAAAAAAAATAATTGAATTCTGTCGGCGAATTTAAAAAAAAAATTAATATTAAATGCAATTTTCTACCATTTTATTTCAAATTGTACAAAAAAAAACTAAAATTCTGCGATAAGTTTTGTTTTTTATGAAAATAATTGAATTTATAAAAATTTTGTTTAAAGAATTGAATTCCTGTGAAGGATTATTATTTGTGAAAATAATTGAATTCCGGAGAAATATTATTATTATTTATGAAAATAATTAATTTCTTGTGTAGAAATTTATTCAAATTTTTGTAAATAATTAAATTTTTCAGAATTTTTTAAAACTTTTGAAATAATTAAATTCCATCGAGAAATTTCATATTAAAAAATTGAAAATAATTGAATATTTCTTAAAAATTGAATTTTTATGAAGAACTTTGTCAAAATTTTAAAAAATAATTGAATTCTTTTGGCGAATTTAAACAAAAATTGTAAAAATAAATGCAATATTCAATCATTTTATTTAAAATTAAATAAAAAATAATTGAAATTCTGCGATAAGTTCTGTTTTTTATGAATATAATTAAATTCTTAAAACGAATTTTATTTGTGAAAATAATTGAATTCTTACTACGAATTTTATTTGTGAAAATAATTGAATTCCAAAAACATATTATTATTTATGAAAATAATTAATTTCTTATAAAAAATGTCATTCAAATTTTTTTAAATAATTGAATTTTTTTTAAATATTGGAAAGTAATTAAATTTTATTAAAAAATTAAAAATAATTGAAAACTGACAAAGAATTAAAAAAAATTTTTTTCAAATAATTGAATTTCGGTGAAAATGTTTATTTTTTAAAAGAATTGAATTCTTGGGAAGAATTTTATTAAAATTTCTTAAATAATTGAATTGCTTCGATGAATTTTTATTTTCTACGAAAATTTTTACAAACATTTTCGATAATAATTGTATTCCTAGGAAGAATGTTATAGTTTACAAAAATAATTGCATTCTACGAACAATTTTATTATAATTTTTCAGATTTATAAAGTATTTTATCAAAATTTTTTACATAATTGAATTCTCAAGAAAATTTTTATTATTTATGAAAATAATTGATTTCTAGCGAAGAATTTTATTCAAATTTTTTTAAATAATTCAATTCCGATAAAAAAATGTATTATTTATGAAAATAATTGAATTCTTAAAAAGAATTGTATTGAAAATAATTGAATTGTATAAAATTGCAATTTTATTAACTAAATCTTGTAAAGAATTTTGTCAAAATTTTTAAAAATAATAGAACTTTTAAAAGAATTTTATTTCAACTTTTCGAAATAATTGAATTTCTCAGAACTATTTTTTTCAAATCTCTGAATATATTTGAATTGTTTGGAGAAACTTCATTAAACAAATTAAAAATAATTGAATTGGTGCGAAGAAATTTATAAAAAATTGGTAAATAATTAAATTCTAGGGAATTCTTATTAAAATTTTGTTTAAATAATAGAATTCTGTTGGAAAATTTTATTAAAATAGTAGATATTAAAAATAATTGAAATGAGGAAAATTTTTAAAAATAATTGAATTTTTCGCCAAGAATTTTATTAAAATTTTTCAAAATAATTGAATTTCAGAGAAGAATTTAATTATTTCTGAAGATAATTGAAATTTTGACTAGAATTTTTAAAAATTTTTATACTTCATTGAATGTACACGAAAATTCAGAATTTTCTTATAAATTCTAAAAGTTTAATTTTTTCCAGATACTTTTAATAAAAATCCCTGACTTTTCCCTGATTTTCCTGACCAATTCTAATTTCCCTGATTTTTCCCTGACTTGTGGCTACCTTGTATTAATATAACATTAAAAAAAAAAAAAAAAATAAAAAGAATTCAGCACAAAATTAAGAAAAACGTATTATTTTTTCCATGTAAAAAGAAGTCAAGTATAAAAAAGCAAAATGTCAAAGAATATAATTCTCAATTAAAAATTTCGTTAAAGATGAAATCATGTGTTTCTTATTTGATCGGCGACTATTACAAAACTATCCGTGTATAGTGTGACGTACTCTCATGCTGACAACCTTGAGACAGCCTTGCCTTCGGCTGAACAGCTTAGCCGTGCAAGCAAACTTAACGCAATTTCACCATCTCTCGAGAAAGTAAACCAGCATAAATACGTAATCACACAAAATTCACGATTAAATCTTTCTCTATATATATATTTATACACATATATACAAATATAAAAAAAAAATAAAAAAAAAACAGTTTTTTTTATCTGAATCAATAGTATCAATTAAAAGATTTAAAGAGATCATTAAACAAATTGTACGACATTACTTAATCCACATGATGGTATTGCAGGTCAATGACTTTTCTACTTTATAATAGTGCCACAGTTATGGCTTCATTTCTTCAAAACATATTAACAAGAAAATAATATTTTTCGACAAAAAAAAATATATTATATTACTCCTGTTTATTATATAAAATTCATTTACGTCACAAGTTCAGTATAAAAAAAAATATCTTTTAAAATTACCCTAAAAAAATAAAACATTGGTAGGATACTAAATTTTTATTAATTCTAATTATACAACATAAATATTTTATAAAGCGTTTCTATATTTATATGTTCATAAAAATTTTTTTAACGAGATTTATAAATTTTTCACAATTTTATGTTTCAATAGTCATAAAATAATTTTATGTTTATTGTAAAATATTCTATATTTATATAATTATAAAATATTTTTTTTATTAAAAATATAATTTTAATATATTGAATATTATATTATTTAATATATTTTTTTTTATTCAATATTTTATTTAAAATATTCAAATAAATGAAATATAATAATTATCCCGTCAATAAAAAAATGAGATGAAGAAATATTTTATATTGTAAAAATTGTATAATTTTAGACAAAAAAAAATTACTACCCAAATTTATATAATAACAAAAATATATTCAACTATAAAAATATAGAAACTAAATTTCTTTCGTGAATTAATTTATACGAATTTTAATTAAGTTGATATGATGTAATAATTTACATATAAATGGTAAAATTTACATTTTGCAGACCAAGTAAAATCAGTTAAATACTCAAAATAAGAAAACAGAAAAATATACATTTTTAACTTTTGATTAATTTAAATTGCATATATTTATTATAATACCAAACAAATTACTTTTAATCATTTTGATTTAAAAAAATATTTTTATTATTTTAATTATTATTTTAATAGGAAAAAAATTTAATTATTTTAACATAAAAATATTTAATTATTTTAATATAAAAAGATGTAATTATTTTAATATAAAAAGATGTAATTATTTTAATATAAAAAATGTAATTATTTTAATATACAAAAATTCCATTATTTTAATATTATAAAAAAGTATTTTAATTTTTTTTTTTAATATAAAAATTCAACCCAAAGATAAATAACAATTTAATATTATTCTTGTTATTGTTACTGAGTATTTTTTTAAACATAATCTTATTCTTAATCAAAAATTTTAAAGCGTGTTCAGCAAATATATTTAAGGAGAGCAGCTTCCGCGATGTAATATAAAAATAATTGTAACGGAAACGTCTAACTAAATGATATAATAAGGCAGATAGTAAGGGCTGAGATTATTATACGCTTCGTCCAGTATATCTTATTGTAATAATAAATGTTGTTCTAATGCCGTTATTTAGTAATGATTAATCTTTCTACAATTCTAAAGTGAATACACAATTGGAAACTTTTCTTTCAGAGAATATTATAGAAAACTTGAATTCTTGCTAAAAAACACAGCATAAATTAGAAAAGATTTTAAAATTACAAAAAACTAATTTTCACCAGCAAAATTGAAAAAAAAAATGAAATAAATTATTTTTTTTTAATTACATTTTTCTCAATTCTGTACTGAATTTTTTTTCACTAATTTTTAATGTTATATTAATATTATTATATCGATAATATGTAAATATTATTAATATATTATTATAATATTTGTTAATATCGATAATATTATTAATAGCAATAATTAATTATTATTAATATTAATAATTTAATTTATATACTATTAATTACATTTTTCTGTTTTTGAATTTCGCGCCAAAACAGTTCTTTAAATTCCCGCCTAGAGGACATGAAAATCCTCTCATAAACGAAGTGATCTGAACAGAATGAGTAAAATAAATCATGGTGGTGATAAAAAAAATTGTTTCCTTTTGTAAATAAATAAATAAATAAATAATACTGAGACAAATAGAAACAAAAACAACTAAAAGAAGGAAATAAATAGAGATGTTTTTTTTAAAGAAAGATTTAAAATAAATGTATTTTACAAGAACATGACTTAAAAAAATATATAAAAAAAGATAAAAATAAAAACAATGCCAAAAAATAAAAAAAGGAAAGAAAAAAAACGAAAAAAATAAAAATAAATACAATAAATTGAATAAAAATATAAAACAAGTTTACATAATAAAAAAAACTACATAAAAGCAAAACTCGTAAAAATTATCAATTGAGAAAATAAATTTTAATTTAAAGACTTGAAAAAAAACTTTACAAAACAAAAAATTTAACAACTTTTTAAAATTCTTTGAATTCAAAAAATTTTAATTTTTAATTGTTTCATTAATAAAAAAATAATTAACAATCCTCGAATACTGAGCAAAAAATAATAATATCAAAGATTTTGAATTTCGAACCCAAACAATAATAAATTAAAAAAAAAACGTTACAATAAATCATTATTTAACTAAAATCCACAATTTTATAATACCGTCATAATCTTATTTTCCATCGAGTCATCAAGCACTATTAGATAAGAATAAAATTATACTTTATAAGAAGAAAGAAAAAACATACAAAATGATAATTAGTGGATGTATATCAACTCATCTTATTAATATACTAGAAATGTCTATGACACACGCGAAAACAATAAAGCAATTCAAATCATTTAAGAACATTTCAAACTTTAAATATAGAATCAAAATCTTACGAATGAGAATTCTTTTTTATCTATTTAAACAGAATCGGAAAAATCTTTAATTGACGTAAAATCTACAAAACGTGGGTGTTATATTTACACGCAGTCAGGCCGGACAATATTAGAACAAATCGAAGGTGTGGTTTATACAATCAAAAAGCTCGCTTCAAATAACTAATATCGATTAGAAAAAAGTATCAAACCGAGAAAAAGTTTGTACTTTTGAAATTTAAAAATGATGTCAGTAAAAGCTATTAAAAATTAATTCTTTATTTTTAACATCTGGTGTTTAGGTTTTTTTAAAAAGAATTTCTCTATAAGGTATTGATTATGTTAATTATTTTACATTTAAATATTTAGGGTAAGATGCCCCAAGGTGGACACCCATCTTTTTAAAACCAAATTTAGTTTTTATTAATTATTCTCCATGTAAATAAGTCTGAACAATAATTAATTTTTACTGACATTTGGATCAACTGTATTGTTACTTTTTGTATTGTTACAACAAGAAATGCAAACCTAACCTTAAATTATTTAATATTTATATATTTATAAAAAACAAAGTGCTAAATTTCTGATGTAACTCAACAATTAATGTTAAATCCCCCATTTTTAAGGGGGGATTCTTTTTTTAAGGGGGAGATGTTTACATTAATTATTGAGTTAAATTAGTTTTAAAACAATGCTGCATTATGACATAGCTATAACTTGCAGCTATACTATATATTCGCAAAAGAAACTTTTCAATAAAACACTTTGCAGGAGAACGAAACGCGTTACTCTAGGTCATCCAGCGTATCGTATTAAGAAATTGCAGTAGATTGCGTGATTTCACCACAAAAAAGAGAAAAAAAAGTATCGAGTTAAATGTTGTTTTCTTTTTCCCCTTGCAATATAACCCTTATACAAGGCCGAATAAATATCCTTAGAAATACTTTTGCTCTGATATATAATCATAAAAACAATACTTCTATATTTTATTCTAAACGGAGCGGATCAAAATAGAAGCGGAGAGAAAAAAAAACTATTTCCTGTTAACGTTTCAACTATGGAAACAGTTAATCTTCTGATGTCTCAGTAAAATATATTTTTTTTACTAAGACAGTATCAGAAGATAAACTGTTTCCATAAATAAATAAATAAATATAAATAAATATATTTATTTATAAATACTTATTTATTTCTCAATATCAATATTTTTGAAGAAAATTGTGAAAATAAATTTGAAGGGACTGGGAATAGAACCTAGGTTTGCAATGCAAACAACCTAACCAACTAACCTAATTAGTATTTAAAAGAATTCAGTTATTCAGAACTAAAAAAACCAAGAAATCTAAACAATGAGCCAAATGCCAAATGAAGGCATTTTTTAAATATCACTAAAATCACGTGTTAATAAAAATAAATTAACAGAACCAAACTTCTATAGAGTAGAATAAATTGAATTACATTGTGTGTCTCAACTTCGAAGAATTAAATATAACCCTGATTGTTAAGAAATGGACAATTGAAAGAAAATACAATTAACGTTTGTTATGATGTAATCCGATTGTGGGCAGCATTATCAAGTGCCAACAGTCAATCGAAACAAACAAATAAAAAAAGAAAAACAAATTTTTGATTCTTCTTTATTACATCGGGCATTTAAGGGGAGGTTCTCATTGCGGAGGCCAAAATAAACACAAACTTTGACAATTTTTTGCGAGGAACGGCTATGACTTAACGATGTAATTTTTTTTTCTAAATAAAGATACTTTCTTGAACTTTTAAAATATATATTTCATTTTAAAAAAAAATGCAAAATGGCGGCCAATATGGCGCATCTAGAAAATAATGTTTTATTAAATAGGGAAAACGGTGGGCATTCTATACTGCGCAATTTTTAGTCTAAAACAAAAACTCAAAAATTTTTATAAAGGTGACATCCTAAAGAATAGGTTATACCTAAAAAATAGTTAAAAAGTTAATAAAATGTCAAATGGCGAACACATTTTTAAAAAAACTGCGTTTTTGCATTATTTTTCCATATTTGACCTCTTGTAAAAATCTCTATTGTTAACAATTTTATCATATTATAGGTATAACCCCAGTAGAATTTAGTTACCTTTAATTAGCCGCAAACCCGAAGTTGATTGATTAAATAGTTTAGACGCTACGATGCCCACCAGTTTGAAAAATCTTGTTTCGAGAAAACCGCGTTTAAAGTTTGAGAAACATTTTTGTGCAATAATTTTATTCTTTGCAATTCTTTGTTCAATTTGCGTATATGATAAATATCTATAGGTATTTAGGGTCGCTCTTTACGATTCTGAGGTCAGATTTGCAAAATTTTTAAAAATTGATTCGATTTGCCTGACATTTGTTACTCAGTGCTCGGGACGGCGGTGAGTTCAAGACTCCATAAAAACGAAAATATTCTTCGGATCAAAAAATCGCTATACACACATATTCTACATATATATAGCTTTAAAAAAATACAATAAAAAAGAAATCAATTTTTTTGACTCCCGCAATGGGAACCTCCCCTTAATTTTATAAAATTAAATTCGCGATGTAATAAAGAAGAATCAAAAATTTGTTTTTCTTTTTTATCTTAAGGATAAGTTAACACAAAAGAATAAAAAAAAATCCGTTAATGAATTTTATTCCAAAATTATTTTTAATGAGGGAACTTTCATTTTATATTTATCAAATACAAATATATTAACAAAATACTGATCAAAAAATCAGTAAATGAATTTTATGCTAAAACCTTTATTAATGAACGAAATATCGTTTTTGATTTACTTCAATACAATATATAAAAAATAAATAAATTTTCTCTCTTAAGTTTTAATTTATGCGCAAAAAATAATGAAGACCACAAACTGATTAACATAATATATATTAGATCAAGAATGAATCTCTCATGTTTGCATACACACATTTTCAACACACATAATGAAGAATACTTTTTGTTGAATCTATAATCCTGGATTAGTGATGTAGCACAACTTTAATACCTATACATACGCGATCAACTTGGATAGAAAAAAAGTGCAACTTGAAAAAAGAAAACCTTGACCATTGTCAGCATGAGTGACTATGTCAACTAAAATACACACAGAAACAAAATTTTCTGACAAAAATTGAAAGTTTACATCATATTTTTTATTCTCTAAAAAATATGATGTAATATTTTTTACAGAATTAAAAAATATGATATAAAATATGCACTTTAAAGAAAGTGAGAAACAAAGAACCAACTGGAAAAGTAAGAAACCAACCAAAGTAGAAATTCTCTTTATAAGGAAAGGAATTGCATTTCCTTTGCAATTAATAATAATGAGAAAATAAGTAGCGAAGATGATAAAACAGTAAAATATAAACAAAGGGAAGTACAGAAAATTAAATGTCTAATTTTTAGTTGTAAATTTAGATTATCAATTGATTTAGTCATCAACTGATGATAACTTATCTTTATGATACTGTCAACTTTCTCGTAATCTCACAAAATCGCAAGATTTTTTTTTATTCACTAAAATACTGATTTTAAGTATTTTGTTTGTTTTTTCTATCATTAAGCATTTCTTCAATATTGATTTAATACTTATCACCCTACGATCTGTCCAAGCTTGATACTAATAACATTTGTCCTTGAGGAATCGAGCCCTTATTCACCCCTTAAAGGTGTGTCTTATTTTTTTTTTGAATTCGAAACACGTCTCGAAAATGAACTTTAATAAATTCGTTACTTTCGCCCCCTTAATGTATTATTTCCTCGAAAAATAAATATTTAACATACATCACAATGTCAAGCATTAGAAAAATTACTATATTTTTAAATTTAATCTAGAATTTCAATTTATTACCCATAAATAAAATTAGTCTCAAAAAAGAAATTATCAAAAAAATAAATAAATAAACAAAAAAGTAGAGAAATAAGAAAGTAAAAAGTAGATAAATAAATATAAATGTAAAATGCAGAGAAATAAAAATATATAAAAGCAAAAAATAGAAGTACAATAATAAAAATAAATTAATAAATACAAAAATGCAGAAGTAAAAATAAAAGAGTAAATAAAAATAATGGTGACAATTCATGGAAACATGATGAAAACGGAACTAAGCATTTATAAGGTTTCGATGTATCGATTTTTGCAAAATGTATGTGTAAAAATACAAAAAAAAAATAAGAAATAGTAAGACAAAGTACAAAGAAAGAAAAACAAACATTGCGTCAATAATAAAAAAAAATTAATACTAATTATTGCAATATACAACAATGAACTAGACCTTATCGTTTATAATGAGGATTTCAATTCTGGGCCCATCGCCAAAGATCCTGACCCAGACTTTACATTTTCATTCAAGGCCAAAAACCTCCGCGCCTTCGCCTCGATTCGACAATCGCGGATCTGACATAATCATGGGATGCTCGTGGGGTTTTTTTTTCTGTTACAATAAAAAATGATGACATGATCAGCGATCCGTGAAATGAGAATATTTTTTTTTTGGAACCGAAATAAGTTGACATTTTCAAAGTATATGAAAATACAATGATGACGTAAACATAAAAGCGAGCATAAAAGTAATAAACGAAAGTCGATTAAATTTTAAAGACAGAAAAATTTAAATAGAAGAAGATTTTATTTTAATATATTTTAAAAGAAGATTTTTTTTCCCAAAGATTCCAGAAGAGAAATAAAAATAAAAAAGAGGAAAAACTCTTTAATTATTAACTTTCGTAAATAGGAACGAGAAGAGAGATAATAAATAGAAAGTAATTTTGTCTAATTAGCAAAGCACTTATTAATGTTTTCTGCTCATGAGTTTTTTTTACTGAAAAACTAATTTCCACTAAGATACAAAACCATAAAAATAAAAAAAGAATTTCAACTACAAAATATCTTCAGAATAAAATTTTTCTAAAACAACACTTTCCGATAAGAATGTAAATGCCGAAAATAATCTACTATTATTAACTACAAAAAAATATTCTTTTTCAGTAAAAATACCAACAAGGATTTGTCTATGCACGAAATTGCCGCACATGAGCGTAAAATTATGTAAAGTAAAAAAAATCGTAAAAAAAATTGTTCATCATTATGATGAGAAACGTGTATAAAAATTGTGTCGAGTACAGCATTTATATGGATGAAAAGAACGTAAATTACAAAACGACACTTTTGAGTAAAGTTTCATGTCAACATATTTTTTCTTCTTTTTTTTTGTATTAAACGAGTGTTGAAATGTAAGTGTATTACGTACAGTGAACACTTTCATTTATATTTGTAATATATATGCAGATAGAAAATATGGAGGCGTATTCCGGAAGTAGCTCATCGCTTATTGAAACAGGCCGAGTGTATAATAGTTACTATTTATTTCCCTTTATCAATTTAGACGTGTGCGACTCGTTTTAAACAACAAGATATAATGGGAGGCATTGTTAGAGGCATTACACCTAATACTCTAATATAAAAGTGTTCATATGAACCCGAATTTTAAGATGGGTAATAAAATAAAATAAGGAAACAAAAATGTCCATGAAATCTATTAAGGAATAAATAGTGAAAATTTTTGATTGAATATTACCAAAACAATTTACTACGCTGAGTAGAATTTGGAAAACAAACATTTTCCCTGATTAGTGCAATAATTTTGGCTAATTCTATAGAGGATTTTTGAATTTAACTACTGATTTTTGAAAAGCTACCAAAAATAGCAACGCACTCGTTAACCTACACTGACAGAAATGATTTTTCAAGAAGATTTTTGAACCAGAAACTACAAATTTTTGGTTGTAAATGATGTTCAGAAATGGGAGCCAAATACCTTTAAATTCCTTTTAAGTTAGAGCCGATTTATGAAAATCTACCCAAAATACCATCATCTTCACAAACCAACGCTGAAATAAATGTTTTCCAAAAAGATTTTCTATAACCAGAAGCTACAAACTTTTGATTGAAAATTATGTTGTCACTGATATGGAAGCCAAATACCTTTAAATTAGAGCCGATTTATTAAAATCTACCCAAAATACCAACATCTTAATTAATCTACACTGAAAGAAATGTTTTTCAAGAATAGATTATCCAACCAGAAGCTACAAACTTCTGGTTCAAAAGTTACGTTTTTGCTAAAATGGGAGCCAAATACCTTTAAATTTCCTTTTTATACTGAAAAAAATTAATCACATTAATGATAGTACGTCTAAATAAATACAAATTTCTGTTTGAAAATTATATTCTCACTAAAATGTGAGAAATACCTTTAAACTTCTTTGTTTATTGAACAAAATTCATCATATTAATGATGAGTGCGATAATGATATAGATAGCATAAATTATCAATGTTTAACAATTACAGTAGTAATACTGTGTAAACAATTTTGTTTTCCTTGAACTTATTTGTTCCCCCCAAACAATTTTCGATTCAATACCATTTTCTTAACATCAAAAACAAAGTTTCAAAACTTTTCGAATTTCAATTATTCCCAAAAATGCCAAAAAACTTATGTCATTGAATTTAATAAGCAGTCTTCTTAATATATTGTTTCTATTACTTTTTAAAGACAAATTGCGTCATGTTTTACGTCGCATAAAACACACTTTACTGTTGCAAATGAAAACTGTCATTGTCATGCATGAAATACTGTTTTTATTTACAGCAGGAAAATATGTTAATTATACAACTTCATTATTTAAATACTCTTTTGGTTATTCGAATTATATTGTATTATCTCAATAATTATCAAATGATGATTCACATTATTTTGTATATCCGTCTTTTGAATCTTTTTATAAAAAAAATTTCCATCTAAATAAAAATATCAGAAATCTAAATAAAATGTATCATACCTTTTTTTTGTTTTAAATGACCATTACCACCTTGCCTCTTTTTTTACCACGATTGTTCACCTTGTATTGATTAGGAATTCATTAAATATGGTAATAAGGAATAATAGTGAATTAACCTCATCGCGTGATAATTGTAGTTGATGTTAAAATTCATTAAGGAAGAGCTTACCTGAAACAGAAAAAGAGTATAAAATTATAACAAATGAAAGTAGTTAAATATTTGAAAAAATAAATGTTCCATGTGAAAGGCTTTTGTGAGAATAAAGCGTTATTTTAAACGGAATTTTCAAATCAAAATAGACATAATTACTAAGTCTATTTCTACGTCAAGTAGGTAAGAAAGCTTTGCTTTCTTCTTCAATATTAACTAGAGAGTTCTCTCGCAGTGTTACTTCTTTTTTTTTACAAGTTTTTACGAGGAAACTCAATTCGAGCGTGAAATTGAAAATGTTAGAAAAGGTTCCAATTCAAGATAAACTACTTTTTTTATAATGACACAATTACTTTAAAAGTTATTAACTTGAAAATATTAATCTTTAATTAACTTTATCGAGACAAAAATTTAAATTATAAAATTAAATTTGTGACCAATAATCGTTTCAACTTTTTTGCAAAAACAAATTTTATTTTTATATCCACATATAGCGTCACTCGATATTATTGATATAAATTCCAATATGATTATGTCAAGTACGAAATCGAATGAAGCTACCTACGATTTATTAACAATAATCATCGCACCGCCTCCTATCAGGATACGAATTAAGAAAAATTATCATTTTCTTTCATTTTGAGAAATAAATGTAATTTTTTTGCTCATTGGCATAAAAGACACTTGAATGTCATTTATAATTAACTGAGATAATATTGCCGAGTATACAGACTTCCTTTATTTTATTTCAAAATAGTAAATTTTCCAGAATGAGGTGTAAAAATCATAGTGTATTGTACAATGGTACACAGACTCTATCATCTTTTACGACTTTCGTAAGACCCACTTTAATGTGCTTACACATGACAAATGCTAATTTGAATCCTAGCAATTTTTTTCACATCAGTAAAAAGGAAAAGTTTTCTGATATCTAATTTTAAAACACCAGCAAATAAATATATTTTACCACAAACTAATTTTTTTTGATAATCTGCCTTAATTCGTAAAGCATTAAAAATTAAACGAAAGCAATAAAGCTCCAATCAGTGTTTTAGATCCGGATAGATGAACAATTATGCAAAAAGGCGAGTGACATTTTATGCTTGACCTTTTTGACTATATACAATTCTATATAAAGAAAATTAAAAACTTGAATCATTCTGCATTTTATTCTCGGTGCCTCACTACAATCACTATAAAATATAATTCATTAAATCGTGCAAGAATAAAATAATTTGACGAATAAGGTTTCAATGATTGCCTTGTGCCACATAGAATCTTAAAGGTAAACCAATTTAAATTCACGCGCTACAGATAAGAAATAAAGAGCATTTGACAAATAGAAACATCTCTCTTTCTCTCTTGAAATGAGAATAAAAAAAAAGAACTACGTATCAGAATTTTTCAATATCAAAAAGCATTCTTTTCTTTTCTCCCCCAGTTCGTAGACGAAAAAGTTTTATCTAAAATTTGAATTTTTAATACAAAGTATTTCAAGGTCGATATATGTAAAGGATAAAAAAACTAGGACCGGTCAAGGTCGGGAAAAATTGATGACAGCCAAGAAACAGGAGATGAAGTCACTCTATAGTTGGCAAAGGATCCATTTGTTTATATGTCCCTGGCATTGAAAACCCTTGTATGCGCTTATCCTTATCCAACCTTTCAAATCCCTTGTTATAGTGTCAGTGAATTAAAAACTTTATTTAAAACTCATATTGAATGCAGACTTTAAGTATCGCGCATATATCATTCGCGATAAAAAAAAATGAGAGAGAATATTCAGAAAAGATATTCATTGCCAGAATTTAATTTCTTGCCTTGTAAAAAGATATGATACAAAATAACAGTATATCATGATAAAAGTAATTCAACTAATTTTCCACATTTCTATAAATATTACGTATATCGACGTAATTTACCATTTTCGATTTACTTAATACACAAAATTAGATGGCTATTTATAGCTCTCCGTCCAATTTTGGGAGAAATTTAACAATAGCAATATACTAATAGGATTGTGTGACGCACTTTCTAAACAAATTTAGAAAATTAATTAAATTCAAGAAATTAAAAATATAAAATCTTACTTTACTCGTAAGTGAAAAAAAATCCATTAATATTAACATTACGTTTGATTAATACTCTATCATAAAGCGTCGAGGTATAATTGAGTTAAATGATTGATTGACACATTTATAACATAGTTAAATTGCACACAACACCAAACGAGAAGGATTTAAAAGCCAAGCAAAAATATCGATTAGTAATTAGTAATTACATTTTTTTCGCAAAATTTCTAACTACATACAGTAGATAAATTTTTTCTCATAATATATTTATATCTTTATAATATCTTTATAAAATCTTCATAAAATCTTTATAAAATCTTTATAAAACATCTCAATAAAGTGCGACAATAACAATTGACCTTCTAAATTAAGAGATAAATTTGTTTTTCTATGTCGAAGTGTGAGAGCATAAAAAGGGACACGTTCGAGCAAACCATCACACAAAGAGATTAAAGTTTTCAAGAACAAAACCACGAGGAGGAGTGAAGGGGTATTTTAGTTATGGGTTACCGATGACGTAACGGAAAAGCTCATGAATATTCAGGAAGGATGAGCGTCCTCAGAACAGTTGGCTTATTTAAGGTTCTACACACTTTCTCTAACGTCACCATATCCCAGAGGGAGAGAGAGAGAGAGTCTTTATTTCCATCATCCGAAGATTCTCTCAGTTCAAATCGACGGAAATTCAATGAAAAAGAGATTTCCTACGATGAACCAATTATCCAATTACAATTTGTGATTATTTCCAGAATATCTTCACGTTTCTCCTAATTGTATAATCGCTATTTAAATAATAGTAACATTATAATCCTTCCTCTATTCGGAAGCAATAATAATAAATAAAATCATTTTATATTAGAGATAATAGAACTGCGACCTAGAACCGGATTTCCAAGGATCTCAAATTTGGATCATAAAAAGTATCGTATTTTGTTGCGATGCAACATTTTCATGAATGAAAACGTTGCATCGCAACAATTCCACGACATTTTCCACGACCATAAAAAGTATCGAATGGTTGCGATGCAACATTTTCAGTCATGAAAATGTTGCACTGCAACAATTCCACGACATTTTCCACGACCATAAAAAGTATCGAATTGTTGCGATGAAACATTTTCATGACTGAAAATGTTGCATCGCAACAATTCGATTTAGTTTTGATAGCCGATTTTTAGGTATTAACCTAAGTGCCCACTCTTCTTATAGAAACTCCGGTTCGTGCTCGACTCATTAGATTAGAAACAATTTTTTAAAAATCCACCCAAAATACCATCTTCATTAACTTTAACTGAAAGAAATGTTTTCCAAGATTTTCCAACCAGAAGCTGCAAACTTCTGGTTGGAAATTATGTTGTGCTTGAAATGGGAGCCAAATACTTTTAAATTACTTTTAAATTATAGCCGATTTCTGTACAAAGATGTTACTTTTAATAACAGATTTTTCTAATCCACCCAAAATACTAAGACCACCACTAATTTACACCATAGGATTTACACTAAAAGAAGTGTTTTCCAAAAAAAGATTTTCTAACCAAAAACTACAAACTTCTGGTTGGAAATTATGTTGTCAGAAATGAGAGCCAAATACCTTTAAATTCCTTTTTTATATTGAAAAAGATTCGGTACATTAATGATAGGACGTCCAGGCGTCCGTCCTTCCACCAAAGATGGAATGGATTACATTTTGAAATACATTTTTCTAGTGCAAATAAACCAATTTTTCCCAACGAAGACATTCGTACATGTAACTATCCATAATAAATTCCCCAAAGAAAAATTTTTTATGCTTTCTCTAAAAAAAATTCATGAAAAAACATTGGTTGCACTGCAAAATGTCACTAAGATTTATAAATCAGAATTGCAAAGGTTATTTTTGTCACATAATACCTATATGCATAAAACCAGCTCATATATCACAGTTACGAGAGGCGGATTCAGTGCTTCTTATATATATATATCTGAATAAATAACTGCAGTTCATTCGATTGTATAATAAGTCTGACTAGATTACAATTTTTCTAAATGTTACAAGTTTTTACTGTCTATTAACCATCATAAAAATTATATTCATTCTATCGCCACTATGGGCCATTTTTCCCTCTCCCTCCTTAAATCTTTACGTAGTTAGCGAATGGCCCTTATTTTATGTATAAAAATAAATTTCTATTTATTTAATTAGTTTAAATAACTAATTTCTTGTTATTTTTTTAAAATGGAATTTAACGAAAATTTCTTTCTGTAACTGACAAGTATATATACAAACATATATACGAATTTAATTAAGTCGGTCGAACGCGTTGGGATTATTTTTTTTTCTCTGTTTTGTTGAAAGGATGTCGAATGGAACAGAAAGCAATTTGCTCTGATTCAACTGATTTTCTACAGGTGACTGATGCCGCGCTCAACTAAAGATTTCTGCCTCCATGTACCTGAAAATGACTGAGAACAAAAAACTAGGCTAACGACCACTTTTGTATCCAGACAATAAAACTCTTGTTCAATCAATTTCTTGAAAAATCGACTCTTTTAGGTTAAGATTCTTATTAACTTGAGTACGTGATGACTATATTAATTTCGGCATGTAGGTGAAAATTACTTGTTATTAAGAACCGAGTCACAAATATTGATTAAAAATCCGATTTGGAAGAGAGGAAACTTTTTAAATTCAGAAACAAATAAAATTTTTCCTTCCTTTATACTTTTTGCTATCAAAATTTGATTCAATCAATTTTTTTTTTGTAGAACAATTGAAAATCTGTTATTGTTAGCAAATTTTTTTCGAAAAAGAATATGTGATTTTTCTATTGATGTGTCATGTGACAAAAGCATTATTACATTCTCATTTCTTTCATAAACTGCATCACCATATGAATGAATATTGAATATGTAAAGCCATGAAAGATGAATACGCACGTACGATGAGTGTAAATAACCAGATGTACACGTGTTCGAATGAAGGAAGAACTTAAACTATCCTCTCATCGTCGTGACCTACTGCGAAAGATTATAATATATTTTAAACCGAATTATATCAACTTGGATACATATCAATTTTTTTTTTTTCTCCTAAATGAATATTTTTAATTTTCCATTCCACGTTTTATCGTTTCAAAAATACGTTTACGAAATCTTTAAAAATATATTTCCTCCCGAGAAACCTATAAACACCATTCGTTTCAAACTCCATTCAAGAGTTTCAAGAAAAAAAAACCCATTCTCTGTTATAAAAAATACTTGATTCATATCTTTCCTCCACTTGTTGAATACAAAAATAACTTCTGAAAACTAATTTAAAATTTTCAAATTCTATCTCCATTAGGTTTTTCAAAGGTTTCAATTTTTTCTCATCTAGTCTCTATGGCTTCAGAATTTTTCAGAAGTTCGAAAATATTGTTTTACCTTCATTTAAACTATCCATAAATATTTAACTATAATTTAAAAAATTTATAATTACTGTATTTCCTTTTCAACTTTTAATACAAAATCAGATATAACTTGTTTTTTCATACTATGATTTTCATCGTGGTTATTTTTAAAAATGACGCGCGATTCCGACTAATATTGTCAGATCATTACAGAATTTACCTTCGTTAGTATTAAAGGAAAAATTTAAAAAAAACGTGCATTACGAATTTCAGATGGTTTTTTATATTACATTATATTTACATTGCTAAAAAGAACTATATTGTCAAAAATAATTCTACTATTTAGCCATTCGAAAGTATGTAAAAATTTAGAAAGTAATTGAATATTCATTCAGTTCATTAATCGAATTAACTAATTGGTAATTAATAGTAGATTCAATTATTAATTTCAATATTGATTTCCGAAAAAAATCCGATATAACTGGACAGCGCTCCAAGAAATGCGCGCAGGTTAAACTTTTTTTTCTGGTCGGGTGAAAAATAAAAAAAAAATATCACGACCTGCACCGAAGATTATTACATTCGAAGCGTTGTAATCGGGCGTTTCCTCATCATGATACATGAAGTGGTGTCACATAATCTACCGGCCTCTTCACACAGGGACACTCTCGGCAGGACATTGTCCATTATCAATGCACCATACATTTTTTTTTATTCTCTTTTTTTTATTATTAAAGTTTCTATATTACGAAACCCGTATGCAAGAACCGATAAAAGGTAAGTCCGCTCTCCGCTTTTAACGCACTATCGTTTACTTTTGTATTATAAATTATATTTTTTAAAAAAACACGTGAAGAACATTAAATGCTACTCTATTTTCCGGAACAATAATTCTTTATCAGTAACAAGTTCGTAATAATCGAATGTTTTTTTTATCCTAACACAAAGATTACCTCTACTACATTAAAGTAGAAAATATTACCAAAAAACGAAATTTTTTTTTCTGCTATATATCAAACTCTCTGCAAGTTAACGCACTTTCTGAAATGGGTCAACTATTTTCGAATTTAATTATGAACACGTGCTGGCGTCTAAACTCCTAAAATTAAACAGACGTACCAAAGAAATATTTACACTCATTTTAATTCAATAACATACAACTTCAATTGCTTGAAGAATGTTCGGAATGTTCTAATTTTAATCTGTTTTAATCTATTAATCAAATATCCAAAGTCTTTACTTTCTTTCGAACTTCTTTTATTTTCATTAACTTATTTTTCAAATAAACTTTTTTATATTAATAAAAAGTTACGATATTGTTGTTTTATAAATGTTGACAGTTACGGGGCCTTCTAACTGCTAAACGCGAATCGATAAAAAAGAAAGAGACATTTCTCGCCTTCGTATTTTTGTTTCTCTTGTCTAAGAGACATGTGCTCTACTTCCTTCTTTACAAGGTCCTTTAAGGAAGGTTGAAAAAGAGTTTAAAGCTTATCTGAGACTGTATTGAAAATGCTACTACACTCTCTTTCTCTCTAACTCCCTCAAGTATTCTCTCCAACTTCGTTTTTCAAAGTAAAAATTTAAAAATCTCTATAAAGCATAAAAAAGAATTTACCATAAAAATACCATTCCTTTTGAGTAATACTTTTTATGAGAAAAATTATCATCCTTTTAGTCAAACTAAAAGAAAATTATGGTAATTTTGGTAACTTAAAAAGTAAGACGAAATTAATATATGAAATTGTCATTTCAGAGCAGTGCGAGAGAGGAAGAGATGATAATTCCACGCTATGAATATTTTATGAAGACTAATACGATTTTCAATTGGACACTCACGTGCTCTTTACTCTTGAAAATGTTTTCCTAACATCAAACAAAAGTGATAGAGAAACAAACACTAAGTAATAGTTAAATAGAATAACACTAATTTTAGACGCAAATAAAAATTGCTTTAGTGCATTATAACTTTTTTTAAGATCTCGCATTCTTTCACAACTACGGTTTCTATTTTTTACATACTACCACTATACAATCGATGCCAACTAATGTTCAACGACCCCATATTGTTGGTTGGGAAATAAAAAAATATTTTTAGAATAACAGGGAATAAAAATTCGTAAATTACCTTTTCAAACATAATGAATTGTATATTAGGGATATATTCTCCAATGCATCATACATTTTTTTTTTATTATTAGTTTCCATATTACGAAACCCGTATACAACAACCGATAAAAGGTGGTAAGTCCGCTTTTGCGACTACAATGCTATTTACGTTTGTAATATAAATAAATTATATTTTTTACATCCGTTATATTCCGATACTTTTTGGAATAAAATCTGAAACCTTACTTCCGATTGGGAGAAATAAACAAATAAAACTTTCTGGGATTTTACCTAAGACCTGGATTCCGATTCCGACAAACAATCCGAAAAGAACCTTCTGGAGTATTAATCTGAAACCTAACGTTCGATTCCACCGAACAGCTGAACAATGAAAGCAGATTAAAAAATTAAAATAATTTAGATTTCAAAGTAATGACCGATTTTTGAAAATCTACCCAAAACATTTTTCGATTTTGATCGTCGACGTCAACTTCAGGGGCCTAACAATGAAACTAACTGTTGGACTTAAAATAAAAAAAAAATAGAAAAGCAAATTAAAAATCACAAAACAAGAATTTAGATTTCAAAGGAGAATTAAAACTATTCCAATAAAATGCTATTTAGAAAACAAAAGCTAAATCTTAGAGATTAAGTTGAACATCTTCGTGAATATTTACAAAATATTTATACAGATCAATATGGACAGTATATTCCAATTTTTTTTTTATATGGCTCTTTGTAGTAATCTGGCCCGCGGCCAATATGTTGGTCTCGCATTCCAGTAGCTCAAGCAATATCCAACGATTTAGTGGACGTACCCTTCTAAAATCCAAAAATTCCAATAGAAAATAGACCAACTTTATGGATTCGCATATGTATGCTTCTCTATATAAAGATACAGCTGAAAACGATAGTCATTTATTAAAACTACTAATATTAGTTAAAACTACTAATATTAGTTAAAACTACCAAATAACATATTAGAGGAAATTTACAGAAATAATTAAAATTACCAGCGCAAATAAAATTCGGTTGTTCTAGCATATGTAAATAATTAGGAAAAAGGAAAAGTTTCTTTCAATGCTGCTAAGTGTTATTTCAACTATGCTTTAGATATGACATAACCACCGATTATATAATCCGCAATTACTCGATTACCAAGCGGTGTGCTGACAAATATCGCTAAATAGGTAGACAAGTGTCACCTGAATGCGTGAAGCAGTAGATTAAACATCGACTATTCATAGTTCTTATTCACTAAATATTCTCATTCACTAAAAATTTTTATTTGCTAAATATTCTTAGCCATCAAATATTCTAATCCACTAAATATTCTTATTTACCAAAAGTGTAATTGTACCAGAATCTGGTACTAAATTCACTTCCGTATGTTTGAAGCAAAACCCAAAGAAACGTCAGTGATCAAAGGTAGAAGAGAACGATTAGCGAAAATTGTCTCTAATTGAAAAAAAAATTCATTACACATTCTAAACATTCAGAAAGCAAGCAATTTCTGCAGATCTTTCACAATTCATCCAATTCTCTCGTTGTGCCATTCTAGACTCAAATCCATAAAAAAAAACGAGTCGAATGGCCTTTTAAACTTTTAAGCTAGAAAAGGCCTTTAAACTGAAAGAAGACGTAAAAGGCATTCGAAGTTACTAAACACGATAAAGAGAATTTTTAAAATATAGAGACTGAACTAATGTAATCGACTGAATCACTATATATATATATCGAATGAATGGTTTCAAAGAAGAAGTTTACTTATATAGGAAATAAAATCCCATTTTATGCTAATGTATCGGATTTGAGTGATTTATGACCTTTCCTTATATTTTATATGCGCACCACTCGATATAATCGTATAAATATAGGGTATAAAAAGAAATTTTTCAGTTTTTAAAACGTAAGCCAGAAATATGCCCCAGTAAAATACTCTCTCCCTCTGCAGTATAAAATGTTAACGCGAGAGATGAAAGAAGGCAACAAATATAAAACAGTATAAGGGAATGATGAAACTGTATATGTACATATAATAAAGGAAAAAGCAAAGAAATAATCCCACGCACAGAAGCGATCTACTCTTTTTTATAGCCTTTTTTTTTATCTATGTGAATCGATATCTAGACTCTTTTAACCCTTTGCCAAAGTCTGGGTCAAATTGACTCATGCATGCATGCAGCCTTTTAGTCTATAATGTGTAAAGTTAAAACCACCTGTATTGATATCACTTTCCACGAATAATTATTTATTAATCAAAACATTTATTTCCCTTTCTTTTACCTTTAAATTAATTTTCGCCTCGAAATAGTAAAACCAAGAAGCAAATGAACGAAAACATCTGTTTAAATATTTTCAATTAATATTCTTCTTTAAATCGATTATTTTTCATAATTTTCAAAAAAGTTCTTTGACAAATTTCAAGTCCACTTGTTTACAATTTTCAATTTTACGAGATTTCAATTATTCGTAAATTCTTCAATTAAATATATATTAGAAAATAAATACTTGAAATAATATTAAAAAAATTCAATAATTAAACTTTTTCAAAAAAATTAATTTCAAAATTCAATTATTTTTAAAAATTCACGCTATATTACTTTTAATATTCAATTATTATCAAAAATTATAACTGAAATTCATTTTTAAATCAATTTTTATTAGAAAATTCTACTAGAATTCAATTATTTAAATAAAAAACAAAACAATTTGTTGAATGGTTGCATGATTCTTGAAATTTGAATTCTCAAAGAATTTTATCAATAAATTTTTAAGTAATTGAATTTTTTTTTGACGAATTTTAATAAAATTTTTAAGAATAATTGCTTTTTTCGAGAAATTTGACGAAAATTATATTAAAAATAATTGAAATTCTGCAATGAGTTTTATTATTTATAAAAATAGTTGAATTCTTAAAAAGAATTTTATTATTTACGAAAATAATTGAATTTTTGCGACGAATTTTATAAAATTCTTTTTAAATAATTGAATTTTCAAAAAAAAAATTTATTACTTTTGAAAATAATTAAATTTTTCTGATGAATATTTTTATTTTTGAAAATAATTGAATTTTGTAAAGAATTTTATTAAAATGCCTCTAAATAATTGAATTTTCGGGAATAATTTTGTTATTTATCGAAATAATTGCATTCTGTCGAAAAATTATTTATGTAAATAATTGAATTCTTGGGAAGAATTTTATTAAATTCTAAAAGAATAATTGAATTATTTCAAAATAATTTAATTAAAATTGTATTTAAAATAATAGATTTCTTTAGAACAATTTTATTAAAATATTTGAAAATAATTGAATTCCTGTGAAAAATTCTAATATTTTTGTAAATAATTGAAATCTTCCAAAGAATTTAAAAAAAAACGTTTTTTTTTAAATAAATTGATTTTTTCTAGGAATTTAAATTCAATTTTTAAAAATAATTACATTTTTTGAGCAATTCCTGTATAATTGTATTCAAAATAATTGATATCCTGCAATAAATTTTATTATTTATAAAAGTAATTGAATTATTGCCAAAAATTTTATTAAAATGTTTAAAAAAATTGAATTTCTGTAAAAATTTTATTACTTTTGAAAATAATTGAATTCTTAAAAAGAATTTTACTATTTACAAAAATAATTGAATCCTTGTAAAAATTTTACTATTTACGAAAATAATTGAATGATTCCAAAGAAATTTATATAAAATTTTTAAATATAAATGTTTGTGTTGAAGTTCATTAAATTTTTTTTAAGTAAAAATTGAATTCTTTTGAAAAATTTTATTAAAATACAAGATATTAAAAATCGTTGAATTGATGGGAAATTCTGAAAATAATTGAAATTTTGACAAGAATTTTATTAAAATTTAAGAAAATAATTGAATTCTTCAGACGTAATTTGTTGTTTATAAAAATAATTTAATTACGGTGAAGAATTTTGTTATTTATAAAAATAATTGAATTTCTAAAAAGAATTTTTTATAATTTATGAAAATAGTTGAATGATTCTAAATAAATTTATAAAAAATTTGTAAAAAATTGAATTCCTGTAAAATTTTTAAAAATAAATGTTTGTGTTGAATTTTAATAATTTTTTTTTTTTTTTGAATAATTGAATTATTTTAGAAAATTTTATTAAAATAGTAGATATTAAAAATCGTTGACTTAAGGGAAAATTCTGAAAATAATTGAAATTTTGACAAGAATTTTATTAAAATTTAAGAAAATAATTGAATTCTTGAGACGAAATTTGTGTTGTTTATAAAAATAATTGAATTCCGTTGAAGAATTTTGTTATTTATAAAAATAATTGAATTTCTAAAAAGAATTCTATATAACTTATGAAAATAATTGAATTGTTCCGAAGAAATTTATAAAAAATTTGTAAATAATTAAATTCCTGAGAAATTTCTATTATTTATGAAAATAATAAAATTAAAATTTTTTGGAAATAATTGAATTTCGAATTAGAATTTTATTGTTTATAAAAATAATTGAAATTTTCGACGAGAATTTAAAAAATTTTTTTAATAATAATTGAATTTCGAAGAAGAATTTTATTGTTTATAAAAATAATTGAAATTTTCGACGAGAATTTAAAAGAATTTTTGAAAATAATTGAATTTTGAAGAAGAATTTTATTGTTTATAAAGATAATTGAATAATTGAATTTAAAAAAATGACTTTTACGAACTTGAAGCAAATTTAGGGACGTTTACGTGATTTACAGAGCTAGTTCGAGCCCTTAATTGCCTTTTAAAAATTCTAATTAAAATTTTTCAAAAAACTTATTTTATTCAAAATATTCTGAAGTTTCTTCTTTGAAATTTTGAAATTGAATTTGATAACTAGAAGCATTAGAAGTAATAATAGAACAAAAGATATCTAATACTTCTTATGAAAAAAACATTGAGCACTTGCGTGTTTGCATAAACATTTTCATGATAAACACGAACTCTTTTTAATGCCCCGCAAGTGCATTCTATTGCTTTCGTGTTCATATTCCACAACTGGTAATCTGATGAGAAGTTATTCTCGAAAGTGTTTACTCAGGTTTAAGATTCACTAACAGTGAAAGAGAATTTAAATGAGAGCCTAAAAGCGAGTCCAGTTGCAGCATGCGAAAAAAACATCTCTCTCATCTCTCTAAGACAACAGATTGCAAATAAAAAAAAAAAATTATTAATTTTTTTATTAAAAAAAAAAAAAAATAGAAAAATTTTTAAAAAGTGTTCAAATAAATATTACTTTAAATTTAGAATTTAGAATTCGCACTATTAGTTTCGTTGAAATTTGCTTAAACTTTGATTAATGACTTTTAAAGTAAAATTTTATGTAAGAGAAAGTGTATCGTGATCACTCTAGTTAAGAAATGTATAAAAAAAACAACAAGTATATAATGTCCATAGCTGGAGTGACCAGTTTGAAAGGAATTACACTTTAGTTTCATTACAAAATATTTTCTATGAAAATAAATTTCAAAATGAAACAAAAAAAAAAAGAAAAGATAGAAATAGTGCTGGTTACAATTAAAGTTAAATGATCCGAATTTTAGGAAAACTTCAAATTAACCAGACCAATTAGGAATTTTATTCTCAAAAACGAAAAAAAAATTTCTCTATAATTTTTTTTTTTAAAAAAGGCTAATTTTGTCGAATAATTAATTCTTTTTTTCTCTAGTTTTGCAATTTTGAATTATTAATATCTAAAAAAAGGCGAAGTCTCATTTTCTTTTCTTTGATAAAAGTAATTCGCTGATAAATTTACAAGGTATGAGTAAAAAAAAAGAAATTATTTCACACCTTATCTAATCTGATTCTTCTGACGTAAATATTAATTACTGACGTACATCACTCACTACTTCCTATACAAATGATGAGTCCGAATTTTTGGTATTTCAAAACCACAAATTTCGATTTTAATTCAGGGTGTCTAATAATATTTTTTTTTTTAATAATTTAAATGAAAAATTTGGAAAATAATTAAATTAAACAAAGAAATTTTTCAATTTTTAAAAATAATATTGTCTGTTCATAACTATAATTGAAAATTTGATTAATTTAATTTTATTAAAATGTATTGATACTAATTGAATTTCTACAAAGAATTTTATTAATTATAAAAGTAATTGAATCCTTCCAAAAAATGTTATTATTTATGAAAATAATTAAATGTTTGCGTAGAATTTTATTAAAATTTTTGTAAATAATTTAATTGTGGAAAACAATTATTCATAAAGATAATTGAAATTTTGAGGAGAATTTAAAAAAAATTTTAAACATAATTGAATTTCTGCGAAGAATTTTATTACATTTGAAAATAATTAAATTGTTCCTTAGAATTTTATGGAAATTTATGAGAATAATTGAATTCTTGTGAAGAATTTTTTTTTTTAATAATATTCAAAAGAATTTAGTAAATCTGAAGAATTTTACTATTTATGAAAATAATTGAATTCTTTCGACGAATTTTAATAAAATTTTTAAGAATAATTACATTTTTCATGGAATTTTATTAAAATTGTATTAAAAATAAAATTGAAATTTCGCAATGAGAATTTATGAAAACAATTGAATATACTGCGAATAAATTTTTAAAAATTAATTAATTTAATTATTTTTAACAGAATGTAAAGAAGGTTCAATTATTTAAAAAATTTTCAATATTTGTTTATAAAAATTCAATTATCTTGAAACAATAGAATTGAAAAATTTGAAAAATCTTATTTTTCAGAATTTTGAAATAAACAGCGATTTTTAAAAAGAAAATTCAAATTAAAATAATTCCTTTCAAGAGTTAAATTCAATTTTTTCCAGGATTTTTAACAAAAAATTGTTTTTAAAATCAATTATTTTTAATAATTTTTGAAAATCATAAGAATTTCATCATAACATTCGAAATTAATTGAATTAATTGTATTACGATTTTTTAAAATAATTCAATTCTCTAGAGAAATTTTATTATTTATTAAATTAATTGAATTCTTGAGAAGAAACGTATTAAAATGTTTTAAAACAATTCAATTCTTCTGGGAATCTAAGAATTATATAAATATTTTTTAAAATAATGGATTTCCTACGAGGAATTTTATTAAGATTTTTTTAAAAATAATTGAATTCTTCTAAAGAAATTTATTAATATTTTTAAAAATAATTGAATTCTTTTAAATAATTTTATTAAAATTTTTGAAAATAATTAAATTCTTTAGAGGAATTTAATTAAAATTGCATTCAAAATAATTGAATTCTTTATCAAAACTATAGAAAAAAATTTAATTGTTACGAAGAAATTTATTAATATTTAAAAAAAACAATTCAATTCTTTAAAAAACAATTATTATTTTTATTAAATTAATTTAATTCTTCAGAAGAAATTTATTAAAATTTTTGAAAATAATTGAAGATTTTTATTATTTATGTGAAAATAATTTAATTATTTGGAAGAATTTTATCAAATTTTTTTTTTTTAAATTTACTCTAAAATCCAGAATTTTCTTATAAATTTTACAAATTTAATATTTTTCTAAACACTTTTTTTTGGTCAAATTTCTCGACTTTTTTTCTGAATTCCCTGAAATGTGTGGCAACCCTGAATTCGGTTGAAACAAAAAAAGTTTCATAAAAAACGTGTAAAAATAAAGAAATGAAAAATTTTTTCGGTGAAAAAAAGATAAGAAAAAAATTACCTTGTGGAATTATCGGTGAAGGAGCCATCCAGGAGTCGAAGTTTAGCAAAGAGTACAGCACTGACGAAAGGCACAGCAGTTAGCTCCTCGAGAACAATTTCCACGGAAAATTTATACTTCTTCTTTTTCATCATGAATGCCATTTCACTCAGCCCCGGACACTTCACTTTGATCGCGCTTTCGGAGCTCTTGAGCTCTCCAGGCACTTCACTTTTCGGAAAACAATAATTTTTCCTTGAAGAAATATAACATAAAGAAGAAGATGAAGAAGAAAAAAAAAGGAACAAAAAGGAAAAAAAATTGTATGTACCCCCTTTTAAAAACTATTTCTTGTTTTCTTTTGCAGGTCAGTGGCCCTTAAAAGGGTTCTCTTTTTTCTTTCTTTCTATTTCCTTTCTCAGTGGCTCAAGGATGCGTTTTATCGACTTATAAATGCTTGGTGATGACCCACCACAACATCAGAGAAATAGGAACTTGACGGCCGTTTTATGAATCGACAATATTATGTATAGACTTTGACCTCACGACCTTAGACTCGCTTGTGCTGAACAGAGAAGGCCAAAAAGACGACGACGGAGGAGAAGATGAGGTAGACGTGGTGAACCTCGACGAAATTTTCTCGACATCGCTTTTCTAAAAGCGAATCCGTCGTTCAGTGCCACTTTCCTGTCTCCGTATTTCCATCGCATTCCATCTCGACCTGCAAAAGGAACAAAATTTTCAGAAATAATTCCAAATTATTGTACTTCAAGTTTCAAAGCAGTAAAAAAAAATTAAATACTCAGGGTGGTCACAAATTGAAATTTAAATTCCCTGACAATTTACTGTCATTAAAATTATTTTTCCTCACAATTTACTGACATTAAAATTATTTTCCCTGACAAAATTCTTTTCACAGAAAAATATGAAAGTTTACGGAAAATAAGTAAAATTTTATGAAATTTAATAAAATAATTCTTTAAAAATATCAACGTATAGTAAACATTTTAATTTACCAATTTATCAAATTTAAGCTCCATTTTTATCTATATTTCAATATTCTCTTTTTTATATTATTATTAATTTATATTTAATTAGGTATTATTATAAATTTATATAATAAGACAAAACGAATATTTCCAAAAAAGTTTAAAATTTAAAAACAAATTCAGATCATTGCTTTCAAAACAAAAGAAAAAAAAAGAAAAAACAATTACTCATGAGATGATAATTACATCACCCATAATAATTTACTAGTCGTTCTAACAATTAGCCTAAATATTTATACACTTATTTATGAACCCACATTTTAATAAAGAATGCCATTCAAACATTTCACATTACCCAAGGTCTATTTCATTATTATTTTAAAAGCAATTTTATTAATTCAAACACAGCATTTCATTTATTTGTTTTATTATTTCAAAAAATTATTTTATTTCCCCAAATATATTCCGAAATGAAATAAATTAAGTAAAACAAGCTTTCAAGAGTTTGAAATTTTTGTAAATATTTCAATGTTTTTATACTTTTTTAATTATTAATTATAATTAATAAATAATTTATACATTTAAATATTATTATTATTAGCATTACCATCCGCACATATTTATAATTTTTCTTTCTTTTTTAAATATTTCTGCTTTTTCAAGTTTTCAAATTTTTTTTCTTTTTCAGAAATGAATTAAAAAGAAATTAATTAATTAAACAAAAAATATTTAGCCGATTAAAAATACAGAAAAAGTCGTTTATTTAATTCAGTGTCGTCACAAAAATTTTATTTTGTATTTCCGTGACCTTTCACTGATTTCGAAATTCAATTATAATAATTTTGTAAAATAAATATTTAAATACTTCCTATTTGTTTTTCTACGTCAACTAAATTAAAAAAATATCAATTTTAAACCTTCAGAGATTAAATGAATTTTAAAAATTACTTTCAAAATTCAATTATTTTCTACAATTTTTAATTAAACTTAATCTCTAAATCAAATATCTATATTAATTTTTAATAATTTTCCGAAAGTTCTTTGAGAATTAAAATATTTCAATACAAAAATAATTGAATTTCTTAAAAGAACTTTTCGATAATTTAAAAATAATTAAATAATTAATGTTTTGAAAAATTTTAATTAAAAATTTCGAAAATGATTATTTTCTCCAAAATACAAACAATTTTTAAACATAAATTCGAAAATAATTACAAAATACACAATCAATTTTTTTCCAACACTTCGTTTCAACTTTAAATCTCAAGGGATTTTTGTTGCAAAACTTGCGAACGAAAACTAATCACTTTTCACGGTTTTGCTAGACAAAACAAATTTCGTCGCGCTTTAAGAAAAAGAAAATTAGTGAGAAGCCATCAATATTATATTAAAATACGAGAACTATTATGTAAATTGCGTGCAAAATTTGGACCCTTCTCAAATTTTATTGTAAAACATACATTATAACAGTCGCCGGAAGAAGGAGAATGCGAAAATAGACTTTTGCTTCCTGGAATTAAGTTTCAGTCGCTAAATAGAAGAATTTACTCGACACTATATATATGAAAAAAAAACTCTCGCCCCAATGATTACAAAACGAGGCTACATGAATAAAATGAAATTCAATTTCAAACTGGAACGAATAAAGCATGAAATTCATCCAAGTCTGCAAATTTTCAAGGACACGAAATTTAATAAAAGGAAAAAAAATAAACAAAAACAAAAAAAAACTGCCCCTAAGTATATATTAACTTTTGAGAAAAATCTTCAACACTTCTCCAATCTTCAAATAACAATTAGAAATAATTAAAAGAAATATTAATTGCTTCGTGAAAATAATACAATTTCCATTAAATTGCATCTAATTTCGCAATAGATGAAATTCTTTAATTATAGAAATAATTAGCACCTAATAAAGAAATATAACTGTAATAATTTTCGATAAATTGTATAATTTAAATAAATTTTATTTTCAATTTCAAAACTAATTTTTTTATTTTCGATTAAACTTTTCAATTTTTTTTTGTTGAATTTTGTTTTTTTTTAGTTTTAACTTTATTTCATTTCATTTCAAGTTGAATAATTTTTCCCCTCAGTTAAATAATTCTTTTTTCAAGGCAAATAATTTTTTTTCTAAAGTCAAATAATTTTCTTTTTAAGTTAAATAATTTTTTTCTCATGTCAAATAATTATGTTTTCAAATTAAATAATTTAATTCAAAGAGAAAAATTTTTTAACTTGAAAAAAGAATTATTTTACTTGAGAAAAAAATTATTTGACTTGAAAAAAGAATAATTTGACTTGAGACAAAAATTATTAGACTTGGAAAAAAATTAATTAACTTAAAAATTACTTGGCACTTGGAAAAAAAATTATTCAACATAAAACAAATTATTTGATTGAAAAAGAAAATTATTTAACTTAAAAAAAAATTATTGGACTTCAGAAAAAAATTACTTGACTTGAAAAGAAAATTATTGAACTTGAGAGAAGAATTATTTAAATTGCAAGAGAAAATATTTAAATTTAAAAGAAAAATTGAGAACTTAGGAAAACAAATTTTTTTTCTTAAGTCAAATAATTCTTCTTTCATGTAAAACAATTTTTTTTTCAAGTTAAATAATTCTTTTTCCAATTAAATTGTTTTTTTCTATAAATTAAATCATTTTTGTTAAGTTGAATAATTTTTTTCAAGTCAAATACTTTTTTTAAGTTAAATAATTTTTTTCTCAAGTCAAATAATTATTTTTTTAAATTAAATAACTTTTTTCTTTAAACTAAATTATTTATCTTGAAAAAAGAATTATTTGACTTGAGAAAAAAAAATTATTTGACTTGAAAAAGAATAATTTGACTTGAGAAAGAAATTATTGAAGTTGAAAAAAAGAATTATTTAGCTTGAGAAAAGAATTATTTAACGTGAAAAGAAAATTATTTAACTTGAAAAAGAATTATTTGACTTAAGAAAAAAATTATTTAACTTGAAAAGAAAAATTATTATTGGACTTGAGAAAAAAATAATTTAACTTGGAAAGAAAATTATTTAACTTGAAAAAGAATTATTTGACTTGAGAAAAAAATTATTTTACTTGAAAACGAATTATTTGACTTGAGAAAAAAACTTTTGTTCTCTAATAACAAAATAATAATTAATAAATGAATAATTTTTCTAAAATTAAATTTCATCTCATTTTAAAAATCTGCAATATTTCAAGTATCGGAAAACAATTAAAAAGTCCGAAATCATCAAAAAAAAAAGCTTATCGAATAATTCGTTAAAATGGAATAAACTTGAATGTTGAAGATAAACTAGGTCAAACCGACCAAATCTATAAAAATAATTTAGGGGTTGTAAGACCACCCGTTGCGATAAAAGTACTTCCAAGAGACATTGTTACGTTATCCTCACAAGTGAATCATCAACACTCACTATATATATGTATATAAATTTAACAAAAATAACAAATCAACCCAAGTAATACAATTAAGTTTTCCTTTTGTCGACTTGCGTCATTTTTGTTTTCGCCTTTCTCTCCTTCTTTTGTGAACAATTTACAAAACGTTTTAATAATTAATCGTGTATTTTGGATTAATTAGTTGGATTCTATGCTTTTTCTTTAATCGTCAAGTATTTTTGTTTCGATTTTGCAAGAATTTGATACCAATTTTGCAATTTTGCTCATATAACAAAATACACAAAATACACACATTGTGTGCTGATAAAACGATTTTCTCCATTTTTCCCCTTTCATGTTCCGCATTAAAATATAAATTGAATAATCAATTCTAATCGTAGTGAACACATTTTTATCGTACCGTGCGGATAAGAGTTTAATTACCTGAAACTGAGTTTAAAATTTTAATTCACAATTTTAATGTTGAAACGAAGAGGAATTATTGAAAAGGGATTTTTAATTAATTGGCAAAAAGTGTAAAATTTTCATTTTAATTTTTTTTTTAAAATGCAATTTCTTATATCGAGAATCTGAATTTCATTCTTTTTCGAATTTCTTTTTAAAGTAAAAAGAAAAAATCTTTTTCGAAGTCCAATAATTTTCTTTTCAAGATAATTTTTTTCTCAAAATTAAATAATTTTCTTTTCAAGTTAATTTTTTTCAAGTCCAATAATTTTCCTTTCAAGCTAAATTATTTTTTTATCAACTCCAATAATTTTTTTTTCAAGTCAAATTATTTTTCTGTCAAGTCCAATAACTTTTCTTTCAGTTTAATAATTTTCTTTACAAATCAAATAATTTTTCAAGTGGCAATTATTTTGTTTTATGTTGAATAATTTTTTTTTCAAGTGTCAAATAATTGTTTTTAAGTTGAATAATTTTTTTTTCGAGTGTCAAATAATTTTTAAGTTGATTAATTTTTTTCCAAGTCTAATAATTTTTGTCTCGTGTCAAATTTTTCTTTTTTCAAGTTAAATAATTTTTTTGTCAAGTAAAATTATTGTTTTTTTCAAGTTAAAAAATTTTTTTCTTCGAATTAAAGTATTCAATTTGAAAAAAAAATTATTTGACGTTAGAAAAAAATTATTTAACTTGAAAAGAAAATTATTTGACGTTTGATCAAGTCCAATAATTTTCCTTTCAAGTTAAATTATTTTTCCCCTAAAATTTACGATGATTATTTACAATTTCCAAATTATAGACAATTTTCGCCAGAGTGATAAATTCTTTTTTAATTCACAAAATACAAGATTACAAATTCAAGGCGAGGATATTCATTTTCCTATTATATACATATACCAAATTCACTGCTGGTAAAATGATACCCACAATTCTATTTTGAATCGTCGACTAGGTAAAATGAAGTAACGAGACGCTCGTGTTTTATCGATTATTCGGCGGCTTTCGAAAGCATTGGGTGAATCCAAGATTGAGCTTCAAAGAGAGAGAGAAGGAGAGAAAGAGAGCGAGAGAGAGAGAAAAGGGTGCGTTTTGTTCACATACCAATGTATTATTCGCTATTCCAGGAAAAGTGATAAGAATCGTTAAATTTGCACCAATTATCACTCGAGACAGACAGATGTTGACTACTTCTATTCTTTTGCGTTAATTATTATCGGCAGACATCAATTGTTTGCATTTCTTTAAAAATAAAATTATTTTTCAATAATATAGTTGCAGGCGAACACGTGTTTCTCTCTCTCTGTCTGTCTGAATCGACTTTATAAAAACCTTACGTAAGGATTAAACGAAATTGGCATTAAATTCTTTGAAATTGCTCATCGACAAATGCGTGCTTGCGTGATAGTATCGTATGAATTAAACAAAAAATGTCAAACTAAATAAAACTGATAATTCTAAAATGACAGCATTTTATCTACGAAACGTGAAATATTTCAAACTTGCACATTTTTTAGGCACTACTTTCACTTGTAACAACAAAAAAACTTGTAAATAAGAATAGAAAAATAAATAGAATGAAAATAAATAAAATAAATAGGAAATAAAAAAATAAATAAAATAAATAGAAAATAAATAGTAATTTATATTTACGAAATAATAATAATAGTAATAACAAATAATAATAATATAATATAGTAATATTAATAATAATAATAATAAATAGTAATGACAAATAATAGTAATAATGAATAGTAATGACAAATAATAAAAAGCTAATAATAAAAAAACGAACGTAAAAATAGACAAACACGTTTTTTCCAAATATTTTGTTTAGTCCCATAAAATAAATTTCCAATGTCTTAAAAAAAATTCGAATGATTCCATATTAAACGAACAAACCTTGACTTTAGTCCAAATTCTATAAATATATCGTCTTCATTCAGAAATAAAATGAAAATAATGATTTTCTGTAAACTAAATTGAAATTCAAATGCCACTTTATAAACAATAATTATACTGTTCGAAAAAAAGTTCCTCGAAAAAATTAATTCACTGATAAGGAATAAAAGTATGATTCATTTATTTGTTAACGTCAAAACTTTATACAGGTGTTAAAAGAGATCTTTGATATATTATTTTGCTTCACATTGCCTTATAAAAAATGTCAGATTTAAAATAAAAAAAATACTGCTCATAAAGAGGCCTTTGTTTTTTATCTACCCCTTAAATATTATGATTTTCTCCTGAAAACAACACTTTAATTGATAATTTTTTAGGTAAAAAAAGAAAATACGTAAAATATTTACAAAAATGAAGAAAGTTAAAACATAAATTCCTTTTTCGTAGGATTGAAATATTTCGAAAATAATTATTTGCGAAATGTAAATAATAATCTACTAGTAAAAAATATAACAAAGAATAGTGAATAGTAATAAACGAAACAATGTCAATTGTCAAATTTTCACGCACTTTTCTTTTTAATAAAAAAAAAAAAATATCCTTCAAACCTCAAAAATACATTGTCGAGAAACATTCCGGAAATACCGTTTCATTTTGTAAATAAAATCAGTAAATTGAATGCCCATCGTTTTAAATGTGTCAAGATTCAAGTATAATGTATGAAAACTTGGAGAGCTGTCAATTTCCCGGAGCATTTAACGGGACTGATTTTCAATAATGAAAAACAGTGGACGGAAATTACAATTGACAGTTTTGAAATTGAATCCCCCGAGAATGTGTTTGAAGAGAAAAAAGTAAAGAAAATTGCAATGTAAAACAGCTGTCCACGATGGCAGGTGCAGAAGGAAAGAGATATAGAACAGATCTTTCGATTTTATAACCTCACATTTCGGAGAGAGAGAGATACATTCCGCCTTTAGGAATTATATTGAACAAATTTTTCACCCCGAAAAAAGGACAGTTTTTCACGATTGCACATAATTTGCACTTGTAAATTTTTATAAACAGATTTTTTTTATAAGAAAAATATTGATGAAATTCAGATTCTGTTTCTCTATAGTAGAAAATGAACCAAAAAGTTGAGAACTTAAAAGCTTACTCACATTAATCCTTTTGATACACTGACGAGATGAAAACTAATCAATTATGCACATTGTCACAAAACTTGTTATGCAAATAACTTGAAATTTAATCACTATTTTCAATAGAATTGCACCCAGATTCTGGAAAATTAGCTAAATAATGCCTTTTGTCACATCAGACGACGGGAACGGAGGTCGTTTGTGGACTGACCACTGACGCGAGAGATTTCCGACAAGTTCCGAATAACCCATTCATGGAATACCCGGACTCGGATTTCTTCGTCTAGATACCGCGAGTCAAAGTGATGAGATAGTTCCACTTTTGACCACTAACAGCAGCAGCTGTCGGTAAAGAAATTCAAATATCGAAGCAGGGAAAATAAAAATAAAAATATTGTTAAAACTAAATATACTAAATTGACAAACTATAAATCTTTCTCTAAACTCTTTTAAATAATTAAATAAACGAGAAACTATTTTGTTAACTCATTTTCTTATTCGAAAAAATAACCACTTTTCAAATTTCCCGCCAAAGAAACCCGAAAGTTGAAAAGAAACCTAACCTCAAAAATGTGTATACAAAATTCGACGACTTCGACATTATTGTAAATATTCTCAAACAATAAGATGACAATAAGTAAAATCGTTTAGCAAATTTCGAAAAAAAACATTTTAGTCACATTGTCGAATAAAAAAGATATAAATAGTATAAATACAACCGAGGAACAAAACAAAAGTGAACACACTTGTTTTGCTCCTCGGTTGTAAACAATGGATGGTTGTGAATCTAAACAAGAGTATTAAACGTGTTAAAAGATAAAAAGAGATAAAAACTCACACAAATGAAGAAGTGTATTGAACTCGTTTTGCACTATGAACTCCGACTATTAAATTAATCACAATTCGCAATTAAAAAAACTTCGTTAAAAAAAACACTTTGCTTTCTACTAAGTTGTTCGCGCGAATTGCTACAGTTGGCACTCGTCGTCGACATTCTCGACTTCCGTTCCGGCAATTTTCGAATGTTTCCGGAACTGGCAGCCTGCTGAAAAGGAAAAAAAACCGAATGGCTGACTATGGCTGACACTGCGCGACAGTCATTTTTTCAATTCTTTCTATCAATCGCGAGATTCTCATAAAAAATACAGAAACGATGTAAGTATATTATTAAAAAAACATATCGTGAGGTGCAATGGGCACAAAATATCCATAGGAAGAAATTTTTTCCCAACAAATGTGTTTAAAAAAACTGGAAAACAATTGGAATATGACAGTTGTGCTTTGGTGATTCTCTGTCCTTGCAATATATCTATAATAGTTCTCTTCGCAGGGGGTATCAAAAGATTGCAAAAAAATCAACTATAATTAAGGCGTTTCACAATGTTCTTCGATAATTTTTGAAATGATCTGAATCATCTCGCAACGTTCCTGGTAAGTTTTTGATAATTTGTTTTATTTTTTTATATTTTTAGAGAGTGATTATTTTTTTGCTAGTGGTGGATATGGGCGTGCTTTTTATCACGTCAACTTTTGTAAAGCATTTTATCTATTCAATTCCCGAAAAATTTTCCTCTCTTTTAGTTTTATTTTATAGGCACATTCGGGAATTTTTTTTTCTTCTTTTTTTAAATCACTACCCACCTTTTTTTTTGCTTGTAAATAGTCAATGTAAATGACAAGTCTAATCTTGTGTTCTCGATTTGTGTGTCATTACGTAAGTTCAATGTTTGTAAACAACGTTTATCATTAAATAGGGAACATAAAATTTAAAAAATTTAGATTATTTTTTGGGTCAAGATATTAAAAATTTTATAGTTTTTTAATTTTTTTTTCTAAAGATTAGATTTCTGTTATTATTCATTTCGTAGTCGTTCAAAAATGTTGTACATTATTTTGTTATTGAAAACAATTTTTAGACTTCGTTATGGAGGATAGTATGAGTGTTAAGTCAATGGAATCTGTGGCGACAAGCGATGAATATGAATTTGTAAGTGACAAAGGTATCACGAAACAACAATCGCTACTTGAACCGCCAATGCTTAAAATTGCCAATAACGGCAATTTAGAGGATCTGCAAAACAACCTTCGCGAGGTAATGGCTAAATTTCATTGCAATTCGAATTCAGGACATAATTCATATCAATTTGTAAAAAAAAACAACCAGAACGTGATAAGATTTAAGGAAACTATTATAATGTTTCAAAACAAGCCAATTAGTCATCTGCATATTGTTGCAATTTAATAGTTTCCTTGTGCATATCGCGAATTTTTTTTTCTTTCAAAATTCACTAACTTGTACAATCAAAGAAGTTGAGAACGAAAAATTTACTTTCAGTATCAAATTATTGACAAATTGGTGAAAAATTTTCATTAGAATAGTTTTAGCAAATTTTGTTCTTTCAAGTTCCTTACATTCGGTTAAAATTTATTTTCCATGAACTTTTATTTCTTCAGGGTTGCCACAGGTAAGTAAAATCAGGGAATTTAGGGAAAATTCAGGGAAAGTAAAATTGGTCAGGGGAATCAGGGAAAAGTCGCAGGGGTTTTCTATTAAAGTAACTGGAAAAAATTGAATTTTTGAGAAGTTACAAATGAATTGCATAAATTCAATTATTTTCAAAAGCAATAAAATTCTTCGCAGAAATTCAATTATTTGAAAAAATTGAAAAAAATTCTCGTCAAAATTCAATTATCTTTAAAAATAATAAAATTCTTCTCTAAATTTCAATTATTTTCAAAAATTTTGAATAAAATTCATCGCAAAATTTCAATTATTTTTAAAAAACTTTTCTCAATTCAATGATTTTGAAGATCTATTTTAATAAAATTTTTCCAAAGAATTCAATTATTTAAAAAAAAAATGTTAAATTCTAAGCAAACTTTGCAATAATTCAATTAGTTTCATAAATAATAACATTTTTTACAAACACTCGATTATTTTCATAAATAAAAACATTTTTTGTTAAATTCAATTATTTTCATGAATAATAAAACTCATCAAAGAATTTTATTTATTTTTAATACAATTTTAATTGAATTCCTCGAAAAATTTAATCACTCTTGAAAATTTGATTAAAATTCCTCGAAAAAATACAAATTTGTTGATAAAATTCTTAATGATAATTCAATTTCAAGAAACATTCATTTATTCAATAAATTATTTATTTTTGTATTTAAATAATTAAATTTTCGTAGAATTTTTAATAAAAATTTACTTAAAATTGTATTAAAAATAATTGAAATCCTGTTAAAAATTTTATTAATTTACGAAAGAAATTTAATTCTTGCAATGAATTTTATAAAAATCTATTCAAATAATTGATTTTTTTCTAAAAATATTAGGAAAATTGTGTTTTAAATAATTGAATTTCTGTAAAAATTGTATATTATTTATGAAAATAATTGAATTCTTTCAAAAAATTTTATTAAAATTATTGAAAACAATTCAATTGTTATAAAGAATTTCATTAAATATTTTTAAAATAATTGAATTATTTCAAAGAATTTTATTACAATTTTTAAAAATTGTTGCATTTTTCGGGCAATTCATTTAAAATTGTATTAAAAATAATTGAAATCCTGCGATGAGTTTTTTAATATTTATAAAAATAATTGAATTCTTGCAAAGATTGTTATTAAAATTTTAAAAAATAATTGAATTCCTGAGAAGAATTTTATTATTTATAAAAATAATTGAAATCTTGCGAAGAATTTTATAAAAATCTATTTAAGTAATTGATTTTTTTCGAAAAATTTTGGGAAAATTGTATTAAAAATAATTGAAATCCTGTGAAGAATTTTATTAATTTATGGAAGAAATTGAATTTTTGCAAATTTTTTTTTTAAATAATTGAAATAATGTAAAATTTAAGAAAATAATTCCATTTTTCTAGGAATTTACTTTAAATTGTATTGTAAATAATTGAAATCCTCAGAAAGATTTTATAATTCATGAAAATAATGTAATTCTTACAACGAATTTTATCATTTTTTTTTAAATAATTGAATTCATGTGAAAAATTTTATTACTTTGTAAAAATAATTGTATTTCTTCAACGAATTTTATTAAATTTTATTTAAATAATTAAATTCTTTTGAGAACATTTATTAAAATAGTAAATTTAGAAAATTTTTGAATTTCAGCAAAGAATTTCATTATTTGTGAAAAATGTAATTTAATTCTTGCAAAAAAATTTTGAAGATAATTTCATTTTTCGAGAAATTTATTTAAAATGGTATTAAAAATAATTAAAATCCTGTGAAGAATTTTATTAATTTATGAAAATAATTGAATTCTTGCAACGAATTTTATTATAATTTTTGTAAATAATTTAATTTTGTCTTGAAAAATTTTATGGAAATTTAAATTTTTATAAGTTGTTGAATTTTAAAAATGTTTGAATTAGAATTTTTTTGAAGAATTTTAATTCCTATGGAAAAATAATAATTAAATACTAATTTATAAATTTAGTTATTGATGTTTGCGAATAATTTTACAATTTAAGAAATTCGTTAGTAAATGTAATAGTTTTTTTTAGTATCTAATAATTTTTAGAGTTAATCAGAATATTCTTTAGGGTCAGGGAAAAAATCAAAATCAATTAGAAAAAAGTCTGGAAATCAGGGAAAAACAATATTAAATTTTTGTGGCAACCTTGGATTTTTATTTTAGTAGATTTCTTCGAAACATGTAAATGACCACGAATTATTCGTTTTCTTTCATTTTCTTTCATTCTCTATTGTAGAATTTTTTTTCTGTGTGTGTGAGTTTTATTGCATAAAATTGAAAAATATCGCAAACAATTTCTAAAAGCTTCTCTGGTTATTTAAATTTTCTGAAATCGAATTGTAAATACATAGCACAATTTCCTTGTACGAACATCTTTGTTTGCACACCTTTAAAAATTTTATTGAGTCCCACAGTATTCACGAAAATAATGTTCACTTTTTTTTTGCTCTTACTTAATTCTGTTTTTAATTAAAAAACTATTTATTGAACGTTTGAAAAATTTTGCAGGTACTAACCGAAGATTCAAAAATGGAGGGCAATGGAGTTGGTGATCAAAAAATATTAAATACACAAGTTTGTCTAAAAACAAAATCAGTTGGTCAAAGTAAATTTTATGACGTTGCCTCTTCGACTGTCACGCCCGAGAAACAAGATATTATGAAACCTGATGATTACAGTGATGATATTATTGGTAAGGCAATTATATTCATATTTCATTTATATTGTTTCTGTCATCGAGAGATAATTTTTTTTATTGTAATTAAATATTGTAAAGTCAGATTTTATAGAAACAAAATTTTATGGAATAAAATCTGACCACCCTGTGGCAATAAATTTGAATTTTCAGTTTCAGAATTAAATGTATTGACCGATGTTCAACAAGAGTGTACAATTTTCAATGGGGTCACTTATCTTGGTTCGGCTGCAATTAATGCTCCAAAATCTGAAAGCGAAATTCAGAGGAATATGAAAATTTTAAATGGTGAACAATCGTTGAATAAGGTTTCAGTCTCTGTGCCCAGCAGTTCGCAAGGATGCGTCGTGTATGTTTCGAAAATTATTTTTAAATTTTTCTAATTAAATTTTCCAAAAATAAAAAAAGATTTTATTTTTTTTATTTATTTAAAAATATTTTAAAATGATTTACTTTTTAAATTAAATTTAGAAATCAGTAGAAGGTCAGGGAAGTAAAAATTGTAATTTTTTCGACAAACCTGAATAAAATAAACCGACTTTTTCTTTTTTTTGAATCGTTAAATGACTAACGCAATTTTTTTTGCACCTTAATGTCAATCCGAGGCCTGTTAAATTGTTCTCATTGCACTTTTAATAATATTAGGTCCAAAGTTATAAACATCTATCGAATCGGTTAATTTTTTTATTAAAATCTTTGGTTTTATTTATTATTATTTTTTTTAATGAAATTTAAATTTATTTTAATTAATTTAATGAATTTATTTTTAGCCTCTACGATGCTGGGACTCAGCAACCAATAGCTCAATATGAGGTGCATAGAATTCTTTTCTACGCGAGGGGCGAATGTAGTGGTCCATGTACTGCGTGTTTTGCATTTACATGGTCTCACGGTGATACATTGGAATCTGCCATTTTTCAGTGTCATGTTTTTCGGTGTGATATTCCAGAGGCCGTAAGTTTCTTTTATCACATTTTCGAGGAAAATTCTATTTCAACGCCTTTTTATAAATTTAATTCAAAGTAACAACTTTTTTTTTAACGAGCGACATTTATTTTTAGTATATAAATATTTATTTATCAATAAATAATAAAATTTTAATTATCAATAAGCAAAAAAAATTTTAATTAGATAATAATAAGCATTTAAAAATAAATTCAATAAATTTTAATTTAAGAAAAGAATTCAATTTCTAATTTAAAAAATAAATTACGCGTTTTTAATTTTTAAATGTAATTTTTAATGTTTTTAAATGTTTTTAGTTTATTAGATTTTTTATTTAAAAAATATCTTTTATCTTCTATATTAATAATCTTTACATTCCGGTAATTTGTTCGTAGTTTGAAGTTAATCGTTGTTTGAATTTTTGTTTCCTAATTTTTGAAAATAATTTTTCTCTTTAAATGTTTTCAATTTTAAAACTAATGTATCAAAAATCATTGAATTGTTGCAAAGAATTTTATCAAAAAACTTTGAAAATATTTGAATTTCTTACAAAAATTATATTATTTATGAAAATAATTGAATTCTTGCGAAGAATTTCATTAAAATATTCACTAAAATATTTTTAAAATAATTTAATTCCTGACAAGAATTTTATTTTTTACAAAAATAATTGAATTGTTTCGAAGAATTTATTAAAAATTTTAAAAATAGTTTATTCCCGGCAAAGAATTTTATTACAATAAATAATTGAATTCCTGACAAGAATGTTATTATTTATAAAAAATAGTTTAATTGTTTCGAAGAACTTTACTATTTATAATAAAAAATTTAATTGTTTCAAAGAATTTATTAAAATTTTTAAAAATAATTGAATTTTTACAAACAATTTTACTTTTTATAGAAATAATTGAATTCTTCTGAAGATTTTCACTAAAATATTTTTAAAATAATTTAATTTCTGAGAAGAATTTTCCTATTTATAAAAATTATTGAATTATTTCGAAGAATTTATTAAAATTTTTGAAAATAATTGAATTTTTGCAAACAATTTTACTATTTATAAAAATAATTTATTTCCTGAGAAGAATTTATTTTTTACAAAAATTATTGAATTGTTTCGAAGAATTTATTAAAATCTTAGAAAATAATTGAATTCCTGAGAAGAATTTATTAAAATTTTAGAAAATAATTGAATTTTTGCAAACAATTTTATGTTTTTATAGAAATAATTGAATTATTCCGAAGATTTTCACTAAGAAAAAAAAATTTGAAAATAATTAAATTCCTGAGAAGAATTATATTATTTATGAAATTAATTGAATTCTTTCGATAAATCTTATTATAATTTTTCAAATTATTTGAATTGTTTGAAAGAATTTCATTAAAATTTTTTAAAGACAATTAAATTTATTCGGGGAATTTCATTTAAATTGTGTATTGAAAAGAACTGAATTGTTTTAAAAAAATTAGCACTAGAATTTTTTGCACAATTTTTCCTATTTTTAAATATTTTTAGTTTATTAGATATTTTATTAAAAATAAAAATAATAAATCATTTTCAGTGAGAAAATGCATTAAAAAAAAATGTTTTAGGTTGGACAAGTATCAGCCTGTTTCGCCAAAGCATTTCAAAGATTTCCGCGATCAATGACGAATTCTTTAACCGGAAGCGACTTTAATGGTTTCAATCCAGGAAGTGAAAAAATCAATTCTCGAATGTTCATTTTTGAAGTGACAATGGAAATAAAAGAGGAGGACGGTAAAGGTGCTTTCGCTACAGTTCCCAAAGATAGAAATTGTTTTAAATTACGTAGCAATGTCGCGAAACAGGTGTGTCTGAGTATTCAGCAAGTGTCTCGAGGCGAAGGTGGAATTACTTTAGAAGTAGAAAGATGCTTTGGCGTACTCGTTAGTCCTGGCAGAAATGTTAAACACAGTGATATGAGATTATTGGAAATGGTACGAAAATTTTGAAATTTATATTTTCAATTATAATAATAATAATAATAAAATACAAATATATTGTTTTCTAATTGTAATTTTAGTTTCTAATTGAGGCTCCGGATCTTAAAAGGGCACTTTTACAATTTAAAATCAATGATGAAAGTGCCCTTTTAAGATCCGGAGCCTCAATTGTAAAATATAAAAATAATTTTAAAATAATTCTTTTTTTATAATTGTATTGTGAAAAATTATTTTTAGCAAGTCACGGCCGGTCCATTAGTTCAAGAAAAGCAGTGCTATAATATTTGTGGTCGATGGGATCCAGCGGATCCTTCTTTAGAATCTCTTAATGTAGAAACACCGCGCGAAGGAAAAATTTTCATGACATGCGCTGTCGATTTAGTTATAAGAGGAATAAGAGAACCAGTCAGATTTGCAATAGAAACGGCCGTTAAAATATTCCCTCAAAATGAAAGATTCTGGTATTTAAATAAAAGGAATCTAGTCCAACAATTTTACCTCAATTCAAAAGAGGTAAGAAAATTGTTTCCATTTTGAAAATTTATTTAATATAAACTAATATTAATTTAATTAATCTTTTCCTAATTGATAAATATTATTTCTTTCTTTCTTTTCCAACAGATAATATCGGGAGATGGATCGGATATTCATTACGAGGTTCAAAATATTGAAACGTCTGGTGAACTTGATAGAAATCGTTTGAATCTTGCTCTCAATTTAGCGTCACTAATAAGATCGCCTTCGCTCACGAGTATCGATACACTCACGCCAAAGGAAGAAATCGATTCAGGTAAAAGAAGATTATTTTTGAAGTTTAAGAAAAGGACATTTTTATTTAAAAAATTTTTATTTTTATTTTTAAAAGCTTCTTTATTGTAATAGAAAATTACTTTTGTCTTTACTGGTGTTTATAGTGAAAATAGAGCTAAATTGTTCATTTAATTTTGAGGGATAATTAAATTTTAAATAGATGGAGACGAGCCAATGTTGAGTGGCACTGGTGAAGTTTCAAAAGACTGTTCAGCTGACGAACTAGCAAGTTGGGCGGAAGTTTTAGACAGTTGGCAATTTAACGAGCAGCGTCCTAAACTTTTAATCAAATTAACAAAGCAAGGAATTCCTGAAGCTTTGAGAGGCGAAGTCTGGCAGAGATTAAGTAATTGCGATAATTCTCAAGAAATGATGGACAGATATCGAATGTTAATTACTAAAGTAAGTAGCGATAATTTTAATAGTAAATAATCAATATTAATATTCGTTTCATTCCGAATGTCTACGGCAGTTTGAAGTTAATTGCTTCTATTTGCTTTTTTCTTTTTGATAATTTTTCTTTTTAAATTTTCGAAGAATTTTATAAGATACTTTTGAAAAAAATTTCATTCTTACAAGGAATTTAATAAAAACTGAACTGAAATTCATTGAATTCTTCTAAAGTAATTTTTTAAAAAAATTTTATTTACTTGAATTCTATCAAGAAATTTTGCTAATAATTTTTATTACTAATTAATCAAATAAATTTTTATTAATAATTTCATTTAACTCCGAAGAGTTTTATCAAAATTTTTGAAAATAATGCACTTCTTTTGAGAAATTTTATTGAAATTGTAAAGAAACTAATTGACTTCCTGCAAAGTACATAATTATTTATAAAAATAATTAAATTAAAAGTAATCAAACAAATAAAATTTGTAAAAATACAAATCAAATTGTTTCTAAAAAAATTTAAATTCTTTCGAGGAATTTAATTAAAATTGTACTGAAAGTAATTGAATTTTCTTTTTTAAAGAATTATAACAAAATTTTTGAAAATAATTCAATTCTGCCGAGGAATTCAATTACAATTATTTTGAAAATAATTGAATTCTTTTAAAGAATTTTATCAAAACTTTTACAAATAATTGAATTCTATCATGAAGTTGCATTAAAATTGTATTGAAAATAATTGAATTGTTTCGAAGAAAATTTAAATTCTTTCGAGGATTTTTGTTAAAATTGTGTTGAAAATAATTGTATTCTTATAAAGAATTGTGTGAAATTTTTTTTAAAATAATTGAATTCCGACGAAGAATTTTAATATTTATTAAAATAATTGAATTCCTGAGAAGAATTTTATTATTTAAAAATAAAAGTTTACTTCTTGCAAAGAATTTCACTATTTATAAAAATAATTTAAAATTGTTTCGAAGAATTTTTAAAAATTTGAGAAAATAATTGAATTTTTTCGAAAAATGTTATTAAAAATTAAAAAAAATAACTGAAATTTTATTAAATGTGTTTTGAGAAAAATTAAATTTTCGTGAAGGATTTTTTTATTTATGAAGATAATTGAATTCTTGGAAAGAATCTTTTTTGAAATTCTTGTAAATAATTGAATTCTTATAAAAAATTGTATTGAATTTTTTTAAAAATAATTGAAATTCGGCGAAGAATTTTATTTATTAAAATAATTGAATTCGGTTAAAATTTTTGAAAATCTAATATTTTCAAAGAATTCTATTAATATTTTAGAAAAAAATCAATTACAAATTATAATAATAATGAATTACTCAATAAATGAATTTTTTTTTTAATTTTCTAACTAAAATAATTCAAAATTGAAGTTAAGATGATCTTCTCTTTTACAGGAAAGTACTTGTGAAAGCGTAATTTTGAGGGATATAAATCGAACTTTTCCTGCGCACGATTTTTTCAAGGAAACCGGAGGATTGGGCCAAGATTCGCTCTACAGGATAAGTAAAGCGTATGCCGTTTACGATGAAGAAGTTGGATACTGTCAGGGCCTTAGTTTCTTAGTCGCCACTTTATTATTACACGTAAGATTTTTATAATTCGTTTCTCTTCATAACTCTCCAGAATTTCTCTAATAAATTATATATATATATTTTTTTAAATTCTATCAATTATTCAGATTCTATTAACTAATTAATATTCACTGATTAATTTTCTCTTTAATTATTTTTTTCAAACACAGATGCCGGAGGAACAAGCTTTTTGCGTTCTGGTCAAATTAATGTACGATTATGGATTACGTGACTTGTATAAAGATAGATTTGATAATCTTCACATGAAATTTTATCAACTTCAACGCCTAATCGAGGTAGTTTTTCTTTTTTTTGTTTTCTTTCCTTTTTTTTGAAAAGTGGAAACATTTTGAAGCAAAAAAAAAAATGTTTATGTTTATAATTTTTGTTTTTGTTGTACTTACGTTTTTGTTTTTTAGGATCAATTGCCGGAACTTTACAAACATTTCTGTGATCGCGGCGTAGAGACGCACATGTTTGCCGCACAATGGTTTCTTACTCTTTTTACCACCAAATTTCCCCTGTATCTAGTTTTCCACATTTTGGATGTTTTTCTCCTCCAGGGACTCGACACTCTCTTTCAAGTAGCATTAGCTTTACTCATGGTGAGTTTTTTTGAGTATTTTTTACCGAAACATTTTTTTTTCTCGAGAACTGTCAATTTTTTATCCTCTAGAGAATAATAATTCTTCTAATCTTCATTTTTTATTTTTTTCTATTTTATTTCTTGTTTACTTTCATTTATTTTCGACAATTGTCTCTGCAAGTTTTTAATCAGGGTTGCCACAGGTCAGGGAAGTCAGAGAAAAGTCGGGGATTTTTATTAAAAGTACTGGAAAAAATTGAATTTTTAAAATTCATGAGAAAACTCTGAATTTTGATGTTTTTTTTGTTTGCCTCGTAAACTATGAAATTACCACGAATTTTAATAAAAAACCTTCAATTTTTTCTATTTCTGACAATAATTTATTGTTGCATAAATAAATTAATTTTTCAAGAACTATCATAAAATTATGACTTATAAATTATTTAATGAATCATTTTTACAATTTTCATAAACACTAGATTAATAGAAGAATTTTAGTTAAAAATACTTTAAAAAAATTGAATTTTGGAAAAGTTACAAATGATTCCAGAAATTCAATTATTTTCAAAAGTTGTAGGAATTCTTCCCAAAATTTCAATTATGTTCAAAAATTTAAGAAAAATTCTCGTCAAAATTTCAATTATCTTTATAAATAATAAAATTCTGCATCAAAATTAAATTATTTTTAAAAATTTTAATAAAATTCTTAGCAAAATTTCACAGGAATTCAATTATTTACAATATTTTAAATAAATTTCTTCGAAATAAATCAATTATTTTCATAAGTAATCAAATTTTTACAGGAGTTCAATTATTTAAAATACAAAATTCCATAAAATTTTTCGAAAAATATCAATTATTTAAAAAGATTTTTATAAAATTCGTCGCAAAAATTCAATTATTTAAAAAAATTTAACAAAGTTCTTTTCAAGAATTGAAAATACAATTTTAATAAAATTTCTCTACAATATTGAATTATTTTTAAAAATTTTAATGAAATTTTTCGAAAGAATTCAATTTTTTTATTATTTTAGAAAAATTTTAATAAAATTCTTGGGAAAATTTTAATTATTTTTATAAATAATAAAACTCATCGCAGGATTTTATTTATTTTTGATACAATATTTTAATCGAATTCCTCGAAAAATGTAATTATTCTTAAAAATTTTATTAACATTTGTCAAATGAATTCAATTATTTAGAAATTTGTTGATAAAATTCTTCATGAGAATTTAATTTTAACAAACTTTCAATTATTCAATAAATTATTTATTTTTTAATTTAAATAATTAAATTCTTTTAGAATTTTCTAATAAAAATAAAATTTAAAAATGAATTACCGAATAATCGATTTATTATTTATGAAAATAATTGAATTATTGCAACGAATTTTATTGCATTTTTCGTAAATAATTCAATTTCTTGAGAACTTTTACTATTTGTAAAAATGATCGAATTCTTGGGAAGGATTTTATTGGGATTTTTATAAATAATTAACTTTATTTTGAAAAATTTTATGGTAATTTAAAATATTACAAAACATAAAGAAGGCGATCACTTCGAGTCGAAGACTCGGAGACTCGGAGTGATCGCCTTCTTCATGTTTTGTAATAATATTCTTATAAGTTGTTGAATTTCAAAAAAGGTTCGAATTTGAATGTTTTGAAGAATTTTAATTCCTACAGAAAAATAATAATAATTAAATATTTATTTTAAAAAGAATGATGTTTTTGAATAATTTTACTTTTAGAGAAATTTGCAAATAAAAGTATTAGAACATTTTTTTGAGTATCAAATAATTTTTAGAGTGGATCGGAATATTCTTTAAGGTCAGGAAAAAGGGGAAATTTTGTCTTGAAATCAGGGAAAAATAAAATTAAATATTTGTGGCAAACCTGTTAATTAATTCATTGAATTTCCTTCAAAAAGATGATTTTTACTTTTACTTATTTTTTGTAAGTAAAAGGTTAAGAAGAATAAAAAGATTCTCTTTCTCTTTCTTGAAAATTAAGTTTTATTGTAAACAAAAGTTTAATAAATCACTTTTTTTCAGTTGTGTAAAAAAGAACTACTCCAGCTCGACTTTGAGAGCATTTTGAAATACTTCCGAGTTCACCTGCCAAAGCGTTGTCGTAATGAAGAAGTGTCGCGTTACGTGATGAAGCTTGCATGTTCGATAACGCTGAAAAAACTAAAGAAGTACGAAGCCGAGTTCATGACCCTCAAAGGTAATTTCATCTTCTACGTTTGAGTTTTTTCTTTTCTTTTTTTTTTTGTTTTTTTTTAAGAAAAAAGAGAGAGAGAGGGAAAAAAACTCACAGTCATAAAATACCTCATATGCTGATTACCTGCTCGTTATTTAATGAATCATCGTGTCAATTTTATTGCAACGTATGTACCTTAATGCACTTGTCTTTTGCACGTAGTTTTCTGGTGACTGTCATTCTGTCTAAAGTCGTAGTTGCTTCACTTTCATTTATGTTTTGTGAGTAGCAAACTAAACTTAAGTTAATGAACTAAACAAATTAGCAATCTTTTTTTTACTGTTTTTTTTTAATTTTACTTTACTTAACTAAGAAAGTCAAAATATTTTTTACCTTTTTTAATTCTATTTTACGCCATTTTTTTATTTAATTTTAAAAAATCAAAAATATTTTTTACTCAATTGTATTTTAAGTAATATTTTTTTTTACTTTTTTTTAATTGTATTTAGAGTAATATTTTTTTTTAATTCTATTTAGAGCAATATTTTTTTTCTATTTAGAGCAATATTTTACTTTTTTTAAATTGTATTTCAAATTAGCAGTATTTTATTTTTTAATTTATGTTAAAATTTTGAAGAAATATTTCCATGAGCGAAATAATTACTCAAATGACAAAAAAAAATAGAAAAATTAGGTACTAAGAATAACAAGTTTTCTTAAAAATTCAATATATCACATTTTATTAAAATCTAAAACCCAAAAAACTATTTTGAAATAATTTTATATTTCATAGTTTAGATTTTCGATTTTTTATTTTTTATTTTATATTTTAATCTAATCATTTTTATTTACTATTTTAAGGGAAAGTCAATAATATTAATATTTATCCAAACAATATTAATTAAAAAAATAGTTTGTTTAATTAAAAGTAAATGCATGTTGCCAAAATCTAATATTTTGTCACCTACACTGCGATTCTAGTCCTAAACAAAAATTTCTTGACATTATTTAAAATCGTCTTCTCAATATGTAATCTCTAGATAAAAATATCTATTTATAGGAATTTAATAACTAAAAATATGTTATAGAATTATAATTAATATAATAGTAGTGCTACCTGTTTAAATAATAATCACCTGAAGAAAAAAATAGAAATTTAGGATAAAATATATTTTTTATTCATTGAAAAACCTTTTACAAATTATTATTTATTGCTACGATATTTTTTTTCTACGAATTTGACAGAATTTACTGGTGTTTTTATTAATTAATAATTAATTAATAAAGGAAAAAGAATAAAATTCTGAAATTTAGATTATTGCTAATTTGTTACAGTTTATCGCACCGAACGCAAAATAATGCGTAAAAAAAAAATTATTTTTTTTGTTCTCATTCATCTTTGTGCAAAATTTGTGTCACTCTTTGTTATCGCGTTTGATGAGAATAAATTCCTTTTTAGAACACTTTCAGTTTTATCAATTACTCCCTTTTCCCTTTTGTATTGTCCTGTGTTAATGTCAAGCTTTCCGAATTTATTTATTTTTTTTTACAGTAATGCATGAGACACTCGGGGGATTATTCACTATTATTAACTTTTCAATATTCTCTGAGATTACTAACCATAGGCTTTCGATTGAACAGCGAATAAAATTTAAAACAGCATGTTCAAATTAAATTAGGCGAAAGAAAAATTTATTTTGAAGAAAAATGTTATTTTTTATTTAAGAAAAAATTTATTTTCTGCGATTTTGAAATTGTGAATTTATATCGAAAGGAGAAAAAACATCTCATTTACGATGATGTGTAATTTTAATGAAACGTTTTATTAAACACTTTGCAGTTGTGAGGAAAAAATTGAGTAAAAAGTGACGGTTATTTTTTAATTATGTTAATAATTTGCATGTCAATGAATATTTTTTATGAATATTATTTTTTTTTTTTTTTTTTTGATATATTTTATCTTTAAAAGCGCGAGTGATAAAAAAAGATCAGTGTATTATTATTATAAGCGTGATGTGCTTTGTGTTGTAAAAGGCAAAATATGTATATAAACAGCAACACCAGCAGTTAAAAAAGGGGCCGAATGTCGCAATAAGATATAGGTACGAATGCCTTTCTGAGTGAGTGACAATGTTATTAACGATATTTGAACCGATTGACGCCCACATATTATTAACATGAGCCATGCTGCAAAGAGTTTAATAAAAAGTAAGAAAATTCGCATTTCTAAATTGAATTTTAATTTTTATTCCAAATTTAGTCAATTTTTTATTTATTTTAGATTTTTTTTTCAATTATTTTTCTATCAAATTTCTGTTTCTAATTTTAATAGAAAATCTATTTTTATTTATAATTTTTTTAAAACCATATTTGACAATTTTTACAAATTTGGTTTTAATTTTGATTTTTTTCAAATTTAATTTTAATTTACAATAAATTATTTAAAAATTTCCCTTTTTTGATAATATTGGATATTTCACTTTTTTCTCAAGTGAAAACGTTTAGACATTTCCAAATGTTTGATACGAGAATATAAATATCGATAAGATGATTAATTTATTCTACTTATGAATTTATATTTATGTGAGAAATTTATTTTTTAATAATTTTGGGAAAAAAATATTGTTCTTTTATAATTTTGGAAAAAAATATTGTTTTTTAGTAATTTTGGGGAAAAAATATTATTTTTTAATAATTTTGGAAAAAAATATTGTTTTTTTAATAATTTTGGGAAAAAAATATTGTTTTTTAATAATTTTGGGGAAAAAATATTATTTTTTAATAATTTTGGAAAAAAAATATTGTTTTTTAATAATTTTGGGAAAAAAATATTGTTTTTTAGAGGCACAGGAAAACGCGGATGAATACAGTAACGAAGTGGAACAACTTCGTTGTTCAGTTGCCAGAAATGAGGAGGAAAAACAGAGATTGGAGGCTGAACTTCTTCAAGTTAAAGAAATATTACAGCGTGAAGTTTCTCGAGCTGATACCGAAAGCAGAAGAAATAATGTCATCATTGCCGAATATAAACAGGTGAGAATATTAAAGAAAAATTTTCAAAAGGAGGAATTTTGCAATTATTTCGTAGGGGAATTTTTTTTTCCCTCTACACTTGTAGATTTTAGAAAATTAAACTGGAAAATTTGAGTGTAGAAATAAAATGAATTGTAAATAATTATAAAATTTGTAAAAGAATATTCATTGAGAAAATGACATATTTTTCTCGACAGATTTGCCAACGTTTAGAGGACGATTACAATGCTGCAAAAACGGCTTTGAGTGATTTACATGTAAGTTTCTTTTTTTAATTTTTCTCGTTCAAGAAAGAAGATTGTGTCCTAATACAGGGATCATAGAGAATTTTAATTAATTTATATTTTCAATAAATTAAAATTATAAATTGTTGAAAATTTCAAGGATTAAAATTTTAATTGACTCTGAAATTAAATCGTCAAAATTTTTAATCTTTTGAATTCTGTAATATTTATCTTATTTTTAATTAAGCTTACATTCAGTTGATATGAATTTCAATTTTTCTAAAATTTCTGCGAAAAATTTTATTTTTTGTAATGATAAATAAATTCTTGACAAAAAAATTGATTGAATTTTTTAAAAGTAATCGAATTTCTATGAAAAATTGTATTAAAATTCTTGAAAATAATTCAATTCTTTCAAGGAATTCAATTAAAATTGTATTGATTAATAAAATTTTTAAAAATAATTGAATCTTGTCCAGAAATTTTATTAAAATTGTAATGAAAAAATTGAATTCCGGTCAAGAATTTTGTTATTTATTTATGAAAATAATTGAATTTTTGCGAAGAATTTTCTTAACATTTTTTTAAAGAATTGGATTTTTTTGAAGCTTTTATTATTTCTGAAGATAATTGAATTTTTTACCAGAATTTTACACTTATATTTTTAAAAATTGAATTTCTACAAAGAATTTTTTTTATTTATAAAGATACATAATTGAATTCCAGCAAAAAATATTATTAAAAATTTTTAAATTAATCGAATTTCTGCGAAAATTTTTGTTATTTATGACAATAATTGAAATTGTTGACAAGAATTTTACTTAAATTTTTTAAAAGAATTGAATTTATGTAAAGAATTTTTTTTTTTATTTATGAAAATAATTAAATTTTTGACAAAAATATTCCTTAAATTTTCGAAAAAAATTGAATTTGTGTAAAGAATTTTTATATTAATAAAAATAATTGAATTTTTGTCAAGAATGTTATTAAAATATTTTTAAATAATTCAATTCCTGTGATAAATTTTGTTATTTACGAAAATAATTGAATTTTTGACCAGAATTTTATTAAAATTGATGAAAATAATTTAATTGCTTCGAATAATTTTACTAAAACGTATTGTAATAAAAATAAATTGTTAATTGTATTTTTATTTATAATAATTATAATTAAAATTTTTTTTTCTCTCCTATTTTTTAGAAAATAATTCACCTTGTTACGTAAAAAGGTGAATTATTTTCTGAAAAATGAGAGATCTAATTTGAATGTATGATTAAATAAATTTCAATATTAAAAGTATTATTGTTTAGAAAAAATTATCGATTATAAATTAAATTAAGTCTGCGAATAAAATAATAACTAATTGTGAATTGGTTTTTCATCTACAGACGAAGATATCGAAATGTGATAAATGTAGGAATTACTTGAAGGAATCGGCCAATATTCTAGCGGATATTGCTCATCCCTTAGAAAATCGAATAGATCCAATTCTCAATAGAGCTCAGGAAAGGGTACGTGAACTTGAATTGGAACTTGCTCAGACAAAATTGGCTCACGTGGAGGCGGAATGTAGAAATCAGGTGAGACTTCAGAATTTTCAAATAATTTCTAAAAAAAATAATTCCTAGAAAATAATTTCTAAAAAAATAATTTATATAGAAAATAATTTCTAAAAAAATAATTTACGTAGAAAATAATTTCTAAAAAAATAATTTGTAGAAAATAATTTCTAAAAAAAATAATTTATGTAGAAAAAAATTTCTAAAAAATTTATGTAGAAAACAATTCCAAAAAAAATAATGTGTAGAAAACAATTTGTAAAAAAATAATTCGTAGAAAATAATTTCTAAAAAAATAATTCATAGAAAATAATTTCTAAAAAACTTATTTTTTAGAAAATAATTTTTAAATGAATAATTTGTTGAAAATAATTTCTAAAAAATAATTTTAATTAAAAAAATTTTAATTTTTAAACAGGACTTGACACATCAATTGCACGCAACTGCGGCTGAATTGACGGCAGCTAGAAACAGTTGGCCATGGCTTAGTAAAACATTGTCGAGCATTAAGGAAGCGGCGAATAAACGAGAAGTGATAGGACCCGGAGTTTTGAGACGAGACAGTGCACCAGGAGGCGAGATGCGACACACTATTCACTCACAGAGTCGTGATAATCTCAAAGAAGTTGTGTGATGGTATTGAAACTAAATTAAATTAATTAAAAAAACACTTTTTTTTCAAGCAGATAAAAATTATTTTTTTCAATTAATATTTAATTTTTTTTTCTTTTTTTGCAGGTTAAAAAAAGAAGAGTCAATTCACGAGATATATGAAAGAAAAAACTCGGTGCCACACACAGTCAGGTATTCGTCCGCGAAGTACATATTAAAATAATTATATGTAAAAGTTGACGTCGTACCTAATTGTCACGTCGATTCAAATTGGTGTTTGCTTTGACACAGCCTCACACGCACTGATTAAACGTGCCGTTTTCTTTTTCATATAAGAAGCAATTCTTTACAAAAAAAAAAAAAAAAATATCAACAAACCTACGATCTGAATGTGGGAGGATTTTGTCCAAATTTCTAAAAGTCACTCGAAATTTGAAGATTTATATTTCCTTAGCAGAAAGAAAGAAAACTAGGTGCCTCTTAAAAATCACGATATAAACCTCTCAGATTTTCATCGACCTTATGTAGTCAAAAATCACTATTGTTACGTTTTACAAAATACGCTCCCCTCCCCCCTTTTTACACAGAAAAATTCCCAAATATAGAAAAAAAACGTGTGTTTTTGTTTTAGATTTCGTTTCTAATATCGTTCACTGAAAAAAATATTTTCCCTCGCTCTCCATTTTTTTAAAATCAAATATTAAAAAATATTTCCCCTCGCTCTCCATTTTTTTAAATCAAATATTAAAAAATATTTTCCCTCGCTCTCCATTTTTTTAAAATCAAATATTAAAAATTGATTTGTTTAAATATTTTTTAAATTGTTCCAAAACTTTGTTAAACAATTCGAAAAAATTATTTTCCTTCAGTAAAGTAATTAAATAAAAAAAAATCATATGGAAATTTTATTGAAGAATATTCTAAAAGTTCTGAACTTTAATTAAGTAAAGTAAATAAAGAAAATCATGGAAATTTTCTCGAAAAATGTCCCTAAAATTCTGAACGAAATTTATTTATCTCTTCTTCAAATTAAAATTTTATTGTACAATAATTTTGCGTCGAGTTTCAAAGCAAAGTTTTTATTGCAATCAAAGTAATTTTTGAAAATTAAAATAAAAAAATAGTCCTTCAGTTGAACCATCAAAACTTAATGAATATTTTTTTCAGTGAATCAGCAAACCGATGGCCTTGCAGTTTAAAAATTCCCCTCATAAGAAATAATTACAATAGTTCAATAATTTTAAAATCCCTGGCTCTAGCTAATTTTTTTTTTTTTTGTATCAAACTAGTCTAAGATTAATCGAATTTTTTTTGTTTTTTTTTTTAATGAAAAAATACGTACATACAAGCTAGAAAAAAAAAATATTGCGTCCTATCGAAAAAAAATATGTTATCACATTAATTCCCGATCACGAGTCCGTTTTGTAATCGTGTCGAGTTGCAGATAAACGATCAAGAAAAACTTTTCTCTTTGTACTTGACAGTACATTCCATAGTACGACGAGAATACTTATTTATTTTTTGAGTCATTGTACCTAATCAACTGTGATTCTACTTTTTTCTTTTTCCGTCTAATTAGATGCTTCGTCGTGCAAATTCGAGGCTCTCTAAATCTTTCTTTTCCAATATCCAAAGTTCAAGATTTTCGACTGATATTTCGATTTCTTTTTTTATATAATTAATTAATTAGTTTAATGCAACAATAATTGCCAGACATGAGTGAATAATTTTTATAATTGAAATTTAATTTCTGTGAAAAGTTATAGTCATGTAAATTGTTTATTAATTATTATCGTTTTATGCAGGTTTTGCTACTGAATTTAAAAAAAAAGAAACCTTTTAAAATGATAAAAAAAGACGTTATAATAATAAGTTAATATTAGAGAAGAATAAATTAAGTTTTGAGAATTCTCCTATTTGAGTTAATTTAGTAAAAAATTAATTCATCGAATTAAATAGAAAATTGTTAATTGCTTTCTTTTAAAGAAGTCAAAATTTAACACTTTTGAAAAACTGTAATTTAATTAATTTATTTGAATTGTTAAAATTATTAAAATTATTAAAATTATTAAAATTATTAAAATTATTAAAATTATTAAAATTATTAAAATTATTAATTATTAATTATTAATTATTAAATATTAAATTATTAAAGCAGAGAAAAAGAATTTTTTTTTTGTATTTCATTCTCGAAAACTAATGAAATTTGTGATTTTTAGTAAAATATAAGTACTGTTCAAGAAATTCGTATAATAGATAAATTTTTAACCTGCGTTAAAATTTTTATATTAATAATTAAGTTGATGAATTACTTCGACGGAAAAAAATGTTCATTACATAGTCAACGTAGTTATATTTTTTGCAGTGGTTATTCATTGAAAAAAAAAACGAGAACTAGTAGCACGTTAAAATCAGAAGTCACAACAACGTAGTTACTTACCACTAATTGCAAATTTTAATCCACAATATCACTAGTTTAAACATCACATAAAAACAATATAATAAAAAAAAGGATCTAAAAATCTCGAAATATTTTTTAATTTTGTTATTTACGTTTATAGTAAAATTGATATTATTTTGTATATTTATTTTTCATCGATATATTTTAGTTTAATTTCTCAAAAAAGTTTGCCAAAAATTCGTAAATAGAATTTTTTTCTTCTTTACAAATTCAATAAAAAGTGCTTTTGGTTAATAAAATGCTTTTTATAAAATTTATAAAATTTATAAAGTTAATAAAATTAATTCATAAAATTGAAGAAAATTAAAGAATAATTTTACGAGTCTTTTTGTTTCTGATAATTGAGAAAAGAACAACTTTACAAAATAATTTTACCCATATTGATAAAAATTATTTTGAAGAGCAAATTTTTTGGGATATTTTCAAACATTTGAATTTTGCGATATAAATATTCTTTTTGTAAATCAATAAAATTTTATAGAATATTTACGATCACTTTAATATGTAAACAATAGTCCGACAGAGATTTATATATATAAAAAAAGGGATTAATTCTCATGTGTAAATATTTAAAAAATAATGCATTTTGTGAACACTAGACATTTAGATTTAGTATCAATTTCCAAATGGAAATGACATTGTACACCCTGTAATTTCATTCCACGCTAATAATATTAAAATAAAAATATACTTGAAGGTAACTTATTGTCTTATTTGTCTATAAGTACGTTTAATAAAAATTATCCTCTCACTTTTCATGGTTCGTCACAAGTTTCAGTTTATCAAAATTCCCTGACAATTTATTGACATTAAAATTATTTTTCATGACAAAATCTTTTTACACGGAAAATATGAAAGTTTACGGAAACTCAACAACTAATAATAATTGAAACCGTCAGTGTTTTAATCTTAAGTTATTAATATATAATGTTTTCAAAAAAATATAGTAAACAAATCCTTACAACTAATTATAACTAAAACAATTTAAAAATAATTTTTGAAAGATAATAGTTTTTTTAATTATATATGCAATAGAAATCTTTCAAACAATTAAAATTTGGTAAAATATTTTTGAAATAATTTAATTTACAAAAAAAAATATAAATTAAAGTAATCAAATTCTATTTTCATCCTTCACTAAAAAATAAGTGGTGTAACATGCTTTTCCTACTTTCATCTACTCCCAAAAGCATAAAAAAAAAATAGTGCACCACATATTATTGGTGAATAAAAGAAAATTATTCCCAAAAAAGTACAAAAAATTGAGATTTCCTTATTTTGAAAATTTCAACCCCAGGTATCTTTGTCAAATTTCAATAAAATATTTATTTCTCTTTTCCTCCTTATATTCCGTACAAAAACAAACAACTTTTCCTTTAGACAATTTTCTGTACAACAAAAAACAAAAAAGTTACCACATTTATCCCAAAAAATTGAGATTTCCTTATTTTGAAAATTTCAAACCCTGGTATCTTTCTCAAATTTCTATAAAATATTTTTTTCTCTCTTCCTCCTTATATATTGTGCAAAAACAAACAATTTTTCCTTTAGACACTTTTCTGTACAACAAAAAACAAAAAAGTTACCACATTTTTCCCAAAAAATTGAGATTTCCTTATTTTGAAAATTTCAAACCCTGGTATCTTTCTCAAATTTCTATAAAATATTTTTTTCTCTCTTCCTCCTTATATATTGTGCAAAAACAAACAATTTTTCCTTTAGACACTTTTCTGTACAACAAAAAACAAAAAAGTTACCACATTTTTTCCAAAAAATTGAGATTTCCTTATTTTGAAAATTTCAAACCCTGGTATCTTTCTCAAATTTCTATAAAATATTTTTTTCTCTCTTCCTCCTTATATATTGTGCAAAAACAAACAATTTTTCCTTTAGACACTTTTCTGTACAACAAAAAACAAAAAAGTTACCACATTTTTCCCAAAAAATTGAGATTTCCTTATTTTGAAAATTTCAAACCCTGGTATCTTTCTCAAATTTCTATAAAATATTTTTTTCTCTCTTCCTCCTTATATATTGTGCAAAAACAAACAATTTTTCCTTTAGACACTTTTCTGTACAACAAAAAACAAAAAAGTTACCACAAAATTTCCCCAAAAAAGTACCAAAAATTGAGATTTCCTAATTTTGAAAATTTCAAACCCTTGTATCTTTCTCAAATTTCAATAAAATATTTATTTCTCTTTTCCTCCTTATATTCCGTACAAAAACAAACAACTTTTCCTTTAGACAATTTTCTGTACAACAAAAAACAAAAAAGTTACCACATTTATCCCAAAAAATTGAGATTTCCTTATTTTGAAAATTTCAAACCCTGGTATCTTTCTCAAATTTCTATAAAATATTTTTTTCTCTCTTCCTCCTTATATATTGTGCAAAAACGAACAACTTTTTCTTTAGCCACTTTTCTGTACAACAAAAAACAAAAAAGTTACCACATTTTTCCCAAAAAATTGAGATTACCTTATTTTGAAAATTTCAAACCCTGGTATCTTTCTTAAATTTATATAAAAAATTTTTTTCTCCTTTCCTTCTTATATTTTGTGCAAAAACAAACAACTTTTCCTTTAGACACTTTTTTGTACAACAAAAAACAAAAAAGTTACAATATTTTTCTCAAAAAATTGAGATTTCCTAATTTTGAAAATTTCAAACCCTGGTATCTTTCTCAAATTTCAATAAAATATTTTTTTCTCTCTTTCTCCTTATATTATGTGCAAAAACAAATAACTTTTCCTTTAGACACTTTTCTGTACAACAAAAAACAAAAAAGTTACCACATTTTTCCCAAAAAATTGAGATTTCCTTATTTTGAAAATTTCAAACCCTAGTATCTTTCTCAAATTTCAATAAAATATTTTTTTCTCTTTTCCTCCTTATAGTTTGTGCAAAAACAAACAACTTTTCCTTTAGACACTTTTCTGTACAACAAAAAACAAAAAAGTTACCACAATTTACCCAATAAAGTACAAAAAATTGAGATTTCCTAATTTTAAAAATTTCAAACCCTGGTTTCTTTGTCAAATTTCAATAAAATATTTTTTTCTCTCTTCCTCCTTATATTTTGTGCAAAAACGAACAACTTTTTCTGTAGACACTTTTCTGTACAACAAAAAACAAAAAAGTTACCACAATTTCCCCAAAAAAGTACAAAAAATTGAGATTTCCAAATTTTGAAAATTTCAAACCCTGGTATCTTTCTCAAATTTCTATAAAATATTTTTTTCTCTCTTCCTCCTTATATATTGTGCAAAAACAAACAATTTTTCCTTTAGACACTTTTCTGTACAACAAAAAACAAAAAAGTTACCACATTTTTCCCAAAAAATTGAGATTTCCTTATTTTGAAAATTTCAAACCCTGGTATCTTTCTCAAATTTCTATAAAATATTTTTTTCTCTCTTCCTCCTTATATATTGTGCAAAAACAAACAATTTTTCCTTTAGACACTTTTCTGTACAACAAAAAACAAAAAAGTTACCACATTTTTCCCAAAAAATTGAGATTTCCTTATTTTGAAAATTTCAAACCCTGGTATCTTTCTCAAATTTCTATAAAATATTTTTTTCTCTCTTCCTCCTTATATATTGTGCAAAAACAAACAATTTTTCCTTTAGACACTTTTCTGTACAACAAAAAACAAAAAAGTTACCACATTTTTCCCAAAAAATTGAGATTTCCTTATTTTGAAAATTTCAAACCCTGGTATCTTTCTCAAATTTCTATAAAATATTTTTTTCTCTCTTCCTCCTTATATATTGTGCAAAAACAAACAATTTTTCCTTTAGACACTTTTCTGTACAACAAAAAACAAAAAAGTTACCACAAAATTTCCCCAAAAAAGTACCAAAAATTGAGATTTCCTAATTTTGAAAATTTCAAACCCTGGTATCTTTCTCAAATTTCAATAAAATATCTTTTTCTCTCTTTCTATTTATATTTTGCGCAAAAACAAACAACTTTTCCTTTAGACACTTTTCTGTACAACAAAAAACAAAAAAGTTATCATATTTATCCCAAAAAATTGAGATTTCCTAATTTTGAAAATTTCAAACCCTGGTATCTTTCTCAAATTTCAATAAAATAATTTTTTCTCTCTTCCTCCTTATATTTTGTGCAAAAACAAACAACTTTTCCTTTAGACACTTTTCTGTACAACAAAAAACAAAAAAGTTACCACATTTTTCCCAAAAAATTGAGATTTCCTTATTTTGAAAATTTCAAACCCTGGTATCTTTCTCAAATTTCAATAAAATATTTTTTTCTCTCTTCCTCCTTATATTTTGTGCAAAAACAAACAACTTTTCCTTTAGACACTTTTCTGTACAACAAAAAACAAAAAAGTTACCACAATTTCCCCAAAAAAGTACAAAAAATTGAGATTTCCTAATTTTGAAAATTTCAAACCCTGGTATCTTTTTCAAATTTCAATAAAATATTTTTTTCTCTCTTTCTCCTTATATTTTGTGCAAAAACAAACAACTTTTCCTTTAGACACTTTTCTGTACAACAAAAAACAAAAAAGTTACCACATTTTTCCCAAAAAATTGAGATTTCCTAATTTTGAAAATTTCAAACCCTGGTATCTTTGTCAAATTTTAATAAAATATTTTTTTCTCTTTTCCTTCTTATAGTTTGTGCAAAAACAAACAACTTTTCCTTTAGACACTTTTCTGTACAACAAAAAACAAAAAAGTTACCACAATTTACCCAAAGAAGTACAAAAAATTGAGATTTCCTAATTTTGAAAATTTCAAACCCTGGTATCTTTCTCAAATTTCAATAAAATATTTTTTTCTCTCTTCCTCCTTATATTTTGTGCAAAAACGAACAACTTTTTCTTTAGACACTTTTCTGTACAACAAAAAACAAAAAAGTTACCACATTTTTCCCAAAAAATTGAGATTACCTTATTTTGAAAATTTCAAACCCTGGTATCTTTCTTAAATTTATATAAAATATTTTTTTCTCCTTTCCTTCTTATATTTTGTGCAAAAACAAACAACTTTTCCTTTAGACACTTTTTTGTACAACAAAAAACAAAAAAGTTACCACATTTTTCCCAAAAAATTGAGATTTCCTTATTTTGAAAATTTCAAACCCTGGTATCTTTCTCAAATTTCTATAAAATATTTTTTTCTCTCTTCCTCCTTATATATTGTGCAAAAACAAACAATTTTTCCTTTAGACACTTTTCTGTACAACAAAAAACAAAAAAGTTACCACAAAATTTCCCCAAAAAAGTACCAAAAATTGAGATTTCCTAATTTTGAAAATTTCAAACCCTGGTATCTTTCTCAAATTTCAATAAAATATCTTTTTCTCTCTTTCTATTTATATTTTGCGCAAAAACAAACAACTTTTCCTTTAGACACTTTTCTGTACAACAAAAAACAAAAAAGTTATCATATTTATCCCAAAAAATTGAGATTTCCTAATTTTGAAAATTTCAAACCCTGGTATCTTTCTCAAATTTCAATAAAATAATTTTTTCTCTCTTCCTCCTTATATTTTGTGCAAAAACAAACAACTTTTCCTTTAGACACTTTTCTGTACAACAAAAAACAAAAAAGTTACCACATTTTTCCCAAAAAATTGAGATTTCCTTATTTTGAAAATTTCAAACCCTGGTATCTTTCTCAAATTTCAATAAAATATTTTTTTCTCTCTTCCTCCTTATATTTTGTGCAAAAACAAACAACTTTTCCTTTAGACACTTTTCTGTACAACAAAAAACAAAAAAGTTACCACAATTTACCCAAAGAAGTACAAAAAATTGAGATTTCCTAATTTTGAAAATTTCAAACCCTGGTATCTTTCTCAAATTTCAATAAAATATTTTTTTCTCTCTTCCTCCTTATATTTTGTGCAAAAACGAACAACTTTTTCTTTAGACACTTTTCTGTACAACAAAAAACAAAAAAGTTACCACATTTTTCCCAAAAAATTGAGATTACCTTATTTTGAAAATTTCAAACCCTGGTATCTTTCTTAAATTTATATAAAATATTTTTTTCTCCTTTCCTTCTTATATTTTGTGCAAAAACAAACAACTTTTTCTTTAGACACTTTTCTGTAAAACAAAAAACAAAAAAGTTACCACAATTTCCCTAAAAAAGTACAAAAAATTGAGATTTCCTAATTTTGAAAATTTCAAACCCTGGTATCTTTCTCAAATTTTAAAAAAATATTTTTTTCTCTCTTCCTTCTTATATTTTGTGCAAAAACAAACAACTTTTCCTTTAGACACTTTTCTGTACAACAAAAAACAAAAAAGTTACCACATATTTCCCAAAAAATTGAGATTTCCTAATTTTGAAAATTTCAAACCCTGGTATCTTTCTCAAATTTCAATAAAATATTTTTTTCTCCTTTCCTTCTTATATTTTGTGCAAAAACAAACAACTTTTTCTTTAGACACTTTTCTGTAAAACAAAAAACAAAAAAGTTACCACAATTTCCCCAAAAAATTGAGATTTCCTAATTTTCAAAATTTCAAACCCTGGTATCTTTCTCAAATTTCAATAAAATATTTTTTTCTTTTTTCCTTCTTATAGTTTGTGCAAAAACAAACAACTTTTCCTTTAGACACTTTTCTGTACAACAAAAAACAAAAAAGTTACCACAATTTACCCAATAAAGTACAAAAAATTGAGATTTCCTAATTTTAAAAATTTCAAACCCTGGTATCTTTGTCAAATTTCAATAAAATATTTTTTTCTCTCTTCCTCCTTATATTTTGTGCAAAAACGAACAACTTTTTCTGTAGACACTTTTCTGTACAACAAAAAACAAAAAAGTTACCACAATTTCCCCAAAAAAGTACAAAAAATTGAGATTTCCTAATTTTGAAAATTTCAAACCCTGGTATCTTTCTCAAATTTCAATAAAATATTTTTTCTCTTTTCCTCCTTATATTTTGTGCAAAAACAAACAACTTTTCCTTTAGACACTTTTCTGTACAACAAAAAACAAAAAAGTTACCACATTTTTCCCAAAAAATTGAGATTTCCTTATTTTGAAAATTTCAAACCCTGGTATCTTTCTCAAATTTCAATAAAATATTTTTTTCTCTTTTCCTCCTTATATTTTGTGCAAAAACAAACAACTTTTCCTTTAGACACTTTTCTGTACAACATAAAACAAAAAAGTTACCACATATTTCCCAAAAAATTGAGATTTCCTTATTTTGAAAATTTCAAACCCTGGTATCTTTCGCAAATTTTAATAAAATATTTTTTTCTCTCTTCCTCCTTATATTTTGTGCAAAAACAAACAACTTTTCCTTTATACACTTTTCTGTACAACAAAAAACAAAAAAGTTACCACATTTTTCCCAAAAAATTGAGATTTCCTAATTTTGAAAACTTGAAACCCTGGTATCTTTCTCAAATTTTAATTAAATATTTTTTTCTCTCTTCCTCCTTATATTTTGTGCAAAAGCAAACAACTTTTCCTTTAGACACTTTTCTGTACAACAAAAAACAAAAAAGTTACCACAATTTCCCCAAAAAAGTACAAAAAATTGAGATTTCCTAATTTTGAAAATTTCAAACCCTGGTATCTTTCTCAAATTTTAAAAAAATATTTTTTTCTCTCTTCCTTCTTATATTTTGTGCAAAAACAAACAACTTTTCCTTTAGACACTTTTCTGTACAACAAAAAACAAAAAAGTTACCACATATTTCCCAAAAAATTGAGATTTCCTAATTTTGAATACTTGAAACCCTGGTATCTTTCTCAAATTTCAATAAAATATTTTTTTCTCTTTTCCTTCTTATATTTTGTGCAAAAACAAACAACTTTTCCTTTAGACACTTTTCTGTACAACAAAAAACAAAAAAGTTACCACAATTTCCCCAAAAAAGTACCAAAAATTGAGATTTCCTTATTTTGAAAATTTCAAACCCTGGTATCTTTCTCAAATTTTAATAAAATATTTTTTTCTCCTTCCCTCCTTATATTTTGTGCAAAAACAAACAACTTTTCCTTTATACACTTTTCTGTACAACAAAAAACAAAAAAGTTACCACATATTTCCCAAAAAATTGAGATTTCCTTATTTTGAAAATTTCAAACCCTGGTATCTTTCTCAAATTTCAATAAAATAATTTTTTCTCTCTTCCTCCTTATATTTTGTGCAAAAACAAACAACTTTTCCTTTAGACACTTTTCTGTACAACAAAAAACAAAAAAGTTACCACAATTTCCCCAAAAAAGTACAAAAAATTGAGATTTCCTAATTTTGAAAATTTCAAACCCTGGTATCTTTCTCAAATTTCAATAAAATATTTTTTTCTCTCTTCCTTCTTATATTTTGTGCAAAAACAAACAACTTTTCCTTTAGACACTTTTCTGTACAACAAAAAACAAAATAGTTACCACAATTTCCCCAAAAAAGTACAAAAAATTGAGATTTCCTAATTTTGAAAATTTCAAACCCTGGTATCTTTCTCAAATTTCAATAAAATATTTTTTTCTCCTTTCCTCCTTATATTTTGTGCAAAAACAAACAACTTTTCCTTTAGACACTTTTCTGTACAACAAAAAACAAAATAGTTACCACAATTTCCCCAAAAAAGTACAAAAAATTGAGATTTCCTAATTTTGAAAATTTCAATCCCTGGTATCTTTCTCAAATTTCAATAAAATATTTTTTTCTCTCTTCCTCCTTATATTTTGTGCAAAAACGAACAACTTTTTCTGTAGACACTTTTCTGTACAACAAAAAACAAAAAAGTTACCACAATTTCCCCAAAAAAGTACAAAAAATTGAGATTTCCAAATTTTGAAAATTTCAAACCCTGGTATCTTTCTCAAATTTCTATAAAATATTTTTTTCTCTCTTCCTCCTTATATTTTGTGCAAAAACAAACAACTTTTCCTTTAGACACTTTTCTGTAAAACAAAAAACAAAAAAGTTACCACAATTTCCCCAAAAAATTGAGATTTCCTAATTTTGAAAATTTCAAACCCTGGTATCTTTCTCAAATTTCAATAAAATATTTTTTTCTCTCTTCCTCCTTATATTTTGTGCAAAAACGAACAACTTTTTCTGTAGACACTTTTCTGTACAACAAAAAACAAAAAAGTTACCACAATTTCCCCAAAAAAGTACAAAAAATTGAGATTTCCAAATTTTGAAAATTTCAAACCCTGGTATCTTTCTCAAATTTCTATAAAATATTTTTTTCTCTCTTCCTCCTTATATTTTGTGCAAAAACAAACAACTTTTCCTTTAGACACTTTTCTGTAAAACAAAAAACAAAAAAGTTACCACAATTTCCCCAAAAAATTGAGATTTCCTAATTTTGAAAATTTCAAACCCTGGTATCTTTCTCAAATTTCAATAAAATATTTTTTTCTCTTTTCCTCCTTATATTTTGTGCAAAAACAAACAACTTTTCCTTTAGACACTTTTCTGTACAACAAAAAACAAAAAAGTTACCACATTTTTCCCAAAAAATTGAGATTTCCTTATTTTGAAAATTTCAAACCCTGGTATCTTTCTCAAATTTCAATAAAATATTTTTTTCTCTCTTCCTCCTTATATTTTGTGCAAAAACGAACAACTTTTTTTTTAGACACTTTTCGGTACAACAAAAAACAAAAAAGTTACCACATTTTTCCCAAAAAATTGAGATTTCCTTATTTTGAAAATTTCAAACCCTGGTATCTTTCTCAAATTTCAATAAAATATTTTTTTCTCCTTTCCTCCTTATATTTTGTGCAAAAACAAACAACTTTTCCTTTAGACACTTTTCTGTACAACAAAAAACAAAAAAGTTACCACAATTTCCCCAAAAAAGTACCAAAAATTGAGATTTCCAAATTTTGAAAATTTCAAACCCTGGTATCTTTCTCAAATTTCTATAAAATATTTTTTTCTCTCTTCCTCCTTATATTTTGTGCAAAAACAAACAACTTTTCCTTTAGACACTTTTCTGTAAAACAAAAAACAAAAAAGTTACCACAATTTCCCCAAAAAATTGAGATTTCCTAATTTTGAAAATTTCAAACCCTGGTATCTTTCTCAAATTTCAATAAAATATTTTTTTCTCTTTTCCTCCTTATATTTTGTGCAAAAACAAACAACTTTTCCTTTAGACACTTTTCTGTACAACAAAAAACAAAAAAGTTACCACATTTTTCCCAAAAAATTGAGATTTCCTTATTTTGAAAATTTCAAACCCTGGTATCTTTCTCAAATTTCAATAAAATATTTTTTTCTCTCTTCCTCCTTATATTTTGTGCAAAAACGAACAACTTTTTTTTAGACACTTTTCGGTACAACAAAAAACAAAAAAGTTACCACATTTTTCCCAAAAAATTGAGATTTCCTTATTTTGAAAATTTCAAACCCTGGTATCTTTCTCAAATTTCAATAAAATATTTTTTTTCTCCTTTCCTCCTTATATTTTGTGCAAAAACAAACAACTTTTCCTTTAGACACTTTTCTGTACAACAAAAAACAAAAAAGTTACCACAATTTCCCCAAAAAAAGTACCAAAAAATTGAGATTTCCTAATTTTGAAAATTTCAAACCCTGGTATCTTTCTCAAATTCTCTATAAAATATTTTTTTTCTCTCTTCCTCCTTATATTTTGTGCAAAAAACAAACAACTTTTCCTTTAGACACTTTTCTGTTCAACAAAAAACAAAAAGTTACCACAAATTTCCCCAAAAAAGTACCAAAAATTGAGATTTCCTAATTTGAAAATTTCAAACCCTGGTATCTTTCTCAAATTTCAGTAAAATATTTTTTTCTCTCTTCCTTCCTTATACTTTGTGCAAAAACAAACAACTTTTTCTTTAGACAGTTTTCGGTACAACAAAAAACAAAAAAGTTACCACAATTTTCCCAAAAAGTACAAAATTAGATTTCCTAATTTTGAAAATTTCAAACCCTGGTATCTTTCTCAAATTTTCATAAATTGTTTTTTTCTCTCTTCCTTCTTATATTTTGTGCAAAACAAACAACTTTTTCGTTTAGACACTTTTCTGTACAACAAAAAACAAAAAGTTACCACATTTTCCCAAAAAATTGAGATTCCTTATTTTGAAAATTTCAAACCCTGGTATCTTTCTCAAATTTCAATAAAATATTTTTTTCTCTCTTCCTCCTTATATTTTGTGCAAAAACGAACAACTTTTTCCTTTAGACACTTTTCGGTACAACAAAAAACAAAAAAGTTACCACAATTTCCCCAAAAAAGTACCAAAAATTGAGATTTCCTAATTTTGAAAATTTCAAACCCTGGTATCTTTCTCAAATTTCAATAAAATATTTTTTTCTCTCTTCCTCCTTATATTTTGTGCAAAAACAAACAACTTTTCCTTTAGACACTTTTCTGTACAACAAAAAACAAAAAGTTACCACAATTTTCCCAAAAAAGTACAAAAAATTGAGATTTCCTATTTTGAAAATTTCAAACCCTGGTATCTTTCTCAAATTTCTATAAAATATTTTTTCTCTCTTCCTCCTTATATTTTGTGCAAAAACGAACAACTTTTCCTTTAGACACTTTTCGGTACAACAAAAACAAAAAAGTTACCACAATTTTCCCCAAAAAAGTACAAAATGAGATTTCCTTATTTTGAAAATTTCAAACCCTGGTATCTTCTCAAATTTCAATAAAATATTTTTTTTCTCTCTTCCTCCTTATATTTTGTGCAAAAACGAAACACTTTTTCCTTTAGACACTTTTCTGTACAACAAAAAACAAAAAAGTTACCACAATTTCCCCAAAAAAGTACCAAAAATTGAGATTTCCTAATTTTGAAAATTTTCAAACCCTGGTATCTTTCTCAAATTTCATATAAATATTTTTTTTCTCTCTTCCTCCTTATATTTGTGCAAAAACAACAACTTTTCCTTTAGACACTTTTCTGTACAACAAAAACAAAAAAGTTACCACAATTTCCCCAAAAAGTACCAAAAATTGAGATTTCCTATTTTGAAAATTTCAAACCCTGGTATCTTTCTCAAATTTCAATAAATATTTTTTTTCTCTCTTTCCTCGTATATTTTGTGCAAAAACAAACAACTTTTCCTTTAGACACTTTTCTGTACAACAAAAAACAAAAAAGTTACCACATATTTCCCAAAAAATTGAGATTTCCTAATTTTGAAAATTTCAAACCCTGGTATCTTTCTCAAATTTCAATAAAATATTTTTTTCTCTCTTCCTCCTTATATTTTGTGCAAAAACAAACAACTTTTCCTTTAGACACTTTTCTGTACAACAAAAAACAAAAAAGTTACCATATTTATCCCAAACAATTGAGATTTCCTAATTTTGAAAATTTCAAACCCTGGTATCTTTCTCAAATTTCAATAAAATATTTTTTTCTCTCTTCCTCCTTATATTTTGTGCAAAAACGAAACAACTTTTCCTTTAGACACTTTTCTGTACAACAAAAAACAAAAAAGTTACCACATTTTCCCAAAAAATTGAGATTTCCTATTTTGAAAATTTCAAACCCTGGTATCTTTCTCAAATTTCAATAAAATATTTTTTTCTCTCTTCCTCCTTATATTTTGTGCAAAAACAAACAACTTTTCCTTTAGACACTTTTCTGTACAACAAAAAACAAAAAAGTTACCACAATTTCCCCAAAAAAGTACCAAAAATTGAGATTTCCTAATTTTGAAAATTTCAAACCCTGGTATCTTTCTCAAATTTCAATAAAATATTTTTTCCTCTCTTCCTCCTTATATTTTGTGCAAAAACAAACAACTTTTCCTTTAGACTTTTTTCTGTACAACAAAAAACAAAAAAGTTACCATATTTATCCCAAAAAATTGAGATTTCCTAATTTTGAAAATTTCAAACCCTGGTATCTTTCTCAAATTTTTATAAAATATTTTTTTCTCTCTTCCTCCTTATATTTTGTGCAAAAACGAACAACTTTTCCTTTAGACACTTTTCGGTACAACAAAAAACAAAAAAGTTACCACATTTTTCCCAAAAAATTGAGATTTCCTTATTTTGAAAATTTCAAACCCTGGTATCTTTCTCAAATTTCAATAAAATATTTTTTTCTCTCTTCCTCCTTATATTTTGTGCAAAAACGAACAACTTTTTCTTTAGACAGTTTTCGGTACAACAAAAAACAAAAAAGTTACCACAATTTCCCCAAAAAAGTACAAAAATTGAGATTTCCTAATTTTGAAAATTTCAAACCCTGGTATCTTTCTCAAATTTTTATAAAATATTTTTTTCTCTCTTCCTCCTTATATTTTGTGCAAAAACGAACAACTTTTCCTTTAGACACTTTTCGGTACAACAAAAAACAAAAAAGTTACCATATTTATCCTAAAAAATTGAGATTTCCTAATTTTGAAAATTTCAAACCCTGGTATCTTTCTCAAATTTTTATAAAATATTTTTTTCTCTCTTCCTCCTTATATTTTGTGCAAAAACGAACAACTTTTCCTTTAGACACTTTTCGGTACAACAAAAAACAAAAAAGTTACCACATTTTTCCCAAAAAATTGAGATTTCCTTATTTTGAAAATTTCAAACCCTGGTATCTTTCTCAAATTTCAATAAAATATTTTTTCCTCTCTTCCTTCTTATATTTTGTGCAAAAACGAACAACTTTTCCTTTAGACACTTTTCGGTACAACAAAAAACAAAAAAGTTACCACATTTTTCCCAAAAAATTGAGATTTCCTTATTTTGAAAATTTCAAACCCTGGTATCTTTCTCAAATTTCAATAAAATATTTTTTTCTCTCTTCCTCCTTATATTTTGTGCAAAAACGAACAACTTTTTTTTTAGACACTTTTCGGTACAACAAAAAACAAAAAAGTTACCACATTTTTCCCAAAAAATTGAGATTTCCTTATTTTGAAAATTTCAAACCCTGGTATCTTTCTCAAATTTCAATAAAATATTTTTTTCTCTCTTCCTCCTTATATTTTGTGCAAAAACGAACAACTTTTCCTTTAGACACTTTTCCTTCTTAGACCTTTACAACAAAAAACAAAAAAGTTACCACATTTTTCCCAAAAAATTGAGATTTCCTAATTTTGAAAATTTCAAACCCTGGTATCTTTCTCAAATTTCAGTAAAATATTTTTTTCTCTCTTCCTTCTTATACTTTGTGCAAAAACAAACAACTTTTTCTTTAGACAGTTTTCGGTACAACAAAAAACAAAAAAGTTACCACAATTTTCCCAAAAAAGTACAAAAATTGAGATTTCCTAATTTTGAAAATTTCAAACCCTGGTATCTTTCTCAAATTTTAATAAATTGTTTTTTTCTCCTTTCCTTCTTATATTTTGTGCAAAAACAAACAACTTTTCGTTTAGACACTTTTCTGTACAACAAAAAACAAAAAAGTTACCACATTTTTCCCAAAAAATTGAGATTTCCTTATTTTGAAAATTTCAAACCCTGGTATCTTTCTCAAATTTCAATAAAATATTTTTTTCTCTCTTCCTCCTTATATTTTGTGCAAAAACGAACAACTTTTTCTTTAGACACTTTTCGGTACAACAAAAAACAAAAAAGTTACCACAATTTCCCCAAAAAAGTACCAAAAATTGAGATTTCCTAATTTTGAAAATTTCAAACCCTGGTATCTTTCTCAAATTTCAATAAAATATTTTTTTCTCTCTTCCTCCTTATATTTTGTGCAAAAACAAACAACTTTTCCTTTAGACACTTTTCTGTACATCAAAAAACAAAAAAGTTACCACAATTTCCCCAAAAAAGTACAAAAAATTGAGATTTCCTTATTTTGAAAATTTCAAACCCTGGTATCTTTCTCAAATTTCTATAAAATATTTTTTTCTCTCTTCCTCCTTATATTTTGTGCAAAAACGAACAACTTTTCCTTTAGACACTTTTCTGTACAACAAAAAACAAAAAAGTTACCACAAAATTTCCCCAAAAAAGTACCAAAAATTGAGATTTCCTAATTTTGAAAATTTCAAACCCTGGTATCTTTCTCAAATTTCAATAAATTGTTTTTTTCTCCTTTCCTTCTTATATTTTGTGCAAAAACAAACAACTTTTCCTTTAGACACTTTTCTGTACAACAAAAAACAAAAAAGTTACCACATATTTCCCAAAAAATTGAGATTTCCTAATTTTGAAAATTTCAAACCCTGGTATCTTTCTCAAATTTTTATAAAATATTTTTTTCTCTCTTCCTCCTTATATTTTGTGCAAAAACGAACAACTTTTCCTTTAGACACTTTTCGGTACAACAAAAAACAAAAAAGTTACCACATTTTTCCCAAAAAATTGAGATTTCCTTATTTTGAAAATTTCAAACCCTGGTATCTTTCTCAAATTTCAATAAAATATTTTTTTCTCTCTTCCTCCTTATATTTTGTGCAAAAACGAACAACTTTTTCTTTATACAGTTTTCGGTACAACAAAAAACAAAAAAGTTACCACAATTTCCCCAAAAAAGTACAAAAATTGAGATTTCCTAATTTTGAAAATTTCAAACCCTGGTATCTTTCTCAAATTTTTATAAAATATTTTTTTCTCTCTTCCTCCTTATATTTTGTGCAAAAACGAACAACTTTTCCTTTAGACACTTTTCGGTACAACAAAAAACAAAAAAGTTACCATATTTATCCCAAAAAATTGAGATTTCCTAATTTTGAAAATTTCAAACCCTGGTATCTTTCTCAAATTTTTATAAAATATTTTTTTCTCTCTTCCTCCTTATATTTTGTGCAAAAACGAACAACTTTTCCTTTAGACACTTTTCGGTACAACAAAAAACAAAAAAGTTACCACATTTTTCCCAAAAAATTGAGATTTCCTTATTTTGAAAATTTCAAACCCTGGTATCTTTCTCAAATTTCAATAAAATATTTTTTCCTCTCTTCCTTCTTATATTTTGTGCAAAAACAAACAACTTTTCCTTTAGACACTTTTCTGTACAACAAAAAACAAAAAAGTTACCATATTTATCCCAAAAAATTGAGATTTCCTAATTTTGAAAATTTCAAACCCTGGTATCTTTCTCAAATTTCTATAAAATATTTTTTTCTCTCTTCCTCCTTATATTTTGTGCAAAAACAAACAACTTTTCCTTTAGACACTTTTCTGTTCAACAAAAAACAAAAAAGTTACCACAAAATTTCCCCAAAAAAGTACCAAAAATTGAGATTTCCTAATTTTGAAAATTTCAAACCCTGGTATCTTTCTCAAATTTCAATAAAATATTTTTTTCTCTCTTCCTCCTTATACTTTGTGCAAAAACAAACAACTTTTCCTTTAGACACTTTTCTGTACAACAAAAAACAAAAAAGTTACCACAATTTCCCCAAAAAAGTACCAAAAATTGAGATTTCCTAATTTTGAAAATTTCAAACCCTGGTATCTTTCTCAAATTTCAATAAAATATTTTTTTCTCTCTTCCTCCTTATATTTTGTGCAAAAACGAACAACTTTTTCTTTAGACAGTTTTCGGTACAACAAAAAACAAAAAAGTTACCACAATTTCCCCAAAAAAGTACAAAAATTGAGATTTCCTAATTTTGAAAATTTCAAACCCTGGTATCTTTCTCAAATTTCAATAAATTGTTTTTTTCTCCTTTCCTTCTTATATTTTGTGCAAAAACAAACAACTTTTCCTTTAGACACTTTTCTGTACAACAAAAAACAAAAAAGTTATCACATTTTTCCCAAAAAATTGAGATTTCCTAATTTTGAAAATTTCAAACCCTGGTATCTTTTTCAAATTTCAATAAAATATTTTTTTCTCTTTTCCTCCTTATATTTTGTGCAAAAACAAACAACTTTTCCTTTAGACACTTTTCTGTACAACAAAAAACAAAAAAGTTACCACATTTTTCCCAAAAAATTGAGATTTCCTTATTTTGAAAATTTCAAACCCTGGTATCTTTCTCAAATTTCAATAAAATATTTTTTTCTCTCTTCCTCCTTATATTTTGTGCAAAAACGAACAACTTTTTCTTTAGACACTTTTCGGTACAACAAAAAACAAAAAAGTTACCACATTTTTCCCAAAAAATTGAGATTTCCTTATTTTGAAAATTTCAAACCCTGGTATCTTTCTCAAATTTCAATAAAATATTTTTTTCTCCTTTCCTCCTTATATTTTGTGCAAAAACAAACAACTTTTCCTTTAGACACTTTTCTGTACAACAAAAAACAAAAAAGTTACCACAATTTCCCCAAAAAAGTACCAAAAATTGAGATTTCCTAATTTTGAAAATTTCAAACCCTGGTATCTTTCTCAAATTTCAATAAAATATTTTTTTCTCCTTTCCTCCTTATATTTTGTGCAAAAACAAACAACTTTTCCTTTAGACACTTTTCTGTACAACAAAAAACAAAAAAGTTACCACAATTTCCCCAAAAAAGTACCAAAAATTGAGATTTCCTAATTTTGAAAATTTCAAACCCTGGTATCTTTCTCAAATTTCAATAAAATATTTTTTTCTCTCTTCCTCCTTATACTTTGTGCAAAAACAAACAACTTTTCCTTTAGACACTTTTCTGTACAACAAAAAACAAAAAAGTTACCACAAAATTTCCCCAAAAAAGTACCAAAAATTGAGATTACCTAATTTTGAAAATTTCAAACCCTGGTATCTTTCTCAAATTTCTATAAAATATTTTTTTCTCCTTTCCTCCTTATATTTTGTGCAAAAACAAACAACTTTTCCTTTAGACACTTTTCTGTACAACAAAAAACAAAAAAGTTACCACATTTTTCCCAAAAAATTGAGATTTCCTTATTTTGAAAATTTCAAACCCTGGTATCTTTCTCAAATTTCAATAAAATATTTTTTTCTCTCTTCCTCCTTATATTTTGTGCAAAAACGAACAACTTTTTCTTTAGACAGTTTTCGGTACAACAAAAAACAAAAAAGTTACTACAATTTCCCCAAAAAAGTACAAAAATTGAGATTTCCTAATTTTGAAAATTTCAAACCCTGGTATCTTTCTCAAATTTCAATAAAATATTTTTTTCTCTTTTCCTCCTTATATTTTGTGCAAAAACAAACAACTTTTCCTTTAGACACTTTTCTGTACAACAAAAAACAAAAAAGTTACCACAATTTCCCCAAAAAAGTACAAAAATTGAGATTTCCTAATTTTGAAAATTTCAAACCCTGGTATCTTTCTCAAATTTCAATAAAATATTTTTTTCTCTCTTCCTCCTTATATTTTGTGCAAAAACGAACAACTTTTTCTTTAGACAGTTTTCGGTACAACAAAAAACAAAAAAGTTACCACAATTTTCCCAAAAAAGTACAAAAATTGAGATTTCCTAATTTTGAAAATTTCAAACCCTGGTATCTTTGTCAAATTTCAATAAAATATTTTTTTCTCTTTTCCTTCTTATATTTTGTGCAAAAACAAACAACTTTTCCTTTAGACACTTTTCTGTACAACAAAAATCAAAAAAGTTACCATATTTATCCCAAAAAATTGAGATTTCCTTATTTTGAAAATTTCAAAAGCTGGTGGTATCTTTGTCACTTTTTAATAAAACATTTTTTTCTCTTTTCTTCCTTATATTTTGTGCATAAACAAACAACTTTTCTTTAGGCACTTTTCGGTACAACAAAAAACAAAAAGTTACCACATTTTCCTCAAAAAAGTACAAAAAATTGAGATTTCCTTATTTTAATAATTTCAAACTTTTTTATTTTTGTCAATTTTCAATAAAATATGTTTTTCTGCTTTTTTCTTTTACTTAATCTTATGCTCTCGGACCGCAGGCTGTTTTTAAGTTTTCCATGTAATTCGCCTCCTACGAATCTATCTCTCTCATTAGCTAGATTCAAATTTGCGCGGGTACTCAGTAGGCAATGGGGGTATTATAAAACCTAAAGGTTTATTTACACATGAGTCGCACTCATTGGCCCACTGAAAGCCCGCGCAAATTTGAATTCAGCTAATGAGAGCGCTTGTTTTGTTAGAGACAAATCTGATGGAAAACTGAAAAACTTTGAAAAACTGCCTTTTTTCGGGACAACATCTTCCTATATTGAGCTGACAAACCCTGAAGTAACACTTTTTCACTTAAATTTATGAATTAAAGCAATTCATCATTGATTGTATTATTGTATCATAATTGTAAATCATTTATTAGAACTTAATTAAGTCATTTATTAAAAGAGTTTAATAATAGAACGTGTTTCAATAAAATGAACATTTGAACTTCAGGAGGGTCAATAAAGTAGAAATTCGTCCTTTTTACACTTTGCACTTGTTCAACGTCAAGTGTATACAAAAAACAGTACAATTGTTTTTATTATTAAAAAGTGTTAAATTAATTAATTATGGGTGTTTTCGACGTTGACACTCTGAGCGCTCTGAAAGTAAGAAACGTGGTTGGTTGGACTAGGGGAATTCTGAATGTTGATTGGCTAACCTTCAGAATTGATAGTTTTGTGCTCTGGTTTCATGCTCGGTATCAAAGGTCCGAGCTATCAGAGTGTGGAAATCAGAGCACAAAACTATTAATTTTGAAGGTTAGCCAATCAACATTCAGAATTCCCCTAGTCCAACCAACCACGTTTCTTACTTTCAGAGCGCTCAGAGTGTCAACGTCGAAAACACCCTATAGCAATTAGTTAATTAGTTTATGGTTATAATATGCTTGTAAATCATTTACAAGAATTTAATTTTGTTATTCATCTAATAATGTTAATTATTAAACTGCAAAAATGTATACTATTAAATTGAATATTCAGAAGCTTGAAAGTTCAACACCCTGAATGTTTAATACCTGGAAAGTTCAATACTTATATCTAAAGTTTGAAAGGTTTGGAATTTTGAATCTTCCCGGTTTTCAATAGATTGCGCTGCTTGTGATGATTTTTTTGCGCATGTCACGCATGCGCCTAATGACAGTACACCGATCGCACCTTGCGTTCATCCTCTTTAGTCATAAAAATAATAAACAAAAGGAAACGAGTGCATCGATGCATCTTTTCTTCCAGTGTTTTTGATCATGTGTTTCATCGAGTTTGTGCCTAATTAAGTGTGTTTTCCTTTTTATACAAATTAGAAAAAATTATTCAACTTATAGGTGAGATACTTAACCTCTCAAAGCATCACACAACTTGTCTTTGCGCTTGTACAATTTTAATTCCTTTATTTCGTTATATTACTTTAATAAGATTCTACTCTTTTTTTACTTGAGAATCGAATATCGTAAAGATTATTAGAAATTTTTTTTTCTAGTAATTTTCTTAATAATTATACAATTTCTAATGGAGATAGTAAATTTATAAAAAAGAAAAAATGAGATTCCTTCTGTGCGTTGATGTGCCTGTAAAAATAATCCTATTTCTGTACACAGAGTTGTAATGAATGCCCAAAGAGTTATTTTGCTAGGCACGATTCGCAATTTTTTTTCCTCCTCTTCTGTATATATATTCTAAATTGGCAAAATTTATTGATTTTGAATTTTTAATAATTAATTCCTTGAGAATTGAAAAATGTAAAAATTCATGTTTTCGTTTACCTGTTTTACAATAATTCTTAGAATATTGATATTTTCTTGCAGATTTTCAAAATGACTGAGGGTGTTGTAATAAAAACAAAGCGCAATGGGGCTCGAATTTTCAAAAATCCCCCACAACCTCATATGTGCATTCAAGATTTCATGCAGGTAATAATGTAAAATTTTATGTTGTATTCAGGAAAATCAGGAAAAAGTCAGAGATTTTTTATTAAAAGTACTGGAAAAAATTAAATGTTTAGAATTTATAAGAAAATTCTGAATTTTTGTGTCTTTTAGTTTGTCTCATAAACGAATACTAAAAAGAACATTAAATTTTTACTATTTTTGGCAATAATTTATTTTAAATAAGTTGATTCTATTAAAGAACTGCCATAAAGTTATTACTTATAAATGATTTGATAAAGTAATGTTTTTAAAAATTTTAATTTTAATTCTGTTGACATTAGTTTCAATTTTTTAAATTTGAACGCAATTTTTTGAAAGAATTCAACAATCTTAATAAATATCAAAATTCTTTCCAGATATTCAATTATTTTCAAAAAGTAAAAAAAAATTCTCGTCAACACTTCAATTATCTTTATAAATGAATAGCAAAATTCTTCGACAAAATTTAATTATTTTCAGGAATTTTAATAAAATTCATGGCAAAACTTCAATTATTTTCAAAAAATTTTCTTAATTCAATGATTTTCAATATTCTACTATTTTAATCAAATTTCCCAAAAGAATTCAATTATTAAACAAAAATATAGATAATATTCTACACGAACATTCAATTATTTTCCAAAAAAATAAAAATTTCACATGAATTCAATTATTTAAAATAGAATTTGCATAAATTTTTTCGAAAAAATCAATTGTTAGAAACTTTTTTTTTATAAAACTTTCGCAATAATTCAATTATTTTCATAAATTTTAAAATTATTTTCAGGGATTTAATTATTATCATAAATAATAAAATCGTTCGGAGGAAGTCAATTATTTTCATAAGAAACAATATTCATCACAAGAATTCAATCATTTTAAAAAGTAATAAAATTCAAGTATTTTCAAAAATTTTAATAAAATTCATTGCAAAATTTCAATTATTTTCAGAAAATTTTCTTAATTCAATAATTTGTATATCTATTAAAATTTCTCAAAAGAATTCAATTATTTAAAATCAATTTTGATAAAGTTCTACACGAATATTCAATCATTTTCTAACATAATGGAAATTTTACAGAAATTTAATTTTTAAATATAGAATTTGTATAAATTGTTTCGAAAAAAAATCAATTGTTTAAAACCTTTTTTTTATAAAATTCTTCACAAATAATTCAATTATTTTCATAAATAATAAAACTCATTGCAGGATTTTAATTATTTTTGATACAATATTTTAATCGAATTTTTCAAAAAAATGTAGGGGAATGTAGTCAAGGTTGGCCTACTGTCTAGGTAGGCCACTCGCGTTTTTTTTTCAAGTTCACTAGCGCCACCTACGCGCATTTTTGTCGAAGCTTGTCTTAGTGAAACCTAACTTTTTGTTCAATTACATTTTCGGAAAATCGAAAATTGTGTTTTCTGTGACGTCGGTACAAAAAAATCTCAAAAAAAGTTTTGTGCATAATGTGAAAAACCATTAATAAAAGATAAAAAACAAATTGAATCGTCAAGGCAAGTATGCAGAAAATTTGTGGGACTCATGGTTGAAAGGAAAACAAAGTAAAAAATCGAATCCCGAAACGTATTTCTTTATGGTTACAACAATTCGGTAATGTTACTTACTGTCAAGGTCGGCCACTATGTGTTTAAAATGCGCAAAGTTGAGGACGAGCTACTTCATTTGCAAAAACTGCAATTCTGTATAACTCATAATATAATTGATCATCTTATTAATATTTTTATTTAATTTTATTAATATTTTAGTGCAAAACTTTTTTTTATTTATATTTATTTTTTTATATTGTTTATTGTTATTATTTTGTTATTTCATTAAGTTACAAACTGTAAACAATAAAGAATCAATTTTCCGTAACTCCAAACATGTTATTTTATTTTTTAACGATTAATGCCCTTTGAATTTTAAACATGGCCGACCTTGACTGTAATGGCCAACCTGGACTACAAATTTTTTTTTTTTTAAATCTTTATAACTTTTTCATTTTTAAACCTGTCAATTTACTTTGTACAGAAAAAATGTTCCTATTAAACAGGACTTTCCAACCATATACTTCAATTGTCCAAATTCATTTTTAAAAAAAAGTTATAAACAAAAGTCAAAAAGGTGGCCGACCTAGACTATGTTCCCCTAATTATTCTTAAAAATTAGATTAAAATTAGTCGAAAGAATTCAAATATTTAAAAATTTGTTGATAAAATCATGTATAAGATTTCAATTTTCAGAAACATTCAATTATTCAATAAATTATCTATGTTTGTATTTAAATAATTGAATTCTCGTAGAATTTTCGAATAAAAATTGATTTAAAAATTAATTTCAGTTAAAGTTTTAGACAGCAAATTGAATTTTGATGAAGTGTTTCTAACAATTGCAATTTTAAAAAATAATTGAATTTTGTAAAGAAAATCAGAAAATCGTCAGAAAAAGTTTATAATTTATGAAAATAATGGAATTCTTACAACGAATTTTATCAATTTTTTTTTTAAATAATTGAATTCATGTGAAAAATGTTATTACTTGTAAAAATAATTGAATTTCTGCAACGAATTTCATTACATTTTATTTAAATAATTAATAATAATTAATAATTAATAATCTTCGACTCGGAGTGATTGATATCTTTATGTTTTATTATAATATTCTTATAATTGTTGAATTTTAAAAATGTTTGAATTTTAATTCCTATGGAAAAATAATAATTAAATACTTATTTAAAAATTTAGTTATTGATGTTTGCGAATAATTTTACAATTTAAGAAATTCGTAAGTAAATGCAGTAGAATGTTTTTTTTTTTTGAGTATCTAATAATTTTTAGAGTAAATCAGAAATATTTTACGATTTAAGTGAAACGATTCTAATGGTGAAATATTGATAGTACGAACAAATTGAAATTGTTTAAATAATAAAAGAATTTAATTTTATCCAGGGTTCCGAACTTCCTTGCTACGTTAATGTCTTGTCGTGGGACAAGGTCGCTACGCATTGCAACCTCTATCAGAATGTGCCACTTTATGGAGGAATGAGAGTATCACCCCCTCGAGGGGAAAAAGCAGAAGTTGGCGTTTTTGCCGTAATTGCACATCCCGATGTTCTCAAACAATACGGAAAAAATTGCAAAGATCTCAAGGTTTGAAATTTTTTTTTCCACCAAATTTTGACATTTTTTCACAATTAAAAAAATTCTATTAAAAAATTGATTCTGACATAAACTTTATATTCTTTTATTTTTTAATAGAAAGAAATTAAAATAAAAATATTTCCAGGAACAAGCAACGCTGATAGATTCATTGCTAGATTTCGTGGAGACGAAAAATGAAGGTGTCTACTTTTCGCGACAATACGTAATTCTTAAAGACAAAGATATCACTGGTGAATTAAAAGAAGTCTGGATGGCCGTTCAAGCCAAGAGAGAAAGGGAAAATCTTCTACCCCAACAAGAGACGTGGATTGACGCTCAACCACCGACTCCACAATATCCACAATACTCGGATCAACAAACGCAACATCAACAATTACAAACTCCGCCTCAACAACAACAGCAGCAACCACTACAACAACATCAGCAGCAGCAGCAACAACAACCACAACACGTTGAATACGCACATCCACCACAATATCAATCAAATGCCGCATATTCCATTGGACCATTGCCAAGCAATGAAATTGTAAATCACGAACGTGAAATTCTCTACAATTATCAACAGCAAAATCCAATAGTAACGCAGAGTGAGCAAATTTATCAATCGTTTAATCTACAGGATCGTTGCTATAATTATCGTGAACGAGGTCAACCGAATATGCAACAAAATGCACCGCAACAAAATTGTCCTGCTTATCCGGCGCCTCAATATCAATTTCAACAACTTCCAAGACAAATGGTCCCGCAATATGTTAATTCAAATATGCATATCAATTCGAATCCTAATTCAAATATGGCTAATCAGAAATATAAAATGAATGTTAGTTTTGCGTCGAAAATTTATGAGAAAGATAGACAGATGGATCAGCAAATGCAACAGCAAAAACAACAGCAACAACAGCAGCAAGTCAGTGATAAAAGTCAATCGAATAATACAATGTACGTACCGGTTGACTATAAGGAAATGTGGTTGGCTGATCAAGTGTTGCAACAACAGCAACAACAACAGCATCAGCAACAACAACAGCAACAACAGATGCGACATCAAGTTCCGCGACGTCGCATCAAACCCCGATCACATCAGCATAATCCACAGATGCAACGACAAATGCAACAGTTACAATATTGTCCCGTAACGGAAAATCTACGGTTAGTTGAATTTCAATTTATTATTTTTTTAAAAATTTACTTTTTAAATGTTTTCAATTTTAAAATTGAAACTGAAAATTGTACTGAAATTCATTGATTTCTTGCAAAGTGTTTATCAAAAATTTTGAAAATAATTGAATTCTTTTGAGAAATTTGAATAAAATTGTACTGAAAATAATTTAATTCTTGGTAAGAATTTTATTAAAATTTTTGAAAATAATTAAATTGTTTTGAAGAATTTATTTGAATTTTTTTTCAATAATGTTTTTTTTAATAATTTTTATTGAAAAATTTGAAAGTAATTGAATTTTATGAAGAATTTCTTTTAAGTTTATAAAATAATTGTGTTTATTATTAATTGTAATTAATAATTTTATTAAAATTATTGACAGGAAATTAAATTCTTTTAAAGAATTTTATTTGTTTCTGTTAATAATTAAAAATTTTTGAAGAATTTCTTTAAATTTCGTAAAAATAATGTAATTTTTTAAAAATAATTTTCACTGAAAGTTATTTGAAAAATAATTGAAATTTACAAAGAATTTTATAAAAAAAAAACTTTTGAGAATAATTTAATTTTTTAGAAAAATTTTATTATAATTTATAAAAATAATTGAATTATTGGGAAGAATTTTACTATTTATAAAAATAATTTAATCGTTTCGAAGAATTTTATCAGAATTTTTGAAAATAATTAAATTTTTTTGAAAGAATTACATTAAAAATGTTGAAATTACTTGAATTTAATCGAAACGTTTAAAATTAATTAATTTTTAAAGAATTTTATTAAAATTGTTGAAAATAATTGAATTCAATTAATATTTTTAAAAATAATTGTATTTTTTCTAGAAACTTGTTTAAAAATTGTATTTAAAATAATTAAATTCCTCTGGGGAATTTTACGTTTTTTAAAAATAAATGAATTCTTACAAAGAATGTTATAATTTATGAGAATAATTTAATTGTTTTGTAGAATTTTTTAAAATTCTGCAAATTAATCATCAGTTTTCTATTTACAGGCATCGCAGGTAAATATCTATTCACCTTCTTTTTATTTTAATCTAAATAAATATTCGGGTACAATAATGTTTAAATTATTTTGATAATTCATTACATTTTTAAGTTTTTGAAAAATTGTATTTCTCACCGAAATAATAAAGACTTTACAGTATTGAAAATATCAAAATTTCGATTGATTCGAATATCTAAAAGTTAATCGATTGTTTTAATTGACTAAACTCTTAATCTTTATGAGATGTTAAAATTTAATTATTGAAAAAAATAAATTATTACAATAAAATCGAAATTATTTTCCATGTTTGTTTCTTTTATGTAAAAAAAAAAAATGCTAAAAATGTTTCTTACCATAAGATTTTTTCCATTGCAGAGTGGAACAGATTCATCAAATTCAAAAGCAAATGAATCAACAAATCCAGGAACAACAGCAATTTATTAATTATCAACAATCGACCAATCAACAATATCAAATTCAAACTCAGCAAATGCCACAAAGTCAAAATCAACCTCAATCTCAGTCCAAGAGAAAAAATAGTCAATATAATGGCGGTAAGAAAAAATTGAATTTTCTGTTTTCTAAATCAATACTTATTTATTTTAATTTTTATTAATTTTTATTTTTAATCCTTTTTTCTGTTTCGCAGATTTTAATAAAACACAAAATAGGACAATAAAATTGGGATCAGACATGAGAAAATGGTCAAATAAACAAGACTTGACTGATTGTGAAATAAGCGATCCATCGAAACGAACAACAAAAAAGCGATGCTTCGTTCAATGGAATTCAGTGCCGAGAAAACCAAAAGTTCTTGGCGATAAATTAAATCAAACAAAAGCCGATGGTACAATGGAAACAAATGATCAGGACGAGGGTTATCATCAAGCCTATACGATATTAAAAAAGCCCGAGGCATCAACAATGGAATCATCAGCAACAATAAATATCGGAGATGTTTCAAAATCCACAAGTTTGGAGGATGAAATCGATAAGAAAATCGCTCAGTTATCCATTGAAGACTGTAAGGAAACGACTGAAGTCAATGCCGTGCTTTCGTGATAGATTAGTTATTAAATAATTAATATACAATTAGAAAGGTAAGAGACGTAAGTTAGTGTAAATAACTAGATAGCCTTCATAATAATCGGTAACAAAATAATTGGTCGACGAGATAATTCCAAATCCATAAAATTATTCAAATATTAAGCAAAAAAAAATGAAAAACGCCTTGAGAAACTGTCGAACCAATTCTGCCTTTCATATTCTCTTTCTGGGTAGCTGAAAATAGTTTCGAAAACAAAAGATAACATTGCTTTCAGACACCAATTTTCATTGCAAAAAATATAAAACGCGATCGAGTTTTAAAGGGAAAAAAAAACATTTCTTTAATCTTTTTCTAAAACTTTGGATCTAAAATACTTCTTTTAGCAATTAAATCAAATTTTTTAATTTCTTTTATTAAAAAACAATTGTGCGAATCTCGAAAAATGAAAGAAAATAGATTTTTAATTCTCACTTTACGTGAAATTATTGTACAAAGAAAAAAAAATATTTTCTTAAAGATATACTATATTTGTAATTTTTTATTTAAATTAAAGACAATGGAAATTTTTTTTCTACTATTTCCCATAAAGTAGAGTTCTAATTCTACCTTCTTTCATATTATTAAAAAAAAATTTTTTCTTCTTTTTCTTCTTTTTAAAAATTGGAAAAGATTTTTACAAAAAAGGGAAAAATTGTAATTTTATTTCTCACTAAAATTCTGAAATTCTCTTTTTTCAAGATAATTTCAAATTTTTTTTTCTTTTTAAAAACTTGAAAGACAAGAATCGAAAAGGTAAAAAAAGTATTCTGAAAGCAATTTCGAATATTAGTTGAAAATACATCATTATTTTTAATAATTTATTTTAAAGAGAAAAATAAGTTTTATTTTCAACTATAGAGTAAATAATCAGACTTTGTTAAAAAAAAATAGTTCGAAAGGGAAGCAGAAGGAAATATTTTAATTTTGTGATCGGTTGGGATTTTTACTGGCGTGGCTGTGAAAAAGAAAAAGAAATCAGCTAGGAGACTCACGATCAAGCGATATTTTACAAAAAAAAGTGATTCGGACAGCCAAAAATTCACACGAGACAATATTTAGATAACTGGATAAAATTGTTGAATTTCAAATTCGCAGAATTACCTCCCAATTCAAAGAAACGAGTCCTTGCAAAGAACTGATATTAACTTTTATTATGATGATTATTATTATTAGGACTATAAAATTAAAGACGTAAGAATTAAAGAAAAAAAAAAAAGATCTTCTTTAAGAAAAAAGAACCGGAACGCCTTGTTCCTAATTTTTGCTAGTAAACGCACTCGACACACGAAGGCTTCGGATTTGACATATTATAGGCTTAAGAGTTTCAAAAAAAAAAGAAAAAAAAATATGAAAAAAGCAAAAAAAAAAGCATTGCATGGAATTTGAAAAAGAAAGAAAAAAGAAAAGTCTTTTAAAGACTTTCGTGTAAAAATAATAATTGAACGAGCCAAATTTTGTTGTTGGTATACTTCGCGCCATTTGTCTTCGCAGATTAGTCAGGATAGAATATTAAGAAATTAAAAAAAAAATGATATTGAACACCATTTGTAAATCGTAAAATAGGTGCTCTTCCATAGAAAAAAGAAACAAATTGCCTCAATTACACAATTCGCGATTGATTTTGAAACTATTTCAATTCAATCTTATATTTTTCGGCAGAAAATGCGTCACAATTTCGAGAAAAATGGATTTGACAAGAGAAATCATTTTTTCTGAATAATTGATACGCGACAAGGATTTGAAAATTGTCCTTTTTACTTCTCCGGTGGATGTTGATGAAAATCGAAAATTAAAAAATCAATTTCATGCAGGATTATTTTCATAAGAATAAATTTTTTTTTATCATTTGAAAATATTTTAAAGAACAATTTTTAATTTATTTCTTCTTTTGATTTTTTTCTCCCCTCTTTTTTTATAATTTTAACTTTTCGAATTTTAATTTTTTTTCTTGTAATTAAAAATTAATTTTTTAATAATTCGTCTTTTTTTGTCTTCTCTAAGCTCAGAATTTTTTTTCATTTAATTTTTATCAATTTTTTGTTTAATTATTCTGTCCTCAAAAATTTTTAACACTTGAAATAGTTTTGCTTTGTTATTTTCTTGAAAAAAAAAATGAATTTTTATCCATTTCTCAAAAATAATTATGAATATGGAAAAATTTCTTAAATTGCTAAATATTTTTGAAAAAAGGATAAAAATTCTTTGTCCATCTAAAAAAGTTCTCAAAAAAATTCTAATTATGGAAATTTTCTTAAATGATTTTTGAGAAATAATTCGAGAATGTTTTTTTTTCAAGAAAATATAATGTTTATTGTAATCGTGTTATTTAAAAAGAAATTTTTTTAATAGATTCGTTACAAGAGTTTGATGAAAATTTTATTAATATTTTGGTGAAGTTCACACAACGAACAAATATTTTTTCTAAATATATTTTTCTATAAAGAAAATTTTTTTCTGCTCAATAATTTGAAAAAGAAAAATTTGTGAACGAAAAATTTTATTGTTTTCGTGGAGAAAAATCGGTTAAAAAACGTTGTGAACTTCACCGACATAATTTAATCATTTTTTTCTTTTTATTGTAAATTAAAATTATCGTTTTCTTTAATTATGAAGAATTTTCTATATTCATTAATGTCAGAATCATTCGCAATTATAAAGGAAAACAAAAAAAAATGTCTTTTCTAATTTTATCCGAAAATTATAATTTTAATCCTAATTTTAATTATTCTGTAAAAGAAAATTCGAATGTTCGACGTTCTTTAATATTGTGTATGTATAGAAAGAATTTAGAAAGAAAATTGATTACAAAAATTATAAAAAAAAAAAAAATTGAGAATGATTCTGTCGTCCACTGTGAATTGTGAGGCAATTTTAGAATAAAAAGATGGTTATTGTCTCATAATTGTGATTCTGACCAAAAATTAATGAAAGAAATGAAAACAAAAAAAAATAAATAAATAAAAGATCGCAGTGTGAATAATTTTATCAAAATATCGATGCTCGACATCAGCTGCTGTTTAAAATACGTATATTAATAAGAATTCAAATATGTATAAAGAAAATTTAATCTTACGACTAGAGTGTAAAAAAAGCGGCGAATGTTTAGCATTTTTCAAAGAGAAAACTTTTTTTTTCTCCCATTTTATCGAACTTTATTTTTTTCAATTTTTGATACACAAAATTCTAAAGTATAAATTATTTTTTGATAGAAAAAAAAAACATTATTGTATGTTCTAAAGTTTATTTAAATGAAATTAAAATAGATTTTATAAGAAAATATATAAAAAGAATTTATTAAATTAAAAAAAGATACAAATTTTATTTAAAACTAAATTAGAATTTAATTTAATTCAAAATTTGAAATTTTATTATTGATTTATCGTTAGTTGTAGTATTTATTATTGTTGTTTATTTTTATTACATTGTTTAGTGTATCAAATATTATTTTTTGAAAATAGTAAAAAAAAATAGAAAATAGAAAAAAGGTAACATTTTCTTAAATTTGAAAAATATTAAGATATTAAAATACGAAAAAATTTTTTAATTAGTTGTAAAAAATATTCTATACAAAATAGTAAAAGATTTGAAATTTTTCATTTCTTTTCTAGTTCGATAAAATGTTTAAGAGAAAAAAAAACTAGTTTTCTCCTTGTAGAATTATTATCTTTTATTGCAAATTTCCAATGGAAATTTTACGCCTCTTTAAACAGATGAATTATATTGCTTGGCGTATTTTCCTCTACGATTTTTTGGGACAGGGAACATTTTTTTATGCTTGAAAATTTTTAAAAACGTCCCAAAAAATTAAAAAAAAAACAAACAAAAATATGATATTAGAGCCGCGTCAATATTTTCATTTGTGTCCCACTTTATAAATCTGGTTGAAATTGGTAATGAAAAAAAAACAAATGGGAAAGGACTTAGTCGCATTGAAATGAAATGAGAAATTTTAGAAAATTTTCAATTTCAATTTATATAAAAGAAAAGAAAAAAAAAGAAAGAAATATATTTTGATTGAGTTGCACTATAATTATACATTTTATCATAAGAAAATTGTTTTTTGAATATTGCATTTTAATTTCAAGTCGAAACAGAAATTAAGATTTAATCGTTATGATTTTAGTTACATTATTTACAAAACTCATTTTATTCATCATAGTGTTTTTATAATTTTAAGTTTACTCCCTCCCAAAAAAAACTGTGTATAACAGTGAAAAGATGATTTAAAAAAAGTTATTATTTTTTTTTTTGTTAAGCAAATCCAATGTTTAATATTTTTATTTTTTACTCATTCAAATAGAATTCAATGATAAAATTTTAATTTATATTTCAATATATTGATTTCTGTTTGAAAAAAAGAATTGTTTTAGTTTTTTTTTCTCCTCTATAATTCTTTAAAGTTTGTCTTGTTTTGAAAAAAATTTTTATTTTTCAGTTTTTAATCTGAGTTATTAATCTAGACTTAATGCAAAGTATTATTATTATTATTATTATATTATATTATAAATAAAGTTGAGTGAAATATGAAAGAAAAGAGATCTTTCGAAGAAATTTATTTTTTTAAACTTTAGCGGTTTAAGACCAAAAAAAAAAATATTTTTTTTATATTTTATGCATTTAGATTTTTAATGAAATGTTCACTGCGACTTTTTCCTTTCTCGCGAGACACAATTTATCAAAAGAAAGAAAGAAAGAAAAATCCGATATTCAGCTATTGTTAATAATATGTATTCAGTATTCATGTTATTTTAGATTATTATAATATTATATGGTTTAATATTGTGGCCATTAATATTGTAATCTATTATTATTCTATAATACACGTTTTTTCCAAAGTTAACTCGTTTATTCCTTTAGTTTTTAGTAATTTATGTTTAAGTTCCAAAATGTCCTAATAAATTAATTAGGAATTAAGTTATTAGTTAATTACTTAGGAATCAGCAAAATAATGAGAAATATTCGTCGAAAAATTAGAAAATTATTATTTTAGTTTCAGACAGTTTGAATTTGGTAATTAATTTATCTTCTTCTTTATTAGAACTTGATTCTTAATTAATTTAAAATTGATTTATTTATAGATTAAGTAACTAATTGATTATTTATTTAGTTTTTAATTGACTAATAAATAAAAAAATAGTTTTTATTAATTAATAACAATTAAAAAAAATAATAATTAAGAAAATAATTTTTAATTTTTATTATTATTTTTTATTTTATTAATTAATTTTTTTTGAAAGAATTATATTAAAATTTTTGAAATCAATTGCATTAATTCTAAACGTTTAAAAATAATTAACTTTTAAAGAATTTTATCAAAATTATTGAAAATAATTGAATTCAATTAATATTTAAAAAAATAATTGTATTTTTTCTAGAAATTTTATTAAAATTGTATTGAAAATAATTGAATTCCTCCGAAACATTTTATTATTTATTAAAATAATTGAATTCCTTTGAAGAATTTTACTATTTATGAAAATAATTGAATTTTTGAGAAAAATTATTGAAAATAATTGAATAATTGAATTTGTTAGTTATTAAATAATTATTATTGAATAATTAATCCAAAATAATTTTGAATCGATTAATAATTAATAATTTATTTAATTTATTGTTAATAATAATAATTTTTTTTCACGTTTTCAGGAAATTGGTAAATTTTCTAGTGAAGTATTTCTTTTTTTTTGTTTTAGAGAATTTAAAATTTATTTGTTGCAGTTTTAATATAGAGCGCAAAATACACTTTCACTTGTACGCATAAGTGCGTGTAACATGTAGTTTTCCTGCAGAGTATCTCATTGAAAATAAATTCTGTAAAGGCACTGCGTTCCCCTGCCATTTTACGCTAGATAGAATACTACTTTCGCTTTTCTGATCGTTCCGAAGAGCAATTCCTGAGCTCTTTTCTCAACGCTTTCGCCGATACGCGCTCAATCAAGCAAACGAAAAGATCACTGACTTCGTTCAAAAATAGTCCTCTTTGGTTTTTTCGAAAAAAAAACAAACAAATTTTAATGAATTCACAGTTAAATTTTTTTTTCTGACAAAGAATTTAATTATGTTCAATATTCTTGTGTATATTTATATTTATTCACTAGTGTACGAAAGAAATGGACAATTTTGATAATTTATTTTAAATAGAAATTGTTTTTATTTGTGAGGATTTTTCCAAGTGAATAATATTGTGAATGTGCAGTGTTTAAAAAATAATGTGAGAATTCCAAGTTGTAAAAGTCAAGGATATCTGGAGAAGTGAATTTAAACAGAAAAGGAGTAAGGATTTTAACAGTTTTTAAATTTTTGTTTTGTTAAAACTTAAAAAGTGGAAAATATATTTCAATTCAACGTAAAAAAAATAGTAAATCTAATTTTGCAATAATTCAGTAAAAAAATTTCAGTAAAATAATATTAATTATATTATTACGATATTAATACGAAAGGGCTCGTCCCGTCTATAAATAAATAAATAAATTAATAATAATACTCATACGAACAATAAAATTGTAAATATAAATAGTAATAATAGTAAATTATATTTTTAATTATAATAAGACAATAATAACAAAAATAAAATTAAAATTAAAAAAAAATAAAATGAAACAGAATAAAAAATAAAATAATTTTAATAAGAATGATAATAATAATAATAGAAAAAATAGTAATAAAGTAGAAGTAAACATTTATTTTTCAAATCATTGATGAAAAAAAAAATATTCATAACTTTTTACTGATTTAAAATATTTATAGGTCAGATGTGAAATTGACTGATTCTATTTTGGAATTTTAAATAATTTGGAATTTTAAGAGATATAAATATTCTTTTTATAGATTCTTTTTTTATGTACAATCTCTCCTTACAATTACAGCTATAAAAAAAAATTAGTCGATTTAAAGAAAACGGTAACTTTTTTTGTAGGTAATATTACTTGAAATAAATAAAATTGACAAAAATAGAAAAAAAGGTAACAAAAAATTGCAACATCTGACATAATACCCATGACACGTTATCACTAGTTCTATAATATAATTCACACTTGATTTAAATATTTATTGACCGATAATTTATTATACTTTCGCTGAGTAATATAATTCTCACTTTAAAAATTTTTTTTTTTAAAGAAAAAGAGAGAAGAAATTATTATTTCTATAAAACTATTTTTTGCTTCTTTTTTCTTAAATATTTTCTATTATTAACTAATTTATTTATTTACAGTATAAACGATTTGAAAAGGAAAAAAATAAATTATTATTTTAATTACTATTTTCAAAAAAGTATTTTTTGTTTATTTTTTTCTTAAATATTTTCTACCAATTTATTGTTGTGCCGGTCTTTAACGAGTATAATATTTTGATTTTTAATATTTCGAAATTTATAAATTATTCTCTGATAAATTTTGAATTATTATTTTCAAAATTAATTTCAAATTACTAAGAAAATTTAGTTTTAATACAAAAATTGAGTAAATCCTACTTTTCTAATACTATAAAGAATTTTTTATTTTCTGAAATGTATTAATTAACATATTTTCTTTCTAATCCACTAAAAACAATTAGAATTCGTAAAAATTTAATTAATTTTCTAGAAACATAAAAAGAAATTCTCGAGTTTACTTGTTTTTATTAAAATTAACATAATTTCTGAAATAATTTACATGTTCTTTGAATGAAGCCTGAGACTTAATTTTTCAAAATTTTACATTGATTTTAAACAAAAAGAATATTTAGCTTGAAAATTTAATTTTCAAAATTAAGTGATTGTGAGACAAAATTTTTTTGGCAAACATTTGGATTCATTGTCTATTTTTAAATTTTGTTATGAAATTTGTTTGTTATTTATCTCAGAAAAGTTAGTTACTGATAGTGTCGCATCAATTTTGAGACAAAATAAAAAATTTGCATTTTTTTTTATTTTTTGAATTTTGTGAAAAAAGTTCTAACTTTTGTTCAGCTTAATATTTTTTAATCAAATTTGATTAATTAATTATTAAATTTATTAATATATATTATCAATTTATTTATTTATTTGTTTATTTATTTACAGTAAAAACGAGGTTACAGTGAATAAAGAAAAATTAAATAAATAAAAAATATGAATTTCAGCGTTTTATGAAAATATAAAAAATGCAATTTTTATGTAATAAAAAAAATTAATGTGTTAATTAAAAATTGTTAATTTTATTTTTAGGATGAAGATGAAGATTGAGGATCAATAAATTTGGTGCTGAAATTGAAAATTTTTTTACTTCGAATCAATATATAGAATTGATATTATATCTGAAGATTTTCACAAAAATTTGAATATTATGTACTGAAGATGTTGTCAAATTTGGAAAAATATCTTTCTATCACTCGTTGAATATTATATACACGAAGAAATGGAGAAACAAGTATTTTAATAAAAGATTTCTTCTTCTTCCTCTTTTTTCTCTTTAATTTCACGTTTATTATTCAAACATATAATAGAAGAATCGTCAAATAAATATATTTTTTGATAAAAAAAAAAAAAAATATCTAACACAGAGAAGGGAGAGATAAATGAGAAGAAGGAGTAAATTTCCTTTCTCCAGAGATGTCGTAAAACGAATAGCGAAGCCTACCAGCCCTCCTCTTAACGTCAAAACGTATAGAAGTCTCATTTCCTTTGGAACTTGCCGATTGTAACACGGAATAAAAAAAAAAAGGAAAAGTTTATTTAGATTCACTCGAAAATAAGTATTCTTTTTCTCAAGAGACACTTTCGTCTCGTGTAACAAACAAACGGTCCACTCTATTTTCACACGTGGGAAGCTGCAGATGGACCTCTTAACTTTTGTTTTGAGAGGATCAATTATTTTTTTCAAATATTTGAATTAAATTTTTATTGTGATAATTGTGAGTTAATTTTTTGTTTTTTATTATTTTTTTGTTTGTTACAGTTTTCATTGTTTTGTGTAATAAAATTTTTTTTTATTTTTATTACAGATATTGAAAAGTAGATGTTTTGTTTTATTGTCAGTGGTAAATAATTGAGGTGGATAAAAATGACGTTTGGAAATGTCGGTGAAACCTGTTCGATGGAAACTGAAATTATCGAGGGTGAGTTTTAATTTTTTTTTTATAAAAAGATTACTTTATGGAAAATATTCTCTTATACAGAATCATTATCTTCTATAAATAGAAATGAAGAAAACAAACGTAATTTTTCTTTATTTCAATTTTTTTATTTTATTATAATCAAAAACAGAATCTAGAATACTTTTTTTTTATTTTTTGCTATTTTCTCCTTTTTTATTTTATCAAATTTATCAAAAAATGCAATTTTTATTTTATTAAATTCCTCCAGTGAAAAGTAAATCTAAATACTAGACAAAATTTACGAAAATTTAATAAGAATAACTAGTTTATAATTTTTAATTTGTCTAAATATTTTTTTATTTTTCTACTAAGTTTATTACTGGAAATTTTTTTTTTTTTTTTTAAATATATTTTTGTCTATTTTGTCCATTTTTAATACATTTTTGTATATTTTGTTTTCTTGTATTTTTGTAAATATAATTTTTTTGTATACATATTATAAACATTAAAATATTGAAAAAATAATTTTTCATTAATAAATAGAAGTCAAATTTGATAAAATAAAAATTGGAGTAAATTTTTAATTTCTTTTTGCACTTTTTTCAAAATTTTACAATTTTTTTTTAATGTTAGTTGTAAATAATTGTTTCTTCCTCGAATAAATATTGAAACAAAACCAGAGAAAAAAAATAGTTATTTTGAATAATAAAATTTCTGCCCTTTTTCGATTTTTAATTCAGACAAACATTTAAATATTTTCGTAATATTTTTAATATTTATAATATAAAATACAAAATATATCAAATTAAAAACTTAAAATAGTTTCATATTTTGTTAAATATTTTGTAAAATATTTTGTAAAAAATTCTTTAGAGTAAATTCTTCAAAATAAAAACCAAAATTCTGTCTTAAATACTCTTGTAATATTTTTATATTTTATTAAATATTAACATAGATTTTGTAAAATACATTTTTACAATAAATTAAAAATAAAAACCAAAGAAGGGTAAAAATTTTATTATTTAACAATTAATCCCAATAATTTTCTTCTTTTTCCCTTTTATTTGAGGCGGAAACAATTATTGACAAATAAAAAAAAAATTAAATCAAAAAAACTTAGATTTTGTCAAGTTTTGAAAAAAAGTGCAAAAAAATGCCTACCAAATTTTTCTGATCTTGAGAACAAAGAAGCAGAGCATAAAAAAAAGCTTATAAACCAGTCAAGTATGAAATTCGGTGAAAGTTGAACGAAGTAGAAAAAGAAGAAATTTAATGATTTTGCAATATCACGCTTGCAACATCCTTCAGGATCAGTATTTATTATTCGATTATACAAATTATGTTAATTTGATTTTGCTAAAAAAAAAAAGAAAAAAAAATTCTCTTATCGATAGAATTTGAGAATTTTTTTATTTTACAATAAAAATCTGTTTCTAATTCTAATATTCAAAATACGATCATAAAAAAATTGAGAATAGAAAAAAAGCTATAACTTGAAAGATTTAAAAACTGCAAATCTTTTTTTTTTTTTTGAATTTTTATTTCAACATTTAGCAAACCTTGAAGATTCGTATGTTCATCTTTTTTTGTATATATAGAGAAATTAATTGACTCTAAAAGCTGAAGGTTAAAATTGGCTTAATTTAAATAAATATCCTTGGAATGTTATCCTAAAAAAAAACAACTGGTTGATTGCAATCTTTTTTTCTCATCTTTCACAAGAATTATGAAATTGGGAAAAAAAATTAAGTCACGAACAGTCTAGTTATAATAAAAAGTGCAAATTTTTTTTCGTCATTGGCCAATTTTTAAAGGTGTAATTTAAAAACACAGAAAAAAATGTTTATATTAAAATTTATCACTTAGATAATAATTAATTTAATAGGTATATAATTAACGAAATTATGTTTCAATTTTCAAAAAAAGGAAAATTAATAATTTTTTCTTTTTTCTTTAATAATAATAATTAACGAAATTATGTTTCAATTTTCAAAAATAGGAAAATTAATAATTTTTTCTTTTAAAGTGAAATTCCTTAAAAATCTTTCTCGATTTTTCATTTAATCATTATTTAAGGAAAATTTTTCTTGAATAGTTAATAGATTTTTTTTTTACCTGTAATTGTATAATGCAACTGTGGAATCTAATACCACAATAATTCTAATGAAAGTACATGAGTAGAAACTGTACGACCTCGACTCACTTTCGGCATTTTGCACCTGAGTAATAAGTTCTCTTCATCTTCTTCTTCTTCTTTTTTTTTTGCATGACTGCTCACAAATTAGTCGACAAAATGGGTGGATCGCTTTCTTCTTGTGGACCTACAAATGCAAGCATTTTTTTTTTATTTTTATTTTTTTTTTCGCTTAAAAACCACCGCGTAAAAGAAAGTCAAGCACTTCTCATATTTTTATGTTCAAACCGACAATTAGAGAAAAATAAACAAATTGCGGTTTCACGAGATTATTTCAGTGTTTGAAAGACAGATCTTTAAACATCTTTTTTAGAATGAGCGAAAATTAAAAATCGAAATCAATAGTTAGATCTTTAGTTTTTTTTAATTTAATTTAATTTAAAAAAATTAATATTTAGATCTTTAATTTTCATTTAATTTCAATTCATTAAAAATATTTTATATTAAAATCTTTAATTTCCGCTTTTCTGAAACTACTGCTTCGGATTCTTTTTTCGAAACATCGAAGTGACATTTTTTCGAAATTGAGATTTTTTCATTAAAAAAAAATAAATAAATAAATACAGTCACACATTTTTGTATAAAAGAAATTTAATTTTTAAATAAATTCAATTTTAGTTGTGTTCTGTTAATAAATTATGTTAATTGAGTTTTTAAAACTCGTTCTTAACAAAAAATAGAATCGCAAAGTTGTCTTAATTTTTACTTACAAATTGACGAAATTTAAAAACAAAATTATGTAACATCGATAATTTTTTTATTATGAATTCCTTTTATTACGAATTTTCTTTGTTTGTTATAAATTTTTTTCTATTATGAATTCTTTTTATTACTAATTTTTTTTTATAATAAATCTTTTCTTGATATGAATTCTTTTTTATTGCCTACGAATTTTCTTCGTTTATTATAAATTCTTTTTATTATGAATTTTATTTTGTTACGAATTTTCTTTTTTTTATTATGAATTTACTTTGTTACGAATTTTCTTTTTTTTTTATTATGAATTCTTTTTATAACGAATTTTTTTTATACCTAATTCTATACCTAATTTTTTTTATAAATCTTTTCTTGTTATGAATTCTTGTTATGAATTTTCTTCGTTTATTATAAATTCTTTTTATTAGGAATTTTTTTTACGAATTTTCTTTGTTTTTATTATGAATTTTTTTGTTACGAATTTTCTTTGTTTATTATAAATACCTTTCTATTATGAATTCTTTCTATTACGATTTTTTTATAATAAATCTTTTTTTTTGTTATATAAATTCTTTTCATTACGAAGTATCTTTTTGTTTATTATGAATTTTTATGTTACGAATTTTCTTTGTTTATTATAAATTTTTTTCTATTACGAATTCTTTTTATTAAAAATTTTCTTTTTTTTATAATAAATCTTTTTTCGTTATGAATTCTTTTTTATTACTAATTTACCGAGTTTTTAAAATAATTTTTAAAAAATTATGAATTTTTTTTTACGAATTTACTTTTTTATTGTTTATTGCAAACTAAATATTTTCGTATTAACTAATTTTTCCAGCGACTTTTTTTCTTTTATTATAATTCAGTTTCAATATGAAAATAAGAAAAATGAACGTTGAATAATGTTTTCAAGAAAGTTGGTCTGCAATGTTAAAAATACTTTTTACGTGAAAGTAGAAAATACACTTTGTTAAAGCTAATAAAATTGTGGCAATTATTGATAATTGTTTCTCTTTTTCATGATTTTAAAATCTGATGAAAGTAGAATATATTTTATTGAAGAAGAAAAAAAAAATTCCCTCTTTGCTCGTAATATTGAAATTAATTGAAAATTATTTTCTTTCTCTTAGGAAATAAATTGTATTTTAGTAAAAAATTATTTTGGTAAAAAATTGTTATTTTGGTAAAAAAAAATTTTGATTTAGTAAAAAAAATAGTAATTTAGTAAGAAACTCGTGATTTAGTACAAGATTTATTGAATTGTCCTGATTATAAATTCCAGACAAGAACATTACACAGATGTTACCTGTTTTATTGGCGTTGAATACTAAATAAGTTCATTTTCAATTTTTGCCACTATTTTTATTGCATTACTACCGGATTGTCAGGAATTAATGTTTAACTTTTTTTATGCGTGTTCGATGTCATGTTAAATAAATTTTTTATTCTTACAATTCCATTCGTTTCGTTATCTCGGAAATCCAAGTTTTTGCATGCGTTTGGAATACAATGCTAATTATTTATCAGAATTATTTTCTTTTTGTACTTATAAATATTTAAGTCACCATAATTTCTATATTTGTTTATTCTTTTGTTATTTTTATTCATCTAATTTTTTTCCATAATTTTTAAATTTACTTTTTTCGTTGTTCTTTTATTTTAACTTTTTCTTTTAATTATCTTAACTCTTTTTTTAATTATTTTTTATTAACTCTTTTTTAATTATTTTTTATTTTAAATTTAATTATTTAATATTTTTTAATTTTGCTCCTTTTGTTATTCTTCTATTTTTACCGATATATCAGGATATATTTTCAAATTTTATTATTTTTCACTATTTTTAATTTCTTGACTATTTTTTTTATTTTTTTTTTCTATCGACTGTGAATGTAAATTTATAAATATTATACAATTTAACCGTTTGTAGCGTATAAAATTTTGAATTTACCAATTTTGTAATAAAACTTTAAATCTGAATTCGATAATAAGAGGGAATTTCTGTTCCGACCTGAGTTAATAAAATTTTTATTAACACAAAATCCGGTGATTTGAGGACACGATTAAGGTCACGTAGACAAATTTCTAGTTCGTATCGAGGTCACGTAGTCAAATAGATATTTTCATGAATCAACGAAATTTTTTTTTCTACATTTTAGAGAAAAAAAAGATGCTTAAAATATTTCTTTAATTATCCATCAAGAAGAAAACAATCACAAAAAATAAAAAAAAAAAAAAAATTAAATGAAACGAAGATAAATTTGTTTTATTACAATAAACAGAAAATGAAATTATTATTTGGAATTGAAAGTAAAAATGTCAAAACTTTCATTTGATTTGATTTTCATGTGAATTCGTATCACGTAAATTTACATGTGAGTTAATGATCCCGCTATTCAATCATCACGTGTTATATTTATTCACGTGACTGAAAATTTAATTAGTTATGAAATTATCTTAGATTTATAATCTCCTGAATATTATCCCTCTTTCACACCTGCATTAATTAATAACGAATCAATTTCATAATGAGAATATTTTAATCTCCAGAGTCAAGTTCAAGATTAAAATAAATCTCTATTTGGAAATTTTTGTGTATAATTAGGAAAATTTTTTATTGATTGTTTGTTTTATTAATTTTTATTTAATTCAATTTTTAATAGATTTCGAATAAATTAAATTATTTTCTAAATTCTTTAATAAATTCTTCAAAATAATTTAATTATTTTTATAAGTAGTAAAATTCTTAGCAAGAATTCAATTATTTTTATAAATAATTTAATTTAACTTTATTGAAATAAATCCAACAGTCACAAAGACCAATTACAGGATTATCGGTTATAATAGTAAAATTCTTTGCAGGAATTCAATTATTTTTAAAACAATTCAAATATTTTCAAATATTTCCATAAAATTCAATTATTTTCTAAAATTTTAATAAACTCTTTGAAATAATTCAACTATTTTTAAAAATACTAAAATTCTTTGCAGGAATTAAATTATTTTAAATCTAATTTAAATAAACTTACACGAAAGAATTAATAATTATTTTTAAAAATTTCTATAAAATTCAATTTCAACAAGAATTTTAAATTCTCTAAAAATAATTCAATTATTCTCAAAATTTTTTTTAAAAAAAATTCTGTATGAAAATGAAATTAATTTCAATGCAATTTTGAAATATATTCATAAAAAAATTAAAAGAATTCAATTATTTTCAAATATTTACATAAAATTTACATTTATTTACTAAAATTTTAATAAATTCTTTGGAACAATTCAATTATTTTTATTAATTGTAAAATTCTTCACAAGAAGAGAAGAAGAATTTAATTAGGATTTTTAAAGATTTTATTAAAATTCTTTGTTATTTAATTTATTTTACCAATTTGCTATTGAATTTCTTTAATCAATTGTTATTTAAATTTATTTTATTAATTATAAATTGAAATTAATTTTTTTTTGTTCTTGTGAACAATTTTGTTTGAATATTATGATTGAAAATTATTTTTTTGCAGATCAAATTAGAAAGAAACTTCATACTCTGTTGAAAGAAGGAACACAAGTCCCGGCTGATGAAGATAAGGAAGATTTGGAATTACCTCCTTATTATGATGCGAAGAAATTCAAATTTGCCCAAATTTGCTTTCACAATAATCTCTTCACGATGATGATAGCTAAACTCTCGGGACTATTGACATTATTGGCAATACCATCGATTTTAGATATTCTCATATTTACTAAACAAAGTGGCACGCCGTGCGCAGCTTTTCGACGATATTTTTCAACGATTCTTCACACTTTCATTTGGTACGAGAAGGATCCCCTGGAAGCAAAAGAGTATGTAAAACTTTAAGAAAAAAGTGTTTCTTGAATAAAGTTAATAATTAAATAAATAAAAAAAGATTTATAAAAATTAAAATTTTTTTAAATTTAATTATTGTCTAATAATTATAATAAATAATTATAATAATAATGATAATAATTTAATAAAAAATTTGATTTTAATTTCACCTCTTTTTAATGATCTCATTTTAATTTTTAATTATTAAAATTTTTTTATTTCATTTTCATTGTTTCATTTCAGAAAAATTCATTCTCACTTTCAATTGATTGAAATACAAAAAAAAATTTTTTTTAGAAAAAATTCTTTCACGTGAATTGGGATTTTTTTTATTAATTCGCAAGAAATTCTTTATATTATCCATATACTGAGAATAATCAACGGTCGTTGAGGAATTTTCAGATTCGATTGAAATTCACGAATTTTAATGACTCCACTATTCTTAGAGCAATAAAAATTTACATAAATTACAGTTAAAATTGAAATGAGATCTAAAAGAGGAAAATCAAGTTAGGGAAAATAATTTAGATAAAAATAGATAGAGATAAATTATAGGATCAGTTAAAATTATAGTTCAATAATTTCTTCGATTAGAAATTAATAATTGATAAAATTTTGAATCAATTAAATTTTAACTGGAATTAAAATTCAATATTTGAAATAAATGTTTTATTAATTTCTGCAAAATCTTACTTTTATGATAAAATATTATTTTTGTTATTTATTTTTATTCTATTTATTATTTTTAGTATTTTTATTATTATTTTCAGTATTTTTATGTTTAGAATTTTTTTTTATCCTTATTGTTACTTTACTAATTAATAAAAAAAATCCTGGCAGGTTCTTCAATTCACTGAGAACTGTGAGAAGAAAACATTGTTCAGCTTCGCGAAAATGTTCTTCGAGTGGTCTCCGAAGAATAACGCAAACTGACATGGCAATCACGCAATTTGGATTTATAGGATTCACTTTAATGTCTGCTGAACAATTGGGTGTGAAGGCGACAGAAGAAGAACTTGAAGGAATTGTCCACTTTTGGAGAGTGATTGGATATATGTTAGGAATGGAAGAAAAGTAAGGATTTTATTTTTTTTCTTTTACTTGAAAGTTATTATTAATTATTAATTAATAATTAATTAATTAATTAATCTATCCATCTATATAATTTGTTCGTAGTTCAAGTTAGTTGTTGATTTTATCAATATATTTAAAAATAATTGAATTCTTGTGAGGAATTTTATCAAAATTTTTGAAAATCCTATTTAAATTCTTTTGAAGAATTACTTTGTATTTTTTTAAAATAATGGAATTTCTTGAATAATTTTAATTGGAAATTTTAAAAGTAATTGAACTTTATGAACTTTCAAGTTTTTTTTCTTTCAAATTTTTAAAATAATCGTGTTTGTTAATAATTATAATTAAAAATTTGATTATTGAATTTTATTTTAAATTTTATTGAAAATAATTGAATTCCTCAAAAGAATTTTATTATTTATAAAAATAATTTAATTTTTTCGAAAAATTTTACTATTTTTTAAAATAATGGGATTATTTTGTAGAATTTTGCCTGAAATTTTAGAAATTAATTGAATTTTTTTGAAAAATAAATAATAAATTTGACAATAATTGAATTCTTTCAAGAAAATTCTTTACTTTTTTTAAATTAATCGATTTTGTTAATAATTAATAGATAATGTTACTATCAAAACAATTTGATTAAAATTACTGACAGAAAATTAAATTCTTTTTAAAAAATTTTATTAGAGTTTTTGCAAAAAATTAAATTTTATTTGAGGAATTCCTTGAAGTTTTTTTGAAAATAATGTGGTTTTCTTTAAATAATTTTAATTTAACATTTTTAAAATAATTGAATTAAACAAAGAATTACAAAATTTTTTTAAAAATATTCGTGTCTATTAATAAATTATAATTAAAAATTTTATTATTGAATTTTATTAAAATTGTATTGAAAATAATTGAATAACTGCGAAGAATTTTATCAAAAAATTTGAAAATAATTCAATTGCTTTGAAAAATTTTATTATTTATGAAAATAATTGAATTGTTGTGAAGAATTTATTACAATTTTAAAAAGTAATTCAATTTTTTCGAAAAATTCTATTAAAAAATTTTAAAAAATAATTGAATCCTTTCGTGAAAATTTATTAAAATTGTACTGAAAATAATTAAATTCCTAAGAAGAAGTTTATCAAAAATTTAAAAATAATTCAGTTTTTCAAAAAATTCTATTAAAAATTTTTAAAAAATAATTAAATCCTTTCGTGAAAATTTATTGAAATTGTATTGAAAATAATTCAATTCTAGAGAAGAATTTTATCAAAAAATATGAAAATAATTCAATTCTTTCGAAAAATTCTATTAAAAATTTTAAAAAATAATTGAATCCTTTCGGGAAAATTGATTAAAATTGTATTGAAAATAATTGAATTCCTGCAAAAATGTATACTATTCAGGTTTAAATATAATTGAATTTTTTCGAAGAATTTTATTATTTATGAAAATAATTGAATTCCTGAGAAAAATTTATTAAAATTTTAGAAAATATAATTAAATTGTTTCGAAGAATTTATAAAATTCTTGAAAATAATTGAATCATTTCGTGAAATTCTATTAAAATTGTATTAAAAATAATTGAATTTCTGCAAAGAATTTTACAATTTAATAAAAATAATTGAATTCTTCCGAAGAATTTTTGTAATATAATTTTTGAAAATAATAATTTATGTATTTGATGAGTGATTTTTTAAAATTTTGAATTTGAAATTGTTGAAAAATTTATATTTTATAACAAAAAATTTTATAATTTGCGTAATAATAATAATTAATTAATTAATTGCTAATTATTAATTAATTCTTCAATTTTCGTTTTGTTTTTTTATTTCTTCTGCTAATTATATTCTCCGAGTAACGATTTTTTTTCTCTCTTACCTTTTAGATATAATCTTTGCACTGGAACTGTTGAGGAATGTCGAATTCTCTGCCGACTACTTCTAAACGAAGTTTTTATTCCACTTTTCGAGAAGGGAAATGAAAAATTTGACGACATGGGAAGAATTCTCATTGAGGCAATGTGGCCGCTTATTCCATTTTTAGATCCGAAGGCATTCACTGCGTTTACTTTGCAACTTGCAACATCTGCAACAATTAATAATAATCATTCCATTGTCAATGGTATAATTTTCAGTTTATTTCATTTTTTTTCATTTCTATTTCACTTCTCTTTTCAAATTAAGTAAATTTACTTTTTAATAAAAATTTTCCTAACATTATTTTATTATTTATTTTAAATTTTATTTTTTTTTTTACAAATTATGTTTTATTTTCAAATAATATTCTCTTTTTTAAAATTTTTAATTCTCTATTTATTTTTGTGAAAAAATATAATTTTTCTTTATTTTTATAATGAATAATTGAATATTGAAAATCTATTTTTCTTTTCAGAAACATCTTCGCTGCCATTTAGGAGCAAATTATTACTGAATCTACAATTGAACGTTCACAAATATTTAATGCCAACGCAATATTGGTGGTCATCGATTTTTCGAGCAATTTTCAATTATTTCCTAAGGCTTGCAATTTATCTCACAGAAAATTATCCGATTTTGCTCTATACAACTTATGGAAAAAAGGCGATTGTCAAATTTCACAATGAATGAATTCAACTTTTTCTTCTAAAGAAAAATTCATTTTCTTATTATCTAGAAAATCAATTTTTCCATTGATTTTAAAAGAAAAATTCAACTAAAAACAAATCTAACGAAGCTTAATTTCCAAACGTAAAGAAAATTGCAAAAAAAAGGCTTTTTTTAACAAAAATTTTTAGAAACAAATTAGATTTCTTAAAGAAATGAATGAAGAATTTTTAAGAAACAAATCGTGATTAAAAACCAAAATATTATTCCAAATATTCACTAAAAAGTGATTATTAGAGAATTTTTACTCTTAAGTTTGTGTTAAAAAGAAAAGTAAAAGCGAGAGGGCGAGAATAATTATTGTAATTGTGAATTATTTGTTATAAAATAATTTTCATTTTAATGAAGAAAAATTTCATTTATATCATCAAATCTAAAAATCATCGCATTGTAATATTTTTCAATTTTTGTATCATATTTATTGTATTTTTAAAAAATATTTTCGCCCTTTTACTTATGTTGCGTAGAATAAACAACAATTTCCATTATTTTATTATTATTAAAAAAAATAGGTGAAATTTATTTTTAGAATAAAAAGAACGAATTCAATATTTATTTCGAGAAAAAAACAATCATTTTAGGAAATTTTTATAAGAAATAGCAAAAACTAAACGAATTATTAGTAATAAAGTGATTGAAGTTATTAAAAAAATTTATTTTGTTAATTGTCTATCCTAATTAGAATTAAGTTTCATTATCTTGTAATAATTCAATTATCACATTTTTTATATTTATTTTAAGATATTTTAATTGGTAATAATTAGTGTGGCAAATTGTAAATTAAAGAGTATTTTTAATTAATTTTTTTCAATTTTTTTACAAGACAGTTTTTTTGCAGGTTAAAAAAAATAAGATCGACGTGAATAAAATCGATTATGATTCAGTTTCAGTTTATACTTTGACTGTCACACATTTCTAACAACTCTATATTGATAAATAATTTTTAAGTTAATTAGTTATAAAAATGTTTAATTAAATAATTTCTAGGGAAATTTAATTTAAAATTGACAACTGATTCTAATTAATATGGATTCCGGTGAGTTTTTTCTTACGAAATTAAAAAATTTATACGTCTTTTTATTTACTATTTTTAATGCAACTTTATTTACGTTTGATTTAAAGTTATTTAATAAATTTAAATATAAATAAATTTTAATAAATTAAATTAAAATCAAAATTAAAAATTAAATTAAAATCTAAATGAAAAATTACATAATTAGGTCACTTTTCTATTTACTAATAAACAGTTAAAATTATATTTTGTGTATTCCTTTTTAATTTCTAATTCTTCGAGAGAACTTGAAATACTTGAAATTTTTTTATAAAAAAAATTCTCAATTTTAATAAATTGAATTATTAAGGATATAAATAAATAATAATTTTAATAATAGTAATAAGTAACTAATAATAATTAATCAATAAAAAAAAGAGACTTTCTATCCTTTTTTTCGAAAAATAATTTCTAATGCGGAAAAAGAAATGAAATGAAAGTAAAAATAAAAATCGTGAATATTTGGTACTTCCGTTAAAAAAAAAGTTACTAAACCGGAATTGAGAAGTCGTGAGAAAATAAAGATTCGTTGTGTGTATTTCTTTTTTTAAATACACAATTCGCACATGGATTTTAGACACTTAAGACAAACAGAAATTCGTCATATTCGTGCTTGAGAGGAGACTCGTTTGCATGCCAGTGGAATTAAGGTCATTCGCAAAGGCTAATTGCACGGTCATTATACCCGTTTTTTTATTTTTTTTTTTTACTTTTTTCCGCAATTATCTCATTCTACAAGGATGACATCTGAGATCTGATATTTCTATATACAGGATATGGGGGTCATACATTTAATTCATATCATTTAATTTATCATCGAGACTTTAATTATTTCGCTTATATTACGAAATAAAAATATATTAATAAATATTAAAATTAATAAATAGTAAACTTTTTTCAAGTTTTATTCTTAATAACCAAAGTGTGACTCGTTTTAAATCTGAAGAAGTAAAAATATTTCAGTTAATTGAAAAATAACTGAGATTAGTTTGAAAAATAGTTATTCTAAACAGAATTCTAGATTCTAAACAGAAAAGTCGTATTAATGAAACGTCAATTTTTTTTTGTATCTATAACAATATTTTTCTAAAGTTAAAAAAAATGATTTGTTTGGAACGAAAAGAATTTCTCTGATGCTGCAAAAAAAAGCTAAAATGTTGTTTAAAGTTTACATTAAGTCTCTTCGAGAAATAAATAAATTTCCTTCTTCCTTGTCTCGTGAGAGACAATATTTTCATCGTTAATATTTACTCTTTAGAATCAATTTGTTTCAATAAAAAAAATTATTCTTGCCTCTAAATCTTGAATATTTGGCAATATATTTAGAATAATTAATTTTAATTTAGTTATTTTTATTTTCGAAAAGAAGCTGCTCACTAATGAGTAAAATTCATTTTCAATTTAGAAAATTGTTTATTCGGTAGGTAAATATTTATTCACCTAAATTAATAAAAATAAGAGGTAAAATATTCGTAAATATTGAAATAAAAATACTGATAAATATTCAAATGAAACTACTAATAAACATTGAAATGAAAATACTAATAATTATATTGAAATTAAAATTTAATTAAAAATTTATTAAATTTATTAAACTTAAAATATTAATAAATATTAAAACTAAAATATTACTTTAAATTGTTCAATTTTAATTTTTAATTCATAAAAATTACAATATTTTTGTATTATTTTTACAATTTTGTACTTCATTTACAAAAATATGAACAAATTCTATTAAAATAAATATTTGTTATATTTGTCAATATTTAAATTCAATTTTCATTAATATTTAAATTTTCAAATTTTTATAATTAAAGAAAAGGCAAAAATTAAATTTTTATGTTAATTCTGGCAAATAAATAATTTACTAAATATTTCTTTTTTTTTGTTAGACATACTAACCGATATTTCCGTTTTATTCTCACAGATGGCTGAATGGCGAACGACGATTCGTGTACTTGTCTGACAGATTCTCCAAGAAATAATCAAATAATCCCTCCGAGTCCCTGCACTATTTGCAATTGCGATTGGGAATCGAAAATTGGACGAAGAATTGCTGTCAGTCTTATATTATTAGAGATCAAACGATTTTTCCTATTGGCACTGGAAATGGTAATTGAATTTCCGGTTCTTCAATTTTCCGGTGCAATAAAATCTGTCATCTTCAGTTTTGTCGATGTTGCCCTTGGAGTTCCTTGTGCCCTCGCCGCAATTTCCTCCATTCGCAAGTATACCTATAAAATTAGCATTTCAATTTTTAACACATGGCAAAAAAATTACAAATTTTTAATTTAATTAGAATTCAAAATTTTTATTATTATTTTTAAAAATATTATTTAAATTTTTTTTTAAATTAATAACAATATATATTAATAGTAAATAAAATGATCTAAATCTGCAATCAGGTAATTTAAAAAATACAACAATGGAATTATAGACATAAATTGAAAATTGACCGACCTCGGCTAAATTTTTATGGGAATTCTTTTTTTCCTTTCCGTTATTAAATTATTGAAAAAGTAGTAAATTCGTGAAAGTGACAAAAATTGAGAACAAAAGAAAAGTATTTAGAAATAGAAAATTATGAATGTGACTCGCTTTTTTTTCTGAAAAATAATACAATGGGTGTTTTATTTTTTCTATATTTCAGACGACAGGAACAACCACGTTATTCGAAAGTGAAAATTCTCTTGAGGTGTGTAGTATTAATAATAGTTTTATGTACTATACTGAACATAGTGACCTTAGCCTCGATTGCCTATCATGTAAGCGTTAAACAAAGCACAATAAAAGGCATCTTCAATTTTTCAATGCACAATTATCTCACCGACAATTACTACAAGTATAATTTGGATGAAATTCAATTTGAATTGCAATGCTGTGGACACACAACTTACACGGACTGGTACTTCGATTGGAAGGTAAAATATTGCCCTTAATATTAATTAAATTATTCTGTTTCGTTCAAAAATATTTTTTTCCCGTGGAATAAAAAATAAAAATTTAATTTTAACTAAATGATAGTTTAATTTTAATTAAATGGTAGTTTAATTTTAATTAAATGAAATTTTAATTTTAATTAAATTATAATTTTATTTAATTTTAATCAAAGTTAAAATTTAATTTTATTCATTTAATTTCGTAATATTTCTCTTGCGTTAAAAAATATTTTTTACGTTTTTTTCCCATGAAATAAAAAACTAAAATTTAATTTGATAATATTTTTCTTTTTGGAAAAGTTGCAAGAAAAAAAATTGCATTTCATCCAATTTGATCATCTTTTCTTTTTTTTTTTTTTGTTGCAAGAAAAAATTAAAATTAAATTTTAAGGAAAGAAAATTAATATACTTGTCGCATAATTAATTAGAAATCAGAACGTGTTGCGCGTAAGAAGAAGAATCTACGGGCAATAAATCCAGATGAAGAGTTTAGGAATTATGGAGTGCCTTTCAGCTGCTGTGATATTCATTCTTTGCTGCCTTGCGTCCATATTCAGATGACAGAAGCAGATGTGAAAACAATTAACTCTCATGGTTGTTCCAAAATCTTGAGTTACATTCTCATCAGAATTGTTGTTTTTGGTTACGTCATGACAGCACTGGTTATCATCGTCTACGTCATCTTGCTTTATTTTATAATCAAAGTACTCTATAATTTTTTTTACTCTAATATTACTGCCAGAAATGAGTTTTTTTCCTTTTGTTTATACTTTTGAGAATTTTTATCGTAATTTCTTAAATACTCTGCTTTCTGCAATTGAAATGTAATTTAATATTATTAGCGGGCAGATTAAAAAGATATTTTATTTAAAAATATTAATATTAATTTTCCAATAGATTCAGATACAAACTTTTAAAAAATTCAATTATTAACTAATTTACTAATTAATTATTTATTGTTTTCAAAAACTTTAATGAAATTCTTCGCGAGAATTCAATTGTTTCCATACATTTTTTTGCAGGAATTCAATTATTTTAGAAAATTTAAATAAAATTCTTCGGAGAAATTTAATTACTTTGAAAAACTTGGATAAAAATATTTATCAGAATTAAATTATTTTCATAATTAATCAAATTCTTCGCAGAAATATAATTATTTTAAAGAATTTGAATAAAATTCTTCTCAAAAATTTTATTATTTTGAAAATTTTAATAGAATTCTTTATAAGAAAAAAATTTAATTAAATACTTTGAAAAAATGTAATTCTTTTTCAAAATTAATGAAATTCTTTGCAAAAATTTAAATATTTTGAAAAATTTTTGTAAAATTGTTTACTCACTTATTTGTAATAGAATTTTAATCAAATTCGTACCAAGATTTCAATTATTTTCTTAATTAGAAACATTTCTCGAAAGAATCCAATAATTTAAAAAAAATTGTAAAGAAATTTCTCGAGAGAATTCAATTATTTTTTAAAATGATATTATTTTGAAAAATTTTAATAGAATTCTTTATAAGAAACAAATTTAATTAAATACTTTAAAAAAATGTAATTCTTTTGCTAAATTAATAAAATTCTTTGCAAAAGTTTAAATATTTGGAAAAATTTTGGAAAAATTGTTTACTCACTTATTTTTAATAGAATTTTAATCAAATTCGTACCAAGATTTCAATTATTTTCTTAATTAATAACATTTCTCGAAAAAATGCAATTATTTAAAAAAAATATAAAAGAAATATTTTTTAATTGAAAACAATTTGGTTTAATTAATGTTTCGTATTTTTTAATCTTCAAAGCATTAAATTAGAATTTTATTAATAGAAAATAAAAAAAAATACAGAAAACAAAATAAAATTAAAAAAATGCAGAAAATTAAATAAAATTAAAAAAATATAGAGAATGAAAAGTACGTAAAATAATAAAAAAATTATTTAAAAATGATTTACATATTATTTTTACCCCATGAATATTTTTTCCAGATTACACGGAAACCTCTTCCTCAGGATTGCCCTTCAGATTGCTCCTGCCTCTCCTCCGAGGACGATTCTCCGAGATGTCCATTAATTCATCAAACTTCTCCTTGTGGTTGTAGTTCCAGGTACAAAATATCTAAAAAAATTATTTCTTTAAATATTTTCTTTTTACATTTCTTTAAATATTTTTTAAAACATTTCTTTAAATATTTTTTTAAACATTTCTTTAAATATTTTTTAAAACATTTCTTTAAATATTAAAAAAAAATGCCTTTAAATATTTTAAAAAATACGTTTAAATATTTCTTTAAAAATTTATTTTAATAAATATTCATAAAAAAATTAATTTCCAAAAAATTGATTTTTCAAAAAAGGGACAAATTATTATCAAAGTTTATTTATTTTTTCCAGTTCATCGTCACTTTCAGTAGGAAAAGAAATGCCCTATTTGTCATCTGGCAAAAGAAATTCAAAAACTCGACTCCAAACAATGAAAAAATCATCATTTTACTGGCGTAACGATTCATTTGCAAATCGAAGAAGAAAAACGTCATGTTCAAGTTACAGTGATGAATCGTCAATAACGGAATATTCGAAAAATCGCGAAATTGCCCAAATTAAACCCAGTCTTCATGAGCAGCACGAGATTTCTCAAAAATCATCAAAATCGTCAATAATTTTGTCGAAAGTTAACTCGAGATAAAAAAAAAATGTTGATAAATGGAGAAACTAAGAATCAAAACAATTCTTCTTCTTGAGGAAGGTTCTTCTTCTTTCTATATATAATCTCTAACAATAGATAATATAGGGTGATGAAAAAAAGATGACAAAAATGATCTATTCAGATAAAAAAATATTAAAAATAATGTCTACTAAAAATATCTTTTTTTTTACTCTCAAACTGAATTTACGAAACAGAATTCTTTTCTCATTTTTTATTGTTGAGTGTTAAGCAGTCGCGTATATCAGGTTGCATACAAACATGTGGATTTTTCTTTTCGAGAAAAAATACCTTCCTTTCAAGAAGGTTTTTTTATTTCGATTTTTACTCGAAAATACTTATTCTTTTTTCTAAAAATAAAATTCGTCCGAAAAGGTAGAAACTATATTTTTGGCGAAAGATTTTTTTTTCTTTGAATATTTTTAGAATTTTCTATATTTTCTCCAAACGACCTACTTTTCAAACACGGCGCTGCCAAAAAAACAGGTGGTAAGACGAAATTGTATTCACGTAATTTGATGAAATTCCGTTGAGATAGAAATGACGTTTTCAAATCGACGTCTATTGACGTCACGTTGCCTTTGACGTTTCTAGAATTTCATTTTCACAAAAATTATCTAAGAATTTTTTCCGAAAAGATTTTATTTTCCAAAAGGAAATTTTCCAAAAAAAATTCCAAATTTTTCAAAATAATTTTCCAAGACAAAAGTATTTTTTTTTTGCGCAAAAAAGAAATTGAAGTAAAATTATTCTTGAACTTTAAATATATTTTAAATCATTTTACTTTTTGTTGATTTTTTTTGTAATCAAAAATTAATTGTAAAAATTGTAAAAAAATTCATTCCCATTAATTCTGAGAGCGTATTTTCCAAATGACAATGGAAGTTTATCAAGACAATTGAACACAGTTAAAAATATGCAATTTGCAAAGTAATAATGTTTCGGTTGAGATGGAAATTATCCATTTAAAAATTAATTAAAAAATTATTCTCCTAGTCATCTAATTGTTACAATGCAAGTCTCGGATAAACAAAAATTTTTTTTTTCCCAACGATAATATTATTATTTTCACAAGTGCTTTTGAAACTGTCATTTATTTTTTCGGTGAAGAAAAAAATTTCCCTGAATAATAAAATGATATACGCACGAAATCTTATCTTATTGATTTGCTGAGAAAAAAGAAAAGTTATTTATACATAAGTATACGAAAATTCCAAGAAAGTTTCTCCACGAATTTTCTCGTAAAAAAAAAAAATTATTGACTTTTTTTCGCAATTAAATTTTGAAAATTGTCAAGTTCCTTGAAGATATGAATTCGCAAGTTAAGTAAATGATATACTCGTGTGGTTTTTAGTCGAAAATCTTGGACGAATTCGAGTCTGACCCGGCTTGTAATAGAACGACCGCGTTGCGCTTTGCATTTCTGGCGTTCCAGTCGTTGACACGAAAACAAAAAAAAAATTAAATATTTAGAGCAGTCCGATTAATGCGACAAAAATAGTTTTTACAAAAGAAAAATTTATTTTTGCAAATTATTTACTTACTAAATTATATATTATTAATTATCAATTATCAACTATCAATTCGAAATTCTTTTCTTATTTTTACCTTTTTCTTCCTATTTTTCTCTTTACGTTTTATTATTGTCAATAAATGTAATAAGAGAGAAAATATTTTTTTTAAATATTCGAAATTAAATTCTTTTTCATAAGGAAATATTTTCGAAAGAGAATTTTTCAAAGAGGAAATTAATTATAAATATATAAATATTTAAAAATATAAATATTTAAAAATATAAATATATAAAAATAGAAATAGAAATAAAATGCAAATAGAAATAAAATATAAATAGAAATAAAATACGAATAGAATATAAATAAAAAATAGAAATATAAATAATAGAAGTATATGAAAATAAAATATAAAAATGTCAGAAATTTTAATTTACTAAAAAGAAATTTTTTTCTTGTCATTTTGAGAGAAAGAAAAGAAAAATTTTTTTCACGCGAAAACTGCATTGTTCATATTAACTTATTTATTGTTTAGAAATAATATATATTCCAAAGAATCATTTGAATTTCGCAGATTTTTAATATTCAAAGAGACTATAATTTAGTGTACTTTTCGTGTGTTGAACGCATAAAGAACTTTCCAGTTTCCAGCAGTCGATCTTGAAATTTATGAGTTTCACCCATACGCGAGTGTGTAAAATCCGCACAAGGACAAAAGCAATATCTTATAATTTTACGCGAAACCTTTCTTTTCATTCTTTCAATGTCAAACTTTTGTTGAGCGAGAAATATTTTTTGCAAAAAAAAAGAAAAATCCATCTTAAAATAATTTTTTAAAAATACGAAATCAAATCTTATATTCAATTCATTAAATATAATCAAATTTTTGTTTCAAATTTCGAACTTCTAAAGAAAGGAGACTTCTTTTTTAAGTTTAAAAACAGATTATTGAAAATATTTTCCAATGAAAAGTATTTTATATTCGAAAATTATTTTTAAAAAAATTTTCTGTGGAAAATAATTTAATTTCGAATATTTAAAAAAAAAATTTTTTAAATATTTTTAATAGAGAATTTTCCAAACAGGAAAACTCTTTTTTTGTATATTTTAAATTATATTATTTTCCATACACTTTATTTTTGATCCAGAATTTTCCGGAGAAAAAAATTTTTCATTTTAGTATTCGAAATTAAATAATTTCTCAAGGGAAAATATTTTTGAAGGAGAATTTTTCAAAGTAGAAATTATTTGTAATAAAATTGTTAATATAATAATATACAAAATTAAATTATTTTTTTAGGAATTAATTTTTTCTCGAAAAATTCGCATTCGAAAATATTTTTCTATGGTTTATTAAATTACGAATGTTATTTATAGAAAATTTTTTTTCTCTGTGAAAAATTCGCTTTCGAAAATATTTTTCTATGGAAAACAATTTAATTTCGAATATTTATAGAAAAATAATTTTCTCTGTGAAAAATTTGCTGTAGAAAATATTTTTCTACGAAAAATAATTTAATTTTGAATATTATTTCCAAAGAAAGAATTATCTCTGTGAAAATTTAGCTTTTAAATATAATTTTCTACAAAAAACAATTTAATTTCAAAAATATTTATTAAAAAAAGAATTTTTTCTGTAAAAAAATTCGCTTTTAAAATTATTTTTCTATAATTTATTTAATTTCGAATATTATTTATAGAAAAATAATTTTCTCTTTTAAAAATTCGCTTTCGAAAATATTTTTCTATGGAAAACATAATTTAATTTCGAATATTATTTAAAGAAAAATAATGTTTTCTGTTGAAAATTCGAAATAGAAAATATTTTTCTATGGAAAACAATTTAAATTCGAATATTTAAGAGAAAAATAATTTTCTCTTTTAAAAATTCGCTTTCGAAAATATTTTTCTATGGTAAACAATATTTAATTTCGAATAGGGTAACTGTACCAATTGTCGAGGGTTTTAGGCAACATGTGACTTTGACATTTTTTTTCTCGGAAGTAAATGCACTTTAAAATTTGATTTTTGTATATTTGGACGAAGGATCTAATAATGTTTAATATTCATATTTATTTTTTTAATATAAACTAAATTGTTAAGCAAAAAATATATTTAAAAGTCAATCGAGCAAAAGCACCATTTGTCGATGGTCTTGTGCTAATTTCTCGAGGGTCTGTTCCAATTGTCGAGGGTATGACATTTTTAAACATATAACCCAATATAACCTAACAATTAACCTGTACAGATATCAGAAAATCGAGTAGATATTAATTTTTTCGATAAAAATATTATAGAACATTACCAGAAAACAAATATATTTATTTAACTATAATTGAATAATTTATAATATCGATATAAAACATTTTTATAGTAGATGATACAGGACAGAAAATTATTTAACTGTTTTTTAAACTTTTATAAATATAAGTTAATTAAATTTAATCAATTTTGTTAATCAGACATTAATTGAAAAAATAAATTAATTTAAGTCACATTAAATTTGTAAACGAATAAAATAAACTTTTATTACAAACTGTAAATATAATGGTTAATTATAATTAAACTATAGTACAAAATTTTTTAGTTTTGAATACTGCATTTTTTTATTAATTTTTTTTCGGTCTTCCTCGTTTTTTTGGTTGATTATTTTCTGTTGGTTGTAAATTTTTGGAGCATTTTTTTTCTTTTTCTCTGTACCTATAAATGTTTGGCATTTATGTTTGACGTTTAGTAAATAAACACTTAACCATCGATAAATGGTGCATCAGCGAAAAAAGTGACTACACCAATTTTCGAGTTATTACCTCGAAAAATGGAACTGTCAAAAAAAAGGAACCAAATACCGATGATTTGCTTTTAAAAAATATTAAATATTTTTTTTTAACAAAAAAACATGCATACAAAATTAATTTAGTTCGTGTACAAAATTATAATAATAATTTTGTACACAAAAAGTCATTATAAATACGTTTAATTTGCATTTCTAAAAATCTGTTTTAATCAACCAGAAGTATTAAGAAAATGGAGATTCGTGTAAATTTCACAGCAGTGAATTATAATATTAATTAAATAATTATTTTAGTAGAATCGCTACGAAATTTGTATATATAAATATACAGTTGAAAATACAAAGATTATTTAGAAATTTTTTTTGTTCTTAAATATTTTATATTATACTATTTATCTAAAAAAGAAAATTATTATCCTCGACAATTGGAGCACCCTCGGCAATTGGTGCAGTTCCTATTATTTATAGAAAAATAAGTTTCTATGTGAAAAATTCGGTTTTAAAAATATTTTTCTACAATAAAAATTTAATTTCGAATATTTATAAATAAATCATTTTCTCTGCGAAAAATTCGAATATATTTTGAATGTATTCCATAAAAAATATTTTTCTATGGAAAACAACTTAATTTCGAATATTATTTAGAAGGAAAGAATTTTTCCTGTAAAAATTTTGCTTTTAAAAATATTTTTCAACAAAAAACAATTTAATTTCGAATATTTACAGAAAATCAATTTTCTCTGTTAAAAATTCGCATTAGAAAATATTTTTCCATGGAAAACAATTTAATTTCTAATATTATTTTCCTTCAGAATATATTTTTCCCTTTTGTGGAAAATTGTCTATTATTATTTAAAATACTTTCTTTTGGCTGGCGATAATAATTTTTTTCAAATACTTTCTGTTAGCGAACGATAATTATTTTTTGAAAATAGTTTCTTTTCGAAAATCCTTCAATTCGGATATGAAAATGTTTCCCTTCAAGTCGAAATTTACTTTTTTGAAAACAGTTTCGAAAATATTTTTCGAAACTATTTTCAAAAATGTAAATTTCGACCAAATTGATTTTGGAAAAATATTTTAGGAAAAATTTCTTCTTTTTATTTTCGTGAAGATGAATTTCGAAAGCTGCCTTCTTTTTCCAAAACTGTCTATAACTTTTTGAATAATATACTTTTTCCCAGATTTTTCTGATCATTTTTCACTATTTTTTTTTCCCCTCAAACAATTGAAACTTTCCCATAGCTACGATTCTCTCGGCTGGTTTCGGTTTACCTCGGCGTTTGTCATTCGTCAACTAGCGACATAATGATTCGTCGAAATGAGCTTTGGCGCTCTATTCGATTTGAAATCCGAGTTTAAAAGAGAGAGAACTGGAGTCACATATTCACGCAGCACACACACAAACTCTCCGACTCCGGTTTGGCAGTTCAGTTCAGTTCTTGGTCGTTCGTCGCCGAGTCGAGAAGCATAGTATGTGCCCACCAGTTCATAGCCACGTACACGATTACTTGATTCATCATCAATCCCATAATAAATTAGTCTCTTACGGTTATCGTTAGGGGTGCCACACAAAACAAAGTTTCAGTGTACAATTTTTCTTTTCTAGTCCATTTCTCCGAGATTTTTTTTGCGCGAAAAAAAAATTCCTTGGTAACAGTTTTATTTTATTCCCCAATACGTTTAAATCTTTCCCAGTGATAGTATGATATTTTACTGGATATTCTAGTGCAAAGTGCGCTTTTTATTTTATTCATTATAGTTGTTTTTTTTTAATAATAAATTATTTTCCGAGGAACTGGTGTCTCGATAATTTTTTTTTCTTCAAACGAGAAGAAGAGGGAAGAAAGAAGAATACAAAACAAGAACCGAGTCGAGAATTATAACAGGAGAGAGAAGAGACTGAGAAAATAAGGAAACGAACTGAAACTAAAAACGGAATATTCAAAAAAAGAGTTGAAGAACTAATTTTTTTTAAAGTAATAACTGGATAAATTGAAGTTTTACTTGAATTTAACTTGAGAGAGAGCAAAAATAGTGTTGAAGTAAAAGAGAGAAAAATACTTGGGAGTTTAACGAAGAAACGAAACAAACTGACGATCTGCAATTCAAATCAAATAGAAAGAAGAAATTTCGTTAAAACTTTTTCCATACTTTGAGGATTATTTGTTGTTGTTTTTTTTTTTGAGGGTTAAAAAAATGAGTTGTACCACAGCACCAATTCCTCCGACGAAGATGTGTGAGACTCTTGTCAGCCAATGCGAGATACCGATCATCGACCTCGCACACGTGGGTAAGTAGGTGTCCAAGCAATGCCAATAGAGTTTAATAAGGGCGAGTAATTCCTCTTTCATCATCTCAGGCCAGGGTTGTCATTGTTATTGTTTCTACAAAACAAAAAAAGAATATTAGTATTCACTTAAAAACTCATTAACAATATTTCATTACTTTTTCAATATAGGAAATATTGTATATTTCAAAAAGTAACCCGAAATTATAAAGGATTTTGCAAATTAATTTTATTTCTTTCAATATAGAAGTGAAAGAAATATTTCATTGGAATTTAATTAAATTCAATTAAAACTAATCGTAAATTTTAGCCAATGACATAAATTACTGATTTTATGAATATATTAAATATCCATTTAATTCGTAAATTAAATAATTCAATTATTATTTAATAGTAATTGAATAGTAATTCAATTACTATTAATATTAATATTACAATATTATTATTACAATTATTACAATACTCTACAATTAATAATATTAATTATTAATTATTAATAAAATAATTAATAATATTAATAAATTCATTACTGAAAGTAATTATTTATCCACTCAAATAATTATTTTTTATTCATTTCTAATAAAAATAAATAAATAAAAATTTTTTTCTCTATAAATAAATAATTTTCAGTGGATAAATAATTATTTTTAAGTGCCTACATATAGTTAATTACAGTAATTAATTATTTATTTACTGAAAATTAATTATCGATTCATTGAAAATTAATTGTTTATCAACTGAAAAACTCAATTTATTTAATTTATTTCTAATATAAATCTTCTATAATAATAATCGTTATTGTATTCCGTAATTCTGCGAAGAATGTTAATATTTATTATATCAAAATAATTGAATTCCTATTATAAGAAGAATTTTATTATTTATAAAACTAATTTAATTCTTGCGAAGAATTTTACAATTTATAAAGAAAATTGAATTATTTTGCAGAATTTTGTTGAAATTTTAGAAATTAATTTAATTTTTTCGAAAAATTTTATTAATAATTTAAAAGAAAGAAATATTGAATAACTTTGTGATATTTCATTAAAATTGTATGAAGAGCAATTGAATTCCTGCGAAGGATTATTTATAAAAAAATTTGAAAATAATTGAATTCCTTCAAAGTTTCTTATTGTTTATAAAAATAATTGAATTCTTGCGAAGAAATTTATTAAAATTTTCGAAAATTATTAATTACATTCTTTTGAAGAATTTAAGTAATGGAATTTTATTACTAATTTTAATTGAAAATTTCGAAAGTTATTGAATTTTTTAGAAGAATTTCTTTCAAGTTTTCAAAATAATCGTGTTTTTTTAATAATAATTGAAATTAAACATTTGATTATTGAACTTCATTTCAATTTTTTAAAATCACTTAAATCATTTAAGGAATTTTATTAAAATATTGAAAATAATTGTGAATTCTTTCGAAAAATAAATAATGGATTTGACAATAATTGAATTCTTTCAAAACATTTTTTAAATTTTTTGAATAAAATCGATTTTGTTAATAATTAATAATTTTACTATTAAACAAATTTTTTTAAATTATTGAAAATATTATTATTGGCAGAAAATTAAATTCTTTTCTTTTAAATTAAAAATTTGTTAAATGGATTTTATTATTTATGAAAATAATTGAATTCTTGAGAAGAATTTATTAAAATTTTAGAAAATAACTCAATTTTTTCGAAAAATTCTATTTAAACTTTTTAAAAATAATTAAATCCTTTCGTGAAAATATATTGAAAATAATTGAATTTCTGTAAAAAATTGTACTATTTATAAAAATAATTGTATTCCTGCAAAGAATTTTATAAAAAAATTTGAAAATAATTCAATTCCTTCGAAGAATTCTGTTATTTATGAAAATAATTGAACACTTGAGAAGAATTAATTAAAATTGTTTAAAAAATAATTGAATTCCGTTGAAGAATTTTATTATTTTAGAAAATAATTGAATTCTTGCGAAAGATTTTATTAAAATTTTAGAAAATAACTCAATTTTTCCAATTTATATTAAAGATTTAAAAAAATAATTGAATCCTTTCGTGAAAATTTATCAAAAATTGTATTGAAAATAATTGAATTTCTGCAAAAAATTGTACTATTTATAAAAATAATTGAATTCCTAAGACGAATGTTATTATTTATGAAAATGAATTCCAGCGACAAATTTTATTAAAATTGAAATTATTCAAAAATCCAAGTTTATATTTGAAAATAAAAATTAGTTAAATAATCTTTAACGTTATTCGAGATCCTTTATAAAATAAGGCAAATAAAACGAAAACACTCAGACAATGAATAAAAATATTTATTTACTCATTATCCGAATGTTTTCGTTTTATTTTCCTTATTTTGAAAATAAAAAGTTTTGTGATTTGCATAATAATAATAAAATTGAATATCCCGTCTCGCGTGATATTCAAATAATTTTCTATTTTCTATAGATAAATAATTTCTTTTCACTAGATAAATAACCAATTTTCTCCACTGAAAAGTAATTTTTCCACTAAAAATTAATTATTTATCCACTAAAAAAGCAATTATTTATCCCCGTCAAACTTTAATTAATTTATTTCTAATAAAAAGAAAGAAATAATTTTCAGTGGATAAAATAATTATTTATCTACTGAAAATTAATTTTTTATCCACTCAAAATTTTATTCTTATTTATATTTCAATGTATTATTATTCCCATATTATTTTATTCCTAAATAATAATAGAAACGTCTTGAAAAGAGACTTTTTATTTCCCCTCAAATAATCGCGTGGAAATTATGTTTTGGAGAATATTGAAAAATGTTAATAAAATCATGGTTGTTTCACTATTATATCGAGCGTGGAATAGCATTCAGCACTTGGCAAAAGCGAATCACTTTATGGATGTTTTTTTTATAGCCAATTAAATGAATATTCTAGAAACTGGAAGTGAGTTTTTGCGTTAGAAAATCAGAACCTGATGCACGAGAGGAAAAATCGATTTATAATATTGACGTTTTTATGAGAATAAAATAATAGTTTATTGCATTTTTCTCTCTATATGAGGAGATTTTTCAAATGTTTAAAGCGCTCAGTAATTGTTTTTTATTTTCTTTTTGTTATTTTTTATTTACATTTTATTTTCTTTTTTTTCTTTTTTTCATTTTCTTTTTTTTATTTTCATTTTATTTTCTTCTTTTCTTTTTTTTTTATTTTCATTTTATTTTCTTCTATTCTTTTTTTCTTTCTTCTTCTTTTTATTCTTTTGATTTTTTTTTAATGAAGAGAGAGAGAGATGAAACTACCGCGTTTGGTGCAACTGTTATAAAATTACATAACAAACTTGTGCAATGATTTATTTTCAAACTCAAAGTTATTTATAATTTTTCATTGTCTCCTTTTATTTTCCTATACGAATATTTTTAAATAAATCAATTTTCGAAAATTCAGTCTCTTAATTTGAAATTTCAATAACTTGTCTGGGAAGGTAAAAAATTTTCTTTTCCGGTTTTTTATTAAATGAATTTCATTCTTATTTCTTAAAGAAAGCGTAGGTCGTTTAGCTTTGCAACTTGGACTATTAGGTTGTACTGTGACGAAATTGACAATGCAAAAATCGTAACCGAGGCCTTTCGAAATGACGAGCAGCCAATCATTTCAAGGCAACTGGTGGCTTATTATTGTGGGAAAAACTTTTACAGAAGATTTATTCGTTATTGATAAATATTAAGGAGGCGAAGGAAAAAATCACGGAATTATTTTCTTCCTATGGGAATTTCTCTTAAAAATATTTTTCCAATTTCGTAAAAATTCGAAACAATTTAATTTTTATTTATTGATGAAAATAAACAAAATAACAAAATAGAAAATTAAAAAATAAAATGACAGAGAATAAAAAAATAACACAAAAAGATAAAAAATAACGTAAAGTGAATTGAAAAATGTAAAGAAGAGAAAAAAATAAACAAAAGAAAATAAATAAAAATAATCAAACGTAAAAAATTAAAATTGTAATTGAAAAATAATTATTTTACAGGAAGAGGAAAAATTGTCATGAGGAAAAAATTTGTCGATTTAAATGCACTAAAAGAATTCCTGAATGAAAAGCTTCCCGCGTTTATTTCTATATGCATAGATTTTTTTTTCTTGACATTGTTTTGAATCATGACGTAAAGATAGCTCACGAAGTAACATAAGAGTTACATAATTTATAACAGCTGACCAACGATTGTCATTATTTTAATACTAAATTGTTTTTATTCGAGCGCTCATTACGATTTTTTTGTCTGCAATGTTATTGTTTTGATATACAAATAGAAAAAATTTAATAACTTTAATAAGTTTGAAAATAAGAATTTATATAAATTACTATGAACTGTAATTTTGTTATTTAGTCAATTTTTTTTACCTCCAATAAAAAGAATAATAAAATTTTCAAATTACCGCCAAAAGTAAAATTTTTGATTGCATAAAATATTATAAAATATTAAAGAACTTAAAATTACAGTCAAAATTAAATAAATTTCAGAATTCAAAATTCAAATTTCATAACTTTTTAAAATTAAATAACTTTCAAAATAAAATCCAAATAAAATGAAATTCAAAAGAAAAAATTTTGTTACGAAAATACAGAAGAAATGAATTTTTTTAAATTCATAATTTTCGAAAGAAAATAATTTCCAAAATAAAAGAAATTTAAAAATAAAATTCAAAAAAAAACTTTCGTTAAAAAAATACAGAAATTGAAATAAACCCTCTTTCTGAATTCATATAATTTTCCAAAGTGAAACAATATTCGAAATAAAAATAAAGTTCAAATTGAAATCGAATTAGAGCATTAAAACACACATTTGATATTAAATTGATATTATTGATATTAAATTCATATTATTGATATTAAATTATTTGAATAAAAAGGAAATTACGCGACAAAATTTGAAAAATAAAAATTATTAATAGTGACAATTGTCACTATCTTGTATAATTCTCCATCAATATAATTGGATTTCACAATTCATATTAATACGTAAGCAGATATTTAAATATGCATATATATTATAGAAATAAAAAAAAAGATAATTTACGTAATTGCTCATTACCGAACCAACAAATGGGTCATGAATGAATCATAAGTAAAAAAAAGTATGTTAATTTATAAAGAAAAATCTAGTTATTAAAATAATTAGAAAACGTGAGACGCAAATTAAAATCCATTATCATGATCGATGATAATTTATCAACAAGAAAAATGTCTCAATTTTTCTTTTTTAAAATTCGTTTTTTAAACAGTCTTTACAAATTTTCAAAGTGGTTTCAACAATTTATAAAAAAGAAAAATTATTTTGGTCCTTTTCGAAAAAATTTAAATTAACATATAAGTTAATTCACATAACATTGAAAATATTTTAATGAATAATTTTAAATATTAAGATTTCTTTTTATCCAAATTTTAATCGATTTGAATTTTAATTGATTCAAAATTAAACAATTTTAAATTTCCATTTATAGATAAATTGTAATCCATTTTCGTTTTAAAGGTTTAAAAATTAAAAATAATTTAAAAATTTTTATTTGGACAAAAATTTTAATTTATTCAGATTTTGTTTCAAATTTCAATTGATTCAAAATTTAATGTATAAAAATTTCTATTCATTGGAACAATTCTTTTAAGAAATTCATTATTTTGAAAAATTACATTTATTTTTCTAAAATATTTTTCAAAATCTCTGCACAGAATTTTATTATTAATGAAAATAATTGAATTCTTATAAAAAAATATTAAAAGAATTGAAATTCTTTCAATTAAAATTGTACTGACGATTTTTATTAAACTTTTTTTTAATTAATTGAATTCTTTCGAGAAATTTTATAAAATCATAAAACTTCTACGAAGAATTTTATTTTTTTCGAATTAAATTGAATTCTATTAAGACATTTTACTAAAATTTTTGAAAATAATTAAATTTCTGGTAAGAATTTTGTTATTTATGAAATAATTGAATTACTAACGAGATTTTATTGAAATTTTTGAAAATAATTGAATTCTTCTGCAGAATTTTATTATTTACCAAAAAAATTGAATTCCTGCGAAGAATGCATTAAAATTAAATTAAAAATAATTGAATATTCTTCTGAAGAATTTTATTATTTACGAAAATAATTAAATTCTTTTAAGACATTTAAGAAATTCAATTATCAAAAATTTTAATAAAATTCTAGGCAAAATTTTAATCATTTTCAAAAACTTTTCTCAATTTAATGATATACTTTAATAAAAAATTCCTAAAAGAAATCAATTAGTTAAAAAAATTTTAATATACGCAATTTAATTATTTTCATAAATAATAAAAACTTGACAGGATTTAAATTATTTACAAATTATTTTCTTATATTATTCAATAATTTTCATAAATAATAACATTTTTTACAGGGATTCAATTATTTTCATAAATAAAATTTTAATTAAATTTCTTTAAAGAATAAAATTATTTTCAAAAATTTTAATGTAATTCTTTGCGTAACAGTTCAATTTTTTAAAAAATAATTTTAATAAAATTCTTCGCACAAAATCCAATTATGTTTAAAAATTTTTTAAAATTATCGTCAAAATTTCAATTATCTTTATAATAAAATTTTTCTCCGAAATTCAGTTACTTTCAGAACTATCAATAAAATTCTTGTCAGAATTTCAAATATTTTTAATACAATTTTCATCCAATTTCTCGAAAAATGCAAAATTATTCTTAAAAATTTTATTAAAATTTATTTATTCGACTATTTTCAAAAATGCTACTTTTTTCGACTTTTCCTCCAAATATTGCAATAATTTTTAGTATAAAATGGAATTTATTTCGATTTTTATATAGTGTGAAAAATAAGTATAGACAAATCTTCAAAAATTATTTTTTAATAATTTTTCTAATTAAATTTTCAAAATTTACCATAAAAAAGACTTTCAATAATTGAAATTTTGTAAAATTTAATTGAAAATAATTGATTTTTTTCAAAGTGTTTTATAAAAATTTCTGAAAATCAACTTTTGAAGAATTTTAATTGCAAATTTGAAAAATAATTGATTTCTTAAAAATTCTAATAAAAAATCTTCAAGTGTAAATTTAAAAATGGTTATTAATAAAAATTAGCATCTAAAAATTACTTTAAAAATCATTTTTAGAAAATTAATTTTAAGAATTTCTTTATTATAATTTTTAGAAAATTAAAATTAATAACTTAAAAAATATGAACGCATTTACAATTATTTAAAAAAACTGAATTTTTGTATTTCAATAATTGAATTCTCGAAGAATTTTCGGAAATTTATTTCAAATAATTGATTTCGAGAAGAAGTTTAATTAAAAATTGAATTATTCTTGTTATTGAATTTCAAATTTTTGAATGTTTTAATTTCTATAAAAAAATAATGATTAAATATTTATTTAAAAATGAAGTTCTTGATGTTTTCAAATAATTTTCGTTTTAAAACGAAAACCAGGAAAAATTCTGTTTTTTAATCCGGAAAAGTCAGGGAATTTGAAAAGAGCAAAAGCGTGGTAACTCTGAGAAAAGAAAATATTTGCGGGAAAAAGAGAAAATTTGCAGAAATGAAATATAGAATAAGAGTTGAGAAATAAAATTGAGAATTTAGTTTAGCTTTAGGGGATTTTAGGTTTACTTTTTTTGCTGTGAGGATGGAGAAGAGACAGCCGCCGACGCGACCGTCGGTTGCTTGGCAACGAGTAGCACGATACGAGGTCAGGCGCCTGGGCGCGGGGCCCGACGTCCGTTGAGGTCAGAGCCCCTTCTTTACAAAAGGCCCCACCCTGCTTCCCTACCCTCAACGATGAACCATCTATAATATAGAATACATATACTGTACATACAGGGTGTCTCATCAGAAGTGCGAGTGACACCTGCTGAGGCTCCCAGCAGCTTCCAGTTTCAGTTTACCGCTTTTCACTTCTCTCTCTCTCTCTCCTCCCTTTTATTGTACAATGTACACGTCAACCAATCCTCCGTTGCCCCAGGTCTAGGACGTTGCGAAACATTATTCGCTCTCCTTCATTTTTACAAACCGAGTTCCAACCCTTTCCATAAGCTCGAGTCTCGAAACACGAATCCGCTTCTCGCCCCATCACTGGATTTTTCACTCTGGCTCGAAACTGTAAAATATCAAATACATTTTACGATTGTCTTCCTTTTTCTTAAAATTCTCATAAAAAAAATATTAAAATTAAAAAATAAATGAAATAAATAAAAATAGAAAAAAATATTTATTCCAAAGAAAAAAACTAATCGGCTTTTTCGTATATTTTCAAAAAAAAGCAATTTTGTCTATACTAGAATTAATTCTCGCCCCTACTGATTTTCTCTGTTCAATGTAAATAAATAAAACATATTTTACGATTGTCTCCCTTTTTTACACTCTCGTAAAAAAAAAAATTATTTAATTCAGAGCATAGAATTTTATTGATTTTCGAAATTAATTCAATTGATTCGAAGAATTTTATTAATTATTTTCGAAAATAATTCAATTGATTCAAAGAATTTTTCTAAAATTGTTGAAAATAATAAAAATTCTTACGAGATATTCATAATTAAAACTGTATTGAAAATAATTAATTTCTTATAAATAATTATATTTATTTATTTATTTAAAATTTAGACGGACAAAAAAGTATATTTAAATTTTTGGAAATAATTGAATTTCCCTTTTTTTACATTCTCGTCAAAAAAATGATTTCATTCGGAGCAAAGAATTTGATTGATTTTCGAAATTAATTCAATTGATTCGAAGAATTCTATTATTTGAAAATAATAAAAATTCTTTCAGAGATATTTATAATTAAAATTGTCATCTTGAAAATAATTCATTTCTTAGGAAATAATATTATATTTAAATTTTTAAAAATAATTGAATTTCTCAGAAGAATTTTATAAAAACTTTAAATTCTTTCGAAAAATTTTATAAAAATTGTATTTATAATAATTAAAATTCTGCAAAGAAATTAATTATTTATATATATAAATTATTGAATTATAAAGATTTTTATCAAATTTTTTTTTAAATAATTGAATTACTGAGGAAAAATTTTATTAAAAATAATTGTATGCTTTTGAAATCGAATTCCTAAATAGAATTTTATTAGTTACGAAAATTATTAAATCTTTGCAAACTTACAATTTTTGAAAATAATTAAATTTCTGCGAAGAATTTTGTTATTTATGAGAATAATTGAATTTCTGCGAAGAATTTTATTATTTATGTAAATAATTGAATTTCTGACAAGAATTTTATTGGAATTTATAAAAATGATTGAATTCTTCTGAAGAATTTTATTATTTACGAAAAAAATTGAATTCTTTCAAGACATTTTACTAAAATTTTGGAAAATAATGCAATTTTTGCGAAGAATTTTGATATTTATGAGAAAAATTGTATTTTTACAAAGAATTTTATTGGAATTTTTGAAAATAATTGAATTTCTGACAAGAATTTTATTGAAATTTTAAAAAATAATTGAATTTATGCGGAGAATTTTATTATTTATGTAAATAATTGAATTTCTGACAAGAATTTTATTCGAATTTTTGAAAATAATTGAATACTTCTGCAGAATTTTATTATTTACCAAAAAAATTGAATTCTTTTAAGACATTTTACTCAAATTTTTGAAAATAATTAAATTTTTGCAAAGAATTATTGGAAGTTTTGAAAATAATTGAATTTCTCTGAAGTATTTTATTATTTATGTAAATAATTGAATTTCTGACACGAATTTTATTGGAATTTTTGAAAATAATTGAATTCTTCTGAAGAATTTTATTATTTATGAAAATAATTCAATTCTTGTGTAGAATTCTATTCAAATTTTTGAAAATAATTCAATTTTTGCATTGAATTTTGATATTTATGAGAATAATTGAATTTCTACAAAGAATTTTTTTATTTATCTAAATAATTAAATTTTTGACAAGAATTTTATTGGGATTTTTGAAAATAATTGAATTCCTCCGAAGAATTTTATTAAAATTTTTAAAAATAATGGAATAGTTTTAAGAAACTCTATTGAAAGTAATTGAATTTTAGGATTTTTATTATTTTTAAAAATAATTGAATTCTTACATATTTTTTTGATGAATTTATTTTAAATTGTATTGAAAAGAATTCAATTTTTTTGATAAATTTTATTAAAATTCTAGTTATTGTAAATAATTGAATTTTTTTAAAGATTTTTATTATTTATGAAAATACATGTTAAATTTTTGCATCGAATTTTATTAAAATTATCAGAAATTCTTGAATTTAATAAATAATAATGATTAATTAGTTAATTAGTTAATTTCATGATATTTGACTTAATTGATTTTTCAAAATGTTGAATCACTGCAAAAAATAAAATTCTGCTTTACGATTAGATTGTCTTCCTTATTTTACTTTCTCATCAAACAAATGATTTATAAATGTTTTGTTATCATTTTGAGAAAAGAAATTTTTAATTTGAAATATTTATATACTATTTATCAAAATATTGATTTAAAAAAAAGAAACTGTTCCATTTTTTCATCTATTCTAAATAAAAAGAATTCTTTCGTATTCAAAAACACAATTTCCTACAATAAGAAAATTGTTTCCCTGCAGCTACAAATTATTATTTGTCATAAAAAGAAATCGACGAGGAAATAATTAAAAAAAAACGATTTTCTGGAAAAATACCTCTGTGGAAATATTATTTGATCATAAATATTAAATACAATGAATTTTTCCATATTCGAATGGAAATTTTTCAAAAAAAGAAGAGAATCCAGTGAAATTAGAGAAATTTTTTGGAGAAAGAAAAGTAAATTTTTTTTTTGATAACATTTTCGGAACAATTAGAAAAAGAATTTTTCCCTCTCTTTTGTATTTGAATTTCGTATTAGAATTGTCTGCCAGGAAAACAGGTGGCAATACGAAATTACATTCGTTTTATACGTAATTTCGGCAAAATTTTACTCTCCTACTTGATGACGCTTTTCAAATCGGCGCCACATGACGTAGACTTTTGGCGTCTAGACTCATTTTCCAAACAATAACGATAATCAAGACTTTTGAAAATTAACTTCCCATTTTTCTAATCACATAATCAGTCACCTCTTGCAATTACCAGACAATGTATAACGTCATCATGACATTAATTTCTTATTCAAAATACAAGAGATACTCGAAAGAAAAATTATTCTCCAGAAAGAATATTTCTTTTTTTATGAACAAGTGAAAAAATTAATCCTTTAAAGACAAAATTTCCAAATTCAGTCGTAAAAGATAAAAAATAATTTTTTGGATAATTATTTTTTATAGAAATTAATTTTACAATTTTTCTATTTCAAGAGCATGGGTGAGAGAAAATAGATTTGAGAATTAAAAATTTAGAAATTATTCCCAAGAGATAATATTAATAGAAAATTTTTTTATTTTTCCCTAATCAAAAGGTTAAAAGCGATTACTAATTCAGAATTAAAATAAAATATATATACCTATACGCCTCCTAATAGTCCGATGGCGCTCTCTGCGCAAAATGAAGTCTGTCTGGTTCTTTAATCACCGAGGGAATTTTATTTTCTAGCAATAACCGGTTATTACTGGAAACCTCATGATTTTCTTGCATTTATTATAAATAAAAATATTTAATTATCCCCCATAAAAAGAAGGACAGATGGAATATTTTCAGAAAAAAAAATAATATACAAAAAAAAACATTTCCGTCTCTTGTCTCATCCGAAAAACTATAGTTTTTCGAATAAAACAAGAGACGGAAATGTTATGCAAAAAGTTATACAAAAAAATTGAAATAAATAAATATAGAAATTTTTCTATAAAATTGAAATACGTTGAAAATGATAGTAACTTAAAAGTTAAAAATCGTATATTCGGAAGGATTCTGGCGGAATGCCAGGGGCAACTTCGCCAATTCAATCTAATTTGTTGCTGAGTGAAAGAGACGAGGGAGAAAAGAAAGAAGAAGAAGAAGAAGAAGAATTAATGAGAAAGGGGTTTTAAATTATTGTCCTCTCTTTGGCACAAAGTGTTTTATAGATATTTCACGCCATGGACGTTTGGAAAATTATTTCAACCTTCGCTCTTTTTCTCTTGTTGTAAAATAAAAAAGATTAAATATCGTTTTTGAAAGAAAATTCATTTGCAATTCAAATTCAATTTCCTAAATCCATTGTTAAATTTTCAAATCGTTGAAAAAAAATTCCTCAAGAGGAGAAATTCAATTTCATAAAAGAAATTTCCAAAATCGATTCTCAAATAAATTTTCAAAAATTTTCTATTGAAGAAAAAATACCTTGAGAGAAGGAATTGAAAATCAATTTCGAAAATCCATTCTTGAATTTTCAAATCGTTGAAAAAATGCCTTGAAAAGAGAAATTAAACTTTAAAAGTTCAATTTTCTTGAAGAAAATAAAATGAAGTTGATATTGATATTAAAAATTCAATATTTGAATTCTAATAAAAATGAAAGAGACGCAAATTCGTCAAAATTAATCGAAAGACATTGGTCCGAGGTCAAGAAGACGTCATTGCGATTCGCACGATACGTGCTTAAAGTTTCAATGAAAAAAAAAATATATTCTATTCCTGAGTTTCCGCTCTTTTTTTCTCTCTTTCGCTCCTGAATGTTCAGAAATAAAAAATTATCTTTTTCGTCGCAGCGCGTACTGTAAAAACATAAAATTTCCGAATGAGACTAACTTTAAATTTGTGAAGACAAGACCGTCTCTGTCTCTCTTTTAAAGAAAAAGAAAAGTTTTTTTCACAGAAATAAGAAAGTAGGAAAGAAAAATTACTGCTTCGTAAAAAACTGAAAAAAAGAAAAGTTTTCCGTTTCGAAGAAAAGAAAAACTTCCCTCCTGTTTATAAAAAAAGAAAATTTAAAACCTCGGTTAAAAACTTACCAAAAAGTTCCATTTTTGTTGTTGCAAAAATCGATATTTTTCTTCATTGGCAGTTTTATCTCTTTTTTCTTCTCTCTTCATCTCGTTGATTTTTCATCTCCTTATCTTCAATTTTTAATATCACCTAAAAATCGTAAAAATCAAATTAGTCGCTAAATTACCATCTATATTCAGTTAATAAATTCTCTACTTTTAATTTTCAATTTCTAAATTACTTTGATTTCAAAAATTGTCTTCTTAAAAGCAATTTAATTTAAATTTAAAAGAAACTTTCACTTATAATGAAGTAAATAAAGTGAATGAAATAAAATACAAAATAATTTTGGAAATTAAGTTTCTAACTATTTTTCAAATAAACGTGTTTGTTAATAATTGTAATTTGATTTGAAACATTTGATTATTGAATTTTATTAAAATTTCATTTATTTTCAGAAAATAATTAAATACTTCTCTGAACTTTATTACTACAATTTTTAAACTTAATTGAATTCAAAGGAATTTTATTATATTAAAAATAATTTGATTCTTTCAAAGAATTTCTTTAATTTTTCCAACATAGGTAATCGATTTTTTTAATAATTGTTAAAATTTTTGTATATCCTATAATTGAATTTTATTTAACAATTTTCTTACAGTTTTCGTAAACAATTAAATTCCTTTAAGGAATTTCTTTAAGTTTTTTGAAAAAACTTAAAAATAAAATTTTATTTTTAAAATAATTTTAATTGAAAATTTATTTATTGAATTTCATTAAAATTTTTTGGGGAATTATTTGAATTATTTCCAGAATTTAATAACAAAATTTTTGAAAATAACTGAATTGTTTCTAGAAATTTTGTAAAAATTGCTCTGAAAATAATTAAATTCATGCGAAGAAATTTATTATTTCTGAAAAAAATTGAATTCTTATAAAAAAATTTTATCAAAACTTTTGGGAATATAATATTGAATTCCTTAAAAAAAAATGTATTGCAATTTTTAAAAATAATTCAATTCTTTGGAGAAATTTTATTCAAATTGTATTGGAAATAATTGAATTCCTGCGAAGAATTTTAATATTTATAAAAATAATTGAATTCTTCCTAAAAATTTGACATTTTACTAAAATTTTTGAAAATAATTAAATTTCTGCGAAGAATTTTGATATTTATGAGAATAATTGAATTTCTACCAAGAATTTTATTATTTATGTAAATAATTGAATTTCTGACAAGAATTTAATTGGAATTTTTGAAAATAATTGAATTCCTCTGAAGAATTTTATTGTTTATGAAAATAATTGAACTCTTTTAAGACATTTAACAAAAATTTTTGAAAATAATTGAATTTTTACGAAGAATTTTATTAATTAAAAAAATTTGAATTTCTGCCAAGAATTTTATTGGAATTTTTGAAAATAATTGAATTTCTCTGAAGAATTTTATTATTTATGAAAATAATTCAATTCTTGTGTAGAATTCTATTAAAATTTTTTAAAATAATTTAATTTCTGCGATGAATTTTGTTATTTATGAAAATAATTGAATTTCTACAAAGAATTTTATTATTTATGAAACTAATTGAATTCTTGCAAAGAATTTTATTGGAATTTTTGAAAATAATTGAATTTCTGTAAATTTCATTATTTATGAAAATAATAGAATTTCTGCGAGGAATTTTATTATTTCCGAAAATAATTGAATTCTTGCGAAAAATTTTATTATTTTTAAGAATAATTGAATTCTTGCGTAGAATTTTATGAAAATTTTTGAAAATGATAATCTGTAATAATTATGTACTCAACAAGTGAATTTTTTCAATTCTGAAACTGAAATTATTCAAAAATTGAAGTTGATTCTTGAAAATAAAAAATTTTGTTGGTAATCTGCTTGATAATAAATTGAATACCGCGTTTTGCGCGCATAACATTTGGTAGTAATAGTATTAAAAAATAATAGTAATAAATAATAGCAATTAAATAAAAAAACAAATTAATCCCATAATTAGATAAAAAAAATTAATTTGGTTTATAAATATATTACTCGAGCTTTTGGAATTAATTGTCAAATCCGTTAATTTTCTATTAGTTATAAATGATTATAATATAAATATTATGAATTTACTGAGTTGTAACTGGAATTTTATTCTGTCTCTCTCTCTCTCTCTTTCTCTCTGTGTAGGCTGACAGGAAATGCCTCCTTTTGCTCATATTCTTCTTTTTTTCTCTGTGTCCCATTTTTTTTTCTTTGCTCTCCATTCAGTGTAGAATTATTTTTCGTGGACGAAGTGCACCGACACACCAACAATTTATCGAGTGCACATGCAAAATGTATGTGGGTTTATTTTTTGCGTCATCATTCGTCATCGTACAGTGTCCAACATTATTGCACGCATTGCTGATCTGGCAGCACGTGTCATATCTCTCGTGTGGGTATCTAGACATAGAAAAAGATTTGCTTACTCATTTCACTCTCTTTCTTTTTTGTTTATTTGTTTGTTTGTTTTTTTTTCGGCCAACTCGAAGTACTACATTTTTTCATGAATTGCCCCCACAGTATAAATACCATGAGTATTTCAAGAGAACTGCAATTTTTTTTCTTTGCTTTTAGACGAGAATATTTTTTTGAAATTATTCTCTCTATGCAAAAAGAAACACACAGTTCAAAAAAATATTTAGTAAATTTATATTTTTTTCACAATATTTAATGCTTGAATATTCAAAGTGGGAAAAATTTCGTAATAAATGATTCACGTCCGATTTTTTTCTTTATCTCGATTTTCTTTCTACGACGGAAAATATCCGATTATTTACAATTCTAAAAAATATTATTGCGAAGGAGAAGAAATATTGTCTTTTTGTGGTTTTTGCGAGTGATAAAAAAAATATCTCTAGTCTTGTGTGCGTTTATCTAGAAACTAGTTATTTTTCTTTTTTTTAAATTAATTCAAGATCCTTTTCGCGATAATGCACATGAATTGATAATTAGACGTAACGTGCGAAACGATTGTCATTATATTGCCACGACTTTGGAATTCCCTGAATTTATCGAGTTTTTTTTTCAAAAATTCGTTTTCGGAGAATTTTTTTTCCTCTTAGTGAAAAAGAAAATTAAAAAAAATTGAGTGTCTTTATTTACGATTATCTCTTTTTTCATCCTAAGCGGTTTTTTTTAACGCGCAGCTTTTAAAGACTCACAGAGAGTCGAGAGTTTCAGGTTTCCTTTTTATAAAAAGGTCATTGCCCGAAATTTCGGCACTTACAATTTCCGCATTTATTTTTCCCGAAAAAAATAATTAAGAATCGAAAATTTATTTTCTTTGTTATTGACAGTGAATTTTTTTTTGAAACTACAATGAAAAAAATTGATTTATTTTATTAATATTGAAAATCAAGTGTGAGTTTGGTTAACCGACTTTCAAAACGCGAGCAGGAAATGCCTTATCGCGCCTGACACACATGAAACGGGTTTATAAACGTCTCTCCTTATCTTCATTTTTTTTTAAATAAATTTAATTTTTACGCGAATAAATATTGTTTACGTAAAATGATTAAATTTTTTTCCCCTCCAAAAATAATATATTCGCGAAACCGAAACTACTTTTTTCAAATTCTTTTTTTCACCGACCAATTTTTAGATTATGAAACAGTTTTGAATTCTTCGAGATATTTGAGTATTGATAAATTTCTTATTCTTTTCGGCACTTTTGTTTTCTTTTTTTCTTTTCTTTTTCTTTTCGGTATGAAAAAAAGACATATAAATTAACGATTCATATATCTCAGACCTTCTTGAGAGATATCCTTGAACTCTCTTTTCAAGTGATGGACAAAAAAAAAGAGACACCTGGACTTTGACTTGTGATATATGTTTTCTTTCAAATTTCTCTTCAAACTTTCATTTCACTCGTGTGAGATAGTCGAAAAAAGTGCTTTTTTAAAATTATTTTCTTGATTATCACGTTTTTTCTGATAAAACACGTTAATTTCTTTGTTTTAAAGTTGGCAAATATTTTTTCTGCAAAAGAAAATTTAAACAGTCATTAATTTTTATTCACAAGAGTAAATTATTAATTGATTTTTTATCGTTTTTAAATTAAAGAAATTCTTTTTTTTTTCCAAATTTAGGATTTTTTCTAAATCAGAGAAACTTTTTTCAAATTTAGAATTTTTTTAATATCAAAGAATATTTTTTCAAATTTAGAAGTTTTTTTTAATCAAAGAAATACTTCTTTTCAATTTAAAATCCTTTTAAAATCAAAGAAATACTTTTTTTCAATTTAAAATCTTCTTTGAATATCAAAGAATATTTTTTCAAATTCAGAAGTGATTTTAAATCATAGAAATATATTTTTTTCAATTTAAAATCTTTCTAAATCAAAGAAATTCTTTTTTTTCTTCAAATTTTTGGATTTTTTCTAAATCAAAGAAACTCTTTTTTTAAAACTTACAATTTTGTAATATTAAAGAATATTTTTTTTAATTCAAATCTTTAGAATCAAAGAAAAACTTTTTTCCAAGTTTAGGATTTTTTCTAAATTAAAGAAACTCTTTTTTTAAGATATAGAAGTTTTTTTAAATAAAAGAAATATTTTTTTTCAATTAAAATTTTATTATTTAGAATCAATGAAACTCTTTTTTTTCGAATTTCGAAGTTTCTTTAAATCAAAGAAATATTTTTGTCTATTAAAAATCTTTCTAAATCAAAGAAATTATTTTTTTCCAAATTTAATTTTTATTTTTAATCAAAAAAATTAATTTTTTTAATTATAATTTTATTTTGAATCAAAGAAATTTTTTTTACCATATTTAGGATTTTTTCTAAATCAAAGAAACTCTCTTTTTCAAATTTCAAAATTTTTTTAAATCAAAGAAATTTAAATTCTTTCTAAATCAAAGAAATTATTTTTTTCCAAATTTAGATTTTGTTTTTAGTGAAAAAAATATTTTTTTTAATTAAAATTTTGTTTAAATAAAAAAAAATTCTTCTGTTCCAAATTTAGGATTTTTTTAGGCCATAAAAAAATTTTCTTTCAGTTTAAAATCTTTTTAAATAAAGAAAATCATTTTTTTCAAATTTAAGATTTTTTTTTAAATCAAAGAAATTTTTTTTCAAATTTAGAATGTTTTTTCAATATCAAAGAATATTTTTTCAAATTCAGAAGTGTTTTTAAATCGAAGAAATATATTTTTTTCAATTTAAAATCTTTCTAAATCAAAGAAATTAATTTTTTCCAAATTCAGAATTTTTTTTCAAATCAGAGAAATATTTTTTTACAAATTTAGATTTCTCTTTAAATCAAAGAAATATTTTTTTCCAAATTTAGATTTTTCTTCATATCAAATTAAATTTTACGAATTTTTTTTTATGTAATTAAATTAATGAATCTACTTCTCGTGAAGTAGTGTATAAAATCAATGATTAGATTCGGAAAAAAATGTTATCTCAACGCTTTTACTGGAAACAAAACATCGTATGTGAATAATACGTAAAAGATTATTTTCAATTCATTCATTTTCTATTGGTATTATCTAATTTTCCCTATATATAAGTGTGTATAAAATCGCATTTGGCAATTCGATCCGCTTATAATCAACTCTTCTTTCTGGAGATCATTTTTCTGATATCTCATTACAATTATTTATCAGACTTCGTTCTAGATTTCAATTTAAAAATCGAGATAAGAAAAAATATTTTGGCTTCTCTACGTCACTTCGTATTACCGGCAGATTTTTTTTTCTAAATTGAGAAAAATTTCCCATTTCAATAACAAAACGAATTTACGTAAATTTTTAAAGAAAAAAAAGTCAGAAGGGAAAATTAATTTTAAATTCTTTTTTCCTTAATTGTAGCCTTGAAATTAATTTCCCTCTAGAGTTTTAAAGATTTTCTCTTAAAACTTTTCTTTCCTCTCTCTTTTTTTTTTAAATTTCGCTATTTATCCTTAATTTCCCAAGTCTTTAAAAATTTAATTCGTGATTTTTTTTCGGTTTATTTTGCTTTAATTCCTGCTTTAAATCAAAAAACCGAAATTTATGCAACAGTTTATTTATTAGTATATATCTTTTGATCTTGAATGTATGTACTTCCGTTGATCGTAAATTCAAAGGCGTGATTGTTAAAGCATTTTTTTTCCGATTGGAACCCGAGAGTTGAAAAATTATGTGTGTCACGGAATTCCGCTATTGTGAAAACACGTGTTCAGTCGCGGACGTATATTGCATGATAATTTCGCAGAATTTAAAAGTTGATCGAAAATTTTCTATTCTAATTGTACGAAAAAATTTTTTTTTCCGAAAAAACAAAACCAAACGAAAAGGTAATTAATTAAAAAAAAAATTTTTTAGTCAGAATTCAAATTTTAAAAAAATTTATTCTATTTTTAATTTAAATTTTCCAGTCAGAAAAAATAAATTTTTTCCACCTTTCTGATAAATTCTGATAAAATTGCTCTATATTCTAATAAAAATTATTTCCGAGGAAAAAAAAGAACTGTAAATAAATTCACGAACAGTTTATTGCTACAATTAGGCAATAAGAATGATTCACGTGAGTAGGAGTTCTTTTTTTGATTGATGATAAACGTTGTGGAATTAATGATTTTGACAACCGTAAAACGTCATTGGCTTTTACAACAAATCGGAAAGAAAATTAAATTCAAACTCAATTCAAAGAGAATGAAGAAAAAACGAGTTCTACGACTTATTAAAATTCTCCCTAGTAAAAAATTATTGAAATTAATGTCGACCTTGCGATCAAATTTGTAGAATGTTGATTAAAAACAATTAAAAATTATTCTACGTTCGCATCTTATTTTGTGTCTATTAAAAGAATTAAGAACTCGTGATTCTATTTTATTACATATTGAATTCATAATTTCAGGAAATTAAAATACATTCGATTCACAAATTAACGAAATTGAAATAATTTTTATTAAATATTTTCAAATTAAAATTAAATTTAAATTTCAGTTTCATTGAAAGTATTTGGAAATTTTAATTCCTAATGGACAAATAAATAACAATAAGTATTCAAATATTTATTAACCAAAAAATTAATTAAATTTGGCAAATTTAATTTTTTTTTTAAGAATTGTTTTGAATTATTTATTAAATATTTTAATTTCGTTTACTTAAGAAATTAAATTATTTATAATTAATTTTAAATATGGCCAATTTCGTATCTAATAAAATCTCGCCATTAAAATCGAGGACAATCTATTACGGAACTAATTGAAATAATTACGTTTTGTTTCAAAAATGGTAATGAAACAAAGAATTAATTTCAAGTTGGAGAAGAAAAAATAAAAATCAAGATCATTTTGAAAATTTTCGAAAAAAATTTTCTTAACTTATAGAAAAGGAATTTTTTTTCCAAAGTGTTTTGGCTTTAGCGAAGCACACTTGAATTTGATTCAATCACTTTCATTCACAAAAGAGAAAGAGTTCCCCGATGGGTCCGAAAATAAATGTTGTAATTTGCAATTCAGACCGATGAGTAATCCTAGACTCGCGAAATAGCACAAATGAAGAGAGTGGGATGTTGAATTGAAGAAAGTGGAGGGAGAGTAGGTCAAAACTCTTCGTAGAGGATTGAATTACAATTATTGGATTTTTTCTCCAAAAATTCATTTTCAATTTTGATGACCCAGCAACGAATTACAAGGAGAAGAAAAATTAGGCGAAACTGAAACAAATCGAGAATATAGAATTAGAATGGAAAACATTTTCTTTCTAAATTTAAAACTAAATTTTTTGCCAATTTTAACGTTGTAATGAAATTCTATCGATCTTGTTTCTCAATATTATTTTAAGTCTATTCGGCATACAATCTACTTTTCTATTTTGTAATCAACGCATCTTAATTGTATTTTTATTTTGGGTTCAAAGCACTTGAAAGAATTCGAGTCATTTCAATTTATCTTCATTTACTTTTTTTCGAAAATTTCCGAATAATTCCAAGGAAAAAACAAAAAAAAGCAAAAATAAATAAAGTAAAAATAAAATTGAAAAAAAAAATCTAGAATAAAAAAAATTTTCAGCAATTATATATTTTACATTTCGAATCGAAATGTAAAATATATAATTGCTGAAAATTTTTTTTATTCTGGATTTTTATTTTATTTTCAATTAATTTTCAAATTCATAGTGAGAAAAAAATTTATAATCGAGAACAATTTCTAATGAAAAAAAAATCGGTTTCTTCAAATTATGTCGAGTGTGATCGAAGAATGTGTTTGTATACAAAAAAAATACGAGTTTATGAGAGAGTTCATCAACAAAAAGTCTTTTGTCATTAAAATACCTTGTTCTTGTAGTGACACTTCTGTCATAGAAATGACTTCTACTATCGCGCAACAATAATAGTCGAGAATGCTTGGCGTTCTTTTAAATGACGTCAAAATTTCGCCATCAAAAAGAAGTTGAAGGCTCTTTTAATAAAGAAACATAAATAATTTACATAGGTTTAAATTAAAAAAAGATCATAAAAATTAAAAATTGGTAAAAATTTTTATCTTAAAGAAAAATAAATAATTCACAAAGGAAAAAAAATTGTCAATCGTTATTTCAAATCGAATTTTTAATCGTAAAAAATGGTCCATCGTCAGAATTTTTAAACGTCAAAAAAAATAATTTACATAGGAAGAAAAATGAATGAAAAAAATTTTTAATTGAAAAAAAATCAAATACCTAACTTACACAATTTTAATAAAAACGTTTGAATAATTTACACAGAAGTAGAAAAAAAATTGGAATAATTTACATAGGTTTGAAAGAAATTCCAAATAAAAATTATTTTAATAATCTTCAGTCACATTAAAAGCAATTTTAAATTAATTTAATATATAATCAATTCCAGGAAGTAGAGATTTCAAAACAATTATTCTATTATTCTTTAACTTTGAATTCTATTTGTAAATATAAAATTTTTTTCTCCCTCATTATATATATCGAGTCCGAGTAATTCAAAACAAAAATTTCATAATAATTCGCTTCACGTGGTAAATATTCCTCGACAAAACAAGAAAATTGTTTTGTTCCGATTTTTATTACAAAACAATTTTGTATTACTTAACATAATTTTTGAAGAAACTTATTTTTATTATAGAAGTAAATAAAAAAATATAGAAATAAAAAATAATAAAAAAATAAATAAAAAGAAAAGAGAAAAAAGTAAGTAAAAAATAGAAAAAATAGACAAAATGAATAGAAAAATAGAAAAATAGAAAAAATAAATAGAAAAATAAATATAAATAAAATAAAAAATTTAATGGAAAAGAAACATCTTGAAAATATTGAATTTAATTTCAATGGTGAAAAACGACAAAAAGAAAAAGAAGAAGAAGAAGAAGATGTAAAATGTCGAGGAAAATGAGACGAATTTCAATTTGTAGAAGTAATTGTTCGGAGTTAATTAAAAAAAATCAAACGGCCTTTAGGCTATTGAATTAAAGATCCCATTTGGCCACTCGCCTCGAGGACAAATACAAAGATGACTGATTTCACAATGAGGTTGCGCGGAAGAGAAAAGAGAACACGATACAACAAAAATAGCAAACAAAGAAGGAAGCAAAAGGAAAAATTCACAAACGTGTTAAAATGACATAAGCAAACACTTCCGTAAATCGAGGCGAAAAAAAGAAAAAAACTACCGCCTTACAATATTTGTTCCATAATCTTTTCTTTATTCAGAAAATATAAAAAAAAAATTTTTTTTCCACAGTGAAAAATTGTGAAAAAAATAATTTTTTTGGTAATTTAATTGTAAAAAAATAATTTTTATATAATTTAATTGTAAAAAATTAAATTGTCCATTAAAATAAATTTTTAATTTAAAAATTAATTTCCAAGATTCAATTAATTCAAATTCCCAAAGTTAAATGTAAAAAAATTAAATTGTCCAGAAAAGAAGTTTTTTCAGTGAAAATTTTATTTTCAGAACGTAATTTAATTAGATTCTAAAAATTAATTATTGTAAAAAATTAAATTGTTCAAAAAAGTATTTATTAAATTTAAAATACAATTTTGAGGATATAATTAAATTATAACCTGAAAATTGAATTTCAAAATTAGAACAAATCATCGAAATTAAATTTTAAATTATAAAAAATACGTTTTTTGACAATTTACTTTTCTTAAAATTTATTTTCAAGGATTGAATTAAATTAAATTCTTAAAATTAATTGTAAAAAAAATTAAATTTTCCAAAAGAGAATTTTTTTTATTACAAATTTCATTTTCAGAATGTAATTTAATTAGATCCTGAAAATTAATTATTGTAAAAAATTAAATTGTCCATAAAAGTATTTTTTAAATTTAAAATACAATTTTGAGGATATAATTAAATTAAACCTGAAAATTGAATTTCAAAATTAGAACAAATCATCAAAATTAAATTTTAAATTATAAAAAATACGTTTTTGGACAATTTACTTTTCTTAAAATTTATTTTCAAGGATTGAATTAAATCAAATTCTCAAAATTAATTGTAAAAAAAATTAAATTGTCCAAAAGAGAATTTTTTTGATTACAAACTTTATTTTCAGGACTTAATTTAATTAGATCCTTAAAATTAATTATTGTAAAAAATTTAATTGTCCAAAAAAGTATTTTTTTAAAATTTAGTTTACAGGACTCAATTTAATTTAAATTCAATTTTGAGTCTTGAATTTAATTTAAATTCAATTTTGAGTCTTGAATTTAATTTAAATTCAATTAAGAAATTTAATTCCTCTTGAAATATATTTTTGAAAATAGTTCTGAAACTATTTTTCAAAATAAAAGATTTATATTTTTGAAAGAAAAAAAAAATAATAGAAGATAAAAATTCTGTTTTAAATTGCAGCAAAATTGTAGGAAGTATAATGTTTAAAAAGCGAAAAAGTTTGAAGTTTAAAATAATCGTATTACTCGTTTGATTTAATATAGGAGCATATATATTCTAACAGCAGTCTATTATTATCGAATCGCGTTCATATACGTATAGTAAATGTTTCTATTCAAGAACGAATCTCGTCCTACGCATATCTGTCTACTCGGTGTCTAGCATGAGCCTATCTGTGCCACTATAACTATAAATATACATATACACTCCTCTCCAATTTAGTACAAAAATCTCAATTTTCCTGAACTGAAATCTCAGTTTCGAACAATGTTTTATTTTTCAATTTTTCCAAAAGTCATCAATATTTTTTTTTTTTAATTTTTCTTTTTAAACAAAATTGCAAAAATATGAATTTTTCAAAGCGAAATTATTTTCCAAAAGAAGATTTATTTCAAAATAAAAATATTCTCCAATAGGAATCAAGTATTTTTTCAAAATAAAAATATTTTCCAAAAGAAAGTATTTTTCAGAGTAAAAAGATTTCCCAAAAACGCAAAATATTTTTCAGAATAAAAATATTTCATAAACGATCGCTTTATTCACTTCGTATTTTTATTTTCTTGTAATTTTTCTTTTTAAATCTTATGAATTTTAAAATCAATTCTAATGCGACGATTTATTTTTATTATTTGGCTTTTAATTATAATTTTGAATCTAAAATTATTCGGAAATTGAAGTTAATATTTAAAAAGCGACGTTTCATTTTTATTATTTGGCTTTTAATTAATTTCGAATTTAAAATTATTCGGAAATTGAAGTTTATATTTAAAAACAAGAACTTCTCTTTTATACAAATTACAAAATGTATTATTTATTTATTTATTTATTTATAATAATAAAAAATTGAACACAGCGTTTTGGGCGAAACCGAAATAATTTTGAAAAGAATGTTTATTTTAGTATAGAGACTATTTTCCAAAAAGAATAGGTCAGTCATTTTTCAAATTGTGTAATCTAATCACTTTCCGTCAGCTGGAAATCAAAAATGAATCATCGTCGGTCTAGATTAAGAATAATTTTTTTTTCAAGAAAATCGATTCCGAATAATCCGTTAAAAATGAATAATATTTCGAAATTTATTTTTAAAAAATATTGTTAATATACACATTTGTTTTGAAAAATGTCTAGAAATCAGATTAAATATGCAAATGCCAAGAAACTCTAGGATCTAAAAAGTTTGAATAATGAGTTGAAAAAATAAATTCAAATTGAATTAAATTAGAAAATATTCCTTCATCTAAATTTTTAATTTATCAACTTTATATCTAATAATCATAACCAGAAGTTTTATTAGTTGATAAACGATTTTGTTTCTCTATTTATAAGAAGAAAAAAAATAAGAAAAAAAGAGAAAAAATAAGAAAAAAAAACAAGATAATTTATTATAAGACAATTTTTTTTTGTCTAAAATAAATATTCTGTTAGTTAAACAATATTTGACAGTGAAGAAATTTTATTCGTATTGATAAGAAATCAAGGAGATAACATTTTTATTTGTGACGGATACCCACGATCGGAGCATTGTCATGAAATGACAATACGATTTTTCTGTAATAAATTATCCGTGACTTATTTTTTTCTTTCAAAAGCTATCAATAAATTCGTCACTATGACAGATAATAAATAATTCACGCTGACGTGAAAAAAAATTTAGAAACTTCTCCTATAGGTAAACAATTAGTACCTATGTTATTTTTTTATCTCAGAAGAAAAATATTGTAGTTTCTATTATCATGCAATAGTTTTCTTTCTTGCGAAAAAAATTTTCGAACTGAACTTCTTTAAAAATTCCCTCTTGGAAAATAATTTCAGTGTTAAAATTCCTTTTTTCTAAATTCTGTCTTTCCTGAAAAATTCTTTCCCCTCTTTGAAAAAAATTCATTTTTTCAGGGATAACACAAAAATTTAATTCTCATTTTTCCTAATTTCCAGATAAAATTTTTACTTTCCTTTAATTTTACAAAATTTTTCATTTTCAAACCTCAATTTCAATTTTTGAATAAATTTTGATTCAATATTTAAAAAAATTTACTTATTAACTAATTAACTAGTTTTTTTTTTTAATAAATTCCGATTCAATATTTAAAAAAATTCACTTATTAACTAATTAAATAGTTAATCATTATTATTTTCAAAAACTTGAATGAAATTTTTGGCAAGAATTCAATTATTTGCAAAACTTTGAATGAAATTCTTCGAAATAATTAAATTAATTTAGCAAATTTGCTATTTGTGGTAATCCTTTTTTTGAATTAAATTTTAATTTATTAATTTAGCAAATTTACTAATTGCTATTTGTGGTAACCGTGTCTTTGAATTAAATTTTAATTTATTAATTTAGCAAATTTGCCAATTGCCATTTATGGTAACCCTCTTTTTTAATTAAATTTTAATTCATTAATTTAGCAAATTTCCGAAATTGCTATTTGACTTTTTCGAAAAATTAATGAAAATCAAATTCAAAAAAAGGGGATTTTTTTCTAAAAGAAATCCATTCCAATGATTAAACATTTTATAAAGAAGACAAAATGCATGTTAACTTACCTCTTTCTCTTTTCTTTTCTCTTTCAGGAACGGAAAGGTGTCCTCAGAAAGCAGTAGTGAAGCAGGTTGGCTCGAAGCTGGTACAGGCACTTTCTGAAAAGGGACTGGCCCTTCTTGTGAACCATGGAATTCCTGACTGCAAGGTAACCACTTGAATACTTAAAAGTCGCATTGTATATATTCCTTTAAATTTTTCAATCCCATTCTCCTCAATTTTTATCTATTCCTCTACAAAAATTCATCCGATTTCATCAAATTTCTTCCAATTTCCTCATCTTTTGTTTTTCCTTTCCTGCAAAATGGAAAAAAATATTAGTTTTCTGTCTCAAAAAAAAGAGAAAAAAAGAGAAATTAAAATAGGAATTAAAACAGTTTGCAATTGCAATTAGTGGAAAGTTTTTGAATAAATTTCTTTGAATATAGAAAAATGTTGTCAAATAGTTGACAATATTTTTTTATAAATGTGTTAGAAAAATAAATGCCTATAATTTGAGTGACTGATAAGGGAATAATATGACATTTTGTGAAGACTGTGGCGGATCTTCGAGAATTTCAAGGACTTGACGATAACAACTCTAGGTTGAACGATAACCTTGCATATACAATTTATAATCGTTATCACAACACGAGGTAACGTAATGACACTAGCGCTCTTGTCAGACACTTTTCCAAAGATAATTGAAATACAGGTCTCTTGTTTTTATTTCGAAATTCGTCAGAAGCATTCAATTTTGCTTTCGAATCAAAAATAATGTTTCAATGAATCGAGAATAAAGGGAAAATTCCCCCCAGAAAACGAAAAAGTAGAAAATTCAAAACGAGTAAATTTCTAGAAAATATCTATAAATTTATATAGAAAAAATTTATTACCAGAAAAAATTCCATTTGGAAAATATTTTTCTCTATTAAAATTTAATTAATTTATTTTTTTTTTTTGAAAACTGATTCAATATTTCCTTTCGAAAAAATATTTTATTTTGGAAATTTGAATTTCTAAAGAAAGAAAAGTAAATTTTTACTAAATTTAAAGAGAAGAAAAGCTATTTAAATGGGAGAAAATCTATTTCACTAAAGTGAAAATCGATTGTTTATAAATGCAAGTGAATCACTTATCGACTGCGGAAGAAATTCCTATGTTGGCCTATAAAGTCGAGTGAACTTGCAAATTAATAGATAGTTATTTATGATCTACGATGATTGATACTTGCTTTGCTCTCAAAGATAAAACAAACGATTCCTCGAAGAGTGAATTTTGCAAAATTGGACTCTGACGATTTTCCAAATCCAAAGAAAGAAACGGAAATAATTTCAAATAAAGAAAAAGTTGCTTTTTTCAAGACAGCAACATTTTTTCAAAGATAAAATAAAGACGAAAAAAATATAGGAAATAGGAAAAAATAAATAGAAAAGTATCTAAATAAATAAATCAAAAATTAAATAAAAAAATAAATAAAAAATAAGAGAAAAATAAATAAAAAATAAAAGAAAAAATAGAGAATAAATAAAAAAGTAAAAATAAATATAGAAAATAAAAATAAATAAGAAAAAATAAAAGAGAGAAAAATAAGAAAAAAGTAAGTAAAAAAATAGAAAAATGGAAAATAATCAGAAAAATAGCAAAAATAAAAAGAAAAATAGAAAATAGAAGAAAAATAAAAGAATAAAAATAAGAAGAAAGTAAATTAAAAATAAAAATAAAAAATAAATGTGAAAAATAAATAAGAAAATAAAATCCATCGAAGAAAAAAGAATACGAAAAGAAGAGCAAATTTTCAAAAAAGGGGAATTTCGAGAAACTTTTGAGTAATTCACAATTTAGTCAGTAGATAATTTCAAACGTCACAAACTCTTTGTTTTATCGACAAAAGGTTAATAAAAAGAAAAAAAATGATCAATGAATCATTCTTGGTAGAGGAGAAAGCCTTGTCGATTACAAAGAAAGATTCTTCCTTATTTTCATTACCTTCAAAGAAAAATTGAAAAAGTAATAGTCTTCTCCATTAAAAATTTTTTTTTTCATTTCTGTTTTATTAAGTAATTATGAAAGAAAGAATAAAAAATGCAAAATTCTAATTCTATTTCGTTCTTTTTCAGTTGAAAGCTGTTTATCGATCTTTCGATAAATTCTGCGAACTTTCCGAAGAAGATCGAGGAAAATATGAATTTCATCCATGCACATCTCACGGTTACGTGAAACCCGGCGAAGAGAAGTAAGTTGAGAAGAAAAACTTTCGAGATAAGAGAAAAATTTGGGATTAAAATTAAAAATTAAATTCTTTTGAATAATTGTTCCGAAGAATTTATTAAAATTTTAGAATAATTGAGTTTTTCAAAGAATTTTACTATTTACAAAAATAATTGATTTGTTTTGAAGGATTTATTCAAATTTTAGAAAATAATTTAATTCTTTCCAAAAATTTTATTAAAAATTAAAAAATAATTTAATTATTTCGAAAGATTTATTAAAATTTTGAAAAAGAATTGAATTCCTCAAAAGAATTTTATTATTTATAAAGAAAATTGAATTGTTTTGAAGAATTTTGTTAAAATTTTAGAAAATAATTAAATTAATTCTTTTGCAAAATTTTATGAAAAATTGAAAAAAAGAATAATGAAATAATTTCGATACATTCTATTGAAATTGTGTGTAGAATAATTAAATTTCTGCAAAGAATTTTACTATTTATTATAAAAACAATTGAATTCCTCAGAAGAATTTTACTATTTATAAAAATAATTGAATTTTTTCAAAGAATTTTTGAAAATTTTAAAAAAGAATCGAATTTTTTCAAAGAATTTTACTATTTACAAAAACAATTGTATTCTTTCGAGAAATTTTTTTAGAATTCCTGAATAGAATTTTATTATTAACGAAAATTTGTAAAACCTTGCAAATTTTTTTAACGAATTTAAAAATAAAATAAAATAAAAATATATGAGAATAATTGAATTTCTACAAAGAATTTTTTTATTTATGTAAATAATTGAATTTCTGAGAAAAATTTTACTGGAATATTTAAAAATAATTGAATTCTCCTGACGAATTTTTATATTTATGAAAACAATTGAACTTCTGCGAAGAATTTTATAAACAATTTTTTAAAAATTGTATTGATAATAATCAAACTTCTGCAAAAAAATTAATTATTTATGTAAATAATTGAATTATAAATAATTTTCTAAAAAATAGTTGAATTAATTCGAGAAATTTAATTGAAGTTATTTCGAAAATAATTGATTTTCTGTAAAGAATTTTATTAAAATTAATTATATTCAAAATAATTGAATTCATCAGAAGAAATTTATTAATTTTGGAAAATAATTGAATTCTATCAATTTTTTGACGAATATATTAAAAAATTGCATTTAAAGTAATTAAATTTTCATACAGAATTTTTTTTTAAAAAAATTTTTGTAATTGAATTATTTTTGAAGAATTTTAAATTCTTGTTGAAATTGAATTTTATGGAAATATTTAAAAATATTTGAATTGTTTTGAAAATAATTGAATTCCTGCAAAGAATTTTACTAATTTATAAAAATATTTGAATTCTTACGAAGAATTGTACTATTTATAAAAATAATTGAATTGTTTCGAAGGATTTATTAAAAATTTTAGAAAATAATTGAATTTATTTGAAATGTATTAAAATTTTTTTTAATAATTGAATTCTTACGAGGAATTCAATTAAAATTGTTTTGAAAATAATTGAATTCCTGAAAATAGTTTTACTATTTATAAAAATAATTGAATTCTTGCGAAGAATTATATTAAAATTTTTGATAATATAAACAATAATAATTAATTTTGTACTTGAGAAGTGAATTTTTAAAATTTTGATTATGAAATTATTTGAAAATAAAAATAATTATCAGTAATTTTCAATTACTAACGAAGCTATTCAATAATTAACAGATTTTCATCATCAAATGAAATAGAAGTACGTCATTCGTTTAACGTTTGTGGAGAAAATGGTCCACTTCCAGAGGAGGATGTTCCTGGCTTCAATACAGCAGTTCAGGAATTGTCAGGAGACTTTAAACAACTCGCAACAATGCTACTGACCGTACGTTTTTCTTTCCATTTTTCCAAAAGAAAATTTTGACATTACTCAAAAAAGAAAACTTGTCAAATCGTATTCCATATTTTTCTTTTTTCAAAAAAAAGAAAAAAAAAAAATTGAAAAATATCTCAACTCGTTTTTACAAATTTTCTAAAAGTGATATCATTTTTTCAAAAATCCTTCGAAGACAATTTCCCTCAAAAAACAAAAAAAAAAAAACCTATCGAATACGACTTAGAAAAAAGGAAACTAAAAGAGAAATACTCGATCTACAGGCACTGGCAATTGGAATGGAACAGCCTCCTGATTTTCTTTTATCGAAACATTCGCATTTGATGGGTACAGGAAATTGTACCTCCCTTAGGATGCTGTATTATCCGCCGATAGGAGCACCGGAACCTGATATGACAAGATGTGGGTCTCATTGTGATTATGGAACTTTCACTTTACTCACCCAGGTAAGCAACTGGTTTTCATAATGTAAAAATGTCGACAAAAGATTTATGATCTCTTCTTTTTCAAATGGGGAAAACGCTTTTTGCGTAGGTGTCTCTCCATCCACGCATCGTATTACCTGCAAACATATTTATAGTAAAATAATTAAAAAAATATTTCTCGAATGTAAAACTTGTTTTAAAGATTTGTTACTTGTGCATATAGTAGTCCTTGGGAGAATTTTTCAAATGCAATTCTAATCTCGAGATAAAATATAAATAATAAAATTATCTCCATTATTTATGTTTAAATTTCAAGGAAAATTTCTGCAAATTTACACACAAAATTTTATTTTCCCTCTACTTGTAAATAGGATAACAATTATTTTAGTAATTTAAGGAAGAAACATTCTTTATTGAAATTTAATATAAATTCTTTTTCAATTTAATTAGAATCTATATTTTTTTTTATTCCGGTAATCTGTTCGTACTTTGTAGTTAAATATTTGATTTTCTCATATTTTTAATAATTTTTCCTTTTAAATGTTTTATATTTTTAAATTAATATACTGAGAATCATTGCATTTTTGCGAAAAATTTGATAAAAAAATTTGAAAATATGTAATTCAATTTCTTCGAAGAATTTTATCAAAACTTTTGAAAATAATTGAAATCTTTCGAGAAATTGTATTCAAATTGCATTCAATGTAATTCAATTCTTCTGAAAAATTTTATTATTTATAAAAATAATTGAATTTCTGCAAATAAATTTATTATATTTATGAAAATAATGGAATTTTTGCAAAATAAATTTTTTATTTATGAAAATAATGGAATTTTTGCAAAATAAATTTTTTATTTATGAAAATAATTGAATTTTTGCAAATAAACTTTTTATTCATGAAAATAATTGAAATATAAAGAATTTTATCAAGATTTTTAAAAATAATTGAAACCCTGCAAATTTTTTTCGATTAATTTTTAATATTTAATTGAAAATAATTCAATTCTTGTATAGAATTTGATTAAAATTTTTGAAAATGATTGAATTTTTTCTGCAAACAATTTTTTTTAATATTTCTTAGAAATAATTGAATTCAACTGAGAAATTTAATTAAAATTTTTGAAAATAATTGAATTTCTTGAAAGAATTTTATTATTTTTGAAAATAATGGAGTTTTTGTAATACTTTTAATTGAAAATTTTAAAAACAATTGAATTTTATAAAGAATTTCTTTTAACTTTCTGAAATATTTTTTTATAAATAATTGAAATCTTCCCCGAAGTTTATTATACAATTTTTTAAAATAACTGAATTCTTTAGAGAAAATTATTAAAAAAATAATTGAATAATTTAGTGAAAATTTATTAAAATTGATTGAAAAAGAATTGAATTCCTCACAAGAATTTTATTCAAATTTTAGAAAATAATTCAGTTCTTTCAAAAAATGTTATTAAAAATTTTTTAAAAAAGAATAATTGAATAATTTTGAGAATCTTTATTGAAATTGCATGTAAAACAATTAAATTTCTGCGAAGAATTTTACTATTTATAAAAATAATTTAATTCATGCGAAATTCTTTCGAAAAATTTATTAAAAATTTTAAAAAATAGTAAAATTCTTTTGTGAAATTTTATTAAAATTGTATGGAAAAGAATTGAATTCCTCAAAAGAATTTTATATTATTTACAAAAATAATTCAATTGTTTTGAAGATTTTTGTTCAAATTTTAGAAAATAATTGAATTCCTCGGCAGAATTTTACTATTTATAAAAATAATTGAAACTTTTTGAAGAATTTTGATTTTGTTTGAAATAATTGAATTCTTTCGTAAAATTTTATTATAAATGTATAATAAAGAAAAAATAATTGAATAATTTCGAGAAATTTTATTAAAATTGTATAATAAAGAAAAAATAATTGAATAATTTCGTGAAATTTTATTAAAATTGTATGGAAAGAATTGAATTCCTTAGAAGAATTTTATTACTTATAAAAATAATTGAATTGTTTTGAAGTATTTTGTTAAAATTTTAGAAAATAATTGACTTCTTTCGAAAAATTTTATTAAAACTGTATGGAAAACAATTGAATTTCTACAAAGAATTTTAATAAAATTTTTTAAAATAAATTAAAAAAATTTTTGAATCTAAAATTATACAAAAATTGAAGTTTCTAATGTATTTTTTAATTTGCAAAATAATAAAGAGGAATGGAAATTCTAAAAAAATGAGACTTACATGAATTTATATAATTTACAGGATAGCGAGGGCGGTCTTGAAATTCAGAGTCCAAGTGGAGAGCGTTGGTCACGCGTTGGCCATTTACCAGGAGCAATTCTTCTCAATACGGGAGAAATTCTCGACAATTGGACAAATGGAGAATTTAAAGCACTTCGTCATCGTGTCATTCTCCCAGAGAATTTTGGCCGTGGACGTCATTCAGTCGCCTTCTTCGTACATCCTGACAATGACGTTGAAATTGAGCCGTTCGATGTAAAAATTCCAAAACCCATACAAGAGCCAGCGCCCTGTAGACTGCAAAAAAAGAAAATTACTGGCGTTCTCACAGCCTATCAACATCTTCAACGTCGATTTCGTGAAACATATGCGTCTTAACACCCCGATCTCATTTGGCAATTCAAATCCATTGGATTCCACTTTTAAAACTTTTTTTTTTCTTTTTTCTAAACGATGATCTGCTTCGAGAGAAACAAAATAAATCGAAGATTTCACGCATTTACGTACGTTTTTGCATTTTAAATCCTTTTTTTCATCTTGAAAAAAATTTTTTTTTTTTATATACGATTTCGCTGAAATTTATTCGAAGAAAAAAATTCTTTCTTTCTTTTTTTTTTGTTCTTTTATACGAGACAATATTTTTCTAGTGACCAAAAAAAGTCATAGGCTTTTTTTCTAATTTGAGAAGTTCAAAGTCCTGCAATAATAAAGAAAAGAAAATTTGTACTTAACGCAATAAAATTTGTTTTTATTTCGAACATTTTCATTTTCCTAATTAAATTAATTTTTAAAAATTCGGAAAATATTCATAATTATATAAATATGTATATTTATATGTACTCGATGACATTTAGAATCCTGGATTCCAATTGGTGTATTGTCGTTCTTGTCGTATTTTATAGGAAACTATTAAATCACCAGGTTGAAAGGCAACTGTCGTGTCATCGAAACGAAGACCACATTCCATGTCCTTTTTTATTGAATCCACCTCTGATTTCAAATGTCTCATGGAAACTATTTTACCTATTAGAATACTTGAAATTAGAATACTTGAAATAATTTCGAAAAAAAAAAATTTGCATTTTTGAGCTTTTTCAAAAAAATTAATTTTACAGAATTGTTAGTTAAAAATATGAAAAATTCAGATTTTCAAAGATTTTAATTTGAAAACTTTTAAAAATTCAATTATAATCGAAAATTTCAACTAAAATCCATTTTTAATCAATTTTTAGAAGAAAATTCTACTAAAAATTTTATTAAATTTTTTGAAAATAATTTAATTTTGGAGAAGAATTTTATTATTTATAAATAAATTTGAAATTTTGTCGAGAATTTTAAAAATTTTTTGAACATAATTGAATTTTTGTGAAGAATTTTATTAATTTTGATAATAATTGAATTTCTCAAATTTCTGCAATTATTTGTATCTAATTTCTCTAAAATTCTCCAAATTATATCGTACAATTTACGAACTTTTCGCCTTTTCTCAATCAAATTACGGATTTTACGGACCTTTTTTTAAAAAAACTGACTTTTACGGACTTCAAGCAAATTTACGGACCTAGTTCGATCCCTGATTAGAATAATAAATATTAATTCATAATATTACTTATTAAACTTGAATAAATTGAGTAATTTTGCAAAATAGATAATTAATAAGTTAAACTAATAAAAAGTAGAAAATTGAAATAAAATACTTACATCTACTTATTACTTCATCGTCTCGAACTATTTTGTACAAACCGGATTTTTTCAATACTCCTTGCGTACATCGACTGCCGGCAACTTTGACCGTTTTCCTTCTTTCATTGATTTCGAATTCTTTTAAAACGGTCGCCTCACCTGTAAAAAAGAAAATTTAATTATTATTTTTTTATTTTAATGAAGATTATTCAAAAAATTGTTCCTCATAATTTATTACAATGAATTTGAACTCACCAAGGGACTCTTCAACGTCGAGCAGCGGAAGTCTATTGCTAATTTCACCCTTTAGATCGTCAACAAGTTTGTAAATTACATTATGTTTTCGAACATCAACTTTCTCCTTATTCAATCGTTCTGCCAAATTTTTCGGAATGTCCGTATTGAAACAGTAGATAATTGCTGTTGATTTAGAATAAATGTTTTTAACAAAATTTCCATTTGAATTATTTAAAAAAATTTTTTATTAGTAATTATTTGACTAATGTTTCTTTGGCGATGAAAATAATTTACTATTCAATTAATTAAATAAAATTTAACATGATTTAATAGTTAAATAATTATATTAAAATATAATTACTAAATTGATAATAATTTTTACTATCGTTAATTAATAATATCAAAATACTGATAATAATTTCGAACCCTTGAAAGTTTTTGCTAAATCAATATCTGATTCAGAGATGGGACCAACTTCGTGCTCGATAATTGACAATGAACATGAATCGTGATTCCTATAAGTTACAAGAACATCCAAAATAGCTTCCACAGAGCCGGCGACATCGCCCTTAATTAAAATATTTAATTTAGGGTGATCGTCTTTTTCTTCTTTCTTTATTTCCACCCCTCGCATAGTTTGTTTGTAGTGGCTTCCGGATTCTCTTTTTTTCTTCAATTGCTCTTTATAAACCTAAAGTTTAAACAAAATTACTTTACTTTTGAAGAATTTTATTATTTATCAAACTTTTTGAATTCTTGAGAAGAATTTTATTAAAATTTTTAAAAACCATAATTAAATTTTTTTGAAGAATTTCTTTGAATTTTTTTTTTTTTTAAATAATGGAGATTTTTAAATAATTTTAATTAAAAATTTTGAAAGTAATTAAATTTTATGAACAATTTCTTTAAAGTTTTTAAATAAATCGTGTTTCTTAATAATTTAAATTAATCCTTTTAATTATTATTGAACTTCATTAAAGTTTTTAGAAAATAATGGAATTTTTAGAATTCAATTACAATTTTCTAAAATAATTTAATTCATTCAAGGAATTTTATTAAAATATAGAAAATAATTAAATTCCTTCGAATAATATAAATACTATAAAAGATTTTTACAATAATTGAATTCTTTCAAAAAATGTCTTTAATTTATTGAATATAATCGATTTTGTTAATAATTGTAATTAATAATTTTACTATTAAAGTTTTATTAAAATTATTGATAATAATTGAATTTTTTCAAAGAATTTTTACTATTTATAAAAATAATAGAATTGTTTCGAAGGATTTAATAGAATTTTATAAAATAATTGAATTTTTCCAAAGATTTTTACTATTCATAAAAATAATTGAATTCCTCAGAAGAATTTTACTATTTATAAAAATAATTGAAACTTTTCGAAGAATTTTGATATTGCTTGAAATAATTGAATTCTTTCGAAAAATTTTATTAAAAATTAATAAAAGAAAAGAATAATTGAATAATTGCGTAAAATTTCATTAAAATTGTATGGAAAGAATTGAATTCCTCAGAAGAAATTTACTATTTATAAAAATAAGTGAATTGTTTTGAAGTATTTTGTTCAGATTTTTTAAAATAATTGACTTTTTTCGAAAAACTTTATTAAAATTGTATGGAAAACAATTGAATTTCTACGAAGAATTTTAGTAAAATTTTTGAAAATAAATTTTTAAAATGATTAACAATAATAATTAATTATGTACTTAATAAGTGATTTTTTTGAATTTTGATTATAAAATTATTCAAAAATTTATATTTGGAAATAAAAAATTTTGTTATTTCCATAATAATAATAATAAATTGAACATTAACTGTAATAATGTTAATAATAATAATTACTAATTAATAATAATTAATTAATAATTTATAACAATTTAGTTTATTAAAAAATAGAAAAAACTGAAAGTTTGAAAAAATAAATAATATTTACAACGAGATGTTCCTGAAGTCTTTTGTCAGATTCCACTCGATGTTCAATAGCCAAATTTTCCATTTTCATTGATTCTCTAAGACGAATAATCTCTTGCGCTTTGCTTTCACTTTCGACCTGAAACATTTCTTCTCCAGCCTCTGGTAAATCTTTCCAACCCATTATTTGAATTGCGTCGGATAATTTAGCTTCTTTTAACTGATTACCCGCGTGATCGTACATTGCTCTCACTTTTGCCATCACTAATCCACAGACTAGAAAAATCGAAAGACAAATTAAAGATAAATTTGAAAAAAAGGAGAAATATTTAATTTAACATTGAAATAAATTATTTAAATTAAAATGAAATTATTTTTGTATTTTAAGTAAAATTGAAATTGAAATTGAAATTAAAGCGAAGATTTAAACATTTTCTAAGAAGGGAGAAATCTATAATTCAATAAATAAAATATTCCAAGTTTAATAAGTACCAATAATTGTTCCTCTCTTTAGAGTTCCTCGCTGAATTAGACAAGTGGCTACCTTCCCCCTTCCAGGATGAGTTGTCGACTCAATTGTAACACCTTCCACTGGACCCTTTGGATCACCCTTAAGATTCATTATCTCCGCTTGAGTAATAATTGCATCTTTTAAAGCGTCTAGATTTGTTTTCTTCAAAGCTGATATATTTACACTTTGTACATCGCCCCCTAGATCTTCGACTATAATTCCATGCTGTGCCAACATACGTTTTGTTCCTTCCTAAACAACAAAAGTAATCATTAATTATTTCGTACAAAAATATGTAAATGTAATAAATAAAAAAACAATAATATATAATATTAATAATAAAAAAACAATAATATATAATGTTAATAATAATAAATAAAATAATAACAATTGAAAATAAGTTCCTAAAGGAATTTTTTGTCCTTTGGTAAAATAAAGTATACGTACTATGTCAGCACTTGGTTTATCAATTTTATTGATAGCGACGATTAGCGGAACATCCGCGTTCCTAATCATTGATATACTCTGGAGTGTCTGTTCCATTACCCCATCATCGGCAGCAACGACGAGAACAACAATGTCCGTTATGTTTGCTCCTCTTGCTCGCATTGTTTTAAATGCCGCATGTCCCGGTGTATCCAGAAAGGTGATTTTTTCACCACTATTTAAGGTAACTAAAATTTTTTATGCAGTCTTAAACAATTTCAATCTTTAAATAAAAATTTAATTTCGAGAATTTTAAAGATTTCAAGATTATATTACCAGGGTGATCACAAGTTTCAGTTTATCAATTTCTCTGATAATTTACTGACATTAAAATTACCTTCCCTGACAAAATTCTTTTTACAAACAGGATCACAATTTCTCAAAAATTTTAATAAGTCTAAAAAGTAAATTTTCATAAACTCTTATTTACTTTGTTCCAAGATAATTGAATCTTAGAAAATTATGATAAAACAATTCTAAGAATTAGTTTTTAAAATATTTTAATGTAATTTTTCGAAAATAATTGAATTTCTTAAAAGAATATTTATATAATTTCAAAAGACTAAATTCATTTTTTTATGTTTACAAATCAAACGTTAATGATCCACAAGTTTTGAACGTTCAAATGAACGAAGTATTATTTATTAATAATATTTTCCTAAATTATTAATTGTAATAAACATTAAAATTCTAAATTTTACATTTAGAAACTATATATAATTAATTTTTTTTTTAAAGTGAAGCAAAATTATTGTGAAATAATTTTTTTTGAAGAAGAAATAAATAAATTTCGTTCATTTGAACGTTGAGAACTTTGGGGACCTAAATGTTAAAAAAGTTTTTCAAGAATTAATTTAGAACGGAGGGAAGATGCTTAAAAATTCATTTATAGTCGATAAATTTGAGATATTATACCATTAAAGGCACCAATGTGTTGAGTTATGCCTCCGAATTCAGTATCCACGACTGATGTGTTTCTTAAAGAATCTAATAAAGTAGTTTTTCCGTGATCCACATGACCCATTATGGTTACTACCGGATGTCGAGCGATCAATACCGAAGGATCGATAGGAGGCCTAGAAAAGAAATCCAAAAAAAATGTAAGTTAACTCATCAAAGAAAGCATAAATTAAACTTAAAATTTGAAAATAGAAGTAAAATTGAAAATATAATTGAAAACGAAAATATAAAATTGAAAACATAATAAATTATGAGTTTATTTTTGAAATAGAAGAAAAATTTTTATAAAATTCCTATTTCTTATCACAATTTTTAAATAAAATTCTGTTCTTCTTTGAAAAAAGAAATAATAATTTGCATCATTTTTATACCAACATCATACAAAATTAATATATTTATAAAACATATTTTTTGAAAATTCTAAATATCTTTAGAAAAAAACCTTATATAATTTCTATTTGTTAATAATGATTTTTAACTAGATTATTTAAAAATGTTAAAAAATTTGCATAATTTCTTTTTTTCTTTTACAATTTCCTAACGAAATCTCAAGTATATTTTTTAAAGAATTAAAAAATTTTCATAAACCTTACCGTTTAGTTAACTCCTTCTCTTTTTCAATTTTCGACTCTTCCTTTTGATTTGATTTAATTTCCAATTTGAGACCCATTTTGTTAACTGTTTCCTTGATTATGCTTAAATCAGCAATTGGTGTTTCTGGCTGAAAGTCTCCTTTTACTCCAATTATTGCTAAAGCTTGTGTAACTTGCTGTACAGTTCTCTTACAATTTGTTGCTAATTCATTTATTGTAATGCCCTTCCATACTTCAACTTTTGGTAATGATTTCTTCTTTTCCATAATTATACGAATATTTTCCCGCTTGGATTTCTAAATATTTCAATGATTTCCTTTTATTATCAATCCTCTTCTATTTCAATAATCAATCATTCAATAAATTCTACATTTTTTTACTATTATCCTAATATCCTATTATAATTATAAAAATTAGAAATTACCTTTACTTCCGAAGCTTTTGGTTGTTTTAGATAAATTGAAGTTGTGTGATAACATTGACATTGTAGACAGGCTGCTGTCAGTATCATAATTTTCTCTTTTACACTTTGTATTTGACATTCTTTATTAAACAAATTCCTGGAATTAAGATATTCATTAGAGTATTGTTTATAATTAACACTAAAGTATAGAAACATTTATAATTCAAATATTTAATAATAGAATTGTTGAAAAAAATTCTCATTGAGGTTATGTATTGACTTGATTTTAATTATTTTTAGCGATAATTTTAATTTAATTTTTTAAATATTCAATTAAAAATGAAAAATCGATTGTAGATTAATATACTCACCAACGTTTTGTGCTTATTTTCATTAAATTTCCAGACACATTCAACATTGTAAAACAGAACTCGTCGAACTTTCATGACCGCAATTTTGACATTTTGAGGTTAGGTCGAGCACTACCAGGGCTGGGCTACTTGAATCGCATGCCACATCCTGTAAAATAAAAAATAAAACTACATAAATTAATATTTTATAATATTAAAATTAAAATAAGTAACAACATTTATTACTTTGCAAAAATGGGAAATTCGCAGAAAAAACATAAAATAAATAAATATAAATAAATAAAATAAAAATGATTTTATATAATATTTTGCATTATACTAATGAAATTATTCGATAAATGACTTAATCAAGTACTTGTAAATGATTTACACGTATGTTACAATAATAAAATTAATTATTAATTGCGTTAATTAATAAATTTAAGTGAAAAAGTGTTAGTTCCGGGTTTGTCCGCAAGATATAGGTAGATGTCGCCCCAAAAAATGGCACTTTTTGGTAGTTTTTGAGTTTTCCACGTGATTCACCTATGACACAACTAGCGCTCTCATTAGCTAGATTCAAATTTGCGCGGGACTCACCAGACCAATGAGAGCGACCCATGCCTTTAGGTTTTCAAGTATTCCCATTGGCTCGCTGAGTACCCGCGCAATTTTGAATCCAGCCAATGAGAGCGCTAGTCTCGTCGGAAGCGAATCACGTGGAAAACTCGAAAACTATGAAAAACGGCCGTTTTTCGGAGTGACATCTACCTATATCTTGCGGACAAACCCGGAACTAACACTTTTCACTTAAATTTATTAATTAACGCAATAATTAATTATTGATTTTATTATTATAACGTAATTGTAAATCATTTATAAGTACTTAATTAAGTTATTTATCAAAAGAATTTAGTAGTATAAAGTTTTTTCCATAAAATAAACATTAAAACTTCTGGAGTGTCGATAAAGTAGTAATTTGTCCTTTTTGACAGTTCGTTCTTTGTTCAACGTTTACAAGTGTATACAAAAAACAATACGTTTTATATTATTAAAAATTATGGAAACAATGACAAATTTCAAAGATTGTTATAGTGCCGAGATGGTATTTTAGAGAAATTTTGTTATTTTTCATAACAAATGGGAGACATTTTAAATATAAACAATAATAAAACACCGGTTTGAACTGACAGAGTGACAGGTAACAGTAGTTTTACTTTGATTCGTTTCTGATTATTACTTTCAATTATCTTTTTAACGAATTTAACATTATTGCTAAGAGTATTGCACATATTTCCAATTACGTTTTCTTTTTTTTTAGTGTTAATTTAATTTAAGTTCAAAAGGTTCAAAAGAAAAAAATGTCATTTTGAGGTTATGTTTACTTTGTTTTGTTTTGATTTTTGGAATATGATTTTTATCATTGTGAATCATTTACAAAAATTTAATTAAGTTATTTATGAAAAATAATAAATATATTTCGTAATAAATAATGAATGTAATAATTAATATTATTGTATTAATTAATAAAATCTTTTTAAGTCCATTTAAAATATAAAAAAATGTATTAGTGAACAAATATAAATTTTTTATTATTATTGTATTATTAAATTATTAATAAAATTCTTATTAATTAATTATTTAGTATTAATATTATATTTATATTATTTAATTATTAACAATAAATTTATTAATATTTTTGTATATTTATATTGATTTATAAAATTATTATTATATTATATTTCTTTCAATTAATTACTTATTCTTAAAAATTGAGTAAAAATCGTAAAACTTGAGAATTTATTTATTTCATTTTTATATTATTAATTTTCCTGCACTTGATATTTTATCGACAGATTTCGTTCTCTGTGTGTTTCCTCGCGAGATGTTTAGATGTCCTTACAGTTTATTTCAAGCTGCGAAATTTGTTTATTTACATTTATTTTTACCGAAGATTGAAAAGTAAATAAAGCCCTTGTGAAATCTAAGTTAATTAATTTAATTATTATTTATTTGTTTTAATTACTTGTTAATTTATTAATTTACTGTTTTTAGTATTTTATTGATTTTAGTACCTAATAATTAATTTATTTTCTTTAATTATTTATCTTTTAATTTATTATTAATTAAATAATTTTTCTTTCAGGAAAGTAACTATTTTTTGGCAAAAATAGAAGTAGAAGAGTCGATGAAATATTATTCGCAATTCTAAATATTTAATTATAAGGTAACAATTATAATAAATATTTTATTAATTTTTATTTATTTTTAAAAATTTTTATCATTAACTCAAAATTTCAAATTTTGTTAAATTTTATAATTAAATATATTAGGTATTCAATATTTATTATATTTATTATCATATTAATTATTATAGTTAATTACATTATTTAATTAGATTAGTATAAATATTAAATTATGAGTTAAATATAAAATAATACATATTTCACAGAACGATTAATTTAAGAAAATTAAATCCGACTAATTTATTTACAGGGTGCATCTCAATAATTGAAGAAAGTGTTAATGAATGCCTTTGCGATATGGACATGAGAAATAGTGGAAAATAAAATTTATTGGACAGCTCTGCCAATATATTAATAGCATGTTATTATTTGTATACGTGATTTTGGCTCGTTATTGAGAGAGGGAATATAACACTTTTGCTCGCATATTACAATCAGAATTGTGTCGATATATTATACACGAGAGAGAGAGCACATCTACTTCTTTGGCCCAAAGTGTACATCACACAATCGTCGTATTTGTGAAACAACTTAGGGTACAATAAAGGTACTGAATAAGGTGGTGTATTATCTATATAGGTATACACTCCTCTATATAAATATAAAGTGCGAGTATCCGACGCGAACATTGAGGGGTACTCTCTTGATCGCGTCTGCTCGTCACGATACACCGTATTATTATGACGCCTTCCATGCAGAACTATCGATCGAGATCGATGATATTAATAGTCGCTAACTACAGTTCTTATAAGGTGTTCACCTCCTTCTTTTTCTTCTTTTTCTTCTTCTTCTCACTCTCAATGCCTTTTAACTTTGCGAACTTTTGAAATTTCCATTTCCTTCAGTTTTTTATTTTTGTCGAAAAAGAAAAGAATTTTTTCCCCTTTTTATTCTTTTATATTTAATTATTTAATTTTGGTGTCTTTTTTGTTTGTCTAATAACAAATATAAGAATATTATTATAAAACTTGCTAATTTATTATTTTTTAAATCAATTTTTTTAAATAATTTTTGAAAAAGTTCTTTGAGAATTTTCAAATTTATTTGTTTACAATTCAATTTTACACGAAATTTCGATTATTCTGACATTCGTCAATTAAATATATTAGAAATTAAAAACTTCAAATAATTAAAAAAAATTCCACTAAACTATTTGAAAAAAAATTAATTCTACAGAATTCTTAATTAAAAGTATGAAAAGTACAAATTTTCAAAGCATATAATTTGAAATTCATTTTTAAATCAATATTTATTAGAAAATTCCACGAGAATTCAATTATTTAAGTACAAAAATAAATATTTTATTATATTGAATATGTTTCTTAAAATGAAATTTTCATAAAGAATTTTATCAATAAATTTTTAAATAATTGAATTCTCTTGATAAATTTTAATTACAATTTTTAAAAATAATTTTATTTTTCGAGAAATTTGATGAAAATTGTATTAAAAATAATTGAAATTCTGCCAAGAATATTATTAAAACTTTTGAAAATAATTGAATTTCCGAAAAAAATTTTATTATTTATAAAGATAATTGAAATTTTGACGTAAATTTTTTCAAATTTTTGAACATAATTGAATTTCTGCGAAGATTTTTATTATTTTTAAAAGTAATTGAATTCTTGAGACGAATTTTATTAAAAATTTTTTTTAAATAATTGAATTCTTTTGTAAAATTCTATTGAAATAGTATAGACATTGAAAATAATTGAATTTTGACAAATTTTCGAAATTAATTAAATTTTTATGAAGAATTTTATTAAAATTATTTTGAAAAGAATTGAATTGTTACAAAGAATTTCATTAAAATTTTTGAAAATAATTTAATTTTTTAAAGAAATTTAATTTTTTGAAGAAATTTAATTAAAACTGTATTGAAAATAAAATACTTAAATTCTAATAAATAAATTGTAACAAAGGTTTTTAAAATAATTGAATTTATTTGATAAATTTTAATATTATTTTTAAGAATAATTACATTTTTCAAGGAATTCCATTAAAAATATTTAAAATAATGAAATGTTTGCGTAGAATTTTATTAAAATTTTTTTTAACTAATTGAATTCTAATTAAATTCTTTTAAAATTAAAATTTTACAAAAATTCAATTATGTTGAAAAATTTTTAAAAATTCTCGTAAAAATTCCAATTATCTTTATAAATAATAAAATTCTTCTCCGAAATTCTATAATTTTCAAAAAATTTAATAAAATTCATGGCAAAATTTTAATTATTTTTTGATAATATTCAACTCAAACATTTAATTGTTTTCATGAAAAATAAAAATTTACTAGGAATTCAATTATTTAAACATTTTTTATAAATTTCTTCGCAATAATTCAATTATTTTCATAAATAATAAAATTCTTTTTAGGAATTCAATTATTTTGAAAACTAATGAAACTCATGGACAATTTCAATTATTTTTAGTCCAATTTTCATCAAAATCCTTGAAAAATGTAATAATTATTTTTAAAATGTTATTAAAATTCGTCGAAAAAATTCAATTAATTAAAAATTTATTGATAAAATTCTTTATGAAAATTCAATTTTAACAAAACATTCAATTATTCAATAAATTATTTATTTTTGTATTTAAATAATTGAATTCTTGTAGAATATTCTAATAAAAATTGATATTAAAAAGAATTTCAGTTAAAGTTTTAGACACAGTAATTGAATATTATGTTTAAAAATTTTAATAAATCCTTGTTAAAATTTAATTATCTTTATAAAAAATAATAATATTCAATGAAAGTCAATTATTTTCAAAAATTTTAATAAAACTTTTGGCAAAATTTCTATTATTTTAAAAAATTTTCTTTAAGTCAATGATTTTCAATTGTCTACTATTTTAATAAAACTTTTCAAAAGAATTCATTTATTTAAAAAAATTTTTGATAAAATTCTACCCAAAAAAAATTTTTTCTGTGAATATTTTTTATTATTTTGATATTTTCAATAAAATTTTTTTTCTTCCATTCTTCATAGTAATTTTTTTTTATACTTTTTTATTTTAAATCTATTGTTTTTCATGTATTTTATTGTTAATTATTTATTGAATACTATTTGAATAGACTGCCCGATGGAAAAATCGTCATTACATTTCGAAACGTTGGAGCAAAAACTACTCCTGCGAATATATTTGTTTTATTATATTCGACTAAAATTTGATATTTTTTAGTTTCTTTTTTCAAATCAATTTAAATAATTTCTCATAAAATTTATAATATGTAATTATAATAAATAAAATATAATTAGGTAAATAATTTGCAAAACACGGATAATTAATGAAACTAATTAATATATTTCAGATGCGAGTGCATTGCATCCAGGTGATTATAATTCAACGTGCATCGAAGAGTGCGGTGCGAAAAATGCCTTTGAAGCGATTTTTTTGGAAAATAAACTGCATGTTTTACGATAAAAGACCCTGTAATGCAAAATAATGAGATATCCACCCACCTGAGGAAAATTACACGAAGCGGCCTTCTCATTCTGCCCCGAGGGCCTTTGAGGTCTCTTCATATATCTCGTTGACGAACGCGCAAAGGGTAGTCTGTATTTACTATATATTTATCGACCTTAAATAGCCTCATTAAGCTCTTTATCAAATCTTCCAAAAATATATTAAACAAATTTCAAAAGGAGAACAAAAAAATCATCTCCAAAAAAAACAATATTCTTGTCAGTGAATTTCGGAGGAAAAAAATTTGCAAACAATATTCAAATTCTAAAAAGAATTATTACTTATACCAATTAAATTAAATTTCTTTCAAATAATTATTAATTATTATTAATTGAATAGATTCGTTCATATAATAAAATCAAAGAAAAATTAAAATATTTTGAAAAAAAAATTTACTTGAACAAAAACTCATAATATACATTAAATGTTGTATTACGACGATTCTCATATTTCTCTTGCGGTTTTGAATTGAAATAAATAAAACGAGTGGATGATGAAAAAGAAAGAAAAAATATATACTGGCTGCTCAGTAGGTCGACAAAATATAAAATCATTCATTTTTCTTGGTCAGTTTATGAATATATATGAATCAAGTGTGGCTTTATATGAAACCACAATATTGGCAAATTCAAAGGCTGATTGACAGAAAATGTAAAATCATATTCTATAAATGTTAATTTTTCCCTAAAATAAGTTTTTCAAGTTAAATATTTTCAATAATTAAATAATTAAATAATTAAATATTTTCAATATGTAATATTTTACAATTTACACTTTAGACTCTTTAAATCAGAATTATAATTCTGATTTTAAGTAAATTATAGTAAAATTAAAGTAAAGTTCTGGTAAAAATATCGAATAATTTTTTTTCTACTGAAATTTTATGGCAAAAAATTTTAAACTAGAAAATTAGTAAAATTGCGCTAAAACTTCTAGAGAAAATATATTTATTAATTTAAATTAAAGGACGAATTCTTTTTTGTTCGAAAAAAATACACATTTAATTATTAATTATCTAAAAAAAAAATTGCGAAATTTCCGAAAAGCCCTAAAAGTAAAAAAAAAAAAGAGAATTTCCAGGTCGATTCGCCAGGTGTGCGAAACTCCTGGCGAATCCCTCGCGTCTGAATATCGTTTCCCTGGCGGTAATTTAAATTAGACCATTTAGCCTCTTTCGAAAATTAATTGACTTATCGATCGATCACAATAAATTACTTTTCAACCTTTATACATAGAAATGTATATATAGATTCATATTCGAGGGGAATGGACTTTATCAACGCGACCAAACTTTTCGTGTTAGAAGAATCCTTACAAAGAATTTAAAACTTTCTCTTTTCTAATTAATTACAGAAAAAAAATAATTTTCCCCCAAAAATTCACACAAAAATTAATTGCTTCAAATAAAAATTGAAAAAAATTTCCTTTCACTAAAATATTAATTAATAATAATAAAGTAATTTTTCTTTTCAAATATTTTCAATTTTAAAATTAATGTATTGAAAATAATCGATTTTTTTCAAAGAATTTTAAAATTTATAAAAATAATTGAATTATTGCGAAGAATTTTACTATTTATAAAAATAATTGAAATATTTCGAACAATTTATTAAAATTTTAAGAAATAATTAAATTGTTATCAAGAATTTTATAGAAATATTTGAAAATAATGAAATTTTTTCGTGAAATTTAATTAAAGTTGTTGCGAAAATAATTGAATTTCTTCAAAGAATTTTATTAAAATTAAGTATATTCAAAATAATTGAATTGATTACAAGACTTTTATTATTTTTTGAAAATATTTTAAGAATAATTGAATTATTTTTCAGAGAATTTTAAATTCTTGTTGAAATTGAATTTTATGGAAATTTTTGAAAATAATTAAATTCTTTCGTGTAATTTTATTTAAATTGGATTAAAAATTATTTAATTCCTGCAAAGAATTATAATATTTATAAAAATAGTTGAATTGTTTAGAAGAATTTATTAAAATTTTAGGAAAAAATTGAAATTTATGGAAATATTTAAAAATATTTGAATTCATCCGAGGAATTCAATTAGAATTGTTTTAAAAACAATTGAATTTTTTGAATTTTACTATTTATTTGAGTTTTGTTTTGAGAATAATTGAATTCTTTGGAACAGTATATCATTTAAATTTCTGAAAATAATTGAAACTTGTCCAGAAGGTTTATTTAAATTATATTGTAAACAATTGACTTCCTTTGTCAAGAATTTTGTTATTTATGAAAATAATTGAATTTTTGAGAAAAATTTGATTAAAATTTTTGTAAAAAACTGAATTTTTGCGCAGCTTTCGTTATTTATGAAGATAATTGAATTTTTTACAAGAATTTTACTTCAATTTTTGAAAATAATTGAATTTTTACGAGGAATTTTTTCAGAATTTTTGAAAATAATTCAATGTTTTGATAGAATTTTATTCAAAATTTTAAAAATAATTGAATTCAGTCGGAAAAATATTATTAAAACGTATATAAATTCCTGCGAAGTATTTTATTATTTATGAAAATAATTGAATTCCTCCAAAGAATTTTATCAGAAGTTTTGAAAATAATTAAATTTTTTTTTATGAATTTTATTAAAAATTTTGAAAATAATTGAATTTTTTCGAAGGATTTATTAAAATTTTAGAAAAAAATTGAATTTTTTCGAAATGTGTTAAAAATTTTTTTAAAAATTGAATTCTTCCGAGGAATTTAATTAAAATTGTTTTGAAAATAATTGAATTCCTGCATAAATTTTACTATTTATGAAATTAATTGAATTTTTGCAAAGACTTTACTATATTTAAAAAAAGAATTGGATTTTTTCAAAGGGTTTATTAAAATTTTAGAAAAAAATTGATTTTTTTCGAAATGTGTTAAAAATTTTTTAAGAAACTGAATTCTTCCAAGGAATTCAATTAAAATTGTTTTGCAAATAATTGAATTTTTTTAAAGATTTTATTAAAAAAATAATTGAATTGTTTCCAAGGATTTATTAAAATTTGAGAAAATAATAAATATTTTCAATTGTTTTTCCAAATAATAATTTCTCTTCTCAATCTCAATTCCTCGAAATTCTCTTCTCAAAAAAAAAAAAAAAAAAAAAATTTCTTTCACTAAAATATTAATTTCTAAATATTGCCAATTGTTTTTTTCCAATAAATAAAATTCCTCTTCTCAATTTTTATTATTTGTCCGCACAGAAACGAGCCACAGAAGACGTCAGTAAAAATTCTGTCTTAAATAAATCGAATACATAAAATCTTGCAACTGAATTTTGTTCCAGAGGAAGAGAGTGAGAAGGAGAGAAAGAGTATAATAATGCGAAGAGCTGTAAAAGCGAGGAGGACTAAACGTTTTTACAAGTTCAACGGTGTTTATTACCGTGGTACAAAATTTGCTCAGCGTGTTGGAACGCGATTAGAGCGAGAGGTATCGTCCAAGCAGGGAAATAAGAATAAATGATACCAAAAAAAGAAGAAGAAGAAAAAGAAAAAGAAAAAAAAACAGTAAAAAAGAGAGAAATAAAATAAATAAATGTTTAAGAAAAACAAAAAAGAAAAAAGAAAAGAAAGAAAAAATGTAGAGAAGAGTCCAACGCAACGTGTCGTGGAGCGCCACACGCAGACTTCGCGAGACGTGTTTATAGTAATGAGGCTTGTCGTTATTTGTCCGGCGATGGGATTTATCGAGATACCTCGTGAGATCTTGCTGCTCCATCGTTTTTTCCCTTTCTCTCTTTTGTTTGTCAGTCGAAACAACCCTTCCTTCTTTCACGTTAACTTTTAATTCTCGCCTTTTTATTATTTTTATTTATTAATATATTTTATTATACTATAATTCATTTTTTTAGTAATTATATTAATAATAAAATAATACTAATAAAATAATTGCATTAATTACAATTAATGCAACAACTATAATAATAATTATTATTATTACTACTTCAGGGTTGCCATAAGAATTTAATTTTGTTTTTCCCTGACTATTTTTTTATTTCCAGAAAATTTTTTTACGTTTTCCCTAATCCTAATTATTTTTATTCACACTCTAAAAAATATTATAGATACTCAAAAGAATGTTCTATTACATTTATTTACAAAAATTATTCGTAACAATCAATAAATTCTTTTTTAAATAAATATTTAATCATTATTTTTTCACAGGAATTAAGATTTTAAGAAATTTCTAATCTCAAATAATTTAAGAATAGAAGTTGATTTGCAAAAATAATAAATACTAAATAAATTGGAAAAAATTGAGGAAGAAATTAAAAAATTGATAACTGGATATAAAATATCTTATACATATATGGTGCGAAACGTGCGATGAAATATATGAGAATGAAAATTTTGAGGAAATTGTATCACTAAAATGTGTATTATAATCGCGCGTATAGATGAAAGGTGGGAGGTTTAAGGTCACGAGTATAAGCACCACTTGCGGAATGGAGTGTACGATGTGATCTTATTATAAAGAAAGCGCGATGATCACCGTGTTTAGGTGTTGGCTTGCCAGATTTAAGGATAATATTCTTCTTCTTCTTGGTCCAGCGCAACGATTACGATAACAAGCTCTTTAGTCACGTTCACGCGATGCCGGCGGTAAATACTTTTCAGCATCCGCACTGAAATTCACAATATATAATCTATACACTCAAATATATAGGAAAGAAAACTTCAATGTATTACATAGATAAACGCTTCTAGTTTCCATATTGAAATTTTCTATATTATAGATTTCTAATTTTTATTATATTTATCAATCTCCGCTGTATATCATTCAATACAATCATTTTAATATATTTATATATTACTATACCAGCTAGGGTTGCCACAGGTCAGGAAAATCAGGGAAAAGTCAGAAATTTTAATTAAAACTACTGGAAAAAATTCAGAATTTTCTTATTTTTAAGAAAATTCTGAATTTTCGTGTTTTTTTGTTTGCTTCATAAACTATAAAATTGCAAAGAATTCTAATTCAAATTCTTCAATTTTTTCTATTTCTGACAATAATTTCTTTTTAAATAACTTAAATCTTGAACAACTATCATAAAATAAATAAATTATTTAACGAATAATTTTACTTAAATATTTCAAAATTAATTGAATTTTAAAAGAATTGCGTTGCATAGTTCAATATTATTTTTAATTTTTCAATGAAGTTTCTCGAAAGAATTCAAATAATTCAAATATTCAGAGAATTGAAAAAAAAAGTTCTGAGAAATTCAATTATTTCGAAAAATTTAAATAAAATTCTTTTAAAAATTCTGTTACTTAAAAAAATGTTGACAAAGTTCTTAAAAGATTTATTAAAGTTGCAATTTTAATAAAATATTCTTTATGCAATTCAATTATTTTCATAAATAATCTACATTTTTTTATGAGAATTCAATTTATTTAAAAAAATTTGAATAAATTTCTTCACAAATAATCAATTATTTTCATAAATAATAAAATTTTTCTCGAGAATTCAATTATTTTAAAAAAATTTTGATAAAATGCTTTATAAATTTGAAAGATTATAATAAAATTGATCATAGAATATACAATTATTTTCGTAAAATAAAACATTCTTCCTAGAAATACAATTATTATTGTTAAAAATCTTTGAAACAATTCAATTATTTTAGTAAAAAATAAAGTTCTTCGAAACAATTCAATTATTTACGAAATTTTAATAAAATTCTTCCCAAGAATTCAATTATTTTCAAAAATAAACATTTTCACAAAAATTTAATTATTTAAAAAAAAATTTAATAAAATTCTTCGTCAGATTTCAATGAAATTTCTCGATAGAATTTTATTTTCAAACAGTTTTAAAAAATTCTAAAAAATACAATTATTTAAAAAAATTTAAATAAAATTCTTGACAAGAAGTTATAATTATTTTCATTAATAATAAAAATTTCACAGGAATTCCATTATTTACCATTTTTTTTACAAATATCTTTAGAAATAATTAAATTATTTTCTAAAATTGTAATAAATTCTTCGAATTAATTCAATTAATTTTATAAAGCTATATAGTGAACTTCTTCGCAAGAATTAATTTATTTTTATAAATATGGAATAAAATTCTTCTCAGGAATTTAATTATTTTGAATACTATTTTAATAAAATTCATTATTTTCAATTATTAACAAAATCGATTATATTAAAAAAATTAAAGAAATTTTTTGAAAGAATTCAATTATATAGTTTGAATATTTAAAAAAAATTCTTTGTAAGCATTAAATTATTTTAAAAATTTGTAATAAAATTCTGCGAAGAATTTAATTATTTTCCAAAAATTTTAATAAAATTCAATAATCAAATGTTTAATTTCAATTATTAACAAACACGATTATTTTAAAAATTTAAAGAAATTATACGTAAAATTCAATTATTTTCAAAATTTTCAATTAATACCTATTATTAAATAAACTCCATTATTTTAAAAAATACTCAAGAAAATTCTTCAAAAGAATTTAATTATAGGTTCTTTAAAGATTTTAATAAAATTCTACGCAAGAATTCAATTATTTTCATTAATAATAAGATTCTTCGAAGTAATTCAATTATTTTTAAATTTCTCACAGGATTTCAATTATTTTTAATACAACTTTAATCGAATTTCTCGAAAATTGTAATTATTCTTCAAAATTTTATTTCAATTCGTTGAAAGAATTTAATTATTTAAAAATTTGTTGATGAAATTCTTTATGAGAATTCAATTTTAAGAAGTTTCAATTGTTCAATAAATTATTTATATCTTTGTATATAAATAATTCAATTCTCGTATAGAATTTTCTAATAAAAATTAATTTAAAAATGAATTTCAGTTAAAATTTTCGGTAATAATTGAATATTAATCGTAGAATAGCAAGAATTTTTAAAAATAATTGATTTTTGAATGAAGGTTTCAAATTAAAATCTTTGAAAATTGGAATTTTTCATACTTTTAACTAACAATTCGGTAGTATTAATTTTTTGAATAAGTTTAATTCAATTTTTTTTTAATGATTTGTAGTTTTTATTTTCTAAAATTATTTAATTAAAGAATTTCCGAATAATCGAAATTTCGTGTAAAATTGAATATTAACAAATGGATTTTAAAATTCTCGAAGAACTTTTTCAAAAATTATTAAAAATAATTGATTTAAAGAAGAATTTTAGTTTTAAATTCCAGAAAATAAAAATAAATTGAAATGATGAAAATAATTTTGAAGATCAATATCTTCATGTTTTCTAATTTAATATTTTTATTAGTTGTTGGATTTTAAAAAGGTTTGAGTTAAAATTTTTTGAAAATCTTAATTTTTTTCGAATAATTTTACAATTAAATAAATTTGTAAATAAATGTAATATAGAAAATTTTTTTTTGATTATTATTATTATTTTTTTTTATTTAAAGCATAAAAAAACCTCTCAAAAGGTTTATAAGCTTACATGTGTTTAAATAGTTAATTTACATTCTTTAAAAAAGTGAACAATATAATTACACGCAACAATGTTCGGACTAACAAGAAACATTTCCACACATAAAGGCATAAAGGCATAATAATTTTTAGATTGAATTAGAATATTCTTCAGGGTTAGGGAAAAAGTCAAAATTTTGTTACAATTATTTGTTTATTGGTTCTTGTCGTTAAAACAACATTTCGGTAAAAAAAAATTTTTATTTTAGTGCTTTTAATGTAAACTTGATAAGGGTAGTGGCTTCTACCGAAACGTTGTTTTAATGACAAGAACCAATAAACAAATAATTGTTCTAAAAAAATTGTCCTAAAAATTATTTTTATTTTTTATTAATTTTTATTTAATTCAACTAATTTCATGACGTCATAAAAAAGAAACTAAGAAGGTCGAATTTACAAAAGCGCAGACTCGCCCAGACTCGTCAATGGCTGCGTAAAAGCGTCGCGTCGTCCCTTTAATATTATTTGTTTGAAATGTTGCTAAGTTACTCTAGTGTGTATGTCATCGATCCCAAATATAATTCATCCCACAAAATCACGTCCATCCTGCATATTTCATTTTAAACCCCAATCAACAAGAAAATATCCCCTAAAAAGGGTGTTTTTTTTATAATACCCTTTATTTCTATACACTTGTAATAAACAAAATTAGTATACAACTCTCATAAAAAATACCCCCCGGTCCCTAAAAAAAAAAGAAAATTAAAAACCTCTGAAGGAAAAATAAAAAAATTCCTCAAAGATCTCATGTTTCAGACTCCATTCATCGTTGCATAAATTCTCTATATACGCGCTCACAGGTGTGTTGCAAAATATTTTCTCAATATATTGAATGGGGTGAGGATTGGCACATTTTGTCACGATTAAATAAATGTGAGTTAATGTATAGCGCGTCACTTATAGGCATTAAACTTTCTATATTGGTGAAGGGGGAGAGAAAAGAGGGTTTATTATTCTTGTGAGAAGGTCTTAAATCTTGGCATTCGTATATGTATATATACGCAAGTGAAGAGAGGGACTAGAGGGAGCAATACATTATGTCTCGGTTAGAGAGGGAACCATCGTGCAGGCGCGTTAAGTTATTAGAGAATCAATTACTCGTTGCTATTGTTTATGACGGCCCAAGGGTCTAACGTGTCTGCTTCTTTTTCCTTTTCTCCTCACCCCCACCTCTTTCTTCAAAGAAACTACCAAACACAATTCTAATTCAGACGCGAGTTGACCCCAGGGGCCACCTTCCTCTCAATGTTAACCTTCAATTTCCACTCCCACTATCTGTTAAATTCATTGCCATTTCTTTCCAATTATGTCGTAAATTTACTCTCTAATTGAATAATTTACTTGGGTTTATTTATTTTCAATTAGGTTCAGTTCAAGTTTTTTTGTTAATTGTTGTGGTTATTAGTGTCATGTGCATAATCAGTATAAATAGTGTTAGCGTTGGTATTAATCAGTCAGCTTTAGCATTAACTTTAGCATTAGCTTTAGCATTAGCTGTATCATTGGCATTAGCATTTGCCTTAGTAGCATAAGCATCAGCAATAGCTTCAACATCAACATTAATATTAGCATTAGCATCTGTTTTAGTAGCCTAAACCATCATTTTCTTCAAATCCTTATGCTGAACAACATCTTTGGGTTAAAAAATTCTCTGGATATCTTTGATAATTCGGGCCTATTTAACAGAAGTCATGAATCAAAATAAACTACGGCTATTAATAGTAATATCAAAAGTTCAATTAAAACTTAACGAAATAATGATAACAATAAAGATGTCAATGCTGATGAAGACCATAGTACAGTTAGTAAAGACGATGATAATAAAGATTCCAATGCTGATGATGATAGAAACAGAAAAGCTGCTGCTAATAAAGATGCCAATAATGCTGCTGCTGCTGATGATGATGATGATAAAAAAAGTAAAGATGATGATAATAAAGATTCTAATGCTGATGATGATAGAAAAAGTAAAGATGCTGATAACAAAGATTTTAATAATGCTGATAATGATGATGCTAGAAGAAGTAAAGATGATGATAATAAATATTACAATTACTGATGATGATCATAAAAAAAGTAAAGTTGGTGATAATACAGATGCCAATAATGCTGATCATGATGATAGAAAAATTAAAGATGATGATAATAAAGATACCAATGCTAATGATAAAGTTAAAAACAGTAAAAATTATGATAAGAAAAATGACAATGTTGATGATAAAAAAAGTAAAGATGATGATAATAAAGATACCAATGCTGATGATGATAATGTTAAAAACAGTAAAAATTATGATAAGCAAGATGACAATATGTTGATGATGGTAAAAAAAGTAAAGATAATGGTAATAAAGATAAGGATGTTGATATTGACGATAATAATAAAGATAATAAATATTATGATGCTGGTGATATTTCAAATAGTACAAATGCTGATGTTAATGATAATAATAAAGATATCGATAATAATAAAAATTATGGTAAACATGTTAATAATAAAAACAAAACTAATACTTTCTCATGTGATGAGAATGTAAAAATAAAGATATAAAAATGTAAAGATAATAAAGATGTCAAAGCTCATGTTGATAATAAAGATTATAATTTCAAAGTTGGTAATAATGACAATAAAGATGATTTTGTTAATAGTAATAAATATAATAAAAATTATGATGCTGATGATGATGATGATGTTTCAGATAGTAAAGTCGTTGATGATGATGGTAATAATAACGATATGATAATTAAAATAGTAAAAATAATGAAGATAATTAAAATAGTATATAGATAATGATACTAAAATTTGCAATGCTGATAATGATCATAAGGATAACGATCATAAAAAAATAGTTAAAATAATGCTAATAATAAATAATGCTAATAATAATATCATGCTAATGATAAAATGAACGATAATAACGATGATATTGATGATAATAAACAAGCTAATAAATTTTTAATAAACAAATCATCATCTTTATTATTATCATCAGATATCATCAGATATCATCTTTATAATTATAAAGATGATGTTATTTCATTATTTAAAATTTTAGATTTTTTTACATTTTCAAGAATATGGCTGATAATAAATCGGTTATAATAATTTATATATATGGCAAATATTAAACGAAAGAGGAACAACAAAAGATTGTAGTTCCATTATCTAACGAGAATTTGATAAAAATTCAATGAGGAAAAAAAATGAAGGATTATATACAACACTTGATATCATAAGTACCTTCATCAGGAACATATATGCAATGGAATAATTGAAATACGATATGCGACTCTAGCACATAAGAACGAGGTATATAAAAAAAATTGAAAAACGCTTGAATTAGAATGCGTATATAGAATTTTTTTTCTTTTGATTTTTCAGAGAGACGCAAATTCAGAGAGTAAATTGTGTTTGTATATATGAGTATAGGGGATGAAATAAACATATATAGATATATACAAAAGAAAGGTATGATGGTCGATATTGCATATGAATGTTTCATAATTTCTTGCGCGAATATAACGAAACTTGATCAATGGTTGGTTTTTTGCATACCAACCAAGTTGGCATAACACATCTGGATATATTTGGCGTATATACATATATATATATATTGTAACGCGGCATTTTATTCGCCGCGTACAAATTAATAAATTTTGTCAATAATTGAATTCTAATCTTTTCTTATTCACGTCAAATCGAGAATCAACATTTATTTTCTCCTTCCGAGAATTATTCTCTTATTAATCCACTTTGTTAAATTATTGTATCAAACCTGTAAAATAGCGAACAGTCAGATCACTGGTCAACACAATGATATTTAAACAATAGAAGTTGATACTCGATTTATCATTTCATGTCATTGCGAGTTTCGAAATTACCAAACATCTGGATTACTGCCGAGAGATTACTTCGTATTTATTACTGGAAATAAATACCGGTCATACGAAGTGACAGAAAGAGGAAGTCCATCGGCGAGGACATCAGCTGTCATAACACTGGCTGCAGCCATCTTGCTAACCGGACGTCGTCGCGCAGTGCCCCTCGCGGAGACTAAACGAACTTTTATGAACTCTTCTCGACAGTCGGTAATTTACCTAATTACTGACTGGCGCGCATCGATTACCATCGGAAAATCTATGTAACAAGTGCGCGTGGGACTCACCACGAAGTGGAGATGCGCGTCGACTTCGGCGTCCCCGTCGGCCATTTAATTCATTCTCATTTTGGCGTCTTTGTGACAGGTCGCAGTAGACCTTTTCTATAATAAAAATTAAATAAAAATTGCATTGTTTGTGCCTTTTGATGAGAGGATGAGCCGTGGGACAATGAGGGGACGTCGGCGTATCTCCGGTGAGTCTCTGAATAATTAAATGTGTTGTCTCCTGACGAACAATCGATTTAAATTTAAAGTGTGTCAATTTTCTTTGTTTCACGACATGTCATTTTTGTAACTTTTGAACAGGTCCCGTCTGGACCTGTAATTTCTTGTGATTAAATCAAAAACTAAAACAAACTAACTGGTGATTTCTCTTACCCCGCGCTCTCCTTGAAAAGATTGAGCTAGCGTAAAATTAAATAAATTTTAGGTTTGAATATTTTTCCATAAAATATCTCTGGCGTTCGGGCATTAATTCAAACAACAAAGTAACGTGTGTTTTATTTAATTAGTTGATCCTGAAGTAAACAAAAATAAATTCTTGAAATAAAATAACCTCATTTAGAGTAATAAAATTCATAGTAATTTCTCAAATAATTATAAAAATAGTAAGACACCCGTTATAAATGGCGACCAACGTAGCGCGCGCGAGGAAATCACCATGATATTCGTGAAACAAAGTAAAATTTCGAATCGTGAAAAAATAAATTCAAATGTTAAAGCTAAGAATTGATATTTTGAAATTAAACAAAATAAAATAAATCTAAAAAACAGAAAAATAAATAATTGTGAAAAATATTTCTTGGTCAAAATTCGAAAATTAAAAATTGTCCGTCAAGGACAAATCGAGTAAACAAAAATTAGTGCGTCACTAGGCCAACAACATGGCCCCGTGTATAATATCAATTCTTGGTAAATTCACTGAATGATTACAAAATTGAGAATCACAGTTGAAAGAAAATTTATTCTTTCAATAAATAAAATTTTTGAAATAAATAAATTGATAATTTAAATAAAATTGAACTTAAATATGGATAAATAAATAAAAATAATTTTTTTTAATAATATTATTGGTGACAATTTGATAAGATGACATTTATTTGTTTATTATGTTTTTCTATTATGATGAAATATTTGTTCGTATGATTATTTTCTTGTGTAATGAAAATTCCTTGAAAATTTTCCTTAATTGGTCCGACTGCTCTGCAGTTTTGTAACGAGTTTAGTATCGATTAAAAATTTTATTTTTGTAATTTTTCTTGAACTCAAAATGATAAAAATTATTTTTTTTTATTATTTTGTTTATCGTAAATTAATATCACTGTAATAAACTAAAAAAAAAAAATAAATAAATAAATAAATAAATAAATCTTGTGACATCACATCAGTGAATTAATTGAAAACAATATTTTCTTAAATTGACTTGTAATAAAATTGGTCTAAGCTCTTTGGCAGAACGTCGTGAACCAATTCCTATCCATAAATCCCAATAAAAAGAAAAATTTTATTAATTTTGCGAATTAACTAAGAAGTAAATTTAAAAATGAATTCCCCAAATAATATCGGGTCAAATTTATTTGACAATTGGTCAGTTGACCAAATAAAAAATTATTTGGAATCGTTTAAGGTTAATTCACACGGAACCCCTCAAACGCTGAGAGATCGTGCTTCGCGGTTTTTGCGTTTTTCCTCCGGTGATAGATCGGTGGAGTGGCTTCCTTCAGATGAAATTCAATTTGAATTAAGCCCTGTAAACACTGGTTCTGATTTATCAGAACAAGTACACAAAATAATTAAAAATCCTATTTATGAAGGAAATGCAATAGGTTTTTCAACTACGGTTTTGAGTACCCAGAATTCGCCTTTTCACACAATAACCACGACTAGTTCGATTCATTCTTTTGTAACAGTAGGGTCAACCGTAGCAAATTCGGTTTCTTATTCACGAGTCTCTGAAACTCCAGGCCCATTAGGATTAACCACTCAAGTGGCTCCACCTTTAGAATTTCTTCAATTTTATAAACCGGGAGTAATGACATCGACTATTGAAAAACCAAAATTTGATTTTTCGTTGCCAAAATATTATGAAAAATTGACCGCGAAAATAGATGGCGCTTCTAGCGACGTCTTCGTAACACAATCGGGTTTAGAGTTTTTGACACCTTTACACACTGACGTAATTAAACAACCGATTAACAATTTTTCACATGACAAGTCAGCCTTTCGAACCCCATTGACTACAAATCGATCGGTTGGGACTATTCCTAAAGTCTCGACTGTTAACTGGTCCAATCCTGGCGAAACCTTTTGTCAGTATCCAGCCAGTTCGAAGCCTGGCCCAAAAATGGCGCTAGATAGCCCCAGACAAGGGCCCGGTTTTGGCCAGCTAGTAGAGCGGGCTGAATCTAGTTCAAGTTTAATTGAACTAGAATCGAAAATTTCAAATAAACCAAAGCCCAGCGGTATCTCAGCTACCGTTGATGTTGACTCGCCCGTAAACAATATTGAAATAAATGTAAATGACGAAGATAATTCTAACTTTTTTAGACCAATCAGCAACCAGCGCGCAAATAACGCGACATTGAATTTTAATCATGCGCAGTCAAATGAAAATCTATTACAGAATCACCAGCTAGATTCTTTAGCTTCGAATCTCGCTCGTGAACGTATCGTGGCCCCATCTAGGAAGCCCCTAGATTCTATCATTCGGAAATGGGGTATAAAATTTTCGGGAGATAGTAAGGTTAGCGTTGAGGAATTTCTTGAGCGTGTCGATGACGTCATGGAAATTTCCTCTGTCACCAGTGAAGAAGTCCTTCGCGCCGCGGTACTTTTGCTTGACGGAATCGCGCTTCAATGGTATAGGCAAAATAAATTGAAGTGGTCCTCTTGGGACCAATTTAAAGCTGCCTGTCGCGCTCGGTTCGGTGACGTGAATTATCAATGGCGACTCGAAGATCAGGTGACAAATAGAATCCAAGGCCCGGGTGAATCCACCGCGAATTATCTCACCTGCATGCAAGGATTGTATTGTAAATTTAACCGTGCCGTTACGAGTTCGGAGATGTTAGATAGAATTTACATGAATATGTTGCCGAAATTGAAACAATGTATTAAACGTCGCGAATTTAATAATTTAGAAGAGTTGTCTCTCATTGCATCTGACGTTGAACGTATGTACAGCTCACTCGCAGTTGAGAGAAAGCCTCAAAAACCGGAAGATTCGTTCTTCCCAGAATTTGCCTTTTCGGGTAATAGTAATGAAAATTCAGTAGCTTCGAATAATACCAAAGACTCAGACTCATCAATCGATAAATTAGTAAACCTGGTCAGCGCGATGACTGAACAAATTAATAAAATCTCGAGGGGAAACATAAATTTCCCTTCTGAGTCTAGTTTTAAGAGGCAAAATAACTCTGGTAAACCGAATCAACCCAATAAAAATTCTAAGCCTAAACAGTCAATGAACAATAAAGATAAAATTAAGCGTACAGAATTTCGGGAAGCGGTTCAACAACCGCCGTGTTTTAATTGTCAAGCTAATGACCATTCGTGGGATAATTGTAAATTAGCTTGGAAAAAATTCTGCCACATTTGCGGTAAACCGGAATTCACCAAATATGACTGTAATTCAGATTACTGTCAGGGAAACTAGTTGAGGAGAGCAGCGCTAGGGTCGATGCTTCTCCTTGTTCGTTACCTAGGACCCTGACTAACAAGAAATCGGACATGAATTTAACTCTTAACGTAGAATCAGCATTTCCATCGCCCCATTCAAGTAAGGTAGTAATTGAAAATAAAATAAATTCTTTAACAAATAAATCTGAAATGAAAATAAATGATGAAAATAGTAATTTTGGTAAGCCTCTGGTTGAGCCACCAGTAAATAAATCTGAATCAAGTTTAACCGATTCAGAAGTAACTTGTAAAATTTCAACTGACACAGTAAGTGTTCAGGAGAAAAATGAAAATAACTTAACTCTAGATTCGGACCCTATATTGGGCCTTGAGTCTTTTATTAACCTTGATAAATTGTGTGGAATCGGATCTCAATCGAGACCATACATTAAATTGTTAATTGGTGGTACTGAAGTACAAGCACTAGTTGACACTGGCTCGACTAGAACTTACTTGAATTCTATTGGTAGATCAATTGTTGAATCTAAAGGTAATAAAATAAATGAACTTGAATCGGGTCACGTAATGTTGGCCAATGGTACGATTGAAACAATCATTGGTGAGGCAATATTGCCTGTCACTATCGCGGGAGTGACTCGCGATTTAACAATTAAAGTTATCCCAGAGTTAACTGATCAATGCGTGTTAGGGATAGACTTCTTAACAAAATTTGGCGTAGTAATTGACACAAGTGTTCAACGGCTTTGGTTAGCGGAAGAACCGATTATTAGAATCGCGTTTTGTAAATCTAGCAGACCAATTAACCTTGAAGAATGTTCAGGCCTTATGACACTTTCTCTTAGGGAACAAGAGAAATTAGACTCGTTAATTAAAAGATTAGTACATCCTCTGCCAGATAAACTACCAGCCGTTAAATTGGTTGAACACGTCATTAACACTGAGGATCATTTGTCGATCCGTCAAAATAACCATGGAAATTGGGACTTCTATATAGTCGATTTTCGTTTCAAGTATAACACGGCGCTTCACAGCACCAATCGAGTCCCTCTACGATCCTTCCGTCGCCTTGTGGAGGGGGAGGTCGAGTTGCCTCCTCCTGATGTCAATGAGTGGTCAACTCGAATGACCGGATTGAGTGACCTAAGAGAGAAACTAACTTTGAAACAAGATAAGGCTTTTCTTCACCAAGCCAAATATTACAATCGCTATTATCGGGACCAGCGTTTTGTAATTGAAGATCTGGTCAAGAATTCACTCCATGTTCTCTCCAGTAAACGTGATAAGTGGAAAATTCGAAAAATTAAAAACTTAGAATGTCGTATTAGCTCTTGTAGGGAGGGGAAATACCCCTACTTTAGAATTAAAATGATAAACAATTGATTTAACATGTTCTTATTGTTGTTTTCAAAACCTAAATCCTTCCATAAAAATAATTAACTCCTTTTGATATGAAATCGACAAACTATATTCCATCATTTTGAATGTCACTTTAATTATTAACTTGAAACGTTCTCAATTGATTTTTTTTTGGTGAATTGATATTTGGTTTTTAATCGAATTAAATTAAAATTCTAATCACGGAAATGAAAAACTATAATTATAATATTAAATCTGATGACTATTGTGATCGATCGGTAATCTGACGGAGATGACTCGTTGAAGAGAGCTCATCGGTTCGCCTTCAAGCCCCCCCCCCCCAGGTTCACCCTTGGCAGGAGGGAGTTGTAACGCGGCATTTTATTCGCCGCGTACAAATTAATAAATTTTGTCAATAATTGAATTCTAATCTTTTCTTATTCACGTCAAATCGAGAATCAACATTTATTTTCTCCTTCCGAGAATTATTCTCTTATTAATCCACTTTGTTAAATTATTGTATCAAACCTGTAAAATAGCGAACAGTCAGATCACTGGTCAACACAATGATATTTAAACAATAGAAGTTGATACTCGATTTATCATTTCATGTCATTGCGAGTTTCGAAATTACCAAACATCTGGATTACTGCCGAGAGATTACTTCGTATTTATTACTGGAAATAAATACCGGTCATACGAAGTGACAGAAAGAGGAAGTCCATCGGCGAGGACATCAGCTGTCATAACACTGGCTGCAGCCATCTTGCTAACCGGACGTCGTCGCGCAGTGCCCCTCGCGGAGACTAAACGAACTTTTATGAACTCTTCTCGACAGTCGGTAATTTACCTAATTACTGACTGGCGCGCATCGATTACCATCGGAAAATCTATGTAACAAGTGCGCGTGGGACTCACCACGAAGTGGAGATGCGCGTCGACTTCGGCGTCCCCGTCGGCCATTTAATTCATTCTCATTTTGGCGTCTTTGTGACAGGTCGCAGTAGACCTTTTCTATAATAAAAATTAAATAAAAATTGCATTGTTTGTGCCTTTTGATGAGAGGATGAGCCGTGGGACAATGAGGGGACGTCGGCGTATCTCCGGTGAGTCTCTGAATAATTAAATGTGTTGTCTCCTGACGAACAATCGATTTAAATTTAAAGTGTGTCAATTTTCTTTGTTTCACGACATGTCATTTTTGTAACTTTTGAACAGGTCCCGTCTGGACCTGTAATTTCTTGTGATTAAATCAAAAACTAAAACAAACTAACTGGTGATTTCTCTTACCCCGCGCTCTCCTTGAAAAGATTGAGCTAGCGTAAAATTAAATAAATTTTAGGTTTGAATATTTTTCCATAAAATATCTCTGGCGTTCGGGCATTAATTCAAACAACAAAGTAACGTGTGTTTTATTTAATTAGTTGATCCTGAAGTAAACAAAAATAAATTCTTGAAATAAAATAACCTCATTTAGAGTAATAAAATTCATAGTAATTTCTCAAATAATTATAAAAATAGTAAGACACCCGTTATAATATATATATATATATATATATATATATATATATATATATATATATATATATATATATATATATATATATGAGGATTCTAGTAGTGCGTGTATGTGTGCCCTGTTAGTTCATAAATACGTGGCTATTTCGCAGTAAATCTTGGTAGCCACTGAGACCGACCAACTATATGGTTGAAGTGTGTATATATGTGCGTGTATATGATTCTCTCACTCTGTTCTTCTTATGTGACTTCCTCTCTTCTTTACGGCGCTCCTCGTTCTTAATTACCGTGTTTTAACACCTAGTATATACCGTGTGCCTTGAGTTTTTGTATTCTCCTCGTTTTTTTAAGCCACCATCGCAGGGGCGTATTCGAAAAGGGCTTAAACGGATGCTTATTTACATGCAGATGGTTGCTGAGTCCCTACCTACCACTTTTCGGTCTCATCAAATTCAATATTATTACTTTTTAAGTGATTTATTTCCTCCATTTGGATGGATATCGCTTAACGAGGTGTGCTTGGGTTTTTGGAAGAGAAAAAAAAATTGTTTTAATCGTGCTGGGGGGTTAAAAAATTTATCATTGCGAAAAATTGGTTGGGAAATGTGTATTATAATCTTTATTATTATCTTCACTATTTTTATTAACATCGGCATTCTTATCTTTATGTTCTTTGTTATCATTATCAGCATCATCTAGTTCTTTATTATGTTCGTAATCATCATTATCATGTTTGTTATCACCGTCTTTGATAGTTTTATTATCATCATCAGCATCTTCGACTCTATAGTGTCTAAAATATCATCATTAACATGCTCATCTTTATTATCTTTAATAATATCATAAATATCATCTTTATTGTCTTTATTACTATCCTTACCATCATTGTCTTTATTCTCATCGATTATTATTATCATTAACAGCATTATTTCCATCTGGAGCAACATAATCTCCATTAACACCATCTTTACTTTTTTTATCATCATCAGTATTGGCATCTTTCTTGCTTTACTGCGTTTTTATCATCATCATCATCAGCATTGGCATGTGCGGAGAAGCATTCAGCTTCGCATTCAGATAATTACAATAATTCCAGCCACTGCATCCGCATTTCGAAGATGTGTATCTGAAATAATGTTGATTCCTTTATATAGACAAATTCGACATGGTTATCGAAGGTCGAATCGTGCGAGTCGCAAGCTTCCATATGAGAGTTTTCAGGTTCATGTGAAAACTCACACACACACTTGCACACACTTGCATGTGTGCTGCAAAGATACTGTCACCGCGATGTTGGTACGCGCATACACCGTATATATTTTCGCAGTCGAGCCGTGAATTTCCGGTCGTATCTCGATTATAATCTTTGCAGCAGCAAGTCGAGCTTCTTTCAGTTTTAAAGAAGAAAGAGAGAGAAACGCGAGAGTTTGAAGAAAGAACGAGAATCAAGAGTTTCGAGAAAAGAGATGGAATAAGTGTTTGAAGAAAGAAGAAGACACTAAAGTTTGAAGAAAGGAGTCACTGCAGATTGAAGAAAGAAAGGAGAAGCAACAGTTTGAAGAGATTGAAGAAAGAAGAAGTAACAGTTTGAAGAAAGAAGGAGAAGCAACAGTTTGAAGAAAGACAATCAGAAAAGGTGAGCGAGAGGGATGCTGAAGAGGAAAGAAGAAAAGGTGTAAAAAGAGAAGGAGGAGATGCATCAGGAAACATGCTACACCCTATAAATACAAGCGAGTAATTGATTCAGTAATAACTAACTCAACCAAGATGTGTGTACCTCTTTCCATTCTTGTTCCTCCAGCATCCACTTCGGATCCTTCGCAACAACATTCTCCGTCTGTGTTCGAGTCATTCCCTTTTCGTTTATATCTTTCCTATCGGCATTAAAAATTTCCTTAAGGCTCCTTTCTCTCAACACTAAAAAGCTTAAACCAAATTCAACCATAAATACCAAACAACTTTTTAAAAAACCAAAAAGAAGAAATCTCGAAATCAAAAAGCAACTCCACTATTTTCTTAATCAAATTAAAAATAAGTGTGCATTCCATTTTTCATTTCCGATTAAAGACAAATTTCGACAATTTCTAGTTCCCTTCGTGATTGAAAAGAGATTGAAGAGAAAACAGAAGACAATTCCAAAGGGAAAGTGGAGTCACGCCCTTGGTGCCTTGGTCGCGTCTGCGCGATCTAAACCAGACTGCAGATAATATATTTACATGCAGTGTGTGTGTATAGAGAGTATAGATTATATACACGGAAAAGAGGAAAGCAACCAACCCTTCATTGGCGCAAGTTTCCACCTACATGCCGCCTTCTTCCTTTTGATATTTATCACTTTAAATATACAAGCACATGCACAGAATGGACGAATGGCGCGCGCAATTTTTCCGCCAACAATTAGAAATATATATTCTTCGCATAGTTATTACTTATCGCGAGTACCGTTCGAAACAAATGGAATAGATAGTCATCTCCACTTCTACTGTATCCGACGGAGAGTGTATATAACTGTAACGCAAATCACAAACTTAGTTACGATGACAAGCTCGAAAAATATGCGTGTTTCTTGTTTATTGAGAGTATCAACATTTGCGGAACTTTCTTTATATACTTGCATATTTATATATACACCAACAGGGATTCTAATTATCTGTTCGGAAAATCATAAATCAAATTCATAAATTCGAATATAATCGTATATTGAAATACAGAATTAGTAATTGTACAAATAATTAATAAATAGAGGTCCTACCCCAGTCAGATAATAAAGATGACGATGATGATGATGATGATGCTAATGATACTAATGATGATAATAAAGATAATAGATGATAAATATGATAAAGATGATACGACGATAAAGATGATAATGACAACAAAGATGCCAATACTGATGATGATAACAAAAACAGTAAACATAATGACAACAAAAATGCCAATGCTAATCAGCAACAACAAAAAATTAGTGACAGGAAAAGAGGGCAAATGTTTGGAAAAACAATTACCACGCCTCGGGTAAGTAGGTAGCGAACTTTATTTACGAGTACTGCCTTTTCTCTTTAACCTTTCATTTCATTAGCGATGCATTGTGCCGGATGCCGCACTCCGCAACCAATATTGAGAAAGAGAAGAAAACTATTTTGCGCTGGCCCAAAGTCACGCGACCATAATGCCCCTCTCGCTCGTAAATACAAAACGAAACGCAACAAACGTCATTGCAAAAAACCCTTAAGGGAGATGTACTTAAATGTATTTCTGCGTTTGTATAATGGAGTTAGAAATGAAACAATAAATTCCGAATTTATTAGGAACGCTAATAGGAAATTTTTCCCTATACAACGACTTGTCGAGGAATATACTCAACTCCAATATCATGTTTCAAGACCGTGAGCGGCGCATATAATGGAATAGGGCAATACTTTTTATCTCACGAATAATTGTATTCATTCCTACGAATAAGAGAATAAGTGTATTTTTCAAGTTCTATTATAAATGTTCATTTTCATCAAGTATTCTTCAGGTTAAGAAGAATACTTATCTTTCGGTTAATAAATTCTGCGGACTACTTTTAAAGTTGGGCTCTATAATTGACAGAAGTCATGAATCAAAATACATTTATATAGTAACTAAAAATATTATCGAAAGAAACTTCTTTAAATATTAAATTGAAATCCTTATAAGATAATGATGTTAGTGTTAATATAACAGACAATAATAAAGATGACGATGATGCTAATGATGATAATAAAGATAATGAAAATAATTATACTGATGATGATAATAAAAATAGTGAACTACTTTTATGATGATGAGGCTGATAATAAAGATGCCAATGTTGATGATGATAATAAAAATAGTAAAGATGGTGATAACAAAAATGCCAATGTTAATGATGATTATGAAGATAATAAAGATGATGCTGCTGATAATAATAACAAAGATAGCAAAGATAAGGATGACGATGATAATAAAAATAGTCAAGATGATGATAATAAAGATGGCAATGCTGACGATGATAATAAAAATATAATAAAGATGATAGTAAAGAACAATGATAATAATGATAATATAAATTATAAAGATGATGGTAATAAAGATACCAATATACTTTTATCAGAATTGTTGAAAGTAATTGAATTTCTATTAAAAGTCTTGAAAATAATTGAATTTAAATATTTTAAAAAATAATTGATTATGATGATGATTATGATAATGATGATGACAGGGTTACAAATTTTTTATAAATTTCTTCGAAAAAATTCAATTATTTTCATAAATAATCAAATTTTTTACAGATATTCAATTATTTTTATAAATAATAAAAAACTTTATAGGTTTTCAATTATTTTCATAAATAATAAAACTCATCGCAGAATTTCAATTATTTTTAATATAATCTTGATGGAATTTCACGAAAAATGTCATTATTCTTAAAAATTTTATTAAAATTTATCAAAGAAATTTAGTTATTTTAATAACCTTTGCTACAATTTATTTATTTGAATTTAAATATTATTTTCAATCAATATTTAATTAAATTTCTTTAAAGAATAAAATTATTTTCGACAAATTTTAATGAAATTCTTTTTAAAAATTCAATTTTTTTTCAAAATTATTCGAATAAAATTCTTCGTTGAAATTTAATTAATTTCAATAATTTATCAAAATTCAATTATTTTTAATATCTACTATTTCAATAAATTTTCACAAAAGAATTCAATTATTTAAAAAGAAAATTTAATAAAATTCGTCTCAAGAATTCAATTATTTTCAAAAGTAATAAAATTCTTCGCAGAAATTCAAATATAGTCAAAAGTTTAAAAAAATTCTCGTCAAAATTTCAATTATCTTTATAAATAATAAAATTCTTCTTCAAAATTCAATTATTTACAAAATTTTTAATAAAATTCTTGTCAAAATTTTAATTATTTTCAAAAACTTTTCCCAATTAAATCAATTTTTTTAGAGATTTAATTATTCTTAATACAATATTAATCTAATTTTGCGAAAAATTCAATTATTCTTAAAAATTTTATTTAAATAAATTACAGTCAAAATTTCAATTTTCTTTATAAATAATAGAATTTTCCTTTAAAATTCAATTATTTTCAAATAATTTAATAAAACTCTTGTCAAAATTTCAATTATTTTCAAAAGTTTTCTCAATTCAATCAAATTGAATCAAATCAATTATTTTAAATACAATTTTAATTAAATTTTTTGGAAATAATTCAATTATTCTTTTACATTTTAATAAAATTCTTTGCAAAATTCAATTATTTTTATAAATAACAATATTCATCACAAGAATTCAATTATTTTCAAAAATAACAAAAGTTGTCACAGAAATTTAATTATTTTAAAAAATTCTAATAAAATCGTTCGCAAGAATTCAATTATTTAAAAAAAAAAAAAAAATTTAATAAATTATCACACAGACATTCAATTATTGTTAAAAAATTTGATGGAATTCTTTGTAAAATTTTATTCTTTTTAAAAACTTTTCAATATTAAATTAATTTCAATATCTAACGTATTTTTATAAAACTTCGTAGAACAATTAAATTATTTAAAAATTTTTTATAAAAATCTTCGTGAGAATTTAATTATTTTCATAAATAGTAATAATTTCTCAGGAATTCAAATATTTAAATTTAAATTAGAATTTGCATAAAATTAGTGTAAAGAAATCAATTAATAAAATTTTTTCATAAAATTCTTCGAGAGAATTACATTATTTTTTCATAAATATTTAAATTCTTTCACGAATAATAAAATTCGTTGCAATTTGAAATAATTGAATTTTTTAAATGTTTCAAATTATAATCTTTGAATGTTTGTATTTTTTATACTTTTAATTAGAAGTTATGTGGATTTAATTTTTTTTATTTTTTGAAATTATTTCAAGTTTTTATTTTCTAATATATATATTTAATGTAAAGTTTCCGAATAATCGATAAAATATATATATATATATATATATATATATATATATATATATATATATATATATATATATATATGTATATAGTAAAATTGAATTGCGTAAACAAAAAGGATTTGAAAATTTTCAAAGAAATTTTTCAAAAATTATAAAAAATAATTAATTTAAACAAGAATTACAGTTAAAAATTTTAGAAAATAATTTCTTCATGTTTTATAACAATTTTTTATAAGTTGTTTAATTTCAAAAAAGTTTTGCATTCGAAATTTTTGAATTTTTTTTTCTTAATTCTTATGGAAAAATTCTAGTGACTAAATATTTATTTAAAAAAGTTAAATATAACAATGCGGAATACAGTATTATATGAAAGTTCCATGTAGGTGTAAAAATTCATTTGAATTATTTAATTTTGTTATTTATTTATTCAAAAATTTTGTTATATAAAAAAAAAATTCTGTTTTTTAACCTGGAAAAGTCATAGGGAATTTGAAATGAGCAAAAGCGTGGCAACCCTGTGATGATATAAAAAGGGTAATAAAGATGATAAAATGAATGTAAAGATAATAACGATATAGTAATAATTATAATAATGTTAATAATGATAATATAATAATGATGATTCTTCATCATTTGCATATACAGCATGTATACCTAAATCTACTAAACAACTTTCAATAATTCATATATTCAGTACAATATTAATTAAACGACACTAACTAAATGTCACTGATGAAGACACTTAATTTTAAATAAACCATCCACCACTTGCTATATTTTAATAACAAATTGAACATTAATTGTACAATTATTATTTCTGACATTGAGAAACTATACATATAATTGAATATATTTTACGTTCGTACAACTTTCATATTATATGTGTTGGTCTATGAAGGCACCAGATATATTCACATTCAACAAGCATACATGCCACTAATGATACCAGATTGCAATCGGTCCAGGAATCATAAATTTATTTAACATATTTAACAACTCGTATATCTTTTGCTGAATATGTTGAAAAGATGAACGATATTGACTTCAATTATATCTGTCTAATATTGTTTACGATGCAATTTCCTCTAGAATAAATTTTTGGTAACAATATAGGACAAAAAAATATTATTTATTGCCGTACATTAATTAGCAGTTATCCGTACCTGTACATGCATTTTAGTAAAAATACATATTTTAGTTATGAAAAAGGAAAAATAATGAAGAAAAAATTCTTCCTCTATAAATTCTCACAGAAAACAATTTTCAAAAACTGAAACAACAGTTACAATAAGTTTCTCTAGAATAACGATAAAAGTATTAATTTGCAACTAAAAATATCGCTAATACGCAAATTTGTATACCCGTTCCAGATGCTGAATTTCATGCATTATAAATACCCCCCAAAAAAATCAATTTCGGAAAAAAGTCAAATGCACTGATGTGGCAACGAAAAAATATCAAATTTGAAAGTGTCATTTTTTTTCTTAAAGGGGCAGCAGAAGAGGCGAGAGCATCAGTGTATATAGTTTGAGGGCTGCGGGACCCTATGGGGGGGCCCCCCAATGAAGCCCGCCCACATCGAAACGACAAATATCACCGATCTCAAAAATATCCGATCGTTTTAAAATGATAAAGTCTCTCTTGAAATAGAGAAGAAAAATTTATTATTTATATAATTCATATTCGTGAAAGATTTGACTCGTTATAATATATATATAAAAAAAAGAAAAAAAAAACAAGGCCCCAAATTATGTTTTTGTCTATATATGTATATATAAAATAATGTCCTGATGATACACGTAAGATTCTAGGACGATCTAGATAAAGCATCGCACGAGAGATTTCTGTATTTAGATATGAACAACACCTTTCGACTTATGAGAAGATAACATCTCTTTTATTTTCGAGATTTTTATTATACACCGTTTCTTTCACTGTCGATTCAATTTTTCAACGGCAATTTATTATCTCTAAGTCGCGAAAGATGAAGAATTGAATAAAAATATATTTTAGTTGATTAATACTTTAATTATAGTCACTTTAACTATCTGTACAGACGCACACTATCCTCTTATAACCCAGCGGCCAATAAAGGGTTCATTATTGCCCTAGGGCAGTAAAATGACCATTTTTTCTCTAGGGCAATAAAGTGTACTTTTTTTTACCACTCGCAAGTCAATAAAGTATCCATTATTGCCCCAGGGGAATTAATGGACAATCCCTAAGAAGAATTATATTATTTGAATTGAATTTCTGCAATAATTTCTAACTTTTATAAAATTAAATTTTTTTTCGTATTTTTTTACTAAAATTCTTCTGTAAATACATTATTTTTTATAATTTTTGAAAAAGTTTTTTGACAATTTTCAAATCCATTATTTTGTTTACAATATTCAATTTTACAAAATTTCAATTATTTCGTAAATTCTTCAATTAAATATGTATTAGAAAATAAAAATTTTTAATAATTTAAAAAAAAAAAAATCGCAATTAAACTTTCTCAAAAAATTAATTCCACAGAATTGTTAGTTAAAAATATGAAAAATTGTGGTTTTCAAAGATTTTAATTTGAAACATTTTCGAAATTCAATTATTTCTAAAAATTCTTGCTACAATGCAATGCTTTTAATATTCAATTATTATTTAAAATTTAAAGTGAATTTCATTTATAAATCAATTTTTATTAGAAAATTCTACGAGAATTTAATGATTTAAATACAAAAATAAATAATTTATTCAATAAAATTAAAAGTTTCTTAAAATTGAATTCTCATAAAATTTTTAAAAATAATTACATTTCTTGAGGAATTTATTCAAAGTTGTATATTAATAATAATTCGAATCCAGCGTAAAATTTTACTAAAAAATTAAAAATTAATTGAATTACTTCAAAAAAATTCATTATTAATGAAAATATTTGAATTCTTGCGAAAAATTTTATTAAAATCTTTGAAATATGTAATCATAATTAAATTCTTTTGCAGAATTTCTTTGAATTATTTTTTAAATAATGGAGTTTATTTAATAATTTTAATTGAAAATGTTGATGGTAATTGAATTTTGTGAAGATTTTCTTTCAAGTTTTTTAAATAATCATGTTTGTTAATAATTGATTAACAAACACAAATTATTAAATTAATAAATTTTTGAAAATAATTGAATTCTTTCAAAAAAAAATTTTTGATTTTTTGAATATTTAATTCAAATAATTAATAAAATAATTGAAATTAATAATTTTACTACTAAATTTTATTAAAATTATTGATAGAAAATTCAATTCTGTTAAAGAAGTTTAAATCAATATTTATTAGAAAGTTCGGATTTCTACGAGAATTTAATTATTTAACTATAAAAATAAATATTTTATTAAACAATTAAATGTTTCTTAAAATTGAATTTTCATAAAGAATTGTATCAACAAATTTTTTAAATAATTGAATTCTCTTGACAAGTTTTAATAAAATTTTTAAGAATAATTGCATTTTTCGAGAAATTTGAAGAAAATTGTACTTTAAAAATAATTGAAATTCTGCCAAGAATTTTATTTAAATTTTTGAAAATAATTGAATTTCGGAGAAAAATTTTATTATTTATGAAGATAATTGAAATTTTGACGAGAATTTTTGTTAATTTTTAAACATAATTGGATTTTTGTGAAAAATTTTATTAAAATTATTTTGAAAAAAAATTGAATTGTTACGCAAAGAATTTCATTAAAATTTTTTGAAAATAATTTTATTCTTCAAAGAAATTTAATTAAAAATGTATTGAAAATAACACTTAAATTCTAATTTATAAATTGTAGCAAAGGTTATTAAAATATTTAAATTTCTTTGATCGATTTTAATAAAATTTTTAATAATAATTTTAACTTTTTTGGAGGAATTCTATTAAAATTGTATTACAAATAACTGAAACTCAGCATTGAGTTTTATTATTTATGAAAATAATTGAATCCCTGTAGAAAAATGTTATTATTTAGGAAAATAATTGAATAACATATATGAAAATAATTTGTAAATAATTGAATGCCTGTGAAATTTTTATTATTTATGAAAATAATTAAATTGCGTAGAATTTTATTAAAAATTTTTTTTAACTAATTGAATTCTTTTTGGAATTTTTATTAAAGTAGTAGATATTAAAAATCATTGAATTGAGGAAAGTTTTTGAAAATAATTAAATGTTTGCGTAGAATTTTATTAAAGTTTTTGAAAATAATTTAATTCCTGAGAAGAATTTTATTCTATATTTATAAAAATAAATTAATTCTTGCAAAAAATTTTACTATATTTATAAAAATAATTGAATTAATTCGATGAATTTATGACAATAATTTTAGAAAATAATTGAATTATTTCGAAAAATTTTATTAATTATATTTAAAAAAATAAAATTCAATTCTTTTGTGAACTTTTATCAAATTGCATTAAAAATATTTGAATTCCTGTATAAAATTTCATTATTTATAAAAAAAATTGAAATTCTGCATGAATTTTATTATTTATGAAAATAATTAAATTCCTATAAAGAATTTTAGTATTTACGAAAATAATTCGAATCTCTCTGTAAAAGTTTTATTATTTATGAAAATAATTGAATGATTGCGAAGAAATTTATAAAAAATTTGTAAGTATAATTGAATTTCTGTGATATTTTTATTATTTTATAAAAATAATAATTAAAGGTTTGCGTAGAATTCTATTAAATTTTTTTTTTAAATAATTGAATCCTTTTGGAAAATTTTATTAAAATAGTAGATATTAAAAATCATTGAATTGAGGAAAATTTTTTGAAAATAATTGAATTTCTGAGAAGAATTTTACTACTTTTGAAAATATAATCGAATTTCTGCAATCATTTGTAATTGCTTCCAAATTCAATTTGTTTTAGTGTTTTCTAAAATTTTTCTATAAATCCATTATTTTTAATAAAACTAGTTAAATATATATATATATATATATATATATATATATTAAAAAATTTAACTAATTTCAGAAGAATTTTAGTTTAAACAATTTTTTTTAATGCAAAGTTTTTTTTATATTTCTAATTAAATTCATTTAAAATTGAAATTTTACAAAATTTTAAATCAGAATTTTTTGAAGTTCATCTACACTGTAAAAATTTTTCGAAATTTTTCTTACTGAAAAGTTAGAAATATTTCGAAAAACGTTGAGAAAATGATTTTGCTATACAAAGTTCGACATTTTTCAAAAAGTATGAAAAAAAAATTGTAAACGCAATTCTTTTAAAATTGAATTCAATTTTAAAAGATTTGCATTTACAATTTTCCTAAGTAGATGAACTTCAAAAGATTTCAATTTAAAATTTTGTAAAATTAAATTAGATTTTGAGAATAAACTTTAGAAAACAACAATTTTCCAGGATTTCGATCAAAGTTAAAAAAAAAAAATAAAAAAAAAGTTAAAGTTAAAGTTAAGTTAAAGTTTCCTGCAAGCTTACAGATTATACACTTAGGATTAGCTGGAATATTGATAGCCGGAGTCTTTAAACCGATGGCTAGGGGAATAGAATTTTTTTCAAATTTCCTAAATTTGCAAAGAGGCAGTTGAAGTTAGGGGAGGAAAAGGGTTGAAGTGGCACACGGTTCTGCGGGTCTTCTTGCGACTGCGGCGATGAAGAAAAAAAAAGAAAAAAAAAACAACTGCACGCAGAAAGTAAAAGAAAAAGCAAGAAAAAAAAATGTGTCGATACAGTTTCCGACGGCAGGTTAAGTAAGATAGTTGCCACATAGGGGCTCACGCAGGTAATTTAATCCTGGGACGTAGGTAGGACGTTCGTAAGTACGAAAGATCAGCACATCCAGGCGGACCAACATATAACACGGTTGCACACACATTTGCACGAGGATAGTGCATGTTCGCCTTGCATGGCGGCCTCGAGTACCTTCCAACCAACTAACTCCCACCAGCGCCTTCTTTCACCCCACCTCGCTCCTACCTATCCTCCGCCGCGTATCCTGCACCTTCAGGGTGGCGTCACGCTCAAGACGCTTCCGGTGTTAAATTACCCCGTACGCCTTTGACCCCCACCTCCCCTCACCTCACCTCCTTACCTCCTACTCGTTTGCTCTCTTTCTCTTTTCTTCTTCTTTTTTTTCTTCTTTTTTCTTCTTCTTTTTCCTTCTGTATACCTTTGTCTCTGGCAAAAACTCGACTGATGCTCGGCCACGCGAACTCAATTCATCGCCATCCTTCGAAATCGAGTTTCCGATCTCTTCTCGACTTTTGAAAATTTTTCTTCATCCCCCCTAACCCAACCCAAAAGAATCTTACACAGACACATACGAAAAATTATTGCGTGAGAGTTTAACGATTAGTCCTTGTGACAGGTTCAGTCAAGAATTGTCAAATTCGCCTTGTTGGTCTTTTGTAATTTGTGAAAACAAATTTTTATTGTCCTTTTTCGAGAGGCAGGGCGAAAGAAACTAGATTTTTATCATCAGTTATTTCGTTACCGAAATTAAGGCGGAATGCTGAGGATTAAAAAATTTTGAATATTATTAAGCCCAGTTGGTCAATAAAGGGACCATTATCGCCCTAGGGTAATAATGACATAGCTCGAACTATATTAAGAGTGCATAAATTCAATTATTTTCAAAATTAATAAATTTCTTCGCAAAAATTCAATTGTGTTAAAATTTAAAAAATTTGACGAGAATTTTTAAAAAAATTTTGAAAATAATTGAATTTTAATTCAAATTTTCAAAATTCTTCTCCGAAATTCAATTCTTTTCAAAAATTTTAATAAAATTCTTGGCAAAATTCAATTATTTTCATAAATAACAATATATTCATCACAAGAATTCAATTATTTTTAAAAGCAAAAAATTTCTTCTTGGAAATTCAATTATTTTAAAAAATTCTAATAAAATCGTTCGCAAGAATTCAATTATTTTCATAATATAATAAAATGCTTTTTAGGAATTTAATTATTTTCAAAAAAATTTAATAAAATGCCACACAGACATTCAATTATTATTGTCAAAAATTTTAATAAAATTCTTTGAAAAATTTAATTATTTTTTTTAACTATTCGCAATTTAATTATTTTCAATATCTACTATTTTCATAAAATTTTCAAACAGAATTCAATTATTTAAAAAATTCAATTATTTTCAAAAATTTTAATAAAATTCTTGTCAAAATTTCAGTTATTTTCAAAATTTTCTATTAAAATTATTCAAAAAACTACATTATTTTCAAAATTGAAAGAAATTCTTGAAAAAAATTGAAATTAAATTATATTGATTACAGTTATTAAAGAAATCGATTATAATTAAAAAATTTTAAAAATTTTCTGTAAGAATTCAATTATTGTCAAAATCTTTAATAATTTTCTTGGAAAGAATTCAATTATTTTCAATATTCTAATAAAATTCCTGATGGATTGAATTAAATTATTCTAAAAAATTGTAATAAATTTTTAGAAAGAATTAAATTATCCAATAAAATTTTTGTAATAAATTTTTAGAAAGAATTTAATTATTTTCTAAAAGTTTTAATAAAATTCCATAATTAAATGTTTTTCAATTATTAACAAACACGATTATTTGAAAAACGGTGAAGGAAATTCTTCATAAAATTCAATTATACAAACAAACTCTTCCAAACAATTAAAATAATTTGAAAAATTATAATGAAATAAATCGAAAGAATTCAATTATTTTCGTAAAAAATAATATTCTTTTCAGGAATTCAATTATTTCAAAATTTTAGAGTGAAAATCTTCGTCAGAATTCAATTATTTTGATAAATAGTAAAATTGTTTGCAAAAATTCAATTATTTTCAATACAATTTTAATAAAATTTCACGAAAGGATTCAATTATATTTTTAAAATTTTTAATAAAATATTTCGAAAGAATTCAATTATTTTCTTAAACTGTAATAAATTCTTCGAAATAATTCAATTATTTTTATAAATATAGTAAAATTCTTCGTTAACAATTAATTTATTTTTATAAATGTGTAATAAAATTCTTCTCAGGAATTCAATTATTTAAATTTCTTTTATAAATCTCTTTGCAATAATATTCAATTATTTTCTTAAAAAATTTTTTTTAAAGTAATTCAATTATTCTCGTAAATACTAAAATTCTTTACAGAAATTTAATTAGTTTCATAAATAATGAAATTCTAAACAGGAATTCAAATATTTTTAATGCAATTTGATGAAATTTCACAAAAGAATTGAATTATTCTTTTTAAATATAGGTACCTAATTAATAAAATTTTTCGAAATAATTCAATTATTTTCTAAAATTATAATAAATTCTTCAAATTAATTCAACTATTTTTAAAAATATAGTCAAATTCTTTGCAACAATTAATTTATTTTTAAAATATGTAATAAAATTCTGAAAAAAAATTTAATTATTTTCAAAAAATTCTAATAAAATTCACTAATCAAATGTTTAATTTGAATTATTATAACAAACACGATTATTTAAAAAACTTGAAAGAAATTTTTCACAAAATTCAATTACTTTAAAAATTTTCAATTAATACCTATTATTAAATAAACTTCATTATTTAAAAAAAAACTCAAAGAAATTCTTCAGAAGAATTTAATTAGAATTTTCAAAGATTTTGATAAAATTCTACCCAAAAATTCAATTATTTTCATTAATAATAAATTTTCTCGAAATAATTCAATTGTTTTTAAATTTTTCACAGTATTTTAATTATTTTTAATTACAACTTTAATCGAATTCCTGGAAAAATGTAATTATTCTTAAAGATTCTATTAAAATTCGTCGAAAGAATTCAATGATTTAAAAAATTTGTTGATAAAATTCTTTATGAGAATTCAATTTTAAGAAACATTTAATTGTTTAATAAAATATTTATTTTTATAGTTAAATAATTAAATCCTCGTAGAATATATTCTAATAAATATTGATTTAAACTTCTGCAGCGTGAGCTTGCAGCAAACTCATCCTCTATAGAAAGCTTGCAAGAAACATGATGCAAATAGCTAGCAAAAACTGATACATACGTAATTTTTATTTTTCTTCTGAATGTTTGGTTATTTTATAATTACTCTAGTGGATAATGAAAAGTGACCCGTGTGGATACACCCTATTTTTCATTGTTGGTGCACTTGGTATTGTTATATAGGAGGGTGTATAATCAATACCATCATCGAGGGTGTCTGTAATGGGAAACACCGCAGCCGATTCTCCCCCAATTGTTATCGCGTATGTACATCCTCTAATTACCCCATCACCCCATACAAACAATATACACCAACTTTTCATTCAAGCATCAAAAGTTCTTGACTAAAAAGTCAAGTATACTACAGGAACTTCATTTTTAGTATATACATATAATCTATATCTTTTAACTGTATTCTATTACCATTAAGCCATTCCAAAAATATTCGTAGGCCACCCCAAGGTGTCCAGGGCCCTAAAAGGTGCCCAAAAACAATACATTACCTTAAAGTGATTTTTGCAACAATTTTTTAAATGTTTCACTGAATTTTCGAATGGGGCACACCTTATTGGTACCTTGGGTACCTTGGACACTCTTCCAGAATTCCAGAAATCCTTAATTTCTGATATATTAAAATTTTACCGAATTAAAGAAGTTATTCTATATTCTGTATTTGTAAATAATAAATAATCCTCCCCTTCTGACACCATTAGAATTAATAAGATGAAATGATCTCTTGGGACAAGAGAAGGATCCTCCGCGCAGTGCTATCAACTTTCGCGAAAAAGCATTTTTAGCGTATCTTTATTTACAGACACGCGTTACCGGCACGTGCCCAAGTAGAATAATATAATTTCTACACACTCAGGGCTTTAAATATACCACCAAAAAAAACAGGGATTGTATATACGGATCAAGGAAATTAAAAGGTGTGTTCCCTATTTTCGGCTTTTAGCATTTATCCCCATAGTAGTTTCATTATAATCGTTATAGAAATTTTAATCAAGTTCACCAGACCGTGTAAAACAATATCATTATATACATCAAAACAGTTCCGTGTGTTTTGATCCCAAATTTTTTTAATACTCTCTAAATCTGAATTAGTCATTTTCTACTAATGAAACAGTGCGAATTTGTTCACTATAATTGAATTAGGTACAATTTTGCGACTATTTAAAAAAAAATACTATTTCACTGGAAAAATCAAGTATCTTAGAAGTGACTTTAAAGTTAGGGTAAGGGGCACCAAGGTGGGCACCCATCTTTTGAACGACTGTAATTTTTGACAGTGCCTTATAGGTACAAATATTTTCTATATAAGAGAGCGACCAAATATTACTTTTACCATATAGGTTCCATATACAATACATCTATATAGATATTATAGCAACAACAAGTAGCAGAAAAAAATCCGAGATCACTCTCGTGAAGAGTGTAACGAGACTAATTCGACAAGACACGATAATGAGAGGGTTGTTAAGGAACAGAATGGGGTCCCGCGTGCGGCTATTTTCCCGTCCTCTCCACGTGTGTTATATCCCCTTCCGAGATTCTCTCGGAATCACCGTTACCATTAATTCCAACCCCTCTGTATATTTTTCTTTATTTCACCGAAGAAGACAATAATAAACGGAAAATCGGTGCGTGTGAGTATGATACCCGGATGGTCACGTGTCGACAAAAAGTGGTTCGCACGTTACCCACGGATCTGTATCGTGCAACCGATGATGATCATCAACGGCTGTGTGCGACCGCGATCAAGTTCCTCTCGTACCTGTGTTCACGACAAGTACCTATAGCAGTCCGTCGGCAACGGATGTCACTCGATTTGCGGTTGTATATGTCCATCCACTCATGTGCATTTTCTCTCCTCTCTCTCTCTTTCTCTCTCCCTCTCTATTTGTGTTTCTCTTTTTCTTTCTCTCTTCATCTATCGTTCTTTCTCTCTATATCTACATCTCTAATTTTCTTTCCCTCTCTCTATCTACCATCCTCTCGATAAATATTCTTGTCTGGATGCAAGAACCAGACGAAAGTCCACTTAATTCCAGTGCTCAATGTCTGGTTCTTGCATCAGGGGGTTCATATACACTCCACTATACAATACATACAATTTGTTTAATACAAAAGCAGATACATCCATACAAGTATATTGCGCGCACATAAGATTTGTGCCGTAATCGATACCACTCCCGGTTCTCTTATTACCAAAAGGAAAGCCACCATGGGACTTACAGAATATAGGTATACACACACAAATATACACATATACAATGCAATGCTCCATAATCATCCGAAAAACGAAAACTCCCTGTGGGAACCTAACAGAAAGGTGGATTTTCGATTTTGATGATGATAATGATGATGACGACAGTTGACAATAATGACACGGTATTTATAGTCTAGACGCAAAAACAGACGTTTACAGTATTCCAGGACAGTATTCACACATTTTCAGGACAGTATGGAAATTCGCGGGAACATTTCCTTAATATTGAAATAACGACTTTTCAATATTGTTGTCAGCGTTGTGAATATCTGCAAGTTTTACTGATGTCTGGATATCAAGTGTTACTCTGCGCGAGGACAATATTTCAAAATGTTCTACGATATAAAATTATCCGTCGTCTTCCGTAACATAAAATCTTTATATAGATATTACTGCACGGTTCATAAAAATCCACGATATTCGAAATTCCGGACCATGCATCTGCGCATCTTTAGGTTATCCTAAATTCTGATAGTCACTAAACTTTTTTTGATAGATTCTGATTTCTGAATACCAAACATCTTATGCTAAGTAAATGAATGCTGCATAAGTTGTGCTAAACAGCCGAAAGCTCTAGGTTCGTCTAAGATAATTGGTTGCGTAATCCGTTATTTTGTTTTTGGATATAATGCTTCTAAAGTACTCCGTAGGATTCACATTATAGTTTTGGCTCCCAGTCAAGTTTGGGTCCCTATTTACAATGTGAAGAACTATATACAAAACTTGAAAACTAGGAAAAAATCGACTGGGAGCCAAAACAATAATGTGAATCCTAAGGGGTCTCATCCTTTAGAAGCATTATTAAGGTGTCCAAAAACAAAAAAGATTCCCTAAAAGGAATCAAAAGTAACGGATTACGCAATAATTATCTAATTTCGCCCTCTTTCTTGTCTACATCTCTCAGTGGAAGAAGAATCGTTCATTACACCCAAAGGAGAGGTGATGGTTCTTTTTAGTGATAGTGGGGTTTTTCGATAGGTAAATGCATTGGGATGAGTGTGTATACAACTATATATATACCTATACATATAAGTATATATATATAGTTTATAGGAGAGGATGAGGATCGGGAGCAGAAACGTCGAGGTAAAAGGGAGAGGCGAAGAGGAAGAGGAGGTGACGGGCTCTCACGTTACCTTCGGTGCGGCCAGGTGTCAGGTTACCCTCGACCTCATCTTCCTCCTTGCCTTCGCGAGTGTGCCACCATCAGCATCGTCCTCGTCCGCCCGTCCATCTGTCTGTTCCCTATTCGTCTCCTCTCTGTCCCTCTTTCTCTATCTTTATCTCTCTTTTTCTTTTCCTCTCTCTCCTTCTCTATCTATATCTCTCTTTTTCTTTCTCTCTCTCTCGCTCTCCCTCTGTCCTTTTTCTTGCATCCACTATCAACCTCAGACTTGTTTCTTCGTCACTGTCTGTTCCTCTTTTTGAATTATCTTTTTTGCAGAAGCAACGAAAGGCGGAAAGAAAGCGAACAAAGTCGCGCACTACTTCCTTCGTCGTAGTGAAACACGACTTCATTAAAAATAATCTTCTACTGCCTTGTCAAATTAGAAAACACAACTTTTATTATTTCAAAATAAATTCCCAACGTACAGGAATGTGCCAACATAGTTTTTCAAAAGTGTTGGTTGTAACTTACACTAATTCATGATTGATTTACCACTATTCATTCAGTACTAATTGCTTACTATACTTCTAGAATCCTTCTAAATAATCCATTAAGGGCCAGTATCACCAACTCCGATTAAAAGTTAAATGATTAAAGTCACTTTAACCGCCCATGATTGGTCGGTGAAGGATTTAATCATTGATTAACTTTTAATCGGAGTTGGTGAAACTGTCCCTTAACAATATTATTGCATTTTTTCATTATTTATAAAAATAATTAAATGAGACCCAAATTGCAGAAAAATTTTCTTCCCTAGGAAAGTTTGCAAAAAACAGTATTCAACAATTCTTTCGTATATAAGCGGAAGAAACTTTGCTACCGGAAGAAATTTGTTTTTAACTCTACTATATATAGTTATACCTTTTGTATTTACATATAATAGATAATAAAAAGATATGAACGTATACATAAGTAATGAATACTATTTTAGTCAGACAAAGACGCAAGAAATGCAGTGTGTACGATGAATTTTGAAGGGCAATCAATTTGAGGTCGAGAAAAGAAGGTTGAATTTCGAGAAGCGCATGCAATTCTCAGTAGCGGTTAAGCAGAAGCAACGAGGGTGGTAAACCATGTCTGTGATGATAGAAGACGTGATTGTAAAGGTGCTTCTAAACGTACATATCTATAAAAATATGAGATTGCACATGTGTGTACACATATATATATTATAAGCTGCAAGGTATACCTATACATACACAAAAAAAAGGGAGGCAAGAACTCTGGCAGACGGCAAAAGAAATATACATAATGAGTCGTGCCAAGAGACTCTGCGACTCGTTTAATCAAACTTTGGGATGCGTGCTGCCCGGACTAACTACGTCCAATCATGCTAACCCACCTTGTTTCAATTCACCCCGTCTCACACTATCTAGAAAATTTTAAATTCTTATTCACTTTGCTATTCTTTTCTTGTTTCACGAATTTTCAATCTTTTAGGCCGTAAAAAAATTCAAAAGTGATTTTACATAAAAAGGCATGGTGACCGCACTTTAGAGCCAGGATGACATTTTTTAAAAGTTATCAAAAGATTGTATAACAATTTTGTTAGGGTGGTCACTTTGGGGCCCTCTATCCTAATATGTTAAAAAAAATTGATTCACGAAATTTATATTCTTTCGAATTCTAATTAAAAATCATTCAAATTTAGTAGAATTCATGTAGAAATTCTATGGAATATTCACTAGAATTCATATTATATAGAATGATTCTAGTAAAATTCTATAGAACTTTTTCAGCTGATGGGCAAAAAGAAGGAAAGATGGAGAAAGAAAGAGAGACTCGAGAGAAAAAAGGAGAAAGGTTTTATAATGTTTAACGTGTCGATGGTTCCTTTTACGTAAGGGCATATACAGATGCGGGCGCTGCACTGTTGGCGGTGCAGTGACTTAGAAGGACGTCTAATCTGAACAAATTAGTGGGGTCTACCTGTGTTCATACTTGAAAACGTGGGTGTACAGGCCCCTCAAGGGTCGACCAATAACTAACTCGACCAACACGCACGCACACAAGTTGGCGAGTTGTGCGCACACGTGACACGCACGCAGGGTTTTTATTTTTATTTTCTCCTTTTTTGATGCGTGTGGGTGTCACAGGGTGGCCACCTGTCTAGCAAGGTATGCGACGATAGCATCAACCGAGGAACGGACGCCCCGCGTTAAGCAAAGACAAGGGCGGTAACTCACCCCGGACAAATTATAGAGTGGCCAGACAGCGCGATTCTCCTCTCTTTTCCTGATTTTTTTTTTATTATATCTTCCTCTAACTCCAAGTTTTTCTCTCTCTCTCTCTTAGTTTAAGAGGGAGCTCCCTTGCATCTCGATCTCTTGATCTTTACACCTCTCAAATCGTCTCCACATATCAAGTAATGGCGAATGTTTCTTATTTAAATTTAGTGTATTAATATGTTAAACATGACGTGTGGTCTGCTATATGGGGGGTTGACATTATTTCTGACTGGAGCATATTTATCTTCATGTGGTATTAAGGGCTCGAACTAGACCCGTAAATCAGACCATCAAAATTTCGTAAAAAAGAAAATATAAACTTTATTCTTTCAAATTTAATAATTCCAATCAGAAAATCACCACAGTTCTAGTAGGGACTAAGCCCTACTCAATCTTAAACAATAGAGAATTTTATTTCAATTTTTTAGTAGTAGCACCACCACCCGAACGCTATCAGACAATCAAAAATTGCTAAAAACAAAGATAAAAATTTATTTCTTCCAAATTTAATGATTCTAATAATCTGGAAATTACCTGAGTTCTAGTAGGGACTGAGCCCTACTCAATCTTAAAGAAAAGAGAATTTTATTTCAATTTTTTAGTAGTCGCACCTTCACCCGAATGCCATCAGACAATCAAAAATTGCTAAAAACAAAGATAAAAATTTATTTCTTCCAAATTTAATGATTCTAATAATCCGGAAATTACCTGAGTTCTAGTAGGGACTGAGCCCTACTCAATCTTAAAGAAAAGAGAATTTTATTTCAATTTTTTAGTAGTAGCACCACCACCCGAACGCTATCAGACAATCAAAATTAATTCCTATTGAAAAATAATATAATGATAAAATATTTATTTGAAATTAAACCATTGATGATTAATCGACTTCATATTCTATAGAAGGAACTGAAATAAATATAAAAGCCCGACAACATTTACATAAAATTTTCCAGATTTTAGATATGTATCGACATACTACTATTATTTATTTTCGTTTCGAAAAAAAAGTATTTCCTTCGCGGAATTTTCAAAGTTCCGTTGAAACAAAAATGAAAATTAAACGAAACATGAAAAACAAATCCGATTAATTCGATTTAAACAAAACTGATCTAATTTCCGAACTAAATTATATTTCACCTGTATACAATCAGTCCGGAATAAGTTTATTCGATCCACTTTATAAAATAAACAGACAGAGAGATAATTTACAATAATTTAATCCCTAATTCCGATTTCAATTTCCCCAATACAAAAATAATTTTAAAAAAATAAATTCATAAAACAATTGCGTCAGATATTTGCAAATTCGAATAAATATATCGAACGATTAATTAAATCGTAATATTTTCCTAATTTAATGAAAGTAATGATAGAAAAAAAGGAAAAAATTCACATTTCTCTAAATATATAAACTTTATGCAAGCACAGAAGCTCATCGTCTGTGTATTTGCGATAGAAATCGTGTGTGAGTATTGGTTTTCCTATAATACATATATAGTGATGTGTACAAACATATCAAATTTCCGCAAAGCAACGCCTATATTGGTTTCGAATAGCGACGAACAAACGGCATCGTTAGAATCGTCTCCGATATTTGTTAGTTGCATATCACCACGTGTTTCGACAAATAAAATAAATTACACTGCGAAATTCTATGACACACATTTCAAAGTCGCAAGCTCAATTCACTGGAACTAAAATATATATCTCAATAAACAAGATAACATAACCCTGTATGACAATGAATGCAATATCCGCAAGAATACGAATCGAAATCAAATAAAAAATAATGTAGTATTTTGAATAATTTTAATTGAAAATTTTGAAAATAATTGAGTTAAACGAAGAATTTCTTTCAAGACTTTACAATAATCGTGTCTGTTAATAATTATAATTAAAAATTTGGTTATTGAATTTTTTAAAACTTATCTTAGAAATAATTGAATTCCTGCGAAGAATTTTATTTTAAATTTATGAAAATAATAAACAATAATAATTAATTATGTATCATAAAGAACAAAAATAGTAATTAAAAATATTATGAATTCAATTAAATTTTCATTACAATAATAATTATTTAATTAAATTTTGCATTATTATAAATAATAATAAAAATGATTTAATTCAAAAATTCATAAATCAAAAATAAAATGTATAGATTATTCATTGTTTCTTGTATCCGAGCAACAACGATCTTCAACTGTTTGTTGTGACAGCATTTTTTTTTAATTCACTCTCAGAATGTCGTGTCGTTAGCAAAATTTTCTACATTTCTTTTTTTCTAAATAAAAATTTTTTTTATATGATTTAAATTCAGGAATCTCCTGTTAATTCAAAATTTCCAGTATAATTTTCACTTAATTCAAAAATTTCATTTTTCAAATCCCCCAAAAAAATGGCAAAATTAAACAGATTCAAAGCTTTGGTTCTTCAAGATTTAACACAATTGATACCGAAAAAGCAAATCCAGGTAAATGGAATAATAATTGTCATAATTATTTTAATATCATAAAGAAAATTTAATATTCTAAATTTGTAAATTAGTAAATACCAATATCTAAAATTTAATACTTTAATAAAAAATAATAATTACACTTTTGACATTTATCAAAGTTACAAAAAACAATTTTTATTATTTAATAAATTTTTAAAATATTTCTTTATTATTATTTTTATTTCTATTATTATTATATTATTAACACAAAATCTAATTAAAATCATCTTAATTTTATAGTATCATTAACGTTAATAATATTTATATTCTTATTATTATTTATTATAATTATAATAATTTATTTTTATTTATTTATTATAATATTTTTTATGTATACTTAAATTTTATTCAACTGTCAGGAAAAATTTAAATAATTTAAATAATTAAAGAATTAAAGAATAATTTAAATAATTTTCAAAGTCGGAAAAAATTGAAAAACAAAACTTTCTTTTGAAAACTAATTTTCTAGTTGACAAATGAAATTAAAAATTCAGACAAAAAATAATTAATTTGTTTATTTATATTTCCTCTCACATCCTATATAGAATGAAAGCATTGCGTGTTTTCATAATGCGGCCCCAACGTGGAGATTTTGGAGTTTCCTGGAGTTTTCCAAAAGGGATGGACAATATTTAAATAGGACAAAAGAAAACGAAACTTATGATGATAATGTCAATTTTCCGGAGAAGTTATTGGCATTTCCTCGGACACAAATGTTCCAATCGGCATTTGGTAAAAATGAAACATCAGTTCAAGATTCCTCGCCATTCAATGTTAATCTCAAGAATTTAAAAACCAAAGCTCTTTCAAATTTAGGTAAAATATTTTTTCAAGAAATCTTTAACAAACAAATTCAAAAAACAATTATTATGTTTATAATAATAATAATAATAATATAACTTTTCACTACAATTTTTTTTGTAAAAATTAATTGTTTTTTGTATAATTTAATATATTTAATAATGTATCTTCCATTTTTAATTTCAATTTTTTTATTTCAATTTTTTATTCCAATTTTCAAATTTCAATTTCCTATTTCAATTTCCTATTTCAATTTTTAAATTTCAATTTTCTAATTCCAATTTTCTAATTCCAATTTTCTAATATCAATTTTTAAATTTCAATTTCCTAATTTCAATTTTCTAATTAAAATTTTATTATTGAATTTAAAATTAAAAAAAAAGTAAAGAAAAAAAGCAGAATCAAAGAAAAATCAAAGAAAAATGAGTTAAAAATAAAACAAACTATAAAAAAATAATAAAATACAAATAAAGTGAAATAATTTTAATAATTACATAATTTAATGTAAAATAATATTTAATATATTTAAAAATATTACAATGAAAAAAAAATATTATTGAAATAATAGTATTCATGCTATTTTATTAATTCAATTAATAATTTAATCAAAAAAATAACAATAACAACCAATAATTATAAAAATACATTTTTTACGAAACATTTTCTGAAAATATTTATTTTAATTTCAAAAATTAATAATTAATGCAGAGTGTTCTGATTCTGGACCAACATCGAAAGCAGCCTACAAATTTTCACCTTCAAAAAGTCTAACAAGAATTTTTACGAGCAAACAAAATTCGAACACTGCATTACCATTGCCAATGGATGCCACTCGACTGCAAAGATCAAAATCATTTTCCAATCAAATTGTTTCGAGATTATCGTCGGGAATTGCAAAAACAAGACGTGAAATTGGTCTAAGTATGAACATTTTTTTTTTTTTTTGCAAAATAAAAAGAAACAAAAAGAGCAATCACAATTGAAAAATTTTAATTATAAAATTAATTTTATTATTTGCTAACGATTTTATTATTGGTAGCAAAATAATTTAATCCCTAAATCTGAATTACTTCACGAATTAATAAAAACTTGAAACAATTTTTTAAAAAAAAATCCGCAATTAAACTTTCTCAAAAAAAATTAATTCCACAGAATTTTTAGTTAAAAATATGAAAAATTCAGATTTTCAAACATTTTAATTTTTGAAACCTTTTCAAAATTCAATTATTTCTAAAAATTCACGATATAATGATTTTAACATTCAATTCAATATTCATTTTCTGAGAAATTCAATTATAAAATTGTATCAAAAATAATTGAAATTCTGCGATAATTTTCTAATGAAAATTGAATTGAAAATGTTAAATCAATTTTTATTAGAAAATTCTAGAAGAATTCAATTATTTAATTACAAAAATAAATAAATTATTGAATAATTAAATGTTTCTGAAAATTTAATTTTCGTAAAAAATTTTATCAACAAATTTTTAAATAATTCAATTCCTTCGACTAATTTTAATTAAAATTTTTAATAATAATTACATTTTTCGACGCATTCGATTAAATTTGTACTAAAAATAATTGAAATTCTGAGATGAGTTTTATTAATTATGAATATAATTGAAATCCTAAAAAGAATTTTATTGTATATGAAAATAATTGAATTGCTGTAAAAAAATTTTACTATTTATGAAAATATTTGAATTATTTTAAAGAATTTATTACAGTTTTAGAAAATAATTAAATTCTTTCGAGAAATTTTATTAAAAATTCAAAAAATATAATTGAATCCTTTCGTGAAATTTTATTAAAATTGTATTGAAAATAATTGAATTTTTGCAAATAATTTTACTATTTATAAAAATAATTTAATTCTGCCCAAGATTTTGACTATAAAATTTTGTATATAATTGAATTCCTCAGAAGAATATTATTTTTTACGAAAATAATAATTGAATTCTTTCGATGAATTTTATTATAATTTTTCAAATTATTTTAATTGTTTGGAAGAGTTTGTTTTTTATAATTGAATTTTATGAAGAATTTTTTTTACCGTTTTTCAAATAATCGTGTTTGTTTATAATTAAAAAACATTTAATTATGGAATTTTACTAAAATTTTTAGAAAATAATTAAATTCTTTCCAGAATTTTATTACAATTTTTAGAATAATTTAATTCATTCCATTAGGAATTTTATTAGAATATTGAAAATAATTGAATTTTTTCCAAGAAAATTATTAAAGATTTTGCCAATAATTGAACTTATACAAAAAATTTCTTTAATTTTTTAAATAATCGATTTTTTTTAATAACTGTAATCAATATAATTTTATTTAAATATAATTTTATTTAAATTCTTTTCAAATTTTTTTTCAGTTTTAAAAATAATGTAGTTTTTTGAATAATTTTAATTGAAAATTTTGAAAATAATTGAGGTAAACAAAGAATTTTTTTCAACATTTTACAATAATCGTGTCTGTTAATAAATATAATTAAAAATTTGGTTATTCAGTTTGATTAAAATTGTATTAAAAAAAAATTGAATTCCTATGAAACTATTATTATTTATAAAATTAATTAAATCTTTGCGTAGAATTTTATTAAAATTTTTTTAAATAATTTAATTCTTTAGGAAAATTTTATTTAAATAGTAGATATTGAAAATCATTGAATTAAGAAAAATTTTGGAATATAATTGAAGTTTTGCCAAGAATTTTATTAAAATTTTTGAAAATAATTGAATTTCGGAGAAGAATTTTATTATTTATATAAAGATAATTGAATTTTTGTGAAGAAATTTATTATTTTTGAAAATAATTGAATTTTTGTGAAGAAATTTATTATTTTTGAAAATAATTGAATTTTTGTGAAGAAATTTATTATTTTTGAAAAAAATTGATTTTTTTTGAAGAAATTTATTATTTTTGAAAATAATTTAATTTTTGTGAAGAAGTTTATTATTTTTGAAAATAATTGTATTTATGCAATCAATTGTAATTTCTGCAATTTTTATTTTTTTTTATAAAAATTGTGAACGCAACTCTTTAAAAAATCAATTGTTTATTTATTTTTTTTTATTAATAATTACCTTGAATATTCTCTATTTCTCTTTTCTAATAATAATTTCTCTCTTTAAATAACTAAATTCTTGAAGAACTACCATAAAATTATTACTTTATAAATAATTTAATGAATAATTTTAATTCAATATTTCAAAATTAATTGATTTTTTAAAGAGTTGCGTTCACAATTTTTACAAAAAAAATAAAAATTGCAGAAATAATTGGCAATTTGATAGTTTATGAGGCAAACAAAAAAGACAAAAAAATCCAGAATTTTCTTATGAATTCTAAAAATTTAATTTTTTCCAGTACTTTTAATAAAAATTCTTAACTTTTCCCTGAATTTCTTCTAATATTAATTTTTTCTTAGTATATAAATAAAGAAGAAATAAATAAATAAATAAAAATTGCAGGCATGTCGAAACCGGGACTATCCAAACCATCGATTCAAATAGCGAACATGTCATCAGGCAGCAATGGAAAGCGAAGTAGTCGTCAACGAAAGAAATCGAAAAACAATAAAAGTGAATCGCAAGAATGTCCAGGGGCATGTCCACCACCGCCACCACCACCCCCATGCTGTCCTCCACCACCACCTTCATGCTGTCCACCGCCACCATGCTGTGAACCACCCTCGCCACCAAAGAAAAATCGCCGCGAAAAAAGACCAAAAAGCAAAAAATCATCCAGCGAATGTCCACCACCACCACCTGAGCCATGTGCCGAAATGGAAGCACCACCACCGCCAAAAGAATGCGACTCCTGGTGTCCAGTGCAAGATAAGGGCAATTGCTATAAATCGAAATGTCCCGAGAAGAAGAAGAGACCCTGCCCACCAATAAAACCCTGTCCGCCAAGGTGTTTCGAGCCGGATCCATGCGAGGTACCAAAGGCATTTTGCGTTGGATGTCCATCGAGCAAGAAAAAAAAATCAAATGATCGCGATTTTTCCACTTGGACTAATTTTTCTGCTGTTGCACCTTTCGCCTCAAGGTAAAAACCACCAACGAATTTGTTCAATTTTTTTATAATTAATAAAAATAATTATTATTTTAATTGTTTTTTTATTAATAATTATTATTAATACTCTCTAAATTCGAATTAGCAAAAATATTTACTATTTTAAATTAGTGACTCCCTTTTTGCTTTGGAATTAGTAAATTTTACTAATTAATTAGCAGAAATTACTATTTTGTATTTATAAGTAAAATTTTACAAATAAATTAGCAGAAATTACTATTTGTATTCTTAAGTAAAATTTACTAATTTAATTTATTTTCTTTCAATTAAAGTAGTATTCACGATTTATAATAAAATTTTTTAAATTAATTGAATTCATTGGAGAAATTTTATAAAATCATTAAACTTCCACGAAGAATTTTATTATTTATGCAAAAAATTGAATTTCTGACAAGAATTTTATTGAAATTTTTGAAAATAATTGAATTCCTGCGAAGAATTTTATTATTTATGAAATAATTGAATTTCTACGAAGAATTTTATTATTTCCGAAAATAATTGAATTCCTTATAATTTTATTATTTTTACAAATAATTGAACTCCTGCGAAGATTGTTATGTAAAAATTAAATTAAAAATAATTGAATTTATCCGTAGAATTTTATTATTTTCAAAATTAATTGAATTTCTAACAAGATTTTATTGGAATTTTTGAAAATATAATTGAATTCCTCTGAATAATTTTATTATTTTTGAAAATAATTGAAATTTATTCCTTTGAATAATTTTATTATTTTTGAAAATAATTGAATTTTATTCCTTTGAATAATTTTATTATTTTTGAAAATAATTGAATTCCTGCAAAGATTGTTATATGTAAAAATGAAATTAAAAATAATTGAATTCGTGTGAAGAATTTTAATATTTACGAATTAATTTGAATTCTACTAAGACATTTTACTAAAATTATTGAAAATAATTAAATTCCTGCGAAGAATTTTATTATTTATATATAAAATAATTGAATTTCTACGAAGAATTTTTATTATTTCCGAAAATAATTGAATTTCTAACAAGAATTTATTGGAATTTTTGAAAATAATTGAATTCCTACGAAGATTTTTATTAAAATTAAATTAAAAATCATTAAATTCTTGGAAAGAATCTTATCAAAAAATTTGAAAAGAATAATTCAATTCCTTCCCAAGAATTTTTTTATTTATTAAAATAATTGAATTCTCGCGAAGAATTTTATTTAAATTTTTTTAAAATCCTAATTAAATCCTACTTTTGTAGAATTTCTTTGAATTTTTTTAAAATAATGGAGTTTCTTTAATAATTTTATTTGAAAATTTTGAAAGCAATTGAATTTTATGAAGAAGAATTTTATTAAAATTTTATTGAAAATACATTGTATTATTCTTTAAGAAAAATAATTTAACTCTTGCGAAGAATTTTACTATTTATAAAAATAATTGAATTGTTCCGAAGAATTTATTATAATTTTAGAAAATAAATGAATTTTGTGTTAATATTTGAAAATTTAAATTCTTACGAGGAATTCTATTAAAGCTGTTTTGAAAAGATTTGAATTTCTTCAAGAATTTTACTATTTATAAAAATAATTGAATTGTGTTTCGAAGGATTTATTAATATTGTAGAAAATAATTGAATTTATTCGAAATGTATTAAAATTTTTTTAAAATTGAATTCTTAAATTGAATTCTTCCAAGGAATTCAATTAAAATTGTTTTAAAAATAATTGAATTTCTGCAAAGAGTTTTACTATTTATAAAAATAATTGAATTGTTTCGAAGGATTCATTAAAATTTTAGAAAATAATTGAATTCTTTTGAAAAATTGTTGAAATTTGTTAAAATGTTAAAATTTTGTTTAAAATAATTGAATTTTTGCAAAAAATTTTATTATATTTATAAAAATAATTGGATTTTTTCGAGGAATGTTATTATTTATATAAAAATAAAATTTAACTCTTGCGAAGAATTATATTAAACCTTTTGAGAATATAAACAATAATAATCAATTTTGTACTTATTAAGTGAATTTTTTAAATTTCGATCATGAGATTATTTAAAAATTTATATTTGAAAATAAAAAATTTTGTAATTTGCACAACAATAACAAATGGAACTAAAAAGTCAGTCACTAATTCAAATTAATAAACATTTTTATTAATTCAAATTTAGAGAGCAATTTATTAATATTAAAAAACCGTAAATAAATAAATAAATAAATCATTGATATTTAATAATGAATACATTATTAAATTATTTAATAAGCATTTATTTGTTAAATTATTTATAATAAAAATATAATAAAAAAATATTAGATAAAATGATAAAAAGACTGTTGATAATAAATAAATAAATAAACAAAGAAAAAATAGAAAATTATAAAATAAAAATTATGGAAATCAAACTAAAGGGAATTTAGTTTATTAATTTTGTTTAAATGTTTAAATGTTTAAATATTATAAATAAAATAAATAAATTTAATTGATAAATAAAATAGTATAAAAAATCGAGGAAAGAATTAAATGATAGAAATTTAAATTAAACAGAATGATGAAAAATTCTAAAATAGAAAATAACGAAAGCAATAAGAATTTAAAAATAAAGTAAAAAATAATGACGAAAAATAAAATAAAGAAAAATCAAGAAAATTGAGTAAAAAAAATTTGTAATTTTCTAAAAGAACTTTCGCTCTTGCAGATCTTTCACAAGCGACAGATGTGTCAAGGCAAATCCAGAGGAGGAAACAATTGAGGAAAGATTCAATAAAAGATTTCCCAAACCTGGTCCAGCTTGCAATGACGCAAAAGATGACATTTCTAAATGTAATTCTACAACCATAAAAGTATGATATCACCTTCTTAGTGCCTTCGAAAAAAAACTCCGAATCGAAAAAAAATCCAAACATCCATAATTTTATATAAAAAATGTTTAAAAAAAAAATTAAATAAACACAGAATTCAATTTTTACCATATATACCAACAAAAAATATATATTTAGCCAGGAAATGACAACAATCCAATTTCCTCATGTGCAAAAAATGATAAACAATTAATTCAAAATCTAATTCGAAAAGAATTTGACGATGTTAAAAAGTGCAAAGAAAATATTAGAGATATAAAAAAAGGAAATAATTCTAAAACTAAAAAAGCGCACAAAATTATAAATAACAATAATGGAAATGAAAAATGCCAAGCAGCAGCACCAATAACTTCGTCTCATAGAACATTTTTCACATTATTTTCCAAACAAGAACAACATTCACAGAAACAGCAAGATAAATCGAAAACATCGGAAAAAATTAATAATCATTTATCAGTTGTGGCGAATAAAATTATTTCCGACGATGCAAATAATAATTTGAAAAAATCAATGAACAAGGAAGTTGGTGATTTCGCTGAAAATTTAACATCCAGGGGGGGTACGATTAAGGAAATGGAAACACGCAATTGGTTCACTTCTTGGTTACCTTAAAATGGAAATTTTAATCAACGTCGAAAAATAATATGTAAAAATCTATTACAAAATCGCGAATTTATTCAGATTATATTTGATGAAGAAGTACGAAATAAAGAAACGAAAATTTTCAGAAATTTCTAATTGTTTCCATTATCAATAAAAGAAAAAAACCTTTGAGGAATATCCAAAACTAATATATTAAAAATTTTTTATCGAATTTCGTAAAAAAAAAAGAAAATTAATCTTATTAATTAATTATTAATTTATTTATATTTATTTAAATTTAATTTTAATTTATTACCCAATTTATTTATTAACAATTATATATTAATTATGCTTAATATTTATAATTTATTAATTAAATTAAACAAAACTGGTAAATTTAATTTCTTATTATTATTTACTATTTTTTAAAATATTAATAAAATTCTTCGAAACAATTCAATTATTTTCATAAATAATAAAATTCTTTGGAAAATTCATTTTGTTTCAATAATACATTTTAAATAAAATTCCTTTAAAGAATTCATTTTTTAAAAATTTTTATAAAATTCATTATTTGAAGAATTCAGTTATTTTCAAAATTTTTGATTCAATTATTTCTAACAATTTAATTAATTTCAATACAGTTTTAACTAAATTCCTTAAAAGAATTTGAATTTTCTTCCATACAATATTAAATTATTAACAAAAATTTTAATAAAATTTTTCGAAATTTCAATTATTTTCATAAATTATAATATAATTCTTCGGAGGAATTTAATTATTTTTAATACAATTACAATAACCTTGATACGATTCAATTATTATTTCTAACAGTTTTAAAAAATTTTCTAGAAAAATTTCAATTATTTTTAAAAATTTTGACAAAATTCTTTATAATAGATTAATTCAATTATTTTCAATGGAATTTTAATGAAATTTGTCTAAGAATTCAATTATTTTCAAAAATATTAATAAAATTCTTGGTAATATTTCAATTATTTTTGTAATAAATAAAAAAATTCTTCGAAAGAATTCAAAGATTTTTAATACGATTTTAATAAAATTGCTTGAAAGAATTTTAATTAGTATTTTTACATTTGAATTATCTTATTATTATTTATTTTTTTCGTAAACAATAAAGTGCTTCGAAAATATATTTTTAATTAAATTTCTTGAAAGTTTAAATTATTCTTAAAAATTTTACTGCAATTCTTAAATTAAGAATTCAATTATTTTCGAAAATATTAAAATTATTTGTATAGGAATTCAATTATTTTCAATACAATTTTAATAAAATTCTAAATATTATTACAATTTTTATTAAATTTCTCGAAAGATTATAATTATTTTCAAAAGTTTTCAATAAAATTCTTTACAAAAATTATGTAAAAATGCTTTTCAAGAATTAAATTATTTCAGATTCAAAATTATAAAAGTTAAAAAAATTTGGATAACTTTAAAAAAAATACAGTTTTAAAGTAAGAAATAATCCACTTATTAACGCAAGATTAACGAAAACAAAAACATAACTTCAAACTGCGAACAGACTACCGGAATACTTCTAAAAATATTATTTTAAAATTTACTAAACCACCAAAAGCCAAAAAAAAATAAATAAAAAGTAAAAGTTTTATTAAAGTTATTTATGTTTGGGCATTAATGCCCCTAAAGAAATAAAAAATTAAAAACCGCAAAATGTAAAATTTGCTCTAAGTTCGGAAAAAATTATTTTTCAAAAAAAGAAAAACTTGCGTAATTGGAATTATTTTATTCTTGTCGAAAAATAAGGAAATTGTGGTAAATTAGTTGAATTCCAGTAGCGGTTGTTATACGCAGATAAACTTATAATCTATGTTATTATTTCTTTTGATATTGCTCGCGAGAATATGAATGGTGTTCCATGGTGCGCGCAATTAGGAAGTATATTCAGAAACGCCATATGGGGTCTTTGGGACAAATATTTTCTACTATACCTATATATAAACCATACCTGGCGCCTCTTGCCAGTCAAAAATTTAGAGCCCCAGCAAACAAGGAGCGATATTTTTTCAATGGGCATCAGAATGCTTCGCTACTTATGGGAACGTACTTCGGACTGCTCTCTTTTGCTCATTTTTTACATTATACAATACACCCAAAAAATCACGTTATAATTCGCGAACAAAAAAAAAATAATAAACAATTTAATAATAAAAAAAAAAAAAACAAGAAATCTCTTTCTCATTTCGGATAATTAATACACAATTATTTTTTTAACGTTAATTTACAGGAATATTTTTTTACCTATTTACTAGCAACAATTCTTACTAACTTCTTACTACCTTTTTTTTAAATAAAATTAGAAATTTTAAAAATAATAGAATTAAAAAAATTTTCTAATTTAAATTTTTGTTGAAAACACTAAAAAAAATTCAATTTTGGAGAAATTACAAATAATTGCAGAAATTCAATTATTTTCTCAAAAAAAAATAAAATTCTTATAAAATTTAACTAGGTATGTTCGAAGTTTGAAAAAAAATTCTCGTAAAAATCCCAATTATCATTATAAATAACGAAATTCTTCTCCAAAGTACAAGTATTTTAATAAAAATCAAAAAAATTCTTGTTCTAATTTCAATTATTTTCAAAAATAAAATCCATTTTTCTAATTTCGATGATTTTTAATATCTATACCATTTAATAAAATTTCCCAAAAAGAATCCAATTATTTTTAATAATTTTTAAATAAAATTGTATGCAAACATTTAATTATTTTTGTAAATAATAAAAATTTCATATACGAATTCAATTATTTCCATAAATAAGATTTTTTTCAGAAATTCAATTATTATTTTCATATGAAAAATAATTTAAAATCCTATAGGAAAATAATAATTGAATTAAAAATGATAAAAATAATTTCGATGAAGTTACAGTAAAAAAAAAAAAAAAATTATTAATTAATTATTCTTGTTTATTAATTTAAAAAATTTCAATAAAATTCTTTGCAAGTATTAAATTATTTTTAAAAATAGTAATAGTTTTTGCAAAAATTCAATTATTTTCAAAAAAATTTCACGAAAGAATTCAATTCTTTTTATTTAAATTCGTTACAAAAATTTAATTACATTAAAAAAAAAATTTCATGAAAGAATTCAATTATTTTCAAAAATTTTAATAAATCCTTCGTAATAATCCAATTTGTCTTATTAATTGTAAAATTTTCTTCAAAAAATTTTATTATTTTCAACAAAATTACAAATAATTGAAGAAATTCAATTATTTAAAATTCTTCTTATAAAATTCAATTATGTTCAAAATTTGAAAAAAAATTTTGTAAAAATCCCAATTATCTTTATAATTAACAAAATTCTTTTTAAATAAAATTGTATGCAAACATTTAATTATTTTCATAAATAATAAAAATTTCACAGGAATTCAATTATTTTCATAAATATAATAAAAATTTTACAGGAATTCAATTATTTTCATAAATAATAAAAATTTCACACGAATTCAATTATTTTCATAAATAATAAATTGTATTAAGGATTTCAATTATTATTTTCATAAAAAATAATTTAAAATTCTAGAAAATAATATTTGAATTAAAATGATGAAAATAATTTCGATGAAGTTACAGTAACATTAAATTCTTTTGAAGAATTTCTTTGAATTTTTTTTAAACTAATGGAGTTTATTTAATAATTTTAATTGGAAATTTCGAAAGCAATTGAATTTTATGAAAAAGAATTTTATTGAAAGTGAATTGAAAATAATTGAATTCCTGAAAAGAATTTTACAATTTATAAATATATTTGAATTTTTTCGAAGAATTTATTAAAATTTTAAGACATATAAATGAAATTTATGGAAATATTTAAAAATATTTGAATTCATCCGAGGAATTCAATTAAAACCGTTTTGAAAATAATTGAATTCCTTTAAAGAATTTTACTATTTATAAAAATAATTGAATTATTGCGAAGAATTTTACTATTTTTATCAAAATAATCCAATAAATGTTTCGAGGAATTTATTAAAAATTTTAAGAAATAATTAAATTGTTATATGAAGAATTTTATAGACATATTTGAAAATAATGAAATTTTTTCGAGAAATTCAATTAAAGTTGTTTCGAAAATAATTGAATTCATCACAAGAATTTCATTTTTTTTTTTTAATAATTGAATTCATTCAATTTTTTTGACGAATATATTTAATAATTGCATTGAAAAGTAATTTAATTTTTATATTAGCCTTTTTTTGAAAAATATTTTGAGAATAATTCAATTATTTTTAGAGAATTTTAATTTCTTGTTGAAATTGCATTCTACGGAAATTTTTGAAAATAATTAAATTCTTTCATGTAACTTTATTTAAATTTGATTAAAAATAATTTAATTCCTGCAAAGAATTTTTATATTTATAAAAATAGTTGAACTGTTTTGAAGAATTTATTAAAATTTTAGGAAATAATTAAAATTTATGGAAATATTTAAAAATATTTGAATTCATCCGAGGAATTCAGTTAGAATTGTTTTGAAAACAATTGAATTTTTTGAATTTTACTATTTATAAAAATAATTAAATTGTTTAGAAGGATTTATTAGTTGTTTCATAAAGATTTTTTTCTTGTATGAAAAAGTGATACGTTTCGTACAAAGGAAGTCCTTTTTTTCCTATATATTGCAATCGAAAAAAAAATTATTCCAAATGTTGCTTTCTCTATCTAAAAATGTTATAAATAGAGAATAGAAAAATATACCGAAAATGAGAAAAACTAGTATATGTATTTAACAAAGAAAGAACCCCGCGTGTCGGAAATGCATTTCAAGTGGAATTTTTTCAAATAATATACTTAAATATACAACATATATTAGTGTTGTACAGTCAAGTACCCAGAAGACGCTCTTGTTTTCACAAGAAGCCAAAAAAGAGTCGAGAGAGAAGGAGAGGAAAAATACAAAAGTTGTGTGTCGGCTCTGAAGCCTAAAATAATTTCTGCTGACCATATTTTCCAATCTTTTTTGGCGCAACATTTCTTCCACACACTTTCTTTCCTTTCGGTTATATTAGTTATAATATAGAACAAGGATGTCGTTTGTTTTGCGTGTATATACATAAAATAGCCTTCAACTCTCAGTTCCACTGACTCTCTTCTTGATTGACATGGGATGATGGAGGATGCGAACATCCCCACAACATGTATGACCTACGTTGGACCTACGTTTTTCCCTCATTATTATTATAGAGATCTTTTGGAAAAAAATTATCCTCTTTTGGGTATTTAAACAAATTATTTTAATTGGGTTAATAATCAAAATTCAGTTTTTCAAAGCGTACAAAATTGAAACACAAAAAACGTATCAATTTGATATCCTTATAGAAAAACTCAAAACTGTTATTCTTTACTATCTTTTTTGACACAAAAATTTGTACCTTTTTGGGGATAAAGCAAAAGAAATAAAAATTTAGTTTAGAGCGTTAAAAATTTAGGAACGAAAAAATCAAAATCTTCTTTTGAAGAAGATTTTTAACTCAAAAACTATTGGGAGTTAAAATCTACACTTTTTCTTCCGGAGGAAATTTTCACACGTTAGAATAACTAATATACAAATGGTAAAATTGTAATAGTTACTTATACAGACATATGTGTGAAGGAATAGGTTGATGCGAACAAAAGTAGATTGGATAAAACCATGTAAATCTTCGTATTTCTAGTCTTTGTGTGGTTCTGTCATTTTTGTGGGGAACCCCCGTTGCGATGTCTTTTTCCGCATGACGAAGGGTACTCACTACCAATCAGGATAAGGACACTGTCGACACCATAATGTGACGGATATAGTTATGTATGACGTTTCTTAAAAAAATAAAATAAAATAAAATACAAACGCCTTCCTCATGATCTTTACAATACTTAACTTTTTGACTTTTTTGACATCTCACCCTTGACCTTTCACTGTCAAAGTCAAAGACCTTCGCAATTTCTTTTCTTCGAGGGCAAACCCCCTAACTATAACCTAACGCTTTTCAACTATTACAATTTGAAAAGATTCGTTTATTTCTAGTTTCGGTTAGGAGACAATTTTTAATTTTTAGTTGTGCATCATCATTTTTTATGCTCAACAATTTTTTAATGCTACTTTACACTGTCACAGTTTTTTTATGATGGATATCATAATGTCGATAGACAAAAAACGTACCAAAAGTTCAAAATTGATGAAAAATTGACAATAATGTCTAGAACAAAATTTATATCCTATAATTTCTAAAGAAAATTATTCATTTCATAAATAAATGAACCTCAAAAAGTTTTAGTTTGAAATTTTATAAAATTTCAATTTTGAAAGAATTTGATTAGATGTTGATTAAATGTTGAAAAATATTTAAAAATTCTCGTCAAAATTCCAACTATCATTATAAAAAAATTAAAAAATTCTACAAAAAGTCAATTATTTTCAAAAATTTTCCTCAATTCAATGATTTTTAATATCTACCATTTTAATAAAATCTCCCAAAAAGAATTCAATCATTTAAAAAAAATTTTTAATAAAATTCTATACGCAAACATATAATTATTTTCATAAACAATAAAAATTTTCCAGAAATTCAATTATTTACAAATTTTTCAAACATTTCTTTGTACTAATTCAATTATTTTCCTAAATAATTAATTTTTTTAGCAATTCAATTATTTTCATGAATAATAAAACTCATCGCAGAATTTCAATTATTTTTAATAATTTTAATCGAATTCATCGAAAAATGTAATTGTTCTTAAAAATATTAAAATTCGTCAAAAGATTTCAATTATTCAAAAATTTGTTGATAAAATTCTTCGTGATATTCAGTTAATATTAAATTATTCAATAAATTATTTATTTATTTTTATAGATTTAAAAAAAGTACAAAAAAGTCGTTTATCTTATTACTGAACTTCTTCTCTGAAACAATTATACTTTTAATATAATTTTCCGAAAGTTTTTCGAGAATTCAATTATTTAAATATGAAAATTCAATTCATGATTTCCCTTTAAAGTTATTAAGATGATTTATTAAAAACAAATAACCAAAAATATTAAAAACAATTAAATTAAAAAAAATTTATAATAAAAAAATTTCTTAATATGAATTTTTCAAAAAAAAAAAATTCAATTCAATTCAATGATTTTCAATATCTACTATTTTAATAAAATTTTCCAAAAGAATTCAATTATTTAAAAAAAATTTTAATAAAATTCTACGCAAACAATTATTTTTATAAACAATAAAAATTTTCCAGAAATTAATCAATTATTTTTAATAATTTTAATCTAATTCATCGAAAAATGTAATTTTTCTTAAAAATTGTATTAAAATTCGTCAAAAGATTTCAATTATTTAAAAATTTGTTGATAAAATTTTTTATGAGAATTTAATTTTAAGAAACATGCAATCGTTCAATAAATTATTTATTTATTTTTGTAGATTTAAAAAAAGTAGGAAAAGTCGTTTATTTTATTAGTAAACTTCTTCTCTGAAACAATTAGTTTTAATAATTTTCCAAACATTTTTCAAAACCATTTAAATGTAAAGAAATTATAATAAATAAATTTCTTAAAATAAATTTTTCAAAAATATTTAAAAATAAGTTTTGAATGATTGTAAGTTTTTAATTATATAGATATTTGAAAGATTCCAAATAATTGAAATTTAGTAAAAAAATTTAACAATAATAATTGAATTTTTTTAAAAGAATTTTTGAAAAATACTGAAAAAATCAAGTTTTTGAAGAATTTTAATCGCAAGTATGAAAATAATTCCTAGTTTCTTAATATACTTTTTTTAAAACTAATTTTCATTTTGATTTTTCATTGCAATTTTTGAGAATTCAATTATTTTTAAAATTTGCAATTAAAATTTATCCAAAATTTTTGTTTCTAAAAGTATAATGGAAATACCTAAAAAAAATCAATTATTTTTAATAAAATTTTACAAAATTTCAAGTATTAAGGCTTTTTTTAATTAATTATTTCGAAAATTCAATTAAATTAGAGAAAAAGTAATGAAAAATAAATTTTTATGTAGATATATATTTTACTATAGGTAGTAATTTTTTACACTACATATAAATCGAAGTAATTTGTATTTTTGACAAAGAAAAATAGTATTTTGTTGCAATACTTGAAAAACAAATCGAAAAAGTCGTCTAAAATTTGGAAAAATTTTGGCTTTCTTTAAGAAAAATATACCTTTCCAATTTCTGATGTTTTTTCGAACTTGATAAAAAAAATTTCAAATTGCGAAAGAAAATATTTCCTATACAAAATTTTTGGCAAAAACTTCGATTACAGTTAGGAAATAATTCCTTACAATTCAGTGCGGACAAAATTCTACGGCAAAATTGATGTCTTATAGTTTTGAAAATAAAAAAAAATATACATCAGTTTTGTTGACACAACATCACAATTTGGCATCACCTATAATTTCTTATCGTAAATCGCAATTTTTTCCAAAAGGACAACAAACATTCAAAACAATCCTTCCTCCTAAAGAAGCGCAAAAGAAGCAGAAGAACCCAAAAGAATAACCAAAACAAAACAAAAACCCCAAAGAATATAACCAAACTGAAACAAATCTGCTTCATCCTCACAGGATCACAACTCAACTAAAAAAGAAATGATTTATCCAAAATTCTCCCACGAAAGATTTACGCCCAAATTCATCATTAAACAACTATATTAAAGAACCAAACAAAACTCAACAACTTATCCAATATATATCTCAAAAAGAATAACTTTTTTGACACACAATAATAAGTTTTACTCGAAAAAGAATGGACTATAATGATATTGGAGTAAGATAAAATAAATGTCGAATTTCACATGTATACAGAAAGAGTGAGTGAGAGAGAGAGAGAGAGAGAGAGAGAAAAAGATAGAGAATCAAAAAGAAACTCTTTATTTGAGTCATTTCGATTCGTGCACGATAGAAATGAGCGTACAACGGAGGTGTAACGAGATTCACTCACCAAAGAGAGTAAAATAGCCACTCTCAGAACGACATGGTTGCTGATACCACACCTACAACCAATCCCAAGAGCAAATTCACAAAGCTGTCAGCTGTTTGCTCCGCCCAAACCGAATGAACTCGTGCAGGCGCATATCGGAGGGAAAGCTTCTCTTCTCTTCTGCCAGAACCGGCAGTCTTCTCCGGTTCCTATTTGGATGAGTGTTGCTGGTCCCAACAATAACATCTTCTTTTGCCCCCATCTTTAAATCCCTCCCAAAAAATAAAACCAATTTTTCCCCCCACATGAATTTTTATTCCAAAAGAAACTTATTTTTTTGAAAAGATTTTTAAAAAAATTAAACAAATGGAAGTTGTAAACAAACAAATGTTAAGAGAAGTGACAAGTGATAAACATTGCAGCATTTAAAGATGCAATCATGATGCATTAATGCTGTGCCAATGCTGTACTAATGCTACAATTTTTGAGATTGAGATTTTTGCTCCAAATTGTCAAGAAAGTGGAGAACATAGTAGAGAACATAGTGGAGAATATAGTGGAGTAGAAAAATAGTGGATGATGAGAGGAATTTATCGAGATTAGAGAAAAGCCATTTGGGAAATAAGTGCGAGAGAAGATTCGCGAATTGTGCGCCGGCACAAGTTGCACGCGAGATCCTAATAATAGACGGTGCGTTCGCGTTGGAAGCCAGGCGGCTATAAATACAACGTAATTCTGCCCGTGGAAATACGAGACCCAGCTTTCGGATCACTATTCGCTCTCTTTCAACTCGGGAAGTAAGTCGATCGAAAGCTTTAGCGTCCACATAGTATTTAGAGAAGGAAGACATCTACCACGCGCAAATTAAGACAATCGATCGAGTATCAATTCTTTTCCGATCCGATTCCGAACTTTTGCTTAAGGTCCACGAAGGTCCTTAGAAAAGGAAAATCCATCATACTCCAGACTAACCGTCGCCTTCCTAAAAATATCGGCTTCTTCGCCAATTTCAGCAAAAGAAGAAGAAGGAAAAGTAAAGACGAAAGCAGAAAGTAAAGAAGAAAGCAAAGCAAAAAGCAAAGCAGAAAGTAAAGCAGAAAGTACAGAAGTAAACCGAAAAAGACGATGTCATCAGCACAACTTCGAAAAACCCTAAAACCCGAAATCCCCCTCAACAGAACAACCAAAACCACCCCCCTTAACATCAGAAATGACGATGAGGCATAAACGATCACAAGTTAGGATTTGTGCGTAACATATAAAAATCGCGAGTGAGAGTTATAAAGAAGAGCATTTATCGGATCGGTTTGGGTCAATAATACAGGAAATAGAGAGAAGAAATATTAATTCTCTGGTGAGTGGACAAAAGTTGAATGTGAATCACAGTGGAGGGTGGAAGGAATAGAATCGGGGGGGAGAGTGTGAGTGGAATAATAGGAGATGAGGCGATGATGGCCTACGGAGGAGTAAGCGGTGCCGGATTAGTGGCATCGTCGAGCAGTTCGGATGTCCTTGGATCAACGCCGGATTACAGTCCAAGGGGCACTCCAGCGCCTTTAAATCATTCATCTGGAGCAACGGAGAGTTTATCTCTCCAGGTATACAGTCCCCAAGACAGTCCAGCGAGTTCCGCCGGTGGCGGTGCCGTCGGCAATGGTCAATTGCCAAGTTTTGGATTTACACAGGAGCAGGTCGCCTGTGTATGCGAGGTATGTTTCCATGATGTGTATATTTAAACATATTATCCGTTTGTCTATTCATCTCGAAACAATACTGAATAAATTAAAATTAATCCTCATCTCTATTGTTCAAGGTAAAAAATTAATAATCACATTTGCGACTATTAATTTCCGAATTAAGGTCTGAATCCGGACCTTATGCGGCAAATGCTATAACCGTTGCCGCATAAGGTCCAGATTCGTTACTTATATGCTTTTTACGGATAGCAGATCTGTACCTATAACTTCTTTGTACACACCTTCTTTGTTAGGAAAAAATTTCCGTATGCGCACAGTTTTTCTAAGGACATAAAATTGGGACTAAAACATATCAAAATTTTAGCAATAATTTTAGTACTAAGACTATCAAATTGAGACAAAAATGTTTTGTATTGTAGCCACAATTTTGATACGTTTTTGTCTTAAGTTTTTGAAGATTTCAGAGGCGCATAATTGCGAACAGCATTTGTATTGTAGTCTTAGTACAACTGGGGTCCTAACTAGGGACAGTGGGCAGTCCTAACAGTTTTATACACCTTCTGACTAACCAATCGAAGTTAGGTCCCAAAATTTAGCGTCGACGCTGTGCGTCAAAAAATTTGTTCCTTCGATAAAATCGGAAAGAATCAAACAAAATAAATAATTGAGGCTCCGAATCTTACAAGGGCACTTTTACCATTTAAAATGAATGCTGAAAGTGCCCTTTTAAGATCCGGAGCCTCAATTGTTTAAAAAATCATATAAATGATTGAAATATTGGAAATTAATGCCATTTTCATCTCTAGAAACCCAAATTAGTAGTTTTCGACGCTAAACTTCAGGAAGATTCGAAGATTAAAAAAAAATTGTGCGAACTGACAGACACTTTAATTTTATTCCGAAAAAAGACCATGGTTAAATCAATATGCGTAATTTTAGCTTAATGATGGATTCAGTTTCGGTTATACATTAGTAAAACTTGATAGTAATTAACAATTAATTGTCTTTAATATTAATAAACCTAAAATTAATTTTTCGCTTGTGGAACTGTAAATTTTGTTACTAATTTTTAATTCTTGTTAAACCATTAACTCTCCCTAATTTTTGAAACAGTTTTGGAATTTTTAGTTGAGCATTCACATGTTTATTATCGCAGTGACCGAATTTTTCTACTGACTTATAAAAATATTTTTCGCTATAGAGAATTTTAATAACTGTTTTGATTTTTAAGTAGCTCTAAGGAATGTTAAGAAATATTTAATTTTCAAGCAATAATTCAAGCTACTTTTAGAATAGTGTCAAATTTAAAAAATTATTGGTTTACTTTTGTGTCTGAATTATTTGTCGAAAAATTCAAAGCATCGAACAGTGATTTACTAATACTGAAAGCATCATCTGTCAGTTTGCTTGAAGTTTCAAATTTTTTAACTGTTTCCTTAGATTTCTAAATGTTACTCAAAAATCAAAACTTTTATTAAAAATCTATAAACTATAAATGTATAAACGATGCTAACTATAAAAATCTATACAAACTCGCTACAAATATTTATAGTGAGTAATGGAATTTTATAAGTTAAGTCAATAGGAAGAATCAGTAATTGATGCTGTAAAACAATTGAATCTAAAGCCACTAGAAAAATACAAAAAAATATAGTTCTGTTGTTTATACTTTAATAAAAACCCAAATTGTTTGCAACTTCTGTTTTCTGACATCTTTTCTATACAATTTCCGAAAAATAAATTTAAACTAACATAATTACACTTTACTATTTAAAAGAGTAAATTTTGTTGTTAAAATTAAATTTTATTATTTCCAAAGAATTAATTTTGCTGCTAAAATTACATTTTATTATTTCCAAAGAATTAATTTTGCTGCTAAAATTGCAGTTTAATAATTTTTTACCAAAATTTGCGCTCTTAAAATTTTTGAACGTTTTAATGTGCGACCATATTTTTATCACTTCCTTTTTAATTTTATTAAAATATCGTTTTGGAAAAAATACCGAATTATAATAAATTAATAAATAATATTGTAAACAATAACGTTTACCTACAACTAAATATTTTATTTAACTTTTTTTCATTTCAGTATAGTAATTTTTGAAAAACATTTAAAATTTAAATTGAAAAAAATTCGTTGATATTTGCGAATTCTCTAAAACTCTTTATAGAGAAAGAAAATTTATTTATTCGGAAATAATATACATACAAATTGGTTAAAGAAATGCACAGAAATTCTTATCAGTTTAAGTTTTACTGAAAAGTACAGTAAAAATTACTTTATTCGTTTTCTCCGTGTTTAAAATAATTTCGATCATTAATTGTTGTAAATGTACCTATATACTTTCTAAATTTAAATTAATATTGAAAAAATTCATCCACTAATTTAAATTAGTAAAAATTTATCCTAAAAATTTTCTAACTTTTAGCAGTATTTAACTATTTAATTTAGTTAGTTGAAAATTTTTGTACCTACTAAATTTTCAACGTAATTTACTAAAATTATTACAAGTTTTACTAATTTGATGTTTAATTTAGAAATTGAGAATTTTTTTTACCAAAATTTTCAGTGAAATTTACTAAAATTATTACAATTTTACTACAATTTATTACAAATTTCACTGATTTCGAACAAATATAATTTCTAAATTTATTTAAAATTATTTCCTGAATATAAATTTATAAATAAATAAATTTTCACCATTTTAAATTATAGTAAAAATTTTCACAAATTTAAATTAATAAAAATTCCATTAATTTAAATTAATAAAAATTCTATTAATTTCAGTAAAAAGTATTTTTTTCACTATTTCACTAAAAGAATAATAAAAAAATTTTGCACCTACTGAATGAAATATTAAAACTTTAATATAAAAATTAGTACAAAAGAGAAAAAAAGAACGAAAATTTAAAAATTGAGAAAGAATTCAATTGCGAAAATCCTATCAAACAAAGTTAATTTTACCATATACTTTTGTATGTATATAAAATAGAAAATTAATTATACAAATCCTACTCCAAAGTCAAAAATTATAATTAATGCTCGCTCAGAATCAAACAAATTAATAAATAATTTTTTTGAACAATTTTTTTTTAACAACTTTTTTCAAAACTCTTGCCTTAATTAAACTTAATCTACTTGTACTTGAAGAAAACAATAACTAAATTTACAAATAAATATAGCAATAACAGTGAAACTCAGTAAAATTGATTTAACAATAGATCAAAATTTATGACAATAATTTTCAGTGCCAGATTTTTGGCATTGTACAATTTTGACATTAATGATCATCACTGTCTTCAAACGTTGTTGCTCTAATTTCTGACACTCTTCTAATTATGCGCAATCTACGCACGTTCTATTTATAAAATTTATTATACCCATGCACACAATATTTTCTTGAGAAATAAAATATGTTTTCTATTTTATATAATTATTTGAAAATGATAACCAGAATTTTTTAAAAACCAACATTTTTTACTACTATCATTATTACTATTATATTTTTTAATTACTATTATTTTTAATTTTTTTTTTTATTTTTATTGCTTCTATTTTAATTATTTTTTTATTATTATTACTACTATTATTTTTACTACTATTTATTATTATTACTCCTATTATTTTTACTACTATTTTTTATTATTACTATTTTTATTTTTATTACTACCTACTATTATTATTACTCCTATTATTTTTACTACAATTTTTTTATTATTACTATTTTTATTACTACTATTTTTACTATTACTATTATTATTTTTGTGACTATTATTTATATCATTAATTCATTACTATTATTTTGCTTATTACTATTATTCGTATTATTACTACATCCAGAGGAAATTTTTTTTTTTTAATCAAATATATAATTACTTGAATTAAAGAAAAGTATATTTGTCTTAGAGCCAACTGGATTATTTTTTTGTTTTAAATAAAAATTTTATTCGACACGAATAAAGTGTTTCTTTGAACCAAATAAAATTTAGATTCAAAGTATATAAAATTTAGTTAAAAAAATAAAAAATAAAATTCAATTTTAAGTAAACAAAATTGATTTAAAACAAACAAAAAATTTAGTAGGCTCTAACTCAAATTTATCTTTTTCTAGATGCATTATTATTATTACTTTTCCTCTTTTTTATTATTAACGGTAAAAAAAATAAAAAAATTTAAACAAAAGGCAAGCTTAGAAAAATTACATATATATGTATATATATATATAACTGGAAGCAGATTTCTTCCGGTAATTTCTTCACGGAGGAGATCGTCTTACAGTTTAAAGCAATCTTGACAACACTGATGATAGAACTTGGATTGAAGCCACCTGGCCTTCGACCCCCTGCAGCTATACAGCTTCCGTATTCTTTTAAAAAATATTTTTCCTACCTATATTTATGTATAAATTTATATCTGAGTGATATTCATAATAATTTCATTATTTTTTTAAATAACCAAAGTAAAATTTCAAATTATAACAAATTTTTTTTTCCCCATCAAAAAAAAAAAAAAAAAAAAAGAAGTCTCTGTATTGGAATTTGTGTGGGTTTCAAAAACTATAGCTGCGCGTTATATAGTATACGATTGGCATGAATCCAAAAATACATTTTGTTTAAATGACGAACGATTCATTGAATTCCAAACTAGATACAAGTTATTTAATTCACTAAAAATTATTATATAATTTGTCATTATTCACAGAGTCATTTATTTATGTGTGAATTCTTTTTTTCTCTTTTTGCGAAAATGAATTTTCCAATTTAACGTTTTTTTTAAACTTTTCTTTTTTTTTGACTATGCGTATTTTTTATACTGAAAAAAAATTTATTTAAATCAAATAACCGATTACTTATTAGTTATTAAAAAAATTTTCTTTGCAGCAATAATAAATTATTATTTTAAGCAAATAGCATTTAATTGGCTCAGTGTTTACTAAATTATTTATTTTAACCAAATAGAGTTTAATTGAATCAAATATAATTTATTTGAACCAAGTAAAATTTATTTGAATCTAGGAAAATTTATTTGAACCAATTAAAATTTATTTTAACCAAATAGAGTTTAACTGGACCAAGTATAATTTATTTGAACCAAGTAAACTTTATTTGAATCAAAGAAAATTTATTTGAATCAATTAAAATTTATTTGAATCAAGGAAAATTTATTTGAACCAATTAGAATTTTCTTGAACCAATTGAAATTTATTTGAACCAACTGAAATTTATTTAAATCAAGTAAATTTTATTTAAACCAATTAGAAAGTTCTTGAACCAACTGGAATTTATTTGAACCAACTAAAATTTAGTTGAATCAAGTAAAATTTATTTGAACCAACTGGAATTTATTTTAATCAAGTAAAATTTATTTTAACAAAAAAAATATTTATTCGGAGAAAGGAAAATTTTTTTTAACCTAGGAAAATTTATTTGAACCAACTGGAATTTATTTGAACCAACTGAAATTTATTTAAATCAAGGAAATTTTATTTGAACCAAACAAAAATTATTTGAACAAAGTAAACAAAGTAAAGAAAATAAAGTTTACTTTAACCAAGTAAAAATTATTTAAATCAATTAGAATTTATTTGAACCAACTTAAATTTATTTGAATCAAGTAAAATTTATTTTAACAAAGAAAAATTTATTTTGAGCAAGGAAAATTTTTTTAAACCAAGTAAAATTTTTTCGAACCAAGGGTATACTTCATTGGAACCGAATAAATCGTAAATAATTAAAATAAATAATTAAATAAATATATATTTGCGTTTAAACAAAATTTTCCTCTGCGTGAGTATAAAGCGAGAGAAAGAGAGGGGGGGGGGAGAGAGAGAAAAAGATATTAACTTTTGATATAGAGAATAATGCAATTAAGGCTGTTAAACAAATCGAACAGTCAATTTAAATCTATTTTACACGATAAGTTATCGCAGTACAAGAATAATTAGCATAAATTACTCGCACATATAACATTTCCGGTTGCGGTGTATTTTTTTCGTATACATATATATATATGCTATAGTTGTTGCGTGACTCAATATTTATTTGGAGAGAGAGTAAAATGAATATTTAAATATTATCTTAGTAAATCTTTCGGAAAAGAACGATATTTTTTTTTCATTTTAGAAACTGAATTTGAAAGATTTAATGTCCAATTTAATAAACCTCCAAGACTTGTACAAATAATTTATAGCTTCGCCGCGTTTCAACCCGCATCACTTGTTTTAAATATATATAGTAATAAACAAGCAATGCACACAAATTCTATAGACAATTTTTTAATAATAATGACAATAATAATAATAACAATAACAATAGAAAAAATAATAGGAAAAATAATAACAATAACAATAGAAAAAATAATAGGAATAATAATAATAACAATAGTAACAATAAAAATAATATTAACAATAATGATAATAATAATCATAATAACAATAAAATAACTACGCTCAGAAAAAATATATATTTAACTCAAAGATTTTTTATTTGTTTCAAATAAATTATATTTGGTTCAAAAAGAATTTTATTTGGTTCGAATTAAATTATATTTGGTTCGAATTAAATTCTGTTAGGTTCAAAAAAAAATTTTATTTGTGTCGAATAAAATTTTTACTGATAACAAATAAATAATTTAGTAGCCTCTGAGTGTTCAATAAATTTATTAAATAAATACATTTATTTAAATCAAATAAATTATTTTATTTAAATAATTATTTAATTCAAATAACATTTTTTCTCTTGGAGTGTTATTATTATTTTTTTAATTACTAAAATCCATAAGAGAAATTACACCCAGAGAAAAATTTTATTTAAATCAAATATAATTTGAGTTTACATTTATTTCCCTCAGAGCTAATTAGGTTATTATTTTAAAAGAAATTTTTATTAGTCATAAATAAATCTTTTACTTGGTCCAAATAAAATTTGATTTAAATCAAATAAAATTTATTTGAAACAAATAAAAAGCTTTGAGTCAAATATATTTCTTTTCTGGTTGTAAATTTTTAATTGACAAAAATAAAAAATGTGCATAAAATAAATATTTTAAAGTGAAATTTCAAAAAAGTAATAATTATCAAAATAAATAAGTAAAATAAATAAGTAAATAATAAAATAAATAAATAAAATGAATAAGTAGTATAAGTAAATAATATACGTGTCTAACAAGTAGACATAAAAAATTCGAACGTTTCCACAATGTAGTTAAAAATTTGAAGAATAATTCTTTAAATACATAAACACTCGCACAGTTCGGAATAAAATATAAAATTCCAAGTGATTTAAATATCCTCACATCATATTGGAGAAAGAAAAGAAAAATCTAAAAGGTCACTGACTGATTTACATTTTCTTTACATGAAAGCAAATTTGCTACCTTCAATAATTTTCTTTAAATACAATTTCTATCATTCGTTTTATCTTTTAAATTGTAATTTAATTTGATGATATAACAGTAAATTGTCAAGATTAATTAAACACAATGTATAAGAAAATACAAACATATTCAGAGAGAAAGACGTTAAATAAATTTTATTTTCCAGTAAAATTGTGTGAATTTATATTTTATAGTAAAAATGTGTGTGAAATTAAATTTTATTTTATAGTAAAAATGCGTGAAATTAAATTTTATTTTATAGTAAAAATACTTGAATTTAAACATAAAAATTTACAAAATTTACAATTCACAACAATTTACAAAATACAAAACCAGTATTTTAAAAAAATACTGGTTATCATTTTCTCTATTTTTTAATTGAAAATAATTTTAGTAGTTTTTTTTAATAAAATTCTAAAAGTAACATTAAATTAATATTGAAATAATGCATTTCACTTTTCATGTAGGTATATAAATGAAAAGAGAAAAAAAATTTCATTATCGAAATAAAGAATTTTAATATTTTTTATAATAAGCATCTGTCGTTTTGTTTTGTGAAGCAAAGACAATAATCATAAGAACGTGTCTTAGAATTTTTTTTATTTTTAATTCAAACCAAAACGGCATATTAATAAAACTTTTTCGTTTTTGAAAATTAATACAATTTTTCTAAAGAGCATTAATAATTTGTTAGTAAATAATTGAACAATCAAGAAGCACGACAAAAAGAATTTATGCAATTTTTCTCCTTGCATAATAAATTACTGCCTTATAATGTTATAATAGAAAATTTTCTTTGATGTAAAAAATAATTCTCTGTCAATTTTTTTGGGACAATTCGAAAAAAATTTCTTTATATTTCTTTCTCTATAATTTAAAAATATTTCTTTAAAAACTGTTTTATTTATTTATTTTACAATTTTTTTTCGTAAAAGAATATTTCTTTTGAAAAGAGAAAACTCTGTGAGCCCAGAAAAAAATATATTTGACTCAGAGGCTAAAAAAGTTTTTATTTGTTTCAAAAAAATTTTTATTTTATTCAAATAAATTGCACTTGGTTAAAATCAATTTCACTTTGATAAAAAAAAATTTTACTTTGTTCAAATATATTTTATTCGGTTCAAATAAAGTTTACTTGGTTCAAATAAATTTCACTTTGTTCAAATAAATTTTACTTCGTTCAAATAATTTTTTCTTGGTTCAAATAAACTTTACTTAGCTTTACTTGGTCGTTTAAAATAATTTTTACTTGGTTCAAATAAACTTTACTTTGTTTTAAATAAAGTTTACTTGGTTCAAATAAGGTTTACTGGGTTCAAATAAATTTTACTTTGATAAAAAAAAATTTTACTTTGTTCAAATATATTTTATTCGGTTCAAATAAAGTTTACTTGGTTCAAATAAAGTTTACTTGATTCAAATAAATATTACTTGGTTCAAGTAAACTTTACTTTCTTTAAATAATTTTTACTTGGTTCAAATAAATTTCACTTAGTTCAAATAAATTTTACTTTGCTCAAATAAATTTTATTCGGTTCAAATAAAGTTTACTTGGTTTAAATAAATTGCACTTGGATCAAATAAACTCTATTTAGTTGAAATAAATATTTTAGTAATCACTGAGACAAAAATATTTTTATTTAAAAATAAAATTCAAAATATATTTGATTAAAATAAATTTTTTTTTTTGGGTGCAAAACTAAAAAAAAAAATTAAAAACAGTTTGTGAAAAAAATAATTTACTAATTAGAATTTTAATCAAAAAAGAAGAAAAGAAATTAATCAATTTGTTTATTAGTTTTTGTATATTATTCTGTAGAATCTAAAGTGTCGACAGTATTTTTCTTTCTCAATAAATAACTAATTTCACTGTAAAAGAATATTTTCAGTCTTCGTAAAAAAAAATTTAATTCGAACATCATCGACAAATTAAAATTGCATATAAAAAATTATTATTAAAATTATTATCTTTGAATGAAAGAAATTATTTTCTGAAATGTGTTGAATGTTTAAAAATTATTATATACATCATAATATTTATTTAATGTTTCTTAAACGAATGCGATGATTTCTAATAAAATTATTGTACACTGCTAGCCGTTATAACTCCTTACCTACGTTAGACGGATATTTATGGAGTTGTTTCGAAACGGAATTGAAATGTCACTGATTATATTTTTAACGTATTTTTTTTCTTTCTTTTTTTTAGAGAGAGAGAAAATATTTCCGTCTGACGTGGGAGCTTCAGTTGTCTTGTATCCCTAAATTATATATATTTATATAAATATATTTATATGAAACCTACCGAAAGAAAAACGTATCTTAAAAACTAATTTTCGATTTTTTATTAGAAAAAAAAAATTATTTAATATTCAACTAAACGATTACTTGTCTTTTGTCGAATAAATATTTATTTAATTTATATCAAATAATTGATATTTGTCACTTAAATTATTTTTTTATAATTATTATTTTCTCTACTATAATTCTTTTTTTTAAATAAACTAATAATTAATTAATTATTATAATCGTTAAATTCAATGTTTTATTAAATATTATAATTATTGTTGCCGAAAAATTTTCTTTTTATTATTTTCTTTTAATAAATGAATAATTCATAAAATTATATATATAAAAATAAAGATAATTAATAAAATAATTAATTAATTGCTATCTAATCAAACAATTATTATCGAAAAAAAATAATGATTAATAAAATAAATAAAAATGTCAAATTGTTTGAATGGTGTAATTTTTTCCGCACTCCGGAATATTATTCAAAACAATTTACATCAATTTCGACAAAAGAAATGAATCGTTCATGGAAATTAATTGTATATCCCATGTGAATAATAATGTTTGACCTCTGAAGAATCAAAAAAAAAAAAAAAAATTGTTTTAAATTGATCGACGACACGTTTTTCTCACGGTTTGGGACTAAAAAGTGTCCGAGCAAATTTGCATGTTCCTCGAATGCCTGTCGGGGATCGTCTTCGTGGAAAACGACTCGCACCTTTTTTTTATTTCTATTTTTTTTTTATTATATTACTAACGATTAATCGATATACAGGGTGATTTCATAAACCGTTCTTCATTAGAATTTTTGTATCTCTCATTCATAAAATATTCTCAAAGAAACAAATTTTTCGATTTTTGATATTATCATGGAATCAAAGTTTCTTTTTCTTTTCTTTTTATTATTATTGACTTTTAAAGAATACTTTCTTTATAGTTTTTCTTTTTTTCCTAATTTTTACAATCGCACCCTTTATCGATAACAATTTTAATTTAATTGCCCCTCGAGGTGAGTTTTGTCAACGAGTAATCGGAAGCAAAGCCAATTATTGATTCACTTAAGATCTCGTTAAAGGTCAATGACTTTATAAGTCTTCATCGGTTTAATATTTTTCTTTCTTTTTTTCCTAATACTGATTGAGATGATAAAACAAAATTAAAATGAATCTTTTTTTTTGCCAACAATAAGCCTTTTATACTTTCTTTTTTCTTTATTAGCAAACGATCCCCTTCAGATTAATTCACAGCCTAAAGAAACGTCGTTGAATTTTTATTCATTTACTTACTTTAATTACTTTTTTTATAATTTTAATGTCAAAATATATTTTTTCTAAAATTTTTTTTTCATTTTGTATCTTATTACTTCACTGAAGAAAAAATTTAATTGTTTCAAATAAATAATTACTCGTCTATTGTCAAATAAATATTTACTTAAATTAAATAATTTTTACAGGGTTGCCACAAAAATTTATACTTTTCCCTGATTTCCAGACAAAATTTTTACTTTTTCCCTGAACTTGAAGAATATTCTGATTCACTCTAAAAATTATTAGATACACAAAAAAATTTTCTATTACATTTGTTTACGAATTTAATTAAAAAAATTATTCAATTTTTAACAAAACTTCTTCTATAAATTAATTATATTTACCAATTTTTGACAAAATTCTTTGAGAACTCTCAAATTCACTTGTTTAAAATTAAATTTTACGAAATTTAATAAATTATTCAGAAATTCTTCAATTGTAAATAATTTCCAAAAAAATCAATTAAAATTTTTCAAAAAAATTAATTCTACAAAATTGTTGGTTAAAAGTATGAAAAATTCAAATTTTCAAAGATTTTAACTTTTCAAAATTCAATTATTTCTAAAAATCATTGCTATAATTTAATATTCAATTTTTACGTAAAATTCATTCTTAAATAAATTTTTATTAAACAATTTTAGAGAATTAGAGAATTTAATTATTTAAACACAAAAATAAATAATTTACTGAAAAATTGAATATGTTTCTTAAAATTCAATTCCCATAAAGAATGTTCTCAACAAATTTTTGAATAACTGAATTCTTTTGACGAATTTTAATAAAATTTTTAAGAAATAAAATAATTACATTTTTTTGGAAATCGAATAAAATTGTATTAAAAATAATTGAATCGCTGTAAAAAAAATTTTAATATTCATGAAAATAATTAAATTATTGCGTAGAAATTTATAAAAAAAAATTTTAAATAATTGAATTCATTTGAAATTTTTACTATTAATGAAAATAATTAAATGTTTGCGTAGAATTTAATTAAAATTTTTGTTTAATAATTAAATTCTTTTTAAAAATTTTATTTAAATAGATATTAAAAATCATTGAATTGAGGAAAATTTTTGAAAATACTTGAAATTTTTCCAAGAATTTTATTACAATTTCTGAAAATAATTGAATTTTAGAGAATTTTATTATTTATAAAGATAATCGAAATTATGACAAGAATTTTTTTAAATTGTTAAACATTTTTTATATTTTTGAAAATGATTGAATTTCTGCAACGAAAAAGTTCTTTGAGAATTTTCTCAAAAAAAAATTAATTCCACTGAATTTTTAGTTAAAAATATGAAAAATTCAGATTTTTAAAGATTTTAATTTGAAACATTTTCAAAATTCAATTATTTTTAAAAATTAGCTAAATGCTAAATAGCTCTAATGCTTTTAATATTTAATTAAAATCTAAACTTGTTACTGAAATCCATTTTTAAATCAATTTTTATTAGAAAATTCTACTAGAATTCAATTATTTAAATATAAACAAAACAATTTATTGAACAACTGAATCTTTCTTATAATTGAATTCTCATAAAGAATTTTATCAATAAATTTTTAAATAATTGAATTCTTTTGATAAATTTTAATAAAATTTTTAAGAATAATTTTTTCGAATAATTTTTCGAAGAATTCGGAATAATTGAATTACTTGAAATTTTTTCAAGAATTTTATTACAATTTTTGAAAATAATTGAATTTCGGAGAAGAATTTTATTATTTGTAAAAATAATTGAAATTTTTAAGAGAATTTTTTTTAATTTTTGAACATAATTGAATTTCTGTGAAGAATTTTATTACTTTTGAAATATAATTGCATTTCTACAATTATTTATTGTAACTTCTCCAAAATTCAATTATTTTTGAGAAAATTTAACTAAAATTATTCTAAATATAAATCCATTATTTTTAATAATTAATAAAATATCCCTGACTTTTCCCTGATTTCTCTTATTAATTCTACTTTCCCTGATTTTTCCCTGAATTCCCTGACCTGCGGCAACCCTGCAAATAACATTTAATTGTGATTAATTTAATTAATTTAATTAATTAATTTAATTGACTCAATAAGAATTATTTGATTGAAATATGTACGTTTATTTAACTGAAATAAAATATATTTGATTTAAATATGTACATTTATTTAACTGAAATAAAATATATTTGATTTAAATAAAATATTTCTCTGGGTACATTATTTATTTGTTTCAAATAAAAATTTCATTCGAAATAAATAAAACTTTTACTTTCACTAAATAAAATTTGATTTAAAGCCAATTTTAGGGAGATTATTTAAAAGAAATAGAGAAAATAAAAAACAAATTTATTTAGAATATATTAACGGGACAGTCGAAAGAAACGTTTCTTTAGGTTCCCTCAGCATTCGAGGTAGAGAAAAAATTTCAATTTGGAAAAATTAGTTTGTGAAAAAAAGAAAAAATTGAATTAAAAAAAAAGTATGCAAGATACGCTAGAGTAAGAGGAGATCGGGATGAGTTCTGTCGACTAACAGTGTGCCCCTCCTGTCTATCGTCTTCAAGGCGATGGTGTCGTCTGTCCAGGTTCTCCAGCAATCTGGATCAGTGGAGAGGCTTAACAGGTTTCTATGGTCACTCCCGGGCTGTGCGCGATTACACCGTCACGAGAGTGTAATCAAGGCAAAGGCCATCGTAGCATTTCATCGGGGAAATTTTAAGGAGCTCTACAAATTATTGGAAAGCCACAATTTTAGTACGCACAATCATCCTAAACTCCAAGCACTTTGGCTCACTGCACACTACATCGAGTCCGAGAAACTGAGAGGAAGGCCCTTAGGTGCTGTTGGTTAGTATTCTTTTATTTATTTATAATAAATTATTTTGTGTTTATTTTTCAGCCAAAAACTATCCTGTTATAAAACATTTAAAAAAATCGATCGATTTTTTCGATTGGTCCGCAATTTTTCAATTTTGTTCCGTAAAGTTCATATTTTAAAATACTTCACTGGTTCGAGGCCTGAAATTAACAAAAGGCCCAACAAAGTTTGAAAAACAATAAATAAAAGGCCCAACAAATGTTTATGTTTATTTCGCCCAATAAAATTCGCTTAAAAAAGACTAAACAACCAAGAAAAATTTTCCTAAAGAAATTAACAAAAGGCCCCAGAGTTTTTCTGTAGATATCAACTTGAGTCGAAAAACGAACCAAAAGTGTTGCTTTGATGTTGCGTTTTTTGTCTCAATTTGATACCCTTAGAAAAACTGCCAACAAATTATAATTTCCTTAAAAAATTTACCAACAAAAATAAATCAACTTTTAATTAATTACATACAATACTTTAGAAAAACTGTTAAAATTCACTTCTTCTCTAAATCAACAGAATATACTTCGAAACATAATTTATTTGCTAATACAGAAAATAGATCAAACGAACTACTCGTATAGCCATCATCTCGAGATGCTGATGATGATGATGATGGCAATCTCGGACGCTGTCAAGAGTCATCTGAACGTCTATTTTTTTTTATTCTTTTTTTTTTTTTTTGCTTTTTCCTCGCTTCCTCTTAGCTCTACTCGAGTACTCGCGACAGCCAATTTTATTCACGACCTCATTTCCAAACGACAATTCACGATGCCTGCAAGTGCGACAGACACGGGAGAGACTTTAACGAACCGGGAAACCAATTAGATCCCTTTGCATTATATAGAAGACGTCGTATATCGCTCTCTCTTTCGCTTCCGGTTTATATACCTTCTTTTGGCAACTGAAACCTTCGTCACTTGACTCGCGCGTGGCGATCGAGAGTCAAAAAGCTTTTGCTCGACTTGCTTTTGAATAATATGAGAGCGAGTCTCATATCTCTCTCTCTGTGATCCCTATGCACTACTGAAAACCCAACGCACACGTGCGCCGTACCAAATCTTTTTCGAGGAAATTCAAAATCGCACTAAACACACACTGCTTTTAGAATATAATCGCACTCTCTAAATTTGGATATTATTCAAAAATTAACTATAATTAACTATAATTAACTATTATAATAATTTGAATGTTCTTTCATTCATTCACTTTTTCTGTCCCTCACACTCTGAAGTTTTCACGAAAGAATTCCATTATTTTCTAAAATTATAATAAATCCTTCCAAAAAAATTCAATTATTTTTTTAAATAGTAAAATCTTTACAAAAATTCAATTATTTTCAAAATAATTTTAATTGAATTCCTCGGAAGAATTAAAATATTTTTAAATATTTCCATAAATTTCAATTATTTCCTAATCTTTTAATAAATTCTTTGAAACAATTCAATTATTTTTATAAATATTAAAATTCATCGCAAGAATTCAATTATTTTAAATGCAATTTAAATAAAATTCTTCTTCATAAAATTCAATTGCTTTCAAAATTTGCAATTGAAATTATTAAAGAAACTCAATTAGTTTAAAAAAATTCAAAGATCAGTTATTTTCCTAAATAATAAAATTCTTTGAAGGAATTCTATTATTATCAAATTTTTTGATAAAATTCTTTGCAACAATTCGATGATTTTTAATATTTTGAAAATTATAAAATTATTTTTATTTTATAATTATTTTAAAGTTGCAATGACAAATAGAAATCATCAGAATTTTTTTTAACTACTTTTCTTTAAAAAACTAAAATTTTGTTAAATATTATGTTTCGTCAAATTTAAATTATTTTTGTTCTTTACTTCTAAACAAAATTAGAAAATTGTTAAACAACTGTGATTAAGAAATAGAAAATTTATTTATTTTGCATTATTTTTCTTTATGAATCACAATTTTTTTAACAAAATTATTATTTTGTTTTAGAAAAAGAAGAAAAATATTTGCACAATTTCTATTTTTAATCATATTTTTGAAACAGGATTTTCCACAGGAATTAAGACTTTAAAAAATTTCAATTTCAAATCTTTTTTAAATTAAACAACTTATAAAAGTATTTGTTAAAAAACATGAAGATATCAATTGCTCCGAGTCGAAGACTCGGAGTAATCGATTTCTTCATGTTTTCTAATAATTAAAGATGACCGAGAGATAAAATCATTATTTTATATTATAAGAATATTGTTACTGTAACTTCATCAAAATTATTTTCATCATTTTAATTCAATTAATATTTTCTAGAATTTTAAATTATTTTTTATGAAAATAATAATTTAATTTCTTAAAAAAAAATTATTATTTACGAAAATAATTGAATTCCTGTGAAATTTTTATTATTTATGAAAATAATTAAATGTTTACATACAATTTTATTAAAATTTTTTTTAAATAATTGAATTCGTTTTGGGAAATTTTATTAAAATAGTAGATATTGAAAATCATTGAAATTAGAAAATTTTTTGAAAATAATTGAAATTAGGACAAGAATTTTTTTGAAATTTATGAAAATAATTGAGCTTTGGAAAAGAATTTTGTTATTTATAAAGATATTTGGGATTTTTACGATTTTATTAAATTTTTTTTGAAAATAATTGATTTCCAAAAACGCATTTTATTATTTATGAAAATAATTGAATTCTTGCGAACGATTTTATTAAAATTTTTCAAAATAATTGAATTTTAAAAAAAAATGTATTACTTTTAAAAATAATTGAATTCTTGTGATGAATATTGTTATTTATGAAAATAATTGAATATTGCAAAGAATTTTGTTAAAATGCCTCAAAATAATTGAATTCTTTCGAAGAATTATTTTTGTAAATAATTGAATTCTTCAAAAGAATTTTAAAAAACCTTTCTTTTAAATAATTGTATTTTTTGAGGAATCGAAATTAAATTTTTAAAAATAATTACATTTTCCTCTTTTTGATCAATTTCTGTAAAATTATTGTATTAAAAATAATTGAAATCCTGCTATGAATTTTATTATTTATGAAAATAATTGAATACTGGCGCAAAGAATTTTATAAAAAAATTTCAAAAATAATTTAAAATTTTTAAAAAATAATTGAATTTTAGGAAGTGTATTAATTTTTTTAAATAATTGAATTTTTGCGAAGAATTTTATAAATATTTCTAAAAATAATTGAATTTTGTGATAAGTTTTAATATAATAAACATAATTTAATTCCTATCATGATTATTGCTATTTTTGAAAATAATTGAATTTTGCAAAGAATTTTATTAAAATGCCTCAAAATAATTGAATTTTCGGGAATATTTTTGTCATTTATCGACATAGTTGAATTCTTTCAAAGAATTTTATTATAACCTTTTTTTAAATAATTGATTTTTTCGAGGAATCAATTATTTTTACAAGTAATAAAATTCTCCACATGAATTCAATTATTTTTAATACAATTTTAAATAAATTCTTTAAAAAATTTAATTATTTTTAAAAATTTTCTGCAAGAATTCAATTACATTTCACAAATAATGAAATTCTTCGATGAAATTAAAATATTTTCAAAATCTACTATTTTAATAAAATTTTTTAAATCAATTCAATTATTTAAAAAAATATAGTAAAATGCATTACAAGAATTCAATTATTTTCATAAATAATACAATAAATTCTTGACAGGATTTCAATTATTTAAAAAAAATTTAATCAAAATTCTTTACAAGAATTAAATTATTTTCCTAAATAATAAAATTCTTCACATGATTTCAATTATTTTTAATACATTTTTAACTAAATTCTTCAAAAAATGTAATTATTTTCAAAAATATTCAAAATTCAATTATTTTCAAAAATTCTTGCTGTAATACTTTTAATATTCAATTATTATGTAAAATTTTAACTGAAATTCATTTTTAAATCAATTTTTATTAGAAAATTCCACGAGAATTCAATTATTTAAACACAAATAAAATGCAAATAAATAATTTATTGAATAAATGAATGTTTTTCAAAATTGAATCCTCATAAAGAATTTTATCAACAAATTTTTAAATAATTCAATTATTTTTCGACGAATTTTAATAAAATCTTCAAGAATAATTACATTTTTCGATGGAATTCGATTAAAGTTGTATTAAAAATAATTGAAATTATATGATAAGTTTTATTATTCATGAAAATAATTGAATCTCGGTAAAAAATTTTATTATTTTTGAAAATAATGTAATGTTTGTTTTAAATTTTATCAACACTTTTTTTAAATAATTGAAATCTTTTGAAAAATTTTATTATAAAATAGTAGATATTGAAAATGATTAGGAAAATTTTTGACAAAATAATTGAAATTTTGCCAAGAATTTTATTAAAATTTTTGAAAATTCAATTTTTTTCCAGTGCTTTAATAAAAATCTCTGATTTTTCCCTGATTTTCCTGACCTATGACAAACTTGGTAATGTTAAAATATTTTTAAAATAAAAAACTTGGAGAATTTCCAGGGGGTACTTCCAAGGAATTTTTTGACATCGGTAGAAAGACTAATTGATTTAAAAAAGTACCTAATTGTTGAAAATAACAGCGAAAGAGTCAAAAAAATAACAGAAAGAGTAAAAAAAAAAAAATAACCGCGATGAAAATATAATAGAATTGAAATAATAGAGTTTAAAATTGATTTCTAAAGGGAAGTATCGAGTGAGGCGTAAATTCCCGTTACCAAGAACAATCTGGGACGGGGAGGAGACATCCTACTGCTTTAAGGAGAAATCGAGGAGCATTCTGAGGGATTGGTATGCAGCGAATCCTTATCCGTCTCCACGTGAAAAACGGGAATTAGCTGAAAATACGGGTCTCACCACGACTCAAGTTAGCAATTGGTTCAAGAATCGAAGACAACGAGATCGAGCTGCTGAGCATAGGTAAGTCATTCATTTCATTATATTATAATGTATAAGTTGCAGTTTACAAAATCACTCGACCATGTAGAATAGAGGATGCGAAACATAGACAAAACGCTCCTTAATATCCGGTTCAAATTTATATTCAAGGTCTAAACAATTGCCTATACACACATCCTATCGTTTAAATTAAAAATAATAATTCAGAATCGACTCATTCTGAATTATAATAGAAATTTAGGTAAAATATTTCATTTTTATTAATATTCTCATATTTAATTTTTAATCCTTTTTCAGTGAATCTTTATAAGTCAAAATTGAACCGCACTTATTCTCTCTGACAAGAAATTTTACGAATATATATTCGTCGAATTTCTAGAAATTACTAGAAAGTCGCATTTTTAATTAAAAATTTAGTGAAAAAAAAATTGTAACAAAAAAAAGAAAATACAGTCATCACTCAATAATTAAACTTTCGATGAATTTCTCAGGGTTCGAACCAATTAGAATATTCTATAAAAATTAAAAATTAGTGAATATTCTTCAAATCAGTTGTAATTCAAATTAAAATCAGTGACTCGAATACAATTTATTTAATTTAAATTATTTAATTATTTAATAATAATAATAATAATTTAATATTAAATTATTTAATTATTTAATAATAATTTAATATTAAATTATTTAATTCAATAAAATATATTTGATTCAAGTACATATATTTATTTGATAACAAACAAGTAATCGTTTATTTGAATCAAATAAATTTTTCCTCCTCTAGTCAAAATAAAAAATAAAAGTCAAAGTTGCTGTACCTAATATTTTGAGAAACACATACACGCACAGTCTGGAATATATTCAGTGTAAAAGATTCAACCACCAGATTAAAAATACCCATAAAAAGAAAGAAAGAGAAAAACGAGATAAAAATCTAAAATCAAAAACCGCAAATTTACCCAAAGAAAAATAAAAAAGAAGACAAAAAATTTTCCGAGAATTTTTCAACCATAAAAAGAAATTAGACATTTGAAATAATTGAGGGACGGAAAGTTTAGTTCGTGTTTCTTTCGAAGGTCGTTGCTCCAGATCTGATTTTAGATTCGACCGAGCAAACGCTTGACTTTTAGTTCAAAGTTTATATATATAGATATATATATATACATATGTTTATGGGTGACGATTCTCCCGCTGTGAAAAGCACAATTTTTCAAAATGTCAAAATAATCCTCTAAAATTTACTGAAAAAATAGTAAATACCTAAATCTTCTTCCTTTTCAATTTCAAAATTCTAAATTATGCAATAAATAACATAACATTTCTTTCGATAAAAATTTAAAAAGTATTATTATTATTATAAAACTTTATAAATATTATAAATACTCAGTTTTTCTAAGGATATCAAACTGAGACAAAAAAACGTATCAAAACGTTGTTAAAAATAATTAATTTGATAGTAAAAAAATTAGTCACTGATTTAAATTTAATATGTAAATAAATTTTTTTTTTTAATTATCGAATTTATAGAAATTTTGTGAAATTCAACTGAAAATAATTAAATTGTTTTAAAAGAATTTCATTAAAAACTTTTTAACTTTTTTTTTTTTTTAATTTTTTAAATATTTTAATTTAATAATTGATAAATAATTGAATTTTATAAAGAGTCACATTCTAATGTACTCATGTTTCTTGGTGCAAAAATTAATAATTAAAATTTATATTTGTTAACTTAAAAAAAGATAAACACTTAAATTTTTTTAATAAAATTGAATTTTCTCAAAGTTTTTTTGAAAATTCTGAAAAATAAGATTTTTAAAATTTTTTAATTCTATTGTTTCAAGATAATTGAATTTTTATAAACAATTAATTAAAAATTTTTGAAAGTCGAAAGAATTCAATTATTTCTAGAAATTGTAAAAAAAAATTCTTCTCAAGAATTCAATTATTTCCATAAATAGCAAAATTCTTCAGATTTACTAAATTCTTTTGAATAGTATATTTTAAAAAATAAATTCTTCACAAGAATTCAATTAATTTCATAAATTTCCATAAAATTCTAAAGAACAATTCAATTATTTTCAAAAGTAATAAAATTCTTCGCAGAAATTCAATTATGTTTAAAAATTTTTGTCAAAATTTTAATTATCTTTATAAATAATTAATTAAATTGGTCTCCACAATTCAATTATTTCCAAAATTTTTACTAAATTCAATTATTTTCATAAATTTCCATAAAATTCTAAAAAACAATTCAATTATTTTCTAAAGTAATCAAATTCTTCGCAGAAATTCAATTATATTTCAAAATTTTTTGAAATTCTCCTCAAAATTTCAATTATCTTTATAAATAATTAAATTGTTCTCCACAATTCAATTATTTTCAAAATTTTTCATAAAATTATTAAAAAAAAAAAATTATGTTCGAAATCAAATGAATTTACATTTGATGAGAAAAAAAACCGGGAAAAATTAAGACAAAGTCGAGAAAATACCGTGAATTTTGTTGAACGAAAATAGTAGACACCCTGTTAAATAATTAATTAATTAGTAATTAACTAATAACTAATTTTTAATTAATTAATTAATTAGTAATTAACTAATTTATTAATTAGTAACTAATTAATTTATTAATTAATAAAATTAATTTATTAATTAGTAACTAATTAATTTATTAATTAATAAAATTAATTTATTAATTAGTAACTAATTAATTTATTAATTAATAAAATTAATTATTAACATATTTTAAAAAAATAGTAGCAAAATAAATTGTATGTGGCGAAAAAAGTAACGTTTTTAGTATCAAAATTTTTTTCAAGATCGACCCCAATAAATTATTTATCGAAAAATTCGAATTTATCGAGAGATAAAAATGAATATAATTTTTTTTACGATAAATAGAACTTCGAAACTCGAAAACTAACAATAATAATAAAAAAATAGATCAAGCCAAGAAAATTGAGAGTAATACAATATTAAAACGAATAACTGTTGAAAAACGTTTGAAAAAAAAGAAAAATTAACGTTTTTCTACATATATCAGTTTATATAAAGGGGAGAGGGAGGGGGGTATTAAAAGGTGATGTAGAGGAAGTGGGAAGCACTATATGAACACTATCGGTGGACCAGGGGGTGTACACCACGACACACACCACGGGGAACGAAGTATCAAATTTCTTTATGGCTTCTGTGTATTCCCATAGAATCGAGAGAGAGAGAGAGAGGACCTTTTGTCGAATTCGAAGGAGCATCAGTTTAGCAATATACATATATCTATATTTCGTATATACAGACATATTTCCTATCCTCTGCGTGTGAATATTCGCCAGAAACTCTACATACATTAATTACATGAAATCCCACAAAGAATCGAACATACATGATGCTTTTTCTCTCTCTCTCTCTCTCGATCAAATTTTCCCCAAACCATCGCGGAATACATATTATACATGAAATTAATATTCGCAACTCTGCAAATATAATTAACATGTCAAAAGTTTTTCTTTTCAAAACTTCTGACCAACATATTTACAACCCTTATCGTTTATAAAATAAATAAATTTAAAAAAAATAATAAACGTGAAACAAAATATAACGAAAAAAAAAATAATAAAGCGAGAAACAGAATAAAATCAATTAAATAATAAAAGAGAAATAAAATTAAATAAATAACAAAAAATAAAATAAAAAAATTATCTAATTACAACTTCAATAAGAATTTATTATTATTAAATTGACTCCAATGTAGCGTTCAAAAAAATCCCTGGGGATGGAGGCGTCTCGTGGGCGTTATCCCGACAAAAAGAAACACCCGCTATTTTATCGTCACTCTCTGGGGTGCACTTATCAAACAATTTAACACTCGCAGATTATTTAATCTCAACACGCAACAATTTAAGATTTCTTTTAAAGAAATTTTCTCCCATTAGAATGATATCTTAATTTATAATTAATAATTTATAATTGATTTAAAATCGATACAATTTTTCATAGAAATTTTTTAAAATAATTCATAATCAATTGATTTAATAATTAAATTATTTAGTGTATTAATTACTTAATTTACTGATTAAATTATTCAATTTCATAATTAATTAAACTTGAAAAATTTTGAATTTGAATCTTTGAATTTTTCGGTTTTTAATTTGGAAAATTTCAGGTTTGAATATTTGGACCTTTGGCTTGAACCTTTAAATATTTTGGTTACAAATGTTTGAATTTTTTGGTTTTTTAAACTAAATGTTTGGATTTTTTTGTTTTAAACTAAATCTTTGAGTGTTTTGGTTTTAAATTTTTGAATCTTTTGGTTTTCAAATTAGAAGGTTATAGATTTGAATTTTTTGATATTTTAGCCTGACTATTCGGGCTTTAAATTTTTGTTTTTAAATTCAAACTTTAAATATTTAGTTTTAATCTTCGATTTTTTGACCACTTTTGTTTTAAATTTTTTGAATCTTTTTATTTTTAAAATAGTTAAAGTTTTAAATATTTTAGTTTTTAATCCTTTGCGGATTTAATCTTTAAATCTTTTTAGTTTCGAATATTCGGAGCTTTTTCCTTGAATATTTTGTTCTTTTTCTTTAAGTTTGATTCAATAAAAATTATATTTAATTCAATTATAAAATATATTCAACTCAAACATATTTTTTTGATTGGTTACTTATTTTTTATTAAAAAAAAAAAATTTCTCAGTGCATCGTCCCCAAAAAACCCTCATTGTTTCATACTCTCGTAAAACAAAATTAAAAAAAACACGATTTGGTGTTAAGTTCAACATAAATAATTAATCGAGCGATGAAAAAAAAAAGATTGTGAACAATTATCATGTTTATGAGGGAAGATAAAGCAGCCAATGAATTATATTATTTACATAAACGAACGCCTCGGGGGTCTAGATGCGCGTAAATCTTAATCTGACTTGACTAAATATCGCTCTCCAAGTGTGGCCTTATAGACGAATGAATAGGAAAGTGACTAATATAGTCAGAAAAAAAGAGAAGAGGGTGAGAGGGAGGAGAGAAAAAAATAAAAAGACGGGCGCCCGTCATAACTTGGCAAATCATATATTCAGCATCTTTTTCTCTTTTTCTTTTTAAATTATTTATCTCTGATAAAGAGCCGACGATTGCCGTATTCTTTTGCGCGATTCCTTTTCTCTGGCACGTTCTCGCTACCGGATACTGTACCGAGAAAAAAGTAGTGTGCTACAGGGGACACATATAGAGAGAGAAAAGAAAAAAGAAAAACAAAACAAGCCTCAACAATATTCACTGTATTATAATCTTTCGTCATGTGTGTGGCTCTCTTGCTTATTATTTTATTTATCCGCAGCTCAATCTTCTTCATAACATAATAATGATCATAAAGTTGCAGCCAATGCAACTTCACTGGAGGTATATCACTTTTTATTATTGCAAAAATAGTGTCAACAATTTTGATATTGAATTACTAATAAGCCCTTATCGAATTCGCATTTATTCCTTATTCACTTCACGATAAATTTTTTCTTCTAACAATGAATGCTATATTTTTCTTCTTAACAAGATTAACTTTTAAAGATTACGTTCTTAAAAATTTCTCCCAACATTCTCTTTTAGAAGAATTTCTTTTTTCTAATAAAAATTTACCCGCTCAGTTAATTTTTAAATTCTTTAGAAACTTTCGCAGAAGTTCTAATTTAAATAGAAGCAAAGGAAGAAATGCAAAAGAAATTTTTAAAAGAATAAAATTTCAACCACAATTTAAAACCGTTACAAAGAAACATTTTTGAAAATTTGAAGGAAATATTTAAACCTCGAAAAAATAAAAGTTTCGAAACAAAAAACTTTAGAATTTAAATTCAAAAGTTCCAGAGATTCAAACCTAAGAGATTCAAAAATTGAACCAAAAAGTTCCGAGATTCAAACGAAAGGTTTCAAAGATCAAACACTCAAGCTAAAACACCAAAAAATTCAAACATAAAATTTTCTAAATTGAAAACTAAAAGATTCAAAAATTTAAAACCAAAATATTCAAAGATTTAGTTTAAAACCAAAAAATTCAAAAATTTAAAACCAAAATATTTAAAGAATCAAGCCAAAAGGTCCAAATATTCAAACCTGAAATATTCCAAATTAAAAACCAAAATATTCAAAGATTCAAACCCAAAATTTTCCAAGTTTAAACCCAAAAAAACCCAAAAAATCAAATCTAAAACTTTCCAAGTTCAAAACCTAAAGACTCGAAAATTTAAAACCGAAAAATTCAATAATTCAAAGTTTAAAACCTAAAACTTTAAATAATTAAAACCAAAATATTGAAAGATTCAAAGTTTAAAACAAAAACATTCAAAGATTAGAAGATTAAAACGAAAGTATTTAAAGCTTAAATTAAAAACCAAAATAGTCAAAGATTTAAGTTAACAAATTCAAACACTCAAGCTAAAACATCAAAAAATTCAAACCCAAAATTTTCTAAGTTATATGAAAACTCAAAGATTCAAAAATTTGAAACCAAAATATTTAAAGAATCAAGTTAAAAGTTCGAAATATTGAAACCTAAAACTTTCCAAGTTAAAAATCAAATTATTCAAATATTCATTACTTAAAACCAAAAAATTCAATATTTTTAAACCATAAAACATTTAAAGATTCAAAAATAAAACTTTTAAAGTTTAAACCCATATAAAAGATCCAAAGATTCAAACCTAAAATTTTCCAAGTTCAAAACCAAAATATTCGAAAATTTAAACCCGAAATATTCAAAGATTCAAACCTAAAAATTTCCAAGTTTTAACCCAAAATATTCAATGATTCAAACCTAAAAATTTCCAAGTTAAAACTCAAAAGATCCAAAGATTGAAATTCAAAACTTTTAAAATTCAAAATCAAAAGATTGGAAAATTGAAACCCTTTTGCCAAGTTCAAAACCAAAAGGTTCGAAAATTTAAACCCGAAATATTCAAAGATTCAAACCTAAAAATTTCTAAGTTAAAAACCAAAAGATTCGAAAATTTAGAACCAAAACATTCAAAGACTGAAACCCAAAAGATTTCAAAAAATAATTTTTAAATTTCTGTTACCCAAAGATAACCATCTCAAGAAAAGAAAAAAACTCTTCAATTTTCCCTCTCTGGTGATTTATCTTCTAACATATAAATTACAAGATCCGAAAATAAAATCTTTCCTTGTTCCAATTAAAAATGCAATGTTTGAACCTGTTACTATAGTTAGTTCGTAAAAGCCAAACGATTCTAGACTCTAATCATTACACACTATATGCGGTTATAAACCTCATGAAAATGGATCTCGTCATTTGACGCCTTGCGCAATAATTTCTCAATACGAAAACCCATTTACGACACGATTTTACTATATGCACACATTTACATTTACACGGAGAGACCCACATTCGTAAAAATTACTAAAAACGGTTGCAATGACCGGAAATAAGGGGACTTTTAGCATAATGTACTACAGAATTAGATAAATTTACAAAAGAAATAGATAAATTTGCTACATTGAAATAGCAAGTTTTAATATTTTGTGTAAGAGTTGTAAATGTAGCGAAAATTGATTATAGTTTTCTCTAATTTAATTAGACAAAATCTGACAAATGAAAACATTTTCCACTAAAATCTTCTATCCACTGTAGTAATTTTTGGTGAGCAAGTGTGGCTAGCGAGTGCAGTCATATGGCGCCTGTATTTCTATTGGTTGCTAACCTCGTCAATCTCCGTAAATGAGCCGATGCCTTCCGATCATTGACAGTGACTATGTTTCGCGTATGTAAAATAAATTTGGATATTATCTACAATAATTAAATATAAAGTGAAACGTAGGTCGTTCGGTATCTCAGAAATTGACCATTATAAATTAATAAATTTTGCATTTATTCCTGTCCCAAAAAGTATGTCTTATAATAAGTTGTTAAAAGTAAACTGCTTTCTCGTAAGTGCTGTAAATTTTCATCATTCAATATATAAGGAAACAAAGATGTATACTTTCAGTGAAATTCGTTGTCGTGCGTGCAGTTGTGTATTAGTGTATTAATTAACCGCGTCTATACATATAAGTGAAATAAACATGTGTGTGTCTTCAAATATTTATCCAACAACAAATATATAAGTGTGTGAGTGTGTGTGTCTGTGTATGTAAAAATCCTTCCAGTTTACCTCCACTAGTCAAGAATTGACGGGAAACCGGCGACAAAAATCCGTATTTTTTCTTTCACTCTTTCTTTCTGCATTTACAACGACTATAGTAATTTTACGTACACAATGTTTCTGAGTTTTACTACAGTTGTTTGGAACTATTGGACGAAATAGTAAGAAACTTTGCTAATTTGGTGAACATTTGTCGGGATTAGTGACTTAGTGTAGAAAATAGTAAAAAATACAAAAAGTCCCCTTATTTCCGGTGGTTGCAATGTGAATATAGTAAATTCTAGTGTGATTTTATACAAAAATTAGTAATCTCGGTCTCTCCGTGTACGACTAAGCACATTGCTCTTGAAAGATGCGCTGGCTCTCGATTTTCGAAAAACACAAAAACGACCGCACCTCATATATATAGCCTCCATCTATACCCCAGGGAACTAAGAATAATACTCGTAACTCGTACGTAAACAAGAAAGACGAAAAGGCATTCGTTTACTTAAGACATCAACGGAGAATTTTCCACAATGGTCAACATGCAAATCATCTGCGCAAACTTTAATTTATATATATACACATATTTTACGAAATACTATTACATATGCGTTAAATGAAATATTATTTTTCGGATATTTCAAAAATTGTTTTGTCGATCTATTCCTTTTGGTTTAAAAAAGAACTGTCATCTTTAATTATCATTATAAGACATAAAGACATCAATATCTTCATGTTTTTCTGTAACATTTACAAATGTAAATCTTACCTAGAAATATAAAATTTATACTTAAAATTATTTTGAAAAAGATTGTTTCGAACAAGAAGTACTTGAAATTTACGACGCAACAATCAAGTCCTGAGTCCTATACGCAGATCAATTTATTACATCATTAAGAGGAAGAATATAAGGCGTGATATGTAGAAGCTTTTTTTAACGACTGTCAAACTGACTGATACTACATAGATGGAGACCCTCATCAGTTTGGACAAAAAGAAAAGAGGGATGAGCCAGTAATGGCTTCTATTGTGTCAATAGAACATGGCTAATGTATATACCAACATTTTTCACCCCTGCCTTCTTTTTCATCATCATTATATCATCGAAACTAAAGCGGCACGTGCAAGACGTGGGCGTTTCTCTCTCTCTATCACGCATTTTACAATAATTAATATTTTCACAAAATTGTCCATTTAAATTCCACTTGACTGATTACTAAAGACTGCAATTATAATACATGTTAAAAATATACCATACTTTTCTTATCAATTTTTTATTTATCAATTTACTTTATCAATTTACGTTCATGACTGTTATTATTACGATTGAGATTAGAAAAAGTCAGACGTAACACTTGCAGGCGTTCTCTTTATATAATAATTTGCGTGCGTGTGGCTTTTGTTTATTGAAAGTACAGAGAGTCTTATCAGTCATCAGGAAACGACGTGTGCGATTCGATTGATGTCTTCTTCGAACGAATTCCCGCAAGTGGCTGTAACGTAAACTTTGAGAAATAATGGGCCTTTGTCGTACACTCCAAATATAGAACGATTTATTGGGATATATTGTCAAAATAATATATACACGAATTGTTGACAATAAAAGAAGGTATACATCACGAGTTTCAAAAATCTACGCTCGCACTAATCGTCGGAGAGATAAAGTTTTACCAAGAAAAAAAAACACATTCAAAAAGCAATAAAAATGGGAATTTAATATACTATTATAGTTTAATAATAAAAATATTTATTTATAAAAATAAAGGCTAAGAACCATTTCTTCTTGAGTATATATATGGCTAAATAAAAAATTTTCGAAAGTGTCACATGGGAAATTTGCAAATTTTTAAAAACACGCTTTATGGACATGTAATTACAGTCACACGCGGATCATTTATTAGGTCGCATACTTAGTCTATGACTGCTCTAACCACAGATAGCCTATAGCTGGTTTCTGAACGTAGGTGACATGTCGTTGTCGACAAATTAAAAGTCCGCCTACAATGTATATTTTATATAAACTCGATCGACGAATGGAAAGACGAAACCAAAAGAAAAGACCAAAAAAAGGGCTATAGAACAACCAAAATACAATTTTCAGTGCACCACAAAACAATATAAAATAACAGTACTATATCTAAATTTGAATTCGAAAAAATTTGCGACTATTAGTAGAAATCTACTCTTTAAATTTGAATCAGTTAAAAATAACTGCGATTTAGAAACAAAAAGTCAGTCACTAATTCAAATAGTAATCATCATTTAGATAAAAATAACTGATGTTTCAGTAGACTTTTCTTAACCGATTCAATTAGTCAAAAAAATAATTTTTCAGTTATTTTATACTAAAAATCAGTCATTTTGTCACTGACAATCAGTTATTTTTAACTGATTCAGAAGCCAAAAGTCAGTCACTGATGGTTATCAGTTGAAACTATATGATTTTTAACTCGTTAAAATTTAGAGAGTATATTTGTTACAGCCAAAATTGAGTAACACAATTAAAAAAATTTACTGATTCAATTACTAAAATAAAAAACCACTGATTGTCAGTGACATTTCACTGATTCATCAAAGAAAACTAGTCCACTAAATTGAAATCATTGAAAATTTTCACTGATTCAGATTTATAGTGTTAAGACTGAAAAAAGTATAGTAAAAAAGTATAGCTATTGAAAAATTAAATTTCACGGCTCAATTTTTTAAAAATTTCTATCTTAAATTGCATTAAAGATTCTTCAAAACTTTAATCACTTCAATTCAAAATAAAAATTTAAATATTACATTTGTACAATAATTAAAATTTTCAAAAATTCCAATTTTTAAAAATCTTTTAAAATTCAATTATGTCTAAAAATTCACACTTCAACGCTTATTGTAATATATCAATAATTATCTAAAACTTTAATTAAATTTAATTAAAAATGTACTCAAAATAATTGAATTTTTCTAAACAGTTTATCACAATTTTTGAAACTAATCAAATTCTAACAAGAAATTTAATTCAAATTGTATTGGAAATAATTGAATTTTGGCGACGAATTTTATTAACAATTTTTTTAAATAATTGAATTCTTTTGAGAAATTTAATTTAAATGGTATACTATTTAAATAAAATACAATATTGATAGTAATTGAATTTCGAAAAATTTTTGAAATTAATTAAATTTCTACGAAGAATTTTATTAAATTTTATTGAAAATAATTGAATTGTTACGAAGAATTTAATTAATATTTTTGAAAATAATTGAATTGTTACAAAGAATTTAATTAATATTTTTGAAAATAATTGAATTGTTACGAAGAATTTAATTAAAATTATTGAAAATAATTGAATTGTTAAGAAGAATTTAATTAAAATTTTTGAAAGCAATTGAATTGTTACGAAGCATTTAATAAAATTTTTTTAAAATAATTCAATTGTTAAGAAGAATTTTATTAAAATTTTTGAAAATATCAAAACTTTTTAAAATAATTGACTTTTTTTGAGGAATTTTAATAAAGATTTTAAGAATAATTGCATATTTTTCGAGGAATTCATTAAAAATATTATATTAAAAATAATTGAAATCCTGCGATGAGTTTTATTATTTCTAAAAATAATCATGAATTCAAGCGCAATGAATTTTATTAAAAATTTTTCAAAATAATTGAATTCCTGAGAATAATTTTAAAAAATCTTTTCAAATAATTATATTTTTTCGAAAAATTTTTCAAAAAAAAACTATGCTTTAAATAATTGAGTTCATATGAAATTTTTTTTAAATAATTGGATTATTTTGGGAAATTTTTTATTAAAATAGTAGATATTGAAAATAATTGAATTTCGATAAATTTTTGAAATTAATTAAATCATCGTTTGAAAGAAATTTATTAAAATTTTTTGAATTTGTTTCAAAAAATTTTAATAAAATTTTTGAGAATAATTTTTTTTTTAATCAAACCATTAGCAAATTTAAAGTAGTGCAAATTTCCAAACATAGAAAAAGCATCTTTTTAGTGTCACAAATTCAAAAAAAAATATTCAAATAATAGCAAATCGTAAAAAAGTAGTAAATTTGTCGTAAGATCTAAATTTGAATCAGTTAAAAATAAAACTGATTTAGAAGCTTAAAGTCATAGTCACTAAGTCAAATCGGAATCGTTATTTAGATAAAAATAACTGATTGTCATAAATAATTTCAGTATAGACTTTTCTTAACTGATTCAATTAACTTGGTTAGTTAGTGAAATTTTCACTGATTCAGATTTAGAGTGTGTAATTTGAATCAGTTAAAAATCATGGTTTTAACCAACAACCAGTGACTGACTTTTTGCTTCTGAATCAGTTAAAAATAACTAATTTTCAGTAAATAATAACTGAAAAATTAGGTAAACTTGACTAATTGAATAACTTAACAAAAAATTTACTGAAACATCAGTTATTTTTAACTTATTGTCAGTATAGAAATATTACTATATTTGCATATTAGTGACTGACATTTTGCTTCTAAATCAGTTATTTTTAACCGTTTCAAATTTAAAGAGATTAGAGAGTATAAAATATTTTTGGTATAATTTTCGATATAAAATACTTTAGGATTTCCTTTTCATCGAGCCCAAGTTAGGATATTGTATATGTATGTGTGTGTTTGTAGAGAGGTTTGCGCGGGCGCATTTCAGTGAGAGGGCCGGGCGTAACGAGTGTATATACATTGGGGTGCAAACCGTGTTTCCGGGTAGCTCCTGCGGCAAATGCGAGGGTTGCAATGGGGTCGGAACGAGACGAAACCAAACCAAACTAAAAGGAGGGGGGGAGGGAGGAATGGCTGCGCCAATATTGACTCTCCAGGAAAGGGCATGAGAGGGCTCGGAGACGCAAAGGGTGGCGCTATCTTTTCCAAGCTCTCTGCTTTCCCACCCCTTATTGTCGTCGTCGTCGTTGCCACTCTTCTTGAAAGCTCGATGGCGCCGACAACCCATCACTGCACGAAAAAACCGCACGTCTCATCCTTTCAATGTTAATGCTCCTTTTATTCCTTTTTCATCTAATCTAATAATTGTAACCCCCAAAACTGACAAATTCAATCATTTTCCCTCCATATTCCATTTTTTTTTAATTTTACCAACTCGGGGTGATTATAAAACAAAAAGATGCAATTTTAACCCCTATTTCTTTTCTTTTTAAATTGCGCCCATAAGCGCAATTTAAAACGAAAAGAAATAGGGGTTAAAATTGCATTTTTTTTGTTCAAAGTTAAGGTTTCCTAATACAGATTTTACTATTTTTTGTCGGCGCTATTTTTGTTTCGCAATTGACCCCCAATTTGGGGTCATTATGGAACAAACTATTTTTTATTCTAAAAATAGAGTATTTTCTCCCCGCGAGATCAAAAAAGTTGAATACTTTTTTTTTAAATTTCAAGTTCGAACAGTGCGATAAAAAATTTAAAGAATCCTGTGATCACCCAAAGAATAATTTTCGACGCTAACTTGAGGGGATGAGGTAAATGATTAATTTGTAAGTGGTGTTTAGTATGTTGATGATGATGATATTTAGAATGCGGAATGTGAATAATTTTAGTGGAGATTTTGCCAAGTAGTTAATTGAGTTCGAGATTTCTAAATTCGTTTGAGGATACATCTTATTTCCAGAGAGACTGAAATATTGCCCAAAGGACACCCGACAGGTCCCTTTGTTTTCATTAATGCCTCTATAAAACGTAAAGCGATAAATTTGGCGCGTAATATCAACGCTGAATTGGCAATAAAACGTGTTTGGATTTATGCCAAATATTGAAATTGACCACAATGTCGACCACGCGCTTCTTCTGCTCTGATGTACAATCCTCGTTAGCATCCGAGGTTGTGATCATCACGTCATTCCTATATAATTGCACTGAATATAGATAAAAGACTCGACATTCTTCAATGATCACTATTTTATAGTTTTGTTCAAAACGTCACTAATTCCAACGCTATATACTCTTCACCAAGACTTCTTCAAATTTTTAAATCTATACTACTGTTAATAACTCAAAATCTATAAAGCAATTTGTTTTTTTGTCCGTAAATTCTTTGCAGAAATTCAATTATGTTCAAAATTTTTTTTTAATTTTCGTCAAAATTATTCAATTATGTTTAGAAATTATCTTCAAAATTATCTTCAAAATATCTTCAAAATTCAATTATTTCAAAAATTAAAAAAAAAAACTTGGCAAAATTTCAATTATTTTCAACAACTTTCCTTAATTCAATGATTTTTAATATTTACTATTTTAATAAAATTATCCAAAAGAATTTAATTATTTGGAAAAAATTTAATAAAATTCAACGCAAACCATTAATTATTTTCATAAAATAATAAAAATTTCACAGGAATTCAATTATTTACTATAAATTTTCTACAAATTTCTTCGTATACATTCAATTATTTTCATAAATAATAAAATTCTTTCTAGGAATTCAATTATTTTCAAAAGTAATAAAATTCTTCATGGAAATTCAATTAGGTTCGATAATTTTTAAAAATTCTCTTCAAAATTTCAATTATTTTCAGAAATAATTCAATTCTTCTTCGAAATTCAATTATTTTCAAAAATTTTAATAAAATTCTTGCCAAAATTTCAATTATTTTCAAAAATTTCCCTCAATTCAATGATTTTTAATATCTACTATTTTAATAAAATTTTTCAAAAGAATTCAATTTATTTAAAAAAATCTAATAAAATTCTACGTAAACCTTTAATACATATTTTCATAAAATAATAAAAATTTCACAGAAATTCAATTATTTTCATAAATAATAAAAATTCCACAGGAATTCAATTATTTTCATAAGTAATAAAATTATTTATTGATAAAATTCTTTATGAGAATTCAATTTTAAGAAATATGCAATTAATTAATAAATTGTTTTGTTTGTATTAAAATAATAATTAATTTTTTTGAGAAAGTTTAATTGCGGATTTTTTAAAAATTATTTCAAGTTTTTATTTTCTAAATTGAAGAATTTTCCAATAATTGAAATTTTGTTAAATTGTATTACAAACAACTAAATTTTTAAATTTTCAAAAACTTTTTCAAAAATTATTAAAAATAATGCATTTATAGAAGAGTTTTAGTTAAAAACACAAAAAAATTTAATTTTTGAAAATAAGTTACAAATTGTTGTAGAAATTTAATTATTTTTAAGAGTAATAATATTCTTCGCAAAAATTCAATATTGTTAAAGAAAAATAAAATTCTTCTTAGAGATTCAATTATTTTCACAAGTAATAAAACTCATCGCCGAATTTCAATTATTTTTTATACAATTTTAATTTAATTTCTCGAAAAATATATAATTATTCTGAAAAATTTTATTAAAATTCGTCAGAAGAATTCAATTATATAAAAATTTGCTAATAAAATTCTTTATGGGAATTGAATTTTAAGAAATATTCAATTATTCAATAAATTATTTATTTTCATATTTAAATAATTGAATTCTAGTAGAGTTTTCTAATAAAAATTGGTTTAAAAATTGATTTCAGTTAAAATTTTAGATTATAATTATTGAATACTAAAACCGCATTAGAGCTTGAATTTTTAGAAATAATTGAATTTTGAAATGGTTTCAAATTAAAATATTTGAAAATTTGAATTTTTCATCCTTTAACTATAATAATTTTGTATAGAACTAATATTTTTGAGAAAATTTAATTGCTGATTTTTTAAAAAAAATTATTTCAAGTTTTTATTTTCTAATATATTTAATTGAAGAATTTACAAATAATTGAATTTGGAAATTTATTTTTAATAAAATTGAATTTTGAAATTAATTTTTACAGAAATAATTGAATTTTGAAATTAATTTTTAGAAGAAATTGAATTTGGAAATTAATATTTCGAAATAATTGAATTTCGAAATCAATTTTTAGAAATAATTGAATTTGGAAATTAATTCTTAGAAATAATTGAATTTGGAAATAAATTTTTAGAAATAATTGAATTTGGAAATTAATTTTTAGAAATATAATTGAATTTTGAAATAAATTTTTAGAAATAATTGAATTTGGAAATTAATTCTTAGAAATAATTGAATTTTGAAATTAATTCTTAGAAATAATTGAATTTTGAAATTAATCTTTAGTAATAATTGAATTTTGAAATTAATTTTTAGAAATAATTGAATTTGGATTTTTTTATTTTTGGTCCGTAAAGTCCGTATTTTAATATTTTTAAATACTTTCATTGGTTCGAGCCCCGAAACACGTCAAATGATTAAAACAAAAAAAGGTAATTAAGAAAAAACTAAAAAAAGCCAAAAAGAACGACTTTAATAGATCTCTTCTCCAATTGTCAGTATAAGGGACCTTTGAGAAATTCTCAGAGGGATCGTCGCGGCCATCGAGGTCTGGCTTGTTTCAGCCATTTTTGATGGAGCAAAAAAAAAAAAAAAAAGAAGAGGAAGAGATGACGCTACAGAGCCAAACTTGGGGAGAGAGAAAACCCCTTGACGAGAGAGCCTATGTCAAATCTTGACAGGACCACGTACAACTGAAAGTTTTGTCGGAAGACGCGCGCAATCGTATAAAAAAGCTTGTACATATATATACACGCAGGGTTCTCTCTGCTGCCTTGGGCCAATGATCCAGCATCTCTTTTAAACGCGTTTGTGGCGTTTCAAAAAAAAAAAACAAAAAAAAAAACACAAAAAGAGAGAGAAGAAAAATATATTCTTTCGTCTTCTTCTTGGAGTATATACGGTAGCCTGAAGGGGGGACAGAGGGGGCCATTCATTCATGCACGCATTCTCAGAATGCAACGTACATGCCCGCACGTGTGTTCGCTCGCGCGCTCCTACTTGCTTTCATTTCTATTATATATCAACTCTGTTAAATCTGCATTCTTTCCATATATATATACGATGTTCCTATGAAATTTATCATTCAACCACTTTCATATCTAGACTGCAAAAATTTTTTAGAAATGTTTCTGATATTTCAATTTTGTCTGACTTTCAATCTTTCACTGCGGTAGAAAGAAAATCTTATTTTAAGGGAAGCGAGGGGACTTGTTTTAAGATGCAAAATTTTCAAGTATTTAAGTCTATAGCCTTTAACCTTTATTTTAGTAAAGTTTAACTTTAACTTTAGTAAAGTTTCACTTTAGCTTTAGTAAAGTTTAACTTTAACTTTAGTAAAGTTTCACTTTGCTCAACTTTAGTATACTTTCTTATTAAAAGAAATTTATAAATAAGCAGACAATTCGATAAAAAGATTCGTTAAAATAAATGGTCGCCACTATAGTTTTGATCCAATTTATTTTCAATTTGATCCAATTTGATATAAAGTTGATTATGGAGGATTTCAAATACAAGCTGAATGTAAAACTGACCTTAAATTAAGATTTTCTTTTTACTGTGAAAAAAGTTGTAATCCACTATAGTGAAATTTATATTCATAATAATGTATATATATAATTTTCACCATATACTTTTCAAAGTTATTCTAAAAATAGCAGTACTGCACTATTTTACAGTAAAGTATTGCCAAAGGCAACATAAACAATCAAGAATTAAGAACAAAGCGACAAAGAGAGAGGCAAATGAATTATAACGAAAGAGAAATATATAAATAGTAGAGATGTGCAAAAAGCTCGAAAAGTCGAGCCGAGCCGAGCCGAAATTTTTTCGGGCCGAGCCGAGCCGAGCCCGAGCCGGCTCGATGTATCGAGTACTCGGGTAAATTCGAGTACTCGATTAAATTCGAGCACTCGAGTGAATTCGAGTACTCGAATTTTTCGAGTACTCGAATGGATTCGAGCTTTTGACTTACTAAAAAAACTATTAATAAGTAAAAAATTTCGAATTTTTTTGAATTACTGAATCAATATTTCTATTTGCTAAATATAATAAATGCGAAAATTCTATGAATTTTCTCTAGAACTCGAATTTACTCAGAGCTCGAAAAAATTCGAGTACTCGAATTCCCTCGAGTGCTCGAAAAATTCGAGTACTCGAATTAACTCGAGTACTCGAAACTATTCGAGCTTTTTACACAGCTCGGCTCGGCTCGAACTGATTAGGCTCGGCTCGGCTCGGCCCGAAAAATGAAAAGCTCGAAAAAGCTCGCTCGAGCTTTTTGCACAACTCTAATAAATAGCAAAAGATAAAAGAATAATAGTTATAGAGAAAATCAGAAACGAGAAAAGTATAGTAAAAGGAAAAGCACAAAAGAGAAAAGTATAGTAAAAAGAAAAGCACAAAAGAGAAAAGTAGTAAAGAGAAAATAAAAAACAAGAAAAAGAGAAGAATGGTAAAAGAAAGAGGTAATAAATGAATACATTAACAAGATGAGCCATATACTAGACGTCTTAATAGCTTCCTTAGACCCTTCATAGGCTCACGTCTTGCTAGTATTACGTAATAGACCTAGTAATACTGCGAGGCAATTAAGTTTGTCCGAGGCTGTCTGGCTCGATTAAGTGGTCTCGATTCAGGAAAACTGACGTTTCGCTGAGTGGACTTTCAAAACATAACTAAACGTAATAAACTGCAAGTCTGACAGATGCTCTTTAATTCAACTTGTGCATATTCCTATTACGTACGTCTATATATTCGCACACTCCACTTTCATTATATATGCGCGCAATATTAGAAACAAAAAATACTCCCCGCAGTTTTTCACAAAAAAATATTCCCAAATATTGCCTGGCAATACTGCAACAAAAATATTTCTCCCAAAAGCACAAAATATTTAATATTATTCCAAGATGCTGACTAATATTACTGCAATGTTGTACCTAATATCTGCCAGATGTCTGAATATTAAGAGTCACTATAGCAATTTTCACAACGAAAAGAAGAGAATTAACTTACATAAAAAAAAAATCCTAAATTATTATCAAAAATCTTATACAGAAATGCGCAAAAATTTCTGAGTTATAGAACGTTTTATAATGACAGTTAAATAGTGAAGGGAGAAGAAAGAGAATGATAAAACTGTTGGAATAGTTTTTGCTTGCTATACTCATTTGAAAGAAGAACAAAAAGTAGATTATTTCCAAAAGACTCACAAGCAGTATATTTGAGACAGAAAAAAGGGAAGTAGATTGAGAGTATAAATTGGAAAAAAAAGAAGTGAGAATTATATCGCCTTTTGCTCGTATTACACAAAACAAAATCCTCCTTAGACGGATGTTACGGATCCAGCGGGAATATATTTTTGAGAGATGAGTATAGCCATAAGTGCATCCGTGCGCTATATATACGTATATATACGCAGCGCATGTATATTCTTGGGTAGCTGTACGATATCGAGTTACTCGCTATAGCATGAACATAAGGCTTATGTAAATACGGAAAGACAAGGGCGTGTATTCCCGTTCTCTCTTTTTCTTTTTTCCTCATTTTTTTTTTATTTTTTTCCACTTTAACTAGAGTATACACGTTATACCACACGTTTGTAATATAGTTACAACTATACTTCTGCATTTTATACATATATCTCCTATATATTCACTATATTTACTACTGATCATTGAAAAGTTATTTTTATTTATAAAAATATATAATATTACCGACGTGACCAATTTTTTCCCTGCTCTTAATAAAAATATTTACCATTTTTTCACTATCTTGACGATTTTTCCTTTAATTGTTTACAAAGTTTTTCTAAGAACATAGCAATAATTGCAGACCTCGGATATTATGACTTTTTTCGACTTTTTTCGAAAAAAAATACCAAATTCTTAGCAGAAATTCAATTATGTTTAAAAATTTTTTTAAATTCTCGTCAAAATTTCAATTATCTTTAGAAATAATTAAATTCACCTTCGAAATTCAATTATTTTCAAAAATAAATTTTTATTTTAATAAAATCTTGGTAAAAGTTTAATTATTTTCAAAAATTTTCCTCAATTCAATGATTTTTAATATCTACAATTTTAATAAAATTTTCCAAACAAATTCAATTATTTAAAAAGAAAATTAATAAAATTCTACGCAAATCTTTAATTATTTTCATAAAATAATAAAAATTTCACAGAAATTCAATTATTTACCAATTTTTTATAAATTTCTTCGCAATCATTCAATTATTTTCATAAATAATAAAATTTTTACAGGAATTCAATTATTTTGGAAAATAATAAAATTCTTTTCAAGAATTCAATTATTTTTTTAAATAATAAAACTCATCGTACAATAATTGAATTCTCAAAAATTTTAATAAAAAATCTTCAATGGTAAATTTAATAAATTTAATAAAAATGAAAATTAATGAAAAGTAGGTTATAAAAATTATTATTAAAATATTTTTGTATAAAGTAATTCTCAAAATTTTTTCATTATAATTCTTTAAAATTAAATTATTTTCAATATTTTCGATTGAATATTTCCGAAAATTCAAATAGGTACATTGAAAAAATAATAACATTTTAGAATTATTTTTAATATTTTGGAGAATCATGTTCAAAACTTTTAATTAAAATTCATCAATAAAATTAATTAATTTTTTAAATTATTCAACAAATTCTTTTTAGAAATTCAATTATTTTCGAAAAATTACATTACAATATTTATAAAAAAACTAATTTTTCAAATTGTTCTATCATAATTTTTTAAGATTCAATAACCTTCGAACAAAGTAAATAAAAATTTTTTTAAATTAATTTTTTAGACTTATTACAATTTTGGAGAAATCATTTTTAATTAAAACTCTTCAAAGATTTGATTATTTTGAAATATTTTTTGAAAATCCAATTATTTTGAAAATATATTATCAAATTTTAATTATTTGTCAAAGATTTTACCAAATTTCAATTTTTTGAAAAATCTTCAATGGTAAATTTAATAAATTTCATAAAAATGAAAATTAATTAAAATTATCTTTTAAAAATAATATTAAAATATTTTTGAATAAACTAATTTTCAGAATTTTTTCATTATAATTCTTTAAAATTCAATTATTTTCAATATTTTAGATAACGTATTTCCGAAAATTCAAATACATTAAAAAAATAATAACATTTTAGAATTATTTTTAATATTTTGGAGAATCATGTTCAAAACTTTTAATTAAAATTCACCAACAAAATTAATTACTTTTTTAAATTATACAAAAATACTTTTTAGAAATTCAATTATTTTCGAAAAATTACATTACAATATTTATAAAAAACTAATTCTTCGAATTGTTTTATCACAATTTTTTAAGATTCAATTACCTTCAAACAAAGTAAATTAAAATTTTTCTTCAAAATGTACCTACTTTTTTAGACTTATTAAAATTTCGGAGAAATCATTTTTAATTAAAATTCTTCCAAAATTTTATTAAATTTTAATTATTTTTCAAAGATTTTACCAAATTTCAATTATTTTTTAAAAGATTTTACCAAATTTAAATTTTTTGAACATTATTTTTAATTGTAGGTATGTAATTGTAAAAATATTGTCTTTCAAAAATTATTTAGAAATTTAAAAAAATTAATTTTAAGAATTTCTTTATTAAAATTTTTGAAAATATTCAACCTTATATTTAATAAGAAAAATGGACAATTTCAATTATTATAAAAAATTGAATTTTTGTATTGAAGTAATTGAATTCTCGAAGAACTTTCGGAAAATTATTAAAAATTAACATAGATAATTCATTTAGAGATTAAATTTAGTTCAAAATTGTGGAAAATAATTGAATTTTTCGATTTTTGATTATTGAATTTAGATATCGGTGAAGAATCAGGGAAATAAAAAATAAAATTTTTTCTGACAACACTGAATTAAATAAATGACTTTTTTCTATTTTTAATCGACTAAAGCGACTTTTTTGGTTCTTTAAAGTCGATCCGAGGCTTGAAATTGAGACAAAAAACGATTCGTTTTTGATATCCTCAGAAAAACTGTTTTTTTTGGCCAAAAATTTGACACAAATTTATGATTATTAGAAAAAATAAGTGACAGATCCAGCGAAGAAATTAATTACCGATTGACATGCAGTAAAAATCCCACAAAAAATCAATCATCAAAATACCAAAAATTCTAATTATATATAGATACATCTGTCAATATACATATATTTAAAGAAAATATCTTTCCATTACAACAATCATTTAGATAATATGATTATTATCTATAAGGAGAGCATCTTTTTAGAGTCTTTAACCGCTATATATATAGTGTATAGTAGTGTATTCTCAATCTGAAACCAACTACCGATTGGCAGGTACAGAATAATCCGGCTTAAAGAATTTTGAAACACCAAAAGCGTTTTAACATGATTCCCTCGCACGACTGCCTCCTTTTTCCTTTGAAATTGTATTTTGTATTATATTCCATTTTGAACCTGTCTTCCCTCTTATACATTTATCTCCAACTTCTTTATATTATCTACATGTGTATATTATTTAGCGGCCGCTTAAAGTTCACTTCCATCACGTAATAACATTATCCTTAACAAATCATATATATCTCATCTTCAGATTGCATCGAATTTATCAAGAGGCCCTTTCTTTTCATATTTAAATTTCTTTTCCGTTGTAACAAAAAATTACAAGTCTTTTAAATTATTATTAAACAAAAAATAAACAGTCGAACCTTAACGAAAGAAGAAGTAAAGTAACTTTTACTATATCATTAAAATTTAACCTAAATACAAACAATTTCTATTCTCTTAGAAAACTTTAGTAAAAATTAATAAAATTTACTCCGATTGTACAGCAAAGTTTACTCTTTGAAAATGGTAAAATTATATAACAGTAAATGTTGAAAAAGTTATTAATTTTTAAATTATTATATTAAAATAATACAAATTGGCGATGGTCACAGTCGTTAAAGCGCGTGAAATACTGAGTATGGGACTTAGGGTCAGTGGTTCGATCCCCAACGCCCAGAGATGGTAATAAATTTTTATTATTAAAATAATAAATAAATTTATTACACACAGTTTTTCTGCAGATATCAAATTGGGACAAAAAACGATTAAAAATGTTGCAACATTTTGATTCGTTTTTTGTCCCAATTTGATATCTACAGAAAAAGTAAATTCTTTCTAAATCTACTAAAACATAAACTATTTTAAAAATATATTAAAAAATATTTTTCTATACTTATTGATCCATTTTCCAAAAAATACCCCACAATTTAAAAATATTCAAACTTGAAGACAATTTAAAAAAAGAGAAAGAAAAATTCTCAAATAAGCGTTTCTATTCGAGTTAACAGATTATCTTCAACTTGACAGGATATGTAGCAAAAATCTCTCCGACAAAAAAAGTTGAATCCAAGTTTTGTAAACAGTGCTAACCTCAATGTGTATTCGGAAGGATGGTTCCTCTATTATTTTAGAAGGTAAAAACTTTTCCTATATCTCCTTATAGAATCAGCTGCCTCCCTTCATAATAATTTTCTCTAGCTGGTCCAGAAAGGCCTCACCTGCCACAAACACACCCGAAACCCTATAAATACTCGAAATAAATTTTTGGTTTCAGTAAACATACAATTTTCGCTTCGTTAATTTCCCTCCTCTTCGAAAAGTTTACTCGACTTCTTTGTTGTAATATTGCTCTCGAAATTTTGAAAAAAAATCTACTTTCTCCCAATTTTAAATAGTTCTACTTATTTAAAGTACCTTAGATCCAAAAGATTTTCGGATTCAGTTATATATAAATTATTTGAATGGAATTTTTTTTACTCTTCCTAAATTATTAAATAAAATTGTTTTCTAAATAATAATTGGAAAAAATAAAATTGTTTTCTAAACTATTATCGGAAAAATTAAAAATGTTTTCTAAACTATCATCGGGAAAAATAAAATTGTTTTCTAAATTATTAACGGGAAAAATAACATTTACAATTACCAGAACAAGAATTACTTTCAAAATTATAATCTAGAAAAATAAAATTATTCTCAAAATTATAATCTAGAAAAACAAAAATATTCTCAAAATTATAATCTAGAAAAATAAAATTATTCTCAAAATTATAATAAAGAAAAAAAAATTTATTTTCTAAATTATTTTCATCAAGAAAAAAATTATCTTCTAAAATTATCATCAAGAAGAATAAATTTGAACTTATCTTCGAGAGGAATAAAAATATTTTCTAAATTACAGACTTAGCACTCGATAATTATTTTTAAAAAATAAGCAAAAAAATTTTATAAAAATAGAAGATATTGAAAATCATTGAATTACGCAAAGTTTTTAAAAATAATTAAATTTTACAAAGAATTCTATTAAAATTTTTGAGAATAATTGAATGTCTGTGTGGTATTTTATTTAATTTTTTTGAAAATAATTGAATTCCTAAAAAGTATTTTATTATTTATGAAAATAATTGAATTCTTGCGAACGATTTTATTAGAATTTTTGAAAATAATTGAATTCCTGTGCAATAATATAATTATTCTTAAAAAATTTAATTTCAATTCCTCGAAAAAATTAAAATTAATTATTTAAAAAAAATGTTTTTTTTTCACAGGAATTCAATTATTTTCAAAATATTTTAATACAATTGTTCGTAAGAAATAAATTATTTAAAATACAATTTTAATTAAATTTTTTTGAAATAATCCAATTATTTTTTTAGATTTTAATAAAATTCTTCCCAAGAATTTAATTATTTACATAAATAATTCTTCGAAAGAATTCAATTATGTCAATAAATAACAAAATTCTTCCCGAAAGTTCAATTATTTTGAGGCATTTTATTAAAATTCTTTGCAAAATTCAATTATTTTCATAAATAACAATATTCATCACAAGAATTCACTTTTTTGTAAAAATAATAAATTTCTTCTTGGAATTTCAATTATTTTTAAAAATTCTAATAAAATAGTTCGCAAGAATTGAATTATTTTTATACATAATAAAATGCTTTTTAGGAATTCAATTATTTTCAAAAAAAATTTAATAAAATACCACACAAACATTTAATTATTGTCAAAAATTTTAATTGAATTCTTTATAAAATTTAATTATTTTTAAAAACTTTTTTTGCAATTCAATGATTTTTAATATCTATACTATTTTCATAAAATTTCTAAACAAAATTCAATTATTTAAAAAAGTTTTGTAAAAATCTTCATAGGAATTTAATTATTTTCATGAATAATAAGAATTTCTCAGGAATTCAATTATTTAAATTAGAATTTGTATAAAATTATTTGAAAGATATCAATTATTTAAAAATTTTTATAAAATTCCCTAAGTCCCACACTCTATTTCACGTGCCTTAACGACTGTGACGATCGCCAATTTTTATTATTTTAATATAATAATTTAAAATTTAATAACTTTTTCAACATTTACTGTAATATTTTTTATTTAATTGAGTTGCATTCCAACAGGTTTTACTGTATCGAATTATGTTTTTGTATAATTTTTTTTTAAATTGAATTAATTAGGATAAATTGTGTATATTTTTATTTTTTTTTATTTTTGAAGTACTTGTGAGTTTTGAGGGTGAAGAAAATGAGTGAAAGAATATTAAGAGAAGTGTGAGGTGGATAATCCTTTTTATGAGAAGGTCCCCGGCCTCTCGGCCCTCGAAACAACCAGATCTTATCGCAGGCGATAAACTTAGCTACGAATTAGTGGAATCGCGACGCGATAAGATCAACGAATGCGTTTAGGCGCGCGCTGGCTTGGATTTATCGAGAAATTAAATTAGGAATTATGCTAATCGAGACCTCCGTCTTGTCTCTCTCTCTTTCCCTTTTCTTTTTATTTGTTCCATTTTCTCACACTAAAAATACATAGGGACGATTATGAAAAAAATTTCTTTCTCGTGCGTATAAAGTAAATTTTGATAATTTTCTTCTCTTTCGCATGATCAAAATTCTAGAAAATAATTTTATTCTTCTGGGTGATAATTTGAAGAAAATAATTTTTTCCTCGATAATATTTAAGAAATAAAATCTTTTTCCTGGATTTTAATTAGGAAAGTAATTTTACTTTTCTGGATAATTTATGGGAAATAATTTTCTTTCTTGATTGAAATTTAGAAAAAATATTTTTATTCTTCTTGATGATAATTTTAGAAAATAATTTTTTCCTCGATGATAATTTAGAAAATAAATCCGTTTTTCTGGATTATAAATTATAATTAGGAAAGTAATTTTAATTTTCTGGATAATTTATGAGAAATAATTTTCTTTCTCGATAGAAATTTAGAAAATATTTTTATTCTTTTCGATGATAATTTAGAAAATATTTCATTCTTCATAAGATTTTTATAAAAATTGTTTTAAATAATTAATTTTTTCGAAATATGTATAATAAATATGAAAATTTTATTTTAAATAATTGAAATTCTTCGATGAGTTTTTTTATTTACGAAAATAATTGAATTCTTGCTTAGTATTTTATTTAAATTTTTTTTAAATAATTGAATTTATATGAAAAATATTATTATTAGTGAAAGTAATTGAATTATTGTGAAGAATATTGTATAAAAATGTCGTTAAATAATTGATTTTTCCGAAATTCTTTTGAAAATGCTATTCTAAATTAATTGAATTCTTGTGATATTATTTATAAAAATAATAGAATTTTTAATTAACTTTCTAATACATTAAAATACTAATTTCAATTAATTCTTTAATACATCAAAAAATTCATTTTAATTAACGTTATTAAATTACGTTGATTAAAACTTTATTTTAACAGAGAAATTAAAAAAAAAAAAAACTTTGATGTATTCTTTTATAAATTCAAAGGACATTTAAATTCCCTCGTTGGCTCATGAAAAGAGGTGTGCAAAGATTCATCATAAGACTGTTTTGTTACAGTAGTGTGAATCCCCACCGAAAAAACACACTATGGAAGAGTCGTTTTTGGAATTTCGAGATAACTTGTTAATTTATGAGCTGGACAATGAATAAAAATTCCCCAAGGCTTCTCCGATCCGAATCTCGATCGTCGTCTGTCTCTATAGACGGGCTTAAATCGTATTTCAAGCAACTTTACAACGAAGCCAAAATGGGTACTCAGTGATTTTACGAATGCAATATTATAGAATGCGACGCCTGCTGTTTATATGGCAAAAATGCTATAAACAGTTTCCTCAACTTGATAAACAATTTTCAATTTTTTAAATACATGCCACAATTTCCAATCTCAAAAAAAAAAAAAAAAAACCTCCAAGTTTGTACTGTTGCCTCGATCTGAATTTAGAAATAAAAAATAGTTTCTAAAGTGGCATAAAATAGTTGCAATATCGCGCATTATTTATTTTAAAATAATAAAAAAAAATAAAATAAAAATAAAAAGCGTTTGCACTAAATAACACAATTTAAATTATTCTCACAAACGCGTTTTTTTAATTATAAAAAAGTTTTTTTAAAATGGCGGTTTAAGTTCTCCACTTGAGAACGCCAAGGTCGCCACCAGATCGCAGGAGAAATTCCAAGAAGGGACTAAACTGCCATCTAGCGGTGACCTTGGCGTTCGCAGGTGGAGAATTGCGTCTCCATATTGAATCTGAAAGTATTCGTCAATATTCCTAATTCTATAATTATTTATAATCAAATTTAGACAGTTTGGCAATTAATACAAACGTCTTTCAATTTTTTATTTTCTTTCCCTTTTGATATTTTTATCCCCTTCAATATTTTTAAGTAGAATTAATTTCTTCACTTTAAAATCTATATTTAAAATACCCTTTTAAGAAATTAAGTTTCATTTTTAACAAAGTAAGTAACTAATTATGGATCGTCCATACATTACGTAAGACATTTTGGGGGAGGGGGGTCTGCTAGACGGCCCCTTAGTGACTAATTTATAAAAATAGTAATAAAAATATTTTTTTGAGGTAAAAAAAAGTGTCAATAGTCGCGTGAGTCCGAAAATAAGAAAAAAAAAAGTATATAAATGTGTTTTGTTTGTAAAATAAAAAATGAATGAATGAATCGAGAAGAAAACAATAACGGATTGATCCTTCGGGAAGATTCGGATCGAGTGTGTGGGTCCATGAAACGCCATCGTCAAGTAACAAGGCAACAATAAATCTAAAGGGAAAACGGGTATAGTCACATATACAAGTGTTACGGCAACAAAAATCCAGTGACGTGTACACGAGAGCACATGGACATACATAGAGTTTCTTCTCCCGTTATAAGAGGTGTTCAGAGAAGAGTTATTTACCACAGTGATCGCGATCCCACCCCTCTCGATCCCAAGAAGGATCGACCAGTTTCCGACGATGAGGACGAAGACGACTACGAAGACGACGAATGAAAACCAATGTGTGTGATGCCGTTTTTTCGTATCATTCGTTGCATTCCGGGGGTCTAAGAAAAAGAGGTGACCCCCAGGTATACGCCACCTCTTATCTATCTAAGATCGTACAATAAATTTATCCAACATTTGCTTCCCGACACCGTTCGCGTCAAAAAACTCTCCTACCATATAACAATATTTTCATAGAACAGCGTCTGATTTTTTCTTCTACTTTTTCGGTTTTGTTTTAATAAATCTGAATTAGTCACTTTTGACTAATTATTATAAATCCGAATTAGTCTCTTTTGGCTAGTTATTATAAATCCAAATTAGTCTCTTTTGACTAATTATTATAAATCCGAATTAGTCTCTTTTGACTAATTACTATAAAGTAGAGCTTTTTAATTTTAACTCGGTATTGAGAAAAAAATACTCGACTTACAGATCGATGGTTAGCACCTTCTACTCAGGAACACTGCTTCTTATCCTTCCTTCCTTCCGCAGTCTGAAACAAAAAAAAATTAAATCTATTAATAGCATTCATAAAAATAATTTTTATTACCTTGCAGTAATAATTAAAATTTACTACTTTTCATATTTTGCAAAATCACAGATTTTCTGCAGATTGAGACAAAAAATCGAATCAAAATGTATTGCTTCGCAACACTTTTCATTCCTTTTTTGTCTCAATTTTGATATTTTCAAAAAAACTGATTGAATCTAAATAAATAATATTAGAAATTTAATAATTAATTAACAAAATTTAACAATTAACAAAATTCCAACTATTAATATTAATTATTCAATATTAATATAAAATTTTGTAAATTCTTACTATATGAACTCCTCTCGACAATGGCCAATATATCCATCCTGGAGTAAATAATCCAATACACACTCACATACTAAATTGCACTAAATCGCGATTTTATCAATTTTGAATAGCACTCCCGAGAAAACAATTATTATAAACACTACATAAAATACAGTAACGAGCGAGTATAAATATACATTTTTACGGAACGCGATTTTAAAATAAAATTCGAGCACTCCCGAGATCACGAACGCGATTTTTAAATAAACTGATATCGAATACTCGAAATTCTTTTTCGAAAGGAACGAATGTGATGAGAAATTACGTTTGTAAACATCCCAAAAATCGTTCATACGGTTTCCTGAAACAAAAATTAATTTAACATTAGTATAAGCAGTATTCAATTTATTTTTATTATGAAAATTACAAAATTTTTAATTATTCAATAATTTTAGATTCAAAATTTAAAAAATTCACTTATTAGTTACATAATTAATTAGGTATTAATGTTTATTATTTTAAACACTTCTAATAAAATTTTTGCAAGAATTCAATTATATTCTCATAAATAATAACATTCTTTGAAAGAATTGAATTACTTTTATAAACAGAAAAATTCTTCGCAGGAATTCAATTATTTTCAAAAATTTTTTAAAAACCTACAAAAATTCAATTATTTTTAACAATTTTTTTTAAATTCTTCGCTAGAATTCAATTCTTTTTAAAAAATTTTAATAAAATCCAATACCAATCAAATTTTTAATTAAAATTATTAACAGAAACGAATATTTTTAAAAGATAACAAAATTTTTTTGTAAAAATTCAATTATTTTAATTTTTATATAATTCAATAATGAAATGTTAAATTTATTACATACCTACAATTATAAAAAAAACACGATTATTTAAAAAACTTGGAAGAAATTCTTTATAAAATTCAATTATTATTAAAATTTTCAATTATAAAATTCTTTTTAAAAAACTCAATAATTATCAAAGAAATTCTTCAAAACAATTCAATTATTTTCAAAACTTTTAATGAAATTCTTCACGAGAGTTCAATTATTTTCATAAATAATAAAATTTTTTGCCAAAATCCAAGTATTTTCAATTCAATTTTAATAAAATATCATCGAAAGTATACACTTATTTTTAAAAATATTATTTAAATTCAATTATTTTCAAGAGTTTTAATGAAAATTAAATTATTTTCAACAAATCTGATAAAAAATTCTTCTGAACAATTCAATTCTTTTTATAAATTATAAAATTCTTGACGAGAATTCAATTACTTTCATAAATAAAATATTTCGGAGAAATTTAATTATTTTCAATACAATTTTAATAAAATTTCTAGGAAAAAAATTCAATTATATTCAAGATAATTTTAAAAAAATTTCTCTAACAGGTTCAATTATTTTTAAAAATTGTAATAAAATTTTTCTAAACAATTCAATGGTTCTGAAAAGTTTTTAATCAAAATTCTTTGTAAATTTCAATTATTTTCAAAATTTTCAATTAAAATTACTTTAAAAAATTACATTATTTTTACGGAATTTAAAAAAATTTTTGAAAAAGAATGTGATTATTTACAAAAAATCCAAGAAAATTGTTTAAAAGAATTTAATTTTCTATGAATAATTTTTAATAATTTAATAGGAGTAATCGTTTAATAATTTAATAGGACATAATCGTTTTTATTATTAATTGTAATTAATAATAAAAGCGATTATTTTAAAAATTTAAAAGATATTCTTCTTAAAATTCAATTATTTTCAAAATTTGCAGTGAAAATTTTTAAATAAAATTCATTTATTTCCAAGAAAATTGAAATAAATTCTTCAAAACAATTCAATTATTTTAAAGAATTTTAATAAAAATTTTGCCAAGAATTAAATTATTTTCAATAAAATTTTAATAACATTTTCTCGAAAGAATTCAATTATTGAAAAAAAAGTTGATGTAATTCTTGAAATGAATTCAATTATTTTAAAATTTTTTTTTAAAAAACTTTGAAATTTAATTTATCAAGAGTCGATTGTATTTTAAATATCAAAATAAATGAAAAATACAGTCCACTCTTTAGAAATTGAATCTCAAAAGGGACATACCCTTGAGATTCAATTTATCAAAGTACTTTAATTAATTAATTAATTAATTAATTAATTAAAATACTTAGTAATAAGTTGGATACAATTTTAAAAAATTTTTAAAACAAGTGAAAAAATAAATCAAAATCTTTGAAACATTATAAAAAATTCGAAAAAGGATTAAAAAAGCAAGAGAGAAAAAAATGAAAAATAAAATAGAATGTCAACCTTCGCGAATGTCGAATCAAGTCCTTATCTAAGTGGTAGCGAGCGAGAATATAGAAAAACACCCCGACAGACACGTTCTGCTGACAATTTCATATCAAACTAAACGACTTGTAAAACAAGCGCTTAACAGTTGCGAGATTTGTTGAGAGGGAAGGAAAAAGAGCGTTATAGCTGCGGACGGCAATCTGATTCCGCAGACACTTTGGACCAGTCTTTTTCGATCCCACGTGTTATAAGTATTCACAAACTTCCAGGAGGTCCAGCAGGCTAAATTAAGTTTACGAGAAGGCCCAGAGTGATCGGACCTCCTCTTCCTTCCATTCCTTTCTCACCTTTTTGGCTCCGCATATAATATATATACTATGCCTTCCTTCGCACAGGTGTCACATCCACACATATACATAAATGCTTTTTCTCTCTCTCTCTTTCATTCTGCTCATAAATCCTCACCAATTATCTACCCAGACACCTATCCATATACATATTCAACAATAATCAACATTCTCATATACAATTGCCGGGAATTAATTATGAATCCAAAGATCGATAAATTTCATCCTAATTGCATTTTTTTACCGCACTCTCGTTTCAAAAACTAATGTGACGCACCTCAATTACAAAACAAAAGTAAAGAAGGTACAAAAAGTTAAGGTAAAAAAGGTTTTAAAAAAACTCAAAAAATTGTAGACATTTTTTACGAATCCTAGAAAATATTGAATTTATTAAGCGCTGGAAAAATTCCCCCAAAGAAAAAATAGAAGAAACAATAAATAATCCCTTAATATTTTAGGGACTGTAGGAAAAATTATAAAAAATAATCATCAACAGAAACAATCCCAATAAAAACATTTTCGATGCAAACATTTCCGCCAAGTAAAAGTTTTTGTAATTTAACAATTAGTTAAATAAAAGTTTAGCAAGTCAATAGTTTCATCAATTATAAATTAAAAAAATTATTGACGCCAAGATTTTAAAATTGCCTTAAATAGAAATTTTTTATTAACACGAATAATAAGATTTTAAAAAACTTTTCATTTTTTGCTATGTTAATCATAAAATTAAATTTCGACTCGTTCTTTGACAATTTTCAAATCGATTTCTTTACAATATTAAATTTTTAGAAATTTCAATTATTCGTAAATTATTCAATTAAATATATATTAGAAAATAAAAACTTTTCATTTCAACATTTTCAAAAAAATTCAATTATTTAAATACACAATTCAATTTTACATAATTTCAATTATTCGTAAATTTCATTTTTAAATCAATTTTTATTAGAGAATTCAACGGGAATTCAATTATTTAAATACAAAAAAAATAATTTATTCAATAATTAAATGTTTAATTGAATTCCTATTAAGAATTTTATCAACAAATTTTTAAATAATTGAATTCTTTCGAATAATTATTTCTGTAAATAATTGAATTCTTGGGAAGAAATTTTTAAAACCAAAAAAAAATAATTGAATTATTTCCAAAAAAAATTAATTAAAATTGTGTTTCAAATAATTAATTTCTTACGAACAATTTAATTAAAATATTTGAAAATAATTGAATTCCTGTGAAAAATTCTAATATTTTTTTAAATTTAAATCCAAAGAATTTGAAAAAAAACATTTTTTTTAATAATTTATTTTTTCTAGGAATTGAAATTAAATTTGTAAGAATAACTACATTTTTTTTAGAAATTCCGGTAAAATTGTATAAAAAATAATTGAAATTCTGCCATGAATTTTATTATTTTTGAAAATAATTGAATAGTTGCAAAGAATTTTATTTAAATTTTCAAAAATAATTGAATTCCAGAAAAGAATTTTATTATTTATGAGAAAATAATTGAATTATTGCGAAAAATTTTTTTAAAATGTTTCAAAAGAATATTGAATTTCTGTGAAAAATTTTGTTGTTTTTGAAAATAATTGAATTCTTCATAAGATTTTTATAAACATTGTTTTAAATAATTAATTTTTTCGAAATATGTATAATAAATATTATGAAAATTTTATTTTTAATAATTGAAATTCTTCAATGAGTTTTATTATTTATGAAAATAATTGAATTCTTGCTAAGAAAGTTATAAATAATTGAATTTCTGTGAAATTTTTATTTTTTTTTTGAAAATAATTGAATTTCTGTGAATTCAATTATTATTATAAATAATTGAATATAATTATTAATAATATAATATAATTTATTATTATAAAATAATTATTATAATTATTTTATGAAAATAATTGAATTCCTGTGAAATTTTTTATTATTTATAAAAATAATAAAAGTTTGCGTAGAATTTTATTATATTTTTTTTTAAATAATTGAATTCTTTTGGAAAATGTTATTAAAATAGCAGATATTGAAAATCATTTAATTGAGTAAAACTTTTAAGAATAATTGAAATTTTGCCAAGAATTTTATTAAACTTTTTAAAAATATTTGAATTTTGGAGAAGAATTTAATTATATTTCTAAACATAATCAAAATTTTGACAAGAATTTAAAAAAATTTTTGGACCAAATTGAATTTCTGCGAAGAATTTTATTACTTTTGAAAATAATTAAATTTCTGCAATCATTTGTAATCTCTCTAAAATTCTCCAAATTATATTGTACAATTTACGAACTTTTACGCGGGATTTACGGACCTAGTTCGAGCCCTGAACAAATTTAGGCAAAAAATGTATCAAAATTGTTGCATCGCAACAATTTTGATTCATTTTTTGTCTAAATTTGATTGTTAAAATTATTGCTATGCAACAATACATTGTTTGCCTAAATTAGCCATAGTTAAAAAAACCAAAAGTATAAAAAAAAATTCATCAAAAGAAACAATGAAAGAACCAAAAAAACTAATTCCGAAAAAATTCTTTTTCTCATTTCAGTGGTCAGAGAGAAGAGAAGGGTAACAGTGGAGCTCTTGGCGATTCGAGTTGTGAGAGTGGCGACGACACGAAACAATTGTCAATTGGTCCTGCGTCACATAAATTACATGATCAAACACCCCAAACGCCATCGTCTTGTGCTGTTCAACAACAGCAGCAACAGCATCAGCAACAGCAACAACAACAGCAGCAATTGGATCATCCACAGACATCAAATATGTATCCATTACTGCATCCGGTAACAGTCTCGAGTCCCCATTCCTATCATCAAGGTCACACGCCAACCTTGAGTCATTCTCATACCTCAACGCATCATATGCAACCCCACGACACAAGTAGTGAGAGTGGAGACGATAAGAGGAATCTCCATCATCAGTTACAGCATCATCTACAGGGTGGTCATAGTGCCCATGGTCTCGTTCATCCCACCGCGACCTTGGCTCAACATCCATCCAGCTGTGCTCAACAAAAGACGCAGCTCGACTATATGCACCAATACTATCCACAGGTTCGCTATTATTTTCATGTTATAAATTATCTAAATACTCTAAACTAAAAAATTGCCAGGAATTTTATGTCAAACCGGCAATTTTTTCACCAAATTAAAAAAAGTTTTATTATTTTAATTTGTTTTTAAAAAATCGCTTCTTATTTCAATTTTTATAGACATTTATACTGTTCTCTAAATTTGAATTTTTCGCAATCAGCAACATCCCATTTATATCTCAATTAGAGATAATTTCTTAATTTAAAAATGAAAATTTAGTATTAAAAATCACTTACCACTGCAGTATAGTTGAACGGTGATGAATTGAAAAAATAATCTGCGATGCACCATATATTCAAACAATGTCACCTTCATGAAATAGATGATGAGAACTCCTCGTCAATCCTGATGTCCTATTGATGTACGTTGAAGTGAAGAATATACTCGTCACTCTCAAATTTCCACCTGTAAATTTAAAAAAGCACGTGTCAGTAAATCGCCTTTTTGTTTCAATTTTTATAGATATTTATACTCTAAATTTGAATTAGTGAAAAATAACTAATTTGATAGTAAAAAATCAGTCACTGATTCAAATATAGTATGTAAATAACTTTTAGAAATAATTATCGAACTAATAGAAATTTTGTGAAATTAAACTGAAAATAATTAAATTTGTTAAAGAATTTCATTAAAAATTTTTAAACAAATCGAATTTTCAAAGTATTTTAATTTAATAATTAATAAATAATTGAATTTTATAAAGAGTCACATTCTAATGTATTCAAGTTTCTAAGTTCGAAGATTAATAATTAAAATTTTTATTACTTAATTTAAAAAAAGATACACACTTCAAATTTTTCAATAGAATTGAATTTTCGCAAACGTTTTTTTTTTGAAGATTCTGAAAAATAAGATTTTTGAAATTTTTCAATTCTATCGTTTCAAGATAGAAATTATTTTCATAAATAGTAAAACTCATTGCAGAATTTCAATTATTTTTAATACAATTTTAATCGAATTCCTCGAAAAATGTAATTATTCTTAAAAATTATTATTAAAATTCGTCGAAAAAAATTCAATTATTTCTAGAAACTGTAAAAAAATTCTTCTTAAGAATTCAATTTATTACTTTCATAAATAGCAAAATTCTTCAGATTTACTAAATTCTTTTGAGTAGTATTTTAAAAAATAAATTCTTCACAAGAATTCAATTATTTTCATAAATTTCCATTAAATTCTAAAAAACAATTCAATTATTTTCAAAAGTAATCAAATTCTTCGCAGAAATTTAATTATGTTTAACAATTTTTTTCAAATTCTCCTTAAAATTTTAATTATCTTTATAAATAATTAAATTGTTTTCCAAAATTTAATTATTTTCAAAAATTGTAATAAAATTTTTTGCAACTATTCAATTATTTTCATATATCATAAAATTCATCGCAGGATTTCAATTATTTTTAATACAATTCTACAAGAATTGATCAAAAAATGTAATTAATCTTAAAAATTTAATTTCAATTTCTCGAAAAAATCAATTATTTAAAAAAATGTTTTTTTTAATTCTTTGAAGGAATTCAATTATTTACAAAAATATTAGAATTTTTAACAGAAATTCGATTATTTTAAAATATTTTAATAAAATTGTTCAAAAAAATATATTATTTTAAATACAATTTTAAATAAATTTTTTTCAAATACTTGAATTTTTTTTATATTTTAATCAAATTCTTCCCAAGAATTCAATTATTTACATAAATAATTTTTCGAATGAATTCAATTCTGTCGATAAATAACAAAATTATTACCGAAAATTCAATAATTTTTAGGCATTTTAATAGAATTGTTTGCAAAATTCAATTATTTTTATAAATAAACAATATTCATTTCAAGAAAACAATTATTTTTAAAAGTAATACATTTTTTCTTGAAAATCTAATTATTTTTAAAAATTCGAATAAAATAGTTCGCAAGAATTCAATTATTTCCATAAATAATTTTTCGAAAGAATTCAATTATTAAAGATAAAAAACAAAATTATTCCCGAAAATTCAATTATTTTGAGGCATTTTAATAAAATTCTTTACAAAATTCAATTCTTTTCATAATTAACAATATTCATCACAAGAATGCAATTATTTTCAAATGTAATAAAATTTTTCACAGAAATTCAATTATGTTTAAAAATTTTTTTAAATTCTCTTCAAAATTTCAATTATCTTTATGAATAATTGAATTGTTCTCCACAATTCAATTATTTTCAAAAATTTTAATAAAATTCTACGCAAACATTTAATTATTTTTATAAATAATGACATTCTTTTGAAGGATTCAATTATTTTTATAAATAGCAAAATTTGAATTAGTTAAAAATAACTATTTTGATAGTAAAAAGTCAGACACTGATTTTTTTTATTTTATAATTAATTCAAAATTGTAATGACAAATAGAAATCATCAGAATTATTTTTCACTTCTTTTCATTAAAAAACTAAAATTTTGTTAAATATTATGTTTTGTCAAATTGAAATTATTTTTGTTCTTTACTTCTAAAGAAAATTAGAAAATTGTTAAACAACTGTGATGAAGAAATAGAAAATTTATTTATTTTGCATTATTTTTCTTTATGAATCACAATTTTTTTAACAAAATTATTATTTTGTTTTAGAAAAAGAAGAAAAATATTTGCACAATTCCTATTTTTAATCTTATTTTTGGAACAGGATTTTCCACAGGAATTAAGACATTCAAAAATTTTAAATTCAAACCAATCAATAATTAAAGATGATCGAGAGATAAAATAATTATTTTGTATTATAAGAATATTGTTACTGTAACTTCATCAAATTTATTTTCATCATTTTAATTCAATTATTATTTTCTAGAATTTTAAATTATTTTTTATGAAAATAATAATTGAATTCCTTAAAAAAATGGATTATTTATGAAAATAATTAAATGTTTACGTACAATTTTATTAAAAATTTTTTTAAATAATTGAATTCTTTTTGGTAAATTTTATTAAAATAGTAGATATTGAAAATCATTGAAATTAGAAAAATGCATTTTATTTTTGAAAATAATTGAAATTAGGACAAGAATTTTTTTGACATTAATGAAAATAATATAATTGAACTTTGGAGAAGAATTTTGTTATTTATAAAGATAATTGGGATTTTTACCAGAATTTTATTTTAAATTTATTTTAAATTTAATTTAAAAAAAAACTATTTTGAACATATGTAGTTGAATTTTATAAGAATTTTTTTTAAATAATTAAATTTCTGCAATTATTTGTAATTTCTCCAAAATTGAATTTTTTTACTTTTCAACAAAAATTTAAATTAGAGAATTTTCAAATTCTATTATTTTTAAAATTGTTAATAATTATTAAAAAAAAAAAAGGTAGCAAGAAGTTAGTTCAGATTGAGAGAAAATATCCCAAGAAAAATAGTCCAAAACAGAAATATCAGACATTTAGTTATACGACAACATGTTGACAACATTAAAATGGACATGAAAAATGTGTCATGTTTTTTTATGTTTTTTTTTAGGACTATCTAATCACACCGACCTCGGATCTGCAGAAGTCCCTTCCCCACACATCATCGCCGATGCAAATGGGAGCGATAGCGCCAACGATGGGCGGATTGAGTCCCATGGGTCCCTCGACAATGTTATCTAATACGATGTCAAGTGTCAACCCAAATAACATCGTCTCGATGAATGGAATGGGCATGGGTTCCTATCAAGGCATGGGGATGTCAACACCGCACGGTGGTTATCCCAGTGGTCTCGTCTTGGGAGATTATCACTCGTTGTGACTTTGGACCCCAGGCAGTGAGGGTAAACGCAATCAGGAAAAGACTTAGGGAAGTAAGCAATTTGCGAAAAACAATTATTTTCAAACTAAAAAAAAGGGACACACTTTTCTTCTTTTTTTCTAATCGCCAAAAAGAATATTTCTCATGCACTATTTTACTTTTACGAATTCAGTTTCAAATTCAATTTGAAATTGAGTTTTTCAATTCGATTTGAAGTTGAATTTTTCAATTCAATTTAAACTTTTCAATTCAATTTGAAAATAAATTTTTCAATTCAATTTGAAGTTAAATTTTCCAATTCGACTTGAAATTGAATCTTTCAATTACGTTTAATTAATATTTATAATTACTCAACTCGGTAATTAACAAAGTTAATTTTATTTTACATTCTCAAAAATTCAACAATTCTTTATATACTCGAAAGCGATGGTAGAGTTGCGAAAAAATTGCTAAAACTTCCTTGAAAGTTAAGATGAAAAACATTTGTAACTATTAAAAAAAACACCCGATCGATGCTCTTTTTCTCGCCAAAAAAAAAAAAAAAAAAAAAATAAGAGCAACGTTATCGAATCAATAGAAAAAAGACATTTTAGCATTTTCAGTTTTCTTAATCATCGTATTACATATATATATAAATATTTATTTATCTAAAAAAATTTCCAGTCAGTTTTCAAGTTGACACAAATATTCTTCTATTTTAAACAACATTTTTTCTTTTTTTCTATACAATGCATTGACCTTGTATATAAAAAAAGTAGAAAAATTCATTAAATGAAAAATTTTCGCTGCAGTCTAATTTAAATATTCTACTTTTCATTTATTATATATGAAAAAATATATAATTACATGAAAATATAATAAATTATATAATATATTTATATAATAAATTATAAATTTATATTTACAATAAAAAAAGTAGAAAAATTCCAAGTTCATTTTTAATTTCTCTAAAAATAAAAAATTCAAAAATTAAAGGTAAACTAATTTTTAATTTTGAATTTATATAAATATTCTACTTTTTATCTATTATATATAAAAATATATTTATAATATATTTACATAAAAAAGTAGAAAAATTCCAAGTTCATTTAATTTCTTCAAAATAAAAAAATTTTTCAAATCAAAAATTAAATTAAAGGTAAATTAATTTAATTTTTACATTTAAATCTACTTTTTTTATTAAAATATAAAAATAGTAGAAAAATTCCAATTTCGTTTAATTGCTTCAAAAGAAATTACTCAAAAATTCATCTACAGTTTAATTTTAATTAATTATATTTGCAAATATATTAATTATATTTTGACAAATAAAAAAAAATAGAAATAATTAATAAAAATAAAAATTTTAATTAAATATTCTATTTTCTATTTATTTTCCAATATTATAGAAAAATTTGTGTCTGTATGAAATATGCTTTAAAAATATTTTCCTTAAATTATAGTCGATTTAATTCGCTGAGATATATATATATATAAGACATTTGGTCAACATTTCCTGTTTTTTTTCTTTTTTTTATATATATATATATCTATAATAATTAAGTTAATTGAAGACTACATTTTGACCGCCGCTGTTGTACACTCCCACGTACGCTTTTACGTTTACTTTGTACATATGTAGATAGTACATATACGTATACGCATCTACGCACTTTGTTAAATCCATTTGCCGAAACCTAATGTTCAAATTGTCCATTAGCAAATCATTTTTTTTTAGTCAAAACTTGTCAAAAAAAAAAAAAGAAAGGGAAAATTATTTTTTAATTATAATTTATAAATGAAATTCATTATTTTATTAATAATATATTATTATATTATTATATAATTTAATTTTACAGAGAAGAAAAAATTTACTTGATTCAAATAAACGATTAGTTAATAATATTGAAGTTAATTTCTCTTAATTCCAGTTAATAAATTAATTATTTTTCAATAAAGAGATGAAAACTTAATGAAGTTAATTTTTTTAATTACAATTTATAACTTAATTATTTTTCAATAATAAGATGAAAAAAATCTCGAAGTTGATTTTTTAATGGCAATTAATAATAAAATTATTTTTCAATAATGAGAAAAAAAATATTATTGTTAATTTTTTAATTGCAGTTGAATAAAACGAAAATGATTTGTGGACGTTTGAATTGTTGTGTTTCATTTTTTTACAGTTCGTTGTATATATAAAAAAAAGTGCATGAAATTAGGGCAAAAGAAAGATACTATTCAACCATAAGGAAGGCAAAATTCTATTAGAGAAATGATACAACGTGTTTTTTTGTAGCGTTATATCAAAGAAGATGATCGAGAATCCCGTTAAATGCGATACTAACAATTTTAGATTTTAATCGAAAGAAAAGGACAAAACAGTGTATAAAGAATACGTTAACAGATGTAAAAAAAAATGACGAGATCGATAAAATAAAGTCCATGGAACGAAGAGGGAGGTCGATTAACACAGATGCAAAAAAAATTCTCTTTTTTATAACAATTTTCATTTTCATTTTCATTTTCATTTATAATCAATTTTCCTTTTAAAGACTTCATTTACAGACTTTAAATTTAAAATTACTCTTTTAATTTAAAGGCAAAATTTTAATTCAAAGTCAAACTTTTAATTTGAACCCAAATTTTAATTTAAAATCAAACTTTTAATTTAAAGTGGAACTTTTAATTTAAAGTCGAAATTTTAATTTAAAATCAAACTTGTAATTTAAAGTTGAACTTTTAATTTAAAGTCAATCTTTTAATTGAAAGTTAAACTTTTAATTGTGAGTCAAAATTTTAATTGAAATCAAACTTTTAATTTGAAATCAAAGACTTCAAATTTTCTCTCACAATAAAAATAGAACTTGAAAAATATTTTTGATAGACATTTAAAAAATTATTTTTTTCCGTTCACAAAAAAATGAATTACTTTTAATTTTTAAACATTGGCCTCATAAATAAAAAGTTATAAAGAGCTTGAAATATTAAAGCACAAGTGACTGCATATCGTATAAAGAAAAATCAAAATTACATAATTAAAATGCTTTGTAAAAATCAAATCTCAATCACATTCAAATTCCTAATTATTAATTATGTAGCTTTATTTAAAATAATAAAGATTTACTCAACTTTGAAAACCATTTTTTGTCATTTTAAGACAAATACTTCAATTCATGATGAATTTATATAAAATATAAATAACAAATTTAAAAGAAGAAAGAAACAAAAAATCATATTTTTAATTAATTCAACACAAAGAAATAATTTTCCTCTAATAATTGAAATTAGAATGAGAATAATATAATAAGCAATTCGCTTTAAAAAAAAAGCATTTTAATTCACGCACAATTTTCGCTCAGGCCAATTAAATCGCGCGAATTGCACACAACATTCCCGAGACGCGTCTTAATTTTTAAATACACGATGAATCACCGCGTTTACGACTTAATTCTTCAAAATAGAATGACGCATATATATAATTATAATTTTTCAATTCTCACCTCCCGGTAGTTCCCGAACAAGTAGCTCAAAAATAGTCATTGTTGTTAGATCGTAAGAATTTAGTATTAGTTTAAAAACAAAAAAAAAAAGGAAAAGAATAATATAGAGAAAAATATAAAAAACGTCAAAGAGAGGTCTTTTTTTTCTTTACCAAAACAATTAGAAATTAAAACAACACACCTTTATATTATATATAAATAAATAAATATTAAAAGCGATTGTGAAGAAGGCAATTAAAAAAAAAAAATTTGACAAAATAATTTAACAGCAACAAGACCCTAAATAAATGACGATTGACGACGTTGTAATTCGACAAAATTTTTTCAAAAAATTATTTACATATGCCTATATAGTGATTAATCGGAAAGTAAGACTGCCGACGAACCGTACAAGCAGTGCCACAAAGCGCAGGCGCGTTGCCAAAAAAAAAAATATTTATGACTGGCTCCAAATTCACAAAAAAAAAAATGAAATCAATTTATTACTTTAAAGTTTAAACGAAAGTAAAATTATTTATAATTCATTATTTATTATTTCATTTCATTTTTTTTTAAACGAAATATCCAAGTTTATTTATTTTTCTTAAAAAATGGAAAAGAAACGGCGAAAAAAAGTTCAAAAAAATTTGGAAATAGTAGTAAATGAATACAGTAAATGAATGAGTACAGTAATTAAATGAATTTAGAACAAATTTAGTACAGTAAATAGTATTCTAGTATACTAAATATTTTAGTAGGGGAACATAGTCTAGGTCGGCCACCTTTTTGACTTTTGTTTATAACTTTTTTTTAAAAATGAATTTGGACAATTGAAGTATATGGTTGGAAAGTCCTGTTTAATAGGAACATTTTTTCTGTACAAAGTAAATTGACAGGTTTAAAAATGAAAAAGTTATAAAGATTTAAAAAAAAAAAATTTTGTAGTCCAGGTTGGCCATTACAGTCAAGGTCGGCCATGTTTAAAATTCAAAGGGCATTAATCTTTAAAAAATAAAATAACATGTTTGGAGTTACGGAAAATTGATTCTTTATTGTTTACAGTTTGTAACTTAATGAAATAACAAAATAATAAAAATAAACAATATAAAAAAATAAATATAAATAAAAAAAAATTTTGCACTAAAATATTAATAAAATTAAATAAAAATATTAGTAAGATGATCAATTATATTATGAGTTATACAGAATTGCAGTTTTTGCAAATGAAGTAGCTCGTCCTCATCTTTGCGCATTTTAAACACATAGTGGCCGACCTTGACAGTAAGTAACATTACCGAATTGTTGTAACCATAAAGAAATACGTTTCGGGATTCGATTTTTTACTTTGTTTTCCTTTCAACCATGAGTCCCACAAATTTTCTGCATACTTGCCTTGACGATTCAATTTGTTTTTTATCTTTTATTAATGGTTTTTCACATTATGCACAAAACTTTTTTTGAGCTTTTTTTGTACCGACGTCACAGAAAACACAATTTTCGATTTTCCGAAAATGTAATTGAACAAAAAGTTAGGTTTCACTAAGACAAGCTTCGACAAAAATGCGCGTAGGTGGCGCTAGTGAACTTGACAAAAAAACGCGAGTGGCCTACCTAGACAGTAGGCCAACCTTGACTACATTCCCCTACCTAGTAATTTTAGTATTATACTATTTTAGTATTACTATTTTAGTAGTAATACTATTTTAATACTAAATACTCCATTACTCGTACGCTAAAAATTCTTTTAAAAAAAATTTTCGCATTACTTTCATCACCGTTTTCAATTTTTTTTTTTTTTTTTTTGTTAAAAATTGTTTCATTTTTCGTTTTGTTTGCTTTTTTTTGGAGCGATTCATAGAGCGCGTGTGCGAGTGTACGTAAATTAGTAATTAAGTAAATTTATTGTGTGTATACATGCTATAGAGTATATAGTATATATATGATGTATATATGATGCAAAAGTATGTCCGTACATTGTGCCGAGTGGAAAATTATGTAAAACTATGAAGAATGCAGAAAAAACTGACAATTACTGACAAATACGGTCTTAAAACTCGCAGTTAATTTCAAACTGTCAAATTGATACCAAACAGGATCAAAAAGTTTCAAATTGATACCAAACACAATCAAAAAGTTTCAGATTGATATCAAAATGTTTCAAATTGATACCAAAACTGTATATAAAATTGATATCAAAATGTTTCAAATTGATATCAAAAAATTTCAATTTGATACCAAACAGTATCAAATTGACACCAAAAAGTTTCCAATTAACACCAAAAAGTATCAGTTTAATATCAAAAAGTTAAAAAAATTTTTTACCAAAAATTTGAATCAATCACTTTTTAGTATTAAATTGATACCAACAAACTCTACAACTGATACCAAATATGGTATCAAATTGACGAAAAAAAACCATAATTTCGCCATCAAATTGTCAATTTTAAATTAACAGTGAAAGAATAAAACATTTGTCAAAACCACTCATAAGCACAAATAAAAAAAAACCGCAATTACAGAATAAAGAAAAAACAAATAATGAAAATAGCAACGAACAAAATAATGACACAATTATTATAAAAAGACATGTCACAAAGTCTATATTATAAATTGTGTCGCAGAAAAATAAAAAGTAAAAATAAGATAATATGGAATATAAAAGAAAAAAGTAGGGGAGAAATTAAATTTTCTTTCTATACTCTAAGCCGAATGTAATTAAATCCTACCACGATGCACAATTAATTAAGCCAAAGTGCTGAGAAATAAGTCACGATGTACGATTCAAACAGTATCGAATAAAGTTAATGTTATTTAAAATTATTTTGTCTCTTTAATTAAAAAAAAAACCTTTTTATAAATTTCCTTTCCTATAGTATTCCGGCGAATAAGAATAATAATATTCAATTCTTAAAATTGAATTTTTATAAAGAAAGTTATAAAAATTTTTTAAAATAATTGAATTCTTTCGGCAAATTATAAACAAATTTTAAGAATAAATGCAATTATCTATCATTTTATTTAAAATTGCATAAAAAATAATTGAAATACTGCGATAAGTTTTGTCATTTTCTTCATAGAGGAAGGATTGTATATTTTCAATTTATAATAATAATAATAACACAGTTTTTCTAAGGATATCAAATTGAGACGTACGTTTTTTGTCTCAATTTGATATCCTTAGAAAAACTGTGAATAAAAATTTTTAAAAATAGTATTAAATTAATTCAAAAACTTACAAGTGATGAAACCTTGGACATGTGGTATTCAGATAGAGAAACGACAGATTTTCTTCCGTGACGTCAAGCAAATGGGCGATATTGAGTACACTCAACAAAGTATTGGATCATCAGAAAGGCCGAAATTGACTAAAAAAAACAAATGTTTGGTTATTAGTGAACAAAAATTATACTATTAAATATAATTTAGCAAAAATTATATTACTGAATATAATTATAAACTGAATATAATTTAGCCGCATTATTCAAAATTTCTTCCGCCTTTAAAGGATAAAAATTCAGGAAAACATCAGATAAATACTTAAAACAAAAAATTTTGAAATTATTTAATTATTATTGTTTCATTAAAATTATTTTAATTAATTTTGTAATTAATTATTATCATTTTTAATTAATTTTAATTATTAATTTCAATTATTTTAATTATTAATTTTAATTATTAATTTCAATTATTTTAATTATTAATTTCAATTATTTTAATTATTAATTTTAATGATTTTTAATTAATGGCCACCATCCAAAGGGGGTGGCAAAAAAAATGTTGCAAACAATGAAATATCCAAGATAAAGGAGAAAGAAATTTTTTTAAGAAACGATAAGAGTGAAAACAGTGTTAAATACTTATCTTTGATTGTAAATGATGGTGAAGGAACTTCTTGGCCTTAGTAAAATTATACGTAACAAAAAAAGAAAAAAAACACGTAACTTCACTATACACTATATACATATCACGTAACACTTACACTTACACGAACCCGCGAAGGAGAGCCCCACCCCGCTCATCCTCAGTGAGACACATCCGATTACGCACTTGTCTCTCCTTACGCACATTTTTTTAAAATAAAATTTTTTAAAATATGTTACAACTTAGCTCCAAAATAATATTGGAAGCAAGAGGGACTTACAAACGTTCACTGAAAATGTCACCCAACATTCCAAACCAATCGTTAAAGAAATGAAGATCACTTTTGAACTCAGCTTCCGAAAAAGTGACTGGATTTTTTTCCTGCTTTCCGACTCTTCTCCTTTATGATTGTACATCAGACCTGTAAATTCAAGCAAAGAGTATTTTCATTAATATTTCGTTACAGTTTTCACATAACTTAGTAGATTAAAGCCAATTATAATTGAAGCTAATCATTAATTATCAATTCATTCAAAACTTTTTACATTACGCTGAAAAAAATTTATTTAATTTAAATAAACCGATTATTTGACTATTATCAATTAAATATTTACTTGGATCGAATAATATTTATTGGAATCAATCAAATGGTATTTGAATCAATAACTTTGGTTTGAATTTTAAAAAAAAAATTTGAAAAAAATACAATTTAATTGAGTCTAATAAATATTATTTCATTCAGTTAAATATTTATTAAGTCAAGTAATCAGTTATTTGAATCAAATAAATTTTTTCCCGGTGTATTTATTCGTAGATTTTTAATCGAAGCTCAGTAGCGTAACGATAGTAGCGTAACGATGTCAAATAAAATCTCAAAAACGCAATGAAAGTGCGGAAGCTGTTATAGATTTCACATGACAGAATAACAATTTCGATAAGATCATTTTCTTTCTTATTTCAACTAAAGAGAATTGCGTTTTTTAAATGATACCCAGTTGTGTACATCTTCAGTACATTATATAGTTTAAGGAACCTTTTCGATCGACCGTTTTTCAAAAAAAGCGCATCTGTCTATTCTATATATCTGTTTTCTATATACGCCTGATGAATTCCTTTGTACTGATTTTCAATTCGTTTCTCATCGATTCAAAATTCGAACATAGTAAGATCGTTAAAGATACTGAAGATATGGATGAAGCTATATGAGAGCGTGAGAGACTAATAACTTTCCCAATGAGAATATAAATACTATATCAATAATTAAAAATATTTTTAAAATAATCAAACATCAATTTTTCCACCGGTGAATTTCTCTTACAGAAAATCTAAAGTCATAGTTTTATTTACCTTATTCGTGAATCGAAATAAACGGAAACCAGCTGAACGGAACTGGGGAAGCGTTGCAAATCGTGTAGAATCGATTTCATACACGATGCACCTTTATTTTGCTAATACGACTTGCAATAAAATGAGCAAACAAATCGATTTTACGTAGCGATTTCGAATACAAGATCATTAGCAACTTGCTTGTTTTTTCTTCTTCTTGTTTATACTGACTTACAAGTAGTCAATATAAAATAGAATAAAATACAATAATTACGATAATTATATTATAATTATATAAATAACTTATTTCACACCGAATGTTTTTTTCAAATTCACCGTATGTCCATTGTTCAAAATAAATTAGCCCTAAATTACAGCACAGTAAATATTCAAAAATATCAAAATTTTGGTGCCACAATTTAACAGACCTGTAAATGTTACTTTATTATTTTCACACATAAAAAAAAATATGTAATTGTATACGAAAAAGTTAAAAATAACCGACTCATTATTTGTTAGTTATTCCCCGCACAAAATAATGAAAATAACAAAGATGTATTCGAAAACAAACAAAGTATATGCGCGTACATGTACCTTATCAAATCATCAAAGCATAAATAAAAAGTGAACAATTATGGTAATGAGCAACTCCTTCTGAAAAGTCTGACCTAATAGCGACAAATTATGAAAAGATTCAACACATCTCTCCATTCAGATTCATCTTAAAACTGTCATGTATCATTTATCAAGCGTCGAAGAGCACACATAAATATAGAAATATACGCGCGATACACGCACCATTTCAGTAAACTTTCCAAGAATCAAAAAAATATCGTAGTTACATTCACGCAAAAAAAAATTTCTACATTGATATTATAAATATTTTTCCAAATTCTGAGAATTTATAACATGAAAAGTATAATAAATATTTAAATAAAATTTCTAACAACGATCACTTCCTGGTAGTTCCTAAAAATTAGTTTCTTCGAGGGAAAGAAAATATTCCATAGAAATGGTCTGAATAATTGTCATTTCTGCCCTAGGGAATAAAATGCCTACTTTAAGCTGATGAAATAAAATAAAATTCTTCAGAATAGATAAATTCTGTGTTGATTTTAGTAAAAATAAATAAAATCAGGGTCACTACTAGACAGGAAAGTCAGGGAAAGTAAAATTGGTCAGGGAAAAATCAGGGATCAAAATTAAAAGTAATGGAAAAAATTACATGAACAATTATTTTCTAAGCTTTATCTTCTGTTTACTAACAATTGTTAGTACAAAAAGTGTTAACTTGTCCCAAACTACTGCTAGAATAATTCCAATTAAAATCTGGGTCATCAAAATTAATTTAATTCACAATTCATAAAAAGTAACCACAGCCGATAGTCAGCAGAAGATGTAAAATTATTTTTTAGCGAAGTTTATCTTCTGTTTAATAACAATTCTTAGTCAATAAATTTTTTACTGGTCCCAAACTACTGCTAGGACAATTCCAATAATTATTCGAGTTATCAAAATTAATTTAATTCACAATTCATAAAAAGTAACCACATGCAGCCAATAATCAGCAGAAGATGCAAAATTATTTTTTAGCGAAGTTTATCTTCTGTTTAGTAACAATTCTTAGTCAATTAATTTTTTACTGGACCCAAACTACTGCTAGAACAATTCTAATAATTATTCGAGTCATCAAAATTAATTTAATTCACAATTCATAAAAAGTAACCACAGCCGATAATCAGCAGAAGATGAAAAATTATTTTTTAGCGAAGTTTATCTTCTGTTTACTAACAATTCTTAGTCAATAAATTTTTTACTGGTCCCAAACTATTAGAAGAACCATTCCAATTAATATCCGAGTCATTAAAATTAATTTAATTCACAATTCATAAAAAGTAACCATAGCCGATAATCAGCTGAAGATGAAAAATTATTTTTTGTGCAAAACCTAAAAAAATTCAATGAGATTTCCATGATTCCATGAATTAAAATTAAATCCCATGACAATTTTGTGATTTCCAGGTTTTCCATGTGACTTGTAGAAACCCTGAAGTTACTCTATATTTATTTTTTCCACAGTAACACGGTGCACCTTATACATAGACGTAAAAATAAGAGTGCTTAAAAATGTATTTTTTTCCTCTATCGAAAGGTATTTCTTGGAGGACACTCGAGGTCGTGAGTCTTAAAGGGCTTAAGGAATCAGTGCTTTGTCCTTCTTTGCTGTTCTTCGGCCGCAACGAGGTGGAATAAGAGCAGTCGACGCATGCTCATCGGCCTGTTATAATTTCGGTTCTATTAGCTTTGCCAGGGGCCCCGGTAAGACCCAGAGGGATTTTTTTTCTTCTTGTTCATTTTTTTTTTTCTTCAAGAGATCGTAAAGTTAAGCCCCTCAAGAGACCCCACGTAGAAAGTATATTAATAATGGGCGTATGCATGTAATAGACTCATATGTGTATTGGATTGAAATTTTGTGTGGATGAGAGTGAATTGTACATAATATAGAAGAGGATGAGAATGGAGCAGGGAAGAGGCCATCCTTGATTTAAAGAGGGGTTCTCTCCGCTCATGACGATGCTGTCAAGTAGCATCTCGACACGGGCCTCACAATAGCTACTTGTTAGCGCACTGTGTGTCAGAGAAAAGGACGAGTCGATATATTTCTTTTCTTTCCTTTACACATCCCGAAATCTTTAATCTCCCTTCAATCTTCATTTTTCACATATTATAACATCAAATACTAATCTTTCTTCGTGATCAACTATTATGTATAAGCATTTAATTACTTCATGTATTGAAGTAAGTCTGTACTAAGAAATTAATGCGGTTACTAACAATCGAGAATGAATCAGTGAAACTGAATCTATTCGTTTAGATAAATGACTATAGCACTTAGTGAAATTCTACTGAAAAATAAGTAAAATTTCATTATTTCTCAGTAGAATATACTTCAGATTTAGAGAGTATCTTTTTAAGGTAATTTTTTACATTCGGATTTTGCGATTGTTTGTATTTTACCCTCGTTGGGTCCCCAATTATATAGTTGGGGTGTATACGCATTGGGTTTTTATAATAAGTTTAATGCAGATACAATACAGTCATTACGCGGTTGTAATGGCGATGCATTGACGCGCAACGCTCAAGCGAGCTGCGAATGGTCCTGCTGTGCATCTGCCCTAAGCCAACAATAGAATGAATCTACCTCAACAAATGTCCCCCCTTTTCTCTTTTTATCCACTAGTTTAAAAATTAACGATGTCATCAAAAACTTTACCAACCCTCAACTATAGATATACTTTTTTCACACGATTTTGAATTTAAAAAAATTATGTGACACTTTTATCGATACAATTATACTCATTTATATAACAATTAATGTTACTCATCCTACGATCCGACGGTTCAATTGAATTCTAATAAATTTAATGACATCAGGGAAATCGGGAAATTAGTAATGTGTTTACTTAATTAATAAACATAATACGTTTTTATATTAAAAAAAACCCTTCTCCTAGTTTAGGAAAAATTATTCTTCTACAATTTAAACCTAATATCGAAGCATGTCACAAACTGTTAGAGAATAATGCAAGACAAATTTATTAGACCCAAATTTGGATTAAATCGTTATTGTCTTGAACGTGAGGTAAATAAATAATATTTCGACGAAACCAGGACATGATTTATGTTCACGTATACACATGCCGATGTATATTGTTCACGCTCGATCGATGTAAATTACAAGAAAAGGTGCAAGAAGGAGAGAGAGAGAGAGAAAGTCAAAAAGGGAGAAGAGAGGACAAGTGATTTCGAGCTGAATATTTATGGGCAGGCCAGTTGAAATTAATTTATGCAGCCGCATAGGCTGCCATGTAATTTATTCGAGGTACGCGCGATCAGTCACTCTCGTCTTGGCTTTTGTGGTAAGGAAATCCTGAACCAACAACTACGGAAGCTATTCAATCACACTGCACTACACAATTTCAATCAATTTTCAATCAAATTCTACCGAGCACATAATAAAACAAAAAGAAAAATTCAACAATCATCAGAAATTCCGAAAAAATTTTTAAAAAATGTATTAAATTATTTCACCGCGCACAGTGAATCAAGTCGCAGCCTTTATCTTTCGACTCGTGCCCAAGGCACACGCCAAACACAGATACATATCACACTCGATCTTGAGTCCGAAACTCGAATTGCGGAGACAATTTGTCCAGACACGGTTCAGGGCAAAGCAGAAAAAGAAGATGATGAAGAAGAAGAAGAAGAAGTAGAAGCTAAAAGAGGTGAGCGGAAAAAAGAGAGATCCCGCATCTTTCAAGGAGCGAGCGTTATGATTTGTGGCGGCCCAGATCCTGATCCTGTCTCTTTGGAAGAAGCACCCACGCTTCCAGGAACCTCCATGCTTCGTTCTTTCCTGTTTGTCTCCTCATCCCGAAGAAAAGAGAGAACGGAATATAGAAAAAACAAATTTTTTCTTTCTCAAAGTCTATAAAATGGAGTGAAATAAATTCCAAGATCGGACTCTCTGATCGCATAGAGCGAATGTAATGCAGACTAATTTGTGAAATTTAAATTCCACCTCGAAGGACCTCCAGATTCAGAACTCGTCCAGAAGATCCAAAAAGCGCGTGCGTACAATCAAGACTCAACCCCCCCTTGAGAATCATTATTAAAAGAGAAGAGGAAAAAAAATTCACGAGCGATTCGAGATAAATTTCGTCGTCGTGGTCGTCGTACGAGGTCTGGATTCGAAATGACCATACGCGCATAGTCCAAAAACTTGTCACCGGGAATTCTTGCAGACTTCCTGGAAAGTGTCGCACGCGAGAACGAGTTATTCCGAGGTCGAATTGGTGTCAACGTGTACGTGGATGACACTATCTTCAAAATTATTGTTCAAGTCTACCGTGTCCTTTCAGAATGAATTACACTGACAATTTTGATTTCTGCAGGAATGTGCGGGTGGTCCAAGGAGCAATATTTTTTTCACCAAACAACATTTACCATTCTCTTCAAAATTCTCTTTCATCATGTCAAACAATGTAACAATATCTCTGTAAATCTACACAAACAATCAGGCGATTGACGTACAAATTTAATTTTCTTTTTTCCTGATTTCCAAACAAGCTCCAATAAATATTATTCTTAGAATAGAATTTTCTTTTGAAATCTAAACATTTAATTTTTTTCCAGTATAATAAAAATTCCTGACTTTTCCCTGACCTCTGGGATTAGAGATAATTTCTTAAATTAAAAATAAATTTTTTGTTTAAAATCACTTACCACTGCAGTAGTTAAAAGCTGGAGCTGGAATGAATTGAAGAAATAGTCCACGATACACAAATGATTCAAACAATCATCTTTTTGAAGAAACGATGAGGACTCGTCGTCAATCCTGATGTCCTATTGATAAACGTTGAAACGAAGAAGGAAGAATGTACTCGTCACTCCCAAAATTCCATCTGTAAATTTAATAAAACGAAGGTGTTAGTAAAGCAGCGGGAGTAATTTTTACTTTTAATTAATACTGTTATTTGTATCAAATCTTAATTTTACGCATCCAAGCTTAACCAGAAATGTTTTACTATAAAAGTAGTAAAAATTACTTTATACATTTTTCTCCGTGTATAGGAAGTTTTTCGGTACAGTCTACGGGTATCTTCTGCTATCAAAAAGTAAAAAGCTCCATAATCCAAATTCAAACTAAAAACCTAGTAATCGCATTTTCCGTAAGGTCGTAAGACCTTCCGGAAAATGCGGTTACTAGGTTTTCACTTTGGAAAGCAGCTTTTACTATGATAGTTCAGTAAAATTAATTCCTTTTTTCCACATTTAAGTCCAACAAGAGCGCAACCTTTATTATCAAGTCTATTGCGGGTTAAAATCAAAATTCTCTTTTTTACTATACTACAAAACTAATTTTTTCGCAGAGAAGAAAGGAGAGGAAGAGAGAGAGAAGAGAGAAGACACAAGCAAGTTGTATGTATGGATTGGCGGATTAGAAGCGGCTGTTCACTAGCAGTGGCCATTGTCAGGCATATAATACGGTTATGATTTAGTTTAGGACGTGAGGATGGGAGCAAACTGAGGGGGCCTGATGGGGACTCTGGTGTCGGATTACAACGAACTAGGCCTCTCGCCACATCCACACGACCATCTCCGTTCATGTTTGCACGTGTCTTAACTGCATGACTACATTTATGGACCGTTCACCATGTCTTACAGTGAAGATAAAATGTAAATCGATCTGTGATTATACATCAACTATATACAAAAAAATACACATTTATTAACCTTTATTCAAAACTAAAAATCATTGCCGAACCATTTTTTCAAGTTTTTCAAATTTAATAATAAAATTGAGTAAAATTTGCCGCAAAATTTAAAAATTTAGAAATTTAGAAAAAATTAACTGATATTTAGAATTCTTCTGTATATTATAAATGTAGGTGGTATATCATCGATAATTATCTCAGTCTTATATATACAGCAATTTCAAAATTAGTAGCTCTTTAACGAATGTAAATTCGGTAAGATGCAAGATAGTGAAACGGCATATCGTACGTTCTGTGAATTCGCGAATTATGAATATGATTATCTCTCCGGTATTCTCTTGACGCGAAGCCAGACCTTTTGCCCCATCCTCGAGGTGTCATCTTACACCCCCTGAGAGTCTCTATCTCTTTCTAGCATTTCATATTCCTCTCTCTTTTCATCATCATCAACTTCCCTATATACATATATACGAATGTATATTTCAAGAAAGTATAAACATAAAATGAGATCCAATTTTTTCCACCTGTGACCGATTTATCCGTTCGCGTGTCGAACATGCAAGAGTTATTTCGAATCTGAACTACAGACTTCACAGTCAAAAATTAATTTTAAAAAAGTAGCAAAAAGTATATTTCAAATTAGCTTTCAAATTAAAAAAAAGTAGCTATCGAAAAATTAAACTTGACGACCAAAGAAACTCGTTTTAGACACTTTGTAAAAATGACAAAAATTCCAATCCGTATTTTTTATTTTCCGTATACTTTTTCCTAATTTTCATCGAAAATATTTACTTCTTTTTTATCCTGCTAATAAATTGAATTTCTGCAACGTATATTATTATTCATCAAAGAATTTAAATATTTATAAAAATAATTTAATTCCTGCGAAGATTTTATAAAAATCTTTAAATAATTGATTTCTTTCGACTAATTTTATGGAAATTTTAATTTAAATAATTGAATTCCTAAAAAATTTTTATTATTTATGAAAATAATTTAAATTACACTTTTTTTAAATAATTCAATTCTTGCGAACGATTTTATTAGAATTTTTCAAAATAATTGAATATTAAAAAAAAAATGTATTACTTTTAAAAATAATTGAATTCATATGATGAATATTGTTATTTAGAAAAATAATTGAATTTTGCAAACAATTTTATTAAAATGCCTACAAATAATTGAATTTTCAATAATAATTTTGTTATTTATCGACATAATTGAATTCTTTCGAAAAATTATTTATCGAAACAATTAAAATGTTGGGCTCTTCAAAAATACTTTACTTATTTAATAGTCGCGACTGTTTGGTAAAAAATCTAAAATTATCAAAAATTATCAAAAATCCGAATTTCTTAAAATTCAACATTTTTTCTCCTCTTTTATAGGATTTAGCTTCATTATTTTTGTGCTTTTGGAAAATACTTTACTTATTTAATAGTCTCGACTCTTTGGTAAAAAATCTAAAATTTCCGAAAATTATCAAAAATTCAAAAATCTGAATTTCTTAAAATTCAACATTTTTTCTTCTCTTTTATGGGATTAAGCTTCATTATTTTTGTGCTTTTGGAAAATACTTTACTTATTCAATAGTCTCGACTGTTTGGTAAAAAATGTAAAATTTTCGAAAATTATCAAAAATTCAAAAAACCGAATTTCTTAAAATTCAACATTTTTTCCTCTCTTTTATGGGATTTAGCTTCATTATTTTTGTGCTTTTGGAAAATACTTTACTTATTTAATAGTCTCGACTCTTTGGTAAAAAATCTAAAATTTTCGAAAATTATCAAAAATTCAAAAATCCGAATTTCTTAAAATTTAACATTTTTTTTCCTTTTTTATGGGATTTAGCTGCATTATTTTTGTGCTTTTGGAAAATACTTTACTTATTAAATAGTCTCGACTCTTTGGTAAAAAATCTAAAATTTTCGAAAATTATCAAAAATTCAAAAATCCGAATTTCTTAAAATTCAACATTTTTTCTCCTTTTTTATGGGATTTAGCTGCATTATTTTTGTGCTTTTGAAAAATACTTTACTTATTCAATAGTCTCGACCGTTTGGTAAAAAATGTAAAATTTTCGAAAATTATCAAAAATTCAAAAATCCGAATTTCTTAAAATTCAACATTTTTTCCTCTCTTTTATGGGATTTAGCTTCATTATTTTTGTGCTTTTGGAAAATACTTTACTTATTTAATAGTCTCGACTCTTTGGTAAAAAATCTAAAATTTTCGAAAATTATCAAAAATTCAAAAATCCGAATTTCTTAAAATTTAACATTTTTTTTCCTTTTTTATGGGATTTAGCTGCATTATTTTTGTGCTTTTGGAAAATACTTTACTTATTAAATAGTCTCGACTCTTTGGTAAAAAATCTAAAATTTTCGAAAATTATCAAAAATTCAAAAATCCGAATTTCTTAAAATTCAACATTTTTTCTCCTTTTTTATGGGATTTAGCTGCATTATTTTTGTGCTTTTGAAAAATACTTTACTTATTCAATAGTCTCGACCGTTTGGTAAAAAATGTAAAATTTTCGAAAATTATCAAAAATTCAAAAATCCGAATTTCTTAAAATTCAACATTTTTTCCTCTCTTTTATGGGATTTAGCTTCATTATTTTTGTGCTTTTGGAAAATACTTTACTTATTTAATAGTCTCGAATCTTTGGTAAAAAATCTAAAATTTTCGAAAATTATCAAAAATTCAAAAATCCGAATTTCTTAAAATTCAACATTTTTTCCTCTCTTTTATGGGATTTAGCTTCATTATTTTTGTGCTTTTGAAAAATACTTTACTTATTTAATAGTCTCGACTGTTTGGTAAAAAATCTAAAATTTTCGAAAATTATCAAAAATTCAAAAATCCGAATTTCTTAAAATTCAACATTTTTTCCTCTCTTTTATGGGATTTAGCTTCATTATTTTTGTGCTTTTGGAAAATACTTTACTTATTCAATAGTCTCGACTGTTTGGTAAAAAATGTAAAATTTTCGAAAATTATCAAAAATTCAAAAAACCGAATTTCTTAAAATTCAACATTTTTTCTTCTCTTTTATGGGATTTTGCTTCATTATTTTTGTGCTTTTGGAAAATACTTTACTTATTTAATAAAATTTCGAATATTTTTTTAAAATAATTTAATTGTTTTAAAGAATTTGATTATAATTTTTGAAAATATAGTTTTTTCATTTCCAGTAGTAACGAATTTAAAGTAGTGTACATTCTAAAAAAAAACAGAAATAGTAGCTTTTAGTGGGTCAAATCTAAAAAAGTACCTAAACAGTTGGATAACGTAAAAAAATAGTAAATAAGATTTTTGAAGTACATGATTTTCTGGGCTGACCATAAAAGACTGTGACTACTTACTTTTAGGTTAACTTTTGAACAATTTACTTCCACAGCATCTAAACTTGCAACAACATCGAAAACATTGCTTTAATATTGTGAAACTTGCAGCATTATGGACAACATTGCCTTCACAGTTTCTCTAAGGATATCAAATTGAGACAAAAGAAAGTATCAAAAAGTTGGTTCGCAACTATTTTGATCCTTTTTTATATAATTAGCATCTGAATGACTAAAGCAACCCAAAGGTAATGTCTGTTACATCCAACATTATGATTCCGCCAACCGAAATTATGTCAGTAAAGATACATTTTAGGATCCGAATCCTTTTGGTCCGGATACATCCTTAGAGAATAAATTACCCAAAGATACCTATATATTCAAAATGAATTTCTCACGACAACTCATCACACAAATCAAAGCAGATCCATTCCTGATAAATCTTTCTCCATAAATTCCGACAATTTACATCTAAACAATAATTTTACAACATCAGTGGTGGTCCGTGCGGGAAAATACAGTTGCAGACCCAGCGTGGTTCCTCGTGAGCATTACCAGCTCTTGCCACGATTGTATGAGCTGTTAACGTTAACTAATTCAGTCGAAACTCAACTTCGCCCACGCATTATAGACCATACACTCACAAACCTTCGGATATATTCCACTACAAAAGTAGTGTATGGAGATGGGTTATCGACATTGGTTCAAGCGCGTTTGAAACATATATATAGACTATACAATAAATTTATGGGGTAACGAGGTGCCCTCAGGGAGAAGGGGTCGCCTGTTCACCCGGTTTGCGATAGCCATCGAGCGAGCATCGAAAAGGCGCTAAGTAACTGTCGATGGTATCGCCCGATAAGTGCCCTTTCTTTACGTGTATACATTTATATTTATGGTTGTATTAGAAACATGACATACATGTATATATGTATATATACTTATGAATAAAACGCCAAACAATAACGAGACTTATATTCCAGCCCTAAACACCCGTCGGTGATGACGTTTATGAATTGAATTCTTCCACCCTCAGTTTATCCTGTATACATGAGCTCGATTATATCCTCTAAAGATATCCACTTGCGATAAATAACTCGTGTGTCACATTCAAGCGCGACGAAATTCTGACGGTAATCAATTTCATTCGTTTCATCAAATTCTAATATGCGAACACTGATACAAGTTGACATTAGATTTCTATACTCTATTTCAAAAAGCTTTCTGGTGACGAATTTTTTTTTCCGCACCTTAAGGAGGTGTTGTCAAAGTTGACACGATTTTTCCATCATAAAACTTCGATTTTGACGTACCCGAATTTCCCCATTTTTGACCATCAGTAGTGTGTGATATACTTATCAATTATTAAATTAAAATACTTTGAAAAGTCGATTTGTTAAAAAGCGGTTTTTTAAAATCAAATTAAAATAATAAAACTAGGAAAACTATTTGGGCCCTTGCTAAAACAGACAAGCTAAACAACGAAAGTGTGTAAACTAATTCAGCAGGATTCTAACGGTTCGTTTTCCCAAACAACAAATATAGAAATTCTTCTAACGCACAAGAAGAGCGCAGAATCATCATCATATCAAAAAGAAAAGAAAACAATCAAACCAAGTGCTTGTTTTTTTTTTATTGAAAAGATCTTTCATAAACTGATTTGAAAAACACAAATAGATTGACTAGTGTGTTCCCTATATCTAATCCTCTTTTGAATGACGCGTCCATCATCCCCTTTTCGGTCTGAAGCGACGAATTTGCTTTCTCCTCCATTGAAAAAAATGAAAAGATCCGACGCATTCCCTTGGACCTCTCTCCCATTGTCCCCCCGTTATATTGAATTCAATGTGTATTGCCATTCCCCTCCCTTCGTTCTCTATCTCTCCCTTTACACGTGTATATATTGAATACCCCATCATTTTTAGAACACGCAAAACATATGTTGAAAACCTCCCTTTTATCCCCCACCAAATATATCATCCACGTGCAGTGACATCGTGGTTGTAAATTGTAGACACCTCATTGGTTGAAATACGCTCCAATCGAAATGAAAAGCTCATAACCATCCCCTAAGAGAAAATAGGAGTATACATTTAGCTGTATATTGGTCTCCAGAGAGGGAGAGCTGCAGCGTGTTAAGGGGTAGAATTTATGGTTGGCGGTGACGCGCACATAATTCCGTTATATAGGGTATTACAAGCAAATTATTTCCTTGCCATAAGATTAAGCTGGATTATGTCTGATTGGCTTATCTCTTGGAAAATTCAATTAGAATCAAAAACACTGCGTATGAAAGTTCTTCATAGATATATGTGAATATAACAAATATAAGACAATTTGATATCCTTAGAAAAATTGTGAATATACCTAACACAGGGCCAAATAATTTTCGAAAAAGTTCTTTGACAATTTTCAAATCCATTTGTTTACAATATTCAATTTTACGAAAATTTTAATTATTCGTAAATTCTTCAATTAAATATATATTAGAAAATAAAAACTTCAAATAATATAAAAAAATTCAATTAAACTTTTTCAAAAAAATTAACTTCAAAATTCAATTATTTCTAAAAATTCAAGTTGTTATTTAAATACAAAAATAAATAATTTATTCAACAATTGAATGTTTCTTAAAATTCAATTCTCATAAAGAATTTTATAAACAAACTTTTAAATAATTGAATTCTTTCGACGAATTTTAATAAAATTTTTAAGAATAATTATACATTTTTCGAGAAATTTGATAAAAATTGTATTAAAAATAATTGAAATTATTTTAATTTAATTGAAATTAAATTTTGCGATGAGTTTCATTATTTGTGAAAATAATTGAATCCTCAATCATTTTCCAAAAATTAAATTTTTTTTCGTGTTTTTAAATAAAATTTTTCTATAAATGCATTAATTTTACTAATTTTTTAAAAAGCTCTTTGAGAATTTTTAAATTCATTTATTTACAATTCGATTTTACAAAATTTCAATTATATTCATAAATTCTTCAATTAAATAGGGTAAATGCACTAGTAGTCGGACACTTAAGGATACAATCTTAAATTATGCTTTTTTTCTTGAAATAACAAATATCTACTGTGTTTATAACCACATTATCAATTAAATGAGTTCTTCAGGATTAAAAATCGTGTAAATTTGTTACAAATACTTGAGTATTTAATAAAATATAAACATTTTAATAAAAAATTACGAATGCTTTAGTAGTCGGACACTTTTTCCCCTTGTTTCTATAGTCGGACATCTGTCAGATATTTTGGATTTATAAAGTAAAACAGATAATTTTTTAATTGCTAAATGCTGGAAAATGGAATTAAATCATATTAGAAGTTTTTAATATAATATTTAAATCCTGTAAGTTTTAATATTTATGATTAATTATCAACAAAACTTTGTGCTACTCATTACGCTACTCGAAAATGGTTGTATCTATAGTCGGACACTATGATTTTTAAAACATTAAATAAAATATTTCTTGTTTAATTATTTTCGAAAATAACACTATTTTCATAAAATATAAACTTTATACATTATTCCAGTATATTTGTTAAAGTAATTATCACAATGCATTATTATTTATTTGCCAAAAAACACGAAAGTGTCCGACTACTAGTACTGTCCGACTATACCCGCACTTACCCTATACCTTAGAAAATAAAAACTTCAAATAATTAAAAAAAAATCCGCAATATTAAACTTTTACAAAAAAGATTAATTCCACAAAATTGTTAGCTAAAAATATGAAAAATTCAAATGTCCAAAGCTTTTAATTTGAAACCTTTTAAAAATTCAATTATTTCTAAAACTTCTCGCTCAAATGCTTTTAATGTTAAATTATAATCTAAAATTTCAACTGAAATCCATTTTTAAATCAATTTTTATTAGACAACTCGACTACAATTCAATTATTTAAAAATAATTTATTGAATAAGTGAATGTTTCTTAAAATGCAATTCCAATAAAGAATTTTATCAACAAATTTTTAAATAATTGAAATTCTACAATGAGTTTTATTATATTTATGAAAATAATTTAATTGCTAAAAAAGAATTTTATTATTTACGAAAATAGTTTAATCCCTGTAAAAATTTTATTATTTATGAAAATAATTGAATTATTGCGAAGAAATTTATAAAAAAAATTTGTAAATAATTAAACTCCTCTGAAATTTTTATTATTTTCTGCAAATAATTAAAGGTTTGCGTAGAATTTTATTCAATTTTTTTGAAAATAATTAAAATTTTACCAAGAATTTTATTAAATTTTTTTGAAAATCATTGAATTTTGGAGAAGAATTTTATTATTTCCAAAGATATTTGAAATTTTGACGAGAATTTAAAAAAAATTTTGAACATAATTGAATTCTTTTGGAAAATTTTACTAAAATAGTAAATATTAGAAATCATTAAATTTCGTAAAATTTTGAAAATAATTGAAATTTTGCCAAGAATTTTATTAAAATTTTTGAAAATAATTGTAATTTTGCCAAGAATTTTATTAAATTTTTTGAAAATAATTGATTTTTAGAGAAGAATTTTATTATTTCTAAAAATAATTGAAATTTTGACGAGAATTAAAAAAAATTTTTGAACATATTGAATTTTTGCGTTGAATTTTATTAAATTTTCTTTAAATAATTGAATTCTTTTGGAAAATTTTACTAAAATAGTAAATATTAGAAATCATTAAATTTCGTAAAATTTTGAAAATAATTGAAATTTTGCCAAGAATTTTATTAAAATTTTTGAAAATAATTGAATTGTAGAGAAGAATTTTATTAAATTTTTTGAAAATAATTGAATTTTAGAGAAGAATTTTATTATTTCCAAAGATAATTGAAATTTTGACGAGAATTAAAAAATTTTTTTAAAAAAATTGAAATAACAATATACCTAATATCTAAACCTAATATAATCATATACATAATTTATTCTATTTAAATATTTTTTTGTTTAAAACCAACATCAAATTTTGAAAAATTAAGTATGTCCTGATAACTAGGTATGCAATTTGCAGCTTCATGTACAAAATATTTAACTTTAAAATCTATATTTTCAAAAATTAAGTGGGAGCTTTTGGTCAAAGTGCGTTAGGAATCGTAACTCCATAGTCTAACGAAAAATCGAGGTTCCACTTTATATTCACTATACTAAATTTTTAAAAACAACGTCATTTCAATGTCAAGTAACTAAATTCCCGCACTTCGTATATACATATATACGTGAAACTTGATTTTTGCTCTCGAGTAACAAAAGTCAAGGTCACGTGTTCATAAAATAGGTCATACATACAATTTAGAGAATTGAATTCATTCATTCAAGAATCTGTTTTTTTGTCTGTTTATACAGTGAATGAGTATAGTAACTCTAGATGGCAAGTGAAGAGGCAGAGGTGGGAGGAAGGGGAGGGGAGGGGAGGTTATAACGAACTGTGCGATCGGTAACGTTTGGAATCTCGGAGGCCAGGACAATGTTTGGATACGAAAAATTATACGTATCAGTTTCGGTGTTAAGGTTAATAAACACACGCGCGCGACAATAAAACTCCATACATACGGAGAGAGCGAGAGAGAAGGCTCTACTTGACCTACCCCACTGAGAATCGTGTTTCAATTCAATACGGAAACCGTAAACCATATCATTAAGTTGAAGCTCCATTTCGTTGGTCTCGTCGCGCGCGCGTCTCTTTTCGCACCTGTCAGCATTAGGACTTATAAGAAATTGGATACTCAAAAGCAATTTATCATTCATTGTCAGATCAAAATCGATTTTACTTCGCAAGGGGCGAGTTTACACACCCCATACGTTTAGTTGCGAGAAAATTACATTTTTAGTAATATTGTGTTTCATCTTTCAATCTTCTTTTTGTTTTCTACGAAATTCGGAATAAATTTGACGAATTCTGAAAATATATGTTTTTTTTACGAAGAAGAGTATGCGCCTAAAAATTTGTCATATTTCTAACAAAATTTTAGGCGCATCTTTGAAGGAGTGGAGAAAAAAAAATCTTGATATCTGGGTTGATGCGCATAATTTTACAAGCGGGGCCTCAATTTGCATGATTAGCACCGCATGTTACGACAATTCACACACATAATTCACTAGATGATACAGGATTCTCACGGTAAATGCCAATTGGAGTCAACTCATCTAAATAGTTCAGTGCGTCTACTATACCACCCACTATTTAATACACACTCGACTATGACAAACTGCAAACGATCTAAGACACGCTTTATTATTCAAATTATATTTGACCTCCTTTAATTCTATTTTTCTATTTTTTATTTATTATTTATACTATTCATTATGTACCATTATTATACTTTTCACAAGTCTCAGTCTAAATTTACAATAAAGAATATAGTATCAAAAGGGTTATAAAATTTTCCTATACTAATTTGTAACTAGCACATTTATTTACATAACAGATATTTAAGGGCATTTGAACCATTATGACGTCACTTTTTCTGCAGATATCAAATTGAAACAAAAAATGAATCAAAACGTTGCTTTGCAACACTTTTGATTCGTTTGTTGTCTCAATAATTTGATATCCTTAGAAAAAGTAATGAATGAATTCACTTAACTGACAATTAAACAGGGTTGCCACAAAAATTAAATTTTGTTTTTTCCTGACTTTTCCCTGATTTCCATACAAAATTTTGACTTTTTCCCTGACCCGTAAAAATATTCTGATTCACTCTTAAAAATCATTATAGTTATACTCAAAAAAATGTTCTATTACGCATTTATTTACGAATTTCTTTAATTGTAAAATTATTATATTATTATATTGTTATTTATAAAAATAATTGACTTCCTCGGAATAATTTTATTATTTACAAAAATAATTAAATCCCTAAAAATAATTTTAGAATTTATGAAAACAATTGAATTACTGCGAAATATTTAATGCCAAATTTTAAAACATTTGGTTTTTTCGAAAAAATTTATGCAAATTCTACTTTAAATAATTGAATTCCTGTGAAATTTTTATTTGTTTGGAAAATAATTGAATGTTCGTGTACAGTATTATCAAAATTTTTATTTAATAATTGAATTCTTTTGGGAAATGTTGTTAAAATAGTAGAATCTTCGAAAATCATTGAATTAATAACAATTTTTGAAGATAATTGCAATTTTGACATGAATTTTATTCAAATTTTTGAAAATATAATTCAATTTTATTTCTTTTAAAAATAATTTAATTCTTGTGACGAATACCTACTATTATTTGTAAAAATAATTGAATTTTGCAAAATTCCTGAAAAAAATTGAATTTTTTCGAAGAATTTTGCTATTCATTTAAAAAGATAATTGAAATGTTGACAACTTTTTTTAGATTTTTTCAAAATAATTGAATTTTTGCGAGGAATTTTATTAATTTTGAAAATAATTAAATATTCTTGTGATGAATATTGTTATTTATGAAAAAAATTGAATTTTGCCATGAATTTTATTAAAAATTCTGAAAATAATTTAATTTTGTCGAAGGATTTTGTTATTCACGCTTATAAAGATAATTGAAATGTTGATGACAATTTTTTTTTATTTTTTGAAAAGAATTGAATTTCTGCGAAGAATTTTATTAATTTTAAAAATAATTGAATTCTTTTGATAAATATTGTTATTTATGAAAATAATTGAAATTTTCAATGAATTTTATTAAAATTCCTGAATATAATTGAATTTCGGCGACGAATTTTGCTATTTATAAGGATAATTGAAATGTTGATTAATTGAAATTCCTACAAGTAATTGAATTTTGTCCAAAAATTTAATTTAATTTTTTCCAGTACTTTTAATAAAAATCCCTGACTTTTCCCTGATTTTCCTGACCTGTGGCAACCTTGTTAAATATAAAATCTTAACCAAATATGTATAACAATTCGATTACGAATTACAACCTCGCCAATCGATTTAATTGTAAATTAATAATCACATCCCTATATACGTATATTTCTAAGAATGTAGTTTGCGATTATGTGACGAGACGCCGCTTGTAAATGCGCGGGCGACAATAAGAGAGCAGTGCGCTGTAGCAATGTGTGAGGCTTCGCGCCATGAGGAACGTCAATTATAATTAATTAGAGCGTAGACTGACAGCGGACGCAACGGCTACTTAAAGCTCTTTAACTCGTTCTCCAACCCTCCACCCGTTGCTCATTTCCTCCGTTCACAAACGTTTGACAAACGTGCCTCATGACAGGGATAAATTAAATTTACATTTCAATACATAATAATTCCCTCCGCCAGCAAAAAATGATAAGAACTATAAAAAAAACAGATTTTCTTCCCAAGATTCAATTTATAGAGAGTTGACTGCATTTTACAATATTTCTTTCCAAAGAAAAAAAAGATTTTAATTTCCATTAAAATTAAATCACTTTAAAATAATCAATAAATTGAAAGGAGATGAGGGCATTTTTTTTAAAGATGGTTTTGAGAAAGAAATATTCAGGAGCAAATTGAAGTCTTCTGCGATATACATAAATATACTATTGGATGAGTAAGAAAAGGGTTTTTATGTTATTTTAACGACCTGCCTTCCAAGAAGAAGAACTGTAATGAAAATGAGACGACCCCTTTTGGAGCCCTTTAAACTTCTTAATTTCATTACGAACTCTTCAGCCAGAAAATAATGGCCCGTTAACTCGTGGACCATCTGGCACCATCTTTGGTATCTACCTAGCGTAACCAATCGATCCACCGAGACCACTAAAAGGCATGTAATCAGCGGCTACTAGAATTTACATTCGTTTTATTTAAACTACATTATCATTAATAACATTTTTTTTCAATCAATTAAAATGATACATGTACTAAAAATAAAGTCACTCTTAACTATAAATAGTATCTAATTATGCAACGAATTGATACCAAAAATGTGGATCAAATTAAAAATTGATTAAAATCTTTTGCATCGATACCAACAATTTGATCCACTTTAGTATCAATCTGATACTTTCAAGAAAACTGTGGTCTTACTCTCTAAATCTGAATTAATTTGCCCTGCAAGTGAAAAAAATACGAAACAACCCAAAACTTGTCGAATATTTGTTCCACATTAAAAAAATTTCACTGAACTTGTTTTACACGCACGTAATCCCATTTAATCCGTTAGGAATCATTTTCAAAAATACAACAAATAATATACAAAATATCAAATATCCCATGAGCCGAAATCTATATTCCACAAAGAAGGTTCTCTATTTCAAAAAAAGGATCCAAGAAGACGTTAATCAATTTCGAACAGCAAAGTGAAATTCATCACACGTCATCAATATCATAGATTACATCGGTTCTATTCGCGGTATATTCCAGCAATCGAGAGAGAGAGAGAGAGAGAGAATGAGCCAGTAGCCATTTTGAAAGGGTGTATATACGATATCCAAATCTAGAGATCAAATGTGAATTTCGTAAGAAGAGCAACCGCGTATATAAAGTCTGGCAAGAAAAAGAGCATGATGAAAAAAAGAAGCGGGGCATTAAAAGCAAAAGAAAAAGAGAGGAGAAAAAAAATTAGTAGAGGTGGTCCACGAATATATATATGTATACATATACATGTACCAAGTGAAACAGAGCGAAAATAGAGAGAAAAACAAAGTAAAAGAGAGAGAGGAGAGAGGAGAAAAAAAAGTGGAATGGAGAGACAGGGAGGGCAGCAGCTTTTGGCTCATTGGGCAGCCAAACAAATTCGTCGCGACGCGCCCGACATCCCCGTGGATTACGAAGAACCCTCGCCTTGCGGGCCCAGAGTTCGGTACTCGTCTGTATATATATGGTTGGGGGATACCCTCCACTTTATCTTCGACATCGATCGAGCTTCCTTCTTAACGGACGACCGGACACCAACGTTCACCAGGTTATATCCATACGTCCAGGGATGCTTCCTTCGAAACAACAAACGCACAGCGATCAACGCCGATCGAATCCGACGCGTGAAAAACTACAGCCAGCTGACCAGCGGAGAAGTCATACAAACTTTCTTTTAATTATAAACTACCGATGTTCTCGCATTTTTTTAAATATTCTGCTTTATTTTTTCCTTTACTTTCTACTTTATTTTTCTTTTATAAAGAAAAAATATTTGTTCCTTTAATTTCTACTTTATTTTTTCTTTATAAAAGAAATAAAGCACCATAATTAATTATTTTCTCTTCTTTGTACTATTTTTTATTTACTCTATACTCTGTACTTTTTCCAAAAGACGATTGAAAAGAAATCCAGTGCATCGGAAAGTTAACAGAGAAATAAAACAAGTGAAAAAATTCTGTAACTATTCCAAAACAGAAAGAAACTAGTGTTCCGTAACTTCCGATTAATTCAGCTTTACATACCCGAAATTACAACCGAGTTATATTAGATATACTGATAAGCTCTTATTGTTTAAACTCTAAACTAATTAAATGACATCATACGCTAAATGTTTGTTTTAGAACAGATTGTTACAGAACAAACCTAAGAATAGTGATTGGACAAACCTGAACTAGAACCAGTAATATAATGATAAACGCAAACCTAATAAGAACAGTGATTGCAAAAACCTTTAGAACAAAAATAGAACAAACCTAAAAACAGTGATAAGACAAAGCTATAAGACAAAACTATACAGAACAGTATAGAAGCTATAGAACAAACTTACAGAACAGAGATAGAACATATTATTGTTACTACAAAGGGTCCCCTAATATTCCTAAAAAATTTCGACACAATTACTCCTTTCAAAAATCCTTAATTCAACCCAAATAATTTCAAGACCTATCCTTTAATAATTCCTCAAGAAAATTAAAACATAAAACCGTTAAAAAACCAAAAAAATGAGTAAATCTATTAACTTGGAGATATATAGGTTACTGTATGACTGTAATATCTTCAGAACTGAAATTAAAAGTTGTGTGAGAGGCGCGGTATTAAAAAATGGGGCGTATAATTTGCAGACCGCGTAATGCGATGTTAATAGAATGGAATATTGGGTAGTCCCCCCATAAATCTCGCTTAATTTGTCGAGCCGTCCGCCTTGCTTCTGGGCACTACTTCGATTCTTTGGTCCGCGCACGTTCATCATCACCATCATTATCATAATCATCATGTTCGTTTTATGTCTTTTTTCACTTTACATTTTATACAGCGCCCGGTTCCATCTTTACCGTTGCTCCTTCGGAATTTCTCGTATACATTATTCTCAACCCTGTACTTCAAAAATATTTACACACACTTCCTCTATATAGTGCGCAAGACTGAAATCCTATAAAAACAGTTCCAAACAGCTCCTTAATCTTCGAAGTACCTATAAGCTTATTTCCCATAAAAGCCAAGCTATAGTTTAAGGGCCAGTTCACCAACTCCGATCAAAAGTTAATCAACTAAAGTCAGTTCAACCGCCCGTGATTGGTCGGTTAAGGATTCAATCATTGATTAACTTTTAATCGGAGTTGGTAAAAACTGGTCTGCTTGCTACTTGGGAAAATTTTGAAATCTTTACAAAGAGAAATATAATTATTAAAAAATATGAATTTCGAGGTTAATCGCAGGAACAAGAGACAAAGCGACATATAATGAAAAACGAAGACTGGGAGAAGGCTCAAATCTTATGTTCTTGACGATTGAAAAGGCGCCCGGATCGCGTCTTTTTTCCACTATTTTTTAGGGGTTGTCAAGCAAACCAGAGAGAGAGAAATAATCGACAAACGACGAGGAGGGGGAATAGTGGTAAAAAAAGGAGAGAGAGAGAAAGAGAAAACAGGGTGGGGAACAGAGAGAGCGAGGGCGAATGAAGCTCGTGTTTCCGCCCGGGCAAACAACAATACCCGCAGACAAATGAGCATCCCGCCTCCATTGTTTGCATCCATCGGCATAGTATACAGCCTCTCCTTATGGTCCCCTCCCCCCACCCTTCACTCTCTTTCTCTCTCCAGATTCAAATACCCCCCCCCCAACTCTCTCTGTCTCTCTTTCAGGTCGTCTTGTTATATGCCATCAAGTCCCCTTTTTTTTTACCCCGTCGAAAACCCCCAGGCCCTTCAAACACCCGACTGGGGGGTCTTCGATCAACCTGATGCGGGCCAACACCGATTAAACGTCGCTGCTTCGTCGAATCTCTATCAACGGACTCTCGTTCGTCTCCGATTATCACGAAACAATGAATTCACTTCAACGATTCTCCTCTCTTCTCAATTCCTGATTGTTCACTTGCAAAATAATTCGATAATGTATATTTAACAAGTGGCTATTTTATTCTTCGAGAGATGTATTTTGTTATTTGATATGTCGAGAAATTTTATATAAATTTCGCAATTGTAGAAAATTTATTGTAAAATAAATAAATAAAAATAAATAGAAATATAAAATAACTTACGAGTCAACCTATGACTCGGAACTATCGTTAACTTCAATTTTTAATTATTCGACGAATTATATTGTAATTATTAAATTGAGGCCTTGGATCCAATAACTCGCCCGACGCTCGGAGGAACGCGCAACTGCCAGTCAGTGAGCAGTGAGCGCCTCTGGGTCACTCACTGCTACCCGACTGGTATTAGCGCGTGGCTTCGAGCGTCGGGCGAGTTATTGGATCCAAGGCCTCAATTAATTTTTCTTAAAAATTGCATCAAAAGTAACAAATTTTATTCAAAATGTAGGTTAGTCTGGAAAAATGAGTTGCAAGCGAGAAGAGAAGCGTCCCCCCACTATAGTAGTGCGACGGGGTCGAGAGATAAAGTGGAAGGGGAAGTGTCTGCATGGTGGGGAGCCGCTTTTCTTAGTAGCTTGTTCTCCACTTTTGCAGTTCTATCAAATGATTAGAAAATTAGCTAACACTTGACTAGCAATTAATTTAAAATGCGATAAATATTGAAAATACCCAAAAAAATACATATTTTTTCCCAGCGGTATAAAAAATTTGAGAACAATTTGCGCGTCAAAAATATTAAATTGTAAAATTTTTCACGAGCACCCTCGTTATCCCTGCCGTCAAGTAGGATATAATATATAATTGAATGTTTGTATTTTGGGAATATACGCACATTATATATTATATATAGATGAATGAAAACTTACAAGCAAAAGGATCGATATGAAGGGGCAAAAATTCAACCCCTCTCGAGACAATATCTTTTCGGCATGTTTCGTATAGACGTCGTTTGCAATTATTCAGCCATCTTACTTCCGCGAAAAGAAAAAAAACAAATGCCAAGGGGAAGTTAAGGCCGGGTGCGGTCGATGGCTGATATCCGGTGTGCGATCTGCGAACCGGAACTGCAAACGCGACGATCGACAGCCAAACGACAATTGAGACCGCATATCATCGACGATATTTGAATTAAAGAAAAAAAATGACAAATAATAAAAATGACCGACAATAAAATTGTCCCATCACAGTTTTTCTATAGATATCAAATTGAGACAAAAAGCGAATCAAAAGTGTTGCGAAGCAACATTTTGATTCGCTTTTTGTCTCAATTTGATATTCTTAGGAAAACTAGGATTTTACGATAATAATAAAAAAGAGCAATAACAAAAAGAGCAATTACCGCATAAAAAGCAATAACTAAAAAGACCAATAATGAAAGAACAATAATAAAAAAAGACCAATAACAAAAATGTCCAATAACAAAAAAGATCAATAATAAAAACGAGCAATAACAAAATACTAATAATAGAAGAGACTAATAACAAAAAAGACCAAAAATAAAAAAAGGTCCATAATAAAAAAGACCAATACTAAAAAAGGCCGCAATAACAAAAAAAGACAAATAATAAAAAAGACCAATAATAAAAAAAGACCAGTACCAAAAAAGGCCAATAACCATAAAGAGCAATAACTAAAAAGACCAATAATAAAAAAGACCAAAATTAAAAACTACCAAAAATAAATTCGCTCCAAATCCTTTTTTTCACAAAAAATTTTATTTCTCACATGTTTCAAGACATAATTCTCAACGCACTGTTTAATTTTTCATTAAAAGACAACAACAATTCAATTTAAACAATTTCCCCAAAATTCTGATTTATCATTATAATCTATCCTTTCTTTCGAATCAAGTATATTTCTTCAAGGGCTCTTAAAGGTGCTCTAATTATAAAGTTATATGAAACATAATACCTTAAACCTTTTGGTTGTTATCCGCGCCTGACTTATTTTTCGATAATATGAAAAGCGGGTCCATTGACCATTTGGTGTGCATGTACGCATGCGTGAACAGCTAAGAAGGGACCAGATGTCGTGCGGCGATCGACTTTGGGACCACCGGTTCCATTCATGGGCCCAAGGTTCCTGAGCACCTTGCCCTTACTTGATCAAGAATCAGGACAAGTCTCCTAGATCGTGGAAATTTGATACCAAATTCATGCGCCTATATATATCATCATCGCTTTAAAAAAAAAAAAGGCGTTCACCTTTTTTCCTACTCCATCTTCTCTATATATATATACTTAGAATTTATAACAATAAAGGTTTAAAAACCTTACCAATCATTATGATTCAATTCAATGATATAGAGACATGAATTGATCAATGGAACAAACACTTTAATAGGCAGGAGGGAATTTCGCTTCAACGAATTTTCTGTTTTCTTCAATTGATCCTATATATATAACATACATATCTTCTTATACTTTTTCCTCTATCATTTAAAATCAACAATTTTCCAACGATTTTTTTTTTGTTCGAAAATACAGTCAAGAACCTTCCATATATATGCTTCATTTATATTGTTCAAAATGGACTCTCGCAATTTCAAGATGAAAATAAAATGAACAGCTCTGTTCTGTTCTCTATAGAATGAAGAATTTCTATCAAAAAATTTATATTGATCATTTATTTTTCCAACCGAGTTTCAAATTTCTTCAATTCGTCATTTATTTCCTCATAAGTCTGTTCCACCATATCGGATAGAATTAAGTTATCATTTCTATAAAGTAATTTATCATTTCAATATTGTAGTTCAATAAATGAAAATATTAAATAATAATATAAATATCCACTAAAAAAAAATTCATTTGCCTTAAGTAACCAATCACTTGTCTATTATCAAATAAAAATTTACTTAAATCAAATAATTATTATTTATATTAAATCAATTTTAATCAAAAATTAAATTTTAAATTAAATTTAATTAAATTTTAATTTAATAATTATTTGAATCAATAATTTCAGTATTTGAATCAAATAATTTAAATAAAAAAAAATTTGATTCAAGTAAATATTTAATTAATAATAGACAAGTAATCGGTTATTTGAATAAAATAAATTTTTTTCAGTGTAATAATATTAATAAATTTTTAATTATCAGTACAAATTTTTAAAGATAATTATATCTTTCAAAATTTATACTAATAATTAAAAGTTTATTAATATAAATCTATTATATTTAGAAAAATTAACTTATATAAAATTTATTTAAAAATTAAAATATAATTAAAATAAATAAATAAATTTCTTGAATTTATTTTATTTATTTATTATAATTGTATTTTTTAAATTATTTTTTTTTTCAATTGTAGAAATTTACTTAATTTAATAAAATTAATTTTTTATTAAATTAAATACCTAACATTGAAAGAAAAAAATTAATTACTATGTATAATTTTGCAAATATAATTACAAAAGTTATAAAAAAATATTTTCTCTCTGGTAAATAAATAACTATAATAATTTATAAATTTGAAACAATTTACTTTTTTTTAAATGGTTTTTTATATTTGGATGTAGAGGGAGGAACTTTGTCCAATCCAAGTATTTTAAATAATCGATCCTTACGAAAATTTTCATCGCATTTCTCTTTTTCACATGCTAATGTTTCATCTTTAATTTCAGATGATGTCGGATCTACATAATTAAATCTTTATCATTTAAACTTCAATGTTGAAAAAATATAAAAAAAATATAAAAAAATATTTTCAAAAATACAAAAAAATATAAATAAATATAAAGAAAATATCATTCAATCGGAAAAAAATAATAATTATAGGTATTTAATTAAAATATTCAAAAACTCACTCTTTAATTTCTTCTCTACCACAAATGGTTTAATATCATTCTGAGAATCAATCAATTTCCAAAATTCATTAATTTTTTTAGCCTCACTTTTACTTGTCGTTTTTGTGAAAATAATTTCCGTAAATACTTTATTACTTTCATTCCTTTGATTCATTTTAGAGTAAAATTATTCATAATTCTGAAATTTATGGAATTTTAATTACAAAAAGAAATAATAATTTCGAATAAATCTATTATTTATTTATTTCTAAGAAGAAAAAAATGTCGAAAATTTGCAACTCTTTGTAGTTAAAATTTTAATTTTCATCTAATAATGTGTTATTTAATTCAAATAATTATGCCCACATATAAATAATATTCATTTTACATATAATTAAAATGAGTAACAATTAACCGCTAAAACTCTAAATCGAAAAAATTTTTAGGTTATGTTCAAAATTCAATTCCCGCAGTTACCATATCACAAAATTAAAAAATACTCAAATATATTCTAAATAAAAAACTAAATTTTATCAACTTATTCTAATTGCTTCAAAATTACAATTAAATCAATTCTATTTTCATTGTTAATCCTACTTTTTAATGTAAAAAAAAAATTTTTTTCCTGATACATTCTTCTAACATGTTGAAACGATAAATGATCAAAACAAAACAAACCTCCATAATCAAAAAAGCAATCAATTATCAAATCCAAGTTACATAAAACAACAGAGAATGTAAACAATTTTTCTTTCAAAATAACTCAGAAAACTTTAAGCAAAACAATTAATTAATAACACAAGCTCATTTGCAATTCCTTGTTTATAAAAATCATAAAAGTTTATTGCCCTTTAAATCATTATGGCGCACGCGCAATCGCGCAATTCAGAGCCAACTTCAGAGTGGCGCGAAATTCAAAAATCAATATACAATCCCAACAAATTACAACTCGTTTTTACAATATCCCACACAAGAAAATTAATTAAACAATCAAATCAATTTCACCTAATTCATTAATTCAGTACGACTTAAAAATTATAATTAAAAATATTAAAAGAGAAAGAAAATAAACAAGGTTGGTAAAACTGTCAGAATGAAGTATGGCAAGATGGCTGCCACGTATATCCGACAAGAAAAGTGTGGATCGCGACATTTGACGCTAAACATTAACAGCGGGTTGTTTTTTAATTTAGAATTGTGATAAGAGTGATTGAGTGTCTGTAATCCATGTGGACCACTTGGTGTGCACTCGATGAAAAATTTTATTCTGGCGGCCGGTCGCGGCACGCATTAAAACATGTTCAGCAAAAAACTTCACGTAGACGTCAAAAAGTCAACCCACAAGATCCAGGACGTTAAAAAAGATAGTGCCACGAGGTTCAAGCATCTAAAAATTGTTTTAGGTAATGTGAAAATTAATGAAAATGTCATTTATTCACTTGCTGTCAAATTATTTGTTTATCTATTCATCTGTCATCTGCAGTTCCATCTAACCTCAAGAAACATAATCCTATTATGGACAAGGGGGGTATCGGGGAAAGGAATAAAAATATTCTCTCAAGTACTTCCCACGTAATCACAAATCCCTGAGAAACAAATAGACACAAGAAAAAAATTCTATATTCACTTTAACAAATATTTTTGCTTCTAATTATTATCTACGTGTAACAATACTTTGTTTACAATAATCATTGTACAACTTCTGTCACAAACTGTAATAATATATATTGCGCAATATTTTTTTTTATTTTATTATTGTTTGACAAGATTGTAAAAAAATATTTTTATTGTTATCGAAACATTTGAAATTTAAATTCAACAAATACTAATCATTTCAAATGAAAGCCTTGAATTTTTCCAGTTGTTTAAAAATTAAATGACTCAAAGTAGAAGTTCAATAATAAATAATAAATTATATTTAAAACTTTATAAACTATTTTAAAAGGTAGACCTTATTATGTTACCCTCAAAGTACTTTATTATTTAACTTAATTTCGAATTTTTCCCTCATCCTTTAAAAAATTTTTCCTTATTAATCCTTTGAAATTTATTAAATTTATTAAATTTATTTTAATTTTACTAAAAATATTAAGTAAATAAATTCCTCTAATTTTAAAAATTAGAGTTTTTTTACAGTATCAAAAAATTTTGTTGATTTCAGAAATTCTTCATTATTATAAAATTACTGAATCATCAAATTATTTGCCTGTTAAAATCATTTTGACCTACATTCGTATTTAATATTACGACATTTCAATTTTAATGCATTCACATCTGTTTCTGATTTCATGGAATAATATCAAAATGTTAAACTAGAATTTAAAATAAATTTCTAAATATTAAACGAATATTCAATTGTAATTTATTCCCGGCAAATTCTAGTTTTAAATATGAAAATTAATAATCATTAAAATAATACAAAATATTAATTTACAGATAATGTGGATATCGATGAAGCAAAAGGTTTCTTCGAAGGAAATTTCAGTCACGTTTACTTCATTTTATACGACTGTTTTGTCTCAGCTGAAGCAAATCTTCGTCAACGTGGTACGATTGAAATAAAACAAGTTTTTATCTCACAATAAACTAATTCCAAAATGCTTGCTTTTTCTAACTAAATCGTAATTTTTTTCACTTATTTAAAGAAGTAAAAAATTAATTTAAAATTTAAGTTACAAAATGAATTTTATTTTTTAATCAGATTAATAACTAAAATTAAATTATGATTTATAATAATTTTAATTTTTCCACAAAAAAGAAAGTGAAAAAAATTATATTCTTTTAAAGTAATCCACAATATTAATAACAGGGTCTATTTACTAATATATTTTTTATGCTTATTCTTGACAATCTTTGCTGACAGAACTTTCCTTCCATCTTGGTGAGTAAGCTTTGCTTTCTATTTTTTAATCTTAAAGAATAATAATAGTTGCAAAAATAAAAATTCACAAGTTATTAAAACTTTTGCTTTTTTTATTTTCGATTTGAGTTTGAGATCTGCTAAAAATTTTCCATTGTTTTGTTTTTTTGGTATTAATTTAAATTTATTTGAATTATTTTTAGTAGTTTAAAAAAATAGTTTTAATTTTCTACTATTATATTTATAGAAAATAATTGATTTATTTCAATAAATTAAAATTTTCAATCGATTTAAAATATTTGCAATTAATTATGAATGAGGATAATTTCAAATTCTAATAAAATTCAAATTTCTAGTGCACAAGGTACATAGAGAGGAATTAGAGCAAGTTTTACAACTCTTGGAAAAAGTATTAACACTTTTGCCAGAATTACTCAACAGAAGATGGCAATGTCACAGTTTAGCCAGAATTTTGCACAAGCTGTTGCATCCAGGCAACAGTTGGAAACTTCGCCGACAGGCTATAAGGTCAATTATTGCAAATAATTCTGCGATTATTATAGTAAATTTGCTTCAAGCCAGAAAAAACAGTTTTTTTAAAAAAAAAGGTCCATAAAATCCGTAATTTGATTCAAAAAGGATGAAAAATTAAAAAAAAGGCCGTATTTTAAAATACTTTCACTAGTTCGAGCCCTAAATAATAAAATTCGAAAAGAACTAAAATCTAAAAAATACAATTAACTAAATTCAACTACTACTGATAATAAATGAATTAATTAATTATTGTATCAATAATTCAATAATTCATAGAAAATAAAAATTTATTTCAGGTACTTTATTCTATGGTACCAAGCATTGGGAGACAACGCTCCGGATCACATTCACCAGATGTTTGCTTGTCTAGTGCCTGGATTTCCTCCACGACAACCGTCGCCCTACAAATCAGAAAGAAAGTCAGATGGAAAAAATTCTCGAACAACACCAAAAGCAAATTGCGACGAGAAAGATAGAAGAGATTTTTACGACACACAATTATCGGAGACAATTTTTCACGACGGAAATATAAATCATGGACCGATAAGTCAGGTCGACGGAGGTCCAATTTTACCACCTCAAAGTGGAGAGAAACCTCTCGATAATGAAACAGTTCAATTTTTGGAAGCCTTAATGGAATTCATGGTCACTCAGGTAAAACTAATCTATTTTTTTGACAAAAATTATTATTCAAGATGGCAAATGTTACGCGCGCTAGTTCGCGAAACATGATATTCAATTTGTTATTGTTATATACAAATTACAAAATTTTTCATTTTCAAATATAAACTTCAAACTTTTGAATAATTTCAGATTCAAAGTTTAAAAAATTTCTCTTATTAAGTACGTAATAAAATATTATTGTTTATAATTTTTTACATCCGTTTTTTTATGATGAGTAATAATTTAAACCGTAAATTAAATTCTTCGCAAGAATTCAATTATTTTTAGAAATACAAGTAAAATTCTTTGCAGGAATTCAATTATTTTTATAAATATCTAGTAAAATTCTTTGCAGTAATTCAATTACTTTCAATACAATTTTAATAAAATTTTACGGATGGATTCAATTATTTTCTAAAACTTTAATAACTTTTTCAAAAGAATTCAATAATTTTTTATAAATAATTAAATTCTTCTCAGGATTTCAATTATTTTCAATACAATTTTAATCAAATTCAATAATCAAATATGTTTAATTTTAATTTTTAACGACAATTTTTTTTTAAAATCTTGAAAGAAATTCTTCAGAAAATTCAAGTACTTTGAAAATTTCCGATTAAAATTATTGAAGAAACTTCATTATTTTCAAAAAATTCAAAGAAATTCTTGAAAAGAATTTAATCACGATTTTAATTTAATTTAATAATTAATTTAATAATCTTCTAATCAAATAAATTCCTAATTTTGCAGGTAGTGAAAGTAGAATGGAGAGATAAACATACGCGACAGTATAAATCCTTTCAGTTTTTACTCGAACGATTTAAAGCCACCTATCTTCGTTACATTTGTCCGGATTTTAGTGACAATTTTTCTCTCTACAAACCAAACTTGGAATTGCCAATGATGCGTAAGCCAACTAATCAGAACGATAATTATATTCTCTGTAAGGTAGCTCTTATCAAATGGATTGCAAGTTACACTCACGTCACCAAAAAAGAGGGCCCTTTCGCTCAACTCTCTCAAAGGTAATTTTTCCATCTTCAATATTTAATACCTTCACTTTAATAATTCATTATTTTACTATTTACTATTTTTTTACTACAACGAAAAGAAAGAACTACGAAAGTACATATTTAATTTCTAAATCATTGTCAAATGTTTTTAGTAATTTTCAGTCAATATTTATAGTAATGCTTAGTTAATGATTGTCAATATTAATCATTATTATTATAATAAAAATTATATTTAATTTTTATGATAATATTCAATTAATTACAGTTCAACGTCCAATGATGAAAGTGCAGAACCAGATTTACGTCGCGTTTCCGTTCATCAAAATTCAACAGACTCAAATTTACTATCGCCCGAATCAAATCCAAGTCAACATGAAAGTTTGAGTCAAGAGGACAGTGCCTTATCGGCAGTAGCCTTAGTTCGAGAAGTTTTATACGGCAACCGGGATAATGTGAATTTCATTCACGAATTGTATCGACAGGCATTTTTATTAGATTTCACGCACGCTGGAGCAATTCGCAAAGCGATTGGCGCATATAAAGACTGGATACAAATGAATGTAAGTTTTAATTTTCAAATAGAAATAAATAAATTTAAGAAAAATAATAGAAATTCATATTCAAGTGTTAAAAATGTTAAAATTTTTAAGGAGATTCCACCGTTTATGTTGGAGCCACTAGATGGACATAGGGAAAGAGATTTAGAAGACTGTCATAAAAGAGAAGAAGCTGACAAAAGTCCTCAGGAATATCAGAGGCACACTCGACTCCGAAATGATTCTTATTTAGGAGCAATTCATCGAGAAAATTTATTTGTTAGAGCCGGATTGCAAAGTGTTTTGCAAGTATTTATTACTCAAGCGTCCAATGTTTTTTTCTTAGAATCAGTTGGAGGTAATGCGTCCGCATCGCTTTTAGAGGAGCAAATTGATAGTTGCAAAAGAGTTTTAAACGTATATCGTTACGTTGTCATGCACACCAGACTCGAACCCTCCACCTGGGAGCAGCTCCTCAGGTAAATTACGTTCTCTCCAAAAAATAGAATTCTTTCTTTTAATTTTTACACTTTAATTTATTCTTTTTTTTATTTTTATATTTTATTCTTTTATTAATTATTCTTTTATTTTTATATTTTATTCTTTTATTTATCATTTGTTGTCACTATTCTTTCATTTAATTATATTTTATTTTTTTAAATGTTATTAATTTTATTAATTTTCATTGCAATTTTAATTCCTATACGTATTTTATTTTCTATTTCATCTGTCTTATTCAAAAAATTGTGTCTGAAAAATTTATTTTCCAAATTCATTTTTCAGGGTATTGTTACAAATAACATCCTTGGTTCTTAGCGGGAAAAAGCGAAAGAATCACGAAAGTATCGGCGGAAAATTGGCGCCTGCAATTTTCCAAACACTAATAGTCACGTGGATAAAAGCTAATTTAAATGTTGTTATCTCCACACAACTCTGGGACCAGTTCCTTCAAGTTTTAACCTCCTTAACACAATGGGAAGATCTAATTCGCGAATGGGCGGTAATTTACTGTATATTTCTAATTTATAAAATTATTATTTATGTTTTTACGTTTGTATTTTATGTATTATTTTTTATTTTTTTTAAATTTGTTCGTATTTTATTTATTTTTTCATGTTTCTTTCTCTTATATTTGCAGAAAACTTTGGATACACTGACGAGAGTCCTCGCGAGACACGTTTACAATCTAGATTTAAATGATTTACCATTGGATAGATTAAGTGAGCAAAAATCGAAAAAACGCCGAGGTGTTGGATGTCGTGCGGCATCCACAGGAAGTGTTCAACCTCCCAGACGAGGAAGCGTTGGTCAAGAGGTTAATCAATCTTCTAAAGATTGTACCACAGGTAAAATAAAATAAATCGAAAACTATTCCAAATTAAAAAATATAGTATTTAATTAAAAAAAAAAACTGTTTCTAAAAACAAATTAATAATTCTAATTAATCTAATAAATTAATAAAATAACTAAACAATTAAAATACATTTTGAATCGAATTTCAGATCATCCATTCCGGGAATTACGAAAAGTTCGTCCACTGCCACGAAGTGTTAGTGACAACAGTCTTTACATAGGAAAATCGCGGATAAAATCCCACAGAACTCGACATACGACAATTCCTTCAGAAATTCCGAGTAAGTTTCCAAATAATTCCAAATTCATTTTTTTTTTTGTGCATTTTTTTATTTTTTTTACCCGTAATTTATTAAAAATCCATATTAAAAAATGTGTTCTCTATTCGTCCCAAGTGTGCCGCTTTATATATATATCATAATCTTTATTTTTCGCTTTTGTACGAAGTGAGTTAAAAATATCCTGTCTCATGTTCTGCTTTACGAGCCAGCAAACTCTTCATTTCTAACAATTAATCCAAACAGTCAAGTGCTTTGTGTTTTATATTTTTAAAAAAGTCTTTTCTTTTTTAGAATTTTCAAAATCCCCTTTTTCTTTTTTTTATAAAGAGAAAATTATTCGTCAAGTTATTAATGATGTTTTGCTTGCTACTTTTTTTTGTCGACTAAAAACAATCGTTTTCCTCGCGGTGCAGTTCTTCCCTTGTCCATAGAACAAGACATGGCGAGATTATTAGCAAATAATTCAGATACATCGAGTGGAAAAAGATTGATCAGCAGACGTGCTAAATCATTGGACAGTGTCATCATGGTTGATAGTGAACCGTCATCACCACGTTGTCCTTCTCCAACGCCAAGCAGCGGAGTCGATAGTAACAAGGATAGTCCCATTCAGATAGAAAATATTGATGGTAGCAGTATTGGTACGTATTTTTTTTTCTTTCTTTCTTTCTTTCTCTCTTTTTTTACGCTTTAGGAAAATCGATCTACGACTGTTGCTTTTTGATTTTCCCAGAGAACTTTGCGCTTTGATTCTTGTTTCTTGAAAAACGAAATTACGCTTAGTCTTTTATTTCTTAAAAAACGAAATAGATTTAGAAAAATAATTTTTATCAACCCAAATAATTAAAAATCGGTTAGCCGCAAATTATTTTCATAATTCTCGATTTTCCATTTTCCCCACGTGGCAAAATTGTTATTTCAAATTCAAAATTTCCCCCAATATTGATAAGTTTTTTACTCGATAATTTTATAAAAAAATACTAAATTTTTCCGTTTCTGATTTACAACTGAATATTACTTTCGTCCAAAGCTTCTATTTTTAATTTCCAAATTTCCGTTTTGATTTTTTTGTGTGTTACCCTTTTGCCAGAGTGTAATTTTTTAAGTTTTAATTATCATTTTTAACAACAATCATTATTACTAATTTTTTAATTATTTGCTTGAAAAAATATAATTTCATTGTTTATCGAGTTTTTAAATGTATAAATGTAATTTTTTGCAATTCCCGAAACTATAATTATTTTGTTCTTCTTTTTATGATAATTAGCGAAAGGTGAGAAAACACGTATGTCTTTCAGGGTGTCTACTAACCGGGAATTCCGGGAAAACCGGGAAATAACCGGGAATTTTATTTGACCGGGAAAAACCGGGAATTAGCCGGGAATTTTATACCGAACCGGGAATTTTTTCACAAAAATTAAAAAAGTTTTATTATTTTAATTTGTTTTTAAAAAATCAATTTTTATTTCAATTTTTATAGATATTTATACTGTTCTCTAAATTTAAGTTAGTTAAAAATAATTAATTTGATGATAAAAAATCAGTTACCAATTCAAATATATTATGTAAATAAATTTAAAAAAAATTATGGAGTTAATAGAAATATTGTGAAATTCGACTGAAAATATGTAATTAAATTTGTTAAAGAAATTCATTAGAAACTTTTTAACAAATAGAATTTTCAAAGTATTTTAATTTAATAATTGATTAATAATTGAATATTATAAAGAGTAAAATTCTAATGTATTCATGTTTCTTACTCCGAAGATTAATAATTAAAATTTTTATTAGTTATTTTAAAAAAATATACATACTTAAAATTGTTTAATAAAATTAAACTTTCGCAAAATTTTTTTTAAGTCTAAAAAATAAAATTGTTGTAATTTTTCAATTCTATTGTTTCAAGATAATTGAATTTTGCTAAACAAATCATTGAAATTTTTTTACTTTTTTTGAAAAATAATTGAATTCTTTTAAAGAATTTTATTTAAATTTTTCGAAAATAATCAAGGGAAGTTAGTGACCATAATTATAATCTTATTTTTAAAATTTAAAGTCCCTCTTACAGTTTTAAATCAATTTTTTGCTTCTAAAAATTATACTATTCTATTATTATTTAATAATTATAATTATTAAACTTCTCTTAAATTTTTATCATTTCAAATTTCTGAATGTTCAAATAAATGATATTTATTTATTTCTTGAGCAAATTAAATGTTTATTATATATTAAGTAAAGAATTAATTATTGCTGCTTATTATTTTCAAAAATTTTAATAAAATTCTTCACAAGAATTAAATTATTTTCATAAATAATAGCATTCTTTGGAAGAATTCAATTATTTTTATAAATAGTAAAACTCTTTGCAGAAGTTCAATTATTATCAATGTGATTTTAATAAAATTGAAAAATCCAATTTTCAATTATAATTATAAAGAGACAAGATTATTTTTAAAAACTTGAAAAAATTCTTTGTTTAATTCAAGTATTTTCCAAGTTTTTAATTAAAATTACTGAAAAAAACATTATTTTCAAAAAATTTAATGATTTATTTATGTTTGAAATCAAATTTAAATTTAAATTTGATAAGAAAAAAAACCGGGAAAAAATTAGGATATAGCCGGGAAAAACCGGGAAATAACCGGGAATTTTGTTAAACGAAAATAGTAGACACCCTGGTCTTTCTTTGGATAATTATTTTCTTCTTAAATTAAAAATTAATTTCACAGATACAAATGACGCGTCTGAGAAAAGATCGGTTATGGCGGGTGGTGGTGTTCGAGGATGGTTACCCGACGTGGCTGTTGTTTTATGGCGAAGAATGTTATCAGCTCTGGGTGATGTTAATAATATTGAGGATCCTTCACTTCATGGACAAGTTATGGATTATCTTGTTCAGCTCGCGCAAACTCTTATAAAAGTAAGAAAAAACTATTTTTATTGAAACTTTTTAAACAAACGTAACTTTTAAGTTCTTCAAGAAACAAATTTTTCTCGCGTGAAAGAAATCTAATCAAAGCTAATAATTTTACAATATAATAATTTTAATTAAATAAGTAAATAAATTAAATAATTTAATTAATAAATAATCAAATCATGAAAATAATAATTTTAACAAAAAAGTAAAAAATTTAATAAAAGAAAACAAATTTCAAAAAATTGTTCAAATTGTCTAATTGAAGAATTCTAATTTTTCATTGTTTGCAATATTTAGATACGATTAAATCAAGGAGTTTCCGGCGACAACCAAGTGACACCTCCAGCCCCAGAACTGATCCCTCCTTTAACAGTAATAGCTCCCTGGTGTTTTAAGGTATTTAAACTTTTTTATTTTTCATTCATTAAATTATAATAAAAAATTATTATTTTTTATTATTAATTTTCGATCCTTAATATTTTCTGAATTAATTTTGTTCCATTAGGCTATTCAATTGCCACCGCAATACGAAGTGGGAAAATTAGCAGCCTATCGTCTAATTTGTCTCTTGACAATCCAACCACTTGATATCAGTTTGCCAAAATCACACTTGACACTTTTTTATCGAGCCGTACACAATGGAATTTCAAGTAACGACACTAAAGTTCTTCACGCTTTGGTCAAATACACAGGACCGAGATTATTCAGTTTAAATCTTCCTGGCTCGAGTCTTTTGATTCTCGACTACATACAGGCAGCAAATGTCATTCTCAGCAGTCAAGATCTCGAGGTATATTTCTTGTTTTGTTTTATTAGAAGAAAACCAAGTAGAAGACAATTTATCTTTTTATTTTCCCACATTTTAAAATCAGTAAATTATTATTTTTCTATTGAAATTGAAACAGAATTTCAAATTTTAATTTTTAAATTAAATTAAAAATATTTCTTTGATAATCTTTTTTCTTGAATGAGAATTCTTTTCTTTTTTTAATCAAGGCACCAAGAACGGAAGCGGTATCAATTCTTGGATCGTTATTATCCTTGCCGAGCACAGCATCAAAATTACCGGTCTTACAACCTGACAGAACGGATATTCTAACGACAACTTGTCCCTTTGCAAAGGTTAAAAGTCTTTCGAAGAAAGATATTCTTTTTTTCTTTCATTCTCTTCTTTCTATTCCTTTCATCATTTTGTCTTAAATTATAATTCTTCTTTTTACAGGATCATATTGTGTCAATTTTAATGCGAAGTTGTAAAAGAGAGCCAACAGGTGTTGCGAGATGCATTGCTCTTTCCAGTATCGCAATGTTTATTTATCGAGAACTGTCCAACAAATCTCAACACCGAACTATTCCCGAAGCTATAATGCTTCTTCTTTTAGCACTCAGGGTAAGTCAGAATTTGTCATCGTTAATATTCTTTCTAAAGAGAAATGTTTAGTTTGGTTTTGGGTTTCTGCACTTCATTAGTGAATATTAATTCCTAGTAGATTGTAATTTTTTCGACACAACTAATTATTTATTCTTAAAATTTTGTATATTTGCTCGACGCAATCTGACGATGTTTATTCAATTACGTTACAAAATATAATTCTTCCTCTAGGAGGAAACAAAATTTAAATAAGCAAATATTTAAATATTATTTGAATAACGTCAAGATTAAATATCGCAAAGGGTTAAATATTCACTACTAAAGATCTTTGATTTTAACGAAAATAAATGCACGCTTTTTGGAAAAAATAATAATTTAAGCAAAAGGTAGTAGGGACGCTTTAATGTTAGTGATGTTAGTGTTCCATTGGATCAAATAGTCGAAGGAAACGACAAGCCGCACGACGCAAGGACAAATTCCATTTTCTTCTAGCTAATCAGGTACAGACAGAATACGCAGAATTTGCCGTTTCAGTGTCGTCCATCTCCTTCGTTATCTCAGAAAATTTTTCATTCGCTCCTGCTTTATTAATCGTCTAAATTCTAAATAACTAACAAATCTTGTATTTCTATTTTCAATTTGCTAAAAAATTATTTTATTTTTAATCTAATCGAATTAGATTTTTTCTTCTAATTAATTTTAATGATTTTAAATAAAATTTAATCATTTAAGTGGTAATTTTTAATCACTTGAATGACTTTTAATTAAATTTTCAATCACTTAAATGACTTAAATTAAAATTTTTAAATGACTTAAATATTTTTAAAATTATTCTTAGCTTAATAAAATAAAATTTTAAAAAATTGCTTTAAATAAATCCACGGAAAAAATTTGCCCCAGAAACTGACAGAAAAAAAATTTTACAAAATGATGTTAGCAAAAAGAATAGCGAAAGAATTAATTGACTCAAAGAAAAAATTCCATAATACAATGAAATTTGTAGTCGTTTCAGGTAAAAACTTTTTTCCGTGTCGAATTTCACTAAATGGATTGATGGATTTTACTAAACCAGCATTAATTTAAAAGCTTCTATCTAACCAGGAGAAGAATTTTCAATTATGAAAACCTAAATTAAAATTAACATTTTCTTTTTACAGACGACTCACGCAACTGTAGCACAAGTGGCATGTGACTGTCTTCTTTTACTCTGCGACAAAGCTGACATTCTACTGGAATTATATCCAAACATGCCGGCAAAAATAATTCAGGTAATTAAACATCAATATTCGAGTAAACAATTATCACTGAAATAAATTCTAATCATTCGTATTTTTTATTCAAATCCTCTAGAACTTATCGGAAACTTTGGGTCGAACAACAATACCAGAAAGGCGTAGCGCTCTAACGATATCAATGCTATTTTGTTTGGGTGAATGGGCCATGCATCTTGGTCCAAATCTCCTTCAACAAGTTCATCAAGGGAAATCACTTCTATTAACTTTATTCACAGTAAGAAAATTTTTAACAATTTATTTCATTTCTAAAATCCAAAAAATCTCAAAAATCTAACTATTTGAAGAATTGAAAAAACATAGAATACAATTTTTATAGACAAAGAAGGAACATATAGAAAAAACTAGATTATAACAAATATTTCTTTTCTCAGGTTTTGGACAATATTGTACAAAACAAGAGTAGCAAAAATCTGCAAGAAAATAAGAGCAGCGAATTTGAAGATTTCGATCCTAATATCACTTTAGATAATCTAGCCTATGAATCATCTTCTAAATCTCCACGAAGAGGGAATTATCAATCTGTTCAACTAGCAGCTAAGATGGTACGTAAATTTCCAGATATCAGAACTAATTAGCCATATTTTTATCTATTATTTATTATTATTTATTTTAATTAATTAATGAATTAATAATACTTTATTATTAAAATTTCAAACGAATTCAGGTGATGATGCACCTAGTGAATCATCTCGGACATTTTCCAATGGGAATTGGCGCAGCGCGTTTATCATCTTTAGTCGTGGAACTTGACGATGTTCCAGGAATAGACAGCGATGAACTTTCATCGGCAGTATTTCAAGCCCCGAACATTCAAATGTTAATGCTTTCAAGTTCCGTGATAATGTCCTTAATCGAATTAGAAACACTTGATGCACCAGGAGGCGGTGTCACTGCCGGTTTGACAACAGCTCCCTGCGTCGTGAGAGTTTTACTAAGAGACCTAACAGGCAAAGCCTCCTGGGACAGTTCTATTTTATACAATCAACCAACAAGCGATGAAGACATCATAATGCCTGGAATAAAGTCAGGTAGCACAATTTTAAACCATAAACATTTACAAATAAAATAATAAAAAAGCAAATAAAATAAAATAATAAATGAATAATTATCGATCAGTAGTTAAATTACGAATTAATCCGAATTCTTCTCTTTTTTGTAGTCGATTGGGGATTAAGAACAGAAAAAGAAGAATTAACGAGTGTACTGCCAGCAGTAAGTTGTCCTCCACGTCACACAATGAGACATCGAGAACCTCACATTTTACCGACCTTTGCGAATGCCGCTAGTGATATGGATAATTTAGACGATGTAAGTCTCTAGACACTTCGAAAAAATTTTGCAAAAAAAACATTAACTTTCTTTCTTAATATAGTTGCTTCAATATATTGGGCACACCAGTCCGGAAGTGTTGACAAATCCTGAACTAGCACTAAATTCACCTGCTAATTCACCGCAGGGTCAGCATCTCGAAAGCGAAACAATTGCCACTATTCTCAGTCAACGCAATTCTGAACGAGAGCACATTAACAACTGGAATCAGCACATCAGGTTCTTATGCTAATTAAAGATTACAGATTAAAAACAAACCTAATTACAATTTTTATTTTATCTATCACTCAGGGCTCGAACAAGTGAGCACAAAAATAATGAAGCTAAATCCCATAGAAGAGAAGAAAAACTATTGAATTTTAAGAAATTCGGTTTTTCGAATTTTTGATAATTTTTAATAGATTTAAATTTTTTACCAAAGGACTACGATAAAAAATTGGGTAAAGTGTTTTTGAAGAGCACAAAAATAATGAAGCTAAATCCCATAGAAGAGAAGAAAAAATGTTGAATTTTAAGAAATTCGGTTTTTCGAATTTTTGATAATTTTTAATAATTTTAAATTCTTTACCAAAGGACTAAGATAAAAAATTGGGTAAAGTGTTTTTGAAGAGCACAAAAATAATGAAACTAAATTCCATAGAAGAGAAGAAAAACTATTGAATTTTAAGAAATTCGGTTTTTCGAATTTTTGATAATTTTTAATAGATTTAAATTTTTTACCAAAGGACTAAGATAAAAAATTGGGTAAAGTGTTTTTGAAGAGCACAAAAATAATGAAGCTAAATCCCATAGAAGAGAAGAAAAAATGTTGAATTTTAAGAAATTCGGTTTTTCGAATTTTTGATAATTTTTAATAATTTTAAATTCTTTACCAAAGGACTAAGATAAATAATTGGGTAAAGTGTTTTTGAAGAGCACAAAAATAATGAAACTAAATTCCATAGAAGAGAAGAAAAACTATTGAATTTTAAGAAATTCGGTTTTTCGAATTTTTGATAATTTTTAATAGATTTAAATTTTTTACCAAAGGACTAAGATAAAAAATTGGGTAAAGTATTTTCCAAAAGCACAAAAATAATGAAGCTAAATCCTATAAAAGAGAGGAAAAAATGTTGAATTTTAAGAAATTCGGTTTTTCGAATTTTTGATAATTTTTAATAATTTTAAATTCTTTACTAAAGGACTAAGATAAAAAATTGGGTAAAGTGTTTTTGAAGAGCACAAAAATAATGAAGCTAAATCCCATAGAAGAGAAGAAAAAATATTGAATTTTAAGAAATTCGGTTTTTCGAATTTTTGATAATTTTTAATAGATTTAAATTTTTTACCAAAGGATGAAGACTATTAAATAAGTAAAGTGTTTTTGAAGAGCACAAAAATAATAAAGCTAAATCCCATAGAAGAGAAGAAAAAATGTTGAATTTTAAGAAATTTGGTTTTTTGAATTTTTAATAATTTTTAATAAATTTAAATTTTTTACCAAAGGATGGAGACTATTAAATAAGTAAAGTATTTTTGAAGAGCCTAAAAATAGTGAAGCTAAATGCCATAAAAGAGAAGCAAAAATGTTGAATTTTAAGAAATTCGGTTTTTTGAATTTTTGTTAATTTTAGATAATTTAAAATTTTTTACCAAAGGGTGGAGACTATTAAATAATATAGTCCGTAAAGTCCGTAATTTTAAATATTTTCACTGTTTCGAGCCCTGATCACTACTGACATAAAAAAGATTATCATTTTTTTCCTAAAATTAATTTTAATAATTTTTCTAAACTTGTTTTATTAAACAGAACTATATTTACAAGACGCAAATTCATTTTAATTAAGAAATCTTTTTTTCAGTATGTGTGCTTCTCCAGTGAATCCGCCAGTGTGTCGTCTCCCACCACCTCCATTTCATCATTGTCGTTTGCTTTTTTCGCATTTGGGTCTATCCGGTTGGGAGCAAAGGCGAAGACTTCATATTCTATCGAAAAATGAGAAATTACTTCGCGAATTACGAAATCTGGATAATCAACGATCGAGAGAGACTCATAAGATGGCAGTAATTTATGTGAGTCATGGCCAGGAGGATAAGAATTCAATTCTGAGCAATGTAACTGCCAGTAAAGAATACGAGAATTTCGTCGCAAGATTAGCTTGGGAAGTTGAACTCGAATCTCATACGGGTTTCCTCGGAGGACTTATACCAGGCAAAGCTTCTGGCTTAACAGCTCCGTATTTTGCCACCTCCTTTTCCGAAGTGCTTTTCCATGTCGCCACAAGAATGCCTTCCGATAGTCCGGAAAGCCTCTTGCAAAAGGTAATAATCTACTCAAATATTTCCTCTATTTTCTCATTATTTCTCTATACTTAATCAGGGTCTCCAAAATTTAATTTTTTCCAGTACTTTAATAAAAAATTCCTGACTTTTCCCTGATTTCCCTGACTTTTCCCTAAATTCCTTGATTTCCCTGACCTGTGACAAACCTGTTAATTAAAATTAAGTTAATTAATTTACTTTATTTAAAATCAATTGAATTAATTTTATTTATTTAAAATTTAATTTTAAAGAACTATTTGTTTTAATTTTTAAATCCTTTTCAAGACGAGACATTTAGGTAACGATGAAATCCACATTGTGTGGTCAGAACACTGGCGAGACTATCGTCGCGATATAATTCCCACGGAATTCTGTGACGTATTAATAGTCATCTATCCACTTCCCAATGGTCTATATAGAGTTCAAATATCCCGAAAATCAGAAATACCATTCTTTGGACCCCTATTCGATGAGTGCATCGTGGAAGATGAAATTCTACCCGGATTAGTGAGAACCACAGCTTTGGCAGCTAGTCGAGCTAAAAGATCGACTCTCAGTCTTTATCAACACTAGTGAGTAATATCTATGCAGAATCTTTTTTCCTTTTCAAAAAATCTATGTCGAATCACTAATTAAAAATAAGGAATAATTACGTAAATTAACTTTCTATTAAGAAAACGAAATTTTTCCTAGGAGAAAAATTAAAATTCCATCAGTGGAATTTAATTTTAAAAAAATAATTTTTTCAGCTATGAGGAGAGGGCGCGATCAATTGACACAGTGACAAAGAATCACAAAGAACCAATGACCTTTGAAGAATTCGCGGCTAATGTTTACTCTCCTATTCAACCACAAAGTCCATTCAGTGGATCATCATCCGTCTCGGGTTTGTAAAATCAAATAAATTCCATTAATTTTCAATTTTCCATTAATTTCCATTTTCGATTAAAATTGGAAACAGTTTTAAAGTACCTAAATTCTTGATTATATGAAAAGAAAAATAGTTTGCAATTTTTTTCGAATTGATTATAATTGATTTTTATTTAAGTAATGATTATTATTATTTTATGGAAAATTGTTTTTAAATAGGATCGACAATGAGCGTACAGTCTGCGGCATCATCGAATTTAGCTGCGGCGCTCATAGATTCTAATCAAGGCAGATCAGGCCTTCGAAGCAGTTCAACGGCAAGCAGTGAAAATCGCGCCAACAGAGGTGACTAATTCAGTCCATTAACCCCCACATTCACCCCGTTAACACCACTTGGCAAGTTAGTATTATTAGATAGTTACAATTTGTTGGTGCTTCTCCTCTTTCTACTGAGAGACAATCGTTTTTGCGTCTTCCTTCTCCACATCCACGATAATTAACTTTCATTTTCTAAACTTAACGAATTCGAAATTTTTTCATTTATGAACTGTTTCTTTTTTCTTTTCTATTCCATGCACTTTATCTATTTATTCTAATAAGCAAAATATACCCAAAATTGTTAAAAAAAAAAAAAATTTTTTCTCTCATTGATATTAAAACCGAAAATCCAAAATATGTAAACTCTCTAAATCGGAATAAGTCAAAATTAATTGAAAATTGAAAATTCAATTGAATTTTATTAATTATGGAAATAATTCAATTCTCTTTCAATTGAATTCAATTAAATTGAAAATCCAATTGAATTTTATTAATTATAAAAATAATTAAATTTTCAATTATAAAAATTGTTCAAAGTATTTGAATTTCTGCGAAGAATTTTATCAAAGTATTAGAATTCCTGTGAAGAATTTTATTAAATCGAAAGTAATTGATTTTTTTCGAGTAGTTTAATTAAAATTGTATTAAAAAAATTTCAATCCTCATAAAGAATTCAATCAAAATTTTTTAAAATAATTGAATTTTTCCGAAGAATTTTATCAAATTTTTAAAAATAATTGAATTCTTTTGAGAAATTTTATTAAAATTGTATTGAAAATAATTGAATACCTGCAAATAATTTTATTAAAGTAGTTTTTAAAAACAATAAATATAATAATTAATTACTAAATTAGTTAAGAATTTACTTTTTTAAATCTTGAATCTAAAATTATTCTAAAATTGAAATTAATATTTAAAAATAAATTTTATTTTTTTATTTTTTACTAATTTAAATTATTAAATTAGTGGAATTCTCCACCAATTCAGATTTAGAGAGTAAATATTGGTCAAAGGAATTAAAATTCTAAATTAAAATTGTTTGAATAATATTAAAATCTTATTTTATTCTTTTAATATTTTTTGTTGTAAATATTGCTGATTTTATTATATAATTTGTAATTTAGAATTTCGACAAAATGGAAATTAAGTAAACAAATTTAAAATTTCGATAGAAAATATTCGATGGAATAGAAATTCGATCATTTAAAATTTAATAGAAGAAAAATAGCTCTAAATTGGAAAATATTTTTAATCAAATGAAAATTCAACCCTATAAACTGATTCTTGTCGCCTATTTGCTTCCTCGCTAAATGTTATTTATACTTTATCTTTTTGCTTATCACAAATCCTCAATTTCATCATTCATCCAAACGCATTGACAAAAGTCTCACGTCTCTTCTTTTTTGACAGTTTTACAAAATCTATTACGAGGTAATGTCTATAAATTGTTTCACCTTAGAATTAGCTTAGCTTTAGCATAATTTATAATTTATTTTCACATACAAATTTATCCAATTTCGTCGTCTTTTTGTCTCAGTTTAGTGTTATCTTTAAGCTGCACATTCTTTTTTACTGATTAAGATTAATATCAAATCATTTTTTAATTCATTCACAAAATTAAATTTTTATTAATTCAAATAAACGTTGTGAAAATACTAATTTTCTAAACAAATATTTTTTTATTATAAATTTTTACCGATAAATCGTATTATTTTGTTTTCGAATTTTTCTCGGAATTTTTTAAAGAAAGAAAGTTTCGTTAATGTGAATGAATTAAAATTTCTTATTAGAAATTCCATCTATAAAAATAATTTTCTTTTTAGTTTCGGACGGAAGTCGAGTTTGGTTTAGCAGTGACACGCAAGAAAACACTCTACACGGAATATCACCAAGACCGGTGAAAAAAATGTCTTTCAAAAGTGGCCCGAAATTACGGGGCACTTCACAACCTACACCACCTGATAGTCCACGGTACACATGAAGAAGGGTTACAAATATTTTTAGCGCTTATTAATAAACTGTTCAACTCAGCGACTGTACTTTAAATTATTTACTTATTAGGTATTTATCAATACCAAAAAGAAAAACAAAAGTTTTGAAAAAATTTAGAGAAGAAATTCTAACACTTTATTTTCATTTTTTTTATTCTTGATAAATATGTGATTTTATTTCTTAGCTCACAGTGCCTTTTTTCAGAATGTAATAATTATTGTCAAAAATTAATATTTTTCGAGCTTTGACCCCAGGGAAAAGGAACAGAAAACCTTTATTTAAAAAAAAAGTTCTTTGTTCTGAAGAATTGTACAATTCAATCGCCGATAAGTTTTAGACTTTTATTTTCTCCGTCCTTAGATTTAATTTTATATGATTGTATATGTACAGGAAGATTATCGACCATTTATATCATGACAATTTATTTATTCAGAATTGTAAAACAATTAGATGATTTCACGCGCACTAATTAATTATCGCACGTTAAAAGAAACAAACAAACAATTTGCGTTTTTAAACTAAAACTCAACGAAGCGGGTATTTTTTTTAATTTCAGCGACAGAACTAAAAGTTCATCTTTATAATCATAAAAAATTTTCCTTTTTCAAAGAAATTCTAACACCAAGATTTTAAATTGAGTTTTATCAAACAAAAATGGATTTCCTAATCACTTTTTTATAAATTACTAATTAAATTTTAAATATCCCTAGCTTCGTTTTGCAAATAATATTCCACTGCGAATATTAAGCGTTAGAAATTGTACATTCCAAATAACGAAAAAGAAAATACAATATCGCGTGATGTATTTATTATTTGTTAGAAAGACTATTGAATCGAAGTTTTACTTCGATTACGTATATGAATTCCAGATTTTGAAGACTATTCAGCATTTTTGATACTTATGGAATAAGTAGTAGTTGCTCGAAGAGCTGAAAAAAAAATCCTTGAGATTTCCAGGAATTTAATTCCCGCGAAGGGGCAAAAACAAAATATGTTTTTAAATTGTCCCCTTAAAACTATAGAAATCGCGAGTTTTTAATTCACGCATTTCATCGACTGATTCGGTTCAAAGAAAAATAAAAAAATATATATTATATATATATATATATAGCAAGTATTAGTGATGGTAGAAAATGGATCAGATTTTGCAAAATATGGCCAAAGCAGCATTATTTTTTCACTAATTTATAGTCAATCGTGAGAATCATTGTACGTATTTGTAAATAAATAATATCATTCAATGAGCATAATCGTCATTGGCACACGATATATGAAATTATTTCAAGAAAATCATTTTCTACATAAGGAAAAAAGAAAACTATATATCAAAAGAAAAATTTATTTACAAAATGTGCCTCATGAAAAATATCAAAGAAATTTTCATTGGAATAATTTAAGACATTTTGTTTAATTATTCTTTCTCTACATCTGCCTCCTAAAATCACACTAGTGATTAGAAAATTCTTGAAATAAAAATTCTCAGATTTCGTGTGCCAATTATAAACTGCTACTGAGATCAAATATCTCTTAAAAATTGATTTCTTGATAATTTTATTTTTTTAATTTCAAAAATCAATATTTTAACGTTGTTTTTAATTATTAATATTATTATTAATATTGCAAAAAGGAAATTTTGCATAATTACATTTTTAAAAGTTATAAACAATTTTTTAAAGAAATCATTATTTTCAAACAATTATGTATATTTGATCATTGAAAGCAGGTGATAATATATAAATGTTGTACTTAACAAAAAAATTGTTCTTATTAATATTACATAATATTAGTATTTATAATTTTAGAATTGTTGATACTATTAGCATATATTGCTAAACTATTTTTCTTACCAGAATTTACGTTAGTGACTCGTATTAGAGCTTTTAGCGAATTCGTTTCGCGAATAACAGAAAGATATTTAAACTTTTGAAATTTTTTTGTTCACCTTATACAGATGAAAATTTCAATTATTTAAAGTCGAATTTATTAAATATAGTTTTTTATTCTCAATATATATATTCTATAAATATATAAATAAATATAAAAAATATGCGTAATGTGGAATTCATCTGTACGGGGAAAGAAATTTTTCAGATAATTTACTAAAAAGTAAAAACAACACTTGAATTATTTATAACGCTGTGCACAAAGTGATAAACATCTCTGCTCTGTCATTCTCTAATTAGAAGAAATTGTGGCTTTCAAAAATAAAGCAGCTATTACTAATAAGTAATACAAAAAATAAACAAACGTCTACATTAATTGTGCCTAATATTCCAAAACATTCCAAAAGTTCTAAATCAAATATTGAATCCAATTATTCCTCATCATTAGTCAAATGTCTGAAACGAGAGAAATATCAAAAATTAAATAAGAAAAAAAAATTCCATATTTGAAAACTTACACAATTGGAATAGAGTCGAGTTTTTTCAAATTTGGCAATTTATGAATAACTTGAGATCGCCACATTGTTTGATCTAAACTCTCGCAAATGGGATTATAAGCAAATAATAAATCTTGCAAATTTTTCAATTCTTGTATACGAATAAATTCATTCCAATCTTTCACTAAATTATTACTCATGTAAAGAACTTTCAGAGCCTTCAACGAATTGAGACCCTTTAATTTTTCAATTAAATTGTATGAAATCCATAATTCCTCTAAATGATCGCCAATTGCTTCCAATCCGGAAAATGTTTTTATATTATTACGACCCAATGAGAGAATTTTCAAATTTTTCAAAGAACCAATTCCAGCAATTTTCTCTATCATATTTGTCGAAAGAGATAATTTTCTAAAACGAAAAATTCATGTAAAAAAACAAAAGTATAAAAATTGAAAAAAAAACTTATTAAACGAATTAAATAAAAATTAATATTTTTACAATTAAACAAAATAAAATTTACTCGACTTTTGAAAAAGCAGCTAAACTATTATCCATTTTGTCAATCGGAGGCCATTGAAAACCTAAATAAACATCAGTAACTTCACCAGGTTCTTTATTGTTTGTCTCAACCCATTTTTGAATTGCCTCTTTGCAAGTTGTTCCTTTCGACTATTTACAAATAATTTTCAATCGATTAGAAACTTTTATTAGAATTTTGAAAAAGGGAAAAAGAAAATACCATTGTATCCAGCGAATTGCAGCAAATAAAATTGAAAGAAACGTCAAAAATCTGACAACACCTTGAGAAGAAGTAGAAGAAAACTATAATTACTCTGAAGTTACCTAATTATTAATATACAATCGAAAAAGAAAATCGAAGTTAAAATATATAAAATTTAAAAAATTCAAATAACTATAAAATAATTTTTTTTTAAATGTTTAAAATTTTTAAATAAAAAAATATACTGAAAATCATTGAATTTTATGAAGAATTTAAATATTATAATAAAATTCTTTAGTCAATTTATAAATATAAAAATCTTCGTAAAAAATTCAATTATGTATTCTTAAATATAAATAATAAAATTCTTATCAGGATTTCACTTATTTTCAATACAATTTTAATTGATTTCTTCGAAAATTTCAATTATTTTTAAAAATCTTGTTAAAATTTTCCGAGAAAATTCAATTATTTTAAAAAATTACTGCATTTTTCACAAGCGTTCAATTATTTAAAAAACTTGTAATAAAATCCAATTCATGAATTTAATTATTTTTAAAAATAATGAAATTTTCGCTGGAATTCAATTATTTCAAATACAATTTTAATTGAATTCACAGGGAAAATTTTATTATTTCAAAAATTTTATCAACATTTTTTTAAATAATTGAATTCTTTCGAGAAAATGTAATTAAAATTGTATTGAAAATAATTTAATTCTTGGAAGATTTTTATTAAAATTCTTTAAAATAATTGAATTGTTTTGAATTTATTTCAATTTTCTTGGAAATAAAGGAATTTTATTTAATAATTTTCACTGAAAATTTTGAAAATAATTGAATTTTAAGAATTTATTTTAAGTTTTTAAAATAATCTTGTTTATTATTAATTGTAATTAACGGTTTTCCTATTAAATTTATATTAAAATTATTCATAGAAAATTAAATTCTTTTAAACAATTTTATCCTAGATATTTAATTAAAATTTTATTCAAAATAATTGAATTTCTCTGAATAATTTTATTATTTACAAAAATATTAATTGAATTCTTGCCAAGAATTTTACAATTTATAAAAATAATTGAATTCCTTTGTAGAATTTTATTATTAATTTATTATTAATTTTATTTTTATTTTATTATTTTAATTTTTATTAATTTTATTATTTTATTATTTTATTTTATTAATTTTATTATTTTTTTATGAAAATATTTTAATTCTTTCGAAGAATTTTCTTATTTATGAAAATAATTGAATTGTTTCGAAGAATTTTATCTGAATTTTTTGAAGGAATTTTATTATTCATGAGAATAATAAAATTCTTGCGACAAATTTTATTAAAATTTTTGAATAATAATAAACAAGAATATTTTTAATATTATTTATTGAATAAGTGAATTCTTTAAATTTTAATTCTGTAATCATTCAAAAATTGATGTTTATTCTTCAAAATATAAAATTTTTTAATTTACAAAATAATAAAAAATGATGCCACTTAAAAAAATGAGAAACATGAAAATAACTATAAAGTAAAATAGAAAATAAAATTTATTAATTATAGAGGATTTGAACAATTCGTAAAAATATAAAAATCATAAAATAAACATTTATAATTATTTCTCAAGTTAAACTTGAGAAAAAATGAAATAAAATAAAAATGTCAAAACAGAAATAAAACTATTATTATAATATAAATATAGAGCGACGAATAATATTACTTTTCTTACTCTCAACTCGTTAATGAGACGATTTTTTAATATTTAAAATTATTTTAACCACAACACCTGACTCACTATCGCTACTTTCTTCCTGTTGTTCACTTTCAAAATTACTATTATGAGAATTTAAATTTACAGCTCTTGTAACTAAATCTATAGTTTCTGTAACTAAATCTATTGTTTCATCTGGATTCGAATTAATTGGCTCTAAATCACCAACATTTTCAGAAGGCAAAATTTCTTTTTCAAATTCTGATTCACCGTCGTTCCCATCTTCCCTTTCTTTAGATTCTAAATTATTATTTTGAGAATTCAAATTAGCTACAGAATTCAAATTTATAGTTTCAGTAACTAAATCTACTATTTCAGGATCCGAATTAATTGGGTCTAAATCACCAACATTTTCAGAAGGCAAACTTTTTTCTTCGAAATCTGAATTACTATCATTGCCACCTTCTTTCTTTTGTTCCGATTCCAAATTATTATTTTCAGAATTCAAATTTATAGCTTCAGTAACTAAATTTATTGTTTCCATATCCAAATTGATTGTCTCATAATCATTTAAGTTCTCATTGTCCACAACTGAATAATCTGAAAATCCTTCTCTTTCACTCGGACCCGGCAAAAATCTATCTCCCCCCTCGCTACTGAAATGTTCTTCTTTCACAAAAATTGCATTAAAGTCAAAGCACTCCTCCGTTTCATCTGATTTTCTCATTTTTTCCATATTCCTCTCCATTGATGTACTTGAAAATTGAAAATCAGAAATCAATTCAGTTTCCGCATTTGAATATTGACAATTCTCTACAGCAGATGCATTGATTTCACTATTTTTGTCAGAAATTAAATTTTCACTTTCCCCCTCGACTTGAGATGAAGTTTTTGATAGCGAATTTAAAAGTTCAGTAGTCTCATCCAAACCGAAACTTGGAAAGTATCTTTTTTTTGTTTTATTCAATTCCGGTTCCTGAGACGAAGTACTTGGCATAGAAGCAAAAAGTTGTGTGGTCTTATCAGAACCGAAACTGGGAAAAAATCTTTTTTTTGTTTTATGCGATTCTGCTTCCGTTGTGACTGATGGTTTTTCACATATCGAGGCAGTTTTCGTATTTTCATTTTCACAATTTTCTTCAGCAGATACTTTAATTTCATTATTATTGTCCGAAATCAAATTTTCACTTTTCTCCTCGACTTGAGATGAAGTTTTTGATAGCGAATTTAACAGTTCAGTAGTCTCATCCAAACCGAAACTTGAAAAAAATCTTTTTTTTGTTTTATGCGATTCTGCTTCCGTTGTGACTGATGGTTTTTCACTTATCGAGGCAGTTTTCGTACTTTCATTCTCACAATTTTCTTCAGCAGATACTTTTGTTTCATTATTATTGTCTGAAATCAAATTTTCACTTTTCTCCTCGACTTGAGATGAAGTTTTTGATAGCAAATTTAAAAGTTCAGTAGTCTCACGTAAACCGAAACTTGGAAAAAATCTTTTTTTTGTTTCATCCGATTCTGCTTCGGTTGTGACTGATAGTTTTTCATTTATCGAGACAGTTTTCGTATTTTTATTTTCACAATTTTCTTCAGCAGATACTTTCATTTCATTATTATTGTCCGAAATCAAATTTTCATTTTCCCCTTCGACTTGAGATGAAGTTTTTGAAAGCGAATTTAAAAGTTTAGTAGTTTCATCTAAACCGAAACTTGGAAAATATCTTTTTTTTGTTTTATACAATTCCGATTTATGAGACGAAGTACTTTGTGTTGGAGTTAAAAGTTCAGTGGTCGTCTCTGAACCAGAACTTAGAAAATATCTTTTTTTTGTTTTATACGATTTTATTTCCGCTGTATCTTCTTCATCTTCCTCTTCTTCTGTTTCTTCTTCCTCTATCTCTGTTTCTCCTTCTTCTTCATTTTCTTGATCTTCTTCTTCTTGCTCTAATTCTTCCTCACTTTCTGTGGAAATATCTTCACGCTCCTCTGTAAATAAATAAAATTTATGTAATAACTGCTTCTGGTTCTTACTATAATTTACATTTTTTGAAACATAATTTCTCTTATTAAATAAATATTAATATTCATAATTAATTATTTCAGTAATCTTATTTTTACTTATTTTTTATTTTAATCTTATTATTTATATTACATTAAAAAAAATATCTATTTACTTACCAATATCTTTAATATCAAGCAGACAACTTTCTTCCAATTTTTCAAATCCAAGGATTAAGTTTTGTAAATGAATAGTTTTCTTTCCACCATCACGAATTAAATTTAAAGATTTACAAGTTGGGCAACGTCTTTTAAATTCCAAATACGATTCAATGCAATTTATACAAAATGAATGTCCACAATTCATGGTGACCGGCTCGACAAACAATTTTTCACTAAACACAATATTAGTTTCTTTAAAAAATTTATTATCTTAATATTCACTTTATCTTCATTTTTATTTAATTAAACAAAATTTGTTCAAACTATATTTTTTCGATAAAAAAAATTTAAATTTAAAATAATTAAAAATTTGATAAATTAAGAAAAAATAAAGACATTTTTAATAAAAATTTTAAAGAGATTTACCATATTCGACAGGTAAGATTCCATTTAATCGACTTTAACGAATCTGTGATGATTTTTATTTTATCATTTTTTGTGTTACTTTTCAAAGACTCCATTCTTTTTAAGTTGTAAAAATTACATTCTTGTTATAATAACTCAAAGTTATAGACTAATAAAATTCTCAAATTGAAGTTATTAAAGAAAAATTTTCAAGGTTATTCTATTATACTACCTCCAATTATTATATATTCATTCAAAATCCTTAGCGATTGTAAATAAAATTTAAGTAAATTTAAAGCAACTATTTCTGTTTTTATTTTTCAATGAATTTTACTAATTCAAGAAATTATTATACAAATAATAATAATTTATTTAATACATACTTGAATTATATTTGTTAATTTTTTTAATTTAATTATTAATCGTTAATTAATTAATAGACTATTTTAAAATTATTAATTGTTAATTAATTAATTAATTGACTATTTTAAAATTATTAATTGTTAATTAATTAATTAATTAATTGACAATTTTATAATTATGAAAATCTATTCAATTAATACTTCAATTATATTTTTTAATTTTTAGTGTAATTATTAATTGGTAATTAATTGGTAATTACCAATTTTTTAATTTAATTATTAATGGTTAATTAATTAATTGACAATTTTATAATTATAAATTGTTAATTTATTAATAATTTTATAATTATTTTATTTAATTTATTTAATTAATGGTTTTAATTTAGAGATCCTGGCAACAAAAATATGAAAACCATAACAGCAACAAAGGAATTTGAAAAACAATCAAAATATTCGAAACAAAGGAAGAAAGAGAAATAATCAATAACAATCAACATTCAGGAAATTTTTGCCTAAACACCAATCGAAATTACAATATTGCAAGAAGACAATTAGCAATTTGTAAATATTAAACAAAGCAGAAACACGAAAAAAAGTTTGATCTTCTCTTAATTCTGTTCACTAAATATTTGAAATCAATTGGAATGTCGAGTTTACACAAAAAATACGCATGTTTACCTACTCAATTTCATCTCCTAAGATTTACACTTTTTTAAATTCAAGAGATTTTTAAAAAAAATTTTTCTTTTAAATGATATTTAATTATATTCAAATTTAAAGATTTTTTAGATAATCAGTACGTGATGATACGATTATTTACTGTTTGTAAATAAATTTCACTTTTTGTTTACCTGCTGAGCAGACTTATATGAGTAAAGGGGAAAACGCGTTTTTTTTAGAATTTTTTAACTTTTTCCAGTTAAAAATACTATTTTCTATTCCTATTTACGGTTTTGATGTATTTTTCCGATCAAAATCGACAATTAAAAAGGGACAAGACAAAATTTTAAAATAATCCTAGTGAAAAATTAATATAGTGACAGTGAATTATATTGAAAGTAAATTATTTCTTAAATAAATAAATAAATTTTAAAAATAGTTAACTTTCAATAAAAATAAAATATATATATATAAGCAGAAAGAAAAAACAAACATCCTGTTCTAAATTTTAATTACAGAAATAATTTAAAAATAAAATCTTATTTAAAAAAGCAAAAATTACTTAAATGAATATTAAAAAAAAAATTGTAATTATACATTTTTAATTACATTTAATTACAATATAATTACAATTATATTTAAAATATATATTTATTTTTTTTTATTATTTTTATTTATTATATTTAATTAAAACAATATTCAATCGAATTATTTTTAATATAAATTTTTATTTGAAAACAATTCAAAAAAAGTTAAAGTTGAATTTAATAATTTATTATAATTATTTGATTTTAAATAAAATAATTATTTTCTTCATCTCAAAATTTAATTGTATGTAATACGATTGTAATAAATATTATTTGAACTTATAATTCGCTTTTAACAAATATATTTACGGTTTTTACTGTGATAGTTAATTTAAAAACAATTATCATAATTAATCAACATTTTGTAAGAGAAATTTACGTTGCCAAAAAAAAAATTTCCCCTATTTTAAGAAATAATAGAGGAAAATTCAATTAACTGTCACTATAGATTTTTTCAAATTATTACAACCTGCTTTCGCTAATTTTGAAAAGCAGGAGGGACTTACTACTTGATGATTTGTACCATCCATTGCTTTTGGGGTCTGTGATCCTTCAGATAATTCTTCAGTATCCTTAAGAAATCCTTCAGTAAATTCTTCATATTCTGTAAAAAAAATAATAAAGAATATTAATTAAATATAAAGAAAATTAATTATTCAAAATAATTTATTAAATTTTATAAATATTTCGTGTTATTTTTTAACTTTTAATTTAAATAAAACAATACAAACACGTCTTAAAAGTGAACAAAAATTTTAGTTATTTAAAAACTCTTTAAACATTCAATAAAAATATTAGTAATCTAATTAATTATTAATTTTTTAATTATTTTTAAAAATATTAATTAAATTCGATTATTTTTAACAATTGCGATGAATTTAAAAAAAAATCATATTCAAAATTTTTAATAAAATTTCTTCAAAAAATTCAATTATTTTCAAAAAATTCAGACAAAATTCTTCGAAAAAAATCAATTATTTTTATAATTATAAATTCCTCCGCGAGAATTCAATTATTTTTAAACATACAAAAAATTCTTCGAAAAAATTCAATTATTTTTATGAATAATAAAATTCTTCAAAAGAATTCAATTATTTTCAAAAATAATAAAAATTTTCGGAGGAATTAAATTTATTATTTTCTAAAATTTTAAGAACATTCTTTGGAAGAATTCGATTCTTTTCATAAATAATTTAATATTTATTTTGCGAGAATTCAATTAATTTCAATACAATTTTAATATAAATTTCACGAAATGATTCGATTAATTTTTTAATAAATTCTTCAATTATATTTTAAAAATTGTAAAATTCTTAGATAAAATTTAATTATTTTTTACAACAATCAAAACAATTAAAAAGCATATAACCTGAAAAGTGTAAAATATAAAAAAATTCATCGCAATTATATACTATTATGCTCGAAAAACGTAAAAGTGAATAATAACCTCGAAATATTTTTAATATTTTCTATTTTTGTTAATTTTACATTTTAAATAATGACTGCAACTTTGCCAAATTGATTTGAAACTTTATCAATTCAAAGCTATTTCAATTTAATATTTTTTGACAAAATATCGTATATTCCTTATTTAAAAGCTTATAGAAAAATTACAAAGATTTTAACAGAATGCAAATTTTCTCATCATTCTTGACATAAATGTGAGAAATAAATGACAAACAATCAGTGTCTGCCATTTTTAAAACAATATTTCTTGTAGTTAAAAATAAACACATTTTCAACAATTCACTGTTGACACCGATAAAAGAACACAAAAATGCATGAATTGAACTTAAAATTAGAAAATTTTCCCGTACTGATCAATTTTGCACGCATTCGACAAAGGGAAGAAATGGGGGGAATTGACTTTTGCCGAATTGCACTATTATTAATTATTCACCACATATAGTAAAACATCTTTTTTCCTATAGATAAAACAACTGATGGAGAAAGAAATTTTACTTTAAAAAACAGATAATCTTTGAACTATTAATGACAATACAAAGAGCAAAAACAATGTCAGCCATCTTGAAAAATGTTTGTTTTTCCAAAAAATGCTCATTTCTCCCAGAAAGTTATTATTTAGGGGAAAAGGGGGAAAATAACTATTTCAATTTTTTTAACTAACCCAAAACATACAAAAATACGCCATATGTAAGAATTGGTGTTAAATGTGTTAAATATAGGAAAATTTATCAAATTTATCGATTTCGCATTTTCGACAAAGGGGGAAAGAGGGGGAGGGGGGGGGGGGACCGACTTTTATCAAATTTTTGTCGATTTACGATTATTATTTGGTCATCTCATTATAAAATATTCTTTTATTCATGTAAAAGAACAAATTGAATGCAATATTTCATTTAAATATGCAAATAATCTTACCATTTTTGATGAAAATGTGAGGAGCGACAATCACGACCCAACGCCATGTCCGCCATCTTGTTGAAATGACTTTTTGGTGGAATCTGCGGACAAAATACAAAAAAAACCATTTATATAGTGATATTATTAATAAAAAATCATGTAAACTTCATTAACAATGCACAATTTAGGTTAGATTCATGAAAATGTTTCAGGATTGTTGAAATTTTCATGGACGATTCCAAATCGACAAGGGGGGGTGGTAGGGGGAAATGGGCTTTTCCAACTTTTTGGCATTTTAAGTTTATTTTTTGGTTATTTTATCATAAAATATTGTTCTACTGATGTATAATAACGAATTGAATGCAATATTTCTTTTAAATATGCCAATAATCTTACCATTTTTTATGAAAATCTGAGGAGCGACAATTACGACGTGACGCCATGTCCGCCATCTTGTTGAAATGATTTTTTGGTGGAATTTGCAGACAAAATACAAAAACATCACATATATAGTGATAATATTAATTAAAAACAAGTAAATTCCACCAACAATGCACAATTGAGGTTAGATTCATGAAAATTTTTCAGGATTGTCGAATTTTCATGGACGATTCCAAATCGACAAGGAGGGGTGGTAGGGGGAAATGGACTTTTCCAACTTTTTGGCATTTTAAGTTCATTTTTTGGTTATTTTATCATAAAATATTGTTCTACTGATGTATAATAACGAATTGAATACAATATTTCCTATAAATATGAAAATAATCGTACCATTTTTGATGAAAATCTGAGGAGCGACAATCACGACCCGACGCCATGTCCGCCATCTTGTTGAGTGTTCATTGTCGTGTACAATTCCACTTATTTCGGGTCTGGAGACAAAAATGTTGACAAAAAAGATTAAATATCACCGAATATTGCCGAAAATCATTAAAATTATTAAAATGTATTAAAGAAAATGCAAAACTTTTGGCTAGATCAATGCAATAAGCGTAACGTGACAAAAAAGGTGGGGGAAAGAAGTAGAATAATTCACTGATTCGAACATTTTGTTAATTTTCGTCTATTAATTGATCAACTTTTATGAAAATAATGTCTATCTTTATCAAAATTATCGATATTATAAAAAAGTTTAATGAAAAATAAGATGATCTCACCTTTTTCGTGAAATAATTGACGAGTAACAAAGGGACGCCACACGGCAGTTGAGTAAGAATTTTACAGGAATGAACTTGTATAAATGTTCTGCTACACGACTTGTGATTGGTATGATTTTTATAAGAGCACGATTCTGATTTGCTGAAAATTTCACTAGATGTTTAAATTATTATCTTTAATTATAACCCATTATTTCTTTTTAACAATTAACTATAATAATTTTTTAGGGTTTCAGAAGTTTATTTAAACTTTAGGAAGAATTAAATTTTATTAAATATTTATTTACATTAGCTAAAAATTTGAATGAAAAATTATCCCCAATATAGGGACTTTCGAATTTTCCATTTCCGGTTACCGATAGGCGGTAAAATTTAAAAATAAGTTCATACCACCGCCACATGTTGACATGGCACTACAATCGTTTGCTTTAGTCTTTGTTGCACTTTTGTGTTGCACACATGTTTTGTTTATAATTGTTAATTAATTTGTTCTATTCTGTTCAATGGCAAATTTTAATATCGTGATAACAAAATTGAAATAATAGAATGTTGAATTTATCCATCAGGTTTGCTGGAAAATGGAAGAATAATTCATTAAATTGTAAGTTTTCCAAATTACAATTTTCTAACCTCAAATTATTTTAGAATGTTATCACTTTTATTGTTATTTTTAATTTTTATAACTTATTCCTATAATTAATAATATTTCTTTCAAAAATAGAAGTTATGTTTTCATTCTGTCATCGAGATTTTGTGTAATTATAATTAAGTCAGTGTGTGAGGTGAATTAAATAGAGCACTTTTTAGTTTTCTAGTGTTCTAGAAAATAAATTAATTTTAGTTAATAAAGAAATAACTAATTTTAGTAAAATAATTTTTCAGAAACATTCGACAGTATTTTAACCACTGGACTGAAAATTAAAAAAAATGAATCAAGTAATAAAAGGTAAAATATAATTCATTCTTTATTCTCTAGTTTTTGTTTATTAAATTATAAACAATAGAGTTGTGAACTAAATAATTACATATTTATTCTAGATGAGAGCTGCGTGCCAGAAGACGCGATATCAGTAAAAGTGACAAGTATTATAAATCCATTTCTTATGCGAATATACGAAACAGATAATCATGCATTCAGAGCGAATGCAATCCGGAAGAAATTGGAAATCTACGCTAAGAATAATCTTAATTTTGAGGAAAATGCCAAAGAAATGCTTAACTTAAATGATGTAAGTTATATACTTTTTTTATCTTTATCTTATACTTTTAAAGCTTTTAAATAAATTTTACCTTATCAATTTTGAATTTAAACTAAATTATATTTCTTTTATTATTAATAATTATTTTTTTTAATTTTGCTTGTCCGCAAAAATACTTAATTTGTTTTTCTTAATATCTAATTAAATATTTTCTTTTTAGTCTTTGATTGTAATTAACAGTCATGACAGTGAAATTCCCGCATGGTTTTGTCGAGGAATTTTAGGTCATATGAATGAAGATCAAAGTAAATATAACGTTTTTCTACCTGACTATGGCACCGCTTTTGATTTATCTCCTAAAAATTTTCGTAAAGTACCGAAAGACGCTATTCCCGACGATTATTTAACAGAATCAATTGCTCTAAATGGAATTATTCCAGCTTCTGTCAACAGGAATAGTAAACTGAAGGGAAAACCTATTGTGACGTAAGATTATTTTCAGTAATTGTTTTGCAATTATTAAGCACTTTTTAATTATTTTTATTTGTATTTGTATTTCTTTATTAGTAGTGCCTTTTTTAAAAAAAAAAAAAAAAAAAAAGGTACGTAAAGTCCGTAATTTGATTGAGAAAAGACGAAAAGTTCGTAAATTGTACAATATAATTTGGAGAATTTTAGAGAAATTGCAAATGATTGCAGAAGTTCAATTATTTTCAAAAATAATCAAATTCTTCACAGAAATTCAATTATGTTCAAAAATTTTAAAAAATTCTCGTCAAAATTTCAATTATTTTCCAATTGAATCATACTTTATTGTTTTTTTCTTCTAGTATTGTTGAGAAATGGACGGAACCGGCTATTTGCTTCACTAGAGAATTAGTTGGTGCTGCAAAAAGAATGTACTTTCATCCTACAGCTAAAGATGAGACTGAAAAATTGTTTGGCGAATTGTATTTAGAAATTGAAGAAGAAATAGTCCTTCTTAGTAGAGCTTTGGTTTTTAGTTTCTTCGCTGTTAAATTAAATAAGGGTAAACATTATTCTTATCCTATATTACAGTCACAGTAAAAATTACTTTTAAATAATCTTTTCCAATAATTATAAATGTCTTACATTTTAGCTCTTCTGAAAATTATCTACGATCCAGATTCTGCGGAAAAGGGAATTGTGAATAAAATTAATGACAATTTATTAATTGATCTTCCTAATTTTCATGTCTCTAGCGATGAGAAACCCGAAAAAATTAAGGAAAAAGATTTTTATGATTCTAGCAACAGCAACGAAACGGGGACCGACGAGGAAAAGTAATTTGAATTAATATTTTTAATTTTTGATATATTGGATAAAATATTCAACAAGAATTATATTTTCAAAAATAAAATAGTTGTTGTAAATTATTATATTTTTAAAAATAAAATAATTGTTGGAAATTATTATATTTTTAAAAATAAAATAATTTTTGGAAATTATTAGATATATTTCTAGAAATAAAATAATTTCCAGCAACTATTTTATTTTTAAAAATAAAATAATTTAAGGAAATGATTAGAATTATTACTCGTGAAAAATTAATAATTTAATATTATTTCAGAAATAATCAAGATTCTATGGCAGTGAAAACAAAGCAAAAGAATTTATGTAGAAATAATGACCAGGAAATATTAATTCGAAGTGAATATAAGTGTAAAATTTTGGAGAATCTCGCAGATGCTCGATATCCGGCGAATATTCATAAGGTAAGAATTTCCAATCTAAATAGAAATTAAATTCTAAAATTTATTTTCATATTTTTATTTTCTAAATGTTTATTTTTAATCGATTTATTTGAATTCAGGTGCTTAAGAATTGTGATATACATAAACCGATGAAAATTCAGAGATATATATTGCCAGCCATTGCAAAAGGTCTCGATGTCATTGCAATCAGTCCAGCCTCCGCTGGAAAAACTTTTGGCTATTTACTACCAATTTGCAGTTATTTAGCTACTAATAAGGTATAAAATTTTTCCTCTTCACTTTGAATTATTACTATTATTTACAAGGAATAATTTTTTACGAATATTTTTTTTACAAATTTGCTTTTTATTTGTTCAATTTAAATAATTTTGAAAAATAAATTAAAACTATGAAACAATGATGCTGCTGGGGATCGAATTTTAATTTTTAGTTTAATGTAGGAATTTTTTTAAAAACTTTATGCAAAATTTTTAATTTTCAGCTTGCTACGGGAAAAACACCAACGACATTAGTACTGTGTTCATCGTCATTAAATGTTGATACGGTTGCATCACTTTTTCAGGAATATTTACAAGATTATCCGCATATTAATGTTGTAGCTGCAGTTAATGGAAAGCCAGAAAAAACCCTACTAGTACGAACATTATATAATTTTATCATTTAAAATACGATAAATAGTTTTTTTAAATTAAAAACTAATTGTTTTAATTAAAAACCAATTGTTTTAATTAAAAAAATTGAATTCATTTTTAACAATTTTCAACTCATTTCCAGGCACATATTCTAAATGGTTGCCAAGTTCTTGTATCGACAGCACCATTTTTAGTCAGATTTCTCAGGAAATATAAAAGAAATGATGTTCTCAGTTTGGATTTTAGCCGACTTCGTCATATAATTTTGGACGGAGGTGACACCATATTGGACAAATACATCGAATCGGTAAATAAAAGTCATTTTTGAAAATTAAAAAATCTATTTTTCTTTTCTTTCTAATATTTTAATTTTCGTAAATTTATTTCAAGTTAGGTATTTAAATTCTCAACTAATCGTAATTTTCAATAATAAACTTTTTTTAAGGTCATGGAAATTTTTATAAAACATAAAGTAATGCGTGAGAAACATGATTTACGGGACAATGATTTGTCACTGCAAATGATAGCAGTTGCACGTGAATGGACAAAAGGCTTAAGTTCATTTATGGAGAAATTTACTGTTTTTCCCTATGTGTGCATTGGATCTTACTTGGAAGCTGCGGCATTTTCTCGAATAACAGCAAAAGTCTCTTTGCTTCGTATGGAGGAGAAAAATGAAAAAGTTTTAGAAACAGTGAACAATTCATTGAATTCAAGTATTGAGAAGACATTAATAATTTGCACTAGTTCAGCGGAGGTGATTGAATTAAAGAAACTATTGGAAGCAAATGGAAAAACAACACTCGTAGCTCATAATGAATTGCTTACTTACGTTATTCATGGTACGTAATTCTATTTCAACTTTAATTATAGTTTCAATTTTTTTTTTTTTTTGCTCCTTTATTTACTTATTAGGGGTGAAATTTATTCGTAAATATTTAATTTTTGGTCTATAAAGTCTGTATTTTTAAATACTTTCACTGGTTTGAACCCTGAAAAAGTTAAGTTTGACTTTTAATATAGATATCAAACGTCAATGGAGTCAGAGTGTTTCCGGAATGTATCCAATTCTAATTTGCACGGATGATGTTCTTTCGGATTTGAATATAAAAGACGCAAAATGTTTGATACATCAGTCCATCAATGCATCTACAAAATCGAGATTTTACTACAGATTTTCAACAATGAGTGACAATTGGCAGACGGTATTTTTTCTTCTTACAAATATAAACATATTTTTGAAACAAATGCATATTTTTATAGAAATATACATTAATAAAAATATATATTTACATTTAAAGTATTAAAAATGTTTTCAAAAAATATCTGATTTGGGATTTTTCCAGAGCGCAGAAAAATGTAAAGTTTTTATAATGATGGATAGCAGTAATAATAAGCAATTCAATGGCCTAATGGAAGTTATGAAAAGACTTCACGCTCCGTTACCAAAAGATTGGATCCATGCCGCTAAAGTAAGATATTTAAAATAAATAATTAATTTTAAATACATTTACAAACGTTATATCGATGCTTGAAATTAAAAATCCTTATTTTTATTACTTATTGAAAATTTCTATTGCAGAAAATTGCACTGAGCTTGGATAAAGAAAAGAGGGCCTATCCTATTTGTGATAACGTAAAGGCAATGGGTTTTTGTCAAAAGAATTCAAACTGTTCGTACAGACATTGTATCCTCAGCCCTGAAGATGATCCAAATAATGATGTAGAAATGTGAGTTAAACAAAAATTGTTTTTTATAATCTTGAATTAATAGTATTTAATTTAATTTAAAATAAATTCAGTCAATATTAATTTGAATAATTATTTAATTAATAATTATTTAATTTAAGAATAATATTCTTAAATTAATATTTCTGTTTCTCTTTTACTTATTTCTGTTGAATATTTGAAATCTGTCATTTAATAGAAATAATGTCCAATTTTTACTAATTATTTTATTTTCATTTGATTTTAGTGGTGACAAGGTGGAATTAATGGTAACATTTATTCACAATGCATCGCATTTCTCTGCCAGATTGGTGAAATGCTACAAACCAGATCAAAAAGATCCGATCGAATATCCTTCTGACGTGAAACTTTCCATTGAAATGCATAAATTCTTCTCAAGTGTTGAAAACAGGTATTTTATCGTTAATTTAATTTTGACAATAATAGAAATTAATTATTTATATTTTTATTTATTTTATTTTTATATATTATTTTATTACTGTTTAAATTCTCTATTTAAATTATTTAATTATCTATTTATTATTATTCTATTATCTATCTATTATTAATAGCAATCTATTAAAATTATTATTTAAATAATTATTGAAAATAATTATTAATTTTATTACAGAAAGGGTCTCAAGGATATAAATGTTGGCGATATTTGCGCTATGGAAGATAATGTCGATAATTATTTGAGAGTAAAAGTTTTAAAAATTGTGTCAAGAAATGATTACGATGAACCATATGTGGTCACTGTGAAATTTATCGACTATCAATCGGATTTGATAAATGTTAAGGTAGAAATTTTTCTGAAAAATTATTTCCAATTCAAATTTTATTGATAATTTAATTTTAATTAGCAGAGTTAAAATTTTATTGACAATAGTAGAATATTTATTTATTTAGAAAAAGTTGAGAATCGATTAGAATGTATTTTAACAAAAAATAATAGAATTATTGAAGTAATTGTAAAAATTAATAATGGACTTTTTTTCCACCAGGCAAGCAAATTATTGGAAATTCCAAAGAATCTCGGACAGTGGGAGACAAACAATTTTGATGTTTTCTTGAATAATTTAGAAGCATTTGATAAAGAATACGAATGGGATAAATGTGCAGATAAAGCTGCGGCTGATTGGTTTGAAACTTTTTTCACTTCAAAATGTACTGTGATTGCCAAGGTAAACACTTTATTGTAATTAAAGTGAATTCAATTCCTAATTTATTTTTTTTAATTCAATTTTAATTTATTAATTAAAAATTGATAATTTTCAGGTAAATCTACATCTGAAAAATACATTTTGGGTAAATACATTGGAAATTCGAACGAAAATGGCTGGATATCCCGAATTTTTGGTGTCATCATTGCGCAGTTATTTATTAGAAAACAATCATGCCATAGAAAACAATAAACATTTACCAGAATTATATCAACTCTGTAAAAATGGTAAACTTAAATTCAAAGAAGTGGAAGAAGATTTTAACAGTCATGAACAAGTGGCTTGAATTTTTAACATAAAGAAACGAAATTTATGAATTTTATGTTATTTTAAGTGAAGTTTTCATTTTATAGTCTACAGATATTTTTTATTTTCTTACTTCTATATACTTTTTATATTCATAACGATACAAATGTTATTTTACTACATAAAGAAATTATTGAATAATAATTGACAAAGTATTACATTATAATATTATTGTTTTTATTTTAACCTTGATTAATCATTTATGTACAATTTGAATTATAATAAGCAATTAAATGAATTTTATTCGTTGTTTGTTTTGGCGAATGTTAAAAACAAATTATTGTTTACTGTATGTATAAACGAATAATTAATTTTCATTAATTTTAATTGCTTAGAATAATTAAACTAACATAAATTAAATATTAGGTACACTTGTGCTTTATTATAACAATTTTTAATTATTATTAATAGTTGTAAATTAATTTAAAAAATTTGGAACATTTTAAAGCATTGAAAATAAAAAATATTTTTCTATTACTTAAATAAATATTTGCATTAAAAAAGAATTGTTTAAAATAAATGAGAAGCAACGTTTTTTCATCATTAAATAAAATAATATAAATTAAAAACCCCTTTAATTGTTTAATTATAAAAAATATCAATTATTAAAAACAAATTTACAAAAGGAAACATAACCTTAAAAAATCATTTTTTTTCTCTTGTACATAAATTCAAGTTATTAATTAGTTTAAACAATATTAAAAAAGCATAAAATGTATTGCAAAAAGAATAAATTGATAGAAAACAAAATTAAAATTAATAATTAAAAACAAAGCAAACGTACCTGTCAATTCCCATCGGTGTTGACACGTCAACATAAAAATGATTTTATAGAAAACATTTTGCATTATTTTAATAAAAAAATTTGATAAATAACTTAATTATATCTTTGTAAATGATTTTCAATCATATTCCAATAAGAAAATCAATTAATAACTAGTTTAATTAATTAAATTAAGTGAAAAATCGTTAGTTTCTGGTTTGTCCGCTCGATATAGGTAGATGTCGCCCCAAAAAACGGCACTTTTTGGTAGTTTTTGAGTTTTCCACGTGATTCGTCTTCGACAAAACTAGCGCTCTCATTAGCTAGATTCAAATTTGCGCGCGACTCAACAGACCAATGAGAGCGCCCTATATCTGTAGGTTTGAAAGCCCTCCCATTGGTTCACTAAGTCCCGCGCAAATTTGAATCTAGTCAATGAGAGCACTAGCTTCGTCGAAGGCGAATCACATGGAAAACTCAAAAAGTGCCGTTTTTTGGGGCGACATCTACCTATATCGAGCGGACAAACCAGGAACTAACACTTTTTTCACTTTAATTAATTAATTAAAGCATTAATTGTTGATTTTATTACTGTAACACAATTGTAAATCATTAACAAAGATATAATTAAGTTATTTATCTAATAATTTTATTGTAAATATATGTATTTTTATTGAAATAACGATTCACAGTATAGCAGACAACTGTCAATAGTGTTACCGCTATCTAACATAACAGTTGTAAACAACAGTTGTTTCTTCAGTTCCTCCAGTTTGACAGTTATTAGAATTCGTTCTTTCTTTTATAATAATTTAATAATATTAATTAATTTAAAATTTTTAATACATTTTTAATTTAAGAAAAAATGAATTGTCTTTTGTTTATTTCTAACGAATATTATTAGAAGTTGTGCAACAATATCGAGTTAGACGTTAAATAATTATGTCCTTGCGTGGTAAGAAAATTAAATTTTTATTAAAAATAGAGTGAATTATTTTAATTATTAATAATAATTAATAACAAACGTATTCTTTCAATTTTTTGCCATGTAGTTTCGTTAATTGATTTATTTTTACGTAAATAATTGATAAAGTTGATATAGTTTAAAGATGAACAATTTTTAGGTTATGATTAACAATTATCGCAATTGTTTGACAGGTTTTTACAGCTTTTAATCTATTTTATTAAAATGAAAGGATAATTATTAACAATTTAGACGTTGGATTTTTTTTATTATTAATAATATAAAATCAGTATATTTATTTATTTTGGTTAGTGAATAGTATATTATTATTTTATTGCAATTATTATTATTCTTAGTATTATTATTATTATTTTTATTATCACTATTTTTACATTCTCATAAAAAATGAGAAGGTCTTGTTTTCATTATTTTAATGATTATTATTAAATAATTAATTTTTTAAACCAAATCAACAGATTTTTAAAATTGAAATAATTTATTTTCAAAACATTAAAGATTCTTTTGCCTGCTACAGAATGTTATTTTTATTTTTTCATTTTTAAATTATAATTTCATTTGTATTGAATCTAATTTTCTTTATTAAGATTTAATTAAAAATTTTGGGACTAGATATATTCTATTTTTCAGCAAGGAAGCAACGAATAAAATATAATCGTCAGTCTACTTGACTTCATTTGATCTCTTGAACTTAAAGGAACGACTCCCCATTTAGAAATTGTAATTATACAGACCTTGTCTTAGACTTAGAATACAGAAACAATTTTACAAGATTTCTCATCCAAAATAAACAAAATAAATTACAATCACATATCTCTTAATTCAAATAAGTAAAATTAATTAATAAATATTGAGTTATACGTTTCTAATTTCTAATATATTTTTCTAATATAAAAATATTCAAAAAAATTATAAAAATTGAAATTTTATTTTAAAGATTTTGAATTTTGTTTTTAAATTAATAATTAGTTTTTATTTTACAGATTCGGATGAACGAATATTGTATTCAGTGATTAAAAAATCATGAGGATATGGAACACTTATTCATTAACAATGAATTTATTGTTGAACAATTTATTGTTAATATCATTCTTTCATCTTCGAATAATTAGATTACTACTGAAAATTTTTGGATTCTGTATACGGAAAGAAAAAAAGGTATGGAAAATTAGACAAGTTTTACTGTAGGTTTGAAAAAAGCTAAAAATATTAATAAGCTAGAAATATTTTCCATAAAAAGGAATGTAATTTTTCTTAAAATTAAATTTAATTAATTTTTCGTTAAATTTCAGAAAATGAAATGGAGATTAAAGGAAGTCGAGAATAATTATAATAACATGAAATTAAACTTCAATTAAGATCCGGAAATAGGTCTTATTAATTGCGGCTCACCCTATAAAAGAAACGCAGGAGAAATGTTTTTCTACATTTAAAAGTGACATAAGGTCATAAATAAGATTTGAAGGGACATCAATTAACAACTTTAAAAAAAAACCCTCTTCAATCCAGAAGAAGATGAAGAAGAAGAATACAGTGTGAAGCACGTGCTACGTATACTGAATCATCATTCTCATTTTTAAAATGTACGTACTCTCGTCGAATAGGAGATAGGGAAATGAGTGAGAAAACAAGATCATAATCGTCGCTAAGATGGGGGTCCGACTTTAATCACGTATTTTCTTCATTGCACTAATCGTCTGGTTTTGTACTCCCACCTTCGTCCCTTTATTTCATTCATAAGAGAGACAAGACCCTCTTTTACGAATCGTGGGTCGACTATATAAAAGCATTTATCACTCAAGAAATTCCCTCAGTAGCTCGTGTCCATAATGTTCTGACCTTGTCAGAACTGAAACGAAATTTTTTTTACGAAAAAGACGCAATTTTTTTTAAAAGGCGGGAAAAAGAAAAAGTAAATTGCAGAAAGAATCAGTGTTTTTTTATGTTTGATATTATTTAGAAACATTGTGTTTAGCGTTTTGTTGACGTGAAAATGGTTAATTTGTTCATTAGGACGTGTCAAATCGTGTCAATAATTGGAGTTCTTTTTATTGAAAATGCCTTCGGTCAATTTCAAACGTCACCGCACATTATTGTCGTTATGGCTGATGATTTGGTAAGCCGATCATTCACAATAAATAATTATTTGCATATGAAAATATTAATTAAAAATAAAAATTTATCGGGTTGCTTGAAATTTACGAATTTTAATTTTTGCGAAAACTTCTTGGGAACAATTATTTCCATAATTTTATATTTACTATTAGTTTATTCTTTACCATTAATTATTAATAGAGAAAGGATTTTAGAGAAAGGATTTTTTGTTTCAAAGAGTTTTATCCGAATTTTTGAAAATAATTAAATTTTTTCGAAGAATTTAATTCAAATTAATAGTATTGCATTCTAATTGTATTCAATTGTAATTGAAACTGAATTGAAAATAATTTAATATTAATATAATAATTAATCAAATAATTTTATCAAAATTTTTCAAAATAATTGAATTGACTTCGAAGAATGTAAAAAAATTTTCCATTCATAATTCTATTCATAATTTTATAAATAATTAAATTGTTTCCAAGAAGTTTATTAAAATTTATTGAAAATAATTCAATTCTATCGAAAAATTTAATTAAAATTAAATCAAATTCTAATTCAATTGAAATTGAAATTGTATTGAAAATAATTGAATTTTATAAAAAATGTTATCAAAATTCTTGAAAAAAATTTGAATTAATTTCAAAGAATTTTATTGTAATGTTTAAAAATAATTCAATTCTTTCGAATTTTTCAATTCAATTCAATTTTTTAAAATTTTAAATTTAAATTTTTTTGCGAAGAAGTTTATTCGTAAAGAATTGAATTTTTTTGTGAATAATTGAATCGTTTCGAAGAATTTTATTCGTAAATAATTCAATTTTTTGTAAATAATTGAATTTATTGTAAATAATTGAAATTGTAAATTGTCTTGAAATCTAATTAAAAATATTAATTATATTATTTAAATAATAATTTGTACGATCTATTATTTTAATTATTATTTGTTAATTTTTTTGCAATTAAAAGTAATTTAAATGCTTGTTTTTCGAATTTGTTATTATTATTTTTTTTTTATTAAAATTCAAAGCATGTGGTGAGCGATTAAAAAATTTAATTTAAACGCTACGAGAAATTTTTGTTTGAAAAACAATTGATTCATCGTGTACAATGTAAATGAGTGTATAGAGAGAAAGAGAGAGAGAGCCAGCAAGATGTTAATTGCTTCCTAAATTAATGATGCATTTAGGAAAGATTCAAAGAATTCCGTTTTTCTTGCTGTTTAACTAGATCCCCTATCCGAACAAATTCCATTGACGCGAGGGAGTCATAATATAATTAATTTATCGGGACTAATGGAATTAATTACAATGAATTGAATTTTACAAAAGATTTTCCCTACCAATTGAACTTTACGAAAGAATTTTCACAACAAATTCAATTTTACTAAAGAATTTTTCATTGAATTATTTTTCAAAACGAATTATTAATTTATTATTAATTTTACAACGAATTGAATTTTACGAAATATTTTTCAAAAGAAAATTTTTTTTGTAAAATTCGTTCGTAAAATTACATTAAAAAAAAGAAAAAGAAGAATTTGCGAAAAAGGAATGTAGGTATTAACGATTGTGGGAATACTTCAGATTGAAACGATTCTAAAATTATAAACATTTTTTTACATAAATAAGTTTATGATCTTGAAGTTTATATATAAAACAGTTTCTCTCTCTCTCTGAAATTATTGCAGACCTTAGTTAAAGACAATTATATTGTCTACGCCCCCGTAGTAAATGAAGACATCCTTAACGTGACTCACATTAGTCTCTAAACAAATAAAAATTCCTTCCGAATGGACAACCGGAGATCATCTTGCTCATTGCATAATTCTTTTAACACTTTATTTTTTTTCTTATTTCGTCTCATTTATTCCACGTCTCGAATATCAAGTGTTATTTTTTCAAATTGCTAATTATTCGTCTCAATTTGCATTCCTTTATAATGCAAGTCTAGAAAAATTTAATCCACTCGTCGTATTTTTTCTTCTTTTTTTTTTGTTGCGTAAAATTAAAATAAAATTTGATCTTTTTCTCTGTACAGGAAAAAATTTTCTTGTTAAGAAGAAAAAAAAATTATTCGAAAATTTTTTTATTAAGGAAAAGAAAAATTATTCGAAAATATTCTTATTAAGAAGAAGAAAAATTATTCTTAGGAAAAAACAAATTTAAAAATTTAAATAATTTTCTTGTCAACAGGGATGGAATGACGTTGGATTTCATGGCTCGAATCAAATTCCAACACCAAATATCGATGCACTGGGATATAATGGAATAATTTTAAATCGTCACTATGTTCTTTCGTCTTGTACTCCTTCGAGGGCGGCTTTCTTCACTGGAAAATATCCGCTGAGAATGGGTTTGTTTTTTTGCAGAATTATTGCAAAAAATATTATTATTATTTAAAAAATTTTTCTATTTAAATATTTTTAATTTTAAAATTAATGTATTAAAAATCATCGAATTGTTGCAAAGAATTATTTAAAAAAATTTGATAATAGAATTGCTTCGAAGAATTTTATTATTTAGGAAAATAATTGAATTTTCGCGAAGAAGTTTAGAAAATAATTGTATTCGTTCGTGAAATTTTATTAAAATTTTCTTTAAAAATAATTGAATTTTTGCAAACAATTTTACTACAATTTATAAAAATAATTGAATTCTTAAGAAGAATGTTATTAATTATAAAAATATGTCATTGAATTCTTGCGAAGAATTTTATTAAAGTTTCTTAAAATTAATAAACAAGAATTATTAATTAGTTAATAATTGAATTTTTTAAAAGTTTGAATTTGAAATTATTCAAAAATTCATATTTGAAAATAAAAAATTGTATAATTATAACATTTGTTAGTTAATTAATAATGTCTGTAAATTTTAGGTATGCAAGGTGGAGGAATTAAGGGCGGAGAACCACGAGGTATTCCTTTGGACGTTCCAATTTTACCGGAGCATTTAAAAGGATTGGGATATGTAACGAGACTTATTGGAAAATGGCACGTAGGCTATCATACGCCCCAACACACCCCTATTCACAGGGGTTTCGATTCGTTTTTAGGATTTTATAATAGCTACATTAGTTATTTTGATTATCGATATTCCCAAGGGGTTAGTATCAAATTTATAATTAAACTATAATTAAATTTCTTGGAAAAATGAAATATTGAATAAATTTAAATATTTTTTTTCTAAAATTTATTTATTTATTTATGTAAATATTATCAGGATTGCCAAAGTTCAGGGAAATCAGAAAAAAAGTCAGGAAACATAAAATTTGTAAAACTGAATTCCTGTGAAAAATTGTATTATTTATAGAAATAATTGAATTCTTACAATTTTCTTTTGACAAATTTAATTAAAATTGTATTGGAAATAATTCAATTATTATAATAATATAGAATTATCTGATATTTATTAAAAATAATTGAATTCTTTCAAAAATATTTATTATTACTTGTATTGAAAATAATTGAATTCCCGCGAAGATTTTTATTAAAAATAAAAAGTAATAAAAATAATTCAATTATTCAACGAATAATTGAATTCTTTCGAGAAATTTTATTATAATTATATTGGAAATAATTGAATTTCCGCGAAGAATTTTATTAGTTATTTTAAAGAACATTATAAATGTTGCATAAATATTATACAAATACTATAAAAATATAAATATTCTATAAATATAAAACAACTATTATATAATTAATTATTTTCAGAACATGAGTGGTTTCGACTTGCATCAAGGAGATATTCCAAGTTACGGTGTACAAGGCGAATATGCAACTGATCTTTTCACAGAAGAGGCTCTGAGAATAATAGATCATCACGATCCACAACGACCTTTATATCTACAGATTTCACATTTAGCCGTTCATGCTCCACTCGAAGTGCCATTAGATCATTTTAATAATAAGGAATTTGCTCACATTCGTGAATCAAATCGAAGAAAATATGCAAGTTAGTTAATTTCAATAATAATAATTAATTTTTACCAATATTCTAATTAACTAATTGACAAATTATCATCAATTAGAATTAGTGAATACAATACTTATTCATGAGGAAGCGAAAAAAAAAGAACTTTTATTTAAAGTTTTTTTTTATTTTTATTAAGTAATTGATATTAATAAAAATTTCTTTTAAAACAGTGATGGTTTCTCGATTGGACGATTCAATTGGAAGAGTCGTTTCCTCTTTGGGTGACAAGGGAATGCTGCATGACTCAATTATTTTGTTTCTCACCGATAATGGCGCAGCTTCAATTGGCGAATTTCGAAACTGGGGTTCCAATTATCCTCTAAGAGGGGTAGAAAATATTCTTTTTATATATAAATCAAAACATCTATTTTTTGCGATTAAAAAAACATTGCACATACAATTTATTTAATTAATTTATTTTTTCTTTTATTTTTTTATTCTTTTCTATACTTTCTTATTCTTTTCTTAATAAAATAGAATTTCTTTGTTAGAAATTTTTCACATCCGCTTTTCATTATGTTGAGTAATAAATTTTACGAGACCTTTATACAGTTTAAACAATTTTTTTAAAAAAATTGTTTAAACCGTATAAAGGTCTCGTAAAATTTATTACTCAATATTGTTCTTTATTCGTTTCTTAATAAAATAGAATTCTTTTATTTTATAATTTTATTCACATTATCTACTTTTTCGCAGACAAAATACACATTATACGAAGGTGGTGTCAGGGGAACAGGGGTTCTTTGGTCGCCGAGATTGCAAAAAATGGCGGTTGTCTCGGAACAACTTGTTCACATAACAGATTGGCTCCCGACACTTTATTCGGCAGCTGGTGGCAATTTGAAAGATTTGGGAAATATCGATGGTGTCGATCAATGGCCAGTTCTCAGCGAAGGTCGAGGATACGCTCGTGACTCAATTGTTCTGAATATTGATGAAGTCACGAAAACTGAGGGAGCAATTTACAATCGATTTAAACTTGTTCGAGGTAATTTGTCTCAATTAAAAGGAGAACAATTTTTTTTGTTGAAATTTTTCCTTCTCTTGACAAATTATTTTTTTTATAAAAGAGTTTTTTTACCATACAAGTAGTATTTTTTTACAATACAATTTATTTTTTTAATAGAATTTTTTTGTGCAATACAATTTTTTTACAATAGAATTTTTTTTTGCAATAGAATTTTTTCGCAATATAATTTTTTAACAATTGAATTCATTTAGAATAAACATCTTTTCCAATAGAATATTTTTAGAATAGAATTCTTTTAGAATAGAATTTTTTTAATAATAGATTTCTTTAGGAATAGAATTTTTTTGAGAATAAAATTTTTTATAAATTGAAATGTAAAATACCTAAATTTCTTTTTCGAAAAAAGGTTCCGTGAAGCGGGGATATTATGATGGATATCATGGAGAATCGGGCAGAAATCGTGAAGTTCCACTTTACAATACAACAAGAATTTTAAAAAGTGCTGTCTCGGGAAGTATTTCCGCTCATCTTGGAGGACCGGTCACGCAACCAAGTGCAATGATTAGTCTGAGATTACAAGCGACTGTTCAGTGTTTTGCAAATACGACTTATTACTCGTATCCAATTCGTAACACTTTCGTCACCTGCAATGAGACGGAATGTCTTTTTGACATCGTGAACGATCCCTGCGAAACGAAGAACATCGCTAAACAATATCCAAACGTAAATATTTCCCTTCTTTCTAAAACAAAATAAAACTAACAACAATAATTAATTGTTTTTAATAGATGAATAATTAATTTTTTTTAACAGATGAATTTCATTTACTATTTTTTGTTGTTGTAATTTTTCTTTTTTACGTTTTGAATTTTAAAATTAGAAATTCTAATTTATTGCTTTGAAGATTAAAAAATAGCAAAAATTAATTAAACCGAATTGTTATCAATTCGATCGATTTGGGAAATATCAATTAAAAATGTTTCTTTTATATTATTTCTTAATTATTTCCTTTATACTTTTGAATTGGCAAATAATTAAAAGAAAGATTAAAAGAAATTAGTCCAAATTTTTCAAAATAATTAAAAATCTAGCGAAAAACTTAATTAAAATAATATTACAAATATTTAAACTCTTATTTATTTGACTAATAAAATAAATAATTCATCTATTAAAAAATTTGAATTGACAAATAAAATAAATTAATTCATCTATTAAAATTATTAATAAATTGTTGTTTTTAATTTTATTGTACTGCATGATTGTCAAATTTAAATATTTTTTTCGTACTCGCAGAGAGTACAACATTTGGATAAACTATTGGAAAAATACGGACAACTTCTTCAGAAACAAATGAGACAACCAATCCAATGGATGGCGGATCCAAGAAGAAAAAATAACACTTGGGAGCCTTGGCTATCGCCAAATCATATGCTTTACGCGTACGCGAGTGCTGCATCAAAAATAAGCATTTTGGCTTGTTTCGCACATATTGGATTAGTTTTGATAATTAGTATTTTTAGGAACTTTGTCTGACTAAATAATTAACGGCACTTGTCTTCTTATCTTAAAAAAAACCGAACCAAATAATTAGACACAAAAAGATCGAAATTATAAGATTAAGTTATATTTTTATTTATCTGCTTATTTAAAGCGGTTTAAAATCATTATTTTGTACGTAAGAAATAGGTTTTAATTTTTTTTCGCGATAATTTCTCATTTATTTTTTTTGTAGTTTAGAATTTAAATATTTAAAAATAAATAATATTTACAGTATCAAATTTCGAGAAAAATAGTTTAGACTCAGTTTAGAATAGTAGATAATTTATAATTTTTCGTGTGTGTAAATTTAAGTTAATAATTTTTATCGAAGACTTTTTATACGTTATTGTATTTTTACTTTCAGTTGATTTAGGTTTAGAGTAATTAAAATAAGTACGAAGAAAATACTGTTTATTAAAAATATATTATAAACGTATCAAAAATATTAAAAAAGTATATTATAAAAATAATATTTCGCTTTTTATACTCGGTGAATAAAATTTTATTTCGATATTTTAAAATTCGTATTTAAAATTTTTCAATTTGCCAAACTTTTTATTTGAAATTTCGTTAAAAATACTTATCACGTAATTAGTAGTAATGAACTATTTTTATTATATTGACTTTCTTGCTAGATAAGGAATCCAGAAGGTAATAACATTTTTAATTATTAGTAATAAAAATTAATATAATTTTTTATAACATTTTTTTCTTTGTTTCAGAAAAAAAATTCAAATGACGATGAAAAAAGGATTTTTTTCCACAAAATTTCAAATGTAAATTATATTTGCCATTCTCGATAAAATCCGCTAGAGTGCAACGATTATGGAAAGAGAAAGTTTTTCAGAAAATTTTGAAGTTGGTAAGCACTGAAAGAAAATATGATTTTCATATTTAAATATGAACTTTCGAAAGATTAATTATTTCTATAATGTTTTTGACCTTGTAAAATTCACGGTCATATAGAACTTTCATAATTTAAAATTTTGTCATTTTATTAACATTAAAAAAAAAAGAGAGGAAAAATTTACAAATTTCGATAAATAGAAAGAATAAAAATTTTTATTATTTTAATTACTAATCGATTTTTACATTTCTTTAAAATTTTTGTAGGAGAAAAAGAAAAGAATTAAAGGTGAATGTTTGTAAGTTCGCGTCTCTCAGTTGGAAAATCTCAATGAAATTTATTATCTTTTATACTAAATAATCTTGAATAAACTTATAGGAATTACGTTTGCATTTAAAGGCAAGCGTTGTAACGTTATTTTATTCATTCGTGAAAGAAATGTCAAACCGAATGTTTAGGTGACTTTAAAGTTTTCAAATTTCTAACAAAAAGAAAAATATAACTCGTGTCAATGCACCTTTATTTTGTGTTTAAAGAATTTGTGATAAATCAAAAGTGCGGAAATCGTGTCGAAAAAAAACTAAATTTTAAATTCGCAAAAATTAACGAAACCAAAATTAAATTAATTCAGAAATTAAAAATTCATAAAATTAAAATCAAAAAATAAAATACAAAATTATTTAATATTTACGTTACTGAAAATTATAATTTTTTTTTTAATAATAAGGAAAATCGTATTTAATTGAAATAAAGTGCAAGGTCGAGGAAACAAGCAAAAAAAGGCATAAATTACGCAATTTGTTATTAAAAATTTTTTTTTTTTTATTGATGGATAACTTTATTGAATGACAGAAATTTTATGAAGTGAGAAAAGAAAATGGAATATTTCAAATGTGGTGTATCTTTGATTGTAATATCAGTTTTTTGTATAACTGGAATTTCTTTAGCGTTCATTTGGAATAATGAAGAGAAACCAAAAAAGCCACATATTATTTTTATAATGGCTGATGATCTTGTAAGATTTCTTATTAAATTTAATGTATTAGTTATACAACGCAAAATTTATAGTTTATACAAGAAAGTTTTCTCTCTGCAAATAACAATTATTTTTAGAAACCGGATTTTATATGAAACTTGAAAAATTTATACAATTTTACGACTATTTGAGAAAGTCTTCCGCATGAATCTCTTTTTTCATGATGTCTTTAAATTAGATTTATGTTATTTACAATTTACAATTTACAAAATTAGGAAAAATTTTATTCATAATTATTTCTATTGTACAAAGCAATGAGGATTTCCTTTTCTTTTGATTTATAAATTCTCTGAAAATTATTATGTCAATATCGTAATCGAAAAATTCGAAAGGTTTCTACGCGGGAATTTTTTTATTTGTTTTTTAAAATATTTTTATTTATTTATTTGTTAATTTTTGTTTTATTGTATTTTTTTACTTTTTGTTTTTCATTCGCTACTTTATTTCAAATCCGTTTCGTATTCGCTTCGTAAAGTTTTCATTTGTTTGAAATTTTGAATTTACAATTTTTCTTTATCATTTATTTGTTTCTCTTTTCTTTTACTAATTTTATCTGCTTTGTTGAGTTTTCTTTTGTTTTAAATTTTGAATTTACAATTTTTCTTTATCATTTCTTTTATTTGTTTCTCTTTTTTTTTTTTTTTTTTTTGCTAATTTTTGCCCATTTTTCATAAACTTATTGTACTCGAAAAAGTTTTTTTTATTTTTATTGTCATTGTTACTTTATCAAGAGGGAAAATCCTTGATCTGCATTCACGATAGATCTGATAATTATAGCCTTGATCTTTACAATCTTGTTATGAAAATATTTTCTAAAACTTTTTTTTAACAGATTTTTTTTCTTTTTTCGTTTTCTTTGTAAACTTGTGAAAAATTGAAATAAGTGATTAAACTGAAGATTTTATCGAAAAATTAATTATTATATTTATTATTAATTTTCAGGGTTGGAATGACTTGAGTTTCCATGGAGCCGATCAGATTCCAACTCCAAATATTGATGCTCTTGCATATAATGGAGTGATTTTAAATAGATATTATACTCTGCCGACTTGTACACCATCGAGAACGGCATTTCTTTCTGGTCGTTATCCCATAAGAGCAGGTAATTAATTTTATTCACTTGATAGTCGCATAAACCTAAATGATAATACCTCCTGCATAACAAGTTTAAATTTACCAGCTCAACAAAATTCAATAGCATCTTTGTTATCCGAGACTATAGATTTTACTAATTTATCACAGTTGAATAATTTTTATAATATATATAATTCATTACTTGATTTGGTTTTTTGCGATCCTTTTTATGTAAGCGTTAGTTTATCAAATGATGCTATATTGCCGATTGACAATTATCACCCACCATTATTAATTAATTTTTCAACAAAACATGTGCTCTTACAAAGTTCGGAACACACTGATTTAAAATTTGATTTTAAAAATTGTAATCATGTAGGGATGGTCAGTTATTTGAATGCAATAAATTGGAAACAGGTACTAGATACAAACATTGTGGATGACGCCGTTGATATTTTTTATGATATTTTGTATTGTGCTTTTACCAGATTTGTTCCTGTAAATGCTATCTATAAATCTAGTTATCCACCGTGGTTTACATTTGAACTTAAAAAACTGGTTCTTGAAAAAAAGATTGCGCATGCTCATTATATGAAATTTAAAACAAATGATAATTATTTAAAATTTTCTAATTTAAGTTCAAGATGCAAATCTTTGTCAAATACATGCTATAATAATTATATTTCTAATACTGAGAATTCGATAATTGACTGTCCGAAAACATTTTGGAAATATGTTAACATTAATAGGAAAAATCAACGTCTACCTAATTTTATGAATTTTGGTAAAGAGTCAGGTGATAGTCCTGTCAAAATTGCAAACCTTTTCGCTACGTTTTTTAGTTCTGTTTATACTACGCCATTTCAAGATTTAAATAATAATTCTAATGTTACAGGTTCGATGGATTTAAATAATATGTATTTTTCAAGGGAGGAAATTTTATCTAAATTAAAAAATCTTGATATCAGTAAGGGGGCGGGATCTGATAAGATACCTCCATCATTTCTTCGTTCTTTTTGTTATTCTTTGGTCGAACCTTTACACATTTTATTTAATTTATCATTACGTTGTTGTATATTTCCTTATGAGTGGAAAAAGGGCATTATTGTACCGATATATAAAAGTGGAAGCAAAAATGACATTGCAAATTATCGACCTATAACAATTCTTAGCGCTATACCAAAGGTTTTTGAAAGTTTGATACACGATTCTCTTTACTTAGCTACATCAAATATTATTATTGATGAACAACATGGTTTTGTTAAAGGAAGATCATCGATTACTAATCTTGCTTTGTTTACAAACTCACTTGCGTTGGATCTTGAAATGGGGAAACAAGTTGATGCAATTTATGTGGATTTTTCTAAGGCTTTTGATAAGGTGGATCACAACATACTTTTACGCAAGCTGAGAATCATGGGCATGTCTGAAAATTTAATTAATTTTTTTAAAAGTTATCTTACGGATAGACCTCATATGGTGAGAGTTGAACATGACTATTCTGATGCGTTTAAATCTACCTCGGGAGTTCCTCAAGGGTCTCATCTCGGTCCTTTATTGTTTGTTTTATATATTAACGATATAAAATTTGTTTTTAAATATTCCAAATTTTTGTTGTACGCAGATGACCTGAAAATTTTTAAAGCAATTAATGCAAATAACCCTTGTCTCGATTCTAAACAACTCAGGTTAGATCTTAAACATCTTATAGTTTGGTGTAAGAAAAATCATTTGACCTTCAATTTAGATAAGAGTGTAGTAATCTCATTTGCGAGGAAAATCACATTTGTATATAGTTATACTGTGGGTTCAAGTGAATTAAATAGAGTGACTCAGGTTCGAGACTTGGGGGTTTTGATTGGTAAAGATCTCAATTATAATGAACATATCTCCGAAGTTATCTCTAAATCTTTAAAATCTCTGGGATTTGTAATGAGAAATGCATCTGCTTTTCATAATCTATCAGCGTTAAAAACTTTGTATTTTTCATTGATCAGATCAATAGTAGAGTATGCTATAGTCATTTGGGTGCCATATTACACATATAATATTATAAGATTTGAACGCATTCAGAATAGGTTTCTTCGTTTCATTGCGCGTCAACTTCACATACCATTTGATTTTCATGCTCATGATTACTGCAGCTTGCGTTCTGTGCTCAATATACCAAGGGTTTCTTTAAGATTCCTATATATTGATTTATCATTTTTATATAAATTATTTAATGGATTCTTTAATTGTCAGTCACTTATATCACTAATTAATTTACGTGTGCCACTAAGACCTTCTAGGTATTTTTCTTTATTCTCTGTTCCATTTCATAGAACGAATTATGGAAATCATTCTTTGATGACCAGGCTTTGTAGAGAAGCAAATGATGTTTATAATGATATTGATTTTTTTGATCGTAACTCTATGAGATTTCACACACTTTTGCGTCAGCTTGTTTTTAGAGATATGTAGTTCACTATTTTAAGTTCAGCTACTTATGTTTCATTTTTGATAATATTTAGTAATTTTGCTTAGTGCAATAAAATTAGTATTAAGAGTACTTTGTACGAAAGGGCACAGTCCCGTTTACTACTTAAATAAATAAAATAAATAATTCGTAACGGGAGAAGTTGTAAAAAGAAAATTCATCAAAATTGTGCAGTAAAAAAATAACTAAATGAATAAAGAAGTAAATAAAGAAATAAAGAGGTGAATAAAGAAATAAGGAAGTAAATATAGAAATAAATAAATAAAGAACTAAATAAAGAAGTAATAAACAAATAATTAAAATAAAAAAGAAAGCAAAAAATGTAAATCTATTATCTATATTAATAATCTTTGTAATCCGGTAATATATTCGCAGTTTGAAGTTGTTTTCGTTTGCTTTCTGTTTCCCATTTTTTTGTGGTATTTTTCTTTTTAATGTTTTCAATTTTAAAAGTAAAGAAATTTTAATTTAATGTTTTGAATTTAGAATATTTTTTTTTGGTAATTATGAATCTGAAATAAGTGAATTCATGTAAAGAATGTTATCAAACATTTTTCAAAATAATTGAATTTATCAGAAAAATTTTATTATTTAGGAAAAGAATTAATTTTTTTCTAACAAAGAATTTAATTGAAATTTTAAAAAATTAATAATATTTCTGTAAAGAATTTTATTTAAATTCTTTAAAATAATTCAATTCTTGCGAAGACTTTTAGATATTTATGATAATAATTCAATTCTCATGAATAATTTTATCAAAATTTTTCAAATTAATTAAATTTCAGCGAAGAATTTTATCAAATTTTTAAAAATAATTGAATTCTTTTGAGAAATTTTATTTAAATTGTATTGAAAATAATTGAATTCCTGCAAAGAATTGTATAAATTATGAAAATAATTGAATTTTTTCAAAGAATTCAATTAAAATTATATTGAAAATATTTTAATTCTCATAGAGAATTTAATCAAAATTTTTCAAAATAATTGAATTTTTGCGAAGAATTGTAGTAAGTAAATTAATTCTTATAGAGAATTTCATCAAAATTTTTCAAAATAATTGTCTGCAAACAAATTTATTATTTAGGAAAAGAATTAAATTCTTTCAAATTATTTAATTAAATTTTTTTCTTATAAAGAATTGTATTGAAAATTTTTAAAATAATAACATTTTCTTGAATAATTTTATTAAAATCCATTCAAATAATTAAATTCCTGCGAATAATTTTTTTTAATTATGAAAATAATTTAATTCTCATAAATAATTTTATCAAAATTTTTCAAAGTATTTGAATTTCTGCGAAGAACTTTATAAAAATTCTTTAAAATAATTAAATTTCTGTAAAAATGTTTATAAATTATGAAAATAATTAAAAATTTTGCTGAGAATTTTATTCAAATTAACAAAAATAATTGAATTTCTTTGAGGAATTTAATTAAAATTGTAGGCATTGAAAATTTTTCAAAATAATTTAACTTTTGCAAAGAATTTTATTATTTATGAAAATAATTAAATTTTTTCAAAGTATTTAAATAAATATTTTTCTTATAAAAAATTGTATTGAAATTTGTATTTTTATTTATTGTTTTTAGGGAATAAAAAAATATAAAAATAAAAAAACCAATAAATCCATAAACTTAAAAAATAAAATTCTTTAAAATAATTGAATTCCTGCGAAAAATTTTAGAAATTATAAAAATAATTGAAGTTTTGGTAAAAATTTCTTATAAAGAATTTAATAGAAATTTTCCATAATAATAACATGTTATCGAAGAATTATTATTAAAATTCTTTATTGTAATTAAATTCTTGTGAAGATTATTAATAACTAGCAAAAACTGACGCGCGCGAGCGCGCGTGCATTTTTTTTTCAACGTTTTATTTTAAATAATTAAAACTTTATTTTTTCAGCGAATTTGAACCATTATGATGTCACAATTTTTTAGCAAATGCTGTGAACAAATTGTGACGTCATTATGGTTCAAATGCCATTAAAGAAATTATTTCATCTTCTATTAATTAATATATTTTTGCATTTTCTTTTTTTATATAAATAAATTAAAATTTTTATTTATTAATTGAAAATATCTGTTCGCAGTTTATATTTTTTTTTTGTTTAATATTTTAATAATTTTATGTTTTAATATATATATAAATATATTTTTTCTATTAAAATAGCAATTCTTTAAAATGATTATTATTATTTTTAAGGGTATTTTAATTATTATTATGACGTTATAATGTTTTAAATAAATTTAAAAAATGGAAATGCTGGAAAGAATGAAAAATACATTTTTTTTAGAAATATAAAATTATTCAATTAACATCTTCTATCTTTATATCTTCTCTCTATATTAATATCTTCTTCTTCTATCTTCTTTGATTTAGTTGTAATTTACTTTTTTGTTTCCTATCTTCTTTAATAATTTTATGTTTCAATATTTTTAATTTTAGAGGCATTTCACGTCAGAAATATCACGATTTGCAAAGAGTATGCCGATTTTCGCAAAACTTCGTGGGATTATAGTTCTATATAAGAGACTTCTTTCCCCTAAATTTTTTCAAAAAAAATTCAAAATTGTTGAAGATACGCCATTTTGAATTTTAATATTAATTTTATAAAATTTTGAATATCTCGGAATATTGTTTATGGATTTTTATGAAATTTACACATTTTTCAGGTAAAAGTATGTACTTTAAAATGCAAATAAAGTTAATAAAAAAAAATTAATTTTTAAATAAAAAAATTAAAAAAAATTTTTTTAAACAATTTTTTGTTTATTTACTCCTCTCTGAGAAAAATGTTATTAACATATTTGGATTCCTTATGAATTCACCTTTAATTTCATAAAAAAAAATTGATGGAGACTCAACTGGTTCCGGAGATATTGAATTTTTTGTAAAAAAAAGCGTCGCCGCGCCATAGCACCATACTGCACAAGTCGCGTAGTACGTTACCGCAGTCGTGCATTGCTGCTGTAACTATGACTATTTTTTTACAAAAAATTCAATATCTCTGGAACCAGTTGAGTCTCCATCAATTTTTTTTTATGAAATTAAAGGTGAATTCATAAGGAATCCAAATATGTTAATAACATTTTTCTCAGAGAGGAGTAAATAAACAAAAAATTGTTTTAAAAAATTTTTTTTAATTTTTTATTTAAAAATTAATTTTTTTTTTATTAACTTTATTTGCATTTTAAAGTACATACTTTTACCTGAAAAATGTGTAAATTTCATAAAAATCCATAAACAATATTCCGAGATATTCAAAATTTTATAAAATTAATATTAAAATTCAAAATGGCGTATCTTCAACAATTTTGAATTTTTTTTGAAAAAATTTGGGGGAAAGAAGTCTCTTATATAGAACTATAATCCCACAAACTTTTGCGAAAATCGGCATACCCTTTGCAAATCGTGATATTTCTGACGTGAAATGCCTCTTTAATTAAAATTAATATATTGAATTTCATTTAAATTCTTGCAAAAAATTTGAGAATCATTGAATTTCTTCAAAAAATGTCATTATTTATGAAAATAATTCAATTTTCGCTAAAAATCATTAAATCAATTTTGGAAACCCTAATTAAATTTTTCTGAAGAATTATTTTTTATTTTTTGTTTAATAATTGTGTTTCTTTAATAATTTTAATTGGATATTTTTAAAGTAATTTAAATTTATGAACAATTTTTTTCAAGTTTTTAAAACTAATTTTTAAATTTGTAAATTTAGTTGAAACATCTATTGTTTACATTTATCCCTTGTTTACAATTACCCCAAATGGCTCTAATTGTAAATTGATTGTTTTGTTGATTTTTGAATTTTATTTCGGAATAATTCAATTTTTTATTATGTATTTTTCATGATTTGAAGACTTTATATAGTCTTTAAAAGACTTGATAGTATTTAAATAGTTGAAATGAAAGGCGGTGCCTAAAGTATTTTTTTTAAGTTCATTATTTTTTTTTCTTTTTAGAAAATCTATTTTCTATAATATTGTGTTAAAAAAAACGTTAACATTTTATATTTTATTTGAACAGAAGATAACGATAAGTTTAATTCTTGCAAAAGAAAGCACTTATAAGTTAATTCTACACACAAACACACACAGAAATACGTTTATTTTTTACGTAAGTGCCAATAAATTAATTTCAATTTTTTATTTAAAATGAAATAATTTAATTTTGAATTAATTGTATTTTTGATATTTGAATAATTAATTATTATTTTGAACAATTACATTTTTCAATGATTTCAAAATAATTAAATTTTTATTAAAAACAGAATAATTTATTTTTGAATTAATTAAAATTGTTTGATTTATTTTTGAATAATTAATAATTGACTTTTGAATTATTTAAAATTCAAATATTGTAAAAAATTAATAAAATATTTAAAAAAACAATTTATTTTTAACATAATAAAAAAAGTAATTTATTAAAATACTAAATTCAAATAGATTTTGAATTGCAATTATTTTTAAAAATAAATAAATTTTTTGTGTAAAATCATTTTTTTAAAATTAATTAAAATTTGAAACAATTGAATTTTTTTTTTTCATTTTTGAAAAATTAATTATTTCGAACAATTTTTTAAACATAAAAGAACCAGGAGCTATTATCACTCATAATAGCAATCAAAAAAAGCACACACTAAAGGGATCGCTCTTCCCAAAAAATTTAGACTCTAGATCCTGCACTGTATAAGTTAATAATTGAAGATTAATTAAATTTTTGAAAAATTAAATATTAAAAAATTAATTATTTTGAATAATTAATATTATTGAATAGTAATTTACGAAAACGACCAATGTAATAAAATTTAGAACGATATTTTTTATTGATTCAGGAAAATTGAATTTTTTAATTAAAATTAATAATCGTTGAAAATTGAAAATAATACAACTTTTATTGACAATTCGATATTTCAGTTTTTTTAGATTTTAAAAATGCATAAAATTTTCAATAATAATAATAAATCAAAATACAATAAATATTATCAATTATAATTATAAATAAAAAAAAATAATAATAATAATAATAAGATATACGAATAAAATTTGTTTTTAAGTTATTTTGAGATTTTTATTTAACAAAATAAAATGAAATAATATAAATGATTTAATTAAGAAGAAAATTTTAATTAATAATTAGAATTTACCAATCTACAGTTTTTTTTCCACTGAAAACGGTAACCTCTCGCCTGATACCAGATATTTTTCCACGATTTTTCAAACACAATAATTCTTGTCACAATTTAACGTTTTTTAAAAACACCCGCACTACCGCATAACATAACATCGGAAATGTCAAAACATCACGAAAAATATAAACAAACAAAAAAATCATGATAATAATTCGCAAATGATAACTAACAACTAACTTCATACTGCGAACGGACAGAATGAAAAACCACAGACTTTAATAAAGTTAATAATTAATTATGAAAATATTTTAATTTTATTGTTAATTAATAATTAATCATTTTATCAAAGTTTTTCAAAAGTAATTGAATTTCTACGAAGAAATTGATTATAATTCTTTAAAATAATAAACTTCCAGCGAAAAATGTTAGAAATTAGAAAAATAATTGAATTTTGTTAAAAATTTCTTATAAAGAATTTAATTGAAATTATTCAAAATTATAATATTTTTGCGAAGAATTGTTATTAAAATTCTTTAATGTAATTAAATTCTTGTGAAGACTATTAATAATTAAGAAAATATATCATTTTTATTGTTAATTAATAATTAATCATTTTATCAAATTTTTTCAAAAGTAATTGAATTTCTACGAAGAATTTTATTAAAGTTTTTGAAAACAATAAATAATTATAATTAATTAGTAAATTAGTTAATAATTGATTTTTTAAAAATGTTGAGTCTGAAATTATTAGAAAATTGAAATTAATATTTGAAAATAAACAATTTTTTTAATTTGCATAATAATAATAAACGAAACACAGTGTTTCGCGAGCTGGCGCTAGTTATTTTAATAAATTACAGTAATTAAATAATTTATTTTATAATTCAATTAATTAATTGTTAATAATTGAATTTTGCAAAAATAAGTAATAAGTGTTCGTTTTTTTTTTAGGAATGCAGGGATTTCCCTTGAGAGCAGCGGAGCCACGAGGAATCCCCTTGAACGTGACATTATTGCCGAAATATTTGAAAAATTTAGGATATGTCACGAGGCTCATTGGAAAATGGCACACGGGATATTACACCGAAGGTCATACTCCCGCGAATCGTGGATTTGATTCATTTTACGGCTATTATAATGGAATGATACAGTATTATAATTATACATACACTCAGGATAAAAAATACGTTGGCTACGATTTACACGATGATTTGCCAAATTCACTGAATATCGCCCCCGATCATAATCAAGAATATTTCACTGATATTTTGTCGAAAAAAACCGAGGAGATTATTAATAATCATAATCCAGAAATTCCTCTATTTTTGGAAATTGCACATCTTGCTCCACATTGCAGCAATGCTGCCGATCCTTTAGAAGTTCGCAATTTATCTCAACTAAATTCAACATTTGGATACATTAAAAATTTTAATCGAAGAAAATATGCAGGTTTTTTTGAATATTTTTCAAATTCGTACATTATTTAAAAAATTAAATAATTAATAATTCATTCATTCATTTATTTTTTATCATTATAATTAATATTTAATAATTAATTAATTCATTCATTCATTTTTTTCTACAGGGATGATGGAAGCTTTGGACGATTCTGTAGGTCGAACAGTGGCCGCATTAGAAAAGGCAAAAATGCTGGAAAATTCGATTATTGTCTTTGTTTCTGACAATGGAGCACAAAGTGAAGGATTTTTGGAAAATTTCGGATCAAATTATCCATTGAGAGGAGTAATTGATGCAAATTATATCATGATAAATATTTTCTTTTGCATTTAGAATTATAAATTGAGCTTTTATAGAGATTATAGATAATTAAGAATTTGATAGATTAAAAATTTTATTTTTCTAATTCTTTGTTTTTTTTATTTTTTCTCTAATCGAGTATTTGATTTTAGCTCAAGTTCACAGTTTACGAAGGTGGAGTTAGAGTACCAGCATGTATTTATTCTCCTTTGATAAAAATGCAATCGAGGGTATCAAATCTTTTTATGCACGTTACTGATTGGCTTCCCACGTTTTATTCAGCCGCCGGGGGAAATGTATTTGATTTGGGTCAAATCGATGGTGTCGATCAATGGTCAAAATTACAAAGAAATGAACAAGGGACAAGAAAATTTTTACTCGTCAATATTGATGAGAAGGAGAACACTGAAAGTGCCATTTTCCAGAAATTCAAAATTGTCAAAGGTAAACAAAAGAAATTAATTGTATAAAATATTTGTTAATTGAACATTTTGATTTTCTTTTTACTTTTTTTCAATTTAACAGTTTAATTTGTCAATAATTGAATTTTCTCAAAAAAATTTTTTCATTTATTGAATATAATAATAATTATAATAATTGTAATTAATAATTCTACCTAACAATTTTCTTAAAATTATCGATGAAAAATTAAACTCTTTTAAACAATTTTATGAGAGTTTTTGTAAATAATTCAATTCTTTTTGAAGAATTTCTTTGATTTAGTTAAAAGTAATGTAGTTTTTTAAATAATTTTTATTAAAAATTTTGAAAGTAGTTAAATTACACAAAGAATTTTACTATTTATAAAAATAATTGAATTCTTTCGAAGAATTTTATTATTTATGAAAATAATTAAAAATTTTGCTATAAATATAATTAATATTTTCGAAAATAATTGAATTTTTTCGAGGAATTATAATTAAAATTGTGTTGCAAATATTACAATTCTCATAAAGAATTTAATCAAAATTTTTTAAAATAATTGAAATCTTTTGAGAAATTTAATGGAAATTGTATTGAAAATAATTAAATTTATGCAAAGATTTTACTATTTAATTTTTAATGAAATAATTGAATTGTTTTGAAAAGATTTATTAAAATTTTAGAAAATAATTGATTCTTTTTTGGAATTTTATTACAATTTTGTTTAAATTTAAAAATAATTGAATTTTTGCAAAAAATTTTACTATTTATAAAAATAATTGAATTCTTCTGAAGATTGTTATTATTATTTATGAAAATAATTGAATTCTCGCGAAGATTTATATTAACATTTTTGAAAATATAATCAACAATAATTAATTTTCTAGTTAATAAGTGATTTTTAAAAATTTTAATTTTGAAATTATTCAAAACTTTATATTTGAAAATAAAAATTTTCGAAATTTGCATCATAATTTCCGCGTAACATTTGCTTTAATAATTTACCTAATTAATATTTTTTTAACTATTAATTACATTTTTTAGGTGCTTCTGATCAGTATAGTAAATATTATGGTGATTCTGGTAACAACGATTCTTATCCAGAATACAATATCACTCGTGTTCTCAATTCAGAGGCGAATTTAGCAATTCATAGTGTTCAAGACGAGGGAATTTCATCGAAAATTGTGACGAATCTACGAAATTTGAGTAGAATTCAATGCGAGGAATTTTCTCACTTTCCTAATTGTTCCAATTTGTGTTTATTTAATATTTATAACGATCCATGCGAAACTACGGACATATCAAGATCAAATCCATTGGTTAGTTGTTTTTAAATTATTAATAGTTAATTAATTAATTAATTAATTATTACTATTATTATTATTATTATTATTATTATTATTATTATTATTATTATTATTATTATTATTATTATTATTATTATTTATTATTATTATTTATTATTATTATTATTATTATTATTATTATTATTATTTATTATTTTCTATTTTTAAAAAAATAAACTAACAATTTTTCTGCAAGACTGTTTAAAATTCTGTTCTTCAATTTATTATTAATTTTTTTGCAAATATTTCGATAAAAAACGAATTTTTTTGTGCAGATTGTCAAATACATGGAAAGAAGACTAGCTGATTATAGAAAAGTTTTAATGAATCAAACAAATGCTCCTCTAGATCCCGCAGGATTACCGGAGCATTTCAATTACACCTGGATGCCATGGAGATCTGTAGAAGAACTTTAGAAAAAAAAGTCGCCAAGTAAATTTTTTTTTCTAAATTTCAATCTTTCGGTAGCAAAATTAATTATTATTTTCAAAAGTGGAGAAAATTTTTCAAAAACTTTTTTTAAGGACTTTTTCAGACTTTTTCAGACTTTTTCACACTTTTTCATACTTTTTTAAACTTTCTTAGACTTTTTTCTAGACTTTTTTCGAGTTTTAAAATACTTTTTTAATAAAGATTTCCTAAATTGCATTCAATTATATTTCTAATTACTTTTCTTATAATTATCCATAATTTTGCGATAAAGAATTTCTTTTTGCATTTATTATTAATTTATTAATCGATAATTAATAAAAAAAATCTTAAAGATGATCTTAAGGAATTTTTCCCGCCAATTATGAGAATCAAAAAGTTAGTTATTTAAATTTAATCTTATTGAAGATTCTACTTTGTTCGTTAAAAATCGTCGAAGAGTAAGCTGCTTGTCTTCCGCGATTAATTATTTTTTGTAACTCAGGGGAATTCTTCAAGGAAAAGGAAGGAGAAAAAAAAAGTTGCCCGTCACACTTGTTCGGCTTTTTTTTCTTCTTCTTCTTTTTACTCTCTGCACGCCATTGTATAAAGATTATGCGCGATCATAACGAAATTGTGTGCAAAAGATCTTGATATCACTTTAATGTCTGTCTCGTACATATATTCTCCCTTATCAAAATGAATACATCTTGTAATTTAAAACTCATTTTTCAAAAAAACAAAAAAAAATAAATAAAAAAAAAAATAAAAAAGAGGAAGAAAGTAAATAATAATACGGAAAAATTTCCATTGAATGAAAAATTCTAAATTACTGAATAAAATTACATTTTGCAATTTTAAATGTCTACATTGACTATGATTTATTTTTTTATCTTATCTCAATCTTTTTAAATTTAATAAATTATTTTGGTTCTCACCTCAAGCGAAAATTTTTAAAATTCATAAATTTTTAGAATACAATTGCTTCTGTGTAAATTTAAAAATTTGCAATAAAAAAAAATTTACGATAGAAATAAAGAAGTTGAATATTTAACAAAATGATTAATAATTGAAATAAATTATTAAAATTTATTATCATTGAATGAGTGAGAGATAAAAATATGGTTCAAATAAATATGATAAAAATAAGAAATAAAATCTTTAGTAAAATAGAGTTGAAATGAATTCAAATTTTGTAAAAACTTTAAAAGGAAGGTACGAGAGATTCGCAACGCTTTCCTGGTGGAAAATCGTTCTCACCTTAAGCAAAGGGTCTGAGAGCGAACATAATTGCACCTCATGCATCCTAGAATAAATTTATTCGCACCCAAGTATTCCTGGACCAATCAAAAGTAATTATTTTTATACTCGTCGTCGAGTGCCAGCTGTTGCGATAAAAACTATTCATTTTCTAATTTTCAAAACTCTGAAATAGTTCACAGAAGAAATCTGCAAATTCTTTGAAATTTTAGTTTTATTTCGATTCAAATTAAATGTCGATATTAATTATAATATTTATAATTATAATAATTATAATTAAACTTAAATTAAATTTTTCTTCTTTATTTTTATAAAATTGCCAAAAACAGGAATAAAAAACATGGAAAAAATCGATAATTCTCTTGAACAAGAAATTCGATAAGAATGAACTCTGTTTCCTGGATTTATAAATTTAACGACGTAATGACTTCGTCTGACGAAGGATTATTTATCGCGGCAATTGTCCAAGGACAAGAGAGAATTGGAAGAGCAAAAAAAAAGAAAGGAGAGAGATTTTACCTCTCGATCGTGCTAATAATTATTATCATAAATGGTCCAGGATAATTCGTCCCAATTTTATCATTCAAGAAAATTTCAAGAAAGAAATAGAAAATAAAAAGAGAATTAGAAAAATTATGGTCTAGGATAATTTGTCTCAATTTTTTCATTCAGAAAAATTTCGAGAATGAAAAAGAAAATAGAAAACTAAAAAAAACCAATTGGTCCAGGATAATTCGTCCCAATTTTTTCATTCAAGAAATTTGCGAAAAAGAAATAGAAAATAGAAAACTAAAAGAAAAATTGGTCCAGGATAATTCGTCCCAATTTTTTCATTCAAGAAATTTGCGAAAAAGAAATAGAAAATAGAAAACTAAAAGAAAAATTGGTCCAGGATAATTCGTCCCAATTTTTTCATTCAAGAAATTTGCGAAAAAGAAATAGAAAATAGAAAACTAAAAGAAAAATTGGTTCAGAAAAATTCGTTAATTTTTTCAATATTTCCATTCAAGAAAATTTGGAGAAAGAAATAGAAAATAGAAAACTAAAACGAAAATTTGTAAATTGCAAAATTTACAGAATAAAAAAGATAAATTTCTTTATTAAACAAAAAAAATTGAGTGTATTGTTTTTTCTTTCCCTTTTCGACATATTATAATCGCAAGATGAAATTTAATTTAAAGAAGGAGAAGAAGAAGAAGAATAAATTGTTCGATTTCCCGTCATAATTATGGAAAGAGAAGCACAGGACTTGAGCCATCAAGCTTCGAACAGTGATATAGACAAAAGCGGCGGCAGCTGTGAGCTGCTCGGCTATTAAAAGCGACTTACCCAAACCCCTGTTCGTATATTCTAGCCCTTGATTCGCTTCCACAACCCCATGATGCATCGCTCGTCATGAAATGTGAAGAGTAACATTTACCTTTGTGTGAAATCTCTCTGTATACGTATATATTATAACGTTCCACAGCCGTTTTGACCAAGATTGCTAAATGAGCTGTGAGAGACAGCCTTGATGCGTATAACTGTTTTTTTCCTCCCCGAGGAAAAAAAAATAACGCCAATTTAACAACGTACCAATGTGAACGAAAACACAATTTTCTCGTATTTTTAGCGCCTCGGAAAATTAGCCCTCCCTTTATTCCGCAATTCTGAAAAAGAATTAAAGCAGAATTAATTTTTATCCAAGAGTCTGTAACTATTTAGTAATTAATTATTACATTATTTTTGTAATTTAATTAAAATAATTTGAATTTGCAGAATATCATTAAAATTTATTTATGAAAATTAAAAAATAACAAAATTTATACAAAAAAGAATTCAATTCTTTAGAAGAAAATTTAAATTCTTACGAAGAATTTTATTAAAATTTTATAAAATAATTGAATTCCATAAAGAAATTTTATTGAAATTATATTAAAAATAATTAATTTCGTTCTAAGAGTTTAAATTAAATCGTTTTAATTAAATTTATTATTTATGAAAATAATTGAATAATTAGGTACCATGAATTTTATTAAAATTACATTGAAAATAATTGAATTCTACTAACTTAAAATTTTTGTCAATAATTAAATTTTATGTACGAATTTTAAACAAATTTTTGACAATAATTCAATTATTTTGAGGATTTCAATTAAAATTACATTGAAAATATTTTCAAATTTTCGAATTTTTTCGAAGAATTTTATGAAACTTTTTGAAAATACTTGAATAATTTAATTATTATGAAGAATTTTATTAAATTTTTAAAAATAATTGAATTCTTGCAAAGAATGTTATTAAAACTTCTAAAAACAATTGACTTCTTGGGAAGAATTTTATTGCAATTTTAAAAATAATTGAATTCTTTCAAAGAATTTTATTATAACTTCTAAAAATAATTGGATTCTTTTAAAGAATGTTATTTTAAATTCTAAAAATATTTGAATTCCTGAGAAGAATTTTATTGAATTTTTAAAAATAATTGAATTCTTTCAAAGAGTTTTATTATAACTTCTAAAAATAATTGAATCTCTGTGAAGAATTTAATTATTTATAATAAACAATTGAATTCCTTCGAAGAATTTTATTAAAATTTTTTTAAATAATTAAATTTTTGCAGACAAATTTATTACAATTTTTTGAAAATAATTGAGTTATTTCAAAGAATTTTATTAATATTTTAGAAAACAATAATAATTATACTATAAGCTACTAAGTAGATATTTTAAAATTTTGATTCTAAAATCATTTAAAAATTGAAGTGATGATATTCATCAACTTTGTAAGTTAAATTTTTCTTTTTTGCTACAATTTAATTATGATTTCTTTTTGACAAAAATGATTGAATAATGATGTACATAAATGAAAATAGATTAACTTCTCTGTTTGCGAAAAGAGATCCAGCGAATGACAGATGAAAGATATTGAAGAAAGAAGATTGGTGAAAGAGGGGCAATTGGTCCATCCTTCGTCTCCTCCTATAAAGGAGCTCGCAGAAATTTCTCCACCTCTTTTTTTTTCTAAATGCAATATACTAGATTTCTTTCTTTCTTCTCCTCTTTTTTTCGCCCTTTCTCTCTCTCTCTCTCTCTCTTTCCCTTTATTTCTACGCTCAAGTTTCTTTGGCTCTTTCTCCCAAAAAAATTTCTCAATTTATTTTCTCTGTCCACGCGCCGACTCCACTTGGAGGCGCATATTCACATCTCCAGCCTTCTGATTCCACCGGTACCCACCACTATATTTCCACCACCTCTATAATACAAATCTTCAGTCTTCACCATCACCATAACATATCATCCTGCTAGTTTCCAATGTTTCGCATGCACGGACACCTGTAACCACGCAGACTCCTCTTCTTTAACGCGCGCATCCATCCGAAATTCCTCCTTCTCTGAAAATATTCAAAAAAACAATTATTCACTAAAAACAACGAAAAAGTGGAAAAAGAATCCCAAAATATTTTTCATTTCAAATTTACAAAAAAAAATTTTACCTCTCGGAAAAAAATACAATTTGAAAAAAAAAACCGAGTAAACAACAATATAATTTTCTTTTTTCGTTCTTTTTTTCAATTTAGTGAAGTGAATGTAAAAACAGAGACAATTAGAAATAGACTAATTTTTAATTATTTTGCTAGCAATAGAAAAGAAGAAGAAAAATTTGAGAGACGAAAGAAAAATGTTTTTTCGAAAGAGAAAAGAATTGTGGAGGAATTTCCTACATAAAACACGAACAATTTATGGAAAAATGTTAATCTAATGAGAATGGATTTTCAATACCAATTTTTCCAATCCAGAAAAATAAAACGAAATAATGTGAAGTGTTTGTAAAGATGACAACTCTTGCAACTGGGAAATTATGTCTTCTTTTAATCATTTTCCTTCTCGTTGATAACGGCGCGTGCATCAAGTGGTTGTAAGTGATTATTTCTTCCTTAACTCTCCCCCTTTGGACTCTTCTCTTCCTTTCTTTCTCTTATCGCCTGTGCAAATAAGTAAAAATTTTAATTTCATTTACAATTTAGTATTTAAAAATGAAAATTTCAATTATAATTCAATATTCAAAAATAAATTTCATTTTGATACAATTTTACGAAAACATTCAATTATTTTCATAAATAATAAAATTTCATTTAGGAATTCGAATTATTTTCATCGCAGAATTTCAATTAATACAGAATAAAAATTAATATAGAATTTCTTTTAATACAATTTTAAATAAATTTCTCGAAAAATGCAATTAATCTTATAAATTTTATTAAAACTGGACGAAAGAATTTAATTTAAAAAAAAAATATTTAATTATTCAATAAAATAATTAAATTAGGAGCAATAATTCAATTATTTTCATAAATAACTTTTAATTCGTCGCAGAAAATCAATTATTTTCAAAAATTTTTAAGTAATTCTGCAAAAGAATTTAATTATCTTGATAAACAACAAAATTCTCCCCATAAAATCAATTACTTTAAGGAATTTTAATAAAATTTTTTTCCAAAATTCAATTATTTTGATAAATATCAATATTTATCACAAGAATTCAATTCCTTAGAAAAATAATAAAATACTTTGCAGAAATTAAAATATTTTCAAATTTTTTTTAAAATTCTCGTCAAGAATTAAATTTTTAATTTTTTAATGAATTTTCTCGAAAGAATTCAAATTTGTTCAGAGAATTAAAAAAAATAGTTCTGAGAAGTTCAATTATTTCGAAAAATTTAAATAAAATTCTTTTAAAAATTCTATTATTTAAAAAATTTTGATAAAATTCTTTACAAGATTTAGTTGAAATTTCCGGATGGAATTTAATTATTTTCAAAAAGTTTTTAAAAATTCTGAGAAATTCAATTATTTAAAAAAAAATAAAATTCTTCACAAGACATATTTTCATAAAAAATAACATTTTTCTGCGGAATTGAATTATTTTCATAAATAAAATTCTTCACAGGAATTCAATTCTTTAAAAAAAATTTTTAATAAATTTTATTGCAAGAATACAATTATTGTCATAAATAACAAAAATTTTCACAGAATATAATTCGCCTTAAATCAGAATATTCTTCAGGGTCGGGGAAAAAGTAAAAACTTTGTTTGGAAATCAGAGAAAATCAAAATTAAATTTTTGTGGCAACCCTGAATAAGTTTAATATTTAAAAAAGCACATTTCATTTGCAAATTAGAATTTAAAAATGAAAATTTCATTAAGAAATTTAAAAAATAAAAAATCTGTCAAATGCAACATCTTAATTATTATTTTGAAAATAAATATAAATGAATCATGCGCTCACTAACGGGTTTTTCGATTCTTTGTTCTTTATAGATAACGAGTTTTCTCGATGTATTCTTGTATACACGGCGCCTCACATTGAAAGAGGGAATGATTAATGTAGGCTCGTTAATGAGAGACAAATAGTTTCTTTGGCGGGGGGAAAGCAAAAATAAAAGGAAAAATAAGAGAAAAAATTGAAAATGAACGATACTTTCTTGAATCATAATTTCTTCTTCTACATATACTCCTTTAGCCACCGTCGTGTGAGGCCACGATGACGATTTCATTCAATGTGGCCCGCAGTTGTAATCAATTTACCGCGAAATCCAATTGGCAAATAATTTTCTTCGCCTGCAAAAATAATTTCCAATTACAAACATTTTTAATTACAACTTATTAATAAATAAATAAAAATTTTTAATAAAAAATAAACTATAATTAAAATGTAGATTAAACGATATTAAAATATAAAGTAATAAAAATTAAATTAAAGTATAAAATAATAAAAATTTTATGATTATAATTATAATCACAAAATAAAAATTAATATTAATACGTCACTTAATAATACATAATAATTTTTTTTAATATTAATTCATATTATTTTGTTTATATTAAAATCAATTTCATAAGGAATAAAAAAATTTTTTTCTCAGAGAAATACTTTTTGCAAAAAAAAAATTCCTGATTAAAAAGACCATTCGGTTAGTAAATTTAAAATTTTACGAACTGAATATCTTTTTTTCAGAATAAAACTTAAAGTTACGTATAAAAGTAAAGAATATTTTTCTTGCAAAACAAAATTCGAAAAAAGATGAACATTTTTATTTGTATATTGAAAATTCTATAGTATCATAAAAAAGACCCAAGTTCTCCAAATTCATTTAATTCTGTATTCATTGTAAAATAGCTTTGGAAACCGTAAAACGCGATATTTACGAATTCAATAATGATATGATAATAGCTCGTAAAAACCTAAGAGATGAAAATTGCTCATCAATACTTTTTTTTTTTGTTAATTTTGCTTTCTAGTTCTCTATTTTCGTTAAGAATATATTTTATCATTATGATATTCATTTTATTATTACTTTACTATTAAATTTACTTAGTATTTTAATTTTATTACACGCATGTATTTTAATTTTCTTTTAAATGTTTACTAATAAAAAATTTAGAAATTAATTTTTTTGCGTTAATGTGTAATTTTTTTTTCTACTTTAAAAGATAAAATTTTTGATAAATTTTTATATTAATTTTTATAATTTTTGTAACTTTTCATAATTTTAAATCTGAAATAAATTAATTCTCGCATAGAATTTTATTAAAAATTTTGAAAATAATTGAACTATATTATTTATGAGAATAAATGAATTCTCTCGAGAAATTTTATCAAAATTCTATTGAAAATTATTGAATTCCTGTGAACAATTTTATTAAAATTATATTCAAAAGAATTTAATTAATTTGAAAAAATTTATTAATTGTAAAAAAATTGATTTTCTACGAAGAATTTTATTTAAACAATTTTTAAATAATTGAATTCCAGGGAAGAATTTTATTATTTATGTGAATAATTCATTCTTTTTGAAGGAATTTAAAAAATTTTTCCAAAATAATTAAATTCATGCAAAGAATTTTATTATTTAGAAAAATAATTAAATTCTTTTAAGGAATTTGATTAAAATTGTATCGAAAAGAATTCAATTCCAACGAAGAATTTTATTATTCATGAAAATAATTGAATTTTTTTGAAGTCTTTGAAAATAATTTCTAATAATAATTAAGTAGTTAGTAAACAAAATTTTTTTTGGTAATTTCAAATTTTAAATTATGTATTCGAAAATGTGAAGTTAATGTTTAAAAAAAATTAAAGAAATAAAAAGAAAATTGAAAGAAGAAAAATTTAATTTCTCGAGAGAAAAATAGTTGTAATATTATTATTTAAAATTGTGCATGAATTATGAATTTACGAAATTGAGATGAATCCTGTGGGAATAAACGAATCGTGTTGAAAGTAATTTTCTTTAAGATTGAAGGTGAATCTTGCGATGTTGGACCGGAATGAAGAATGATGAATGATCGATTGATGGTGATTTTGCGTGTTGAGGCGTAAAACCAAAATATAATTTAATATATTAATATTTATTTATTCTCGAGACTCGCCATATTATATCTGAAAGCAAAAAAGAAGAACAAATTACTTAATTATCACCCAGTTATTTAATTATACAATTAACTAAATTTTTCTTAAAATTACATTTTTCGAAAGAAAATAAACAAATTGTTATTACTATTTAAATTTCAAATATTTGAATTAAAAATTCCAAATTCCAAATATTTGAATTTAAAATTAGAAATTATTTTTTATTTAAATTAAAAAATTTTTATTTTAATTTTGAATATTTAATCTGAATTTAAAATATTTTAATTTAAATATTTAATTTTTAATATTGAAATTTAATAATTAAAATTAAAATTTTTAGAACAATTTTTAGAACAATTTTTAGAATACAAATTGCCTTTTTTTAGTTCATGTAAAATTTGAGTATTTATAAATAGTTTTTAATTATCATAGTATAATTATTTCTTTCATTTTATTTTCCCTTATATATTCGGAAAGAGAGAAGAAACTTTTTCAATTTTTTTGCATTTACGTTTCTTTTGCTTTATATTAAAACGAGAGGTTTTTTTTAAAAACAGAAGAAACAGAAATTATCAGTTATGAAAGAGATGGTAGAATATGCATTTTAGCTTTTTGAATGAGTGTATATAAATGAGAATAAGATAAGAATTGTGTGGGCGTTGAGGATCCTCACTTAAGGTAATGAGGAAGATTGTGGTTTTGAGGTTTCCTCAAAGATCGTAATTCAAAAGCATTTTTTTTTCAAACATGCTTATTCAAAAGAATTCATAATTAACTCACAATAATTATAACTGTAATGTATTTAGATTTACAATTTATAATTAACAGTTTCATACTAATAATATCGAAATTTTATTTATTTGATTGTAAATTTACCGAATATTAATTTTACTAAATTGTAAATTTACTGAATATTAATTTTACTAAATTGTAAGTTTACTAAATTGAAAAATTTGCTGAATATTAATTTTACTAAATTGTAAGTTTGTTAAATTTTAAATTTATTGAATATTAATTTTACTAAATTGTAAATTTGCTGAATATTAATTTTACTAAATTGTAAATTTACTGAATATTAATTTTACTAAATTGTAAATTTACTGAATATTAATTTTACTAAATTGCAAATTTGCTGAATATTAATTTTACTAAATTGTGTATTTTCTAAATTGTAAATTTTCTAAATTGTAAATTTTCTAAATTGCAAATTTTCTAAATTGTTAATTCGCTAAATTCTGATTTACTAAATTGTGATTTAGAAAAAAAAATTTACCACAAAATAAAATTGCATTTTAATATTGAATACATTTAATAATTTAGGAAAACGAAAAATTTAATTAATTACCAATGATCACCAACTCGGTTATTTAATATAGAGATGTTATAGTGAAAATAAAAAAAAAACAATATTTGAAGTAAATTAAATCAGAATTATGGTGAAAATTGTAGTTTTTCTTGAAATCTCGTATACATTTTAAGATAAATGTATGCAATAAAGTGTGCAAAGCTATCAGCGATCGCTGTAATTACACGTCAGGTTCAACTACTATCTACTCGTTGGATAGTAACTTATCCAATCACCTCTAGACTCTAAATTAGTCGTTTCCTTTTGCATTTCTTTTTTGCATCATTCACACAAATCTGATAATAAAACATCAAAAACTTTAAATTGCTATTTATCGCAATTTAAAAATTTTACAATAATTCTTCAACTACTCGCAATTTAGAAGTATAATTTTCTAATATACAATTTTCACAATTTGACCGAATTTCCACTATTTACATCACAATCTCTACAATCTTATTTTTTTTTATTCTTTTTTATTTAAGTAAGTAGACAAATAAATTTAATTTTCTAATTTCAAATTTAATTTCAAATTTGATATTTCAATTTGATTTGATAAATATTATGTTTATTAATATTAAAATTTTTTTATTTTTAAATATTAATTTCAATTTTGGAATAATTTATTTCAGATTCAACATTTTTAAAAATTCAATTATTAATTGAATAAAATAAAATAAAATTTAATTATTATTAAATTATTGTTTTCAAAAACTTTAATAAAATTCTTCGCAGGAATTAAATTATTTTCAATACAATTTCAATAAAATTTCTCAAAAGAATTCAATTAAGGGCATTTGAACCTTGATGACGTTTCAGTTTGTGCAAAGCATGTGTGACGTCATCAAGTTTCAAATGCCCTTAAATTAAAAAAAAAAATTTTAATTTGATAAAATTCTTCGTAGAAATTCAATTATTTTGAAAAATTTTGATTAAATTCTTTAATAGAATTGAAATATTTTCAATGCAATTTTAATTAGATTCCTCGAAAAAATTCAATTATTTTCGAAAATTTTTATTAAATTCTTAGCAAGATTGCAATTATTATTTTCATAATTTTTAAAACTTTTTGGAAGAAATTTAATTATTTTAAAGAATTTTAATAAAATTCTTCCCAAAAATTCAATTATTTTGAAAAATGTTGATTAAATTCTTTATGAGAATTAAAATATTTTCAATACAATTGTAATTAAATTCCTCGAAAATAATTAATTATTTTCAAAAATTTCAATAAATTGTTCAGCAAAATATCAATTATTTTCATAAACGAATTTAAAATTTGGAAAAAAATATTTTAAAAAATGTGCAAATTATTTGCCGCTTAATCAGATGATTAATTATTTTTTTTTTGTTTACATGAAAAATGAGAGGTGTTGAAGGTTGAAAGGTTGAATTGAGAAAAAAAGTGGCCGAGAGCTCGGTCCGTAAATCAAGGGTGATTTTTGAAAATTATAGGGCATGAAATAGGCACTTTAAATATGCGTTGGGTTTTTGCTGTTAATGTGTGAGTGCATTATGAGGAAATGGAGGGGAAAGAAAGGCGTTGGGAGGTAATTACGAACACCTGAAAGTGCCCTCAAAGTCCAAATGGCTGTTTGCTTATTTCGTTCGACAGGATACGTCTAGACGCAACTATTCTTGAGAATATTGCCCGCAGATCGCAAAACCCCATCAGCGATATACATATTACTTTGAAATTAATTACCCTATCAAAAACACACCTCAAATTCATTGTCACATAGAAAATTTACGATATTTTCATAGCCTCTCACTTCTCATCAGAAAACTGCACTTTCGGCTGATAATAATTATTCAGTGATTAATAATTTTCCATTTTTGATAATAACTATGCTTTTGTTGCAATAAGAAGGATTTCTTCATTTTTCTATTTCTAAATATTAAAAATAATTTTTAACGTACTTTGTTCGAAGTCGAGACGAATTTTGACTCTTGTTTTTTTTTATTCATGTAAATTATCGATTTCTGGAATCCGGTCTATTATCAGTGAAATAAAGTAGCTTCTTCCATAAGTGTCAATTCTCCCATTCGACACGCCTGTCTTCTCAAAAAAAAAACGGTTGTGTGAATATCCTTTTCTTTTTCTTACAAAATAATGCGTCCTTTCACTTTTGAATCTCCCTGAAAAGAAATAATTGTAAGCAATCAGAATATTTTTGTCAAAAAGTTAATTTATACCGCAAAAGATGCAATTTCTTCACCCAATTATTAATTTAGTAAAGAAAATTAAATTTAAAGAATTTAAAGAATTTAAAGAATTCAAAAATCTTTACATCTATTAATTAGAGGAAAGGAATTACATCTTTTACTTTAAAGAGTTAATTAAAAAATTAATTAAAATAATTAAGTGACAAAAAAAAAAATGATTTTGTGTTAAAGAGCTCTGGGTCGATCATGGGATGAAAATGCATGGACAAAGGAGGCCTGTATTGAAGCTAAAAATCTTGGACTCTTGGAAAGGAAGCAGGCGAAACTTTGTAGAACAACTTTGGATGTGATGCCGAGTTTTGTTCAAGCCGCTAAAGATACATCGTCAGTTTGTCAGCAGGCTTTTCGAAATCGCAGATGGAATTGCAGTAGCATTGATCGGGCCCCCGATTATTCGCCTGAATTAATAACTGGTGAGATTTATTTTTTTATGTCAGCTTTTTTGTGCATTGAAGATTACATTTTTTCAAACAATTTAATTAAAATTGTTCTAAAATTAATTGAAATGTACGAAAGAATTTTATCAGTAATTTTGAAAATAATTTAATTCTTTTAAGGAATATTATTAAAGTTTTTAAAAATAATTGAATTGATTTGAAGAAATTTAATAAAAAATTTTGAAAAGCATTAAATCCTTTCAAGGAATTTAATTAAAATTCTACTAGAATTAATTTAATTTTTCCAAAAAGAATATTATCAGAACTTTTGAAAATAAAAATTCTAATCATACAAAAAATTTTATTAAAATTTACATTAAAGTTAATTTAATTCCTCTGAGAGTTTTATAATTTCTGGAAAAAAATTCAATTCATGCGACTAATTTTAATAAAAATTTTCAAAATAATTGAATTGTTTTGCAAAATTTTAGGAAAAGTTATTTATAAAAATAAAAATAATAACAAATTTGTAAAAATACAAATTCAAATTGTTTTGAAGAAAATTGAAATTCTTACAAAGAAATTTATTCAAAATTTCTGCTAAAAATTTAATTCTTTCAAAGAATTTTAATAAAACTTTTTAAAATAATTGAATTCCATAAAGAAATTTTATTAATATTGAAAAATAATTAAGTTCGTTTAAAGAGTATTTATAAAAATTAAATTTATTATTTATGAAAGTAATTGAATAATTACCAAAAATTCAATTAAAATTGTATTGAAAATAATTGAATTCTTCTAAAGAATTTTATTAAAGTTTGTTATAAGAAATTTAATTTATTCGACGAATTTTATAAAATTTTTTTATAATAACTCAATTATTTCGAGGAATTCAATTACAATTGCATTTAAAATAATTAAATTCTTCTAAAGAATTTAATGGAAATTTTTTATAATAATTCAATTATTTCGAGGAATTCAATTAAAATTGCTTTAAAAATAATTGAATTGTTGCGAAGAATTTGTTAAAATTTTAGAAAATAATTCAATTTTTTCGAACAATTCTATTAAAAATTTTAAAAAATAATTGAATCTTTTCGTGAACATTTATTAAAATTGTACTGAAATTTATTAACTTCCTGAGAAAAATTTTATCAAAAATTTGAAAATAATTGAAAATAATTCCTGTGAAGAATTTATTGAAATTTTAGAAGATAATTCAAGTTTTTCAAAAATTCTATTAAAAATTTTTAAAAAATAATTGAATCCTTTCGAAGAATTTCATTAAAATTTTTGGAATCAATTAATTTCCTTCGAAAATTTTATAATTCATAGAAATCATATAATAAAATGTTTGCGAAAAATTTTATTATTTATGAAAATAATTCAATACTTGCAAAAAAATTTTTAATAAAATTTTTAAATTAATTTAACTGTATCGAAGAATGTTATTTAAATATTTCAAAATAATGAAATTCTTTCGAGGTTTCTGTTTTGAATTTTAACCAAATTTTTGTAAATAATTGAATTTTTTCGAAGAATTTTACAAAATTTAAAAAAAAATTCAATTCTTTCAAAGAATTTAATTAAAACTTCCAAAAATGATTAAATTCCTCTCAAGTATTATATTATTTCTGAAAATAATTGAATTCTTTCGAAGAATTTTATTTATTTTTTCCAAATAATAAAAAATATTTATTACTTTAAATAAGAGAGTATTTTTTTGTTTTTTTGAATTTTGAATTTGATTTGATTATAAATTGAATGTTGTCAAAATATAATTGAATATAATAATTCTCAATTTTAATAATTAATGAATATAATAATTCTTAATTGTAATAATTAATGTATTAATAAAATTCGAACCTAATAGGAACGAGGGAACAAGCTTTCGTTTATGCAGTGTCAGCTGCAGCTGCTGTTTGGCGATTGGCGAGGGGTTGCGCCCTGGGAAGTTTGACTGTATGTTCATGTGCAACACCACCGAGACGAGAACCACCATCATCATCGGCTCTAGTTTCATCCTCATATTCGCCGGCAACATTTTCCTTTGCAATTTCAGCGAGAAATTCCTTTAAATGGGGTGGATGTGGAGACGACGTTCGTTCAGCATCAAGAATGGCGAAGAGATTCCTTCAGGGAACAACAATTTATCAAGGCTCCGGACCAGTTGGTAAATTTTTGCAGGCCGTCAATATGCACAATAATCGAGCCGGACGACGGGTAAAAAAATCTGCAATTATAATAAAAATAATTACAATCAAACAAATAGCAATAAAAACAATAAATAAAAAATAATAATTATTATTATAATTATAATAATACCTAATAATAATGATAATAATATTAATAATAAAAAAAAAATTGTAACAAAAATTAAAATTGGCTCCAACTTTTTAAATTTCGAAATTTTCTGTCTTCTTTTCATTTTCGAAAATAGGCTGTGGATCAGAGTTTGATTTTGGAATGCAAGTGCCATGGTGTTTCTGGTTCGTGCAGTATTCGAACATGTTGGCGAGGATTGGGATCATCAGGACCATCGGTAGCGGGGGCGAGATTACTTCGAAGGTACGCGACTGCAGCCGAAGTTCGACCAAGAGTCGGAGGAAGACTGCCACCACTTTATCATCACGATAATTTATTATTCACCACCAAAAGTTCCGATTATTGTCTACCTGATAGAAAGAGAGGTAGTCTTGGCACTTCAGGCAGGTGAGATCTCGAAAAATTCATTAAACATCCACTTGAAAATTCAATTCATCCAGTAGAAGATTTCTAAAAAAATAAAAAGAAAAATTTTACGATTAATAGTGTTATACGTAAATTATCGATTGAATTAATATTTATATAAATTACAAGCGACATATTTCTCGCTTTGCTCGTATAGTAATAAATGTTTGAAAATAAAATCTAAAATTTTTAATTTTAGAAAAATTGATATTCGAAATGTTTGATAAAGCTAATCAAACGTTTAAGAGATAATATAAGAGAGAGAGAGAGAAGCAATTTAAAATTGACAGAGAGGAGTAGGTTGCAAGATGATAAATATTTGTATGCAGTCATTTGTAAGCAACTCAGAGAACATATAGAAATGGTAATAAACGCGTTCGTCCGGTTCGTCGTGGCGGGGAAAGTGGCTTATAATCTTCATTAATAGAGAACTCTTCGTTATTTGTCCTCCGGGTTGAAAGAAAAAACAAATACAATAATAATATTCCTCTCGAGAAAAAGAAATCCAATGAAATAAATCCTAAAGCTAATTTGCAATTCGATTCAACTTTTTTTTCTCCCCCAAGTAAAAGTTATAATTATTTTGTCATTTTCGAAAATTCTCAGTTGGAAATATCTAATTGAATCTAAACTTAATTTAAATTGAAAGCTAAACTAAATTCAATTAAATTGAAATCTAATAGAATCTAAAAAAAGATTTTTAAAAATTGTACTAAAATTTCTGAAGAAAATAAATTATTTCAAATTTTGTTACAATATTTGCAGAAAAGATCGAAAAAAGTCTGCATTTTTGAAAAGAAGTCGATAAAAGTCGAGAAAGGACGAAAAAGCCAATTCCGAGGCCTAAAAAAAATGTGGAAATAATAAATCACTCGAGATATGAATAATTATTTTATAGAAGTATAAAGATGAATTGCTCAAGAGTTCGTCGTATTCAATATGCAATTGTTAGTAATAAATGAAAAAATGAACTAAGAAGAAATTGCAGAAATATTTCATACTTGCATTATAAAAATATGAGAAGAATAAAAGACAGTTCCTCGAGAGTATAAAAAATGTCGACATGATTTGCTATTGATGGGAGTGCAATTCATTATTATGAAAATAAGTCGAATGTCTAATATAATCTTGTCTCTGAAATATATTTGACAGTAGAGAGAGACGGTGCACTGCGATAATGTTGAAAATTGAAGATAAAACGAGATTTCTTTCATACCTTCCATTTTCAATGTTTCACAGTCGTAAAATTATGTTACGTTTGTATTAATCGTTTCATACAGGTTTTCGTTTATTCCTTTGCATATCCATGGTGTCCATAACGGGAAGCCGTGTCATGAATTCAGATAAGATACAAGCCAATTCAATTCCAGGATCATTCTCGATTCCGACATTTTGCGCTCTTCCTTTAAACTCCCTTTTCTGCAAAAAAAAGAAAAGAAAATTTAGTAATTAATAAAAAATACAATAGTAATTTGAAAAAAAAGCAATTTTTCTAGCATTTAAATATTAATAATAAGAAATTAATATTTAAATATTAAATAGTAAACAATAGTAATTAGTAAAAAATACAATAGTAAAAGAAAATTGCAATTAATGAGAGAGAAAATAGTATAATCGTACAATAATTATTCCCAGGGAAAAATTCTAAAAATTGGAAAAATTTGACGCGCAAAGAGAAAATTTAGTTGATTAAATAAAAATTCGATCTTTTTTTTATCGAAAGTTCGATTATTAAATTTTTTGCAAGGAATTCATTTCGAGATTTTGAAACTAAAACCATATAGTATGCATATTTAAGCGAAGGCGTTCGTCGATAAAAGTATTCCACGCCCAGTTCGGCACGATTGTATGCGAGTTTATAATTACTAGTTATGATCCAAAAAGACGTATCTCTCTTGCTCTCAGTGGCTCTCAAAAAATTCTTCACAAAAACCTGACAAAGAAATAATCGACTCTAGAATTTTCTGTCAATTTTTACTTTCTTTTTCTGCAAAAATTCAAAATTTTTTCCAGTTAAATTCCAATTAAATTTATAAAAACTGATTTAGAAGAAAGGTTACTTAAAATTCTATTTTAGAAAAATTGTCGAAAATCAGACTTCGCACTCGATTTTATTTTCCTAATTTTCATTAAAAATATTTACTTCTTTCTTATCCTGATAATAAATTGAATTCCTGCATCGAATTTTATTATTCATGAAAGAATTTCAATATTTATCAAAATAATTTAATTCTTGCGAAGAAGTTTATAAAAAATTTTAAATAATTGATTTCCTTCAAATAATTTTATGCAAATTCTAATTTAAATAATTGAATTCTTGAGAAATTTTTATTATTCATAAAAATAATTAAATTCCTATGAAGATTTTTACAAAAATTTTTTTAAATAATTGAATTATTAAGAAATTTTTATTATTCATAAAAAGTAATTAAATTCTTATGAAGATTTAAACAAAAATTTTTTTAAATAATTAAATTTTGTTTAAAAATTTTATGAAAATAGTAGATATTGAAAATCATTGAATTGCGAACAGTTTTAAAAAATTACTAAATTTTACAAAGAATTCAATTAAAATTTTTGACAATAATTAAATCTCTGTGTGCTATTTTATTTAATTTTTTCGAAAATAATTGAATTCCTAAAAAACATTTTATTATTTATGAAAATAATTTAAATAATTTTTTAAATAATTGGATTTCTAAGAAGAAATTTATTACTTTTAAAAATAATTGAAATCCTGCGATGAATTTTATTATTTATGAAAATAATTGAATAGTTGCTAAGAATGTTATTTAATTTTTCAAAAATAATTGAATTCCAGAGAAGAATTTTATTATTTATGAGAAAATAATTGAATTCTTGCTTAGAATTTTATCAAAATTTTTTTTTTAAAATTGAATTTCCAGGAAAAATGTTATTATTAGTGAAAGTAATTGAATTATTGTGAAGAATTTTATAAAAATTTCGTTAAATAATTGATTTTTCCGAAATTTTTTTAAAAATTCTATTCTAAATTAATTGAATTCTTGTTTTAATTAATTTAAAAATTTGGACTGGGTTTTTTTTCCACTAGCAAAAAAGAAAATAAAGAGAAAATGGGAGGAGAAATGTAGAGTGATTTCATTCACACAGTCACGATGAATGAGTCTTAAGGGCGTTATTTATCTATCAAGAAAGGTATCATTAGCAGAGATTTTTCATTTTTAACCAACTTCCCTCTATTGTCTCCTCATTTTTCTAACAATGGACCGAAAATTAAAATTCTTTATTATCTTTTCCGTTTCTAATAGACTTTCTATTTAAAATTTACTTTTAATTTAATTTCATCTAATTTACTTTATTTTTTACTTTAAAATTTCTCTTTATTCGAACTTTCGATGAATCGTAATTCGTAACTGAAAAAATTCTAAACGAGCGAATCGAATTTCTATTTAATCCTCAGTTTCTAACTATTCCGATGTTAATTAGAATAGTAAAATATAATTAGCATTCATTAAATCGGAGCAATTTTCTTTTTTTTCAGACAATGTAATGGAAGCAGTTCAGGATACGACGGCTGCGAATACCTTTGCTGCGGTAGGGGCCACATGAAAAAATCCAGAGATACTGTCGAAAGATGTCAATGCAAATACGTAAGTTGTTGCTACGTCAAATGCAAATCCTGTCGGAGAATCACAACCACTTATGTGTGCAACTGAAATAAAAAAAGTATTTAAAACATATCCTCCTGTTTCAAGATAAACACAAGAAAATATAAGATAAAAGTACCTATAAAACAAAATATTACAATCATAGAAAAAAATACTACAAGAAAAATAAAATATTAAACAAACAAAAATTCTACAACGAAAATCAAGAATAAAATTTAAAAAATATTCTTACCTCTTGGTTCCATATTTAATAGATTTCCCAAAAAAATATTTCTGAAATTTAATCCTGATCCACGAAGCAATTCTTTTCTTCTATTCCACTGATTATGAAAAAAAAGAGGGTAAAAAAGAAGAAAAGTCAAATCGATCGAAAGCAAATCTTATCCAAGATTTTCTGTGGCGACAAATTTTTGCCCACTCAACCATTTATTGTCGAATTGTTGAACTGGAAATCCTATAAATCTTCATCGAACGATTTCAAACTAAAAATAATAATAAACATAATCGTAATAATAAGAATATTATCAAAATTTTATGAAATAATTCTTGGTAGTTTTATCTTATTGCTTCTTTCAATTTTTCAAAAGAAAAAAAACTTAGATGTCTATTAGTCATCGAGAAAAAAGATCTTAAAAATCTTGATAGAAATAAAATAAAGTTGTCATAAAATACTGTAGTATTTATAAACTAAATATCGTAATTATACATATTTATTGAACTCTGTGTATTTTTCTGTTAAATACATAAGGACGTATTTAATTGTTAGAAAGTAGAAATTGTAAATATTAGTATTTGATTAATTTAATTAATTTCGATGTACACGATGTATGTTGTAATGGAATTAGAAATAAACTGTAATAAATTACACGTAAATATCAAATTGAAATCAATTTTTCTTTGGCAAATTAATGGTATAATTTTGAGAAAAAAATTTTTTTTATTTGTGGCGTCAAAATTTAATTTTAAAAATTCTCTTAAAATAGAAAAAAATGTTTCTTTTTGACTTGACTTTTTTCTTTGCTTTGCAACTGGCCTGTTAATTTTTATTTTGTTTCTAATTTATAGAAGATTCATTATACTTATCAGAAATAGGATTTTCTTTTTCTTCTAAATTTAAATCTTCTATGAAAGCTGGCAACTCTACTTCAGTACCACAGTCGATCTCCTTTTCCGATGTCCACCAAAGTACGGTCTGGAATTATTATTTTTTAAATATGTTACATTTAATTTCTAAACAATATTAAGTTTAGTTTCCAAAAAATATTACATTTACTTTAAAAAAAAATATATTTTCTTTAAAAAAATACATTTAAAAAAAATTATATTTAATTTCATTGAATTCAAAAAAATTCTGAAATATGTAGAATGTAAAGAAGAAAATATTTTAATATTAAAAATTAATTTACCTTCACGTTAACAGGAACCACAGGATTAACTGGATTTATTTTAACGTTCAAAAATTGAAGTAAATCACGATAGTCGATTTTTTCTTGTCCATTATCATTTACGAGACTGTTTCAAAAATAAATATAATAATAAATTTTAAATTTAATTTTCCTTTTTCATTCAATCTTCCATTATAATTTCTTTTTTTTCTACTTACATATCAAGCATTCTATTTAGTAACTCCACATTAAGAGGGATTCTACAGCCTCGTAAAATTGTATAAAGTTCATTTCGTGATAAGTAACCGGTTCTAGTTCTATCCAAATGAAGAATATCTTCTTCTAAACGATCGAGTTCTGTCCAGAGAAAACGATTGATCTCCGTATGAACCAAAGCCCTGAAAAATGGAGAAATAAAATAGAAATATTAGAAAATTTTCATTTTAAAATTTGATTTTAAAATCTAATTTTTATAATTAGATTGAAAAAAAATTATTTAAAAAATATTGAGAAATTAGTTTATTAATTTAAATTAATTTTCTTCAACCTGATGTATTCTCGAGAATGAAATTCTCTTTTCTTCCGTGAAGAATATTGACGAGCGATAGTTATAATTTCATGTTCTATGATATTTTCGGCTAAATATCTCAGAAGAGTTTTTCTGCAAAAATATATTTTTATCTATTTAGTAAAAAATTAAAAAACAAACCGCAAAAAAAAGATAATAATTTTCAAAACCTGAAGTGCTCGAATTCTAAAATTAAATTCCCTTCCATGGTTAGTGTGGCAATCAAATCCTTTTTGAATTCTTTATAAACAGGTTTCAACAATTCACGAAGATTATCCATAATGAGTCTTGCATTTGCTTTCGGGAACTGTAAATTTGTAAAAAATAAATAAATTTTAATGAAAAAATGTTTTAAAATATTTAATAAAATAAAATAAAAAATGTGTACCTATAAAATAAAAAAAACCTCATGAGAAATCAATAAGCAATAAATATAAATAAATTAAAATTTGTTGTATACCTCGTCAGGATGTTGTTCCATGTAAGAAAGACTATAAGAGTCGGCGGAAGTTAATTGGAAATTAAATCCACTCAGAGTTAAACAAGCGCCAATATAAAAATCGTTTGGTTTGTAGTACTTTGGTGGTTTACTGGAGAAAACTTCTTGTCCCGGTAACAGTGCACGCATTCTCTTTTGAAAAAGGCATCTCATAAAACCTGAAATTCATAAATTAGTTAATTTTAATATTAATTTAATCTATTTAATTTAATATTAATTAAATTTGTTGCAGGAATTAAATTATTCTCCAAAATAATCAAATCCTCCACAGGATTTCAATTATTTTCAATACAATTTTAAGAAAATTTTTAGAAAAATGCAATTATTTAAAAAAATTATATTAAAATTCTTCGAAAAAATTCAATTATTAATTATCAATTATTTTTAATAATTTTTGCAAAAGTTCCTTGAGAATTTTCAAATCCTTTTGTTTACAATTCAATTTTACGAAATTTCGATTATTCGGAAATTCTTCAAATTAAATATTTAAAAAATAAAAACTTGAAATAATTTTTTTTTTAAATTCCATTAAACTTTTTCAAAAAAAATTATTTCTACAGAATTATCAGTTAAAAGTAAGAAAAATTTTTATTTTCAAAGATTTTAACTTGAAACCTATTCAAAACTCAATTATTTTTAAAAATTCTTGCTATAATGCTTTTAATATTCAATTATTATCTAAAATTTAAACTGAAATTCATTTTTAAATCAATTTTTATTAGAAAATTCTACAAGAATTCAATTATTCAAATAGAAAAAAATTCAATTTATTGAATAAATGAATTTTTCTGAAAATTGAATTCTCATAAAGAATTTTATCAACAAATTTTTAGATAATTAAATTTTTTCGACGAATTTTAATAAAATTTTCGAGAATAATTACATTTTTCGAGGAATTCGACTCAAATTTTCGAGAATAATTAAAATTAAAATAATAATTTAATGTTTGCTTAGAATTTTATCTACAATTTTAAAAAAATAATTGATTTCTTTTCAAAAATTTTATTAAAATAGTAGATATTGAAAATCATTGAATTGAGATAATTTTCCAAAATTTACAATAGAGAGAAGAATTAACAATTTTTTACCAGAATTCCTCCGAGAAAGCTCGAAAATGGCAACTGTATTGTCCATAAGAAAAAATCGAATTATAAAATGTCTCTCCGCGTTCTCTGGAATTTTCGAAATCATCTTCGCCTGAAATCTCAGAACTTGACTATCAAATCCTTGCCTGTAACAATAAATTTACACTATAATTTAAAAACTAAAAGAAAAAATTAAAAAATTAAAAAACTAAAATATACATTTTTTAAAATTTCTAAAGTAAAATCATAAAATATATTCATGACAATTTTAATTAAACATTTTTGGACATTAAAATAAAGATAAAAAGGAAAAATAATACAGAAATAAAAATAACAAAAAACTAAAGAATATTAAGTATTCATAATAATAAAAGTATTATCGAACTGAATGTCAAGAATTAAATAAAGAAAATATTGCTTCAAGTGTATTTAATTAAAATTTACCTTCAATCGTTAAGTAGGGAATACAAATTTTTATATTAAGTATTTATCTTTCCATTTAGATATCAACATACTTATCGCGATAGTAAAACTTGGTGAAATCTACAGTTGGCGCCTTAGGTGTTACTGAAAAGCAGTTTCCGAGAGAGTCTTCATATGATCCATAACCGTTGTAAGGAGGTATAAATTTCTCCATTTTATTATCGTAATCACATTTTTCCAATGGTCCTTTCAAACGTGTAAAATTGTCAATACCATATTTCGTTCTAAAATAAACATATTAATTGCCATTTAATATTTTAATAAAATGAAAATTTATATTTTCTAAAATAGAAATGTCTAAATAAATTTAAATACATATATTTAAATATATAAAATTGATAAACAATTACATTTAATATGTAAATAAATTTAAATACATAATTATATTTGATAATATAATGGAAATTTAAATAAAGACGATAATTAATTTACAAAGTTAAATTAATAAAATTTAATACCCATAATAATCTTTACTAAAGGGATCGAGATCTGTAATTACAACTTTTCTTCCAAAAACGTTTATCACTCCTCCAATTGTAAGATCTTGATCTTTATAATAATTTTCAGCGTTAGTTCCAATATTTAATGAATCTGCCAAGAAGTAACTTTTAGCTCGATTATCACCCAGAACGTTCAAAATCGTAAACGGATCTCCCGATCCGATGGGATCAATTTTTTCGAAGGTCTAAAGCAAAAGTAATTAAATAATATAATAATAATAATAATAATAATTAATTCACTGAATAGAATAGGAATTAGAATAGAAATTTAGTTTTTAATTAGAAAATACCTTTGGAATCTTGGACCGTTTGAGAAAAAGTGGTCCAGCGTCACGTCCAGAATTCTCAGGTAAAATCTCTTTAATTTCAATTGTATCGTCGGCGAGATAATAATGAATTTCTAAATTATGAACTTCTCCATAAAGATTATCTCTGTCATCCCAATAACCATAGAATCTCAAGACTTTTTTGTCGTACTTTAAAAAGTTTCCTCTGGTATCAAGAGAACGTTGCGGTTTCTTTTTAAGAATATCCTTGAATAGTTAAAATTTCCCAAAAAATAATTTTTTAAAAGTACAATAATTTAAAAATAATTTTTTAAAGGTAAACTAATAATTTAAATGTACTTCTTTCTCCAAGTATGGATCCGATATTCCCAATTGTATAGGATTTGGCACGGGAATTCCATTTCGATAGAGAAAATTCCTGGTAAATTTATCGCAATCAATAATTTTATAAACTCGTCCAAAAATTTTCACTTCTCTCCCAATATTCAGATCCAAAACATCGTAATGTCGAAATTGAACAGGATCTGGTATTGCGATCCGTTGTCTTCTGACGATGAGACCTAAAATTAAAAGAAATCTCATTATCTTAAAATAACAAATAACAAATTTTTACTGATCGATTTAAAAACGAAACCTTGCTCTAAACCACTATTTCCTGTGATGGGTTCAGATACTTTCATCGTTCCATCCTCCAAGAAGAAGCTTATCGTGACAAATCGAATTGAAGAATTAGATCTACAATTTTCCCTAGCATTTAATTCAAAGTAGGCTTTGAACATCAACCGCTGTAAAAAAATGAAATAAAACTAAACACAATCGAAACAGAATTTCTTCTATTTTCAAATATTGTCGAATAATTTAATAATTACTCAAAACAAAATGAATTTTTAAAACTTAATTTTTTCAATCAATAAAACAAAAACCTGTCCATCAAAAGCGAGCCATGGTGGTTTTGGATGAATTTCACCGGAATCATGAAACGATAAATAACGACTGTGCTCTGGAATGTGTGGCTTCTCTGCGAGATAATAAACTCCATCGTGAATTTTATCGAAAATTTGACTCTTGTGAAAATCCTTTTTGTCAAACTGAAAAATATATTAATTAGAAAAAATTAGTAATAAATAAATGCTGAAAAAATTAGTAAAAATAAATTTGGAAAAAAATAGTGAAAGTAAATATAGAAAAAATTTAGTAAAAATAAATTTGGAAAATGATGGAAATAAATATAGAACAAATTAGTAAAAATATATTTGGAAAAAAAATAGTAAAAATAAATATAGAAAAAATTAGTAAAAATAAATTTGGAAAAAAATATTAAAAATAAATATAGAAAAATTTAGTAACAATAAATATGGAAAAAAATAAATACAGAAGGAATTATTTATATATTTATTCATAATAAACAGGACAAATAGTAAAAATAAAAAATTAGTGAAAAGAAATATGTATAGAAAAAAAATAGTAAAAATAAATTATAAACTATAATTATTAAGGTTAAAATCACAATTTTAATTACATACCTTTGAATCAAAATTAAAACCAGGCAAGAACGGCAAAGCTGGAGGACGATGCATTTTTTACAAAAGAAAAAAATATCTTCCTTCTTTCTAAAGAAAAAAATTTCCCAAAAATTAACTTCTCTGTAAATACTTGTCCAATATCATTGTAGAAAATTGATTGATAATTGATAAAAGCAAAATAAAAGAAAAATTGCGTGTAAATTAAATCTATTTACTCTCGTTTCCATGGAGAGGTTAATTTTAATAGTAACCTAGCGAATAATTCACTACAGTAGAAACAAGTAGAAATCAATGTAATTATTTTGCACATTTGATCAAATTTTAAAATAATTTAATAATTTAATTATTTAATTAGAACGATTAGAACTTAAGTTCTAATCGAGATTTAAATTATTTCTTAAATTAATTTTTAATTTATTAAATTTTAATTAATTTATTTAGTTTATTTTCTAAAGGAGTTTCTTTTTTTTTTTAAATTAAAAAATTAAATTAATATATTGAACGTTTATATTATTTTAGAATATTCAATATTATATTATATAATTTCAAGGATAATAATTTGAAATAAAATTTAAAAGCACAGTCAATTAAAGAACAAAAAATCCAAAGGATTCGCACTCAATAAAAAATGTCCATTTTTCAAAGAAAATTATAATTAATCCTTAATTATGTATACAAGACTACAAAAATCGTTTTCGTAATTTATTTCTAATTTTCTTTTAAAGTAATTAACAGTAAATTATGCAATATGCTTCGAACAATGTAAATATGAGTATAAATATAACAACGCACTTTTAAATCACTTTTATCAACTTATGTATATAATATATGTATATAAATTTTTCTTTTAACAAGCTAAAGACGCTTTTTGATTAAAATTATATATTATATCTCTAATTATTTGTGTATAAACATAGTTCAGTTAAAAAATGTTTAGTAAAGATTACGAATAGACAATATTTTAATTTTAGATTTCATTTTTTTTGGACTTTAAGATATATTTATAATATATAATTATATATTAATACTTTTTAAGTACTCGGAAAGTTCTGTTCCCCTTATTATCAGGCTTGAATTTTTTTTTTATATCATACGTGAATTGCGTAGAGAGTGAGATTGTGATGATGAAAATTATTATAATCTAAAAATTGTTTCATTAAAGCTAGAAGAAAGAATATTTCACAAATTGCTGTGCTTAGTGCCTTTAAGTAAATTATGTTAAAAAGTACAAAAAGCGATTAAAGTAAAAAAAAAACTTTCCGGTATATCACACTGTTTTTAGTTGCCGTTTTATAAATACAAATATCTGGCAAAGCGTATATAGTTTTTTTTTTCTATTTAAAATTAAAAAATTGGACAGTTTATGATAATTTTCATAATCTTATAAACTAAACAGAAAGTGTTTTTACACTTTTTTTTTGTTGCGAAATTTCCCTTTTTGGTATTAAAACGTCACGAGCTTAAATTAAATATGTAAAATATTGAGATTCATAATAACAATAAAAAAAAGAGTTTAACAGTTATTTCAGTTGTTTGCGCTTGCCAAAAAATTCATATAAAAGAAAAAATCTCCCTCTTCTACGCCTCCAGGTCTAGTCTTTAATTTCTGGCTGTAAATCAAACCAAGAGGTAACAGATTGAGAAAAATCAATTTGCGATAGATCAATGTGAATTTGACCCATTATATTGTTGCCCGTTGAGAGCCAGGCCTTTTGTGTACAAACGGAAATTTCGAGTGTCTTGCTATTAATATCACCCTGTGAGACAATGTACTCGAATTTCTCGTCAAAAACAGGATTACAATTGTCCTTTATCACAATTGTTTTTCGTTTAGTCTCCTTATGCTTGTCTGGTAGTAGATAAAGTTTTACGTAAGGATCCGGAATGTTGTGCGGATCATTTTGTGGCAAAGGCAAGTGCCTAAAATTATTATCTTCAATTAATTTTCATTGTTTCTTTTCGCTCAACATTTTTTACTCAATAAAGTAACATTTTTAAGAGTAAAACAAAGTAGTCGACTAAATTAAATGATCTATTAAAATTGAAACTAAAATTAAAATTAAAATTGAAACTAAAATTAAAATTGAAATAACGATTAATTAAAAATAAGTACGTATTTTTATTTTAATTAATCGTTACTTTAATTTAACTTATTAAATAAACAAATGGTTTAAATCATGAAATATTTGTGATTTTAAATTATTATTTGCTAAAAAAATTGATTAAAAGATAGTAAAGAGAAATTGTAGGTGGAAAATTAATGAAAATACTCACGCTACTTTGTGGACGTGAATAAAAAGTTTCTGACGTGGTTCACTGTATTGCAAAGTGAGTTGTATTCTTCCGAGTTTTGAATCGCCAGTGGAAGAAGTGAAACTCGGATGTCTGTGTACCAAATTCGGATTAGCGGAAGTTTGAGTCGGAGCTGTTTCACGAACTGCGGGTTCCTCGATGGGAGGAAAACGATATTCCGGCGGGGGAACTTCGGCGAGTGTCGGAATATTTGTTCCTCTATTCGCCGATGCATTACTGCCAGCACTTTGCAATGATTCTTTCGACAATTGCTTCTTTAATGGACTTGGCGGAACTGTTAAATAAAATATTTATTTTGAATACATTTATTTTAGCCGCAGAAAAAATTTATTTCAAATATAGAAAATTTATTTTAAATACGGAAAATTTTCTTTTAATAGAAAAAATTAATATTAAATTAAAAAATTTTCTTTAAATAGAAAAAATTAATATTAAATTAAAAAATTTTCTTTAAATAGAAAAAATTAATTTTAAATAAAAAAATTTTCTTTAAATAGAAAAAATTTATTTTAAACAGAAAGAGTTTATTGTAAACGTAAAAAAATTATTTCAACTGAATAAAATTTATTTCTGTAAACAAAAATAATTACCACTACTGGAGAGATTGCTAATAGTTGATCCCTGGCGTTCCATTTTCGAATGAGATTCATTATTCTCAGGATCATCCTCATCATCCGAAGAGGCTTTCGGCGGTTCGTATTTCAAGATCTGTGTAAGCAAAAAGAAAATTCAAAATATAAACAAAATTCGTAAGCGAACAAATTAATTTCGAACATTTTGGAAAATTAATTCTAATTTTCACCTTCAATATCATCGACATAACTAATTTGCTCTCTCTTCCCGATTGTTCCAAATCGAACGGCGATTGTTTCAGTTCAAAATTGGCCTTTTCGAGTAATGTCGAAACATTGAAATTCAATGTTCCAACTGTCATTCCACTCTTTTCGTCAGTAATCTACAAAAAGGGGAAAATTATTTAAATATAAATAGCGATAATAATAAAAGACGAAAAAAAATGCTTCATTATTATAAATTATATTTATTCTCTAATAGAAAATAGTAAAAGAAGAGATAAAGTTTTCAATACCTTGAAGGTCATGGTTCCAGTTTCAGGATTAGCGACGAGAAAAGTAAAACCTTGCTCCCAAACTGGATCACAAGAACGTAAAATTGTGATAGTTCTCTCAGTTTTTCCACCAAGGTTCGCTTCAAGATAAACATCCGGTTGCTTACTTCCCTTAATACACTGAAAATTTATTCCTCAGATTAAAATAACAAATATAAAATCAATTTGAAATTTTAAATCCAACTTTTGCGCTTGACACAAAAAGAAATGTAAATTTCAGTTCGTTCTCAATTTATTCCGCATTTAAAGATTAAAATCACTCACTGGTAAATTTTTCGCTGAATCGATGTAAAGAATAAGAACTGCTGTACTCATCGACGTCACTCGCAATTGTTGAGTCTCCTTCAAAGCCTTAAAAAATCATTTATTTCAATTATTTTTTCTAAAATTATTTATTACCAGCAAAACGTGGTATTTAATTTCTTATTATTATGTAAATTACAAAAATTTTTATTTTCAAATATTAATTTCAATTTTGAAATAATTTCAGATACAAAATGTAGAAAAAATTCAATTATTAACTAATTTTCTAATCAATTATTAATATTTATTGTTTTAAAACACTAAAACACTAAAATGAAAATTATCAAAAAAATTAGGAAACAAACTACAATTAATTAATAATAATGATAAAAAATATTCAACAAAATAATATAAATTGTAATTAAGAAGCAAATAATTATAATTTGGTTAATTTAAATAGAATTTAAAAATAAATAATATAATATAAATAAATATAATATTTGTTATAATATAAAAAAATGTAAACTTACAGCAGGAAGATCAGAAATTTTGTTTGAAAGTTGAAGCCAAGTGAGTCTCAGATGAACCATTCCGTGTTTTGCCAATTCCAACGAAATCCACTGTAGAAAAGAAGATTTCAATTTGATTTCCAATTAAAATTTCTCATTAATAAAAAAAATTAATCTCTATTATAATTTTAAAACTTACGGTATCAATAGTTCCTTTCTTCTTCACTCGACTAACTTCAATGGTGGCCCTAAATTCAAAAAAATCGATTAATAAACACAAATATTAACTAAAAATAAACAGGAAATAGAAAAAATTGTAAATTATAAATTATAAATAAATAAATCGTGTAGGAATTACACTTTTAGCATTTTGAAAATAATTCTCTTGTATTGCAAATAATAAAAAAAGCTCGACAGACATGCGAGAATATACATTATTACAAGTATTACTTCCTAAAAAAATTAATATTTACATGCGAATAATTGCAAATCAGATTAAAATAGAACTTCAACAAAGCTTTCATATCAAATTAGCGAAATAAACCCTGCCTCGAAATAATATTTCAAAAAAAAAGAAGAAAATAAATTAAACAAATCGAATAAATATATTTGATACATGGCAATTTTTTAACTGTGTGGCAAGTTTATAGAAATGAAAAGGAAAGTGTAAAAAAAGGAAAATGACAATTTTTATAAATACTTACAGAAAAAATCGAACAGTCAATTTTTTATTTTTTAAATGGAAAATTCATCGTGCATAAAAATGTGGAATCTAAATTCGAATCGAGGAAGAGAGGTAAATGTTCTAATTTCTAAAATCGGTTTCTTTTTTGATTCTTGAAAGGGGGTAAATTTTTTTTCTGTACTATTCGCAATACCTGCCAAGTTGATCATCTTGACCAGTGTTGTCTTTGTCAAAGAGATGAATCTTGCAGTTGGGTCCCAAGCCCTCATCAACTATAAACTGCCATCACACATAAGCTTTAATTAAATTCTTTTTAACAATTTGCAGGAAAAAATAAATTTCTCTTTATATTATTATTGTTATCAATAAAACAGTATTACAAATTTCTTCAAATCTCGAAATAATAATCGAAAATAGGTCAATTAGTTGATTAGATTTCAAGAGTAAATACTTCGGGAAGTAAATTAATTTAAATTAAATTAATTGATTACTTTTGTGAAATTAAATCGAATTAAATTGATTAATTTTTAATTTAAAATAGAAACTGAGTTTTTCTTTCCAAAACTTGAAGAAACTCGTTTAGAAAATTGATAAGTGATTTTAGTGGGACCCAAAAATTATTATCAACTGTACAAAAATACGAAACAGGGTCAGAGAAAATATTAGGTATTAATTTAATATTACAATTAATTTTCGTGGTACTGATCACTTTTTGTTGTTTTTGACTTTTTCAAAAACTAGGAGAAAAAAAACATGCGGTTGACACTACTGGTGTTAATAAACTACAATCATTTCACAATTGTTTTTCTATTTCTACTACCTTCCCAGGAAGTCATCAAATTGAATACCAGGAACATTTGGATCCCAATCCCAAAGCGATAGCTCAATCTCTTGTAAATTGATTGAATAGATAACAGCCTAAATATTAAAACAATTTTTTTTTACAAAAAAATTATAAATCAAGTTTTCTTGAAATTTAATTTTTTTCACATATCCTATTTTTGCCCCCATCTATTTATTTTCTACCTGATACTTGTTTTTTTTTACTGGTTCGAAACAACTTTCATGCAAAAATCCATTCTCTAAACATTTAATAATATCCTACTTACCAAAAAAATTTTCTACATAGAGAAAAGATTCACAAAAGAGAATATTTAAAAAAATTGTTAGAAATTGATTTATGGACTGATTGGAAAGAAAAATTTTAAACCAATGATAATGAAGAGTAGAAAAAAGCATGCTTACATTTTAAAAAAAGTAAAATGACACAACACAAAAATGCATAAATAAAAAGCACAAAAATAATTTTCTGAAGACAACACCGCTTGAAGACAAAATTGGATTTTTGTACACAGACGATAATCAAAAGTGTAACACCTACAAAATTTGAATTACAAAAAAAAAAATATACGTACATTTCTTAAGACTACAAAATTACAAATAGACCAGAAAAAAATTGTTATAAACATTAAATTGCAACTGAAAAATCAAAAATAATTTTCTTAATGAGCCAAAGAAGTTTTTTTAAATTAATAAATGAAAACAAAGTTAAAACGAATAAATAAATATTTAAACAAAGTTAAAACGAAGAAATAAATAAGAACATACAATTAAAACAAATAAACGAAAACAAAGTTAAAATAAATAAATAAGAATATTTTCATATTCTTATTTATTAGTTATTTAGTTATTTTTAAAAAACAGTCGAAATAAATAAATTAAAACATAAAATTAATAAAATTACAATAAATAAATAAAAACAAAGTTAAAACGAATAAATAAATAAAAAACATTAAGAAAAATAAATAAATGAAAACAATTTTAACAAAAATTATTAAAAAAAATATTTTTGGCAAATTAATGGCAAATAAAATTTAAGACTTTAAAAATTTTGAAAAAGAAATGTTTTGAAAAAAAAATTGTTTAATAACAAATTTTTACAATACCTTCCGAGATTTTCATCGTTCTTTGTGTCGTCGAGGTCCCACACGTGAATTGTCATCTGCTGAGCGATGGCCGACGTCACGACACACTAATTCAAGTAACATATCACACGTAACATTTGCACATCACACATTCCAAGAAATAAATGGGAGTATTTAAATGAGGCCTATTTTCTATAGCTTCACAATCCTTATCTTTAGATGCATTCAAATATCAATGTTATGTGCGACTGGTAAATTTTTCCTCTCTGCTTCTTTTTTAAATCAGTCAAAAATAAATGTTTAAACTACCAAAGAAATATTAAATTTTCAATTATAGAAAAACAATTTTTCCTCTCTTTTTTAAAACTAATCAAAATTAATATATTTAAACTTCCAAAGAAATATCAAATTTTCAATTAAAAAACAATTTTTCCTCTATTCTTCAAAACCAATCAAAATTAATATTTAAAATTTTAAACTTCCAAAGAAATATCAAATTTTCAATTAAAAAACCAATTTTTCTCTAGGCTTTTTTTCAAAACAGTCGAAATAAGTGTTTTAATTTCAAAGAAATATCAAATTTTCAATTTAAAAGTAGGTATTCAATAAAAAATGTTCAATAAAAAAAATTAAATAACAAATTCAATTAAAAACATTTTCAATTAGCAAAAAATTTTTTTAAAAATACAGAATTTCCAATTTCAAAACAAAATCAGAGAAATAACAAATTCAATTAAAAACATTTTCAATTAGCAAACAATTTTTTTTAAAAAATACAGAATTTCCAATTTCAAAACAAAATCAGAGAAATAAAAATTGCAGTTCCTTTATAAATATGAGAGAGAAACATTTTATAGATAAATGCGTGAAAAATATTTATGAAGAATGAATATTTCATGCAACATGATATTTAATTTTTAATATTTTTTTTTACTTTCTGACAAATTTTTCTATTATTTAAACTAATAATAATTCAAATATATTTATTTCGAAATCAAATTGTGAAATATCAAAATTCATAATTTTTAGACTTGAATTTCTTGAAATCGCGATATAATTGTTCAATTTATCAGAAAGCAGTAAATTATTTAAAACATATTTGAAAATTATTTAAAAATATTTTTTCCATTAAAAACTTGAATTTAAAAGAAGGAAATTTTTTTGTAAAATTGATAAAAAAAAATTCTTTAAATCTTACCATTATTGTATAAAAGCTCGCATAAGAAATTTGAAAGAAGGTGTAAAAATTAATTGTAGAAAGACATGCATTTGGGCGTCAATCGAAGAAAATATTGAAGAAAAAAGAAAAATTCAATACACACCTCACACCAATAATCCCATTTGGGATCGACAGTATTGTCAATTGTTTTTGTTCGAAATTCTTGTGCTCCAACGCTGATTACTGCGTAGGGATCAGATTTTCCTTTACCCAAGACACCAATGTCTTTTTTCATTAAATGCTTTGCTTGTACCACATGAATTCTCAAAACACCCTGAAAATAAATAAAATTTTATTTTAATAATACATTATTTTAATAATACGAAAGAAAAATAGATTCTTTTTGTGTAATTTATTCACCTCCGGTTCAGGCATTTTTAAAACTTCCGATGGAATATCTTCGGACAGTGGAATTATTATTTTGTTGGGAAGAACTAAACGGGCAGCAACTTGTTGCGTTATTATCTTTCTCAAAAGATCGCTGAAAGCAAAATTATCATAAATATTTTTCTTCTAATGTATTAAAATATAACATAAAAATAAGAGTAATAATAACAATAGAAAATTCAATTATAATTAAATAATAAAAAATAAATTAATATTCACGAAATAAGAATAAATATTATTTTTTTTTATATTATCATTTTCATTATCAGTCAAATCGTACTTGAAGCCTGGAAAATCGAGAATATCCGCAGCTCCCACCAAATTAAAATCAATTGCTGGATTATTTAGAAAAAAAGCCTGAACTCCTCCGACTAAAGGCATTACAGGAATCAAGGGTTTTAAAACAACTCTCATAAGTCCTCGAAGCTAAAAAAAAGAATCACTGCATTGGAATTTCCTTATTTTCAAAATTTACTTTCACTAATATATTTTTTTTAATACCTGGAAATCTTTTATCCCTCCTTTAAAATTGCCTACTGTAAAGGAGATATCACAGTCACCTGCATACCTGTATAAATTAATTATTTTATATTAATAAAATATCTAAAAATTAAAAAAAAAAGTACACAAGAAATAAAAATACAAACAATATATCCACGTCGAAAATAACTTCATGTCTGGATGTATTTTTATCGTAGGCCTTAATGCCATAAATCTTTGGTGGCTGTAATAAAACGGAACGTTTTAAACTCTCGATTTTTAATAAAGATTGAAAAGTAAAAGAATCAAGAAAGAAACGTGGGGAGAATAAAAAGAATACTTACAATACGTCCTAAAACTAATCTCTCAAATTGAAAACCCTTCATTTTGTATTCAGATAAACTTTGAACAATTGCCGGTTGAATTGTACTTTTAAATAAATCACGAACAAAGTGATTGATACTTGGCCAAACTTTATACAAAATCTGCAGAAAAAGGGAAAATTAATAACTAGTAATTATAGTCTTAAATTCTTATTCTTATTCTTATTAATTATTCCAAAACATCCATAACTTGATTTTTAAATAAATATTTAATCATTATTATTTTTCCATGGGAACTAAGATTTTCGATTAAATATATATATATTAGAAAATAAAAACTTAAAATATTATAACAAAAATTAATTTAAACTTTCTCAAAAAAATTAATTTCAAAATTCAATTAATTGTAAAAATTCACGCTAAATTGCTTTTAATATTCAATTATTATCTAAAATTTTAACTAAAATTAATTTATAAATAAAATTTTATTAGAAAATTCTATTAGAATTCAATTATTTAAATACAAAAATAAATTATTTATGAAAATAATTTAATCCTTACGAAGAATTTTATTAATTTTTGAACAATATTTAATTTTTGCGAAGAATATTATTACTCTTGAAAATAATTAAATTTCTGCAAATAAATTGTAACTTTTACAAAATTCAATTTTTTTTTGTGTTTTTAACTCAAATTATTCGGAAATTCTTCAATTAAATATATATTAGAAAATAAAAACTTGAAATCATTTCTAAAAAAAAATCCACAATTAAATTTTCCCAAAAAAATGCATTCCACAGAATTGTTAGTTAAAAATATGAAATTCTTTAAATCAATTATTTTTAATATTTTTTGATAAGTTCTTTTGAGAATGTTCAAATTCATTCTATTATTTAAATACAAAAATAAATAATTTATGCAAATTTTATTTTTAATAATTGAATTCCTGTGAAATTTTCATTATTTTAGAAAATAATTCAATATTCGTGTAGAGCTTTATCAAAATTGTTTTTAAATAATAGAATTCTTTTGGGAAAAATTTATTAAAGTAATGGATATACAAATTATTCAATTAAGAAAAATTTTTGAAAATAATTGAATTTTTGTGATGAATATTGTTATTTATGAAAATAATTGACTTCCTACAAATAATTTTATTATTTATGAAAAAAATTAAATATTTATATCCCTGAAAAGACTTTTTAAATCTATGAAAATAATTGAATTTTAATAAAAATTAATAATGGAATTTCTGCGAAAAATTTTATTAATTTTGAAAATAATTGAATTCTTGTGATGAATTTTCAAATTTATGAAAATAATTGAATTTTAATAAATTAATAATTGAATTTTACAATGAATTTTACAAAAATTTCTGAATATGATTGAATTTCAGCGAAGAATTTTGCTATTTATAAAAATAATTAAAATGCTTATGAGAATTTAAAAATTTTTTTTTGAAAATATTTGAATTTCTGGATAGAATTTTAATACATATTTATTAAATATTTAAATATTTAAATTATTAAATTAGAATTTTTCAAAAAAATAAGTTCATTAAATGATTTATAAGTAATAACTTTATGGCAGTTCTTCAATAGAATTAAGTTATTTTAAATAAATTATTGTCAGAAATAGAAGAAAATTTAAGGTTTTTTTTAGAATTCGTGCTAATTTCATAGAACTATGGCAACCTTGTAAAAAAATAGTGTAGAGAAAAATTCATAATTTTTATGAAACAGTTTATAAATAAATAAATGGAAAAATTACTTTATTCAACCATTCGGCGCGATCGAAATCGGGAAAATAAACCCAAGAAGGAAGTTCATCCATTCGACTTGCAATGATGTCCTTTTCTTTGCTGAGGGCAGTTGCTTGAGCCATAAGTCTCTTTAATTCATGATCCTTTTTTCGTTCTGTTCGCCAAACGGATAATACAACTGGTCCAATGAGCCAAGCAAGACTCAAATTCATGTAACCCCAGCCCCAAATAATTCCCACAGTTCCTAATTTTATTAAAAACGATGTGGAAAGTGATGATAAACTCATGTAGGGCCAATTACTAAGTCTATTCTCTTCTTCCTCCGGACGATCCATTTTTCAGGATTTTCGCAAATAAAACGCGTAGATTAAATTTTTTTCCCTCTTCCTCTATGATTTCATTACTTTCTGAAAAAAACAAAAAAAATTTTATCTAACATTAATACAAAATACTACGTTGTTCGTTTTAATTTTGTTGAAAAAGGAAAAATTTCCCTTTCGAAAATGTTTAAAGGTAAAAATAAAGTTAACAACAATTTTTTCAGAAAAGGAAAAATTTCTTTAAGTAAAAATAAAATTAACTACAATTTTTTCAGAAAAAGGAAAAATTTCTTTAAGTAAAAATAAAATTAACTACAATTTTTTCAGAAAGGGAAAAGAAATTCTTTTTTAAAAGTTTTAATTAAGTAAAAATAAAAATGAGTACTAATGATAAATTATTTTTACTCATAATGAAAAAATTTCTATTTAAAAATATTGCTGATTACTCGAAAATCAATAATGCATCAAGTATATTTCTAAAGTTAAAACTTTAATCAAGGTTGACATTCTCAATAAATGCAATTACATCCTTGAATTTTCAATTGATTTTTCCAGAAGTGGAATATTTTTCTCATTTCTTGCATATTTAACAGAGCAATCAATTATTTTCCATTCATGATAAATGAGTATTAAATAATTATTCAAGTAAACTTGTTGCATTACATATTAAATTTACAATTAACAATTAAAATATCAAAATTACTTTGAAAATTATCATTTACTAAAATTCGAAAATAACGAAAGTTGTTGACCTTTTTCAAAACTGTTTTTTGTAAACATTTCTTTGTTGATAAAAAATAATAAAAGACAGATAAATTTTCATCTCAAAGTATAACTATAGTGTTAAAAATAACAAAATTAAAGTCCACCAGATAAAATCTTACTTTTCATTTCTAACTTTTAATAAATGTATTAAATGTATAAAATATATCAAATTTAAAAATACTATAATAGTAAAAAAGCGGAAAAAAAGATTACTGACAGCTGGAGTAAATTTTACAAGTCTTTCTATATTCGGAGATGATGAAAAAAAATTTATAACCTCTCGTGAGATACGAATTTTATTAACTTCACCTTGAATCAAAAGTCGCATTCAGACAAGTTTTTTAATTATTAAATTGCTCGTAGAGAGAATATTTTACTTACTATCGCTTTGAACACTGGAAATCGACTGAACTATCAGACACGTTGAAGAATGACTTGTTTCCGCACTGCGTTTTGTCGATAAAATACATTAGATCATCAAAATTTATTTTCGGCTCTCACTATACACACGGCCGGTTCTGTCAAATTTCAATAAAAAATGGTGATTATTTTTGTCATCAATATCCTTTACTATATTACGTAATAATTCTTTACATTCAAATTATCGGTCTTTTTTTATACACAACTCTATATATATAACGTACATAATTATTATTTTTCTACTTGTACGATAATCTTATTTTTTTTCTCGCTCCACACAATGTAAAGTATATAATCAATTATTCAATATAATTCTTCGACAATAGTATATAGTAATAAGATGATTATATGAATCATATGGAAAAAAAGAAACGTTATAGATTTCATCATTTCTATAAATAGTTTTTTAAAAAATGTTTATTATTCGAATCTTTCAAGTGCTTAGAAAAACAAGAATGTGCTTTGAGGTTAAGTTGAGAAAACTAAAGCACTAAAGGAAAAATTTTATCAATTTTATAATTACCCATTATTTCACATCTCCGTATTTCACACACATAAAAATTAAACGGAAAATTTTATTTGATCGGTAATTAATAAACACTTGTAAATTTGATGATATATTTAATTTTCATATTATTTGCAAATACTGAAGGTACACTTTAAATTTGCAATTTGTCCGCTCTCCGCTTTTTTGTTATTTGAATGTTGGCACCACTTGGGATAAAACGGAAATGCGCATGTCTAAACAATCTTTTCTGATTGGTCCCAAAATGGCGCGAAACGTAAAAGTTTATTTGAAACTAAGAAACAGTTATCATCATCATTTTATTATAAATATAAACGATATAAAAAATAATAAAAGTATTGATAAAAAATTTAATTAAAATAGAAAATGATTTGCAGCACTAATAAGATAAAGTACTGAAATAAATTTACAAATATTGTTATTTTGAAATTATTTTCACTTGTTTTGACTAACGAAGTAAAACATGCGCGCGCTACTTTTTTTGTTTTCTAAAATTGGTAACACTTAAATCAGTAATCAGCTGTTTCCAGATTATCATTGTTGTGTAGTGTAGATCATTTCGTGTTCTAATTAAAATAAAAATAATTCAATAATAAAGTGAATATTTCTAAAGTCGGGAGTGATTTTACTTGAATAATTGTCTACAGATACGGTGAAACACTTCAATCAAGGATAATAAACAATCAAAAATGGGTCTCATTTGTTCTACCGCACAGGTAAAGTTTCTTTGTCATATATTTCACGATATTGCGTTTTATGACCCTTGGAAAGAGTATAAGAAGAATCAATAATGTTTACCTTTGTCACGTTCTATTTTTATCCACAAAATAAGTGGATTAAAATATTATCTTTTCTTCGAATGTTTTCTTCTATTTATGAATTGTAAAAGTTTTCTAATTTATATTATTTTATTTTTTTTTGAAATACGTCTTTGAAAATTATGCTATTGGAAATATGGATATTTTTTTTATAGAATTTTGTTAATTATGTGATTAATTACAGCTCGCGTGCTTGTGCGGAAGCACTGCTTGCAGTTTTTGCTGTTCGCAATGTCCATCGTGCCGAAATAGCACGAGTACAAGAATAATGTACGCTTTAATGTTAATGCTCGGAACAATCGCAGCTTGTATCACGTTGGCCCCGAGTCTTCAAGATTTACTCCAGAAGGTAATTAACTTTTTTAGATTTTATCTAATCAATATAATTGCACAACAATTTTTTATTAAAGTGACAAAAAATGTCATTTGAAACAAATTAATTTCTTTATAATGATAAATATTTTTATCTCCATAAAGTAATAGTTTCAAGCAATAAACTCTTAAGTTATTACTTGAATTGTAATTTTAATATTAATAATTTTAATAATTTCAGTAGTAATTTTTCTCGAATAATTTTTTACCAGGTACCTTTCTGCGCAAACAGTACTAGTTACGTACCCTCGAAATTCACTGTCGATTGTCAATCAGCTATTGGATATTTAGCAGTCTATAGAATATGTTTTATTATCACGCTGTTCTTCTTTCTCATGTCGGCGATTATGCTTCGAGTTCGTAGCTCGAAGGATCCACGAGCACCCATTCAAAATGGGTTTGTATTCTCTTTGAAAGAAAAATTGTTTTTCATTATTGTGGAAAATTAATAATTTCTTTTTATTTTCAGTTTTTGGGCCATCAAGTATCTTCTGGTGATTGGAGGAATAATTGGTGCGTTCTTCATTCGTGAAGGTTCATTTGGTCCAACATGGATGTATTTTGGAATGATGGGAGGATTCCTCTTTATTATGATACAATTAATTTTAATTGTTGATTTCGCTCACAATTGGGCTGACGCTTGGGTGGGAAATTACGAAGAGACTGAGTCAAAAGGCTGGTAAGGAATAATCTTTAGAAATAGAATTGCAAATAAAAAAACAGTTGTCAAAAAGAGAAAACGAATTGTGAAAAAAGATAACAAAATTATGAAAAAAAGAAAAAAGATGAAAAATTGGGGAAAAAAGAGAAAAAATCGGAAGAAAATTAAAAAGTAAATTATATTGACTATTTTTTATTTACAGGTATGCTGCTCTACTTGGTGCTACATTCTTGAATTATGTACTTTCAATCACGGGAATCGTTCTACTCTACGTGTACTTCACTTTGGTATGGTTTTAAATTAATTTTTTCACTAATTATCCAATTATTCACCAATTGTTCAATTCTATTACAGATATTTTTTTTATTGTATTTATAATTTATTTGTTTATTTATTAATAATTTTCTTTCAGCCAAATGAATGCTCTCTTCATAAATTCTTCATTTCCTTCAATTTGATTCTCTGCTTTATCACAAGTTGTGTTTCAATTCTACCAAGTGTTCAGGAAAATCAGCCTCGTTCAGGCTTGTTACAATCGTCAGTCGTCACTTTATACGTTATCTACTTGACTTGGAGCGGAGTTTCGAACAGTCCAGGTAAAATTAACTAATAAATTAAATTTAACTATAATTAGATTTATTACTGTATTTTCAAAATTTAATTATGTAAAATACAAAATTTTTTTTATTTTCAAATTTCAACTTTAATTGTTGAAAAATTTCAGATTCGAAATTTAAAAAATTTATTATCTAATTAATTATATAATATTTTTAAAATCTTAAAATTCTTCAAAACATTTAAATTAGTTCTCTATTATTTTAATAAAATTCTATATATATATATATATATATATATATATATATATATATATATATATATATATAATAACTTTTTATAAATTTTTAATTATCCTTTTCTAGATGACAAGTGCAATCCAGGAATGTTTGGAATAATAAACAGCAATGATATTTCTACTCAAAATAAAGTTGCATTCGACAAGGAAAGTGTAATTGGTCTTATAATTTGGTTCAGTTGTGTACTCTACAGTTCTCTGCGAACTGCTTCGAAATCATCGAAAATAACAATGTCTGACACTGTCCTCGCCAAGGATAATGGAGCTGGTAAATATTTCATTATTCACTTTATTTAAATAAGGCTTCGAGTTTTATTTTCATTCTTCTGAATGATTATTTTATTTTTCTGTTTGGAGTGTTTCCTATATTTAACTAAATTCTCCATTTTTAATTTCGTTAATTTTTATTTTTTGTGATAAAAGTGTATTTTTCATAATTTATCCTTTTTGTCGACTAAACCAGAATTTTTCCATACAGTCCAGAACAAGGATTCATCGCTTATTGGCAATGAAGGTACGCACACAAAATCATTAAATCCATGATTCTCTTCATTTTTAGGATTTTTAGTCAGAATTTTTTTCGTTAATTTTTACACACACACATAAATCCTGATAGAAAATAAAATTTATTTCACCTCCTGTATTTAGTCCCGGTATTAAAAACTAGTGTGCCTGCTTTCATTGTTTCTTAGAAGAAATTTCTAATTGCGCAATTTTTTTTTTATTTTTTTGGATGTGGAATCGTTGATCATTTTATCTTTTTTTGTAAGTTGACTGCTCTTTTTTATTTGTTTCGAATAATCGTTTTTCTCTACTAGTGATTTGTTTATTCTTTATTTTTACTTTAATTGCTTATTGAATATTTTGTTATTTTCTCCCTTTTTTCCAATGTATTTAGATTATGTTTCAGTAGAAGGTCGTAATGGCGATGTCGAAGGCAATGAGGCTAAAGTCTGGGATAATGAAGAAGACACAATCGCTTATAATTGGAGTTTCTTCCATCTCATGTTTGCCTTGGCAACTTTGTACGTGATGATGACTCTCACAAATTGGTACAAGTATGTATCACAATTTTTTCCTTTCTCCTAAAAAAAAACCGAAAACTTATTAATTTTTTACAAAAATTGAATATTATTAAATTAATAATTCTATATTTAATTCAATATTTAATTCATATTTAATTTATATACTTAATAAATTTTTGTAAACATTTTTGTAAACATTTTTGTAATTAAACTATTTTTTAAAGGCCTAACTCATCACTGGAGACTTTGAATTCAAACACTGCTTCCATGTGGGTGAAAATAATTTCTTCCTGGCTGTGTCTGGCAATTTACAACTGGTCTCTCGTGGCTCCAATTCTTCTGCCGAATCGTGATTTTTCTTAGAGTGAAAAATATTTATTTTAAAATTTATTTTGCAACGAAGGTATGAGATTTTCTTTCTACTGCGCGCGTATTTTATATTTGCAATACAAAAAAGAAAAAACAAAAAGGAACAAAAATCTAACTGCGAAATAATATGACGACAAATATATATATTTAGTCCAATCAACTAGAGTTGATACGTCGAATTGAATCTAGTAGAATATATTTTTTATTTTAATAACTAGTCAATTGACAAATTCAAAAAAAAAAAAAAAAAAAAATTACGTTTATTTGTAACGTCCATTTTGCAGGTAAGATTAATGCATCGCTGCGCGCTTCACTTGTAGTTTTTGAACATACAATCAAACTTTAATTACACGAAAGAAAAAAATTATAATTAAATCCAAAAATTACTTGAATTAAAAAATTATAATTTTTTGTAATGGAAAAAGTACTAAAAATTATTTTGAATACTAAAAAGTTTTACTAAAAATTATTTTGAATAATAAAAAATTTTATGAAAAATTATTTCACTGAATTCGATTCATTAAAAATTTTCATTTGGAATAAAGAAATATTCCAAACAATAAAAATTCGGAAAATTAGTGTTTGATTGTACATTTAAAACACTTAAGTAAATTCATGGTAAAGATTAAATCTTTAATAATTAGTAGAAATTGATATTTACGATGGTATTTAATTAATAACTGGAGATTAATGTCGTGTAGTCTTCAAATGGCATTTTAAGATACGATAAATTTTATTCTACTTCGGATTATTCGTGTGTTTGAAAGTTTGAACGAAATTTTTATTTTTCTACATAAATTCCAAAGAATTAAAAAAAGTTTCCTATTACGAAACATTAGGTAACAGTAATATTAATATTCACAGTAATATTAATAATATTAATATTAACAGCAATAATGAATAATAAAAATTTCGTTTACAAATTCAGAGACATTTATCCGATCGATAAATAAAATAAGTAGTTTTTAAATCAAGCTCTTAATTTTAAAGAACATTTTCTCAAGTTACCGTCGTCATTTAATATTTATCTATGACTTTTAATGTTCTATATATTAAATAATTATATTAAGAATAATTTTCTCATAATACTGGTGTTGATTGTTTATAAAAATTTTCCAATAAGTTTGGAAATACGTGTAATTAAGTAATTAAATTCCATTTAAGATTTTTTTAGAAAAAGAAAAATTATAAAAGACTAATAGAAATATTATTTTAGTATAAAGAAAATGAATTCTTTTTTTATCTAAGTTGAATGATTTTCAATAAATAAATCGAAATCATTCATTTAAATACGCTTAGATTACCTAAGTTTCACGTGTAAAAGAATTTTTCAGAGAATGTAATAAATTCTCTTGTGATAAACGAATTCAGTCGAATAAGTTTGTGTATTTAAATTTACTCTGTATTGTTGTCGAAGTTTCCTACAATAAAGAAGTAAACGAAGAAAATTTCTTTGACGGTGAAATTTTTTAATTTCACGAACAAGTTTTTTTTAACTTTTTCTTTTATTTATTTTATTTAGTCTTCTATTGTATTTAGTTTTCTATTTTATTTATTCTTCTCTTTTATTTATTCATTTCTTTTCTTTAACCTTTTTACATTCAAGTTACTAAATTTTACTATTATTTTTTAATTTTTAGATGGGATTATAATTTACAATTTCAGAAATATACACATTCTCGTCTTCTTTTTATTCTCATTTTGAATTATAATTTAGAATTCTTTTTTAACAATTCAAGAGTTGAAATTTGTACAAAGTATTTGAATTGTTTAAAAATGTCGATTCACTGCGTTAAAAATATGAAATATTTCCTAAAAAATTTCTTACAAATAGGATGTAAAATTATGTTTACGTTCTTAGAAATAATGCGCACCTTACTTACATAATATTTACAGGATTTTATAAAAAAAAAAAAAAAACAAATTGAGCGATAAAAGAATATAAATTAATCTTAGCTGTCATATACATTGTATATGAAGGCAAGCATTTGCACTTCCCTAATTCCATACATCTGAGTCATGGAAGAGACTATTTACAAATCGTGAACCTTGAATTCAAAATATCATTTTGAATTCTTATTTTTAATTCTATAATTAACAACTAATTTTATTTTCCTTTTTCTTCTTCTTTGATATAAAAGTAATAAAAATGCACAGCTTAAGCGTCAGGTTTTTAAAATTTCAGAAAATTTCTGTCTCTTTGTGTTTTTGGGGGGAGAATTTTAAAAAAACAGATTTTTTTCAGAATAAAAGAACTTAAATTATTCCACTTTGGAGGATTTTTCAGTTCCTGACGATTTGGGCTTCTTCAGGAGAATTGTCTTGATATTTTGGAATGGCATGTCGAAGAAAAGTGTCAGAATCGCCGCAGTGAAAACTATCCAGAATAATTCCTTGAAATTGAACTGTAAAAAAAAATTGAATTTAATAATTATTTGGGGAATTTGTTTTTTATTGATAGAATTAATTAATTTCATGGACAAATACTGACGATCATTCTGAAGAAACCATAATTTTCGGCAGTCCTCGTTTGACCGACATTGAAAAAGAAAACTGGAAATTGCGTCAAATAAATCGCATAACTTAATCTCGTTGTTATTAAAAATCCTTTCCAGGAAAATAATTTACTGATCCAGCCTGAAAGAAGAGTGTAGAAAATTTTATTTTTGATCGACTATTTCCGATTTTGCAATTTTTTCATTTATTTCGCAATAAATGAATAAATAATAATAATAATTGTAAACAGTTAATAATTATTAATTTTTTGATTTGTAATTTAGCCTTGATTTGATTAACTCACTGTTTGTATTTCCAGTGTGCGATACAAAGGCCAACCATCCAAAGAGAGCACACCATCCAATTGGAGCAAATGCATTGTAAGTCGCAGCATGCACAGGATTGTAAATATAATCGATGGCCCCCATTGGTGCCGGACCAACGAAAGCTGCCAGGCATAATAAGCTACTCAAAGTCCATCCAACGTAAGTAAATTTCTAGAAGAAAATAATTTTTCTTATTATTATTAATTATTAACATTATTAAAATTATTAAAATTATTTTACATTAATATAGCTTTTCTGTTAAATTTATATCAGAAAAAGAATTTTTTGGATTTAAAAAAAATACATCCGACTGATTAAATAACGCGCTATAAATTTTTCATTTATAGAAAAAAATTATTTATTTCAACCTGATTTAATTTGAAGCCTTTGGGATAATTTCTCAGTAAATAACCAAGGAAGATTCCAATTATGTAAACCGTCAGTCTGTGCGATGGGAGAATATAGGAAAAATTTGCAGTATCAAATAGTTGTCGAATTCTGAAAAGCAAAAAAGAAATTAATTCTATTCTATTTTAAATTGAAAATCAAAATTTTGATTGAAAACTAAAATTAATGATTGAGAATCAAAATTTTAATGGAAAATTAAAATTATAATTGAAATTAAAAATTTTAATTTAAAATTAGAATATTATTTATGAAAATAAAATGAAAATACTCACGATGTTCCGAAAAAGACATAATTATTCAATCTTCTAAAATAAGTTATGTAATATCGCAAAAATGTGGAAAATACAGCAATTCCAGTTAGGATGATAGCTCCAATTTTTGGTCTTTTATAAAGTAGAATAATAAATAGTGGCGATATTGCGAATAATTGAGTGTCAATTCCCAAGTGATGTGTATGTGTAAGACACTAAACGAGAAACATATTTTTTATTTCAATTTTTTTCTTTTTTTTTGCAATTATTTGTAAAAAAAAGAGAGTGTAAAAATTAGTTAATTACCATGTTCTCAAAGCCAAAATAATTGTGAATAAAAAGAAAATTTCTCCACCAGGTTTTTTTGCAGATATCCGCATGATGGGTGACTACTAAATTCCACTGTGGTCCCGAGCCAATAAATGGCATTATATACGTACAAAATAAAATAAGAGCACCGAGAGTTGGAACCAATCTGAAATGCAGAGAATGCAGATTTTAATTATTGCAATTTCAATGACAATCGTAAAGGAAATAATTTTAATTAAATTAATAAAACTGTTCAAATGAATTCAATTATTTTGAATATAAATAATTTTAATAAAATTCTTCACAGAAATTCAATTATTTTCAAAGAACTTTATAAATTTTATAAAATTCATTATAAGAATTCAATAATAATTGAAATACAATTCAATAAAATTTTAATTGAATTTCAGGAAAGAATTTAATTGACAAAGTGACGATTACTAGAATATTTATCTTATTATTAATCAAGAATTTTAATTTCGAAAACTATTTGAATTCAAAGATTTTATTTATCTTATTTACCTCATTAATCTTGAAATATATTCATTAGAAATATTCAATTTTCCATTTCGATTCAGTCTTCCAACAAATGAATAACTTGTCAAAAGTCCAGAAATCATAATAAAAGGATCCGTGTAAAGACTTGCAGCACGTCCCAAAACGGTCCACGGTTTTCCTAGATACTAATTGATTATTTCATTAGTCATAAACATTTTTTGCAAAAAATATAAATATAAATTTATAAATACAATAAAAATATTTAAATGAATTATAAATTTTAGAACAATTATATTTAAATAAATGAGTAAAATGAAATTCCTACCTCTGACATTTCTGTTCTATTTGCATAGGGATTGAAAAAGAGAGCCATACTTTTGTGAGCGACAATCAACATCAATGCATTTAGAAATCGAACTCCATGAAGAGTTCCAATATCATCAACCGATCGATTAGTCGAAATCAGTTTCTTCAAATTCCGACTCAACGAAAATGCTTGAACAATGTTATTCGTTGGAATATCATAGAGATCGCAAACTCCTGCCATTGTCGAAAATAACACGATTCCAAGAAAGAAAAGTCTGAGGAAAAAATATTGTGAGTTAAAAATTTATTTTTTATAATTTTGTTAATTTATTTTAAATTTGGAGGCGCATTATTATTCCATACAGCAATTTTCCTATAATCTTGTGAAAAACAGAATTTTATTTGTCAGAAATTTCCTTAATCGAAATATTTTTTCTGCGAAATTTTATTTACTATTCGATTTTTATTTAAAAAAATTTCCATAGTAGAAAATTTGTTCATAATTAAAATTTTATTTGACAGAATTTACACATTACGTCGAATTTTAATTTTATTTATCGAAATTTTTATTTGCTAGAATTTTTATTGAACCAAATTTTCATCTAAACGAATTTCCATAGTACAAACTTTGTTCATAAATCAACATTTTATTTGACAGAACTTACATTACATTTTAATTTATCGAACTTTTTATTTGAAAGAATTTTTATTAAACCAAATTTTCATTGAGACGAATTTTCAATGGACATTATTAATTAATTAAAAAGAAAATAAATAATTATTTGAAAGAATTCGTTCTTAACCGAATTTTTATTTCTCCGAAATATTATTTAAAAGAACTTCCATTTAAGCAAATTTTATATATTATATAAATTCTACTTTACTAGTATTTAATTGGACAAAATTTCTATTTGTTAGAATACAATACAATTTTAATAACATTTCTCGAAAGAATACAATTATTTTTAAAAATATTATTCAAATTCAATTATTTTCAAGAGTTTTAATAAAAATTCAATTATTTTCAACAATTCTGATAAAATTCTTCGAAACAATTCAATTATTGTTATAAATTCTTGGTAAGAATTCAATTATTTTTGTAAATAATAAAATTCATCTGGGAAATTCAATTATTTTCAATACAATTTTAATTAAATATCTGGGAAAAAATTCAATTATATTCAAAATAATTTTAATAAAACTTCTCCAACAGGTTCAATTATTTTTAAAAATTTTAATAAAAATTTTCTAAACAATTCAATTGTTCTCAAAAGTTTTTAAGAAAATTCTTTGTAAATATCAATTATTTTAAAAATTTTCAATAAAAATTATTTAAAAAACTAGGATTAATTTCAAAAAAACTTGAAGAAATTCTTCAAAAGAATTTAATTATTTACAAAAACTCTAATAAAATTGTTTAAAAGAATTTAATTTTCTATGAATAATTTTAATATAATTTCATTTAAAAATTTTTTTGTAAATACTTTTCAAGAATTCAACGATTTTCAGTACATCGACAATTTGATTATTTCTGAAAATAATTGAATTCTTGAACAGAATTTTATTAAAACTTTTTTAAATCTACAAAAATAATTGAATTTTTTCAAAATTTTAAAAAATAAGTGAAGTTTTGAGAAGAATATTATTAAAATTGTATTTAAAATAATTGAATTCCTGTGCAAAATTTACTATTAATTAATATTATTGAATTCTTTCGAAGTATTTAAAAAAAAATGTTTAAAAATAATTTAATTTTCTCTGGAATTCAATTAAAATTGTATTTAAAATAATTGAATTCTAGCGAAAATTTTATTATTTTTGAAAAAAATTGGATTTTTACGAAGATTTTTATTATTTATAAATTGACTAAAGATTGAAAATAATTAAATTCTTCATAAAATTCAATTATTTTCAAATTTTTTATAAATACTTTACAATAATTCAATGATTTTCAGAACATTAATTTAAAAATTTTAAACACTTAAAAAGAAAAATTATTTAAAAAGTTAGGAAACAAGAAAGCAATTTTGTACTATGGAAATTCGTTTAAATAAAAATCATAGTAAATAAAAATTCTTAGAAAAGAAATTTCGGTTAAGGAAAACTTCAGACATGTAAAATTCTGACTTTGAAAATTTATAGAAACGTCGCTGTATGGAATAATAATGCGCCCCATATTATTAGCATCATTTCTAATTTATTATCGTAAATTTTGAATTTTGTCTGAAAGTTAATTTTTCTTTGTTAAACGAAAATTCGAATTAATAACTAATTTATTAATTTAGTTTACTTATTATTATAGATTATTATTTTTGAAAAGTAAATTAAAATTTCAGAAAAATCACCCCACGGTAATAGTTTCCCTTGTGTAGGATTCGGTTCGTTGAACCTGGCACATTTCTCGCTCGACTTTAACAGAAATCTTGAAGCCAGTTTGCGATGCATAATTTGTAACTGCGTGTCGTAGGGATGATTCAACATCGTGAGGTGAACACGCCGCTGGCGTACATATCGCCCAATTTATCGTACTAAAACGAGGCACCCGATGTCCTGGCTGCAATTACGAAACGATTAAAGAAAACACTTTTTTCTCCATTCCAAATTAATCACGATTCATTCATCAAATCCCCTGACTTCTGAATTTATTCAAATCAAAACAAAATTTCAAATACAATTATTGACATTTCAATGACAATTTAATTCGATTATTGAATGTAAAGAAATTTCGATTTAGTTATTTTATTGAAAAGGAAAATTTCGCTTCGAGTAGTTGAAAGGGAAATTATTCAAAAGAAAAGAAATAAAATTTAAATATTTGATGAATCAGAATTAAAATTCTAGATGGAGATTTTTTGCCAATAACAGAAAAGAGGGACATTTAATTTTTTTTCCTCTCTCTCTCATTGATTATTATTATAATTAAAAATAACTTGATGATAATTTTATTTTAGCTTCTTGTTTATTTGAACGCTTGTTTTGCATACTTCTGGAATCTTGTTATTAGCGTTTTCCTTTATTCCTCATGACAGTGACTATTTCATTTTATATTCTAGGTGCATTTCTCTCGACACGGTTATACACGCAAGCAAACAGAATCTTTTGTCTCTTCATTGAAAATTCATTTGCGTACTTGCATTTGTTCTTGAAACTTTAACTTGTTATGCTACCGATTATGGAATCTTTTAATCTCAACAAACGAAACATTAATAGTTAAATTATTATTTTTCTACGCTTCTGTATTTATTTTACGGTCGTTTTTCTTTTTCCTTTAAGTTGGAAAATTCTTTTCTTTTCGCAATTTTTAATTTTGTAATAATCGGTTTTTATATTCATTGTTAATTTAATGAACTAATAACGAGTAATTCGTCTTACGTCATTATAATTTATAAAATTTTTTATTGATTCTAATTACATAATTTCTAAATTCTAATTCAGGGTTGCCACAGATCAGGGAAATCAGGGAATTCAGGGAAAAGTCAGGGATTTTTATTAAAAGTACTGGAAAAAAATAACTTTTTAGAATTCATAAGAAAATTCTGATTTTTTGGTGTCTTTTTTTTTTGCCTCATAAGCTATAAAACTACAACGAATTCTAATACAAAACCTTCAAAAAAAATTTCTATTTCTGACAAGAATGAATTTTTTAATATTAGGTATTTAATTATTTCAAAAGTTTTAACGCAATTGTCTCAATAAATAAAATTCTTCACAGAAATTCAATTATTTTTAGGAATTTAAATCAAATTCTTTACTAAATCCAATTATTTTTAAAAGTTTTTCGCGATTCAATAATTTTTCAATATTTACTATTTTCATAAAATTTATCAAAAGATTAAATTATTTAAAAAAAAATTTGATACAATTTTACGAAAACATTCAATTATTCTCATAAATAATAAAATTTCATTTAGGAATTCGAATTATTTTCATCGCAGAATTTCAAATACTTTTAATTCCATTTTTAAATAAATTCCTCGAAAAATGCAATTAATCTTAAAATTTTTATTAAAACTTGACGAAAGAATTTAATTTTAAGAAATATTTAATTATTCAATAAAATAATAAAATTAGTTGCAATAATTCAATTATTTTCATAAATAACTTTTAATTCGTCGCAGAAAATCAATTATTTTCAAAACATTTTAAGTAATTCTGCAAAAGAATTCAATTATCTTGATAAGTAACAAAATTCTTCCCATAAAATCAATTACTTTAAGGAATTTTAATAAAATTTTTTTCCAAAATTCAATTATTTTGATAAATATCAATAGTCATCTCAAGAATTCAATTCTTTAGAAAAATAAAAAAATACTTTGCAAAAATTAAACTATTTTCAAAATTTTTTAAAAATCCTTATCAAGAATTAAATTATCTTTATAAATAGATAACTAAATTCTTCTCAAGAATTAAATTATTGTCAAAAATTTTAATAAAATTCTTGGCCAAATTTAAATTATTAAAACAAAATTTAATAAATATATATAGTAATGATGCTATCACTCGGTCGATAAAATATTCAGATGATGAAAAAAATTTAATAAAATTGAATCCAATTATTTACATAAATTATTATTTTAAATTCTTCTCAGGAATTCAATTATTTTTAAAAATTTTAATAAAATTCTTCAAAAAGTTTTCAATTATTTTCAAAAAATTGTTATAAAATTCTTTAATATAATAAATTTCAGTAAGATTTTAATTAAATTTCTTAAAAGAAATTAAATATTTTCAAAAGTTGTTAATAAAATTCTTCGTAAAAATTAAATTTCAAGTTTTTATTTTCTAATGATATATATTTATCTGAAGATTTTTCAAGTGATTGAAATTTTAGAAAATTGAATTGTGAACAGATGGATTCGAAAATTCTCAAAGAAATTTTACAAAAATTATTAAAAATAATTGATTTAAAGAAGAATATTGTAGTTAAAAATTCTAGAAAATGTTTATTAAATTAAATATTTATTTAAAGAAGAAGTTATTGATGTTTTTCAATAATTTTACAATTAAAAAAATTACTAAATTTGTATTAGAGAATTTTTTTGAGTATTTAATCATTGTTAGAGTGAATCAGAATATTTTATTAGAGTCAGAGAAAAAGGCAAACTTTTATCTGGAAATCAGAGAAAAGTCAGAGAAAAACAAAGTTAAATTTTTGTGGCAACCCGAATTTTGGCTTATTATTATTTATCTGGTTCAAAATTATAATCTCAGTAATAATTAAAAATAGGCCTTTTAAATCTAATTCTATTTCAAGTACGTACTTACGTCGGAAAAATTACTTCTAAAAGCATAATGTGAATGAAGAAGTCGATGAAGATATTTGAGATCAGGACGCGATTGATCGAAATCAAGTTGCAAATAAGCTAGACAATATTGTCCTCGAATTCCCTCGCTTCCTTCGATTCCAATGCATTCGTCAAAATCACCAAATTGATTCACGTTGCCATTCAAAAGTCCCGATGGCATTTTTGCTGTTGCATCATACACTTGAAAAAACAAGAAACAATTCTTTTCAAAACAAAATAATTCGAAAAAAATATTATTGATTTCGTTTTTTCTTCTCTAAGTAAAAAAAAAAATATTAACATAAATATTTATTTATTGCAGGAGAATAATTTTTTTTGGTCAACTCTGAAATAATTTCGAGGCAAGGAGAAATCGTCGAGAGAAGGAGATGATCTGAAGCAATGGGCCTTTTTTGTTGGCAAATAAATATTCTTCAAACATTGACGGAAATTTTGTTTACGTAAAAATACACAACACAATTTGTTTTGCGAAAGGTAATTTAAAAATCGCTCGTATTTGTCATTCGAAATTTTTCGGAATGTTTTCAAGGTCAGTGTCTAACTAGTCATTAGCGTGAAGATATAATATTCATTCTTGATCTAGTAATTACTTGAGAACATTCTTGACACGTGATCTCTGGGAAATTTTTTTCTTTTTCCATTTTGCAATTAATATTTTTAATTATTATTATTTGACACTATAAATTAATTCATGGGGAAAAAATTATTAATTGAAATTGTTTATAAATTAATTCATAGGAAAAAGATTATTATTAGTTGACACGATTTATAAATAACGCATTGGGGTAAAAAAATTAATTTAAATTATAAATTTCATTACTCACTCTTGAGAGCCCAGAGACTAAATTTGCTTAATTCCCTGTGAAAAATGTCCGATTGTCTTTTACATTCAGAACTGACATGACCAGCACCGGGATCAAAGGCTGGGAGAATTTGCAATAATCTTCGTGCCTCTTGATCAATCTCCACGCTAAAATCATCTGCAAAAAAAAAGAAATATTTGCATATACTTAATTTCAATGTAGGTTTTTTTTACATGACTTCAGTTCCACTTGAATTCGTAATTCTTATTTCTTCTAAATTACCTCATTGGTAACATTTTTTTTTAAACTTGAAATTTTTTTTTCAAAAATCGAATTTTTTCTGAAAGACTTTTTTTTCCTAACAAATTTTTTTCATTGAATTTCATTTGTTGATAAGTAAATTTTAAAAGTTGAATTTAATTTTTTGAAGTGAATTTTATTGAACTGAATTTTATTTATTGAAGTGAATTTTATTAGTTAAATCGAATTTTATTTATTGAATTGAATTTTACTTGTTGAATTAATTTTTGTTGAAATACTTCTTGTTTGTTATATTTGTTGAAAATAATTATTTTCTGTTTATAAAACAAACGATTTTATTTAATCACTGAAATTAAGAATAAAATTTTTGTAATTTCACAATTTCTCTTACAATATTATTATCATTTCAATGTTTTGCTTTTTTTGCACTTTTCAAAACGAGGTAAAAAAGTTATAATAAACTTCACCACGTGATTTATTTGCTTTTACAGGGCTACAAAGTGTAAAAAAAAATTTATCGGTATTTTTATTACAGAATCTATTGATGTCATACCTACGTTTTGAGAAAAAAATATAAAATACACAATAATTCTTCAATACTAGACATTTTTATATTATATTTTTAATCTATTCTTGTAAAATTTATTTCTGTAAAAATTGGAGTATTTTTTCCATTCTTCTTGTTTTATACTTGATAAATTGAAATGAAATTCAAAATAAGAAGTGAAATAAAAAAGTTCAGTTCAAATGTCAATTGTTCTTGCAATATCGTTTGAATGAACATGTGTAGTTTGCGAAATTTTAATTGGATTCCAATTTCGTTTCTCTTTATCGACCTGGAAATAATAGAAACTTTATGAAACAGTTTCGAAATTTTTGAAATCACAATTTCGCTTGCAAAAAAAAGAGAATTTTAAATCAGAGTTTTGATTTTCAGTTAGAAATTTTCAAGAAGTTAGATTACAATTTTTAATTTTACAAAATAATTTAATAATTAATTTATTAATAAAATATGTTTTTTTAATAATTATGATTATTAATAAAATTGTTTTTAAATATTTCTAATTAGTAATAAATTTGTTCTTAAATAATTATAATTATCAACAAATTTAATTATAGGAAATAATATTAACAAATTTGTTTTTAAATAATTATAATTTCTATTGTTTTTAAAATAATTAAACATTAATTTATTTTTTAAAAATAATAATTTAATTTTTTTTTTTTTTTGAAATTTAAAATTCTATCTTATTAAAAAAAGATTTTTTGATTAAATCTCGCGTCAAGGTCTAAATTAGTTGCAGTCCCCCAATATCAAAATTTGCATAATCAGAATGAATTCAGACTTAGCAGAAAAAAACTTCTGGTTTCCCCGATTTTTTTTAAATCGTATATTTATAAGATTTGCATCTCTGTTCTTGTAGGTATTCGATTATAGATTTAAAAAAGAAACATTACAAATAAATTGACACTTTGTAGTGACGAAAAATGTTACCAAGAGATGATTTGAAATTATGTAAAAGTTACATTAACGTAGAATACGTTTTTTTTTCTTTTTTTCTTGGAAAGCTCTCTATTAGTCAAAGAAATTTTTCGTGTGGCAATAGTGTAATTTTGATGCAGTGTTAATTGAAAGTTAAGAAATTGAAAGTAAAAAGCAGTGATTTTCTTTTTTTTCCTGTGCGTTAAAAAAACCAAATTCTCTTATTACGAGAAAAAATAATTAGCTAGGCGTTATTTTTGTTATTTTCAATATTAACATTATTTATTTTTAAAAAATGTATTGGGGACAAAAAAAAAATTATAAATTAATAATTAACATTAATTAATAATAATTGATAGTAATTAATTATTAATTTTTGAAATCGATAATAATAGAAGAAATGAAAATGAAATTATTAAATCTTCATTCTCAGGGAGTTGTCAACCTTCAGTTTTTTTTTTCACAAAGTTGAGTAATTTTTAACGCATAAAAATTCAATTTCATGTAAAGCTGACCTTTTGTAACATAAATAACAGTACTTTTTTTGATAATTGTCATTTTCTGACGACAAATTATTTTATTTTTTTACTCTTGTCTATGAAATTTATAAAAATACACAATTTATATCATATAGAAAGTTTTCGAAATCTAATTGAAAGTGTTTTGAAAGATTAACCTTCGTTAGTAAATTTACTCTGACAAGATAATTGATGATGATCATCGTCAGGTAACAATGAATAAAAAAAGAATCTGTTTTATAAAAACAATTGAAGAAATTTTTCATTAAAATTTATTTCAATGAAGTTAATTAATTTATTAAAATGAAATTCATTTAAAATTAAATAAATTTATTAAAATTATTTCAATGCATGTATTGAGAAAATATTTTTTTGGTCATAAATAGATTTTAGAAAAAAAAAAAAAAATTTCCTGGCTATTTTAATTTTAGAAATTATTATTAAAAAATGTTGAATGTAAATATAATGTTTTCTAATAACGGAAAAATTGAATGAATATTTAAAATATTACACTTTAGTTTGTGTTAATTGAATCGTCAATAAAATAGTCCAGGAACTTGCATTAGAAAATTATAATAGTTCCACAGCTTCCTATTTGAAGAAGATGTGAATTGTGGACTTAACTAATGTAAATATGTTCACATTAAAATTTGTTCGACTGATAAATTGAAGGTGAATGTCGCTCCACGAGATGATGTAAATTTCAATGAATTTCTTTATTTTCATTCAATTTAAATTTCAGAATTTTATTTTTTCTTCTTCTATCAAAATATTTATTCACCGAAAATTTTGTCTCTTCTAATTTTTCGATTCTCAAATATTTTTCGAGCGATATTTTCGTTCTTTTGAAATAGAAAGAAAGAAGGAAAGAAAAAAGAACAAAATATTTAAACTCGAGAAATTTTACGCTTGACTGAAACTACTTGGTAATGTTAAATAAGTTTTGCACTCTTTAAATGTAAGCTGCGTTTATTCGAGACAAATTGTTGCATGACATCATCAAAAAAAAAATCGCAAACGAGATTTTCACAAATAGTTGTAGTTATCATAAAACGAATCTTGAATTTCAATTTTGATTCACAAATCGCATTTGATTTGCAAAAAGTCTCCTTTTGTTTCGGAAATAGAAACAAAAGAAAATAAGTTTCCCTATTTTTTTTTTTTTTTTGGTGTTCGAACAGAAAAAGAATGCAAGGATGATGAATTCAAATCGAGTTGAGAATATTAATTATTACGAAATTTGAAAATAATTTGTGCAGAATCCTTGATGAAAAGGTGAACGACTTTCAAATAACTATTTTACAAAAATGATTTAAATTTTAATTTCCCATTGACGAAATTGATTAGGAAATTATTATAATTTTTTTATCTACATACAAGTAAAATATATAAATGTCAAAGATAATTATTACATATAAGAATTTTTAATTTCCGGAAGTAGATTAAAAAACAAATTCTAAGACTGAAATTATCTAATGAAAAACAACTCACCATAATAAGGATTCGTTTTATAAATATCATTTGTTGTCCACAGATTATCCTGAATTATTTCCGTGTGATTTCTCAGACTGCCAACGAGTTCAACAAATGTGAAATTTTCCGAGAATGCCTGTGATTTATTTTGTCCGAGGATACGGAGGATCTCTTCGTCTTCAAGTGATGATGGCAAACCGGCGGACGTCAGTATATCAACAGTTTTTCCTTCAGTCAAAACAATGATAGTGATGATGAGGTTTTTCAAAATTAATATTTTCCCGAACGTCTCCATTTTTAGACGTTCGGGTTTTTCTTTTTCTTTAAGCAAAGAATAATTTTTTTCAAAAAGAAAAAAAAACACACAACTAACGAAACTTTTTTTTTAAATGAAAAAAAAAAAATTGATTTAAAATGATTGAAATTTATTTTTTTTTAGAACGTTCCACGTGAATATATTGACGAGCGATAAATGAATTGCTGACGGTGAGTCAAGTCATTCAAGTTTTGGAAAAAATTTTGCTGCAACTCCTTCTTGACGAAGTTCACGGGTGTCTATTTGAAAGCACGTTTAACGAGCGACAAAACAGAATGCCTCGAAAACCCACTCACGGCACCTGTCTTCACATCACAGTTGATGATTCGGAAGGGGAAATCCGCAATACCCTCTCCATAATCTCGATTAAAAATTTAATAATTTATTACATTAACATCACATTTTAAAATGAAGAATTCTTTCGAATTCGAAAAAAAAATTCATCACGATTTTCGGATTTATTACAAGGTAATAATTTTAATCAGATTCTCACAGAAAATTCATTAGTTCAATTTTTTCATTCATCAAACGAAAAATTTGTCCCAAAACGGACTGAATTTTTTTAAAAGTTAAAAAAAATCACATATTTTAGAGGAAAAAAAATGATTTACACCTCTAGATCTTTTATATTTACGTTTTCCTTAATTTTTTTTTAAATGAACCCCAAAAAAAAATGTTTTCCCGTTATCTTGACTAACGGACTAAAACTTCCAAATTTACATTTTATTCCTATTTCTGAATTTAATATTATTCTGTACAATAAAGTACAATGCTCTCGCAAAACAGGAGAAGAGAAGAAAAAAAAGATACAAAAATTGTGAGAAAATATTATCAGGAAATAGAAATCGAATGTAATATTTTTATTTATAAATGGAATGCACCAAAAAATTAGTTTCCATTAGTCTGTCTGAAATTAGCTGCAAAAAACCGGTTAGGGAGTCAATAGCCTTTTCTTTATTCAATACGTTATGTTTTAAGGGATGAGAAATGAGAAAACTGGTTTTTTATCTAAAAATTAAGGAAGCGAAATATTGAAAACCCTTTACAAAATAAGATCTGCAGTATTTTATCTCGAATCTTAATATCGACGAAATTTTTAAGACTCATAAATGATGAAATTAAAAGTAATAAAAAAGTGATAATTAAATAATGTTATTTAACACTACTTAGTACTCTTCTTTTATTAAATCAATTAAAATTAAGCAAAAAAAAAAAAATTGTTTAAGTTTAATCAATTCTAATTTAATTTAAAATTAATAATCAATTTTAATTCTTTAAAAAAATTCAATTGCTTTGCTTTTAATAAAAATCTTCACGGAAATTCAATTATTTTTATAAATAATAAAATTTGTCCCTAGAATTCAATTATTTTAAAAACAATTTTAGTAAAATTTCTCCAAAGAATTCAATTATTTTTGAAAATTTTATTACAATTTTTCAAAACAATTCAAATATTTTCATAAAATTTTATAAAATTCTTGGCAAGAATTTAATTATTTTCATAAATAATAAAATTCGTTGGAAGAATTACATTATTTTCAACACAATTTTTATTTTAATTCCTGAAAAGAATTTTAATTTTCTTCGAAGCAATTAAAATTATTTTCACAAATTTTAATAAAACTCTTGGCAAGAATTTAATTACTTTAATAAATAACAAAATTCTTTGCTAGAATTCAATTATTTTTTAAACAATTTTAGTGAAATTTCTCCAAAGAAGTCAATTATTTTCAAAAATTTTTAATAAAATTTGCATATTAGAGTTTATTTATTTTCAGCCTGTATAAATTTTTTTTTTTTTGCAAAAATTTAATTATTTTCAACAATTTTAATGTAATTCTTTGAAACAATTCAATTATTTTGGAGAATTTTAATAGAATTCGTCGCAAAATTTTAATTATTTGGATAAGTTATTATATTTTTCGGATAAATTCAATTATTTTTAATACAGTTTTAACAAAAATTTCTTGATAGAATTCTGTCAAAGAATTTTTGCTTTTTTTAAAAATTTTATTAAAACTCCTCGAAAGAATTTTATTATTTTACAAATTTTTAATAAAATTCTTTGAAGCAGTTTTCAATTTTTGTTAAAGATTTTAATAAAATTGAATGAGTTGAAAAAATTATCATAAAAAAATTGAACAGATTTGGAAAATATTTTTTCCAATTTTCTTTTTAGAGTAACAGAATTAATATTTTTTACGAGTTCGGTAGCGATTAAAAAAATATATTTTTTCTTCTGTATAGAATTTATTTGTAGAGAATTTTTTAAAAAATCTATTTTTTAAAATGCATTTATTTCCGTAGAATTATCTGGTGTTGATTTTAACGACGTAGAGTTAATAATATTCTTGAAGAATAATAAAAAATATATTTTCTCATGCGTCGAATTAAATTTCGTAGAATTAATCGGTGACGAATTTAAAAAAAATAATTAAATTATATTTTATTTAATTATAATACGTAGACTTTCATGGCGTAGAATTAATTTACCTATTTTGTTAATTAAAATATAAATTACATTTAAAAAAAATTAAATTTTTGTCAGTCCGTTTAAATTGGTAAATAAATAAATAAATAGTTTTTAAAATTTAATCGCAAAAGGAACAATTGAATTCTGATGATCGGGACAAAATGATTTTTTAACGGAACTTCTCACGTGCGTCATTGACTCTAGATTCACTTTCAAAAAAAAAAAAATATATTTATTACCTCATAACTTACAGTAAATATAATAAATAGATATGAATTAATAAAATTGATTCAAATTACTCACGAGTCGATATTCCCGTAAATAAATTTTTTAGAAATAATTTTCTATTTTTTTCTATTATTTTCAATTATTAATATAAAGTAACATGCTCTCAGGAGAAATAAAATTACGAAATCTATTTCATCTAATAGAGATTTCCAAATATTTCCGCCAACTACATGTATTTTTACAATCACTTTTACTGATTATAATTCTTTTCGGCTGACCTTGACATCTTTCTCCCATATCCTTGACCTAGACAACAAGGCATTAGAATCAAATTTTACAAATCAAAACCTTTCTATTTTTTTCAAATTCATTTCTTTACATTTCTTCTGACAATTTAAAAAAAATATTTTTATTTCTTTTCTCTTAAGAAATTTCTGAAAATTTTTTAATAGTTCTTCATTTCTTTTTCTTCTTCTTCGCCTTTATTTATTTATCCTCTAGGTCAATGATCTTTAAACTCTTTTTTCTTTGGTACTAGAAAAAAAAAGTTGTATTGATTCCGTAAAAAGTAATTCTTGAATAAATAGTTTACATGTCAATATGTCAATTAAAGTTGAAATGTCAAAATTACCCAATAGTGATGATTGATAAAGTGTCAAACTACAAAGATCAGAAAAGGACATTCAAGTTTCTTTTTCTTTTTTTATATTAATAACAAAAATTGAAATTTAAATATTCGATTCTCCTTTTACGTTAATATTTACATTGAGAATATTTTTTTTCAGGATTCAAGGAAGAAGACTTTGGATTGTTCAAATTTGGAAGAAGGACATGGTTCCGGAATTGTAAACTTGAAGAATGATTTACGGTTTTTTAAAAAGGGGAAAAATCGTCTTTCAAAGTCGGTAAGAATTTTTTTTTTCTCGGCAATTTAAATGACTCTAATGATATCGTTTTAATTCAAAATTGTGATTCAATCTGCTTTGTGTGCAAATTTTCGATTGAGAGAAAAGGTCATCTTTTAATAATACACGAGTGAAATTATTTAAATTTTTATCAACTAGCGAAATTGGACAATTTTTAATCGAAAAATTAAAGAATGAAATATTTGCGACAAATTAATAAAACTCAATAAAACCTTCAAAATTAATATTTAAATTAAAAATTGAAACGAAAATTAAAAATCAAATTTTAATTATTCTGTACTTTAAATTTTTTATTTATTAATTAAAAATTATTTCATATTCATTTTTTGTTTGTTTGTTTTGTAAAGAAACAATTTTTATTACAAAATTTGCTTTTATTTATTTATTTGTTTTTTCGAATTGTATAATATCGTTGGTATAGTTTTTCATGTGATGAGAATATAAAAATTGTGAAAAAAGAATTCGCGATAAATAATAAAAATTCAGGAGCAGTTTGTGAAATGCGAAATTAAAAGGCAAAATGTATTTCGTTTCGACATTGTCAAAAATTAATTTTATCATTATCTAATGATAAAATGTTGAATTAATTCAAATCATAGGTGAATTGAATTCTAAATTGTAGAATTAATAAAGTAATTGAAGAATTATTCGCGTGAATTTATATAGGAACCATTTGAAATTATCGAAGAAGAAATGAAAATCATTATCAATGCATGAAAGTCAATGAGCAAATGAAACAACCTTCTCGATTTAAACGTCAAACGAGTCATGTTGCTTATTTTAATTGAAATCTAAAGACTCACACTGCATCCCGATGAGATTTGTCTAATGTTGTTGAACTTAAATTAAAAAAACATTTTAACATTTACTCGTGATAAACAAAAATTTATTTTCCATTTTCTTCTTCCTATCAGAAAAAGTTTAAATTCAAAGGAAATTTTTTTCCCCTGTCATTAAGATAAATTTCCGCCTTTTATTTCTGGTATTTATTACAAAAAAGGCGGAAATTTATCTTAATTTCTATTTTTAAAAATTAATTAATTAAAAAATCATACAGTAGAAAAAACAATTGAAAATAAAAATAAATGTAGAAAATGCATAAAAATTAAACTAATTTAATATTATGTTAAGGTTGAATTAAAAGGTTTTGAAAGGTTTTGTATGAACTTTAAAAAATAATGTTTAACTTTAAGTTATTGCTTTAGAAAAAAAATCTTTTCTAATCTGCGTTGCATCACAGAAGACAAATATTTAAAAAAAAATTGTTGAAATGTACTTTAAAATTAAAAAAAAGTATTAAAATTGAAGTTTTGAGAGTAAATTATATAAGTTTGCGAGAACTCGAAAGTGTCAAGGTCACGATAAAAATCTTACCATCTCATTTTGGATTAGTATATTTTAATTTTATGCGAAAAAGAGTAGAACACATCAACAACATTAATAAATTGCTAAATAATTTTTTTTCCAGTCAATTATAATGTCATTTTCTGAATTTTAATTTATCAACTAAAAGTCATTGTACTCGTAATGTATAAAATTCCTCCTTTTATCTAGTAATAAACAATTTTATTGCGATTACGTGAGATACAGATTATGAATACCAAGTATTTTTTTAAACAGAAAAAATAGAATTTATAAACAAAAAAATTATGTCATTATTTACAATCATAATGTTGAAATAATTCACAAAAGGATAAATTTCTTTCTCTTTTTTCAAATTCTATTTCTATTCAGTTCGATTATCCAAATTTTGGTCAAAATTATTAAAATTGATATTAAGAGAAACAAGTTTAGACACTTCTTTTAAAATGTAATTTTTTTTCTCCATCAACCGCAACTTATCTGTCTGATTATATTTTTTATTTAGTGGTTCATTCGCATTCATTAATCTTTATTATTTATCTTCTAGGATGCATACTTATCGTTGGGAAAAAAAAGAGAACCCGATCTTTTAATCCTGTTGAAATTATTATTTATCACGAGTTAGATATTGCTTCTAAAACTTGACATATTCTTTTCAATCTAAAGTTAATAAAACAAAAAAAAAAAAATGAAATATTTTATGGGTGCCAGAAAAAATTGTTCAGATGTCTGGCGTGAGTTTTGAAATTAATCGAGTCATCTTAAATGTAGAAAAAAAAAGAAAAAAATTTGCCCACTTTATGATTCATATATATTCTCGTCGTAAAAATGTCTGGAAGAAATAAATTGGTTCTTGTGGGGTTCCCACAAAACCTTTTCTTTATGCGGTAGAATTTTTTTTCCCGTATATAGAATGTGTAGAGAGGAAAACAAAAACTGAGAAAACAATAGAATAGAATTACATTATTTTGCGTTTTCAATTTTCTTTTCTTATTTTTCGATATTTTCTGTTATTATTTTTTTTCTTCTTTACATTCTTTGGTTATTTATTAATTTTGCAATTTCGCAATAATTCCTTAGTCACTTTGTTTTATTTGCTTAATTATTATTTTTCTTTGTAGATGGTGAAGAAGAAGAGGAATAAAAATCTCAAGAGAAGAAGAAGAGGATCCTCTTAGCAGACTTTCTTTTGTGTTCATCTTTAAAAACCAACCCGAACTAAAAAGAAGAACCCATACTTATTTTTTTTCAAAAAAGAGTATTGGAAATTCCACCCGATGAAATCGTTATTTTTTTTTAAATTGGTTCTTTTTTTAAATTTTTTTCCTAAAAGAAAATAAATTTCTGTAATTTTTTCTTTCTTTTTTCTCCTCGTGTGAGACGTGTGTTCCTGCACGTTTCGCGTTCTTTTGATTGTAGTGCGTCGTCCTTCGCGATCGTTCGATTCGTGACTTTTTTACGCACGTTGACCGGCTCATTCTATCGAGATTCCATGAGTTTCGTTTTATATCGTTGTTGTGTGTCGATAAACTGTCACTCTACTTCTTCCCACAAAGGAACACCGCGTCGATAGCTATCAATATAATTAGTTTAATAATCAAGGCGTCGTATTGTCTACTATCGTCATAAGTTATTTGTTATACATTGTATTGACTTTAATTAATTTTTTATTATTTTCTTCATCCGGTTGTAAAATTTCAAATCAATTTCGAGAAAGGAAAACAAATTATTAACCAGAAAATATTACTTTTTCAATATTTATTTATATTGAATATAATCCTAATATAACTTAGGGAAAAATATTATGAAATGTCTGCAAAAAAATTCCCCTCCTTCCAAGTATTTAATTTGTACAAAAGTACAAAAAAGCTTTACGAGAATTCAATTATTTAAAAATAAAAATAAATAATTTATTGAATAATTGAATATTTATTAAAATTGAATTTTTGTTAAGAATTTTATCAAAATTATTTTAAATAGGTATTTTAAATAATTGAATTCTTTCTGAGAATTTTAATAAAATTTTCAAGAATAATTACATTTTTCGAAGAATTCATTTAAAATTGTTTTAAAAATAATTGAAATTAAATTGAATTAATTAAATGATTGAAATCCTGTCAAAATTTTCTTATTTATGAAAATAATAGATAAAATTTGTAAAAAAAAAATTCAGTTGTTAAGAAGAAAATTTTAGTTCGTACGAGGAATTTAATTAAAATTGTACCGAAAATAATTGAATTTTTTACAGAGTTTATCACAACATTTAAAAATTAATGAATTCTACTATCAACAAATTTTGTAAAAATTTAAAAAAAATTAAATTCCATCAAGAAATGTTATCTAAATTGTATTGGAATTAATTGAAGATCAATTTTTTTTCGAAGAATTTTGTAACTTATGAAAATAATTGAATTCTTGCGACGAATTTTATTAAATTTTTTTTAATAATTGAATTCTTTTTGGGATTTTTATTGAAATAGTAGATACTGAAAATAATTCAATCCCGCCAAATTTGTGAAATTAATTAAATTTTTACGAAGAATTTTATAAAAAAATTTTGAAAATAATTGAATTGTTACGAAGAATTTCATTAAAATTTTTGAAAATAAAATTAAATTCTTTTAAGAAATAAAAATAACAATGTATTGATAATAAGTAAATTCTAATAAACAAATTTATCAAAATTTTTTGAAAATAATTTAATTCTTTCGAGAAATTTTAATAAAATTTGTAAGAATTATTGCATTTTTCGAGAAATTTATTTAAAGTTGTATTAAAAGTAATTGAAATCCTGCGATGAGTTTTATTATAATTATGGAAATAATTGAATTCTTGCTAAGTACTTTATTAAATTTTTTTAAATAATTGAATTCTTGTGTAAATTTTATTATTTATGAAAATAATTGAATGTTTGCAAAGAATATAAAAAAAATTTATTTTAAATAATTGAAATCTTTTTGGGAAATTTTTATAAATTAAAATAATAGATATATTGAAAATAATTGAAAATTTTAACAATTCAAACATTTGAAAGAATTTTATTAAAATTTTTTCATTTCAATAACTTGTAAAAACAAGTAGTAAATACTAGGTTTTAGTTGATGAATACGAAGTTTAATAAGTAAATTTTGACAATTTACCTAATTATGGAGTCATTGTCCGAAATAAAGATTCATCTTCAAAAACATATAATAAAGGAAAAAAAACAATTAGTAGAGATTTAATAAAAAAAAAAACAAAGTTTGATAAAACACCAAGAACAATTTTATTCTAAATGTTTTTCTTTGACATTATATCATTTTGTCTGTAAAAAATATATGTATATTGGATGAAATATGTATAATATATTTTTTAAAATTTACACATCGTAGACAATGTTAAGATTATAGTAAAAATTATAAACTTGCCATTCATTCAATAAATTTACAAAAATTCAACTCCAACGAAGATCGAGCATTCAACATCCAACTTAAAATTTAATAATGGCACTTTAAAGGAAAAACCCTTGCAATGTTGAAATAGATAAAAAATATAATTTAATTATTAAAAAGTTAATTGAAATATAAACTACAGGATATTCGAATAAAAACAATCAAATTCATTTCGGTAAAGTAAATTATACTACTTTAAAAAGTTGTATTTAGAAAAATAATAAAATGCCATTAATAACTATATTCTTAGTGGAAATTCTTCACTGGTTAAATGTATTAAATATATTTTCTCTAGATAACTATTTCTTTTTCTTGTAAAACATTTTTTCTTCTCAGAATATTATAAAACAATATTTGAAAATCTTCACATTTGTCATTCATAAAAAGGACACTCACAAATTAATAATAAAACTTATTTCCAATCCTCGATAAAAAGTGAGAATTTGATTATTTACTTTTTTATTTATCACTCAACGATTAATTAAGCAATAAATTCAGGATGTATAGTAAAAGACAAAATGCAAAAAATGGAGGTAACATTATAAAAGAAAAAAGAAAAAAAAACTGTTCCCATAATTTGGCATGATTGACTGACAGTATTTTTGTCTCTGATAATTCAGTTAATTATTAATTTCAATCGAATAATTTTTCAAAAATAAATTCTCTTTAATTTAAAATAAATCAATTCTATCATAATTTAATTGCTTTCGATCATCAAAGAAAAAAGACTCCAAGGAAAAAACTATTAAATCTCCTAACTTAATATTGTTATTCGATAATGTGTAGAAATATTTCAGGTTCATTGGTAGCTTTACATAAGTACATACAGACATATAAAGACAAAGACATTTTTTCTATCGCAGTAAAAGGAAGGAATTTTTGTAAAAGAAAAATCCCTTCTCCCTCATTGTCACTTAAAACATTTATCTAACTGTTATTCTACTCTCTCCGATGAGACTAAATTTTAGTCTGTAACAGTTCGTCATTAAAAACAAAACAAAAAAGTTTCCAAAACTTTAAGACGTTAAATAGAAATAAAACTTTCTTCATAAACGATCAAAATTCAATATTACAAAAAAAAATCCAATAATTAAGAAAAAAAGAGAAAATCTGGAGAAAAAATTTAACAAAAATTACAAAAAAAAGTTTGTACAAATTGTCAAAGTTATTTTCTAATCTATAGATTATTCTATTCAAGAAATATTTTGGATTTTGTAATTCGCCCGTTTTTTCAAAACAAGTAAATTGCAATATAATGCAGATACTCCCTTAATCTCGAGAAAAAAAAAATTGTTAATTAATATAATCTCTTTTCATACGAGAATAAACTATGAACATTTCCCTCCTGCTGTGCGGACGATGATCTCTTTTCAAATTTCAATTCACCGCTGTACATCATTGATCTCAATGATGATATTGATTTAGCTCCAATATCCTGACATCCATGCTTTATTCCACATTGAAGATAAGGTATAAATTTAAAAACAGAACCTTTATCGACTATTGAACCGCTAACGCCCTGCGCGACCTTGAATTTATCCTGTTCATTGTGAAAATAACGATCCATCGCCGTGCCATTTGCGTCCTTTCTGTCCATTGCCTCAATTGATCCCATTCCCCGATACTTCTTCAATCGCACGCCATCACTGAAGAAATATTCACCAGGCGCCTCCGATGTTCCAGCAAGAAGTGAACCCATCATCACGGTACTTGCACCCAAACTCAAACCCTTGATAATATGACCAATCGATTGTATTCCACCGTCGGCAATCACGGGAACACCGAATTTTCTCGCGTACTCTGCGACTTTATAAACAGCCGTTGCCTGAGGACGTCCAACGGCCATCACCTCCTGAGTGATGCAAATTGATCCCGAGCCCATGCCAACTCTCAATCCATCGACACCGGCTTCAATCAAATTTTTCGCCTGTCTCGTTGTCACAACATTACCCCCAATCACTTGCAATTGTGGATATGTCGATTTAATGAATCGTATCATTGAAATTTGAAATTTCGAATTTCCTTGCGATGAATCGAGAACAATAACATCAACGCCGGCATTCGCCAATTGTTCAAGTCTCTCTTTGTCCTGTTCACGTGTACCAATAGCGGCGCCAACTAAAAGTTGCTTATTACTGTCTTTACTCGCATTCGGATAGCTGCGATTCTTCTTCAAATCGGTTCTTGCCATTAGAGAGATTAATTCACCTTTGTCATTGATAATTGGCAATTTTCCCTTTTTCGATTTTTCGAGAATCATATTTGCCTCGGGCAGTGAAACACCTGATTTTGCTGTCACAAGATTTTCGAGATTCGTCATCACCGACTCGAGTTTCATGTTATTTTGACTTATTGTCTCGAGAAAATCAATGTCACGCGATGTCACTATTCCAAGGAGTTTGCCGCCAATTTTTCCATTCTCAGTTATTGGCACACCGCAAAATCCATTTTGTGCCTTTACTTTCTTCACGTCGTTCACTGTGTGATTTGGCGAGAGCACCACTGGATCCCGAATAAAGCCGTGCTTGTATTTTTTCACCTAAGAACAAAAATTTTAATTGTTAAATTCAAATAAAAAAAAAATCAATAATCAGGGTTGCCACGTTTTTGCTCTTTTCAAATTCCCTGACTTTTACAGGTTATTAAAATAATTAAATTTCTTTAATAACTTTTAATAGAATTTTTAGGAATAATTGCATTTTTCGAAAAATTCGATTAAAATTGTAGTATTAAAAATAATTGAAATTCAGCATTGAGTTTCATTATTTATGAAAATAATTGAATCCCTGTAAAAAATGTTATTATTTATAAAAATAATTGAATAATATATAAAAATAATTTGTAAATAATTGAATTCCTGTGAAATTTTTATTATTTTATGAAAATAATTAAATGTTTGCGTAGAATTTTATTAAAATTTTTTTTAACTAATTGAATGCTTTTAGGAATTTTTATTAAAGTTGTAGATATTAAAAATCATTGAATTGAGGAAAGTTTTTGAAAACAATTAAAATTTTGTCAAGAATTTTACTACTTTTGAAAATAATTGGATTTCTGCAATCATTTGTAATTGCTTCAAAATTCAGTTTGTTTTGGTGTTTTTAACAAAAATACTTCTATAAAACTATTATATTTAATAATCAATTAAATATATATTAAAAAATTTAACTAATTTTGGAAGAATTTTAGTTTTAAAATTTTTTTTTAAATCTAAGTTTTTTTATATTTCTAATTAAATTCATTTAAAATTGAAATTTTAAAAAATTTACTATTATTTACTATTCATAAAAATAATTGAATTCTTCCAAAGAATGATATTATTTATAAGAATAATTGAATTGTTTCGAAGAATAATTGAAAATAATTAAATGTTTTGAAAGAGTTTTATTTAAAATTTGGAAAATAATTGAATTTTTAAATAAATTCAATTTCATATTCTGTAAAGTTTAAATATTGTCAAAAACAAATTTTTAAAAATAATCAAAGAAAGAATCAATATTTCTACAATCAATTTAATTTATTAACAAACTAGTGAGAAAAAAATATATATTTTCACTTACAAACTTTGTGGAAAGAATTGATCTCTGATTAAAGGTCTTCTTAAGGTGAAAAGCTTTTGAAAATCAATATTAAATCAGTTACGGATTGAAATAATTAAATTAGGTCATGGAAAATAAATCTGATATGAATTACAAACGTACAATTTTTTTTCATTTCACTATTTACTTTTTCATGTTGCGCATTTTATTTTTCAATTTATTTTTCTTTACGAATAAAAAACTGATTAATAAAGAAACTAAAAACAAATTTACTTGTATTAAATAAAAATTATTAGCTGTTTAATTTAATTTACCTATTTACTTTAATTTTAAAATAAAATTAGAAAATTAAATAAATATAAAATTAAAAAATTAAATTAAAAAAGAAAATTAAAAAATTAAATCTGAGAAAAGTAGAAATAAAAATATATTGGAAAAATAGAAACTTAAAATAAACAATTTAATTTGAATAATTACTGAAAATTCTATTTATTGAAATAAAAATAATTATTATTCGCTTGATTAAATTTACTTCGTTCACTTCAACGTAAAAATTAATTAAAAACTGAAATTCGAAAATAATATAATTAAAAAAATAAAATCTGAGAAAAATAGAAATATTCTAAAAATACTGAAAAAATAGAAACTTAAAATAAACAATATAATATAAATAATTATCGATAATTCTCAGATTGAAAATTAAAGGAAAAAAATGTAAAGTAACAAAAAATATAAACATTCGTAATTCATAACCTTAAAATCGAGTTATAATTCTCATTTTTGATTTAATGAAAAAATTTCTCGCTTTAAGACCTCAAAGTTTAATTCACCAATCAATGACTCTTTATAATTAGAAATAAAATATAAAAAAAAACAAATATTTACACAAGATAAATGTGACAAAGTTGTAAACGTTGTAAAAAAAAGATCAAATCTGCTCCAAAATGAATGTAACCTATGAAAAGTTTTATTTTTTAGATAAAAAAAGAAGAAAATAAAAGTTATACCTTGTGAACTTCATTGGCCTGATATTCAACTGTACAATTACTATGAATAATTCCAATTCCTCCACAAAGAGCAATTGCGATGGCCATATCGGATTCAGTGACAGTGTCCATCGGCGAGGATACCAATGGTGCTTTAAGGACAATGTCTCGGGTCAAATTTGTATGAAGATCCACTTCGTCAGCAGTGAAATCAATGTAGCCGGGAAGAATAATAAAATCATTATAAGTCAATCCTTCTCCGTTGGAAAATAATTGAGCTGCCGAAAGACCATCATCAGGAACCGGAACATCGGCTGGCCTTGCGTTACCAATAACATAGTCTGCCATTTTACAAAATTTTTCTACTCTAATTTAAGAAAAAAGTAATTTAACGAGTAGATTAAAATCAATTATTGATTATATTCAATATTTTTTCTTTGTGTATTTTGAGATTTTCTTTCTTTTCTATTATAGCACGTGGCAGACTTTTAAAGAAAATTGCTCCAATGTTTCTTCTGACACTTCACAGGACGAAATGACCGAGAGTAACGTGCGCGAAGTACCGCGAAGTTGACATTTTTAACAATGTTGCCAATCGTTAAACACTAGGCCCTCTACATTTTTCCAAAGTAATTAAAAGCAATTAAAATCCCTAAAATCCGTTGAAGACGTTGAAGGTCAATCCTAACTTTTAATTTTTACACCAAAGGAATTTAAATCAATTAAACGATTAACGAATATTATCTTTAAAATATTTATTCCCTTATTTTTAAAATAACAGAAAATACTCTATTCCAAAAAAAGAAATAGATTCAAACTTTTATTTCCTTATAATATTCTGGTAGTGGTATCAATGTTGGCGGGAAATAACGCCACGTTTTTTTTCGAAAATTTAAATCAATGTCAAAATTGTAATTTTATTATAAATATAATTATGACTAAAAAACAGTAATAACTCGAAATATCTATTTTTTGTAAATTTATTTATTACTCGATGTTATAAATTGTAAAAATCAATCGTTAATTATAAATTTATAATAAAGGAAAAATAGTAAAATGTTTAAAAATAATTTTTCAAAAAAGATTTCTTTAATTTATTTATATAAAAAAAACTGTCAGTGAATAATAAAAAAAAATTATTTCACTTATTGAATTTAAAAAATTTATAATTTTAATTATAAAATTATTCTGAATAATATTTTAATTATTTATTTAATTTTGATTAATGAAGTAATTAATTTTTTTGATTTTTTTAATAAATACGTAAATAAAAATTTAATTTCATCACGTTTATTAAAAATAAATTTAAAAAAAAAATGTAAATTGAATCTATTTTTAGATTCTGTAAATAAAGTATAAAAATGTATAATAAGATATCTTTCAAATAAAATATTATTATCTCTAAAGGTATAGAATTACAATACTATTTTTCTCTTTGAGAGATATTCATTGTTTATCGTTGGCAAAATAAAAATGTATACAATGTATTTTTATGCACTGAACTTTACGAGAGATTTTTTCAAGGAAACATGTTTTTAATTTACATTGAATTAAAAAGCAATAAAAAAATTAATTTTAAATGAAAAAAATAATATCTAATAATTAATTACTTTTAAGTAAAAAATTAATACCAAATAATTAATTTAAAATAATAAATTAATATCAAATAAAAATTTTTAAAATTATTTTTTAAATAATAAATATTTGATTTTATATTTTTCAAATGATAAATTAAGTAATGAAACTTTAATTACTTTTAAATAAAAAATAATAAATTTTTTATTTCATTGTTTTCAAATAATAAATTAAGTAATGAAAATTATTATTAAATTAATTCGAAAATAAAAATTTTAAATTAATCATTAAAATAATTTTTCTAAATTGATTTAAATTTGATCTCTAATTGTTATAATTAAATTTATTTCCATTGGTATTTTAATAAAATTATTCTTGTTCAATAAAAAAACGAAATTGTAATGATTGTAATTAAAAAAAAAGAGAAAGAAAATTGCCTTGTCACTGCTCGATTAATTAATAATTGATAAAAAAAACCTGTAAAATGTAAAAATTTGCTGTTTTAATTACAAATAACGGAAATACAAATACTTTGCAAATAATAACAAGAGTAAATCTGCGTCTAGCATAAAAATATCGAGTATAAGGGATATCAAATTAAAAATATTATTTCTATGAACGAAAGGGAAGAATGATGCCTATTATAAATTTAAACAATCCCGTTACACCTTTTACATGTGAGCTGAAAATCATAAAGAACTACAAACAGTTCAGTGTCATCTGAATCAATCAAATTTTTCTTAAAATTAAAAGAAAAATAAAAAAAAAGTTGTGCAAAATTTAAACAATAAATTATTTAAAATCAAGAAGATTAAATGAAATTAACAATTAAATATTACATATTTAGATTTTAATTTGATTTAGATTTAATTAATTTTAAATTAAAATAAATTTTAATTAATTTTAAATTAAAATAAATTTTAATTAATTTTAAATTAGTTACCTAGGGATTAATAAATCCGTTCAAATTGAAAATTAAGAATGTATTAAATTAAAATTAAGGAAATTAATTTAATTTACTATAAAAACACTTACCGGACGATAAAGTATTCTATTAACAAACTCTATAATTCCATTGAATGCTTCACGATAAGAGGACATTACATAATCGACAGCCAATTCAATGTAAGTCAAATCAGCGTACTCGTCGTAATCTTCATGGAAAATGTGGTCGTACAACATCGGAAGAAATATGATTATAAGGTACATTAGAACTCCAAAGAAGGCTGAAAAATAAATTAATATTTAATTTTTTTATTCACAAACTTAAGAAAAAGAAAATTATTTCTATTGTATATTAATCAAATAAATTATTAGTCATTAATGTAATAAAATAATAATTATGATAGTAATTGTAATAATTAATTAAAATAAAAATGAAAAATAATAATAAAATAATATTAATAACGAAGTGTAATTAATTAAAATTAAAAAGAAAAATTAAAAACAAAAATCAATAAAAATATAAATAATAATAATATTAAAAACGAATTGTAATTAATTATATGAATTCGACACTAAAAAGAAGTTGTCGACCTTATTAATTATTAATTAACTATTTAACTGCGTGATCGATGAATGAAATTCTCACCAATGGTTTTGAGTTTAATGAGTTTAATATCAACTTGTGATTTTTTCCGTCTATTGTCTGATCTCGAGGAAACACTGGATCCATCATTTGTTCTCATAGGCATCACGGATTCGACTTGATTAGCAAAAAAGTCATCTGCGCGTTCATTATCTTCTAACAATTTGACGCTATTCGCTGAAGGCCGTTTCGAAGACAAAATTTGTTGTGAATCCGAATCCCTGTGAAAAAAGCCATAAATTAGAGAAATTAAAAAAATAAATATAAATTCTATTTTGAATTCTAATTCAATATTCAATTCAATTAGGAAAAATATAAATATTTCATTTTGAATTCCAATTCAATTCAATTAAAAAAATATATAAATATAAATATTTCATTTTGAATTTCAATTTAATTCAGATAAATATAAATTTAATTTTGAATTCCAATTAATTTCAATTTAATTTAATTCAATTAGAAAAGTTAATAAATAAATTCTATTTTAAATTCCAATTCAATTGAATTCAAATTACAATTTCAAATAATTAAAACAAAAAAATTAAACAAATGATAATAAAAAAACAACAACAAAATATTAATGATAATAAATACCAAAAATTAATTAAACTAAATTTTTTTCAATTAAAAATATTTCACTTATAATTTTGAATCTGGAATACTTGAATTCTTATAAAGAAATTTATCCAAATTTTCCAAAATATTAAATTTCCTGCGAAGAATTTTATTAATTAGCAAAAGAATGAAAGTTTTTCAAAGTTTTTATTAAATTTTTTTCTTATAAAGAAATTTATTGGAATTTTTCAAAATTATTTATTATTTATTTATTATTATTATCGCAAACAAATTTTAAATTATGAGAATAATTAAAATCTTGTTAAGAATTTAATTAGAAATTTTCGAAAATAATTGAATTTTTGCGAGAAATTTAATTAAAATTGTATTGAAAATATTTCAATTCTCATAAACAATTTAATCAAAATTTTTCAAATTGCAAAAAATTTTTAAATTATGAGAATAATTAAAATCTTGTTAAGAATTTAATTAAAATTTTCGAAAATAATTGATTTTTTGCGAGGAATTTAATTAAAATAGTATTGAAAATATTTTAATTCTCATTAAGGATTTAATCAAAAATTCAAAAAAATATATAATTGAATGTTTGCGAAGAATTTTATTAAAATTTTATTAAAATTTAAAATTCTTTAACACAATTAAATTATTGCAAAAAAATGTTTAAATTATGAAAATAATTAAAATCTTATTATGAATTTCATTAAAATTTCCGAAAATAATTGAATTTTTGCGAGGAATTTAATTAAAATTGTATTGAAAATATTTGAATTCTCATAAAGAATTTAATCAAAATTTTTCAAATTAATTGAATTTATGCGAAGAATTTTATTAAAATTCTATATAACACAATTAAATTATTGCAAATTAATTTTAAATTATGAGAATAATGAAAATCTTGTTAAGAATTTAATTAAAATTTTTGAAAATAATTGAATTTTTACGAGGAATTTAATTAAAATATTGTTTTGAAAATATTTTAATTCTCATAAAGAATTTAATCAAAATTTTTCAAAATACATACATAATTGAATTTTTGCGAAGAATTTTATAAAAATTCTTCAACACAATTAAATAATTGCAAAAAAATTTTAAATTATGAAAGTAATTGAAATGTTAAGAATTTAATTAAAATTTTTGAAATGAAAATATTTTAAATCTCATAAAGAATTTAATCAAAATTTTCAAAATAATTTAATTCTTTTGAGAAATTTTATTGAAATTGTATTGCAAAAAATTGAATTCTTTTGAGAAATTCTTTTGAAATTGCATGAAAAATAATTGAATTCCTGCGAAGAATTTTATTAAAGTTTTTGAAAACAATAAATAATTCAAATTAATTAGTAAATTAGTTAATAATTAAATTTCTTTAATTTAAAATCTCAAATTATTCAAAAATTTAAATAAATATTTGAAAATAAAAACTAAAAACTTACAATTTTTCATTAATCATACTCGACAGCACGGAGCATCTCTTTAGCGTACGAATTTCCGGAGGACTTAATTCCGATTGTTCCTCATAAATTGTCAAATTCCCCCGTTTCTTATTAATTCCATCTTGATTAAAGCATTCCTCCTGAGAATTTTCATTCAATTTATTTTTATTCAATTTTCGATAATATTCCCAATAACTTTTACTGAGAAGCTTCTGTGTTTTATATGGTATTCTCTTTGGTTTTTCCGAAACAATATCAGTTTCTGTTCGCGGTGAATTCACTTCCTGATTATTCGAATCAATCGATTTTACATTATTCACATCTTGATAGAATTTTTGACTATTACTAGTAGTATTATTATTATTATTAAACTTTCCCATAAATCCCTCAGAATTTTGATAAATATCCAAAGAATGATTGTCCTTTTTTTGTAAACGTGGTGAAATATTTCTTCTCTCAAAATCACAGGATCTTATTCTTCGTTCGTCAATTAATTTCTTTGAATAACCATGACTTGATTTTCGTCTCGTTCGATGTTGTTCAGTCCAAAGAAATCCAAATTCCGAATCTGTCATTTCATCTTTTCCATGTGAACAATCACTTTTCTTCTTTGAATACGATGTTGCGCATCGACGTTGATTTTGAGAAATTACTGGCTCGGAATTACGGAAATTTTGCCAAACGCCGTGACTTAAATTTTGTTCGGATTTTATTTTACTCTTTAAATTTGGATTGTCAATGATGAATTTCCCCCGTTTCTCATCAAGATCGGAAAAATCGATTGACTGTCGATATTTATAAAAATCCCCATGCGTTTGAAAATAGTCAATTAATTCGTAATCTTTCGCTGAATTACTCTCCGAATTGTAATAATTCCGAAATTTCTTTTTTCTATTTAATTGCATCAACATTGCCTCGTTGTCTATTAATTCAGAATCAGTTGTCGCTGGAAAAAAACTTTCCTTATCGTCCATATTATGTTCCTTACAACGAATTCTATAATGCTCATCGTTTGACATTGATTCCGAGTAGTTTGATTCAATTTTCTCTAAACATTTTTCACAGGGGATTGTCGATTTGCTTTTTGATTTTGTCCTACAAAAACAAATTGCTTCATTCTTTTCTTCTATTGTCTTTCCGTTTGATGATTCATTTTTTTCCAATTTCTCCTTTGAATTACTCGTCAATTTCAGGGAAATACCTGTTTCAAAAGAATACAATATTAAAATAAATTGTAAAGAAAATTTAGTTTTGAAAAAATGGGGGGAAAAATTAATAGAAATATTTACCATCTGGAAGAAGATCAATAATTTTTTTTATTTCCGTTTCATTTCCCTTTGCTTTTCTTATTTCTTGACGAGTTTCTAAAGATTTATCTCCCTCCTCTTGAAATTCACAATTTGCTTTCGTCGTCGTTTCACGAATGTTTTTGTCAACTTCTTGGCTTACATTGTTTAAGAGGCATTTTTCATTTTGCTGATTCTCACAATTCAAAGTGAAACTGAGATCTTTTTCTATTTTTAATGCTTCCTTGTTAATGTCATTTTTCTCTTCCTTTATTTCTTCGTCTGCCTTTCTTGTCTCCCGTTGATTTTTTTTCTCACTGTTGAAGAAAATGCTTCGATAATAAAAATAAATTTAAGATAATTAAATAAGATTATTAGCATATTAAATAAAATTATTAGTATAATAATTAAAATTATTTGACATAAAAATAAGGAAATTAAAAAAAAAACTAAAAAAGAAAGAAAAAAGAAAAGATCAAATAAATAGAAAAGTAAATTAAAAAAATATTGTAGAAGACAAAATATACACGTTAATATCCTTCTCGAGTGTCGAGGGCAAATTTTCTTTTGTTTTCTCAAGATTCACTGGATTTGAAGAATCATTGACTAAATTCGTCGTTTCCATTGCAGTTTCCTGATTATTGTCATTTTTTATCGATTTTAATTGACTCTTGACGGAAGTGACTCTAAAAACAAAAGACAACGATGAATAGACAAAAATTATTCATTTTTTCGCTGAAGAAAAACAAACTTTTTGAAACGTGGATCGACACTTCCGGGTCTTCTTCTCAATGGCAATGGCATCGATTGACAACTATATCCCGAATTGTAAATTGACGACTCAACATTTTCCCTGGACGAAATTCCCTTCATCGATCTTGCAACAAAAATTACAAATTAATTAACAAAAAAAAATCTCCCCTTCTTAATAATTTCTTATTAATTTTATTTTTCCTTTTCTTTTCTTTTCGAGAATTTTATAACAACAAAATAAAGAACGATTTAAAACAATTAAAAAAGCAGAAAAGTTTTTAAAACGCAAAGTAAAAATAGACAAGTTGAATTAATTAAATAAAAAATTTTAATTTAGTAAATAAAAAATTTTAATTTAGTAAAAAAAAAATTTTGTTTCTGTATTAAAATTCGTCTTACACTGAATTTGGTGTTCTGACAATGGAATGACTTCTCCTTGGGGTTCCAGTTACTGTGACAACTCCTGATTGATCAATATCGCCGAAACTATCAGGTAATCGGCGTTGTGGAATTTTTGGCCACGATGGATCGGCAGGAATTCTAAAAAACAAAATAAATTTAAAACGAAAGGAAAAAAAGATTTTAAAAAATATCAAAAAACTTACCGCAAACTGCCAACATGGAATTTTCCATTTGTTACTAAATTTTCTCCACTCGACGCATATTTAAACGACGATAGAGAATTTATTCTACCATCACAGTGAGGTTCTTTTGGTAAACTTTTGAAATTTAATTTCTCATGACATGCCATGATTTCCCTTTGAGAACTGACATTTAATTCTGATTTTTAAAGAATTTAAAAAAGAAAACAATAAAAATTCTTCTCTTCTTCGTTAACAGAAATAAAATTGAAAAATAAAATCACATGTGTCAACTAAATTTTCTAAAAAAACCGTTTCTGTCATATTAATTCGATCGTCAACTGTTAAGAGATAAAAATTTTTAACACTTTGTTTTCATCTTTTTTTTTTCTTTAATCGTACTTTCTTTCTCTCTCTCTCTCTTCTCTCTCTTTATAAAGAAAGAGATAATTTATACATCGTGTACACATTTTCTTTTTAAAGCGCAATTATACAGAATATTTACATCAAATATACACCATTATAAAGGAACAGTTACATTCAATAACATGATTATAGTCTGTAAACTAGGATTTTATATTTCTTTTTTTTGCATAATTGTCTCGTTTTTTTTTTTTTTTTTTTTGCGCACCACATTCGTATTTATTATCACAATACCAAGCTAGCTTATTCTATTTCTGCTGTAGACCAAAAAATTACTCAATACTTTTTATAATAAAATGGGAAATGTTATATAAATATTTAGGAAGTATTTTCAATTAATTTTGGAATGAAAAAGTAGTCATTTTCAGAGACTTTTGAATATTATTTTCATTTGGAATTTTTTTAAATAAAAAATAGAATTTTTTCTTTGTATAGAAACAATTTTTTATTAACATTTAATTTATTTACTAATTCACTAATTTATTTTTACTTTTCACGAATTTTATTTTTACTTTTTATGAATTTTATTTTTACTTTCAAAACAAAATTGACTAAACAAAAAAAAAATGTTTATATCAAATATTCAAACGGATTGTTTTCAACAAAAATCTCGTTCAATTGGAAATTTTGTTTGTGAAAAATATTCAAACGTCTCTCATTTTTTTTTTTTTTGCTTGTATAAAAACATTCTCACGAATATAAATTTTTTTTTTTTACTAATTTTCATCGACATTAAAATCATTTCGAATATCACCGCTTGTAGTCTCTTTGAATATTAAATGCGAGAATTTAGTAAAATTATTGAGAAAATTAAATTACTGTAATTATTTACATTAAAGCAAATGATAAATTAAATCAGAATGATTTTAATAAATGTCATATTTGTCGAAATGAATTTTAATTAAAAGAACTTGGAAATTCTTCACAAAAAGACTGCGATTAAAATTAAATATTTCTACTAATAAATAATTTTTCTAAATTCCAGCATAAAAGTTAGAGATTTTTTAACGGAAAACAATAATTAATATGCATTTAATTTTCTGTTTCTACTGAAAAAATTTGATTGTATCATAAATGTTTCAGATAATTGCACATTTTGAGAATTTCAAAGAAATTATTCAATATTTGACTAGAATTTCACAGTTTTCCAAGATTTTGATTTCATTTCTTTTATCACTTTTTTTTCTAGAAAATTGTGATCGTTATTTTCTTTCTTTTAAAACAATTTTATATATACACATTTTTTGTCGACGTAATTTTTCCGACGTAGGTACAATTAATTAATAGAAAAAAATTTCATGTTTTTTTCTTTAACGAAAAACAAAAGAGGAATTAATAAAGCTATATCTCACTAACAATGTCGTCAAAAAATTAAACTAGACTTAAAATTAATTTTGTCAAAATAACTAAGTACATAATTGTCAATAAAATTAAAATTAAGCTAAAAGATTTTCTTTAATTAAATAAAATTATAAATTATTGCTTAATTTAAAAAAATTACGTATTTATTTAATTAAATAAAGTCATGTATTTAATCAATTAAATAAAATTATGCACTTATTGAATTAAGTCATGTTTTCATTTAATTAAATAATTATGATGAAATTATTTAATTAAACAAAACTCACTAATTAATAATGAAGTAAAAAGAAAATTATATTCCTTATCTATAATTGAATAAAAATGGAAATTTGAATAATCGATAAAATCAGTTCTAGTTGATAAGAATACTTGCAAGAACAGTTTTATATCGAAGATCAGGTTTCAATTTTTAAATAAGAAAAAGATTCTTACAAATATGTATACAAGAATCACTTTTTTTTATTTAAGATTCGGGAACGATTTTTTGTCAAATACAGAATCGAATTTTGTTGAAAATTTCTTTCTTCTGTAGTGTAAATTTAACTTTTTTAAAATTTGATTTTGAATTTTGTGTCGATAATTATTTTTATTTATTAACAATCATTTCGTTTTAATTTATTATAAATATCCATTTATAATTATCATCTTTTCATCAAAAGTTCGATATTTAAATATTGATCATATTTTCCTGAAGTGAAATTTTGTAATGATTGTTGAATAGAATTTTCAAAATTCGATTCTTTTGTGCATCGATTCCAAATCTTGTTTACAGTTTTTTGTTTATATATATAAGTATAACACAGCAGGACGCAAACAGCAAAGTGGATAAAATGTGGTCAAAAATTACATCTCGTAAGATACATATTGTATTTTGTAATTCAATTCACGTAATTTAATATTTTACGTAGTTTCTAGATTTTGAGCTTAAAATGTAGATTAATATTTTTTGTAATATTATTATTCTGTTTTGTGTAAATTATTTCCTTTTTCTTCATTTGTTAATTTTTATTATAGATTTGTGTTTCTTTCACTTTCAGACTTGATTATTGTGTCGTAAATCGCTCGAAACATTCGATTATTTTCATTTTCCTTTCTTTTTTTTATAATTCTGTAATTTATATCTCTGAAAAAGCTCAACATTTATACTTTTTTTTTCATTTTAACAGTGAATAAAAATTTGCAATCAAATTTTAATGATTTAGAGAGAAAAAAATGACTTTTTTCTTACACTTTCAGTTCAATTTATAGAAAATAATATAGCTGTATGTACATCTTTATCTTCTGGTACTCTTTCTTTCTTTTTCTTGAATCAATAATCAATATTTCTGATAAGTGCAAGGAGAGACATTAAAAGACATTTTTCGTCGAAAATACATTTTTTTTGGACGAAAATTTGTCTTGAATTATTAATGTCTCGATAGTGTGTTTATTATAAATATTGACATTGAAAAATAGATTTCAAAAAGATGTACAAAGTTTCGAGGATAAACGCTTTTGGAATCTCTAATACCATTGACTGTATTTTTCTTTTAAGTACAATCTAATTGTAATATTAAATGTCAAAATCATTGTTGCTGTTTTTTTTCTTTCTTTTTTTTGTGCTTAATGGAAAAGCTCGTAAAAAATCTAGATACAATAAAAGATCTATTGTTTCACGTTAGTGCTTTCAAAACTTAAGTACCGTGTGTATTTGTTGTTGTTATTATTGTCTTTTTAAAATTTAAGCTTCATGATCTCCACTGTTCATGCCGATCAATGATTCGGTCTGTTCAGCTTCCAAATCTGGTATTCTAATAATGATCAACAAGAAGGAAAATCGATAAGTTGTTCTCGATTATAATTACGAATTTTTTTATTAAATATTGTAAAACAAAATTTAATAATAGTTTTCTTAATTAATAATAAAAATAATAATAGAAATATATAAAATTACCTGATTGCTCTGCTCCTGCGACAGATCCAGATATAAAGTCTTTTCAACAAATCCAATACTGGATCCCAATTATCGTAATAAGATAATAGGGAAATTATTATAAATGCCAAAATCATTGGAATTGTCCCAAGGTAAAAAATGCAGGAAAATGTATGCTTCTTTAAAAAAACGTTTAACATCATTGACATTGGCACCGTGAGTCCAAGAGCCAGTGTTGGAATAAGGGACGAAGTAAAAAAACAGCTCCTTCAAGTAAAAATAGAAACAGTAATTAATTCACTACTCTTTTTATCTATTAATTTAAATAAATCATAAAATGCTAAATTAAATTAAAATTCTAAATTAAATCAAAATGCGGTATTGAATTAAAATTCTAAATTGAATCAGTTGCTGAATTAAATTAAACTGTTAAATAAAATCAAATCGCTGAATTAAATTAAACTGTTAAATTAAATTCAAACACTAAATTAAATTTAAATACAAATTCAATTAGAATTTTTACTGCAAAAATAATTCTTAATAGGAAAAATAAATAAAAATAATTTTTGGTAGGCAAAAAAAAAGAATAAATAAAAATTCAATTAGGATTTATAATAAAAAAAATGTTTAATATGAAAAAGAAAAGAAATATTGCATTCGAGAAGAAAATAAAATTTACCAGAGCCAAATAATTTCGCTGAGAAAGTTAAAAAGTCCATTGACAATAAGGACTGTCCATTGATGATGAGAGGGCCATTCAAATTCTTCCCATCGTCCATAATGAAGAATGAAGAATAAAGGCCACAATAGGGTTAGATTGAAAAAGCCAACAAAACCAAAGAACATTGGTACATCGAGCTTTTCTTCATTACCCGCTTTTCTTGTTAAAAATACAATGTAAATTGCATACGTTAATGTACTGACTAGAGCTAAAATTATACTAGTTGGTATTCTACTCGTTTCTATTGTAAAATCCGAAAGTCCAACTAGAATCTGCAAAAATAATTCAATAAAGTTTAATTTATTAATTTTTTATTTATTTTAAATATTAATATTACGGAGCAATTACTGACAAAAATAAAAATATAACCAGTCCAAGTCAAATAAAAGAATATTTTACTTAAAACTATAAATTAAATTTTTCATAACTAAAAAACATAAAAACTTTGTAAATAATTGAATTCCTGTGAAATTTTTATTATTTTATGAAAATAATTGAAGGTTTGCGTAGAATTTTATTTAATTTTTTTTAAATAATTAAGAAAAATGTTTGAAAATAATTGAAATTTTGCCAAGAATTTTATTAAACTTTTTGAAAATAATTGAATTTTGGAGAGGAATTTAATAATTTCTAAAGATAATTGAAATTTTGACGGGAATTTAAAAAAAATTTTAAACATAATAATTGAATTTCTGCGAAGAATTCTATTACTTCTGAAAATAATTGAATTTTTCCAATCATTTGTAGTTTCTCTAAAATTCTCCAAATTATATCGTACAATTTAGGAACTTTGCGTCTTTTCTCAATCAAATTACGAACTTTATTTTTAAAAAAACTGACTTTTACGGACTTTAAGAAAATTTACGGACCTTTAGAGGATTTACGGACCTGGTTCGAGTCCTGAAATTCTTTTCTAAATACGATTTTAGTTCAAAAAAGAAAATTTTCGATATATTTTCGAAAAATAGGAAAATTTAAAAAATTTAAGTAAAAACGGAAAATAAAGTAAGAACGTAATATTAATATTATTATTAGAAAATACAAATACTTAATTACTCTTGATAATTGAAAATAATAAAATCAGAAATCAAAATAGAAAAAAGTTACTTACAAGACCAAAAATGCTGATGGAAATTGCAACCAATTTGGATAATGTAAATTTGTCTCCCGCGTTATTCGGGAAACATGCGGCAAGAAATAGGATGAATAAACTAGATAATGAAGACAAAATAGTGACAATTCCTGTTCCGGCTTCATTTAATAACAATTGGTTCGTGTACGTTGCGATGAACCACTGAAAATAAACATTTATTTTTTAATTATTTCCGTATAAACATAATTTTCAACTATAATTATTATTCCAATAAATTATCAAGTTTACTGTTTATTTAATATCAAATTAATCTTGCTTAGATTAGATCATTCAAATTAAATTTAAATTAATAATAAATAAATCATAAAAAAATAATAAATAAATAATAATAGAAAAATAATAAAAAAAATAATTAGGTAATAATTAATCAAATTTTGTAATTAAGAAGGCAAATTTGAATTACTATTTTAAGCGTTGGTTTAAATTGCTACTTCCAACGTCATTTAATTTTTAATTTCAGTTTCTTCAAATAGAACACGTTTCTTGTTGCCAGTGGTAACAAATTATTTGTTCAATAATTACCATTTAGACCGAAAATTCAACACGAAACCTTTTATTTATACTCTACTATTTTTTTTACTAAAATCAATTTTTTCATCTGATAAAAACTAACAAAAATAAATAAATTAAAAATCTAATAAAACTTAATTAATTTTATTCCTTTTTGATTTTCATTTGAAGAAAAAACGAAATTCATGATTTTATCATTTAATTAGACTAAAATTTTGTTTTCATAAAGAATAATGCTTTTCAGCTCACCAAGAAGCAAAATACGAGAGCGATTTTTGCCACTTTCTGTGCAGAAAATTTATTGGCCTGCCTCCTTGCATATTCACCGGCTCGCACACTCGCCTGATAACTCAATCTCGCTAAAACGGCTTCTGTTGCGACAGTTTCCGACATATGACGTACTTCAGCGAGTTTACTAAATCTCACCGACCTTATCGACGAATCATCACTTTCCGTTCCCGACGAACGATCGCATTGATCTGGAGTTTTTATCGGCACAAAAGTCGGATCACTCTAAAAGGAAATAAAAATTTTATACGTAAATTACTATTCACATGGTACTTATTTTATTCCACTGTAAATATGATAATTAAAATAAATAGCACAAAGTTGCATTCATTTTATTATTATAATTATTTTAGTTTTGTATCTATTTTTAAGTATTAACTAAAATATTTATTGTATTAACTATTTTTGATAATTAAGAATAAAAAATAAATAATAAATGAAAATTAATGAAATTATTACAAATTTGATAAATATCTCAAAATATAATTTAAATAAATACATTAAATATAATTTAAACTGTAAGAAAAAAAAAATTTTAATAATTTTTCTTTCTCTTTTGTTTGTAAATTATTTGATTTCTAATAACTTTGCGTTTTACTACTGTCAAGTGTAGTCGTTGCTGATTATTTGTTATCCACTTATCGTATTTCCCAGTGGAATGTTTTGGAGAGATGGAAAAAAAGTGGCAAATACTTACCAAACTTGTATTGGCTTCCGAATAAAAGTTATCATCCTCCACATTTGGATCTGTATACTAGAATGAAAAAAAGGCAATAAATTTTACGAGATTGGAATGTTTCCAAACGATAAAGAGCTTTTTTTTAAATAAAGTAAAAGTCTTTTCTTTGGGTCGATAATATTTTTTTCTAATTTTTACTTATTTAACGAACTTCAATAATATTAAATATTAATAGAATTAAATTTAATTATTAAATATCAAATACTATTATTATTATTTATTTCCACATAGTTCGTGCCTTTCGGTTATGAACGATCTTTGGGCATTTTTCTTTACTAAATATTATTATTAAATAAGCTACGCATAATTTTTATTTAAGGAATTTAATTCAAATTAAAATAATAATTACCATATAAGTTGTTGGACGATTGCATTGATCTCGCCAAGGGGGAAAGAAGCAAAAGCCAAGAAGATATAATGTGAACATTGACGATCTGACATAGGTACTGAAAAATGGTTTTTCAAATTCTGGTCCTCTGTACAGTGTCTAAAGGGAAAATTTATAAATTAAGATTTTTCCTTCTTGAAATATAATTAAAATGTAAAAAAAAAAAATTTTAAATATAATTCATTAATTAATTTCTTAAAAATTAATTATAATCAATATTTCCCGGAAATTATTTTCAGGTATTTCTTTTACTAAAATTTAAGTTGGTAAATTTTTGCAATTAATATTTATCTGTATGTACCTTTAGCACTTCCAGTTTGAAAACCCAGATTATGTCGAATATCAGTAATGCAGCGAGTCCCAGGACGAATTTTTGTGATCTGTTTAATTCCCCAGCGAGCTTTCGGGGATGCTCCGTCATCCATTGTTGTCTGCGTTGTCGTAGTTCTCTGGCTCGACTCATGTTCCTTCTTCTACGCTCCAGTCAATTTTAACAACATCATGTCACCATTAATAGTCACTAAAAAAATAAAATTCATTTTATTAAACACAATTTTAATTAAAAAAAACTTTAAAAAAACTAATTAATTGAACTAATTAATTGATAACTTCTTTCACATTTGCATTTATTTATAATTTAACAAAAATTGAAATAAAAAATAAATAAAAAAATAATTTTTATTATTTTCAAATAAATTAATAAAAACAAAACAGTTTATAGCATTTTTTTGCAATATATTTTTGTCCTGTTAGGAGAACCAGATAAACTTTAAAAATAATTTAGAAAAGAATGTTCATTAAGAATAAAGGGAGTTTGCTTTCACCAATCAAGAGGACAATAGAGCAGGAATAAATTTCTTCCTCGATTTTCAAATGAGAGGGACAATTATGTAAGAACAAAAAAATTGTTGTTTTTAATTTTTCTTTGGTTGTAATTACAAAGGCAAATTATATTTCTTACAAAAGGAAAGTACATTGTTTTGTATTATCAATTATTATTTTCCATTCTACTTTAAATGAAATTAATAAAATAAAATATTTATTTAGCGAGACACTATTTATATTTTCTATTTTTAATAATTATTAAAAATTTTTGGTAATAAAATTTCAAGTTTCTGTCAAAAACTTAAAATAGACGAACAAAAATTTTAATTATTTAAACAATAACAACAATAATACTAAAAATAATAATATTAATACTAATAATAAAAATTCTAATAAAATAGTAATATTAATAATAAATAATAGTGAAAAGTTCATTATTGTCAACATAAAATTACAACCATATTTCTTTTTTTTGTAAACTTTTCAAAAAATAATGCCATATTTTCTAATTTAAAATTTTAATGACTAATATAATAAATAAAGATGACGAATAATCGAAGTGACTGGAAAATAAAAAGAATTAAAAAACCCTCATGAAAATGATAATTAGATTAGATCACTAATTGCCTGATAGATACTTAATTACAAAAGCTATTTATAAGATTTAAAAAGTGAAAAACAAGTAAAAATTCCTCCTATTAGTTATTATTGTCAATTTTTTTCACAACAGTTATTACAAAAAAATGTAAAAAAAACGGATTGTAACCATTAAGTGAAAAATTAAAGAAACATTTAATTAAAAAATAAGAGATTTATTTGAAAAAAAATAGAACACGGTGGGAGCGTATACCTCTTTTTTTTCCAATGACAAAAGAATTCGATGATTAATTGAAATAAAACTTTTGCAAAAAAAAGTCACTTAATCGCACTAAAATTCAGCTCTCAATTATAATGGTTTTGACAGATTGGATACGAATAACGATATCTAATCACAAAAATTATACTTACCGCACTGATAACACACCGAATGTCGTCTTCGTTATAAGAGTTGGATCACATCACAAAACGATTTGATTACAGTACTTTGACAAACTCGATAAATTACAAAACATAGTAAAGTATTATAAAACGTTATCGTTAACTTGTATTATTGTGGATTATATGTTTTCGCCGAACTCATAAATACAGAAATATTTCAATATTTGTATATCATTTTATCGAAAACAACAATCGTTGTCGGCCATCTTTAATTTTATACAGATGACGTATAATAGTACAATAATCAACCACCAGGTGCTTAGTAACTCAAAAATTTCCCCGCGAAAATTCAAATTTTTTGTCAATAGTTCATTATTTGACCAGAAGAGTGCGACAATGTGAATTTTAAAATTTTCCACGAAATCGGAAATCAACAAGATGGTGAATTATTTTAATAATAAACATATTCTTTTCGTTATAAAATTGCTTAAAAAGAAATTTCCACTTGTTAATAAATAATGGAAAAAATAGAATTTCTTTAGTTGGTTCTACGTTTCAGTGTGAGAGAAGCTTTAAACATGGTTGCTAGGTGACAGTTGATGTCAACAAACATTTGTTTGTTTTTTAAGATATAAATTCAAAAACAACAATAGGTGAGATTAAGTGAAAAATAAGAGGGATTAATAAACAATTTATATTACTTGTTAACAATTGAAAATGGAGAATAATACAGTTAGTAATGGAAGAATACAACAGGGAAATACAACTGCACAACGGACACGAAGTAACATAACCAAAAAGGGTAATTCAAATTTTTAATATTTAAAAGTATATAATTCAAGGTAAATTAAATAATTTTTAATAAAATAATAAAAAATGTTAATTAGTGCCAGATATACCAGCAGTAGAAGTAAAAAATTGGTTACTTCACAGACACTACACAAGACATGAGTTTCACATCTGTAATGCATTAATTGAAGACGAATTGAAAAAAACTAATGGAAGACATGAATATGCTAATTACCTGAAGGTAAAATTAATTTCATTAATTTTCGCAAATTAATATTATTAATTAATAAATTAATTAAATAAATATCCGAAAATCAAATTTTAATAAAAATAAAAATTGATCATAGAATAAAATTATTTTTGTAAAAAATAAAATTCTTCCCAAGAATTCTATTCTTTTCAAAAATAAAAATTTTTTTTATAACCGGTTACATATTTAATAAATGATTATTCTTCCTATTTACAAGGGACTAATTTTGAGAGCAGACGGGAGGGTCCAAGAGGCTTTGGAATGTTTTCAAAAATGCCAGGAAATCAATTCCAGTAATGTTAACAATACGAAACAAATTGCAAAAACTTTGTAAGTATATAAGTGAATAAAATCATTACATTTAGTAATAATAATAATATTAATAACAAAAATATTTTAATAATAACAAAAATATGATAATAATAACAAAAATATGGTAATAACAAAATAATAATAGGTAATTGTAATAAAATTCTTTAGTCAATTTATAAATAATAAAAATCTTCGTAAAAAATCCAATTATTTTTCAAAATATTGTAAAAATACTCCGAGAATATTCAATAATTAAATGTTTTCATTTCATTTTACTAAACATTTTTTTTTAATTTTTTAAATTTACATCTTTTTGTTTTTTAATTTGTAAGCGCGTTTACATTATTAAATAAATAAAATAAAATTTTTGTTAAATAATTGAATTGAATGTTTGTATAGAATTTTATAAAAAATTTTCTTTAATAATTGAATTCTTTTAGGAAATTTTATTAAAATAGTAAAATATTAAAAATCTTTGAATGAAGAAAATTTTTTTCAAAATAATTGAATTCCTGTGATGAATACTATTGTTTATGAAAATAATTGAATTTTGCAATGAATTTTATTAAAATTCCTAAAAATAATTGAATTTTGAAATTAATTTTATTAAAATTCCTGAAAATAATTGAATTTTGTCCAAGAATTTTGCTATTCATTTATAAAGATAATTGAAATGTTAACGACAAATTTTTTTTATATTTTTTGAAAATAATTGAATTTTTGCGAAGAATTTTATTAATTTTGAAAATAATTGAATTCTTGTGATGAATATTGTTATTTTTGAAAATAATTGAATTCTTGCCAAGAATTTTACAATTTATAAAAATAATTGAATTCTTGACAAGAATTTTACAATTTATAAAAATAATTGAATTGTTTCAAACAATTCTTTATCTGAATTTTCGAAAATAATTGAATTTTTTGACGGAATTTTATTAAAAAATTGGAAAATAATAATTTTTTAAAAAAGAATTTCATCAAAATTGTTGAAAATAATTAAATTAATATTAAAATTCTTGAAAATAATCGAATTTAATTAATATTTTTAAAAATAGTTGCATTCTTTCGAGAAATTTTATTAAAATTTTAGTGAAAATAATTGAATTGCTCTAAAGAATTTTATTATTCATGAGAATAAATAGGCAATCTTTCAAAAATTGATATTTATTTTTGAAAATATAAAATTTTTCAATTTACAAAATAATAAGAAATGGAATACAATAATATAAATAATTATAAAAACAACATAAAATAATAATAAAAATTTCCTTTAGTTCTAGATCACAAAAAATTTTATTTAAATAAACATGAATTTAAAATTAAAAAATATACTCATAAATATGAAAATATTTTTTGCTGCAAGAGCTGAATAATGAATCTCTGAAAATGAATTTAAAAAAAATACTTTTTTTTAATGTAGTTTACGGTCATTAATTTATGTTTTCTCTCTTTTTTTCTCATGAAGATTTCTTCTTGGCCGTCATGAGCAAGCAGTTGAAAATTTTACCGAAGTAATTGAGAAAATGAGAAACCCAGATTGGGATACTCATCATAATCTAGGTAAGTTATTAATTTATCAATTTATTATTTTTTTTATTATTGAATTTTTAAGTAAATTAATTTTTCATTCAAAGTAGCTTTTCTCATTTAAAATTTTAATTACACACTGCTTATCAAAATTTTGTGCACTAAATAAATTCTTTTTTCCACCAGAAAAATTCAATTTACAATTTTTATTCTTATTTTTAAATTCTCGCTGAAGCAACAAGCATTTTTTTAAATTTTAATTACTTTTAATTTAATAATAATTATTACTTTAAATTACTATGTGATTATAAATATGAATTGTTGTTATTTAATTATTTTTAATTATCATTCTATATAATGATATTAACAATTATTATTAATATTATTATCATTTATTTTTGTTATTTTTTATTATTTTTTTATTTTTGTTAATTTTGTTATTTTTGTTATTATCATTATTTTTATTATAATTATTTTTGTCAATTTTTGTTATTACTATATTATTCAATTTCTTTTTTGAAAAGAGGAAACATTATATAATTCGTATCGATTTGAGTAAATATATTTGTTTGAATACAATGTTAGAGGGTTAATATTCAAGTGGAAAATTGAATGTTATATTTTATTTTCTACAGGGGAATGTTACATAAAACTAAATCATCCGGAAGAGGCAATAAAGCATTTGAAGACAGCAATTGAACTGACAAAGAATGAAATACCTTATTTAACATTGGCTAAGTTTTACGTTTCGCAGAATCGTATTACAGATGCTGTCGGCATTTATTTAGCAGCTTCCAAGTTAGTATTAAAATGACTCCAAAAAAAAAGAAAGAAAAAAATTATCATATTCAATATCTATTATTATCATCACAATTCGTCTTAATTTAATTAGACAAAGAAAGAAATCTTATTTTTCCCCCGCATCGAATTTATCTCCATTTTTTTATCTTCATTTTTTTTTAATTGTTTCTTTTGAAATTTATTTTCTTTACATTTTTTTCATCAAAAGAATCAATTTTCCTTCAAAAGAATTCATTTTTCATCAAAAGAATTGATATTTTAGAAAAAGAATTTATTTCTTTTCTTTAAAAGAAATTTTCTAAAAATTAATTATTAATTAATAATTAATTCTTAAATCAAATTATTATTATGTATAATTATCAATTGAATTTGATAAAGATTAAACAGAACGGTAGAATTGGACTAGAGAGAAAATATTGAATATCAAATAAATTGATTAAATTTTTCAATTAAGTTGTAAAGTTTGTTTTCTAAAGTTTATATCATTTTTCGAATATACCTATATAGTTTCCATTAAGAAAATGAAGGTGATTAATTAACTAAAAAAGCAGCTAATTAATAAACCGATTAAGTTGACTTTATTTCTCAGCTTTTACATGACCTTAGTTTATATTTTTTTCTTCTTTTTTTTTTGAAAAGATATTTATTAGATTGAAGTTGATAACTCAATTTTATAAAATTATAGTTAGTGAAGCATAAATTTCTTACTTCCTAATGATCTCAATTCCCATGGAAACAATATCAAATTAATGCATTTCAGTTACTCGAATTTCAATTAGAAAGTTAGATACCAGCAAAATGTTTACTTTATAGTAAATCATCTTTGCGTATTTCCACACGTGTTACTTTGTTTATTGAATGTGAATTTTCTCTCTCTCTCTCTCCGAATTAAATTTATTTGTAGTTTTTATTAATTAGAATATATAATTCTTTACTTTCTCTTAAAATTGTTGAATAGAAATAATAAATAAATAAACAAATTTAAATTTTAGAACGAATTAAAATTTATAATAAATAAATAAATAAATGTAGAAAATTTTGAAATTAATAATAATCAAACTAATAATAAACTAATAATAACTAATAATAACTAATAATAACTAATAATCAAAATAATAATCCAAACAGATAAATAATTTTCAATTAAGGAAAATATTTGAATTAAATTGAGAATAAAAATTAAATATTATGTTGAAATACTTTTATTTAATTTTCAGTTGATTAATTTTCTAATCGATGTAAATTATTTCAGAATTGTTCCCGAAAATGAAGAAATAATTACTGAATTGGGCCTTCTTTATTTGGAAATGGGAGAAACTTCACGTGCCATTCAATATTTTGAATCAGCTTTATCGCATGCGCCAAGATTTCCAAAAGCACTTTTACCATTGGGTTTTCTTAAACAGGTAATTTCTGTTTTTTCTTTTTTAGAATTTCCACTAATTTAAATTCGCTAATAGAAATCAAAAAACTATTCTAAAAATTATAATTAAATTCTTTAAAACAAATTCAATCATTTTCAAAAAATATTCGAAATTCAATTATTTTCAATATCTAGTATTTTCATAAAATTTCAAAAAAGAATTCAATTACTTCAAAAAAATTGATAAAATTTCATCCAAAATTCAATTATTTTCATAGAGAATAAAATTTCCACAGGAATTCAATTAATTTAAAATAGCATTTTCAAAAAAATTTCGCAAAAATCAGTTATTAAACAAAATTCTTATACAATTCATCACAATAATTCAATTACTTTCACTAATAATAATATTTTTCATAGAAATTCAATTATTTAAAAAATTTTTTAATAAAATTCTAAGCAAGAATTCAATTACTTTCATAAATAATAAAACTCATCGAAGAATTTCAATTATTTTTAATACTACATATTTCATATTAATTAATAGAAAAATTCAATTATTTTCATAAATAAAATTTTTCACCATAATTCATTAATTATTTTCAGAAAAAGCAAAATTCTTCAAAGAAATTCAATTCTTTGTAAACATTATTTTAATAAAATTTTTCGCAATAATTCAATTATTTTCATAAATAATAAAATTCATCGCAGGTTTTTAATTATTTTAATTATTTTTAATATTTTAGGTAATTAATTATTTTTAATATTTTTAATTATTTTGAATAATTATTTTTAATAAATTTTTACAGGAATTGCTAGAGAAATGTAATTATTCTTAAAAATTTAATTTCAATTCCTCGAAGAAATCAATGATTTAAAAAAATGTTTTTTTAAAATTCTTTAAAAAAATTCAATTATTTACAAAAATGCTAGAATTTTTCACAGGAATTCAATTATTTTCAAATATTTAAATAAAATTTGTTTGAAAAAATCAATTATTTTAAATACTATTTTAATTTTAATAAAATTCTTCCCAAGAATTCAATTATTTATTTACAGAAATGATTTATCGAAAGAATTCAATTATTTCGATAAATAAAAAAAATTATTCTTTAAAATTTAATTATTTTGAGTCATTTTAATAAAATTCTTTGCAAAATTCAATTATTTTCATAAATATCACAAGAATTCAATTATTTTTGAAAATAATAAATTTCGTCTTGGAAATTCAATTATTTTAAAAAATTCTAATAAAATGCAATTATTTTCAAAAAAAAATTAATAAAATGCCACGCACAGACATTCAATTATTGTTAAAAATTTTAATAGAATTCTTTGTATAATTTAATTATTTTTAAAAACGTTTCGCAATTCAACGATTTTCAATATCATTGGATTTTTTTCATAAAATTTGCAAACAGAATTCAATTATTTAAAAAAATTTTTGTAAAAATCTTCGTAAGAATTCAATGCTTTTTCATGAATAATAAAAATTTCTCAGGAATTCATTTATTTAAATTAAAATTTGCATAAAATTAAATTATTATTATAAATATTGAAATTCTTTCATGAATAATAAAATTCATTGCAGGTCAATTCAATTTATTAGCAGGATAAGAAAGAAGTAAATATTTTTGATGAAAATCATGAAAATAAAATATAGAATGGAATTTTTGTCAGTTTTTGTGAAGCGTTTAAAACGAGTTTTTTTGGTCGTCAAATTTAATTTTTCGATAGCTACTTTTTTACTACTTCTTTTAGTTTGAAAGCTACTTTTTTGCTACTTTTTAAAAATTAATTATCGAGTGCGAAGTCTGCAATTAAATTAATTAAACACAGTAAAAAAATGAATAATATTTACACTAAAAATAACAATTATTTTTTCAGATGAATTCTGATTATGATACCGCATTAATTAATTATAAAAATGCATATCAAACAATTCCGGAATCTTGGTCGTTATGGAATAACATTGGCATGTGCTTTTTTGGAAAAGAAAAATACGTTGCTGTAAGTACAAAAATAATTAATTTCTCTTATAATAATTTATTATACGATTAAATATAGGGAGACATTTATCAGTGACTTCAAAATATATTTTCCTTTCGATTCGAGTGAAGAGAATCGAAGGCAGAATAAATAAAATTCCTCAAAGTTGAATTAAAGGGGAAAAAGAGAAACTTCTCCCAAGTATGTACATTGAAGAAGTGGAGAGTAACTGATGAGTATCTGAAGAGCGAACGACATTGGATATTCTATTTGCAGTAAAACCCTAATGACTCTCAGGAATGTAATTAGAACGGTGTCAGGAAAGTGACAAGGAATTAGAGAGAATCAAGTCGAGTCATCTCACTTAAAGCCAGACAATCACATCAAATCATGAATGTATTTTCGATTTATGGAGACGTAAAAAAGAAATCAAAATCAACAAAATTATTCAAAAATCACAAATTCGAATTAGAGAAAACATATTTTTTTTTATGATTTTTAATACTTTTTAATTATTAATAAATTAACTATATATATGTATACATCACTCATATTACTATTCTTAATTAATAATTAATTATTAAATTATAAAAAATTAATAACTTTAAAAAGTGAATATTTTTAGAAAATAAATTTTTATAATAAATTAATTTTGTTAATGCAGAAAAAGGAAAAATTTTCAGACACGCTTTTTTTATGTGAGAATTATTAATTTTCTTATTCACATATTAGACTGACGAACTGAAGACAACATAGTAAAATATGAAAAAGCCATTTTTAGAATCTGCACATACAAATAGAAAACAAAAAAATTTAATTGTCAATAGGAAAAATATTCCAATTAAAAAAACTTAAATCAAAAATATTCTCTATACCTGAGAAACGGTTTCCATATTCATTTTCGCAATTTTTCCAATCGTTATATCACAAGGTATTTGACTTTGCATAATTATCAAAGGTATTAATTTTTTTATTTCAATCGGCATTTCATGAAAATCACTGTCATATCTAAAAAAAACGGATAACAAAAATTATTACGATTATAATTAATTACGATTTATTGTTTAAAAACTAACGATTTCATTTTATTTTCTAAATTGAATTATTTAAAAATTTGTTGATAAAATTCTTATCTTTAGGAGAATTCAAATTATTCAATATATTATTTATTATTGTTATAAAAAATTGAATTCTCGTTGAATTTTCTAATAAAAATTGATTTGAAAATGAATGTTAGTTAAAATTTTAGATTATAATTGAATATTATGTTCACAATTTTTTTTTAAAATCTCGTAAATATTTACATTATTTTTATAAATATTAAAATTCTTCTCCGAAATTCAATTATTATTTTTAAAATTTCTTCGCAATAATTAAATTATTTTCATAAAATAATAAAACTCATCGTAGAATTTCAATTATTTTTAATTCAATTTTAATTAAATTCCTCGAAAATTTCAATTATTTTTAAATATTTTATTGAAATTCGTCGAAAGAATTCAATTATTTAAAAATTTGTTTATAAATTTCTTTATGAGAATTCAATTTTGAGAAATATTCAATTATTCAATAAATTATTTATTTTTGTGTTTTAATAATTGAATTCTAATATATAAATTTAATTAAGAATTTCTGGAAAAAGTAAAAATTTTGACTGGAACTCAGGGAAAAGTCAGGGAAAAATAAAATAAAATTTTTGTGGCAACCCTGTTTAACGTTCAAAAATTTTTAAAACATTTTTTAAAAGCTCACATATCAAATGCAATTTCACCGCTTATTTTTAATAAATTTTGCACTGGCAATCCAAGAACATAGACATGATAAATTGTTGTGAGTGCAAGAACTGCCTGTTTTATAAAATACGCCACGTCCCCCATTACAATCATTGTCTAGACAAGAAAATAAATTCCAATAATTTAAATAAATAAATTCTTAAATAAAATTTAATTAAATAAATCTATAATTTAATAATTTCGGAATCGATTATTAATTAAAAGAATATAATTACCTGCACTAGGGTACAACTTATCGTTACAATATTACCCCCAATTGAGACAAATAGAAAAGGGGAGTATAATGCCTCGAGCTGTTTCACATAACTAAAAAAAAAAAATTAAAAAAATTATCCTACAATTTTTACTGAAAATGTAGAAAAAAATAATATTTATAATATATTCACTCAGTACCTAATAGCATAATTATGATAATGAATAGAATAAAATAATTCTTTATACGAGAGATTTTTTTTCGATCCTCTGTCTTCATTATTGTCTTCATCAATTAATTGATGCTTATGATTAATATTTTTAAATCGATACCTAAAATATAAAAAGAATTTTTTTTCTCAAAAATAATTGAATAATAAAAAGAAAGTAAGTAAGTAAATCAATAAAATAGAATAGAATAGTAAATCAATAATAGAATATTATTGTCTATTTCAAAAATATTAATAATAAAAATAAAGCAATAATAATAACACGAAAAAAATATCAAAAAAAGAAAAAATAATAATAGATACGAAAACAATAAAAAAGAATAAAATAATAGATACGAAAACAATAATAAAAAAGAATAAAAATATTAATATTTACGAAAAAAAATTAAAAAAGTAAAATAATAATACGAAAAATAATAATAAAATAGAACAAAATAATAATTTAAAAAAATAATTAAAAAAAACCAAATAATAACAATACAAAAAAAAACAGTAAAAAAATTACCTAATAATTGAAAATAATCCACAAGCGTGTTGTGTGGTGGCAGCAAAAATTGCATCACAACAAGAAACAAATCCCAATATATAAGCAGTTGTTAATGATCCGTGTATTAAAATAAATTTTAAATGTTTCTCGTGATTGAAAAAAAATTTTATCGGATATGGCGATTTTAATGGTAGACTTTCATTTGATGGCAAAAATATATTTAAAAAACAAGGCGACAATGTTGTCAATAAATTAAAAACCAATGCAGTCGAGATGTATCCTTAAACAATTTTTTTTTGTTTTTTTAATTAATTAAATAAAAGATCATTAAAAAAAAAAAAACTTACCAAAATATAAAATACTGTATTTTCTTCCAATTTTTGCCTGACTTTCAAGTATTTCGAATTCCTTTTTAGATGTCCACAGTTTCCAATCATTTTTTATGCAATCGAGAAGAAAATGTAACTAGAAAAATTACGAAAAATTAATTAATAATAAATTAAATCATTACAAAGAATTTTTCTTTTCAAAAAAGAAAGAAAGCAACTTTTTTTCATTAAAATATAATTTTGTTTCATAAATTTTTAAATAAGAATTTTTATATAATTTATTAATATAATAAAATACAAACAAATGAAAAACGAAAAATTAAATGAGAAATAATTAATAAAATAAATTAAATAAAAATTTAAATTTTTCGTTACAATATTTTTCACGTATTCAAAAAAATGTATTTATTAATATATTTTTTTTTACTCTTAATTATTAATAAAAATAAAAAAAATGACAATTATAATATTTAATTAAATAAAAAATAGAAATTTAATAATTTACCTTTTTTTCATTAAAGCAAAAAACTAAAAATTGACCTAATCCCATTAGAAAGATAATTAATGAGGAGATAACTTCAAATACTTCATCCTTATTAAGATTCCATGTGTCAAATAAACCGTTAAACTATAAAAAAATAATGTGTTTACAAATATTTTCCATCCAATAATGAGAAATAAACATTATATTATATACTATATTTTGGAAAGTAAATAGTGAAAGTTACCCTAGGGACGACTGAGACTATTATTCAGGAAATAGAGTAAAACTTTATTTGTTAATAAATACAAATAATTAATTAAATAATTAATAAACAAGAAGACTAAATTAAAATGAAATATTTATAATACATTTTTTTAATTTAAATTAATTTGCAAATACAATTTATTTTTAATATTTATAATAATTAAAGTCATTAAATAAATAAATCCCCCTCTGAACGTAAAAATTAATTAAAATATTTTATTATTTCATATTTGTTAAAAAAATTATTTAAGAATTAATAATTTACTAATTAAAGTTAAATATTACATTCCTAAATGTGTAAATTATTTTTTTAAATATTCTAATCCATTTTTCTATGAGAGAAAAAATGGTGTAAATAAAAATTATATTAATTAAGGCAAAAAGAAAATGTCACCTGAAAAAAAATTGTCGAACACATAATGACAAGACAAGAGATTTTTAATAAAAATTTTGTCCACAATTTTTGAAAACTCCAAAGACCAAAGAATGAGAGGCTAATATTATTTATTTTAAAATATTTCGAATCAAAAAGATCCATTTTTTTTGTTATTGTTGAAGGAAAATTTTATGCTTATGTATCTTATTTTTTGTATATAGAGCAAAACTCCACAGGGAGAAATGAATGATTAGTTGAAGAAAAATAATATTATCGTTTATTAGACTCTTCGGTATAAATTTAGAACCTAATAATTAAATATTCAGCGCGGAAGATTGTAAACCTGTAATTATTATAATTGCCAGTCAATAATATTTCATACCTACAAGGCGCAAAGCTTTGAATAATTTCTATCAAGGAAACAACTTGCATTTCGAAATTAAATGAAGTAATAATTATTTTTCTCATTCTGAGAATATTTATTATGAGAGAAATTATTGTCGAGAGGAGAATAAGTTTTGTTGTTTTAAAGTGATTTTAACTAATGAAAAAATTTTCATAGTAAAAAAAAATTACAAAGAAAAATAGTAAAATAGAAAAAAAGAAGAGAGGAAAATAGGGAAAAGAAAAAAAAGAATAGAAAAAAAGGAAAAGAGGAACAAGAAAAAAGGAGAAAAAGAGAAAAGGACAAAAGAAAAATAGAAAAATAGGGAGAAGAAAAAAGAAAAGAAAAACAGGAAATTAGGAAAAAGGAGAAAAGAAAAACAGGAAAATAGGAAAAAGGAGAAAATAAAAGAAGGAAAATAGAAAAAGAAGAAAAAATACAGAAAGAACAAAAAAAAAAAAAACCAGAAAATATAGAAAAAAGAAAAAAATGTCGTTCATTATTATCGCTTTAACATATTTAAATCGATTGAATTTTCCAGAAATATTTTTCTGCCAGATTCCAGCCGTATTTTTGCCAGTACTATCACAACAAACAATAGAATCATCAACAAATTTTTTAATTGTAATTAATCCTTCTCCCAGTACTCTGACTTTACAAATACTCTCTCCAAACAGTTCCCTAATAAATTAAATTCATTTTTGGTAAGTTTTAATTATTCTTCTATTTTATTTCTTTTTCATTTTTTTTGTTATGGCAAATTTTTTTTTCTTAACATAAACTTTAATTTTTAATTTTAATTCTTCCTCCCCAAAAATATTCAATTTCTCGCACTCGTTCCAAATTTATTTCTTATTTTCCAAATAAAAAAATCCAAACACAAATTTTGCAAAAAAAAACTCCAATTTTCAAAAAATTAATTTTTATACTCTCAGATAAAAAATTTTCCCGCGGAGTTAATATTTTGCACACGTTTTCCTTTTAAAGTAAAAATGTGAATTAGAGAAATATTGAGAGAAAATTTTTCATTTCTTTTTCGTTTTTAAAATCCCAGAAAAGTTAAAAAAAAAAAAAAAAAAAATTGAAAGTTCTTAAAAAAGAAAAATACTTCTAATGAATAATGAAAATTGTAAATAGAAAATTAAATTAAATTCCTTGAATCTCTCCTTGTTTTGTTCATTATAATATTTAATAGAAATTAAATTCCTTTTTCTCGTAGGTGTTAACAATATTTTCAGCTTTAGTTTCTATATAGAAAAGAAAAAAAAACTTGTGTCGTGTGGGATTGAGGATTACAATTCAATTTCCTCAAATTTTCACGAGGGTAGAAAATCGAAATTTATTGAATTATTATCGTTTCTTATTGTCCTCTGCTTTTCTCTATCAGTAATTTTTCATAAAGATAAAAATTTTTCAAAAAAAAGTATAAAGAAAAAAAAGAATTAAATAAGATTGAATAATAATAACAATAATAAAATTAATAAAAATCCCATTTCTTTTTTGTGAACAAATAAATAAATAATAATTTCCATTTGTTTTTGTAAATAAATAAATAAATAAATGACAATATTAATTACTGAAATTTCCAGGCAATTAGTTGTTTAAAACGAGCTCATTTCTTAAATCCATTGGCCTTGCCACCTGCGTGTAATTTGGGAACAGTTTTTCTGAATACCGGTCAACCGGCGTCTGCAGCCACCTATTTATGCGCTGCAGTTTCCGCCAGTCCCAAAAATGCAATGCCTTATTTATTACTTGGATGTGAGTAAACAATTTTTTCTATATAAACAAATTTAATTAATTTTTTCTTTACAATTTTTAAAAAATACTTTCCTATTTATCCCAAATAATATTACTCTACTTTATTTTGATTTTTAATTACAAAAAATTAAAAAAAAAAAATGAAAATATATGAAAATAATATAATTGTTAATAATTATTTGTTAATTTAACAATAATAATTATTATAATAAGATATAAGTAAGTAAATAATAATTATTATTTCTTGGATTGCATTTAAAAATTAATTTAATATTTTTTTAATAATCAACAATATTTTTTAATATTTAATAATTTATTATTAGAAATAGTTCAATTAATTTACGATGAGGTGTTCATTCAAAATACCAGTTAAAAGTTTAATTTTCCAATGATATTATTTTTCACAGTCGAATAATTTTAAGAAATTAGCATAGAAAAATATCGTGCTACAAAATATTCAACTTTCCGCGTTCTTTTCGTGAAGTGATTAATTTTTATTCTTCCAAGTTTTCTACTGCACTAATGGGAACAAAAATGACGTTCAATTTCTTGTTATGCATTCAGACGGAAGTCAAAAAAAAAAGAAAAAAAAAGAAAAAAATTAAAACAAAAAAAATTTATTCTAAATTAATATAAAGACAAAAATACCTACATTTTTCACAATTTTTTTTTATACTTCCAAGTTTTAAGTAGAAACAGATAAGTATAGTCAGACATTATTGTCTTACAAATAGTAAATAAAATAAATAAATAAATAAAATTAAAGTCAATAAAAAATATAACAAAAAAAAAATATTTTACTGTCATTAAAAGTACAAGTAAAAAAGACTTTAACAGCAGTCGATAATTTTTAAAGTAGTATAAAATTTCTATAGTCAGACACAAGATAAAATTTAATAATTCTTCAAAATAGAACAGAAAGGAATATTTATTGGCAAAATTTGAGAAAGATTCAATAAATCTTAAGTAAAGTTCAATCGTTTGAAAAAGTTTCAAGTAGAACAAGTCGATTATAGTCAGACATCGTATTATTCTCATATTTCAGAAACTAAAGCATAATAAAGAATATTTTTTTTCAGTTCATTTATAGAAAGAATACAAATAAAAAATTGCAAAGCAAATCTTTTTTATTACTAATTCGAAAATTTTAAGTAGTTGATGAATTTTATAGTCAGACATTATTTAGATAAATATTATAATTTATCTTTAAGTTTGGTTTTTTTTAACTTTTTCCCGTAGATACAAATAAATGAAAATTTTCTAAAAAAATTTTCAATTTCATTCGTTTTAAAGTTTTAAGTAGAACAAGTCAATTATAGTCAGACATTGTAGTACATCAAAATTTCATTCAGTAAAATACTAAAGAATCATTTTTTCCGAAAACTTTTTTTGGGAACAAAAGTAAAAATTGAAAATAAATATTTAAATACTATTACTGATTTTCAAGTAGTAGAGATAATTTATAGTCAAACACGTTAATATTTATTAAATTTTCCAAATTTAAAATCCACTAACAAAAATTATTTACAATAAAATTTTTAATTTTACTCTTTTTAATGTTTTAAGTAGAACAAGTCGATTTGTATTACTTTAAAATTTTATTCAGTCAAGTATTAAAAAAAGAATTTGTTTGTAAATCTTTAGGAAATTGAAATAAGAGCTGTAATATAGTAATATTTTTAATAATTGTTCCAAAATTTTAAGTAGTAAAGGTATTTTATAGTCAGACATTTTAATATAAAATAAATATTCCAAATTTAAAATTCACTAATTAAAATTTTTAAGAATAAAATTTTTAGTTACACTTTTTTTAAAGTTTAAAGTAGAACAAGTCAATTATAGTCAGCCATTGTAGTATTTCGAAATATCATTCAATAAAATACTAAAGAATAATTTTTTCCAAAATTCTTTTTTTGGGAACTAAGATAAAAATTGCAAATAACTATTTAAATAATATTTCTGATTTTTAAGTAGTAGAGGTATTTTATAGTCAGACACTTCAATATTTAATAAATTTTCCTAATTTAAAATCCAAATAATTAAAACTTTTCCAATCAAAAATCTTAATGTTTCTTCTATTAAAGTTTCAAGTAGAATAAAGTCGATTATAATAAGACACTGTGTTCTTTAAAATTTTATTCAGTAAAATATTAAAGAATTTATTTTCTGTAAATATTTCGGAAATTGAAATAAAAACTGTAATAGTAATATTTTTAATACTTGTTCCAAAATTTTAAGTAGTAAATGTATTTTATAGTCAGACACTTTAATATAAAATAAATATTCCAATTTTAAAATCCACTAACTAAAATTTTTTTAAATAAAATTTTTAATTTTAATCTTTTTAATCTTTCAAGTAGAACAAGTTGATTATAGTTAGACATTGTATTACTTCAAAATTTTATTCAGTTAAATATTATAAAATATTTGTTTTTGTAAATTTTTAGGAAATATAAATAAAACTTTCAAAGTAATCTTTATTACTATTTGTAAATTATACAATTTTAAGTAGTAAATGGATTTTACAGTCAGACAGTTTAATATTAAATAATTATTCCGAGAATAAAATCTAATTACGTTTATTTAATTTGTCTGAAAGTTTCAAGTAGAACAAGTAGATTATAGTCAGACAACGAATTCCAATATTTTATTCCGTAAAATATTAACAAAAATAAAAAAAAAATTCAAACAAATGAAATATTTGTAATTTTTTTAAATTAACCTAAAATTTAATAATTAAAAATTCTGTTTAACTAATAAAAAAAAATTCTAATTAATTCGATAATAGACCACAGACTATAAAGAGTTTCCAATCTCTTTTATTCGCAGTGTAAACGAAATGAGAAAAAAAGTTAATTAGCCATCGATTTATTAACCTCATTCTTTTTTGGGTTATTAAAGAAGTGTCAAATTTTTCTCTTTCTCATTTATAAAGTGAAACAATTGTCAACAATCTTTTTTCAAGAAATAATTAAAAAATTAAATTAAAAAAATCAATGAAAAAAAATTTAAGAAAATAAAAAAAAAGAATTAGAGAAAATAAAAAAATAATTTAAAAAAATAAAAAAAAATAATACAAATAATTTAAAAAAATAATATAAACAATTAAAATTAAATTGCATTAAACTAATTTCAATCAACTAGCAATTTTATAAGCTTCATTTTTATTTGCTTATTAAAAAAGTGACAAATTTTTCTATTTGACATTTAATGAAACGCAATTGACAATAATTTTTCTTTAATAAATAAAAAAAAAAATTGTTAATTAATAAATAAAATTTGTAATAAATAAAATTGTTAATAAACAAAATTTTGAATAAATAAAATTTGAATTAAATAAAATTGTAATAACTAATATTTCGTTAGATACCAAATAAAGAATATTTTTTTTCAACTCGTTATTAAAAGTAGAGAGAGAGAGAGAGAGAGAGAGAGAGAGAGAGAATATTTGCAATCATTGTAAAGAAAATAAATATGTATTTTTACAGTGGCCTTAAAACAACTGAACGATTTGGAGGGATCTGTGGGTGCATTGGAAAAAGCACATTCTTTATCACCACAGGATCCATTAGTGCTTATTAATTATGCAGTGGTTCTAAATTTACTTGGTAAAGGAGAGGATGTGAAAGATATTCTCACTGAGCTTAATGACATCATGGCTGTTATCGACGTCGATCCTAAGGTTTGAGATAAAAAGAGAAAAAAAAACATAAACTTCCATGAACTCTATTTACTTCGTAATTGAAAATTTATTCCTGCTTTTTTTTTCTCCATCCCATCAGACAGTTTACCATTTTTATATTCAACTTTACTCCTCACAAATATTAGCATAATAATTGCCATAATTTATTAATTTTCATATTCAAAAAGGAAATTAATTTTCAATGCTTTGTTTTTTCTTGAAAATTTTAACCACTTTCCTCCCCCTGAAAGCTCTACCTTATTTTTTTAACCGCTTTTAATAATAAATTTAAAAATTAAGTTTAATAAAAAATAATAATAGGTAAATAATTTTTTTTATTATTTTCACTTTCTTTATTTACTTATTTACTTTTTTCTTTAATATCAACGGGACTACAAACTAAAAATGTCTTTTCGTCGGAAAATTTTTTCTCTTGACTTATTTTTATTCTTATTATTTAAAAGTTTACCTTCATTTTTTAAAATGAAAAAATAGTTTTTAATCCAGAAAAAAGATGAAAATAAGTTATTTTTCCATTTTTAGAAATGATTTCATTATTTTTATATATATAATCTTAACAACAATATAGTCCCGTTTATAAATAAAAAAGTAAATTTTAATAATTTTTAAAATAATTTTTAAAAGAAAAATATGAAAAAAAAATTGTCTTCAGATTACAGAAACCGCGAAGAAATTGGACATTAAAATTCGCGAAGAATCACAATATGCAGAGGAGAGGAGAATGTTAGGAACCGATGAAGTTTAAAATAAAAAAGTGAAAAATTTTTCGAAAAGGGTGTTATTGTTAAAAAAATAAAATATCCGAAAAATATTATTTATTACTATTTAATAAAATAACTATATTGCAAAAAATGTTAAATACAAAAAATAAAATTCATTACCTTTCATTTCTGTGATGAATGAAAAAAACATGTCCATATTTTTTATCATTTATATTATCCTTCATATTTTCAAAAAAAATTTTAAATATTCCATGATTATTATTCGAGTAGACAAAATCTGTTGTTTAGAATTTATAGAGAAACAAAAAAACATTCTTCTGCATACTTTTTGCTTTCAAATTAGAAAATTTTACTAATAAATAGTAATTTCCACTAATTTATGAGTAAATTTTACTAAATTTAAAAGCAGAAAATAAGTAACTTTTTACTGAACAATTTCAAGGCCTATATATATATATATAAAATTGCGTATTAACATAAAAGGTATTTATGCATTTTAAGCACGTTTTTAAACTCAAACAAATGACGAAGTTAATTCTCCTGTTGATGTTGAAAATGTGTTTTCGTATTTATCACCATAAAGCTTTGGAAAATCCTTGAGGATTAAAGTCAGGGTAAGTGTTTTATTGAAGCTTTTACAAAGTGGAATTTCTAGTTTCTTAATTTAATAAGTCGAAAACTTTTCAAAATTTACGTCAAATTTTGTTAATTACCCTCGGTTTTTTTGTTTTTTATTATTCTTTTTGCGACTGATTAAAAATTTATACAATTAGAGTTTAAGAATTTTTTTAAATTATATATTATTAAATACAGAAAAGTTTAGATATTAAAAAAAATAAAGAAAAAATCAAGGTTGAATAATGGTTTGAAATAATTTTATAAAGTCAGAAAATGATAAAAAATTGCTTCTATTATTTTTTCAGTAGTAAAAGTCAGTTTTAGTCAGGCAATATTTTTTCAGTAGTAAACTGCAACTACCCAATGGGAAATTTACAACTGGCGTAGTACTGCGCCAGCACTGGCAGCACTGGCGGCAAGGCTGAGAGCCAGCACTGGCATGGCACTGGGATGATAACGCCGTCTGGCGCTGCCGAAGTACTGTCTGTCAGTGCTGCCAGGCAGCGCTGGCGCAGCACTGGATCAGTGCTGGCTGAGAATATTGCCGCAATAAATGCTGTATTGTTATTAATTAGTCGTAAATTAATAATTATAAATAATTTAACAACTAAATGGTAAATAATATTAATAAATAGTTATTATTCATAAAATATTTCTCTTCTCAAAGAAATTGTATTAAAGATGGAGACTAACAATGGATATAGTAAATAAAGTAGAAAAAAATTGTTTATAACATCTAAAAATTAAATAATAAACAATTACAGTAAGTGTGCATTAGATTTTCATATTTTAGTACCTAACGAATGGAATCTAGAAATATCGCAAACCTATGAAAATAAACAAAATTGCTGACGAGGGGAATCGAACCTACGACCTACGGACTAACAGACTAACGCTCTAACCACTATGCTAACGACACATGTGTACAGTAAAGTATTAATATCTCAGTATCATTCAGACATATAATTATTGAGTCAAAGATGAGAAAAAAATAGGGATACGTTAGAAATAATAAATTGAAATAAAATAAATTAAACTAAATTTTTAATAATGAAATTACTTTACTTATTGCATTTAACATTTTGCGTAATTCTTAAATTACGTGGTAATTTTTTAATAATTTTTTATTCATAGTAAGAAGTATAATAGTATTTTAATAGGAACCAAATTATTATTGAGATTAAAGTTTAAATTTTGTTTATAATTTTAATTTGTTTAAATAATTTATTATTTACAAAATTAGACTATTGTGTTAAATTGTTATTATTAAATTTAATAAGAATAAAAAATGAACAACTGAAAAGTAAAATATTAATTTTTTTCAATAAATTTATATTTATAAACATTCATAAACTTTTTTTTATAATTTTTTTCAAGTTTATGTCAAAAAAGCAATGTTTTCAAAGAGCGTTGTGAACAATTTTTCTATACTCAGCCAGCACTTGCCGCCGTGGCTTGTCCAAGCTTTGGCGAAACAAAAATTCTGTACTGCGCCAGCACTGATTGTCGAGGCTCGGCTAGACTACGCCGAACAATCGTCTGAGTACTAAGCCAGTGGTGAACATCGGCACTACACTGGCATTTCCCATTGGGTACAGTTAAAAACTGCTTAAAAATTAATTTTATTATTTTTCAGTAAAGTATAGTATCGATTCAGCCAGAAAATATTAAAAATGTTTTTATAGTAAAGTATACTTTCAGTCAGACAATATTGAAATCATACTTCAATAAAATTTTCAGTAGTTAAGTATATGTTTAGTCAGACAATGTATAAATTCCTTTTATTATTTTTTCAGTAGTAAAAAAAAAAATTTGTCAGAAGTATAAAGCAGTTTTAGTCAGGAAGTATTAAGGAATAATTGAATTAAATTTTCAGTAGTAAAGTATATATTTAGTCAGACAATATAAAAATTTTTTTAATAGTAAAAGATAGTTGCAGCAAAAGACTATATGATAAATTATTGATTATACTAAATTTTCAGTAGTAAAATATATATTTAGTCAGACAATGAAAAAATTACTTTTTTAAAAGGTCATTTTTTCATTGTCTGACTAAATATATATTTTACTGCTGAAAATTTAGAAGAATCAATTTTTCATATTGTCTGACTGAAACTTACCTTCACTACTGAAGAAAGAATAATATCGTTTCTTCAGTAGTGAAGGTAAGTTTCAGTCAGACAATATAAAAAATTGATTCTATTAAATTTCCAGTAGTAAATCATAGGTTTAGTCAGACAATGCTACAATTTTTAATTATATTTCCAGTAGTAAAAGTCAGTTCTAGTCAGACAGTATTAAAAACTGCAGTTATTCGATTTTCAGTAGTAAAGTATAGATTAAGTCAGACAATTATTAAAAACTGCTTCTATTCCCTTTGCAGTAGTAAAACAAAACTTCTGTCAGACAATGTGGTATAAGATATTTATAGGCAGACCTACATTTCAAAAATAATTTATTTTCACAATTTTTTTTTCAAATCTAAAATTTTTTTCTTTTATTTCGACACATAAATAAAAATTCAAAATCTTTTTTTTTTATCTTTTCTTCTTATAAAATATCCGTTTATCAAAAATTTATTTTCAACTTATGTTCTTGACGTTTGACGAATTGATGACAGCATCGTAAAGTACGAGAGCGCCATTTTTAGAATCTTGACATGACAAAATTAAAATAAATATTTTAATTAATAAAAAAAATATTTTTAAAATAACAAATAAATTTTAATTCATTTTTTCCTACTTTCGATACACTTTCCATATTCATTGTTGCCATTTTTCCAATACTCAATTTACAGGGTCTGCAACTTTGTAGTAGTATCATGGGAACCAATTTTCTTGCTTCAATTGGGAATTCATACCAATTACTCTCATATCTGAAAAAATAAAAATTCATACTAAGATTAATAAATAACAATAAATACTATACACCCTCCCACCTTAAAAATTTTAACGTAATTCACAAATGATTCATTATAGAAAATATCATTTTTATAGTAGAAAATAAAAATTTGTACTAAAAAATGAAATTTTTACTAGAAAATTAAATTTTTATCAGAAAATCAATTAATTAAATAAAAAAAAATTTTTTATTTTTTACAAATATAGAAAAAGGGAAAATAAAAAATTCAACTTACATATTGAATCCAACATCTTTACTCTGATTTATTAAATTTTGAGCCGGCACTCCGAGAATATAGGCATGAAAAATATTTCCCACAGCAAAAGCTCCGTATTTAAAAATATACGCAATATTATCTAACGAATTTAATGTCTAAAATAAAAAAATATATTTTTAACAAAAATTTGAAAATATAAATTAAAAAAAAAAAAAGAAAACTGGATGAAATTTACCTGCATCAGTGTAATGCTTATTAAAATCAAATTACATCCATATGTAAACAATAAAAACGGTGAATAAAGACCCTCAAGTGCGCTCGCGTATCTAAAATTTTTTTAATAGTATTCAATTATTATTTTTTTATTTTCTATTTTTACTTTTTAATTTATTTTTACTATTTTAATTTATTAATTCAAAAAAATATATTATTACGCAATATATTTCTAATTCATCTAAAACAAATTTTTTTTATTTATCAAAAAATAAATTAAAAAAATTCTTTTTTATCAAAAAATTAATTAATTAACAATTATTAAAATAGAATAAATTGCGAATATTATTTACATAAAAATAAAATAAATACCGAATAGCATAATTATGATAATTAATAGAATAACATAAGTCTTTATAAAAATACTCTTTCTCCATATTATTTCGATTGTAGCCAAGGCAAACACGATGAGAAACGTTCTTCACACGATAGCTTAAATATTAAAACAATATAATTAATTTAACACCTGAACTATAATTTTACAAATAGAAAATATTTTTCAAGTGCAAAACAATAATTAAAACGTAAAAAAGTGAAAAAATCGAAGGCGAAAATTTTGTAAATAAAGTAAATTAAAGACACGAAGCACAACAATAAAAAATTAATAAATAATCAAGGGATAATATTAAAATAAGTCAAAGGATAATATTAAAATAAATATTACCAAAAACAGAAAAAAAAAAATTAAAAGCAAAATAATAATTAGTGACGTAAATTAAATTCACCTGACAATTGCAAATAATCCACAAGCATGTTGAGTAGTCACGGCAAAAGTTGAATCAAAACAAAATGCAGCTGACAAATGATAAGTTGCCGTCACACAACCATGAATTAATATAAAATTAAAATATTTATTTTCATCGAAAAAAAATTTCGCCGGATACACCGGTTTCAATAAACGTGTTTCATTTAAAGGAATAATTAAATCAAGAAAACACGGTACAAAAGTTGTCCCAATAAAAACCACAAGCCCACTAAAAATATAGCCTGCAATTTTTTTTTTAAATAACAAAATACCGTATTAATAACAATAAATTGTTTAACAATAACAATCAAAATTTTCTTTATTTTCTTTATATTTTCTAATAAATAAAATTATTTCCTTTTAGAATTAAAAAGAACAAACAACTTTTTTATATTTCAAAAATTATTTAATATTAATTATTCATATTATATTATAAGTAAAAAGAAAAAATAATTCTTGATAAAAGATTACTCACCAATATATAAAATAGTGTAATTTCTACCAATTTCTGAATGATAACAGAGAATTTTTCCCTCATGTGTTGACGCCCACAAATGCCAATCGTTTTTAATACATTTAAAAAGAAACAAAAGCTGAAAATTATTTCTATTCATTTTTATATGAAATTAATAATAATATTGAAAATTAATATTAGTAACTTTAAAATAATTTTTAATAGGTATTTGCGCTTTTTTCTTAAAACCGACTTTTAATTACTTTTTACTAATTTTTATTATTTTAAGAATACTGTATTTTTTTTACTGATTAATTATTTTATTTTTATTAGTTTAAAATTATTAAAGTTTATTTTTATAAGTAATACTATGTTAATATTAATAAAAGACAAAGTTTTCTGAATAAAAACAAACAATTAACTGAATTACTATTAAAATTAATTGTTAAAATTAATATTAATTTTGAAATTAAATTAAAATAAATTTCTTTGATTCAAATAACTGATTACTTGTCTATTATCAAATAAATATTTAATTGAATCAAACAATTTTTATTTAAATAAATTAAATGGTATTTGAACCAATAATTTAAGTATTTGCAGCAAATACCATTTTTTAATTCACACAAATAAAAATTATTTCATTCAAATAAAAATTTAATTGACTCAAATAGAAATTATTTGAGTCAAGTAAATATTTAATTGGCACAAATAAAAATTATTTAATTCAAGTAAACATATCATTGATACAAATAAAAATTATTTGATTCAAGTAAATATTCAATTGACATAAATAAAAATTATTTGATTCAAGTAAACATTTAATTGACTCAAATAAAAATTATTTGATTGAAGTAAACATTTAATTGACTCAACTAAAAATTATTTGATTCAAGTAAACATTTAATTGACTCAACTAAAAATTATTTAATTCAAGTAATCGTCTATTTGATTAAAATAAATTTTTTCTTCACTGTATTTGAGCGAAAGTGCATTTTTAATATTTTGCAAATTCCTTTAATTTCTAAATAAATAAATAATAAAAATTTACTTTCTCTTGATTGAAACTGAAAATGCAAAGGTGACAGTAGCACAGTACAATAATTGCCAAAGGACCAAGACAAGCGAGGACCGCATCCTGATCATGATTCCAATTTGCAAACAGAAAATTAAACTAAACCAATTGACAAAATTATTATTTGTAATAAATCTCTTTCTGAAAAATATAAATGAAAGTATTTCTTTTTCTCTAAAGAAAACATTTTTTTTTTTTAAATAAAAAAGTATATATTTAACTAGATAAGTGATTATTAATAAATATAATTTTAATTTTTTAATATATTTAATATTATTTAAATTAATATATATATTTTCTTTAGCATCAGCCAATCAAGATTCACCTGAAAATAAAGTGTTGTTGTAAGAGAAATAAAAATAAAAATTTTCATTATTGATTTCTTTCTGTTATTTTGATAACTCCACAGACCGAAACATAAAAGGAAAATTTTGTTAATTTTATAATAGCGTGAATCGAATATTTCCATTATTATTATTATTATTATTATTATTATTTACTATTCTTTTACTATTATTTCAATTTTTTTATTACTTTGTACTATTATTACTATTATTTTACTTTTTCTTTTACTATTCCTTTAATTTTTGTACTCTTTTGTAAAATTTTTATACTTATTTTACTATTCTTTACACTTTCTTAATACTTTTTTAAATATTTTTTTTTACTTTTTTCTACAATTATTTTAGAACTCTTTCAATGTCTTTACTCTTTTTTTTTACAACTTTTTAATTATCCTCTGATTTTTTTTTACTTTTTTACAACTTTAAAATATTTTTTACTCTTTTATACTATTCTTTTGAATATTCTTTTAATTCTTTTACTTTTTTTACTGCATAAAAAATTTGTGTTTACTTTTTTACTATTTTTTTTCTATTCTCTCGAATATTGTTTACTCCCTTTTACTATTTAACAATTACTTTCTATAAAATTAATAATTTATACTTTTTGTTATTGTTATTATTATTTCTTTTATTCTATTTATATTATTTATTTATTTACTCCAGTATCAACTTATTATTATTATAAATTAATTAATTAATTTATTTATTTGTTTACTCTCAAATTATAATTATTATTATTATGCTATTGTTTTTGTTACTGTCACTGTTATTATCAAACTTGTTATTTTTAAAATTATTATTATTCTCCCAAATATTATTATTTTTAAAATTATTATTATTATTATTATTTCTCTTTTTCGTTGATCGAAGCAGAAATTTTTCTTTTTGTTTAAAAACTTCGTATGAGATATTTTTTGTTCTTTTCGTGTTTGTTTAAAGAAAGAGGAAACGTTTACGCGTTTATTCTGAAACAATGTATACGATTGTGTTATAGAGCATTCATTATAAATTCGAATAAAAATGCAGAATACGTAATGAACACTATAGCATTTCTCGAAACATTATTACATCGATATAATTTTCATAATTTCCAGAGAAAATAAAGGGATATATGAAAAGAATAAACACGGAACTATTGAATAATTTCTCTTCAATAATTCTTCCTACCATATCTCAATTACTGTTTAGTAGAAAATATTTCTTTCCTATATACATATATCTATACCTCAAAATTTATTATAGTTTACAATGAGAGAGAGAGAGAATTTGATATTTACATTTTAGTCAATTTATGAAAAAAAATTTTTCCTTCGAAACCTTTTCTTTCCCCTATAGTACCTATCATTCAATGGTAGTCTGGTAATTTTATTTCTATTTTGATAAAAAATTTAAATTATCATTCATTTTTTTCATAATTTTCATTTCTAGTGTGTGAAAAAATTTAATTTTTTGTGTTGAATATTGTTATCTGTCAATATTTCATTAAGGACATTTTTGAATCATAAGTCACAGTTTAATTTGTTCTAAAACTACGTGACGTCATAATGGTTCAAAATCACTTAAAAATTTTTTTTTCTTTAATATTAATTATTAAAAAATTAATTTTTAAAATATTTATAATTCTACAGAAGAGATATTTATTAAACAATTCTTATAATAGTGATAGAACAGTAACATTAATACAAAAGTAACATGACTTTTAACTAAAGTCACTGTTATCAATATACACAAATATTTTCATAAATGTCGAGAGAAAATAAAGTTGTTCTCCATACAACAAGACGTGAAGTCTTTTAAATATTTGGTGCTTTTTTAAATAAAAAATTCTCTAATTTTAAATAATGTTATTTTAATTTACTATATATATATTTTTTTTACAATATTTTAGTCCGTCACTTTTTTTATTCCTAAAAGAAAAAATTATTAAACGAAATTAAATTGAAGTAATATTAAATTTAAAAATTTATTTAAAATAAAAATTAGATAAAATTATAAAAATTACCTCTAGCAATGTTATGATAAAATAAAAAAAATTCTTACCTGGAATATTTAATTTTATTTCACATTTACGTTGATTGACTGACTGCTGATAGCATCGTAAAATAGGAGAATGCCAATTTGAGAAGCTTTAATTAAAGAGAAGATCATTTTTTCCTTACTTATTGAGATGAAAAAAATACTCAAAATTAGTGTGAAAAATAAAAAAAAAAATTTCTCTTGCTTGAGCTACTGTCTCCTGACAAGGTATGTGTCCATTTTTTTATCTTTAACCAGCAAACACTGAAAAAAAATGTTGAAAAATTCCATGGAACTACCTCACTGGAATTATATATTTTTATATTTCAATATTATTTTAACATTTCTATTATAATTAGAGTCGAATAATAAGCTTTGTTGCAATTTTTTTTGCAAAACTTGAATGAAATACGCATTTTGCAAAAAAATCCCAACAAAGTTTTATTACATTTAATTACGAATTTTTTTAATTGTAAAATTATTCCAAAACACCAGAAAATTCTTTTTTAAATAAATATTTTATTATTATAATTCCATAGGAATTAAGATTTTCAAAAAATTTCAAATTCAAACCTTTTTGTGAAATTCAACAAATTATAAGAATATTATTACAAAACATGAAGATATCGATCACTCCGAGTCGAAGACTCGGAGTTATTGATGTCTTCATGTTTTGTACTAATTTAAATTTCCATAAAATTTTTCAAAAATATATTAAACTATTTACAAAAATTTTAATAAAATCCTTCCCAAGAATTCAATTATTTTTATATGTAATAAAAATTTGTTGCAAGAATAATTCAAGTATTTTCCTAAATAATAAAATTCTTCATAGGATTTTAATTATTTTTAATACAATTTTAAATAAATTCATCAAATATTTATTATTTTCAAAAGATTTTTTGCAAGAATTCAATTACATTTCACAAATAATGAAATTCTTCGATGAAATTCAATCTACTATTTTAATAAACTTTCTTAAAATGCTTAAAAGTTGCTTTTATTATTTTCCTAGTAGTAATAGTCAGTTTTAGTCAGACAATATTGAAATCATACTTCAATAAACTTTTCAGTAGTAAAGTATATGTTTAGTCAGACAATGTAATAATTCCTTTTATTATTTTTTCAGTAGTAAAGGTCTGTTTGAGTCAGGCGATATTAAAATTATACTTCTATAAAATTTGCAGTAGTAAAATATATTTTCAGCCAGACAATGCAAAAATAGCCTTTCATTATTTCTTCAGTAGTAAAGTTCCAACTTTAGTCAGACAGCTTTTAAAAATTTGTCAGTAGTACAAAGAAGTTTTAGTTAGAAAGTATTAAGGAATAATTGAATTAAATTTTTAGTAGTAAAGTACATATTTAGTCAGACAATATAAAAATTTTTTTAATAGTAAAAGGTAGTTGCAGCAAAAGACTATATGATAAATTATTGATTATACTAAATTTTCAGTAGTAAATCATAGGTTTAGTCAGACGGGATTTAAATTTACTTTTATTTTTTCAGTAGTAGAGAGCAACGTTATTCAGTAAAAAAAAAAAATATTAGTCAGACAATGCTAAAAAATTTAATTATTTTTCCAGTAGTAAAAGTCAGTTCTAGTCAGAAAATATTTTATTAAAAACTGCTTCTATTTCTTTTTCAGTAGTAAAACACAACTTTTGTCAGACAATGTGGTATAAGATATTTTTAGTCAGACCTACATTTCAAAAATAGTTTATTTTCACAATTGTTTCCAAATCTAAAAATTTTTTCTTTCATTTCGACACATGAATAAAAATTCAAAATCTTTTTTTTTATCTTTTCTTCTTATAAAATATCCGTTTATCAAAAATTTATTTTCAACTTATGTTCTTGACGTTTGACGAATTGATGACAACATCGTAAAGTACGAGAGCGCCATTTTTAGAATCTTGACATGACAAAATTATAATAAATATTTTAATTAATAAAAAAAATATTTTTAAAATAACAAATAAATTTTAATTCATTTTTTCTTACTTTCGATACACTTTCCATATTCATTGTGGCCATTTTTCCAATACTCAATTTACAGGGTCTACAAGTTTGTAGTAGTATCATGGGAACCAATTTTCTTGCTTCAATTGGCAATTCATACCAAATACTCTCATACCTGAAAAAATAAAAATTAATACTGAGATTAATAAATAACAATAAATACTATACACCCTCCCACCTTAAAAATTTTAACGTAATTCACAAATGATTCATTATAGAAAATACCATTTTTATAGTAGAAAATAAAAATTTGTACTAAAAAATGAAATTTTTACTAGAAAATTAAATTTTTACTAGAAAATAAAATTTTTATCAGAAAATCAATTAATTAAATAAAAAAAAAAATTTTATTTTTTACAAATATAGAAAAAGGGAAAATAAAAAATTCAACTTACATATTGAATCCAACATCTTTACTCTGATTTATTAAATTTTGAGCCGGCACTCCGAAGATATAGGCATGATAAATATTTGCTGCAGCAAAAGCTCCGTATTTAAAAATATACGCAATATTATCTAACGAATTTAATGTCTAAAATAAAAAAAAATTGTAACAAAAATTTGAAAATATAAATTAAAAAAAGAAACTGGATGAAAATTACCTGCATCAGTGTAACGCTTATTAAAATCAAATTACATCCATTTGTAAACAATAAAAATGGTGAGTAAAGACCCTCAAGTGCGCTCGCGTATCTAAAATTTTTTTTAAAGTATTCAACTTTATTTTGTATTTTCCATTTTTACTTTTTTTATTTATTTTTACTTTATTTTTACCTTTTTAATTTATTAATTCAAAAAAATATATTATTACGCAATATATTTCTAATTTATCTAAAATCAATTTTTTTTTAAATTAGACGTAAAAACAAAATTAATTAATTAACAATTATTAAAATAAAAAAAATCCCGAATATTATTTATATACAAATAAAATAAATACCGAATTGCATAATTATGATAATTAATAGAATAACATAAGTCTTTATAAAAATACTCTTTCTCCATATTATTTCGATTGTAGCCAAGGCAAACACGATGAGAAACGTTCTTCACACGATAGCTTAAATATTAAAACAATATAATTAATTTAGCACCATAATTATTAAAATTAAAATTTAAAAAAATAATAATTTAACACCTAAACTATAATTTTACAAATAGAAAATATTTTTCAAGTGCAAAACAATAATTAAAACGTAAAAAAAAGTGAAAAAATCGAAGCCGAAAATTTTGTAATTAAAAGAAATTAAAGACACGAAGCACAACAATAAAAAATTAATAAATATAAAAAATTTATTAATAAAATACAATCCTTTTCCCATGAGGAAACAAAAATTAAAAACACAACAGAAAAATAAAATTAATAAATCAACTTTTTTAAATAAAAAAAAAAAATTAAAAACACACAACAGAATATGGAAAGTAAAATACAGAAACCTTTGAAATAGAAAAAAATTGAAAAACAAGGTACAATTAATAAATTTGAAATTTTAAAAATCTAACGAGTAATAAAATTAAAAATCAAGGAACAATATTAAAATAAATCAAGAGATAATATTAAAATAAATCAAGGGATAATATTAAAATAAATATTACCAAAAACAGAAAAAAAAATTAAAAGCAAAATAATAATTAGTGACGTAAATTAAATTCACCTGACAATTGCAAATAATCCACAAGCATGTTGAGTAGTCACGGCAAAAGTTGAATCAAAACAAAATGCAGCTGACAAATGATAAGTTGCCGACACACAACCATGAATTAATATAAAATTAAAATATTTATTTTCATCGAAAAAAAATTTCGCCGGATACACCGGTTTCAATAAACGTGTTTCATTTAAAGGAATAATTAAATCAAGAAAACACGGCACAAAAGTTGTTCCAATAAAAACCACAAGTGCACTAAAAATGTAGCCTGCAATTTTTTTTTAATAACAAATTACCGTATTAATAACAATAAATTGTTTAACAATAACAATCAAAATTTTCTTTATTTTCTTTATATTTTCTAATAAATAAAATTATTTTTTTTTAGAATTAAAAAACAAACAAACAACTTTTTTATATTTCAAAAATTATTTAATATTAATTATTCAATTTATTATAACTAAAAAGAAAAAATAACTCTTGATAAAGATTACTCACCAATATATAAAATAGTGTAATTTCTACCAATTTCTGAATGATAACAGAGAATTTTTCCCTCATGTGTTGACGCCCACAAATGCCAATCGTTTTTAATACATTTAAAAAGAAACAAAAGCTGAAAATTATTTCTATTCATTTTTATATGAAATTAATAATAATATTGAAAATTAATATTAGTAACTTTAAAATAATTTTTAATATTTGCGCTTTTTTCTTAAAACCGACTTTTAATTACTTTTTACTAATTTTTATTATTTTAAGAATACTGTATTTTTTTTACTGATTAATTATTTTATTTTTATTAGTATAAAATTATTAAAGTTTATTTTTATAAGTAATACTATGTTAATATTAATAAAAGACAAAGTTTTCTGCATAAGGACGAACAATTAATTGAATTACTATTAAAATTCATTGTTAAAATTAATATTAATTTTGAAATTAAATAAAAATAAAAATTAGAATTAATATTAAAATTCAATATTAAAATTAATATTTGTGACGCGCTCTGAAGAAAAAACTAAAATTTTTTGCTTCTTAGGCAACTTTCATCGAAGCGCGTTACATTTTTATTAAAAATACAATATTTATAGATTCAAGTAAATATTTATTTGATTCATGTAAATATTTATTTGATTCAAGTAAACATTTAATTGACACAAATAAGAATTATTTGATTCAAGTAAACATTTAATTGACTCAACTAAAAATTATTTGATTCAAGTAAACATTTAATTGACTCAACTAAAAATTAGTTGATTCAAGTATAATATTCAATTAATCGGTTTTTTGATTAAAATAAATTTTTTCTTTTCTGTATTTGAGCAAAAGTGCATTTTTAATATTTTGCAAATTCCTTTAATTTCTAAATAAATAAATAATAAAAATTTACTTTCTCTTGATTAAAACTGAAAATGCAAAGTTGACAGTAGCACATTACAATAATTGCCAAAGGACCAAGACAAGCGAGGACCGCATCCTGATCATGATTCCAATTTGCAAACAGAAAATTAAACTAAACCAATTGACAAAATTATTATTTGTAATAAATCTCTTTCTGAAAAATATAAATGAAAGTATTTCTTTTTCTCTAAAGAAAACATTTTTTTTTTTAAATAAAAAAGTATATATTTAACTAGATAAGTGATTATTAATAAATATAATTTTAATTTTTTAATATATTTAATATTATTTAAATTAATATATATTTTCTTTAGCATCAGCCAATCAAGATTCACCTGAAAATAAAGTGTCGTTGTAAGAGAAGTAAAAATAAAAATTTTCATTAGTAATTTCTTTCTATTATTTTGATAACTCCATAGACCGAAACATGAAAGGGAAATTTTGTTAATTTTATAATAGCGTGAGTTGAATATTTCCATTATTATTTTTTTTTTATTTTTTACTATTCTTTTAATATTTTTTATTCACTTTTACTATTATTATTCTTTTAGTTTCCTTTTACACTTTTTACTATTCTTTTACTATTATTTCAATTTTTTTACTATTTTATACTATTATAACTATTATTTCAATTTTTTTTTACTATTTTGTACTATTATTACTATTATTTTACTTTTTCTTTTACTATGCCTTTAATTTTTGTACTCTTTTGTAAAATTTTTATACTTATTTTACTATTCTTTACACTTTCTTAATACTTTTTTATTATTCTTTTAAATATTTTTTTACTTTTTGCTACAATTCTTTAAGAACTCTTTCAATGTCTTTACTCTTTTTTTTACTTTTTTACAACTTTAAAATATTTTTTACTCTTTTATACTATTCTTTTGAATATTCTTTTAATTCTTTTACTTTTTTTACTGCATAAAAAATTTGTGTTTACTTTTTTACTATTTTTTTTCTATTCTCTCGAATATTGTTTACTCCTTTTTACTATTTAACAATTACTTTCTATAAAATTAATAATTTATACTTTTTGTTATTGTTATTATTATTTCTTTTATTCTATTTATATTATTTATTTATTTACTCCAGTATCAACTTATTATTATTATAAATTAATTAATTAATTAATTTATTTGTTTACTATCAAATTATAATTATTATTATGCTATTGTTTTTGTTACTGTCACTGTTATTATCAAACTTGTTATTTTTAAAATTATTATTATTCTCCCAAATATTATTATTTTTAAAATTATTATTATTATTATTATTTCTCTTTTTCGTTGATCGAAGCAGAAATTTTTCTTTTTGTTTAAAAACTTCGTATGAGATATTTTTTGTTCTTTTCGTGTTTGTTTAAAGAAAGAGGAAACGTTTACGCGTTTATTCTGAAACAATGTATACGATTGTGTTATAGAGCATTCATTATAAATTCGAATAAAAATGCAGAATACGTAATGAACACTATAGCATTTCTCGAAACATTATTACATCGATATAATTTTCATAATTTCCAGAGAAAATAAAGGGATATATGAAAAGAATAAACACGGAACTATTGAATAATTTCTCTTCAATAATTCTTCCTACCATATCTCAATTACTGTTTAGTAGAAAATATTTCTTTCCTATATACATATATCTATACCTCAAAATTTATTATAGTTTACAATGAGAGAGAGAGAGAATTTGATATTTACATTTTAGTCAATTTATGAAAAAAAATTTTTCCTTCGAAACCTTTTCTTTCCCCTATAGTACCTATCATTCAATGGTAGTCTGGTAATTTTATTTCTATTTTGATAAAAAATTTAAATTATCATTCATTTTTTTCATAATTTTCATTTCTAGTGTGTGAAAAAATTTAATTTTTTGTGTTGAATATTGTTATCTGTCAATATTTCATTAAGGACATTTTTGAATCATAAGTCACAGTTTAATTTGTTCTAAAACTACGTGACGTCATAATGGTTCAAAATCACTTAAAAATTTTTTTTTCTTTAATATTAATTATTAAAAAATTAATTTTTAAAATATTAATAATTCTACAAGAGAGATATTTATTAAACAATTCTTATAATAATGATAAAAGTAATATTAATACAAAAGTAACATCACAAATAATGCTCAGACTAAAGTCGCTGTCTTTAATTTACACACATTTTCATAAATGTCCTGAGAAAAACAAGACGTGTAGTCGTTTAAATATTTGTTGCTTTTTTTAAATTCAAAATTTTCTAATATTTTAAATAATGTTATTTTATTTTACACTATATATTATACATATATGTTATATATTTTACAATATTTTCGTCCACTTCTTTTTTATTCCTAAAGAAAAGAAAAAAATTATTAAACAAAATTAAACTGAAGTAATATTAAATTTAAAAAATTATTTTAATTAAAAATTGCAGAAAATTATAAAAATTATCTATAACAATATTGTGAAAAAAAAATTCTTACCTGAAATATTTAATTTTATTTCACATTCTCGTTGATTGACTGACTGCTGATAGCATTGTAAAATAGGAGAATGCCAATTTGAGAATCTTTAATTAAAGAGAAGATTATTTTTTCCTTATTTATTCAAATAAAAAAAAAAATACTCAAAATTAGTGTGAAAAATAAAAAAAAAATTTCTATTTATCTTACTTGTGCTACTGTCTCCATATTCATGACTGCAATTTTACCAGCAGTTAACTGACATGGAATGTGTCCATGCATAATAATAAAAAGTACCAATTTTTGAATTTTAATCGGTAATTCGTACCATTCACTGTCATATCTAAATAATTAATTAATTAATATTTAAATAAAAACAACAGCTTTTTTTTAAAGAAGAGTTTTTTTCGAAACACGGAGATTATTAAAATTATTTAATTTAATTAAAATAATTAATTTAATTAAACTAATTAAATTATTTAAATTAATAAAATTAAATAAATTAATATTATTTAAATATAAGATTATAATAGAATAGATAATAATTTAACTAAGTATGAATTAAATTTTAAAAATAAAATTCGATTCATTCAACATACATATCAAATGCAACGGCAGCGCTTTCATTTATTAAATTTTGTGCAGGTATGCCAAGAAAATACGCATGAGCCATTGTCGCAATCGAAAGAATTGACTGTTTAACCACAGACACCGTATTTCCCACTGAAAGTGACGTCTAAAAACAATTAATTTAAAAAAAAAAATGAATTCGCAATTCTTTCTAGATTCTTACACATATTAGTTATTTTAATTTAATTTTATATTTTACCTGAAGTAAAGGAAAACTTATCGTCAAAATATTACTTCCATTCGAAATAAGTAAGAAAGTTGAGTAAAAATCTTCCAGTTCCTTGACATACCTGAAAAATTATAGATTTAATAAGATTTTCAAGTGGACATCGACGCTTTAATGAAATTAAAACGAAAACAAGTGAATATGAAAATATAAATAAATGAGTGAATAAAATTAAATAAAAGTAAATTCAAATAAAAAAGTAAATAAAAATAAATAATACCAAATAACAATTATTAAAAGTAAAAAAATAATAAAAGGTCGAATAAAAGTAAATAACTAATAGCAAATAATAATTAAAAGTAAAAGAATAAAATAAAAAAGTGAATGAAAATTAATAAAATAGCAAATTAAAATAATTAAAGGTAAAAAAATTATAAAAAAGTGAGTAAAGATAATTAAACCCATGTCGAAAAATTTCTTGGAAGTATCCCATGGAAATTCTACAAGTTTTTTATTCTAAAAATATTTTAACATTTCCAGGTTTGTCATAGGTTAGGAAAATCAGGGAAAAGTCAGGTATTTTTATTAAGGTACTGGAAAAAAATTGAATTTTCAAAAATTTTAATAAAATTCTTCGCAAAATTTCAATTATTTTCAAAAATTTTCCTCAATTCAATCATTTTCAATATTAAAATATAAAACTTGCAGAATTTCCAGTGAAATTTCATGGAATTTTTCGACGTGGAAAAATAAACATAGTAAATAAAAATAAATAAGAAAACAAAATTTTAAATATATTTACCTCATAGCATAATAATGATATTTAATAGAAAAATAGAATTCTTTATAAAATTTTTTATTTTCCATTACATCCTTCGAATAATTGGATTTAAACATATAAGATATATTGTTCATTCGATATCTCGAGGGACAAAATAAAGATTATAATAACTATTATTATGAATAATTATTTATAAAAAAAAACTTTAAAAAATTGATTAATAAAAATTAAATAATTTAGATAAAAATAAAAAAAAATTAAAAAAAATTAAAATACCTGATAATTGCAAATAATCCACAGGCATGTTGAATTGTCGTAACAAACATACTGTCCATTGTGCAAAAAATTGCCAATCCCCAAGCACATGTCAAAGCACCATGAAGCAAAACATATTTATAATATTTGTCCTCATCGAAGAAAAATTTTGCTGGATAAATTGGTTCAATTGCTCGAGATTCATTTAAAGGAACAATAACGTCAAGCAATAATGGCGAAAGGTTCATTAATAAATATGCTGAAAGTCCACTGAAATTGTATTCTGTAATTTAAAAATAATTATTTCAACCCCAAATTAAAAAGTGTAATTACAAATTATAATTAAAAATATTAAAATAATAATAGTAAGTCATAACTATAATATTAGAAATAATGATTTTAAACCATAAATATAAATGATAATATTATTATTATTAATTATGATTATAATAACAATTATATTAATAATAAAAATTTTAATAATATAAAAATATATAATAATAACAATAATCATAAGAAAGTAATTCTACTCTACAAATTTGTATAATTAAAAATGTTTAATAATTTGGATGAGTGACTGACTCTTTGCTTTTGATTTAGTAAAATTTACAAATTTAAAAGCAAAAAGTTCGTCACTAATAAAAATTAGTAAGCATTTTTATTAATTTAAATTTAAAGAGTAAATAATAATTAGAAACCATAATTATAAATAACGAAAATAAGTCGTAGTTATAAATAATAAAAAATAAATAATTATAATGTATAATTGCAAATAATAATTATAAACATAAATACTGGCAATAAATAATAACTATATATGAATATCAATTATCACATTATACTATTTCAGTCAATGACAAATTTATAACATGAAAAATACAAATTGAAAAAAAAAAATTCTTACGAAACAATATAAAACAATAACGTCTTCCAATTTTTGCATATTTATCGAGTATGCTTAATTCAGTTTGTTTAGATGTCCACAATTTCCAATCATTTTCGATGCAATCGACAAAAAACATTAACTAAAAAATACATCAAATTGTTGAAGTAACAAATTATCCACAAACTACCAAACAAAAATAAATAAATAAAGGGAATAAATTTAAAAAATTCAATTATTAATTTTTAATCGTTGGAAAAATATTACAAATTAATATTAATAGTTAATTATTTATATTAAAGCTAACAATAAAGCTTCTTATTGCTGGTAAACTCTTTAAATCTTTTTCAGTAAAAAGTCATTTTTTCAGTAAATTTTTATTATTTTATTATTCCACTTATTTATTCCTTTAACTTTATTTATTTATTTTTATTTTCTTTACTTATTTAATTTATTTTATTTGAATTTTATTTATTTGTTTTGTTTATTTATTTATTATTAACAATCAATATGTGAATATTAAATAATTACTTTTTTTTGTTTGAAGAAATAAACAGAAAGCATACTAAGAGCCATTACATATATTATTATTGTACCGCAACAATTAAGTACATCATCCAAATTGTTCCTCCAATCAATATGTATTACAAATGCAGTCTAAATTAATAATAAATTCGTAAACATTTAATTCATGAAATACCGAATTTTATAAAAAAAAAAAAAAATCCCTTATGAATGAATTTCATAATAAAATTTTGCGGGATTTCGTTTGCAAACAAATGAAAAAAAAATTATTTTCCGTAAATATTTCTCTTTTTTTAAATTTAAAAAAAGAACCAAAAAAAAAAAAAACCTTCGTATTTTTATTCTCAGTAAATAAAATCTACAAAAATTGTTTCAATTTCTTTGAAAAAATATTATTTTTTGCAAAAAATGTTATTCTCTCTCTATTGTTTGAATACACGGAAAAATTCACCTGAACATAGATAGTGGAAATAACAACTAGAAAAGTTACAGATTGCATTAAAACTTTTTGCCAAAATTTTTGACGAACCCAAAGACCCAAAAACGATAGGGTCTTTTTGTTTATATTAAAATATCCCGATTCAAAAATTTCCATTTTAAAAAGAAAATTTAAAAACGCAAATTATTATTATTTGTATTATTTTTACACTTTGTCAATTATATTTTTTTAAACTATTTTTTTTTTATTATTCTAATTATTATCTTGTCAGTAAAAAAGGCTTAAACTTAAAGAAATGTTAAAGTTAAGTTATTAAACTCAGAGAAAGGCTTCTGTATTTTGAAATTAGAGAAGACTCTTTTAAATTCATAATAAATAATCAAGTATTTTCGAAAATCATTCTACAAAAATAAAATGTCATTGGTAATGAATCTATAATCACTTGGTTACGTTTATCATTATTAATAATGAAAAAAATCCTTGAAAAACCAGTTGTTGAATATTTAAAAATATCTTCGTTACACTAACACTAACGTAAAAATAGTGCCAATAAATAACTGTTAAAAATCATTTTTCTCAATTCAAAGCAAACTCCATGCAGTGAAAACGCGACAGAAACATTTTTGCCAAGCAGGAAACTTTTTCGAAAGGGAATTTATACAAGAGGGGAAACACCGCATTTATTTTATTCGGAGAAACAATGTATATAAAATTTACTCTGTAGTGCTTCATTATAAATTTCATTAAAAATGCTGCATACGCAATTAATTCTATAGCTTTTCTGTAAGGAAACGCATAATTTCGATATAATTTCTATCACTTTAAGGGAAATAAGAAATTCACGGAAACGCGGAACTGTTAAATAATTTCTATTCAACGAGTGCTTACAGTTTACCATCTGTTACAATACATGCTTTTAATTAATGCACACTATACGCAATATTCATTTCCTTTTTCTAACTCAAATATAATTATAGTTTGCAATAGAGGGTTAAAACATACGATATTGATTTATTGCAGAGTTTCTGGAAAAATTTCAATAATCTTCCTGCGCCTTACACACAGAGAAGCAATAAAATCATTGGGTGAATATTATACTAATTAAAATTTAATTTACAAATTTACACACGTATTAAATTTTTTTTTTTTTTTGCTAAAAATTTCGAGAAATTATTTTAATCTCTAAATTATTTGAACTTGTGAAAAGTTCACTAAATTAAATTAGTCAAAATTTAAACTATAATAATAATTTGTGTAAATTTTTGACTCAACTGTTTAGTGGGAAAAAATAATCCTAATAATAAGTAAAAAATTATTTTTGAAAAATTTCACTAAACTTAAAAAATGACTTCCTTAATTTTGTCGAAACGCATTAAAATATTCCGATCTTGGTACAAAGAAGAATTTTTTCTCTAAATTAACAAGAAAATTTTTTTACATTTTCAATTTAATATTTCAAAACATATTTCAACATTTAAAAATAATTTAACACCTGTTAAGAGTTAAACTATATTAAAATTTATTTTCATTTTTAATTTCACAAATTTTAACGTACATACAAAGTCAAAAACTTGTTTTCTTTGTAAGAGAAAATATATTATTGATATTGTAGTCATATTTTTTTCCTGATATCCGAAATTGTTAATAACAAAAGTTGTGATCTGAAACATGATTATGAAAAAAAAAAATTTTAATTTCATAATAAATAAGTAGAATACATTTATTATTTTAATGCACAAGGTAATTTAAAGTATATTTAATAAGCAAATTAATTTATAATAAATAAATTAAAAATTTAGTAAATTAATAAATTACAATCAATAATTTAATAATTAGTAACTAAATTAATTAATAATCAACAAATTTTTATAATTATTAAATAAACTAAATAATAATCAGTAAAGTAATAATAAATAGGGTAATAGTTAACATAATAATAATAAATTAATTAATAGATTAATATAGTTAATACGTTATTACTAAATAAATTGATAATATATTAATAATTACCTAATAGTTTAATAATAGTTAATATATTTATAATAATATAAATATTCAAACCTTTTGAAATTCAATAACGTATGAGAATATTATTATAAGAAATATTGTAACTATAAATTTAAATTTTCAAACATTTTAATTTAAACCCTTTTCGAAATTCAATTATTTCTAAAAATTCACGCTATAATGGCTTTTAATATTCAATTATAATTTAAAATTTTAAGTGAAATTAATTTTTTAATAAATTTTTATTAGAAAATTTTTCGCGAATTCAATTATTTAAATAGAAAGATAAATAATTTATTAAATAATTGAATATTTCTTAAAATTGAATTTTTATGAGGAATTTTTAAAAATAATTGAATTCTTTCGGCGAATTTAAAAAATAATTTTAAGAATAAATGCAATTTTCTATCAGTTTATCTAAAATTGTATAAAAAATAATTTGAATTATCCGATAAGTTTTGTTATTTTTTATGAAAATAATTGAATTATTGCAACGAATTTTATTAAAAATTTTTTTTAAAGAATTGAATTCCGGAGAAAAATATTATTATTTATGAAAATAAGTAATTTCTTGGGAAGAATTTTATTAAAATTTCTTAAATAATTGAATTGCTTTGAAGAATTTTATTTTTTACGAAAATATTTGAATTGTTTCAAAGATTTTTACAAACATTTTTGACAATACATAATTGTATTCCTAGGAAGAGTGTTATATTTTACGAAAATAATTGTATTCTATGATCAATCTTAATTTTTATTAAAATTTTGTTTAAATAATTGAATTCTTTTGGAAAATTTTATTAAAATAGTAGATATTAAAAATAATTGAAATGAGGAAAATTTTTGATAATAATTGAAATTTTGCCAAGAATTTTTTTAAATTTTTTGAAAATAATTCAATTTTGGAGAAGAATTTTATTATTTATAAAGATAATTTAAATTTTGACAAAAATTAAAAAAAATGTTTTTGAACATAATTGAATTTAAGCGAAGAAGTTTATCACTTTTGAAAATAATTGAATTTCTGTAATCAGTTGTTCTTAAAATTCCTATTTAAAATTTAAAATTCACTAAAAATTGATAATAATTCAAAAGCAAATGTCAGTCACTAATTTAAATTATTAAACATTTTTACTAATTCAAATTTAGTGAGTAAATTTATAATTTAGTAAATTTATAATCAACAAACAAACTTTTCATTAATGAAAATTAAATTTTTTTCCACTTACTTAAAAACATAATTAATTTTATTTTACGTTCCTGTTCGATTTATTGACTGATTGCTGATAACATTGTGAAATAGGAAAATGCCATTTTTATAATCTTTATATGAAAAATAAAAAATCATTTTTTAATGTATAAAAAATTGTTTACTCTCTTTATTGATTACTGCATGCAGTTTAAATTAAATTAATATTTAAAAAAAAAATTTTAATTAAATTAAAATCATTATTTCTTTCTTACTGATGCCACTGTCTCCATATTCATAATTGAAATTTTTCCAGCAGTTAACTGACATGGAATGTTACTGTGCATAATTATAAAAAGTACTAATTTTTGCATTTTAACAGGAATGTCATACCTGAAATTATTCGTAACAAAAATTGTAATTAAAAATTAAATAAAAAATTGTATTTTTAAATAAAATTATTTTCTAAATTGAAAATTTTCAATTTTCAATTTATATAATTAAAATATTTGCCATTTTTTGTATTATTATAAAAAATTTTATCAAATTATTATAAACAATTACACATTATTAATATTAATTAAATTATTAGAAGAAAAAATAAAATTTTTAAAATAAAATTTAATTTCTCAACATACATATCAAATGCAAAAGCAGCGCTTTCATTTATCAAATTTTGAGCAGGTAATCCAAGAAAGCAAACATGAACCATTGTTGCCAATGAAAGGACCACTTGCTTCACCATAGAAATATTACTTTCCATTGAAATCGATGCCTAATTAAAATTAATTACTAAATATTAGTTCGCAATTTTTTGTGTTTTTAAAACTCTTCAAATTTCTTTAAATTTTACCTGCAGTAATGCAAAACTTATCGTCAATACATTACATCCATTGGCAATAAGTAGAAAAGGAGAGTAAAAATCTTCCAGGTCCTTTACATAACTGAAAAAATTACAATCTAGAAATAATAAAAATTCTATTATATAAATTAATTCTATCATAAATTAAAGTTAATTTCAATTAAATTCACGATAAAGTATATAATAAATTAACAATACCAATTTGAAACAAATACAGAAAGGCAATATTATTTCAATAAATACCTAAGAGTGTAATAATGATATTTAATGGAATAATTAAATTCCTTATAAAAATTTTCAATTCCCTTTACATCCTGAGAATAAGTAGAATGAAAATCAACGGACATATTTTTCATTCGATACCTTAAATGAAATAAATGTTAATATTTTCTCCCATCAATGAAAAAAATACTCTCTAAATTTTAATTAGTAAAACTGTTTGCTAATTTTGAATTAGTAATTGACTTTTTTCTTTTGAATTAGTAAATTTCACTAATAAATAGTAATTTTACTATATAATTACTAATAAATAGTAATTTTACTATTTACCTACTAGTTAATAGTAATTTTTACTATTTAACTACAAGTAAATAGTAATTTTTAATATTTAATTGCTAGTAAATAGTAATTATTTTACAAATTTGTTAGTAATATTTACTACAAAAAGTTAGCCACTACTTTAAATTAATTAAAATTTTTACTAATTTAAATTTAGAGAGAAATTTTAAAAATTCTTGAAAAATACTTATTTTTCCAATTTTTACCTGATAATTCCAAATAATCCACAGGCCTGTTGAATTGTCGTCACGTACATACTGTCAACGGTTAAAAAAAGTCCTACCATAATAATACCTACCTGTTATGACACTATGAACCGCGATAAATAAGAAATATTTTTCTTCGTCGAAAGGGAATTTTGCAGGATACACTGATCGTACTTTTCTGGGTTCATTTAAAGGCATAATAATGTTAAGTATGGCTGGTGAAAAATTTATAAATACATATGCAACCAGCGTAGCGTAATTATATTCTATAAATAAATAAAAATGTTCATTATTATTAACTGAATATATAAATTAAACATTTTTTGTCTCTCATAAAAATATTTAAAAATTCTTACTAAACGAGAAAGTCGAGTATTTTTTTCCAATTTGCTTATGTTCATGAAGCTTATTTATTTCACCTTTAGATGACCATAATTTCCAATCATTTTCAATACACTCAACAATATACGATAGCTGAAAAATAAATCAATTAATATTAACAAAAAAAAAAAATTATTATCAAATTCCCAATAAAATTGGGAAAAAATAAAAATTATTTAAATAATAAAGGAACAAATACGATTTTCGATTAAATTATTTTGATGAAAAAAGAAAAATATTAAATTCAGACAAGCAATTTTTTCTTATTTTTTACATTTTTTTCCATTAATTAAAAAATAAAAATAATAGCCAAAAAAAATTATTTGATTCAAATAATGGATTAATTAATAAAAAATAATTAGTCGAAACCTTCATTCGTAATTAATAAAAAAGAAAATTAAAAATTGAAAATTTAATTAAAAAAAAATAACCGACTATTATTAATTAAATATTTACTTGAATCAAATAACTTTTATTCTATAATTGAAATAATAAAATAATTAACAGTACGAATTATATTATAATATTTATAATTTCATATAATTTTTTAATATAATTACTTTATAATTACTTTTTTTTGTTTAAAGACATAAACTGAATATATACCCAAACTCATCAAAAATAATGTTATTATACTGCAACAATCAATTGCAGCATCCAAATCGTCTCTCCAAGTATAAAGTACAAAAGTACCCTAAATTAATCAATTAATTAAATAAATTAAAAATTCATTAAATATTTCATTGTATCGAGAAAAAAAATTCCTGAATTAAAATTAAATCTATTTTACGTGATAAAATTTAAAATGTCTTTACTCTCCAAATCTGAATTAGTAAAAATAAATCATCGAATAATATTAAAAATAGAAAACACTAAATTTTAGTAAAATATTTACTAACCTTATTCAGTAGTTTAATTAATTTTTTACTTAAGTTCTAGATGAAGAAATATACGAGGAAAAAATATACTATACTGGAAAAAATATACTATACAAAAAAATATACCATACAAAAAAATATACCATACAAAAAAAATTTACTATACAAAAAAATATACCATACAAAAAAATATACTATGCAAAAAATATACAAAAAAAATATAACCTCTTTAAAAAAATCAAAAAATTAGTTTTTTCAAAAAGGGCCCAACCGATTTTTTTCATTTTTACCTTAAAATCATCAGGAGGCATCCCAGAAACAATATAAAAAAAAACGAGATGTGCAAGCACTTTTGGGTTGAAGTGAATTGAGACCCACTGTGGTTATTCTATTACAATTATAATTTTTCTTATAAATTTCAGAAATTTTAATAAAAGTTGAGAGATGAAAACTTATAATAAATAATAAATAATAGAAAATATTTTATAGAAATTGAAGTGCAATATATAGTGCTTCTTGTCGTTAATATTAAAGTTTTCTTTTCGACAAAAAATAAAATTTTTTGTCTGAAACATCTGTAATTGAAAAAAAAATTGTTTCATTATCAATAAACAAGTAAGTAAACCAATATTAAAAAAATTTATTGTTTTCATGCACAAGTTAATTTAAAGTACCTATTCAATAAATCAACAAATTAATAATTAATATATTATTAATAATTGAAAAATAAATTAATAATTAATATATTATTAATAATTGTAAATAAATTAATAATGAAAATATTAATTATCGAACAATTAATTATTAATAATTAATAAATTACTAATTACTACACTAAAAAAAAAATTATTTGAATTAAATAATTTTTATTTGAGTCAATTAAGTGGTTCAATTCATATTTCCTTCAAATACTGAAATTATTGGTTTAAATACCATTTAATTGACTTAAATAAAAATTACCTGATTCAAGTAAATATTTAATTGATAATATTCAAGTAATCGGTTATTTGAGTCAAATAAATTTTTTTTCAGTGTACATTAATAAAATATTAATTTACTGCATGAATAATTGAAATAAGAGAATAATAAATAAAAAATTAAAATTTTATTCTTACTTTTGACACAGCTTTCCATTCACATTGAATTATACAACTTGAATAAATTAATATTTCAAGTTTCTTAATTTTATTAAAATTCATTAATTTTACATATTATTTTTATGATTAAACAAAATAATATAACACAATTAAGCATTTTTTATAATTCAAATATAATGTGTGATTATTTTCCTTTTACGTATTTCATTATTTATATACTGTTGAAATCAGTGTATAGTAGGAGAAGGATAATTTTACAATCTTAAAATGAAATTGAAAAAAGTAAAATAAACTTTAATAAAATTATCAAAAATAATGTAAAATTCAAAAATTCAAAAATGATTTCTTACTTTTGTCACCGTCTCCATATTCATTACTATAATTCCTCCTGCAGTTAACTGACAAGGGATATCACTTTGCATAATTATAAAAGGCAGTAATTTTTTATATTTAATTGGCAGTTCATACCATTTACTGGAATAACTAATAAAATAATAATAATAATAATAATACTTAATAATTTAAATTTAAAAATTTTATTAAATTAAAATTAAAATTTTTTTTGAAAGCACTAAAAAAATGCAATTTTGGAGAAATTACAAATAATTGCAGAAATTCAATTATTTTCAAAAAAAGATACAATTCTTGTCCTAATTTAAATTATTTTCAAAAATTTTTCTAATTTCAAAGACTTTCAATATCTACTATTTTAATAAAATTTCCCAAAAAGAATTCAATTATTTAAAAAAAATTTTGATAAAATTGTATGCAAACATTTAATTTTTTATAAATAATAAAAATTTTTCAAGAAATTCAATTATTATTTTCATAAAAAATAATTTAAAATTCTAGAAAATAATAATTAAATTAAAATGATGAAAATAATTTTGATGAAGTTACAGTAACAATATTGTTATAATATAAAATAATGATTTTATCTCTCGGTAATCTTTAATTATTAGGAAACATGAAGAAATCGATCACTCCGAGTCTTCGACTCGGAGCAATCGATATCTTCATGTTTTATAACAATTTTTTATAAATTGTTTAATTTAAAAAAGGTTTGAATTTAAAATTTTTGAATGTCTTAATTCCTGTAGAAAATCCTGTTCAAAAAATAAGATTAAAAATAGAAATTGTGCAAATATTTTTCTTCTTTTTCGAAAACAAAATAATAATTTTTTTTTTAAATTGTGATTCATAAACAAGAATAATGCAAAATAAATAAATTTTCTATTTCTTAATCAGTTGTTTAACAATTTTCTAATTTTGCTTAGAAGAACAAAAATCTGCATAATTTCAATTTGACAAAACATAATATTTAACAAAATTTTAGTCTTTTAATGAAAAGAAGTGAAAAAAATTCTGATGATTTCTATTTGTCACTTTTTCGAAAGTAGAAAATTAATTTAAAATTCTCTTCTAGAATACATAATTTAAAATTTTTAAACAAAACAAAAATTTATAAAAATAAAAAAGATATCGTAAGCCCTTTTGCTAACAGGCGCTTCAATTTGAAAAAAAATTCGAAACTTAAGCTGATATTGAAACTTACACGTCAAATGAAATTGAAGAGCTTACACTTATCAAATTTTGAGCAGGTATTCCAATAGAGAAAATATGAACCAAAGATCCAAAACCAAGTAAAAATTGATTCATTTGAGATATGTAATTGTTTCCCGAAGAAATCGATGACTAAATAGAATTAATTATTTAAAAAAATTATATTTCAAGGTTTTTATTTTCAAAATTATTTCCAATATTTAATTATACCTGAACTAATGGTAAGCTTATTGTTAAAACATTTATTCCCATAGTAAAAAATAGATATGGTGAATAGAAGTCTTCAAGCGCATTTGCATATCTTCAGCGCATCAGAATAACAAATTTATGTAAAAGAAACAAATTGATAATAATATTGTTAATACATATAATTATCATTATTTACTTGTAAACGGACTAATAAATACTAATAATAATAATAATTCCGACTACAAAAAATAATAATAATAATAAGAATTTTAAAAAATACCTAATAGCGTAAAGTTGTAATTTAATAGAAAAAAAGAATTTCTTCTGAAACTCCTTAATATTTATATTTTTACCAGTACATAAAAATAATGTATTGACCGTTGTCTTTATTTGATACCTTAATTTTGCAAAAAATAATAGTATATTAATTAAATTATTTAAATGTAAAATTAATTAAATTAATCCATAATGTTATTCCAAGGTTTTCGTATTCAAAATTATTTCAATTATAAATAATTAATACAATTATTATTATATTATATTATATATAAAAAGAATTATTAATAATTAATTATTATACATATTTTTTTCACCTGAAAATTTCGAGTAATCCACAAGCATGTAGAATCATAACAGCATACATTGTATCTAAGGCACAAAAGACTAATAGTACATGAAAAAGTGAAGAAGATCCATAAAGTAGAATATAATTCATATATTTTTCTTCATCGAAAAAAAATTTTGATGGAAAATAAAATACTAATTTTCGTGATTCATTTAAAGGATCAATTATGTCAAGAATAATTGGTGAGAAAGTTATACAAGAAGATAAAACAAAGCAACCATAATAATAACCTGTAATTTATAAATATAATTATAATATAAATAAATATATAAATACAATAAATATAATTATAATATAAATAAATATATAAATTACAATAAATATAATTAGAAAAAATATATATTTACTTATATGTACTTCAATATAAAATTTATTATAAAATTTATTCCTAAATAAAAAAACAATTCATAACAATCAATTATACTTGAATTTTTTAATTATTAAACAGAGTGTCCAATGATAATTATAAATAGTGACCTTTCAGTAATAAAATTATTAAAACGCGACAATTTTTTTTTTCTATCATTATTTAGGATCTAAATTTATTCTTATTATATCTTATTCACCGAAACAAACTACAGTATACAGTTTTCCAATTTTTGCCTTTCGTTCGAGTATAGTTAATTCATATTTAGATGAAAAAAATTTCCAATCTTTTTCAATGCACTCAATAAGAAATAATAACTGAAAAATATACAAATATTAAATTAGACAATAAATTATTAAATTTTTTTAAATAAGCATAATTAATTAATTGATCATCAAAAAGTTTAAATGACAAAAGAATTAAAAAATCCGAAAAACGCAGTCAAAATATTAAAAAAGTGATTTTTTTTAAGATGATTTGAAGAATTTATTAAATTAAGAATTAAGATTTAAGAAAATTAATTAATTAATTAATTAAGAATTTTTTTGATCTTCATCTTCTATATAAATTATAAATAATTAATTACGTTAAATTTTTTATAAACAAATAATTACTTTTTTTGGTTTTGAGACATAAACACTAAATATAAAAAAAGCCATTACAAAAAGAGTGCTTGAAGTGATGCATTCAATTACATTCTGCAAGTTTCTTCTTTCATGTACTATAAATGCACCCTAAAAATATTATAAAATAAATTTAAAAAATTGTTAGTAAAAAAAATGTATTATATTGAATATTAAGTAAATTAATATAAATTAATATTAATTCATATTTTAATCATTACTTTTACGTGACACGCTCCGAAGAAAGGTACCTGAGAAGCAAAGAATTTTAAATGTCATTGATTTAATTTTCTCTTTCTTTTTAATTATATCGTAAAACTAAAATTAGATTTTAAAAAACATTTTTTGTGTAAAGAGAATTTAAACACCAATTTATTCACTTTTTGTAGGTATTTTTATTCAAAAAATTTAAAATTTTCTTTCTTCAGAAGGGTCACAAATCATAAATTTCATAGTGAAAATAAATAAAATTGATAAATAGTAATTTGAAGTGAAATTTTTTTCGTTGCAGAGACAAGAAAAATAATTTGAAAGAATTTTCTTTCTAAAAATCTGGTAAAATTTGGACCTAAGAAGCAAAAAAGTTTAGGTTGTGTTTATAATTTTTTGAGTGAAAGGACAGAAAGAGAATTATTAGGACAAATTATTAATATTCAAATCTTCATTACAACAAAAAGATTCAATAAAAATTGTTTTCGAAAAATGGTTTAAAATACGATTATCTCAAAAGAATTAATATTAATTTTAAATATTTAATTTTCTATTTCTTAATATATTATCACAAAAAATATTTACTTGAACATAAATATTTGATAAGATCATAAAATAAACGGAAAATTTTAATAAAATTTTTATCCAAAATCTTTGACTATTCCATACACCCAACGTTGACAGGGCTATTCTGTTTAACATCAAATGACCAGAATAAAAAATTGTCATTTTTAATATTTAGTTTATACAACTTTATAGTTTATGTAAAATTGAAAAAAGGAGATATCAATGCGTTTACGATTCCTTTACCATCTTTATTTTCCGAAGCATTTTATAATAAAACTTCCTCATCCTTTTGTCGATTAATTATTAACAGCAATTCACAAGAAATAGAAGGTACAAATTAAAAACTCAAGTTTTCAATAAATAAGTAAAGATTGATTTATTATCAAATTCCCTTCTTATTACGAACTATAAATAAATACTAAATTATAAATTATCAAGGAGCGCTTTCACACAATAAAAGCAAATTTTCATCAAATCTTTAAGAACACAACAAAAGAGTTTCTAATTCTTCTTCTTTTTCTGAACTTTTTCCAAAAGGAAATTTATAAAACAAGTGTAATTCTAAGAAGAGAAGCGTTTATTCAGAAATATGTATTATTACAATTGTAAAGCATCTCATTATAAATTCTCAGCATATTTGATGAATTTATATAGCATTTCTGAAATCTATAGAAGCTATTATGGAAAATTGTTACTTCAACATCATTTTCATTATTTATAGATAAATACAGAGGCAGAAAGAGGCGGAACTGTTGGAAAAATATTTAGTCAATAATTCCGCATTACGCCAACAGTTATACAATGTTTTACTAGACAATGTATTTTGCCTACAATGTATTTTATTCATAAACTTCAATGTAAGCTGAAAATTAAGAAATATACACAAATTTCAGAAAATAAAAGATCAAAAGAGATAAAAATAAAAATAAATGCAATAAAATAGTAAATATTAAAATTTTTAAATAATAAATTGTTAATAAAGTTAATAAAACAATAAAGTTAGTAAATCAATACTTTGATTTAATAAATGTTGTGCAGATTGTTCATAAAAAAATTTTATATACGCATTAGCCATTGTTCCTAAAGACAATTTCTCTCATGAAAGAATAAATATTTTCCACTGACAACGATAAATAAAAAAAATTAATTAATAAATTGTGACGCTCTCCGAAGAAAGGTACCAAGGAAAGAAAGAATTTTACGGTTATGTTTGTATTATTTTTACATTAAATTAATATTTAAATTAAATATTTTTTGCTTCTTTGGTACCTTTCTTCGGAACGCGTCACACATTATTATAAATTTTTTTCTCTAAATATTTTAATACATGAAGAATATAGAGTGAAACTTCTTCTTAACACATTAAATATATTTTAATAAAATGGATTAAATTTATTATTTAATCCATTTGCATTTTATTGAAATCTATAAAATAGAGAATATATCACAGAAACTTAAGTGCAATTGTAGTTAATTTTCGAATTTTCTTCTCTATAGTCAAAACAAAATTTGTGATCTGAAACATTTTGAAAATAGTTTTTTATTTTCCTACTAAATACATAAGTAAGTAAACATTTAATATATCTGTTGCTTTAAAGTATTTAATTAATCAACAAATTAATAATTCATAGACTAATAATTAATCTATCAACAATGAATAAATTCAATTCATTTATTTGAAATAAATAATTTTAATAATTATTGAACTAATAATTAATAATAAATTAGAAACTAAACCTGAATAAAATAATAGATTATTATTTTCTTTTTACTGTTAATTTTAATTTTTTTTTTAAAGAAAACTATTACTAAATAGTAAAGTCTTTACAAAAATTCAATTATTTTCAAAAAAATTTTAATTGAATTCTTCGGAAGAATAAAATTTTTTTTAAAATTTGTAACACACTTCGAAAAAATTCAATTTTTTTTCTAAAATTCTAATAAATCCTTCTAAATAATTCAATTATTTTTATAAACATAAAAATTCTTCGCAAGAATTCAATTAATTTTCTAAATAGTAAAATTCTTTGCATGAATTCAATTATTTTCAAAACAATTTTAATTGAATTCCTCGTATAAATTCAAATATTTTTAAATATTTCCATAAATTTCAATTACTTCCTAAACTTTTAATAAATTCTTCGAAACAATTCAACTATTTTTATAAATACTAAAATTCTTTGCAGGAATTAAATTATTTTTAATCAAATTTATATAAAATTACACTAAAGAATTTAATTATTTTCAAAGATTTCCAAAAAATTCAATTTCAATAAGAATTTAAAATTCTCTAAAAATAATTCAATTATTCCCAAAATTGTTTTAAAAAATTCTATATAAAAATTAAATTACTTTCAATGCAATTTTTAAATATATTAGTCAAAAAAATTTAAAGAATTCAATTATTTTCAAAAAATAATAAAATTTTTGTGATGAATTCAATTATTTTGAATGTACTTAATTTTAATAAAATTCTTTAAAGAAATTTAATAATTTTCGAAACAAATTTAATTAAATTTGTCGAAAAAATTTCATTATTTTTAAATATTTCTATAAAATTCTTCATAAAAATTTAATTATTTCTTAAAATTTTAATAAATTCTTCAAAACATTTCAATTATTTTTATAAATAGTAAAATTCTTGGCAATAATTAAATTATTTTTATAAATATTAAATTTTTTTTCAAAAATTCAATTCTTTTCAAAACAATTTTAATAGAATTCCAAGAAAGAATTTAAATTTTCAAATATTAACATAAAATTTATTTATTTTCTAAAATTTTAATAAATTCTTCGAAACAATTCAATTATTTTTATAAATTTCACTTCTTTTCGTTAAAAGACAAAAATTTTGTTAAATATTATGTTTTGTCAAATTGAAATTATTTTTGTTCTTTACTTCTAAACAAAATTACAAAATTGTTAAACAACTGTGATTAAGAAATAGAAAATTTATTTATTTTGCATTATTTTTGTTTATGAATCACAATTTTTTAAATACTTAAAATTATTATTTTGTTTTAGAAAAAGAAAAAAAATATTTGCACAATTCCTATTTTTAATCTTATTTTTGGAACAGGATTTCCCACAAAAATTAAGACATTCAAAAATTTCAAATTCAAATCATAAAAATATTGTTACTGTAACTTCATCAAAATTATTTTCATCATTTTAATTCAATTATTATTTTCTAGAATTTTAAATTATTTTTTATGAAAATAATAATTGAATTCCTTAAAAAAAAATTTATTATTTATAAAAATAATTGAATTCCTGCAAAATTTTTATTATTTATGAAAATAATTAAATGTTTGGGAAATTTTATTAAAATAGTAGATATTGAAAACACCTGAAATTAGAAAAATTTTTGAAAATAATTTAAATTAGGACAAGAATTTTTTTGACATTTATGAAAATAATTCAACTTTGAAGATGAATTTTGTTATTTATAAAGATAATTAGGATTTTTATGAGAATTTTTTTCAAATTTTGAACATAGTTGAATTTTATAAAAAGAATTGTATCTTTTTTTGAAAATAATTGAATTTCTGCAATTATTTATAATTTCTCCAAAATTGCATTTTTTTTAGTGTTTTCAACAAAAATTTAAATTAGAAAATGTTTAAATTCTAATATTTTTAAAATTGCTAAGTTTATTTTAAAAAAAAGGTAGTAAGAAGTTAGCAGCGCGCGAATTGTTGCTAGTTAATTAAATAGTTATAATGATTTGTACAAATTTCTTAAAAATATTTTTCAATTATATTCTCTTTAAATATAGTTAAAATTTTCAAAGAGTTAAAGTATAGTGACAATTTTTATTTTTAATAAGAGAAGTAATAAAAAAAAGATAATTTGGTATTTATAAAAAGGAAATAATATTTACAGAACAATATTATCAAAACAGTAATTAATACATAATTTTTCACTTACTTAAATTGTAATGTGTTAATCTTTACTTCACGACTATTATTGACTGACTGCAGATAGTATTGTAAAGTACGAAAATGCCATTTTAAGAAACTTAAAATAAAAATAAAACTTAGTTTTTAAAAATATTTTTTGTAAATTAAAATTTTTTTTTATCTTTCTTACTTTTCCTACACTTTTCATATTCATTATTGTAACTTTTCCAGCAGTTTAATGGCAAGACATGTAACTATGCACAATTACAAAAAGTAATAATTTTTGAATTTTCACTGGCAATGTCATACCTGAAATTATTCGTAACAAAAAATTAAAAATTTATGATTGAATTGCTATAATTAATTAACTTTATACTTAGATCATAAAAAACTAAATGAAATTATTATAGAGTATTAAGTTAAATTATTATGAAACATTAAGTTAAATTATTATCAAACATACATATCAAATGTATGTTAGAACAATTCGGTAATGTTACTTTCTGTCAAGGTTGGCCACTTCGAACTTAAAATGCGTAAAGATGAGAACGAGCTACTTCATTTGCAAAAACTGCGATTCTGTATAACTTATAATTTAATTGATAATCTTATTAATATTTATATTTAATTTTATTGATTGATTTTTATTGACAAAAGTCAAAAGGTGGTCCAACCTCGACTATACTCCCCTAATAAATAATTGAAATAAGAGAATAATAAATAAAAAATTAAAATTTTATTCTCACTTTTGACACAGTTTTCCATACTCATGATATTGTAATTTTTCCAGATGAGAAGACCTGTTACTGTTTACAATATTATAAAAAAATACTAATTTTCCCACACATTGAATTATACAACTTGAATAAATTAATATTTCAAGTTTCTTTATTTTATTATAATTCATTAATTTTACATATTAATTTTATGATTAAACAAAATATATAACACATAAAGCATTTTTTATAATTCAAATATAATGTGTGATTATTTTCCTTTTACGTATTTCATTATTTATATACTGTTGAAATCAGTGTATAGTAGGAGAAGGATAATTTTACAATCTTAAAATGAAAGAGAGATTATCTTTAATAACACAATCAAAAATAATGTCAAATTCAAAAATGATTTCTTACTTTTGCCACAGTCTCCATATTCATTACTATAATTCCTCCTGCAGTTAACTGACAAGGAATATCACTTTGCATAATAATAAAAGGCATTAATTTTCTATATTTAATTGGCAATTCATACCATTTATTGGAATAACTAAAATCGTTTAGAATTAAATTTTTTTATATAATAATAATAATAATAATAATAATAATAATAATAATAATAATAATAATAATAATTAAAATAATAGTAATAAAAAAATTATAGTAGGTAATAAAATAGTAATAATAATAATAAAAAATTGTAATTTTAAAATATAATTGTTATTATATTGCTTATTAATAGTTTTTAATATAATTTTTAAATTATACATCCTAATAGAGAATTTTAATGCGCATATTTATAATCAAAGACAAAATTATTAATTTTTTCCCCATTATCAAGGTAATCGAGAAAAATCAAATTTTTTCGAAAACAGAAAATTAATTTAAAATTCTCTTCTAGAATACATAATTTAAAATTTTTAAACAAAACAAAAATTTATAAAAATAAAAAAGATATCGTAATCCCTTTTGCTAACAGGCGCTTCAATTTGAAAAAAAATTCGAAACTTAAGCTGATATTGAAACTTACACGTCAAATGAAATTGAAGAGCTTACACTTATCAAATTTTGAGCAGGTATTCCAATAGAGAAAATATGAACCAAAGATCCAAAACCAAGTAAAAATTGATTCATTTGAGATATGTAATTGTTTCCCGAAGAAATCGATGACTAAATAGAATTAATTATTTAAAAAAATTATATTTCAAGGTTTTTATTTTCAAAATTATTTCCAATATTTAATTATACCTGAACTAATGGTAAGCTTATTGTTAAAACATTTATTCCCATAGTAAAAAATAGATATGGTGAATAGAAGTCTTCAAGCGCATTTGCATATCTTCAGCGCATCAGAATAACAAATTTATGTAAAAGAAACAAATTGATAATAATATTGTTAATACATATAATTATCATTATTTACTTGTAAACGGACTAATAAATACTAATAATAATAATAATTCCGACTACAAAAAATAATAATAATAATAAGAATTTTAAAAAATACCTAATAGCGTAAAGTTGTAATTTAATAGAAAAAAAGAATTTCTTCTGAAACTCCTTAATATTTATATTTTTACCAGAAGATAAAAATGTATTGACCGATGTCTTTATTTGATACCTTAATTTTGCAAAAAATAATAGTATATTAATTAAATTATTTAAATATAAAATTAATTAAATTAATTAATACAATTATTATTATATTATATTATATATAAAAAGAATTATTAATAATTAATTATTATACATATTTTTTTCACCTGAAAATTTCGAGTAATCCACAAGCATGCAAAATTATAACAGCATACATTGAATCTAAGGCACAAAAAACTAATAGTACATGAAATAGTGAAGAAGATCCATAAAGTAGAATATAATTAAAATATTTTTCTTCATCGAAAAAAAATCTTGATGGAAAATAAAATTCTAATTTTCGTGATTCATTTAACGGATCAATTATGTCAAGAAAAATTGGTGAGAAAGTTATGCAAGAAGAGACAACAAAGCAACTATAATAATAACCTGTAATTTATAAATATAATTATAATATAGATAAACATTTATATAAATACAATAAATATAATTAGAAAAAATATATATTTACTTCTTTATACTTAATATAAAAAAAACAATGAATAACAATAAATTATACTTGAATTTTTTAATTATTAAACAAAAGTCCGACGGTAATTAGTATAAAAAGTGACCTTTCAGTAATAAAATTATTAAAGTGCGACTTTTATTTTATTGAAGTGCGAATTTATTCTTATTAAATCTTATTCACCGAAACAAACTACAGTATACAGTTTTCCAATTTTTGCCTTTCGTTCGAGTATAGTTAATTCATATTTAGATGAAAAAAATTTCCAATCTTTTTCAATGCACTCAATAAGAAATAATAACTGAAAAATATACAAATATTAAATTAGACAATACATTATTAAATTTTTTTAAATAAGTATAATTAATTAATTGATCATCAAAAAGTTTAAATGACAAAAGAATTAAAAAATCCGAAAAACGCAGTCAAAATATTAAAAAAGTGATTTTTTTAAGATGATTTAAAGAATTTTTTAAATTAAGAATTAAGATTTAAGAAAATTAATTAATTAATTAATTAAGAATTTTTTTGATCTTCATCTTCTATATAAATTATAAATAATTAATTACTATAAATTTTTTATAAACAAATAATTACTTTTTTTGGTTTTGAGGCATAAACACTAAATATAAAAAAAGCCATTACAAAAAGAGTGCTTGAAGTGATGCATTCAATTACATTCTGCAAGTTTCTTCTTTCATGTACTATAAATGCACCCTAAAAATATTATAAAATAAATTTAAAAAATTGTTAGTAAAAAAAATGTATTATATTGAATATTAAGTAAATTAATATAAATTAATATTAATTCATATTTTAATCATTAATTTTACGTGACACGCTCCGAAGAAAGGTACCTGAGAAGCAAAGAATTTTAAATGTCATTGATTTAATTTTCTCTTTCTTTTTAATTATATCGTAAAACTAAAATCAGATTTTAAAGACTATTTTTTGTGTAAAGAGAATTTAAACACCAATTTATTCACTTTTTGTAGGTATTTTTATTCAAAAAATTTAAAACATAACCTACAATTTTTTTTTCTTCAGAAGTCCCAAATCGTAATTTCATAGTGAAAATAAATAAAACTGGTAAATAGTAGGGGAATGTAGTCAAGGTTGGCCTACTGTCTAGGTAGGCCACTCGCGTTTTTTTGTCAAGTTCACTAGCGCCACCTACGCGCATTTTTGTCGAAGCTTGTCTTAGTGAAACCTAACTTTTTGTTCAATTACATTTTCGGAAAATCGAAAATTGTGTTTTCTGTGACGTCGGTACAAAAAAAGCTCAAAAAAAGTTTTGTGCATAATGTGAAAAACCATTAATAAAAGATAAAAAACAAATTGAATCGTCAAGGCAAGTATGCAGAAAATTTGTGGGACTCATGGTTGAAAGGAAAACAAAGTAAAAAATCGAATCCCGAAACGTATTTCTTTATGGTTACAACAATTCGGTAATGTTACTTACTGTCAAGGTCGGCCACTATGTGTTTAAAATGCGCAAAGTTGAGGACGAGCTACTTCATTTGCAAAAACTGCAATTCTGTATAACTCATAATATAATTGATCATCTTATTAATATTTTTATTTAATTTTATTAATATTTTAGTGCAAAACTTTTTTTTATTTATATTTATTTTTTTATATTGTTTATTGTTATTATTTTGTTATTTCATTAAGTTACAAACTGTAAACAATAAAGAATCAATTTTCCGTAACTCCAAACATGTTATTTTATTTTTTAACGATTAATGCCCTTTGAATTTTAAACATGGCCGACCTTGACTGTAATGGCCAACCTGGACTACAAATTTTTTTTTTTTTAAATCTTTATAACTTTTTCATTTTTAAACCTGTCAATTTACTTTGTACAGAAAAAATGTTCCTATTAAACAGGACTTTCCAACCATATACTTCAATTGTCCAAATTCATTTTTAAAAAAAAGTTATAAACAAAAGTCAAAAAGGTGGCCGACCTAGACTATGTTCCCCTAATTTGAAATGAAATTTTTTTCGTTGCAGAGACGAGAAAAATAATTTTAAAGAATTTTCTCTCTAAAAATCTGGTATAATTTTGACCTAAGAAGCAAAAAATGTTAGGTTGTGTTTATATTTTTTGGAGTAAAGGAAAAGAAAGAGAATTATTAGGACAAATTATTAATATTCAAATCTTCATTACAACAAAAAGATTCAATAAAAATTGTTTTCGAAAAATGGTTTAAAATACGATTATCTCAAAAGAATTAATTTTAATTTTAAATATTTAATTTTCTATTTCTTAATATATTATCACAAAAAATATTTACTTGAACATAAATATTTGATAAAATCATAAAATAAACGGAAAATTTTAATAAAATTTTTATCCAAAATCTTTGTCTATTCCATACACCCAACGTTGACAGGGCTATTCTGTTTAACATCAAATGACCAGAATAAAAAATTGTCATTTTTAATATTTAGTTTATACAACTTTATAGTTTATGTAAAATTGAAAAAAGGAGATATCAATGCGTTTACGATTCCTTTACCATCTTTATTTTCCGAAGCATTTTGTAATAAAACTTCCTCATCCTTTTGTCGATTAATTATTAACAGCAATTCACAAGAAATAGAAGGTACAAATTAAAAACTCAAGTTTTCAATAAATAAGTAAAGATTGATTTATTATCAAATTCCCTTCTTATTACGAACTATAAATAAATACTAAATTATAAATTATCAAGGAGCGCTTTCACACAATAAAAGCAAATTTTCATCAAATCTTTAGGAACACAACAAAGAAGTTTCTAATTCTTCTTCTTTTTCTAAACTTTTTCCAAAAGGAAATTTATAAAATAAGTTTAATTCAAACAAGAGAAGCGTGTATTATTCCAATTGTAAAGCACCGCATTATAATTTCTCAGCATATTTAATGAATTTATATTGCATTTTTGAAATCTATAGAAGCTATTATGGAAAATTGCTAACTTCAACATCACTTTCATTATTTATAGATAAATACAGAGGCATAAAGAGGCGGAACTGTTGGAAAAATATTTAGTCAATAATTCCGCATTACGCCTACACTGCCGTACTAAGGAAAAACTTACATAACTAACAATTTTGTGAAATTTTAGTTTTTGGGATCAATTAACATGGAGAGAAAAACTGCATTTAACTGTGTTAATAAAAATTAAATATATCAATTAATAAGTGCAAAAAATGTTAATTAAAAATTAAAGAATATGAAGAAAGTGAAGAAATACTTGATAAAAACTTATACGAAGTACTTTGCGTGCCCTGAAAATCGTACGAATGTTTTTCCTCCGTATTTTCAAAAGGTAGACATTGTAAGTCACATTTTGCATAGGATTTATTTAAATAATAAATTTTTGTTTGCAAAATTAGAATCAGCACAGACACTTTTAAAAGAGAAGTGTCATTTAATTATTAAATTTTTATTTCTAAAACAGAGTTCTTGAAGCAAACAGTTTTTCTCTATTTTCCCAATTTGACAGATATTGCACTTATGTAAGTTTTTCCTTAGTACGGCAGAACAGTTGTACAATGTTTTACTAGACAATTTATTCTTTCTACAATGTATTTTATTCATAAACTTCAATGTAAGCTGAAAATTGAAAAATATACAAAAATTTCAGAAAATAAAAGATAAAAATAAATACAAGAAAATAGTAAACATTAAAATTTAAAAATATTAAATTGTTAATAAAAGTTAACAAATTAATAAAGTTAGTAGATAAATTTTTCCCCATACGTGTAAGTAACAGCAATACTTTGATTCAATAAATGTGCAGATTGTCCATAAGAAAATTATATACGCATGAGCTATTATTCCTAAAGACAGTTTCTCTCATGAAAGATTAAATATTTTCCACTGACAACGATAACTAGAAAAAATTAATTAATAAATTGTGACGCTCTCCGAAGAAAGGTACCAAAGAAGCATAGAATTTTAAGATTATGTTTGTATTATTTTTACATTGATTAAAAAAATTAAAAGTTTCTGTTTAATTCTGTAAAATAAAATAAAAACTAAAATTATTTTTACTAATTAGAAGCCCTTACTTAAATTGTAATGTATTAATCCTTACTTCACCACTATTATTGACTGACTGCTGATAATATTGTAAAGTACGAAAATGCCATTTTAAGAAACTTGAAATAAAAATAAAAGTTAGTTTTTAAAAATACTTTTTGTAAATTAAATTTTTTTTTATCTTTCTTACTTTTCCTACACTTTCCATATTCATTATTGTAATTTTTCCAGCAGTTAAATGGCAAGGCATGTTACTGTGCACAATTACAAAAAGTAATAATTTTTGAATCTTAACTGGCAAAGCGTACCATTCATTGTCATACCTGAAATTTATCGTAACAAAAAATTAAAAATTTATGATTTAATTACTATAATTAATTAACTATACAATTAAATCATAAAAAACTAAATTTAATTATTATAGAAAAGTAAGTAAAATTATTACAGAAAATTAAGTAAAATTATTACAGAAAATTAAGTTAATAAATTATTATAGAATATTAGGTTAAATTATTATCAAACATTAAGTTAAATTATTATCAAACATACATATCAAATGTAACAGCAGCGCTTTCATTTATCAAATTTTGAGCAGGAATACCAAGAAAATAAATATGAGCCAATGCTGTAAAGGAGAGAACGATTTGTTTCACGACGAAAAAAGTATTTCCCAATGACATCGTTGTCTAAATAAAATTAATTACACTAAATATTAGTTCGCAATTCATCTCTTTCAATACTTTTTTCAAATCGATTTTTTTATACCTGCAGTAATGCAAAACTTGTCGTTAAAACATTACATCCATATGTAATAAATAGAAAAGGTGAGAATAAGTTTTCCAAATCCTTTACATATCTAAAAAAAATACAATTCAGAACAAAAATTTAAATATCATAAATTCAACCTTAAATACCAATATTATCGAAAATTCAAAATAAAAATAACACTAAAATAATGAATTAATAATATCAACAACAAAATAATAAACAAAAATAAAAGTTATAAATAAAAATAAGGAAAATATCTAAACAAAAATAAACGCAGATAAACAATTACAAACAAAAGTAAACAAAAGTAAACAAAAGTAAACAAAAATAAACAAAAGTAAACAAAAGTAAACAAAAATAAACAAAAATAAATAAATTTAGAAAAATAATGCCAATATAAATAGTATAAATACCTGAGAGCATAATTATGATACATAATGGAAGCATGAAGTTCCTTATAAAAATGTTCAATTCCCAGTAAATCCTTGGAACAAGAATAATTAAATTTGCGGCTTATATTTTTCATTCGATGCCTTAAACGACAAAAATTATTATTTTCTCGGGACAATATCAATAATTCATAAACGATACAAAATTTAAAAAAAAACTCGATTTTACAAAAAAAAGGACTAAATATTAAGAAAAAAAAACAATTTTTTCACCTGATAATTGCAAATAATCCACATGCCTGTTGAACTGACATAATGTACAAACTATCAACAGTACAAAGAATTGTTACCATACAAAAACATGTCACGGCACCGAAAATAATAACACCCAATTGATATTTATCTTCGTCGAAAGGGAGTTTTGCAATGTACACAGGATGCATTTTTCGAGTTTCATTTGAAGGAACAATATAATTAAGTAATACTGGCGAACAATTCATTAGAACGTATGCAAACAACGCACAGTAATTGTACTCTGTAATTTTAACATAAATAAAAATTTATCTTTATTTTTATTTTTTTCATTTTTCGAATTATAAATATTTGATAAATATTTTTTCACTAAAAAAAACTTACGAAATAATAAAGTCGAAAATGTTCTTCCAACATCCGTATGTTCAGTAAGCCTATTTAATTCACCTTTAGAAGCCCACAATTTCCAATTATCTTCAATGCCCTTAACGATCGCGAATATCTGAAAAATAAATCAATATAGCAAGAAAAATTATTAACAAATTCCCGAAAAAACAAATGAAAAAAATGTTCTATTATTTATAGTTGATTTAAATAATTTTTATTTAAGGGCAATTGAATCATTATGACGTCACAGTTTCTGCAAAGCATTAGTTATAAAATTATGACGTCATATTTGTTCAAATGACCTTAAATCAAATAAATTATATTTGAATCATTAAAATTTACAATAAAATAAATTATTAATTTAAATAATTACTGTTTTTGGTCTAAAGGAATAAACCGAAAATACGCCCAATCCCCAAAAAAATACTATCATTATACTGCAACAATCAAGTACAGAATCCATATCGCGATTCCAATTACTTATCACAAATGAACTCTAAATCTCAAAAAAATTGTTTTGTTTCATTATTAATCACCAAAGAATACAAAAATTCTGCATTTAAATAAAATAATTTTTCTTTGAGAGAATAAATTAAAAATAAAGTTATATTATTACAAACTTATATTATTCAAAAAACAAATTTAGTTTCTCAAAGAAAGAAAAAAGTATTTTTTGTATTTTCAACAACCTGAAAATAAAGAGTGGAAATAATCACAAGATAAGCTAAAGATTTTAATAAAACGGTTTGCCAAAATTCTTGATCAATCCAAAGACCCAACACCGTGAGTGACTTTTTGACTATAATAAACATTTCAGAATCAAAAAGTTCCATTTTGAATAAAGAACAATTCGAAAAGCGAGAATTTTCAAAGAATCTTTACTTTTACAAGAAAGGTACAAATATTTAGTTACTATTGAATCTCTCAACAAAAATCTAAGCATTAATAATTAACTCAAAAACCTTACAATTATCATAATTAATAATGAATGCAAATGTTTCAAGCGAAATGTTAGTGAGAAAAAAAAGACAACAAAATGTGTTGAATATTTTAGAATCACTTCTGACACTTCTACTACTTTATTCTTTATTGGGTTAAACTAAAGTGTTAGTATAAATAATATATTTCTTTTCAACATTTTCGAAAGATAAGTTTTACGTAAAAACTTTATTTCAAATGAGAGAAACATTTATACCGAAATGTTACAATTTCTCTATAAAGCATCTTATTACGAATTCCAAATAAAGGCAAAACTCATGTCATGAATTTATAAATTTACAGAAATCTATAGCTATTATGGAAAATTACTATGTTTATACAATTTTCTTTACATTATATTTTTAATATTTTATTTCAAGAGAAATACCGGGGTAAAAAGAAGGCGGAATTGTTGAATAATTTCTTATTTAATATGTCCGCATTTTAGTGCAGTTACAATACATCTTTTAAATTTTTTAACACTAGGCAATATTTTACTTCCTGTTTCTAAAATATTCAAACAAAAATTATAGTCCATAATAGAGTTATTGAAATAAACGATATTGATATTAGTTTCTCGAAATTTGAAATTATTTCCTCACTCTCAACATGCAATAGATAATAAATTCATTGTGAGTATAATCCCAATTTTTCTCTCTTTCAGGCATAACACTTGTTTGCTTCTTTCTTCTTTCTTTTTTTGTGAAATGTACATCGTGAAAATGTTGTTCCATAAAAATTCTGCAAAATATTCTGAAAATTGAGGATTTACGAAAATTCTAAAAGATTCTAAAAAAAAAAATTATGCTCGTCGAATAGAGTTTGGAAATTTTACAGACAACAACTCTTGTGATATTCCAATAACAAGATCGGTAAGAATTCTTCCAGTATTTTTTCGCATAATTATTTAATAATTAAATTTAAAAATATATATATTATAATAAATAAATAAATTATTTTAATACCATATCAAAAAGTTACAATATTCATACAAATTTTCTAAGAACATTTTTCTATTCACTTTCAAAATTTAAATCAATGACTGACTTTTACTTTGTCTTTACTAATGAATTTAAATACAATACTAAATAAAATTAACTGATTTAAAAACAAAAGATCAGACACTGATTTAAAATATTTAAATATGTTAAAATTTTAAGTTTTTAACTGATTCAAATTCAGAGAGTAGAAATTAAAAATCAAATTGTTTGATTTGTAATTTAATAAGTATTAATTAATTAAGTATTAATCTGTTACTAGTTTCATTCATTGTTATAAAAATTGAAGAAATGTACATTTCATTAAACTTGTGAGTTCGCCACGTAGTATAATTTTTGTAAGAAATGTTTCTGACATATAAACATATTCCTCTAATTACAAACAAAATAATTCACACTTTCAATTATTTTTTCACTGTAAATAATCACAGGAAAGAATTATTAAATAAAAAAATAGTAATAAATAATGAGAAAAAAATTTTTTTTCCACTCACAGAAGTTATCCAAGTTAATTTCACATTTTCGTTGACTGACTCACTGCCGACAACATTGTAAAATAGGAAAATGATGTTTTCAGAATCTGCATATAAAAAAACAAAATGCTTATTAATCAAGAAAAATAAACACTAGTGATAAAAGGAGCCAGCCTTAGTAAAACTTATTCTCTTTTACTCTCTAATTTTAATTAGTAAAAACTAAAAATGTTTATACTAATTTGAATTAGTAAATGACTGTTTGCTTCTGAATCAGTAAATTTTATACTAATAAATAGTAATTTCTATTTTAATTTATTAAGTAAACTAGCAACGTGATATTCAACTTATTATTCTAATGCAAATTACAAAATTTTTTATTTTCAAATATAAAATTTTTAAATATTTTTATAATCAAAACTTCAAAAATTCACTTATTAAGTACAAAATTATTTGTTATTGTTAATATTTTCAAAAATTTTAAAATAATTCTTGGCAAAAATTCTATTATTTTTACATAAATAATAACATTCTTCAGAAGAATTCAATTATTTTCTTAAATAGTAAAATCTTTACAAAAATTCAATTATTTTCAATAAAATTTCACGAAAGAATTTAATTTTTTTGTTAATTCGTTTAAAAATTTTTGAAAAGAATTGAAATATTTTCTAAAATTTTAATAAATTCTTCGCAACAATTCAATTCTTTTTTTAAATAATAAAATCTTTACAAAAATTCAATGATTTTTAAAACAATTTTAATTAAATTCCTCGGAAGAATTCAATTTTTTAAAAAAAATTTTAACACATTTCGAAAAAATTTAATTTTTTTCTAAAATTTTAATAAATCCTTCTAAAAAATTCAATTATTTTTATAAATAGTAAAATTTTTCGAAAAAATTCAATTAATTTTATAAATAGTAAAATTCTTTGCAAGAATACAATTATTTTCAAAACAATTTTTATTGATTCCTCGAATGAATTCAAATATTTTTAAATATTTCCAAAAATTTCATTTATTTCCTAAAATTTTAATATATTATTCGACACTATTCAACTATTTTTATAAATACTAAAATTCTTTGCCAGGAATTAAATTATTTTTAATCAAATTTAAATAAAATTACACGAAAGAATTTAATTATTTTCAAAAATTTCCATAAAATATATGTAATTTCAACAAGAATTTAAAAATTCTCTGAAAAATAATTCAATTATTCTAAAAATATTTTTAAAACATTCGATATAAAAATTAAATTACTTTCAATGCAATTTTTAAATATTTTTGTCAAAAAAATTGAAAGAATTCAATTATTTTCAATAAAATAATTAAATTCTTTAAAGAAATTCAATTATTTTCGAAACAACTTTAATTGGATTTTTCGAAAAAATTTCATTATTATCAAATATTTTTATAAAATTCTCCATAACAATTTAATTATTTCTTAAAATTTTAATAAATTCTTCGAAACATTTCCATTATTTTTATAAATAGTAAAATTCTTCGCAAGAATTCAATTAATTTTATAAATAGTAAAATTCTTTGCAAGAATACAATTATTTTCAAAACAATTTTTATTGAATTCCTCGGATAAATTCAAATATTTTTAAATATTTCCATAAATTTCAATTATTTCCTAAAATTTTTATTTCGATATAATTCAACTATTTTTATAAGTACTAAAATTCTTCGCAAAAATTTAATTGTTTTCAATAAAATTTTAATAAAATTCTTCTTCATAAAATTCAATTGCTTTCAAAATTTTCAATTAAAATTATTTAAAGAAACTCCATTAGTTTAAAAAAATTCAAAGAAATTTTTTAGAAGAATTTAATCAGGATTTTTAGAAATTTTAATAAAATTCTTTGCGAGAATTCAGTTATTTTCCTAAATAATAAAATTCTTTGAAGGAATTATATTATTAGCAAATTTTTTGATAAAATTCTATGCAATAATTCGATATGATTTTAAATACGTTTACTTTAAAATTGAAAATATTTGAAAAGAAAAATTATAAAAAAGTTTAAAAACAAAAAAGCAAACAACAACAAACTACAAACTGCGAACAGATTGCCGGAACATGTACTTTATTATTATTAATTTTATTAATTTACTGATTCAAAAGAAAAAAGTCAGCCACTAATTCAAATTAGTTAACATTTTTATGTAGTTTTTACTAATTTAAATTTAACGTACAAATTTCTTAAAGTTAAATAACAAATTTACAATTATTTATTATTATTCTTACATTTGCTACAGTTTCCATATTCGCAATTGCAATTTTTCCAACAGTTAAATGACAAGGTAATTTACTGTGCATAAAAATGAAAAGTACTAATTTCTGAATTTTAACTGGCAATTCATACCATTTACTGTCATATCTAAAATTTTAGAAATGAAAAATTTAGTTCACCTAGTCATCGCAGTTGAATAATTATCATATTAACCTTGTATTATTAAATTTATGTAATTAAAGTTAAAAAATACAGTTTCTCAACATACACATCAAAGGCCACAGCAGTGCTTTGATTTAATAAATGTTGTGCAGGTAGTCCAAGAAAATATGCATGAAACATTGTTGCCACTGACATGACAATTTGTCTCAAGAGAGATAAATTATTTCCCACTGATGACGATAACTAAATAAAATTAATTATCAAATATTATCATTAATATTTTTCCTCATAATTGTATTAAATTTTATTTTATTACCTGAACTAGAGCAAAACTTATTGTCATAATATTGGATCCGTTTGCGATAAGTAAAAAAGATGAGTAGTAATCTTCCAATTCTCTTGCATAACTGAAATTTTATAATACAACATTGTAAAATTTACTATATATACAATAACATTAAAACAGTTATAAAAGTAAATTTTTGAAAATAAAAGTAAAATTATATTTCTAATTCTGTAAGAAAAAAATAGAAAATTATGAAAAAAAATTATATTCCTCTAAATATGAATATTAGATAGTAAAAAACACACTCACAAATTTTGATAAAAAGTAAAAAGTGGTATTTTATCTAAAATATGTGGAAAAAAGGAGTCGAAAAAAGTAAGAAAAAATTGTTCAATCCAAAAATTAGTAGAAATGTTCACTAATTTAAATTAGTAGATAACTTTCTAATTTTTTAGTTTTAGAGTTTTTCTTTTTCGATTTAGAGAGTAGAAAAAAATGTTTCATAAATAGAAATAAATAACAATAGATACCTAACAGCATAATAATGATAATCAATCGAAAAATATAATTCCTTAAAAAAAAGTTCATTATCCTTTTTATTCTTGGAATTAGTCAAGTCAAACGTAACAGATATGTTTTTCATTCGATAACTATAATGATAATGAAGATTATTATTTTCTCCCTGCAATTTATAAATACCATTTGCCCAGAAAAAATTTTTATTTAATCCGAATATAAATTAATTTGGTAAATGAAAAAACATCTTTCCTCCATAATTTATTTGAATTTAAGAAATAAAATTTCATTTGAACTAAACATAAATAAAAGTTTAGCAGGTGATACTCAGTTAAATATGCATTTTTTCTGAGTGTTCAGACACTGGTTGATTAATAAAAAGAAGATGATAATAATAATAAATAAAATTTAAAAAAAACTGCTAAGTTTCAAATTTAAAAAATATAATTTCTATTAAACTTAACCTGATAATTGCAAACAATCCACAGGCGTGATGTACGGTTGTAATATACATTCCGTCAATGGCACAAAAAATTAATATTCCAAGAATACTTGTCACAACACCATAAAACAAAATATATGTTAAATATGTATCCTGGTCAAAAGGAAATGTTGCTGGATACACAGGCTGCATTATTCGTGATTCATTCAAGGGTTTAATAACGTTGAGCACCATAGGTGAGAATGTTAACAATAAATATGCAAATAGCCCCATAAAATTTATTACTATAATTTATATAAGTATAAATAAAAATTATAAAAGTCAATCATTAAATATATTAATTTATTAATCATACTTATTCTTTCAAAATTCGAAAAATCGGCTTTTCTTCTATTTTTGGCTATACACCCAGAAAAGAGATATATTTTTCTCAAAACCAACTAGACTTTTTATTTGTTTCAAATAAATTTCATTTAATGAAAATAAAATTTAGTTAAAATTTAAGTTTTGGTTCTGAGACAAATATACTTTTTATTTAACTCAAATAAATTATTTTTGATTTAAATCAAAGTTTTCTCTGAGTGTACAAAATATTTTTTTATCTCAGAAAAAAATGCTTACGAAATAAAAAAAGAGAATAATTTTTTCCAACTGTTGCGTATTTATCGAGTAAACTTAATTCATGTTTAGATATCCATAAATTCCAATCATCTTCAATGTACTTAACAATAAATGCTAGCTGAAAAATACATCAATTAGTTCAAAAACAAAAGAAAATTATCGAAGAGAATAAATTCCAAAAAAATTAATTATTAATATTTGTTTCACTTTCGTACATAACAATATCGTTAGTTAAATTAACATATGTCTTTACTATATTTATTTACAGATATTTATTTACACCCAAAAAAAGAATAAATTTAACTCAGAGCCTACTTAAATAAATTTTATTTATTTATATTTTAAATAAATTTTATTTCATTTAATTTGGTTAAAAAAATGTATTTTATTATTATCAAATAATTTGGTATGCTTTGTAAAATATATACTTTTACTTTACCCAAATAAATTATATTCCATTTATAATAAAACATTTCTCTAGTTGTGTGTATGTAATAATTATTGTACTACATTTCTAATTTTACGAATTATGTGAAAATTAAAAATAATTACTTTTTTCTGTTTTAGGACTTGAAAGAAGAATAAAAAGGAAGCAGTTATAGTTATTGACAGTACATTGCCACAAAGAAGTACAGCATCAATATCGTAATTCCAATTATGTTTTGCAAATAAAACCTAAATGAATGTCAGATTCACAGAATAGTAACTATTTAATAAATTCATTAATGTTTTCACTATATAAAAAATTATTAAAAAAATTTAAAAACTTAGTAAAGTTAGGTATACTTTACGTGACAATAATGAAAAACAAAATTAATTTCCATACAAAATAACACTGTATTCACGATTTCACATTTCAAATCTTGTTCTAAATTTCAAATTTTCAATACAGTCTTTAATAAACAAACTCTTAACATTACGTATTATCTTTAACAAAATATTTACACTATCAAGTTTTCTTTTTCGTATTTAAAAAAAGAATTTCTTATATAATTTATTTTCTCTCTATCATCACGTAAAATTCACCTGAAAATAGATAATGGAAAGAAGAATTACAAAAGTTAAAAATTGCAATAAAACTTTTTGCCAAAATTTTTGATCAACCCAAAGACCCAACACCGAGAGTGACTTTTTCACTAAACTAAACATTTCAGAATTAAAAATTTCCATTTTAAATATATAGAAAATTTCAAAATGCAAAAAATTGCATTTATTTAATTTTCGAAAGAAAATTTTTACAAAAATAGTTTATTTTGAAAGAGAGAAACATTCAGAAATGTTACAATTTCTCTATAAAGCATCTTATTACGAATTCCAAATAAAGGCAAAACTCATGTCATGAATTTATAAATTTACAGAAATCTATAGCTATTATGGAAAATTACTATGTTTATACAATTTTCTTTACATTATATTTTTAATATTTTATTTCAAGAGAAATACCGGGGTAAAAAGAAGGCGGAATTGTTGAATAATTTCTTATTTAATATGTCCGCATTTTACTGCAGTTACAATACATCTTTTAAATTTTTTAACACTAGGCAATATTTTACTTCCTGTTTCTAAAATATTCAAACAAAAATTATAGTCCATAATAGAGTTATTGAAATAAACGATATTGATATTAGTTTCTCGAAATTTGAAATTATTTCCTCACTCTCAACATGCAATAGATAATAAATTCATTGTGAGTATAATCCCAATTTTTCTCTCTTTCAGGCATAACACTTGTTTGCCTCTTCCTTCTTTCTTTTTTTGTGAAATGTACGTCGTGAAAATGTTGTTCCATAAAAATTCTGCAAAATATTCTGAAAATTGAGGATTTACGAAAATTCTAAAAGATCCTAAAAAAAATTATGCTCGTCGAATAGAGTTTGGAAATTTTACAGACAACAACTCTTGTGATATTCCAATAACAAGATCGGTAAGAATTCTTCCAGTATTTTTTCGCATAATTATTTAATAATTAAATTTAAAAAAAATATTTTAATAAATAAATAAATTGTTTTAATTCCATATCAAAAAATTATAATATTCATAAAAATTTTCTACAGACATTTTTCGTCATAGTCTTTAAATTTAAATCCGTCAAAATTCCAATTAATTTAAATCAGTAACTGATTTTTTGCTTTCAAATCAGTTAAAATTTTGACTGATTTATCAGCAGTAAAAATTTTCGTTTCCAAACTTTCTTTACTAATTCTATACTAAATAAATTTAACTGATTCAAAAGCAAAAGACCAGTTACTGATTTAAATAAATGTTACAATTATATGAACTTATTCAAATTCAGAGATTGGGAATTAATAATCAAATTGTGTTTGACATTTCAGTTTATATGTATAATTTAAGTATTAAGTATTAATTAATTTAAGTAAATATTAATTAATAATTATTAATTCACTATGAATCTTATTCCAGATTCTTTAATTTTTATAATAATTTAATTAGTTTACATATATTTAATAACGAACGAAATTCCTTCATTCATAACATAATTTTTGTAATAAATCTTTAGAAAAAATAAACATTCCAACAATTATAGAGATTTTCACATTTTCCTCTATTTATAACTGTAAATAATAACAAAAAAAGGAATTATTGCTTTTATATATCGTCTAAACTATTTATTATTATTATTTTTAATAAATTTTATTCTAAATTGTCCTTAAGTATTGGAATTAATTTTATTACCTGAAGTAGAGCAAAACATTTAATCCATTTGCAATAAGTAAATAATATGAGTAATGATCTTCCAGTTCCCTTGCATAACTGAAGTTTTTAAATGTAACACGATAAAATTTACTATACAATCACATTTTATCTAAGGATATCAAATTGAGACAAAAAATGTATAAAAATTGTTGTGAAGTAAAGTTCTTTTTTTATTAAAAAATAAAAAATAATTTATTAATCTAGATTAGGGGACAACTCTAACTTTTTTCTTTTTATTTAGAGAGAGTTTATTTAACTCAAATAAATTATATTTGCAGGGTTGCCACAGCTGGGAAGTCAGGGATTTTTATTAAAAGTAGGTACTGGAAAATATTAAAGTTTTAGAATTTTTTGTGTCTTTTTTGTTTGTCTCATAAACTATGAAATTGCCACGAATTCTAATACAAAACCTTCAATTTTTCCTATTTCTGACAATAATTTCTTTTTAAATAACTTAATTCTTGAAGAACTATCATAAAATTATTACTTATAAATTATTTAATGAATAGTTTTACTTAAAAATTTCAAAATTAATTGTATTTCAAAAGAGTTGCGTTTACAATCTTCATAAATAGATGAACTTCATTCAAAGCTTCCAATTTGAAATTTTAGAAAATATCAATTTTTAATGAATTAAAAATTTTAATTAATTTTAATTACTACAGATGTTCAAAAATTTTTAAAAATTCTCGTCAAAATTTCAATTATCTTTATAAATAATAAAATTCTTCTCCGAAATTTAATTATTTCCAAACAATTAAATAAAATTCTTGTCAAAATCTCAATTATTACCAAAAATTATTTTTAATATCTATTTTAATAAAATCTTCCAAAAAAATTCAATTATTCAAACCAAATTTTAATAATTATGTTTTACAAATGCACTCTATTTTGAATGATAGATTCATAATTATTTAATCAATTTAATAAATATTTATTTCACAATAAACGAAATATTATTCATTTTCTTTCTAACTGCAATAATTATAGTTTACAATAGAGGGTTGAAGTTGAAACATAATGCGATATTGACTTATTGCGGAGGAAATTTCAATAATACCTAGACATATCTCTGTATTGCCCTGTAATACCCTGTAATACTTGGTAATAAGTGTAATTTTAGCGTAATAAGTGTATTGGAGTGTACACGTTTTCAACCAGTAAATACCCCCCCTCGAAAAATCATAGAATTACGAAAAGTTTTTAAAAATAATTAAATTTTACAAAGAATTCAATTAAAATTTTTGACAATAGTTGAATTGAATTTTTGTGATAAATATTGTTATTTATGGAAATAATTGAATTTTCCAAAGAATTTTATAAAAATGCCTCAAAATAATAGAACTTTCGGGAACAATTTGTTATTTATCTTTAATAATTGATTTCTTTCGTAGAATTCTTTATCTAAATAATTTAATTTATAGGAAGAATTTTATTAATATCTAAATGAATAATTGACTTATTTCAAAAAAATCTAATTAAAATTGTCTTTGAAATAATTGATTTCTTTCGAATAATTTTATTAAAATATTTGAAAGTAATTGAATTCCTGTGAAAAATTCTAAAATTTTTGTAAACAATTGAATACAAAAATAATTCTTCATAAAAATTTTATAAACATTGTTTTAAATAATTAATTTTTTCGAAATATAATAATTATTATATGAAAAGTTTATTTTTAATAATTCAATTCTTGTGGAAAATTTTATTTGTGAAAATAATTAAATTTTTTTATTAATTAATTTAAAATATTATTGAAAATAATTGAAATTCTTAGATGAGTTTTATTATTATTTATGAAATTAATTGAATTTTTCCTTAGAATTTTATCAAAAATTTTTTTAAATAATTGCATTTCCATAAAAAATATTATTATTAGTGAAACTAATTGAATTATTGTGAAGAATTGTATAAAAACTTTGTTAAATAATTGATTTCTCGAAATTTTTCTAAAAATTACTTAAATTACTTACTGTGGAAAATTTATTAATTTATGAAAATAATTTAATTTTATCAATATTTTTTTTAAATAAATGAATTGTTTTAAAGAATTTGATTATAATTTTTGAGAGTAGTTTTTGATTCCTAGTATTAGCGAATTTAAAGAAGTGAAAATTCTCAAAAAAAAAACAGAAATATTAGCTTTTAGTGGCTAAAATCTAAAAAAAAGTACCCAAATAGTAGGTTTTAGTAGTATAAATTAAAACACAAAAATAAAAGTAAATAAGATAAAATAATAATAAATAAAAAGTAAATAAATACAGAAAAATAATTAAAATAGTTACCTAAGAGTGTAATAATGATACTTAAAGGACATTTTAAATTCTCTATTAAAATTTTCAAGTTTGTTTAGATCATTAGCATAAGCACAATGAAACAGATGGGATAAATTATTCATTCGATACCTTAAACCACAATAAATATTATTATTGTCTCGCAGCATTTGAAAATTAATATTCAAAATAAAAAATTCAAATTCAAAAATATTTCACTATAAACAAAAAAATACCATTTTTTTACCTGATAATTCCAAATAATCCACAGGCCTGTTGAATTGACATAATGTACATACTGTCAATGGTACAAAAAACTCCCACCATAAAAAAACATGACGCTATAGAATAAAATATAACAAACGTTGAATATTTCTCTTCGTCGAAAGGAAATTTTAAAGGGATTACTGGCTGTACTGGTCTAGATTCATTCAAAGGAACAATAACATTAAGCAATACTGGTGAAAAATTCACTATAGTATATACCACCATAAAAGCATAATTGAACTCTGTAATTTATGCATAAATAAAACTTGATTAAAAATTAATTAAATTAACATTGATTAATTAATTAATTAACAAGATTCTTTGTTTGTTTTAAATGTAAATTTTATTCGACTTAAATAAATCTTTTATTTTAATTTAAATATATCTTTCTTCTAGGTGTATATGTTTTCCTCTTAAAAAAAAAATTCTTACGAAATAATAAAGTCGAACTACTACCTAGTAACAACTAAATTTATTAATGAAATTTACTAATTCAAAAGCAAACGGTTAGTCACTAATTGAAATTAGTAAGCATTTTCAGTTTCTATACTAATTCAAATTTAAAGAGATGAAAAAATGATGATGATGAATTATGAAAAAAATATGTGACAAAAAATAGATTACTCTTAATTTATTTTTGTGCAAATTACTATAATTATTAGTTGAATAAATAGAAATTTTTCATCAAAATTATTACACTCTACTTATTTTTTAATATTTATTAATATGAATTACGAATTGTATTGAATAATTACTTTTTTATGTTTAAAGACCTAAACGGAAAATATTAAGAAACCCATACAAAATATTGACATTATACTGCAACAATCAATTACACATTCTAAATTGTCCCTCCAATTACTTTGTACAAATAAACACTAAAAATACTTCAAGTGTAAATTTAATAAAAATTAATAATAATTAGATTATAAAAATAATATTAAAATATTTTTGAATAAACTAATTCTCAGAATTTCTTTATTATAATTTTTCAAAAATCCAATTACTTTCAATATTTTTTATTACATGTTTTCCAAAATTCAAATACATTAAAAAAATAATAACATTTTAGAATTATTTTTAACATTTTGGAGAAAAAAAATCATGTTCAAAATCTTTAATTAAAATTGTTTGAAAAATTAATTAGTTTTTTTTTAAATTATACAAAAATTCGTTTAAGAAATTCAATTATTTTCGAAAAATTACATTACAATATTTATAAAAAACTAATTCTTTTAATTGTTTTTGTAAAGAGTCTCGAACCCTGCGACTGCAGGGAGAGTAAATAAACTTATATAAATAAATATTATTTATTTAAATTTTAATAAACTTTTAATAATAAAAAATTATTAATAATATATTAATTAATTAATTATTAATTATTAATAATTATTATTATTCATTTAAAACTAAAATTTAAATTAAAAAATTTTAATAATATGAAAGCACATGAAATAATTTTTTGTTTATTTCGTAAGACATATTATTTTCTTTTTTACATGTAATTACAATATTTACATTAAATGCTCAGATTTCCAGCTGGGCTCAATAGCTAGTGATCCGTGCAGATTAAAAAAGAAAATTATTTTACAATTTTGAAAAGAGAACAAAAAATATTTATATTTTGTACATACATCACAACAAGTTATAATTTTTTTTCACGATTTGTTATATACAAACTTACAATAATATTTCAGTCGTTCAATAATTTTTTCCACCATTTCATATGTAAATTTTTAAAGTGAAGACTTAAGCGATAATTTTCAATTTATTTACACTTTTTTGTTGTTATAATACAAAATTCAAAAATTCAAAATTAAGGAAAAAATTTTATATTCTAAAAAATTTTCATAAAGAAATACACATCTACATAATATTTTTTCATACGCACACAACAATTATTCATATTTAATTATTCATTATTCTTGTTCCTAAAATTATTTTAACGATGTTAATAATAAATTTTAATTAAAATACACAACGATATTAGTAAAGAAATTTATTACTAGGTGTACTTTTTGTTTCAAATTTTATTAAAATTTATTATTTTTCCTCTATCGATTGATTTATATTATTTACTTCATTATTAATTATAATCGAAAATTGCAAAAAGAACATTATCATTTGTTGTGTTTTTAAATAAAATTTATAATTTTTACAAAAACTTTATTATATTTTTGTTATTAATTTATATTAATACTTTTTTTTATATCGAACGTTACTTACGTATTTGGACTTGAGAGAAAAAAACAATTTTTAAATAATGGTTTCGAAAAACCTTTAAAAAAATATTCAATTGTAAAATATAAAAAGAAAACATTTATTTAAAATTGTGTCAATAACTTTTTAAAATAAAATTTCAATTTAAATTCTTAACGCATCGACATATTATTTATTCTCCTTTTAACAATAAAAACTTTTTTGTAGCTAACAAAAACAGACAATGTTGATTTTTCAATAGCTTTTAATCAAAAAATAAATACTGCTAAAATATAAAAAATGAGTATAAAAAATTGTTCAAATTTAAATATGATTGACATTGTGAATAGGTGATTCGGTGCAAAAAATAAGCGTTGCGTGATGAATTTTTTTTTTCACCTATTTTGAAAAATAAAAGACAACAAAATTTCCCTTTTCTTTAAATATTGATGAATGAAGCTTTGTCTCGTCAAATGAAAAATAATTTTCAGCAATGGAAACTCATTTTATTGTCACAACAAAAATTCTATAGACAATTGTATATTTATTGCAAAAAGATTTCAAAACTTGTCGTTGATGCGAAGCATTTCAAAATTTAATTTCACGGTTATCTCTCTCGTAATGTGAAAAGAAGAAAATTTGATATTTCTTTGTAAATTGAAATGCAGAAATAAAATTTTGTTTTCAAATCAAAAAACATTTTTTTTAAAATAACTAAATTGATACAAAAAAAAGAAATGTTAAGGAATAATTTTTAATTATTATTATTACTATTATATTATTATTATTATTATTATTATTATTATTATTTAATATTATAAAAAATATTTTATTAATTAATCCAATTACAAAAAATGTAAAAAGACTACTTTAATTATTTAAATTTATATCTCTATTAAATTGAAAAAGCTTCTCAACTATATAATTGATGGGAAATTGAATAGAATTATTTTTGCGGAAGCAAAAAAATAAAAAAAAATTAGGAGAGATATAAAAATTGTATATTAAAAGAAAGTCTTTATAAATGGTCAAAGTATAAAGCTTTGCTTTGCAAACAAGTTAAAAATACAATTAACGTAAGCTTCTTTATTTTCATTATCAATAATGATTGAAAAATGAAAATTCATTTGCGAGCATTCAGATATTTGTAAATTAAATTTAAAACTACTCCACTGAAAGTAATAATTTATTTGATAAAAATAATTAATTTTTACTCTAAAATAAAAATACAAAATATTCTGGAAAATTATTCAATTATTATTTTTTAAGTAAAGTTTTTTTTTAAATATATATTTAAATAAAATAGAATAAAAACAAAAAAACAATAATTTCAACAAAAATAAAAAATTATTCAATAAATTAAATAGCAATAATTTATAAAAAATTATTTTTACTATTGTTTTCTTTTTTTCTATTACTAGTATAATTATAATCGTAATTATTATTATTATTATTATTATTTTTATTAGTTTTATTATTATTACTATTATTATTATAAATATAAATTATAATTTTACCTTTTAAACAAAATTACAAAATATATATGAAATTGTACGGTATAACAATAAAAAATCGATTTTCAAAAATAATAAAGTTTTGCTTATATCAATATTTTGAGCAAATTTGACAAATTTACATCGCTTTGCTATCAATAATTAAATTTTTAATGAAATACCTAATATTCGTCTGCTTTAAACAATATTTATGCATATAAAAACAATTTTTTTTAAACCTTAATATTATTTTCGTGTTATCTTTACAATTTTTTTTACTTTTTCACGTTAATATATCTTATCAATCGTTGAACTAAATGGTATTTTTACAAAGAATATCTAATGAACTTCATTATTATTATTATTATTATTATTATTATTATTATTATTATTATTATTATTATTATTATTATTATTATTATTTTTGATATTTTAATAATAAAGGGTTAACCGATACTGCAAGAGAATTATTTGTAATAATTTTCTCAATATTCACGATATTATTGTAATTATCATATGCCACATTATGATTAAAACATTTAAATATTATTTTATAGGTGTATTATAAACCCTGTACTTTAAATTTTACATATTCACAAATAATATTTACATAAATCGTTGATTTTCCAATATATCAATAATTTTATTGGCAGTTTCATAATTGCAGTTCGAATAACAGTTGAAAAACAAAAAATGGAAAATAAAGCAAAGACAAAAAAAATACTAAGAATATAAAAGATATTAAAAAAAGTAAAAAGAAATATTAAGAAAATAAATAAAAAAAATATTATGAAAATAAATAAATAAAAATATTTAAAAATTAAAAAAAAATAATAATTAAATTTTTTCGACAGTAAAATATCAATAAAAAATAAAATAAATATTTTTCCAAACTAGACAAATCCTCCCGAAGGATAAAAACATAATTATATTGTTTTGTGATTTAATTAAATTAAAAAATTTAAAATTTACAGTGTTACTTTAATATAAAAGATAACTTATAAAATTAGTATAATAAAGAGTCAATATTTTCCGAAGTGGAAGACTGAGATGGGGTTTCTTTTAAAACTTTGCAGTTTGACTTTGATGAAAGTAAAATATTAACACAGAAACTCGTACCTGAAACTTTTACATTACGACAAACACTTTCAAAAAGTTGTACACAATTTTGTCAAATTTTCCAACTTTTCCCAAGGATAATAATTTCCTTTTTCTTATTTCCACTTTTCGAAGATAAAAATATATTATTTAACCCTTTCTAGTCGTTTATTTTAATAATTAACTCTTTATAGAGGTACAAACTTTTACACTGAAAAATTCATTTCTTTAAATTTTAAGAATATTTTTGCACTAATAAAAATTTATTTTATTTAACAGGGTTGCCACAAAAATTTTATTTTATTTTTCCCTGACTTTTCCCTGAATTCCCCGAATTCCCTGATTTCCCTAACCTGTGGCAACCCTGTTTAAATAAATATCTATTTGAATTAAATTTACATTAAATTTAAATTGAATCGAATAAAAATCAAATTGAAATTGAATCAAAACAAAAATCAAATAAAAATTATTCGTATCAAATATTTTCTATTTGATTTTTATTTGAATTAAATAAGTATATTTAAACCAAATAAAAGTTTATTTGATTCAAGTAATCTTTTATTTGAATCAAATAAAATTTTATTTGAACCAAACGAATTTTGTTTTCAGTGTAAAATTATTTTTCTACTCGAATTAGGTTCAATATTTTCTCAGTATAATACAAATATTAAATTTATTAATTACATTTAAATACTATTATTCAAAAAAAAATAATCGAAATTAAAAACTGAAGGTAAATTTCCTATATAAAAATAAAAGAAATCATACAAAAGTACTGTGCACTTCCGTTTGCTGTGACGTTGGATGCCATTTTTTGATGATTCGTGGTTTAAAAAGTTGACCAAATGTCGTGCGAAATTGTCGTGACATTGAACAATATAAAATAAAATTAATTGCCCCATTAATAAGTGCAAGAATATCCATTATTTCGCCGAAATTATGATAACAATTTCTAAAGAAACAATCGCCTAATACACCAGATAAAAGTCCAAGAATTCCTTGGGGAATCTCAGTCACTAAAAAAAGTAAAAGTACAGCGACCAACATTTTTGTCGTTCTGTCAGCTCTTCTTTCCGATTTACTTGCCCTACGTGAAGAAAGGCCATTTGTTGCTGCACATGGACTGTAGCCTCTCAAGACCTGCTTTCTACTCTTTGCCCTGTTTTGATAACAACATTTATTTTATTCTCACAAAGACATTTATAACTCTCGCAGGAATTCATATATAAAGTTTCATTTTTTTGCAATTCACCATATAGACTATATAAGAAAAATCTCTCTCTCTCTCTCTATTTTCTTCGCAGTTATAAAAATAATATCAAAAGAATATTTCTATCAATAATTTTTCATGTTTTATATTTAGACGTTATTTAATATTGAAATATTTTTACTTTTTTTTTTTTTTTTAACTTTTTACATTGAAATAAATACTTATTCGATTCAAATAACTTTGATTTCAATAACTTTTATTAAACTCTTATTTAATTCAAAATTACTCGGATTTTATCAAATAAATATTTATCACTATCAAATAAATATTTACCTGTATCAAATAAATATTTATCTCCATCAAATTAATATTTATTTGCACTAAATAATTTTTATTCAAGTAAAATTTACTAATTTATAGTAATTTATACAAAATTAGTAAAATTTACTAATTTATAGTAATTTATACAAAATTAGTAAAATTTACTAATAAATAGTCATTTCTACTATTCAATTAGTAAAATTGACTAATAAATGGTAATTTTTATTATTTAATTAGGAAAATTTACTAATAAATAGTATTTTCTACTATTTAATTAGGAAAATTTACTAATAAATAGTATTTTCTACTATTTAATTCGTAAAATTTACTAATTTATAGTAATTTCTACAAATTTATTAGTAATATTTACTAATTTACTGAATTAATAAATTTTACTAATAAATAGTATTTTCTACTTTTTAATTAGTTAAGTTTACTAATAAATTAGTCATTTCTACTAATCAGTTAGTAAAATTTACGAATTCAAAAGCAAAAATTTACTTTTCTATAGGGGAGAAACTTTAGTCATATCTTTAATTTAGAAATTAGGAAACAAAAAATATAGACTAATTTCTTTTCATGTTTTTTCAGTAGTACAAGTAATATTTAGTCAGACATAAACAAGGAAAAATTGTACTTAACTGAAAAAAATCTTCTCGTCTGACCAGACACTGACCTTACTACTTACAAACTAGTTCAACTGGAAAAAAAGTAATTCTCGGCTGACCAAAACCTGGGTTTACTACTGTTCAACTTCTACTCAATTGACTACCAATAATTTTGTCTGACAAATTGCGGATTTTACTACTTACAATCTTGTTTTACAAGGGAAAAAGTAGTTTTCCTTCTGTAAGAACTGTTGTTTTTTCCTTTAATTTAATTAAATGCGATTCAATTTATCTTATTATTTATCTTAATTTCATATAAATTGAATTTAATTTAATTATACACAGAAAACATTTTTTCCCTACCAGAGATTCTTCCAACCACATGTAAATTTATTTATTACAAATAAATTTTACTTACATAATAAATTATTAATTTGGTTCAAATGAACATTTATTTGCTACAAATAAATTTTCTTTGTTCAAATGAATTAAGTTCGTTTCAAAAAAATTCTTATATTTACTCAAAAATAAATTAATTTGTGACAAATAAAATATTTATTAGAAATAAATAAAAGAATTAGTAGCCTTTGAAAAAATATACGCTTATTTTAAAAGAAAAATATTAAATTTCAAACAATAAATTAAAATAAACATTAAATAAATTTTTCACTTGAAACAAATAAATTTTTTAGTTTAAAAAAAAATATACTTTTTAATTTATTTATATATATTAATAATTTATATTTAGTTGAATATATTTTTCTATTATAAAACTAAATGTACTAATATAATTAGTACCTATAAATAATTATTATTCATTCTACTTTGTAACATTATGTTATATAAACTTATATTTATTGTTTTTAAAATTTTTAAATTAATATAAAAATATATAATTATTTTTAATGAAAATACAGAAATGTATTGTTCACTTGAAGTAGATATAGAAAAATGCAGTGCGAGTCGTTAAAAACAACAATATATGAGAAAAACTTTTACACTCGAACAATGCACTTCGTTTTTACGTTGTTGAAAACAGAGATTTTAGTTCGACATGATCAATTATTGATAGATTAAAAACAAAAGAATCTCGAGCATTGAAAAAAAAACAAAAAAAAATATTCTGTAGAACAAGAGAAATAACGAAATGAACTTGGTTAGTAAATAAAACAAAAAAAGTCATTGTAACCAGACAGGTAAATGATAAAGAGAAATAGAGAAACGTAAAAATGCAATTCAAGCATTTGTGCAAATAAAAAATAAAATTGTCAATACTCTAATAGAGAGATTCTTCTCACGCCTCGTATATTTTCGCATGCACAAAAAAAAAAAAATTATAGGGAGAAAGGGAAAGATATTTTGGAAACCTTATTGAAATTCTCAAGTCGCTCAATGTCATTCTCATTTTTATAGTGAAAGACAGTATTCTCGTTTCAAATTCCTGCCTTGTACAAAATATCAAGGGAATCGTATAGTTATATGCTAATATATGCATATGTATATATTGGCCTTGAGAAAAGGACAAACTGAAAAAAAAAAAAAAAAAAAAAAAAAAACAGAACAGACAAATAAGATTTATCTTCTTCTATATATCTTACCTGTAGAGTGCTTTTATCAACCAACAACTAATAATTGTCAATATAACGCATGGCAGTAATTTAACAAATACGCTAATAATCCAAAAATTCAATTGATAGAGAAATCCATTTCTTCCGCCTGAATAATTTGCATCGACATGATAAAGAATTTCCTTCGTCCCCTGTTCACGTTGCCTTCTTATCTGAAATTAATAAGAAAGAAAAATAAAAAATCTCATTCAATAAAATCAAGAAAAGAAAATCTCTTTCAATAAAATCAAGAAAATAATAATTATCTCTTTCAAAATAATCTCCTATAACTTATTCCATTAAAAACTGTATTAAGTATTCTTAAAATATAATACTCTTTGTTTGCTTTATCACACTATCCTCTTAGTTTCAAAACTGATAAAAAACACTTCCCTTTATTCAAATAATCAATTACTTGACTTTTGTGAAAATATTTGTTTTCTATATGATTATAAATAATTACCTGATGTCAATAAAAAAGTTTTGTCAAATACAATTTCTTTTAAATAAAAATATTTTAATACTCCTGAAAAAACACTTGAAAAAAAATTAAAGAGTAAAAAACTGAAAAATAAAAAATAAATTACAAATACTTATTAAAAAAATATATTACATTACTTAAATATGAATACTGAAAATGTAAAAATTATAAACATGTTAATTAACTTTTATTAAACTAAAAATTACACTCAGAAAAAAATATAATTGACCCAAAGCCAATTACATTGTTCACTTTTATCAAATAAATTTTCTTTGGGTAAAAATTTTTTTTATTCAAATAAAAATTTTCTTTGCTTCAAAAATTTTTTGTTACTCAAATAAAAATTTTCTGTGGTTCAAACAAAATCTTTTTTACTCTAATAGAGATTTTATTTGTGTCAAAAAAAATATTTATTAAAAACAACTAAATAATCTATAGTTGGCTCTGAGAAAAATATACATTTATTTTACTCAAAAATATTATATAAATAAATAAATCTATTTAAATAAATAAATAAATAAATAAATACATATTTGGTTTAAATAAAATTTTTCTCTGGGTGTATAAATATTATAAACGTAAATATTCTAAATATAAATATTATAAATTTTATATTATATTTATATTAAAAATATAAATAATACAGAAACATATTATATTTACATTATAAATATAAATATTATTGAAATACATTATATTTATATTATAATTATACAAAAAATATACAACAGTATTTAATTTTACATAATAAAAATGAATAAAATTTACAAAAATTAAAAATTTAGTAAAAATAAAAGAACATAATGTTATTACCATTGTTCACAATGAATTGTTAATTGTCCTCGTTAACAGAGAGGAAATACTCACTCCAAAAATTAAATAAGCCGGAGAACAGACAATAATAGGAACCAGAAAACTACACCACAGTGCCAAACGACATCGAGCAGCTGTGCACCAACAGTGATTATATTGTGGGAATCTGAAAAAAAAAATAAAATTTTCACATATTTATAAAGTGACAAAAAAATTATTTTTGATAGTAATTATACAAGTTTAATTAATTAACGTGACGTTACACACAACCAAAAAAATATGTATTTGTGCCAAAGTCTACTAACTACTAAAAAATTTATTTATTACAAATATAATTTATTTAAAAAAATAATAATTTTATTTTCTTTATTATTTCACACAAAATTTTACTTAAACAGAAATTTAATTTAATTTAAAATTAATTTAATTAATATAAATATTATTTTACATAAGAATCTTATTCAATTTAAACAAAAATGTCATTTAATTGAAACAATAATTTCATTTTATTTAAACAAAAATTTTATTTGTAATATTTGTTAAGAATAAATGTTTTATTTAAATAAAAAAAGTGATTTATTTAAATCAAAAAAAAATGATTTACTTAAATCGAAAAAATGACTTACATTAATAAAAAAAATGATTTATTTAAATCAAATAAATAACACTGAAAAAAATAATTTATATGATTTACATAACCGATTAGTTGTCTATTATAATAAATAAATTTAAATATCAAATAAATTTTCACATAAATCAAATAATTTTTATTTAAGTAAATAAAATAGCGCACCCATATTTTTTTTGAAACAAATATAATTTGTTTGAGTCAAATAAAAGTATATTTCTTATAGGGTCAAATAAATTATTTATTTGTTTAAAAAAACAATTTTTATTTAAAGCTCATAAAATTTATTTAAACCACATAAAGTTTATTTGAAATAGATTAAAATTTATTTGAATATTAATAATCTTTAACGTCCTTTGATATTAAATTATTGAAAATAAAAACGACCACAAAAGGATAATAACAATCAAGTTATTTGAACCAAATATAATTTATTTGAGTCAAATAAAAGTCTAATTTTGTCAACCACAAAGCGTATATCAGATTATTATTTATTCGTTTGAAGTAAAAGTATTTTTTTAAAATTAAAACAAATTTCTTACAACTTTTTATTTGAATCAAATAAAATTTATTTGAAAAAATCAAATAAACAATAAGCTCTGAGTAAAATAAATTTTTTTTTATACGTACATTCAATAAATAGAAAATTAATTGACTCCTGAATAAATTATTATAATCAAGAGTAAATTTTAAGCCATTTTAATTCATTTCATTTAAGAAAGAAGTTACAGAGAAAATTAAAAACTTCTTTTCTTAAACTTCTTTCAAGAACAGAATGAACAATACAGTCAGTCATGAATATTGAACTAAAAAGAGCTTTCTTCATTAACTTCCGCTCTGAAAATTATTATTAAATAATTCTTTTTCTTTCAAATGCAATTAATTGAATTTAAATTACAATTCAGTTTTCCTCCTCAGCTCTAATTTTCATTTTCACTGTAAGTAGTAACTTTTGTCAGTTACTTTAAGAAATCAATATGTATATATATATATATAAGCTAAATAATACTCTTGAAAATATATCAAATCTAAGTTTAACAAACAAAAAAAAATCTTTTTCAATAAAAGTATTTCAATTAGATGGCTCACATTTTCGAAATTAAGGACAATTAAGGCGCTTTGGATGTTTCTTGATTAAAGACAGAGAGTTCTCGAGTTTAACTGTTTCAAAGCAATTTCAGTTTGTGAAGACCTCATTTATTAACAATTTACTTCGTCTTTAAAGAGGATTTTATAACTCCACAATGACGGGAATATAACAAAAAAATAAATTCAATTTTTCTTTTTTACAAACTTCAAATTCTGTAACTATAGAAAATTATATAATTACCTGAAACTTCTAAAGTTATAAAATCTTTTTAAGGTATAGGGTAACTGTACCAATTGTCGAGGGTTTTAGGCAACATGTGACTTTGACATTTTTTTTCTCGGAAGTAAATGCACTTTAAAATTTGATTTTTGTATATTTGGACGAAGGATCTAATAATGTTTAATATTCATTTTTATTTTTTTAATATAAACTAAATTGTTAAGCAAAAAATATATTTAAAAGTCAATCGAGCAAAAGCACCATTTGTCGATGGTCTTGTGCTAATTTCTCGAGGGTCTGTTCCAATTGTCGAGGGTATGACATTTTTAAACATATAACCCAATATAACCTAACAATTAACCTGTACAGATATTAGAAAATCGAGTAGATATTTATTTTTTCGATAAAAATATTATAGAACATTACCAGAAAACAAATATATTTATTTAACTATAATTAAATAATTTATAATATCGATATAAAACATTTTTATAGTAGATGATACAGGACAGAAAATTATTTAACTGTTTTTTAAACTTTTATAAATATAAGTTAATTAAATTTAATCAATTTTGTTAATCAGACATTAATTGAAAAAATAAATTAATTTAAGTCACATTAAATTTGTAAACGAATAAAATAAACTTTTATTACGAACTGTAAATATAATGGTTAATTATAATTAAACTATAGTACAAAATTTTTTAGTTTTAAATAATGCATTTTTTTATTAATTTTTTTTCGGTCTTTTTTCCTCGTTTTTTTGGTTGATTATTTTCTGTTGGTTGTAAATTTTTTGAGCATTTTTTTTCTTTTTCTCTGTACCTATAAATGTTTGGCATTTATGTTTGACGTTTAGTAAATAAACACTTAACCATCGATAAATGGTGCATCAGCGAAAAAAGTGACTACACCAATTTTCGAGTCATTACCTCGAAAAATGGAACTGTCAAAAAAAAGGAACCAAATACCGATGATTTGCTTTTAAAAAATATTAAATATTTTTTTTAACAAAAAAACATGCATACAAAATTAATTTGGTTCTTGTACAAAATTATAATAATAATTTTGTACACAAAAAGTCATTATAAATACGTTTAATTTGCATTTCTAAAAATCTGTTCCAATCAATCTGAAGTATTAAGAAAACGGAGATTCGTGTAAATTTCACAGCAGTGAATTATAATATTAATTAAATAATTATTTTAGTAGAATCGCTACGAAATTTGTATATATAAATATACAGTTGAAAATACAAAGATTATTTAGAAATTTTTTTTGTCCTTAAATATTATATATTATACTATTTATCTAAAAAAGAAAATTATTATCCTCGACAATTGGAGCACCCTCGGCAATTGGTGCAGTTACCCTACTGTCGAATCTTTTGTTTTAACAAAATGTAAAGGTCATAGAAAAATAATAGTACACCTAGAAAGAAATATATTTGACTCAGACTTTTTATTTGTTTTAAATATATTTTATTTGTTTCAAATAAATTTTATTTGGTTTAAATAAATGTTTTATTTATGTCGAATAAGATTTTTATTTCACTCAAATAAATTATATTTGGTTTAAATCAAAATTTTTCTCTGGGAGTAAAAATACCAATAACGACCCTAAAGATTAAAATTTTACAAGATAAAAAAATCATTTTTTTTTTTTTTTTGAAATTAGAAACAAATTGAATTTTATTAAACACAAAAAAAACAATCATTTTTTTAATCATAATAATTTAAACAAAATTACTTTAGAGAATTGATGAAATTAACACGATTTTACTTTTACCAGATTGGATTTTAATTTGATTTTCCATGTCTTAACTTTATTTTCCAATGATTTGATTGGAAATGTGATAGAAACATTGATTTTTTTCTTTTCATACTTTCATACGTTACTTCTTTTTTATTTTTATTTTCATTTTCATTTTTCTTTTTATCTTTTTTTCACATCTCTAAGCAAATTTAAACCTAGTTTTATATAAATTTATAGAGCTATCGCCCTTAATTAAGAAATAAGTCACAAAAAACTTGTACTCCACGAGAAAAATATAATTACTGATCTATTTGATAAGAAAATCATATTTTTCAAACCCTATCTCTCTCTCCCTCTCACTTTTATTTCTGCAAAACTACAGATTAAACTTTGATAAATAAAATGTATAATATTCACAGAGAATTGTAAACTTTTTAAAAAAATTTTTAATAACATGTTAAATAAATAAAAATAGATTTAACAAACTTTTAAATGTTTATAAAATATGCAGTATTTAATTTTTTCTTCACGAAACATTTTCAAACTCCCACAATTTTTTTTTAAAAAAGAAAAAAAATTTAATAAAGCGCATATTTTCGCTTTGAAACTATATGACAAATCATATTTTTCAGTTCAAAGAAATGTCACTAACTCCAGCAATCATACACCGAAAAAAAAATAATTTCAATTTTAGACTATTCCTCTTCTTTTGCAGCATTTTTTCCTCTTACATATGGGCACTAAAGTTTTCATTTCTAATTGAGAGGATTTTCCTCTTTTATATTTTATATTAAATGTCACTTTTTAAACAGTTTGAAGCTGCGTTCAGAAAAACAAAAAACAACTTAAAAATCTTCTTTCTAGTATAAATTTGTTTCAATTTGAGAGGAATAATTTCAATCAAAGAAGAAAGGTTAAAATTCATCTTTTAGTTAAAAAACTTTTAAATATAAACAAAAATTCCTCTTTTTTGTAAATGAATATTCGCATATTAAAAATAAAATGTAAAAATAATTGTTAAGCGGAATTTTCTTCTAACTTTGAGATTTTATTTTTTTCAGTGTATAAGTTTTTCTCATATTAAACGAGATAATTATTTACAATTCTGTAAAGCTTATGAAACATTTGTAATTTTCACATTTTAGTAAATCTCGAATTATTTAAATATTTCAAAAATTGTGTAAACAACTTTTTTTTCCTTTCTACTTTCAAAGGGATTTTATTAAATTATATATACAGATTTTGTAAATAAGTCTCGAAATATTTTAATTTTATGGGAACCAAAAAAAAAACTTTTGAGAAGAAAATGAAGCTTTTTTTTATACATCGAGCTTTTTTTAAACATGAAAGTCCTTTTAGTAATATAAAGTTTTCTTTTTTTTGTATTTTAAAGTAAAGTTTCGATATAACACAACCTGTTTACAGTAAGTGAAGTTTAATCGATAACATTTTTGCAGTTTCTCCATGCGTGGAATAATGTTACAGGAAAATCTAATAGTGACACTTTAAGTTAACCAACTTTAGATCTTTATTTTTCTTTTTTTTTTATTAATATCGCTTTACGTATTTTTTTAGTTTTTTCAGTTTATTTTAGTTTTTTTAGTTATTTTTAGTTTATATTTTTCAATTATGTTTGAAAGTGTTTGATATTTCTTTATTTTTGATACAAAGTTTTTTAATTTTTTTTCTCTTGTATTATGAATAAAAATTTAAAAATATATAATTTTCTAAATTTTTAAATAAAATTATTCACAAAATAATTTATAAATAATAATTTTTTTTAATACTTTTGATAAAATTTCCTGATATTTTCCTGGCCTTGATTTTGTATTAAAACTCGTGGTGTCTTCCAGACGTATGAATATTTGACATGAAAGTAATTAGCAAATTTGCTAATTAACATAAATTTCATTAGAAATAAAATGTATTTAATATAAATTCCATTTGACACACAAATAACTTAATATAAATATTATTTAGGTAATATAAAATTAATTTAATAACATAAAATTTATTTGTCGAAAATTTGATTTGACACAAAAGTTGTTTAACATAATTCTTATTTGACATTTGCTGATGACTTTTATATCAAATAAAATGTACGTCAAATGAAATCTATGCCAAATAAATTTAATGTCAAATGAACTTTTTGTCAAACGAATTTTACGTTAAATGAATTTCATGTCAAATAAAATTGATGTCCAGCCATTTTTATGTCAAATAAATTTTATGTCAAATAAATTTTATGTCAAATGAATTTTATGTCAAATGAATTTTATGTCAAATGAATTTTATGCCAAATAAATTTAATGTCAAATGAAATTTATGTTAAACGAATTTTACGTCAATTTAAATTGATGTCAAGTAATTTTTATATCAAATAAAATTAACGCCAAAAGAATTTTATGTTAAATGACATTTATCCCAAATGATTGTTATGTCAAATGAAATTTATGACAAAATAAATTTCATGTCCAATAAAATTTATACGTCAAATAAATTTCACATCAAATGATATTTATGTAAACTAAAATTTATGTTAAATTATTTTATGTTAAATTATTTTATGTTAAATTATTTTATGTCAAATAAAATCTCGGGAATATTCATGCGTCCCGTGAACTCAAAGTATTTTAACTTCTAAAATCCAATTAAACTTGCTTTTAAAGTCGACAATTAAAAGAGACCGTTAAATTCTTAATTGTAATTAATTAAATATTAATAACAATAGTAAAATACAATTCGTTGCAAGAATTGAATTATTTTTAAAAATTTTAATAAAATTCTTCTTATCAATTCAATTATTTATAAAAATGTTGACAAAATTCTCTGAAAAATTTCAATTATTTTCAAAAATTTTAATAATAATATAAAATTTTTACAGGGATTCAATTATTTTTGTAAATAGTAAAATTCGTTTGTGGAATTCAATTATTTTCATAATTATATTAAAATATTTACAGGAATTAAATTATTTTAAAACACAATTTTCATAAAATTTTTCGAAAAAAATCAATTATTAAAAATGATTTTTATAAACTTTTTCGCTAGAATTCTATTATTTAAAAAAAATTAATAAAGTTTTTTGTAAGAAGTCGATTATTTTTGAAAATATTAATAAAATTCGTTACAAGAATTAAATTATTTTAAAAAACTTTAATGAAATTCTTCTTATAAATTCAATTATTTAAAAAAATATTGATAAAATTCTCTGCAAAATTTCAATTATTTTCAAAAATTTTCCTCAATTCAATGATTTTTAATATCTACTATTTTAATCAAATTTTTCAAAAGAATTCAATCACTTAAAAAAATTTTAATAAAATTCTACGCTAACATTTAATTATTTCTATAAAATAATAAAAATTCCACATGAATTTAATTATGTAACAATTTTTTATCAATTTCTTTGCAATAATTTAGTTATTTTCATAAATAATAAAATTTTCTTTACAATGATTCAATTATTTTCATAAATAATATAAAACTAATTGTAGAATTTCAATTAATTTTTAATACAATTTTAATAAAATTGTTCGAAAAATGTGAATCATTCTTAAAAATTTTATTAAAATTCGTCAAAAGAATTCAATTATTTAAAAATTTGTAGATAAAATTCTTTATGAGAATTCAATTTAAAGAAACATTCAATTATTCAAAAAATTTATTTATTTTTGTATTTAAATAATTGAATTCTCGTTGAATTTGTTAATAAAAATTTATTTAAAAATTAATTTCAGTTAAAGATGCAGATAATAATTGAATAAGTCAACAATAATTGTAATTTTCAGAAATAATTGAATTTTGTAAACGTTTCAATTTAAAATATTTTAAAATCTGAATTTTTCATACATTTAACTAAGAATTCTGTAGAATTAATTTTTTTATAAACAAATAGATTTGAAAATTCTTAAAGAACTTTTTTAAAAATTATTAAAAATAATTGATTTTAGGAAAAATTTAAGGAATTCAATTATTATTTCCATAAAAAATAATTTCAAATTCTAGAAAATAATAACTGAATTAAAATGATGAAAATAATTTTGAAGAATTTACAGTACCAATATTGTTATAATATAAAAAAACGATGATTTTATAACTTGGTCATCTTTAATTATTATTAATTAATTTAATTAATTATCATGAAGAAATTTATAAAAAAAAAATCGATTTCTTCATGTTTTATAGTTATGAAAAATTTAATTTATAATTTTAAGTAGAATGTTCTACTAATTAATCTAATTTTACTGAAAGAAAAATTAAATTTGTTAGGTGATAAAATGATGGTTTAATTTCTCCACTTGAGAACGCCAAGGTCGCCACTAGGTGGTGAAAACTGAACTGCCATCTAGCGGTGACCTTGGCGTTCGCAGTTGGAGAATAGCATCTCCATATTGAATCTCAAGATTCTCGTAATTCTCCATTCATTCAAATATAAACCTCCTACAAAAAAATAAAGGAATAATCAAACAAAGAAAACCGTTAATCACCAAAAAAAAAATAACCAATTAATCAACCAGCGAAAAAATCGAAACAAAAGAAAGAAAATAGAACAAAGGAAAATCTGTAAAATTATTAATAGTGCCAAACTCACCGAATAGCAATATACCTCCAGACAGCCAAAGTAAGCGTAAGAGCAATGCTTATTGTATGCAATACGTGGGAAAAATGCATATGAAATAATACAAATACAGCCCAGCCATAGGGGAAAATCTTGTTTTCCGGTAGAACTAAATAGACGTATATTGCAAATGGAATATATTCCACCATTACCAACATATCTGCACTGGCAAGACCAGTTAGAATTCTGTTAATTGGCGCAACAACCATATCTTTTCGGGTCAGTACCATAATATTCAAAATATTTGCCACTGTACCAAATACACAAACCACAAGTGCCACATACCCATGATAGGCTTTATACAATATTGCCAAATCTCTCGCAGCACCACTACAATAACAATCTATTTGCGTTGTCACTGTCTCATCATCATCATCATTTGTTTCGTTTGCATAACTCATACTATTAATATAGTCAATATCCTCATCCGTTATATTAAATTTACGGAAAATTTCCGTATAATTTTTCACACGATACATTTTACTTATATTTTTTATTAATAATTTCAAATGCAATATCGATAATGTTGTTGTTGTTGTTGCTGTTGTTGTTGTTTCATTTTTATAATGGAAAAACTCATTATTTTCTTGATTCATCACATTTTATTTTTCGAAACAGAAAAAGTTTTTTTCATATTGCTTCCTCATAGAAAAATGAATGTATTATATAGTCACTTTTCCAAAGGATGAATTCATTTGAATTTTCTTGATAAAACTTTTATTCTTCTTTTACTTATTATCAATCGAAGGATTTGTCGGTTAAAATCGTTCATTTTTCCTCGAATTCTATATAGAAAATCAATACTTATTGTTAGTTTTTTTAAATGTAAAATCATGTCATTTTATTCAGCAAGTGGAAAATTTTGACTTTCACTCGATATTTACATTTCCTTTGTTCGATATATTTTCAATTTTTATGCTTATTACTTTGATAATATATATTTATTATTTTTGTCGTTTGCAACAAGAAAATCAAAATTTCTATTAACTCACAAGTAATATAGGTATTTAAATATTTTAAATACTAAAAAAATTTAAAATAAATTATTTCGATTTTTAAGTAAAAAATATATAAAAATTTTCGAGTAAAATATTCGAATAGAAAAAAAAAAACGCAGTGTGACTTTTCATTAATTGAAATTTAAATCCAATTTAAATTAAATCGAATAAGTAATTACTTGGTTTTGATAATTAAAATTCGATTATATCATTATCTTTGTACTACCAGGATATAACTTTTTTCTCCACATTAAAAAGTCAATATTTTGAAATCTCATGAAAAATTTTCCATGAATCTTTTAAAAATGGATAACTCAAAGGACATGTTTTTTAGAGAAAGATTCCTACCCTTGTTAACCTACTTTTTAGATTCCCTTCAAATATTTGTTCAGTTTTTGCAGATATTTTTTTCTCTCCTCCTTCATTTTTATATTCTTATCGACATTTCGCAACTTTCTGCCCTTATTATATTTTTTTTCCTTTTTTTTCCTATACTTTAATCGACTTTCTTTTCAAGTCACAATTTTTGTTGTCCTTTATCGAAATTTCTACTCTTTTTCGGCAAAAAGAATTCTAAAAACTCTTTATAGATCTTTTAAAGTATTTATACAATAGAATCGTAATATTTGTTCTATTATTATTACTATAAAAAATAAATTTTAATAAAAAACTTAATTTTCTTACAATTAAAATAGATTTTCTTTACAATTAATATATACTAGCAGCAATAACTAATGGCTAACTTCCTACTAACTTTTTTTAAAAATAAAATTAACAATTTTAAAAATAATAGAATTTAAAAATTTTCTAATTTAAATTTTTGTTCAAAACACTAAAAAAAATTCAATTTTCTTCTTATAAAATTCAACTATGTTCAAAATTTTAAAAAAATTCCAATTATTTTTATAAATTTAACAAAAATTTTCTCCAAAGTTCAATTATTTTCATAAATATCTAAAAAATTCTTGCCCTAATTTCAATTATTTTCAAAAATTTTTCTAATTTCAATGATTTTCAAAATCTACTATTTTAATAAAATTTCGAAAATTTCCCAAAACGAATTCAATTATTTAAAAAAAATTTTAATAAAATTGTATGCAAAAATTTTATTATTTTCATAAATAATAAAATTTTCACAGAAATTCAATTATTTTCTTAAATAATAAAATTTTTTTAAGGAATTCAATTATTATTTTCATAAAAAAAAATAATTTAAAATTTTAGAAAATAATAATTGAATTAAAATGATGAAAATAATTTTAATGAAGTTAGAGTAACAATATTCTTGTAATAAAAAATAATGATTTTATCTCTCGGTCATCTTTAATTATTAGAAAACATGAAGAAATCGATCACTCCGAGTCTTCGACTCGGAGCAATCGATATCTTCATGTTTTATAACAATTTTTTATAATTTGTTTAATTTCAAAAAGGTTTGAATTTAAAATATTTTGAATGTCTTAATTTCTGTGAAAAATCCTGTTCCAAAAATAAGATTAAAAATAGAAATTGTGCAAATATTTTTCTTCTTTTTCTAAAACAAAATAATAATTTTGTTAAATAATTGTAATTCATAAACAAAAATAATGCAAAATAAATAAATTTTTTATTTATTACAATTAATTTATATTGACAAATATTCTTCTATTTTTACACATTTTTTCCTTTTATTTTTCAACGGAATGGATACCATAAGAATTATTGTGGACGGAAATGGAAAATTCCCTTTTGTTTGAAAGAAAGGAAACCTTTTCTCAGTATAAAAAGAGGAGTCCAGATAAGTCAAATGGTAACAATAAACTCAAAGCTCTAAAGCCAATCGCAAACCATTAAAAGGATTTATTAACTTCCCAAGAAAATTTATGTCTAATTATTAGAAATTTTTTTTTATTTTCAAAAGAATGTTTTAGAAAATAGAAATTTTATTTTTAAAATATTTTTAAAACATTTCTTGAAAAAAAAAAATATTTTTTACGTCCAATTTTTAGAAACTTTTTTTCAAAAAAGATTAGAAATATTTTTTTTCGAAGAAAATATTCTTTTGTGTAAAAAAAATCATTCTGTTTAGTAAAACCAGAAAACTAAATTTTCTATACACTTCCCGTGAGATAAAGAGAACGTTTTATTAAGCCCTTATGCTCTTTTACTTTAAGGAAGTGAATTTCGAGAGTCCAGAAAGTAGAAAATTTGGAAACTTTTTGATAAGTGATATTGGAGTTGTATCCGAGTTTTATTATAGTTACTTAACTTTGAATAGAAAAAAAAACTTTTCCAACTTTAATATATTGGATATTCTTTACACGTTTCAGTAAACAAGCTCTTAAAATCATATTTCGAAAAAGATTTTTGATCTCAACTTAGAATCGAATTTCAAAAAGAAAAAAAAAGTAAAGAAAAGAAGAAGAGAAAATAGTAACAAACTATTTGAACATTAATTCTAGTCAATTTACCTCAATCACATATTAATTTCTCATGAAAACTTTTCACATTGAAACTTAATAATTAAAATTAGCTCAATTAATAACTTGAACAATTTATTATTTTTAATTACTTGAATAAAATAAAAATTTACCACAAATAAAATATGTTAAAAAGATAATTTTATCAAAACATGTAAAAAAAATACTAATAAATATTAAAATAATATTACAAATATTATTTTATAATTTAAAAAAATAAAAAAAGTTTTTTTTTAAATATAAATTACTCATATTCTTATAGTCTGATATAAAAAAAAAGAAATAAAATAACTCAGAGTTACGTTTATTGAATTTTACCAAGATAAGAAATGGACAATATTCCTTAACCCTCTCACCATATTTTTTTTATGACCATATCAAAAGAATAAGCGTTAGGTGAAAAATTATAAGACTTTTATTTTTATTACATATTGTTAAAGAGATCATTATGAAGTAAATATATGTCACAGCTTGAAAGGTGTGTTTTTAAATTATTATAATAACACATTATTTAACCCTTTAAAAAACACTCTAAGCTCAATTAACAAATAAAACCAAAAACATCAAACTCTTTTACATCTTTTATACTTTTGTTTATTTTATAATTGAAAAAATGACGCATTTGTTAATTAAATTAAAAATACAGTTTTCAGCTATTGAATAAATTCTATTCAAGAAAACAAAACATACACGAGATATAATGGAACCGAATACAGAATAATTATAAATTTTATCCAGAGTTTATTAAAAAAAAAAACATTTATATTTTATAAAAATATTTCATATATAATAAAAAATCAATGGTTATTAAAAACATAATAGTCTCTCAATGTGAAAAGTTTTGCCCTCAATAAATAAAAACAAATCCTTTCCTTTCTATTACATTTTAAAAAATTTTTATAGGTACATGCTCGCTCGGTTGCAATTAAACTTATTTATTTTGATTTATTTGTGCTAAGAAAATATTTACTGGACATAAATATTAATTTATATTTAATGCATTTTAAAAAAATTAACTTGGATTTAGAGAATAATTTTCTAGATTTTTACCGATCTGACAAACAGTGAACGGGGTTACCCCAGTCTCCCCTATTGCATTATTTCCGTATATTATTGCAAATTTAGAACAAAGAATCCACAAAAAGTTATTTTTTCAAAATTTCTAATTTTTCAAATGTCAATAATAACTTTTGACTAACATGTCCGAAAAATGTTCAATAAAAAGATAAAAGAAACGTCCAAAAGCTCTAGAAACTTAAAGAAAAATAAAATTTTATTACTTTTATGAAAGTAATTATAATTTTGCGAAGAATATATATATAAAACATTAGGTTTTTAGAATATTTCATAATTTTTAAGGAAAATATTTTATTTATGTTCATTCTATCTATTTACAAATAAATAAAATTTTTCTTTACAAATCTGTAAATTCCCAATCTGAATTCGTTCCACCTGTACATTTTCTATTGGATAATTTGAGATATTTCAAATAATATTCAACATGAACAGTATATAAAGTTTGAAACAAAAAAGAAATAGTGCAGTTCGTCTGATTATTCCTGTGTATTAAATATATACGAATTTTGACACCAAGGCAGTAAGAATTTACAATTTTAAAAATCAAATTAATATTTATTCGAATTATTTTATTAGTAATATTTACAGATTGTATTAGTGTTTGTGGGCGAGTACATTTAAACATCATCTGGGAAAAGTAACAATCATCTTTAACAATCATGATAAGACTTGCAATAATCTTCTTACTAATTTCCATTATTGAAATCAAAAGTTGTTCCTTTAGTATTAATGAGGTAACTGAATTAAAACGACTTTTCAATGAGTCGGAACGTGATATGGAATTAGCAACTCGAAATCAAAATGAAAATGCGGCAATTCTCCTAGGCAATGCAAGATGTGGCAAAAGTACACTAATTAATTACTTAATGGGAAATGAATTGAAAGCTTATAAAAAGAATGATGAAATTAAAATAAGAAAAGCTAATGAAAATAGTCCAGGACCAGAAATTGGTGCCGGATCAGTGTCAGTGACTACAATTCCCACAAAATGGAACTCAACAAGGACAGAATTAGAGAATTTGGACATCTGGGATACCGCTGGATTTGTGGACAATAGAAATGAAATGCAAGATATAAATAATGCCTTTCATCTCTATCATTTGACAAAAAAAGTAGATTCTCTCAAACTTATTTTAGTTATCAGCTATGGCGAAATTACTAGTGGAAATGTTAATCAGATTTTATCACTTTTAAAAACTTTAGAAGGATATTTTAATAACAGGTTAAAAGATATTTTCCCAAGTATATCAGTAATTATATCAAAAGCACCTGATCAAATTAATAATAATTATCCAGTCGATTCTGAATTCCTAAATTATAAATTAAATACAAATTTATTATCAAGTTCACAATTGGATATATCAGAAGTTTCAAAAGACTTTGTACGGCATCTAATAAATAATAACCAACGCGTCGCCTTCTTCAGGAAAGTGAAAAAATTAGGGAAAGTTACTTCTGCTATCGATGATAATATTATTTCAGCTATTAAAAACTGCGATAGCATACGCAAGCCATTCCATCAGGATATAGGTTTTACATTTTCAGTCAACTCGAAAAATTGCCTGCAAAAGACTAATGATGATTTACTGAATATGAATGATTTTTTAAATTTAATTTCATTAATGAATAACAGGTACAATGAAACCTACAATTATTTGAAAAAGTCGTTAGATAGAGAAGTATTATTGCAAAAAATGTCCAGTTTTGAAGACATCTACAGACATATTGATATTTCTTCATTGGATAATTCTGATGCAAATTCTAAAATTAAAATTCTGAAAGAGAGTGATAATACTATGAAAGACTTCATTGTGGAGAAAAATTTAGAGAATAAAATCAGTCTAACTGAATTTATTGATAGTATAATTCCGTCAGGAAAAATAAGAAGAATAAATATTTTATTGGAGGCTATTGTCAAATTACTATATGACAGGACATCGGTATTAATTTCAATATGTAAACTTAATGTTAACAATATTACTGCAGGCGAATTTGACAAAAAAAGTGAAGAAACTCTACAATCTCAAAATGCAACAATTAATATCTTGAAAGAAAAAATGGAAAAGGAAAAAATACCTAAACAAGAAGAAGGCACTTGGAATAGAGTTTTCAGGACTATTGGAACAGAAAGACCACGCGGTTTCCGCATAGGTCCTGGAAGATAGAAATGATTTACAGTATGATTCGAATTCGAAACCGAATTATTTGTTTAAATGTTTTTTAATTTAGTACAACTAAAACTTTTTTCTAATATTCAATTATTATTTAAAATTTTAACTGAATTTATTTCTTAATCAATTCCTTCTAGAATTTTACAATTCTGTAAACACTAGAAATAACCTTCTTAATTTTTAGAAACTAAAAAAAACGTCTAATTAAAAGAACTAGAATTTTTGTTATTTTAACCAGAAAGAAATGTTAAATATGCCCTTATTAGTTTTTTCTAGTTAAAAGTATTAGAAAACCTGGTAAAATATTTCTGGTTAAACATACCACAATTTTTTAGTAAAATTTTATTCGTTCAGAATTTCTGGTTAAGTTGACCATTAATTCTGGTTTTTCTTCAGTGTCATTCATTATAATAATTGTAAACTAAAGAGATGTTGTTATTTACTGTATTTAAATTTTAAACAAATGTTTTAACATTAATAAGAAATAAATACCAAAATTCAAAAAAATACATTTTGATTTTTAGTTTTATTTCTAATTTAGTTGTCAAGTTTTGGCAATCATCAACCTTATTACAAACCAGCAACAATTCGCGAGGCTAATTTCTAACGTACTTTTTAAAATAAAATTAGGAATTTTAAAAATAATAAAATTTAAAAATTTTTAATTCAAATTTTTCTCATAAAAATAAAATATGAATTGGAATATAATTTTAATACTATTGCAACTATAATAATCACATATTCTGACATAGGGAATTCAGGGAAAAGTCAGGAATTTTTATTAAAAGTACTGAAACAATTAAATTTTTAGAATTCATAAGAAAATTCTCAATTTTGGTGACTTTTTTGTTTCACCACGAATTTTATTACAAAACCTTCAATTTTTTTCTATTTCTGACAATAATTTCTTTTTAAATAACTTAATTCTTAAACAACTGTCATTTAAATTATTTAATGAATAATTTTACTTAAATATTTCAAAATTAATTCAATTTTAAAAGAGTTGCGTTTACAAATTTCATAAGTACATCAACTTCAAAAGTTTTTTTATTAAAAATTATTTATTAATAATTATTATAAACAAGCTGTAAATCCAGATGTTCATTACATAAACATTTTGCTTCCTGTTTACGATCAGCAAAAAAAAATTAACGGTAAATATATTTCATTTTTAATACAATTTAACATTAATAAATTAAAGTTCATTCCTCTTAATAGAAAGAATAACATTTTCTTATACAGTAATATGAATCTAAATAATCAAAAAAATTTTTAGTAAAAAAGCGAATTTTTCAACTTTCTTGTAATTAATTCTATAATTTTCAACAGAATATACACTTTATATACATCAATCGATTCATCTTGATGCAAAGAATAAGATTTTTTAATCATTTTTCAATAAATAATAACATTTTGTTGTACAGCAACATAATTTTTTAGAAAAAATGAATTTTTATTAAAAGTTCAAATTTTTTGTCTATAATTGGTTTTAATTCTATAAACTCAGGTAATTTTCAGATGATTAAAATAATTAAATTTGTACACGGAGAGAAAAATCAATCGTTTATAGCATCAATGCTTTGTATTTTAAAAGTATGAAATGTTAGTATACTATAACTGCAAAACAGTATACTGCGATTGCAAGAATCCTATGCTTTTTCGGTATTAGACTCTTGCAACTGGCTATTAGGCCACGCCCAGAGACTGGGCCGACCAATCACTTTGCAGAAAACTTTTACCGAAATCGCATAGGTCTCTTGCAATCGTAGTATGAAGAACTTTCATGCTAAAAAGCCCAGATATTTCTCTCCATGTAAGAAATGAATTTTTTTTTGACGAATTCACAAAATTTCGATTGTCTGATAGCGTACGGGTGGACCTGCTACTACTTAAAAATTTAAATAAAATTCTCTATTTTTAAAGATTGTGTAGTGCTTAGTCCCTACTAGAACTCAGGTAATTTTCAGATAATTAGAATAATTAAATTTGTAAGAAATGAATTTTTTTTGTCGATTTCACAAAATTTCGATTGTCTGATAGCGTACGGGTGGACCTGCTACTACTTAAAAATTGAAATAAAATTCTCTATTCTTCAAGATTGTGTAGTGCTCAGTCCCTACTAGAACTTAGGTAATTTTCAGATGATTAGAATAATTAAATTTTTAAGAAATGAATTTTTTTTGTCGATTTCACAAAATTTCGCTTGTCTGATAGCGTTCGGGTGAGGGTGCTACTACTTAAGAATTGAAATAAAATTCTCTATTCTTCAAGATTGTGACGTTTTCAGTCCCTACTAGAACTCAGGTAATTTTCAGATGATTGGAATAATTAAATTTGGAAGAAATGAATTTTTTTTGTCGATTTCACAAAATTTCGATTGTCTGATAGCGTACGGGTGAACCTGCTACTACTTAAAAATTGAAATAAAATTCTCTATTCTTCAAGATTGTGACGTTTTCAGTCCCTACTAGAACTCAGGTAATTTTCAGATGATTAGAATAATTAAATTTGTAAGAAATGAATTTTTTTTGTCGATTTCACAAAATTTCGATTGTCTGATAGCGTTCGGGTGAGGGTGCTACTACTTAAGAATTGAAATAAAATTCTCTATTCTTCAAGATTGTGACGTTTTCAGTCCCTAATAGAACTCAGGTAATTTTCAGATGATTAGAATAATTAAATTTGTAAGAAATGAATTTTTTTTGTCGATTTCACAAAATTTCGATTGTCTGATAGCGTACGGGTGAACCTGCTACTACTTAAAAATTGAAATAAAATTCTCTATTCTTCAAGATTGTGTAGTGCTCAGTCCCTACTAGAACTCAGGTAATTTTCAGATGATTAGAATAATTAAATTTGTAAGAAATGAATTTTTTTTGTCGATTTAACAAAATTTCGATTGTCTGATAGCGTACGGGTGGACCTGCTATTACTTAAAAATTGAAATTAAATTCTCTATTCTTCAAGATTGTGACGTTTTCAGTCCCTACTAGAACTCAGGTAATTTTCAGATGATTAGAATAATTAAATTTTTAAGAAATGAATTTTTTTTGTCGATTTCACAAAATTTCGATTGTCTGATAGCGTACGGGTGGACCTGCTACTACTTAAAAATTGAAATAAAATTCTCTATTCTTCAAGATTGTGTAGTGCTCAGTCCCTACTAGAACTTAGGTAATTTTCAGATGATTAGAATAATTAAATTTTTAAGAAATGAATTTTTTTTGTCGATTTCACAAAATTTCGCTTGTCTGATAGCGTTCGGGTGAGGGTGCTACTACTTAAGAATTGAAATAAAATTCTCTATTCTTCAAGATTGTGACGTTTTCAGTCCCTAATAGAACTCAGGTAATTTTCAGATGATTAGAATAATTAAATTTGTAAGAAATGAATTTTTTTTGTCGATTTCACAAAATTTCGATTGTCTGATAGCGTACGGGTGGACCTGCCACTAGTTAAAAATTGAAATAAAATTCTCTATTCTTCAAGATTGTGTAGTGCTCAGTCCCTACTAGAACTCAGGTAATTTTCAGATGATTAGAATAATTAAATTTGTAAGAAATGAATTTTTTTTGTCGATTTCACAAAATTTCGATTGTCTGATAGCGTACGGGTGGACCTGCTACTACTTAAAAATTGAAATAAAATTCTCTATTCTTCAAGATTGTGTAGTGCTCAGTCCCTACTAGAACTCAGGTAATTTTCAGATGATTAGAATAATTAAATTTGTAAGAAATGAATTTTTTTTGTCGATTTCACAAAATTTCGATTGTCTGATAGCGTACGGGTGGACCTGCTATTACTTAAAAATTGAAATTAAATTCTCTATTCTTCAAGATTGTGACGTTTTCAGTCCCTACTAGAACTCAGGTAATTTTCAGATGATTAGAATAATTAAATTTGTAAGAAATGAATTTTTTTTGTCGATTTCACAAAATTTCGATTGTCTGATAGCGTACGGGTGGACCTGCTATTACTTAAAAATTGAAATTAAATTCTCTATTCTTCAAGATTGTGACGTTTTCAGTCCCTACTAGAACTCAGGTAATTTTCAGATGATTAGAATAATTAAATTTTTAAGAAATGAATTTTTTTTGTCGATTTCACAAAATTTCGATTGTCTGATAGCGTACGGGTGGACCTGCTACTACTTAAAAATTGAAATAAAATTCTCTATTCTTCAAGATTGTGTAGTGCTCAGTCCCTACTAGAACTAAGGTAATTTTCAGATGATTAGAATAATTAAATTTTTAAGAAATGAATTTTTTTTGTCGATTTCACAAAATTTCGATTGTCTGATAGCGTACGGGTGGACCTGCTACTACTTAAAAATTGAAATAAAATTCTCTATTCTTCAAGATTGTGTAGTGCTCAGTCCCTACTAGAACTAAGGTAATTTTCAGATGATTAGAATAATTAAATTTTTAAGAAATGAATTTTTTTTGTCGATTTCACAAAATTTCGATTGTCTGATAGCGTACGGGTGGACCTGCTACTACGTAAAAATTGAAATAAAATTCTCTATTCTTCAAGATTGTGTAGTGCTCAGTCCCTACTAGAACTCAGGTAATTTTCAGATGATTAGAATAATTAAATTTGTAAGAAATGAATTTTTTTTGTCGATTTCACAAAATTTCGCTTGTCTGATAGCGTTCGGGTGAGGGTGCTACTACTTAAGAATTGAAATAAAATTCTCTATTCTTCAAGATTGTGACGTTTTCAGTCCCTACTAGAACTCAGGTAATTTTCAGATGATTAGAATAATTAAATTTGTAAGAAATGAATTTTTTTTGTCGATTTCAAAAAATTTCGATTGTCTGATAGCGTACGGGTGGACCTGCTACTACGTAAAAATTGAAATAAAATTCTCTATTCTTCAAGATTGTGTAGTGCTCAGTCCCTACTAGAACTCAGGTAATTTTCAGATGATTAGAATAATTAAATTTGTAAGAAATGAATTTTTTTTGTCGATTTCACAAAATTTCGCTTGTCTGATAGCGTTCGGGTGAGGGTGCTACTACTTAAGAATTGAAATAAAATTCTCTATTCTTCAAGATTGTGACGTTTTCAGTCCCTACTAGAACTCAGGTAATTTTCAGATGATTAGAATAATTAAATTTGTAAGAAATGAATTTTTTTTGTCGATTTCAAAAAATTTCGATTGTCTGATAGCGTACGGGTGGACCTGCCACTAGTTAAAAATTGAAATAAAATTCTCTATTCTTCAAGATTGTGTAGTGCTCAGTCCCTACTAGAACTAAGGTAATTTTCAGATGATTAGAATAATTAAATTTTTAAGAAATGAATTTTTTTTGTCGATTTCACAAAATTTCGATTGTCTGATAGCGTACGGGTGGACCTGCTACTACGTAAAAATTGAAATAAAATTCTCTATTCTTCAAGATTGTGTAGTGCTCAGTCCCTACTAGAACTCAGGTAATTTTCAGATGATTAGAATAATTAAATTTGTAAGAAATGAATTTTTTTTGTCGATTTCACAAAATTTCGCTTGTCTGATAGCGTTCGGGTGAGGGTGCTACTACTTAAGAATTGAAATAAAATTCTCTATTCTTCAAGATTGTGACGTTTTCAGTCCCTACTAGAACTCAGGTAATTTTCAGATGATTAGAATAATTAAATTTGTAAGAAATGAATTTTTTTTGTCGATTTCAAAAAATTTCGATTGTCTGATAGCGTACGGGTGGACCTGCCACTACTTAAGAATTGAAATAAAATTCTCTATTCTTCAAGATTGTGCCGTTTTCAGTCCCTACTAAAACTCAGGTAATTTTCAGATGATTAGAATAATTAAATTTGTAAGAAATGAATTTTTTTTGTCGATTTCAAAAAATTTCGATTGTCTGATAGCGTACGGGTGAACCTGCTACTACTTAAAAATTGAAATAAAATTCTCTATTCTTCAAGATTGTGACGTTTTCAGTCCCTACTAGAACTCAGGTAATTTTCAGATGAATAGAATAATTAAATTTGTAAGAAATGAATTTTTTTGTCGATTTCACAAAATTTCGATTGTCTGATAGCGTTCGGGTGAGGGTGCTACTACTTAAAAATTGAAATACAATTTTCTATTCTTCAAGATGGTGTAGTGCTCAGTCCCTACTAGAACTCAGGTAATTTTCAGATGATTGGAATAATTAAATTTGGAAGAAATGAATTTTTTATGGCCATTTCACAAAATTTCGATTGTCTGATAGCGTTCGGGTGAGGGTGCTACTACTTAAAAAATGTCAAAAAATACAAAATTTCAATTTTTTGTGAAAATTTAAAACATTTATTAATTTTATAAATTTTGATAAAATATATACTTTATATACATGAATCGATCCGTTTTTATGTCAGGAATGCAATTTTGACAAGAATTAATAAAAATTTTAATATAGAAAAAAGTTATTTTAAAAAATCCAAAAATTAATTTTTTCATCAATTTAAAAATTGTTGAAAAAAATTTTTTTTTTAGATATGTTTGAAAATCCTTTTGTCTGATTTTTGGTATTCGTGACCGTAATACACCTACAAAATTTTATCAAAATCCGTCAAGACGTGTAAGAGAAAATTTGTCCACAAGAATCGGTGACATACACACACACACACACACACATACATACACACATACATCCGGACATTTGTTCCTCTCGACGAATTATATATACTACACTTGAAAATTTGTAAAAATAATTGGTTCTAAAAAATTCGGAAATCGACATCACTATAAGGCTTCCTTTATGAGGAAGCAAAAAGAAATAATTATTATAAAAAAGAAATAATTTTTATTAAAAATAATAGATTTATAGAAAAATTTTAGTTAAAAACATTTAAAATAATTGAATTTTGGAGAAATTACAAATTATTGTAGAAATTCAATTATTTTCAAAAGTTATAAAATTTTACTTACAAAGTTCAATTATGTACAAAATTAAAAAAAATTTCTTGTCAAAATCACAATTATCTTTATAAATGACAAAATTCTTCTTCAAAATTCAATTTATTTTCAAAAATATCAATAAAATTCTTGTCCTAATTTCAATTATTTTAAAAAAATTTTCTCAATTCAATGATTTTCAATATTTACTATTTTAATAAAAAAGTCTCAAAATGAATTCAATTCTATAAAAAAAATTTCAATAAAATTCTGAACAAATATTTAATTATTTTAAATAAATAATAAAGATTCAACAGGAATTCAATTCTTTGCAAATTTTTTATACTTGGCAATAATTAAATTATTTTCAGAAATAGTAAAACTTATCGCAGAATTGTAATTATACAATTTTAATCGAATTCCTCAACTAATGTAATTATTCTTAAAAATTTAATTAAAATTCTTCAAAAGAATTCAATTATTTAAAAATGTGTTGATAAAATTCTTTATTAGAAATTAATTTTAAGAAACATTTAATTATTCAATATTATCTCTTGTATTTAAATAATTGAATTCTCGTAGAATTTTCTAACAAAAATTGATTTAAAAATTAATTTCAATCAAAATTACAGATAATAAATAATTGAATATTGAAAGTATAGGATGAATTTTCAGAAATAATTGAATTTTCAAAAGGTTTCAAATTAAAATCTTTGAAAATTTAAATGTTTCATACATTTAACTAACAATTCTGTAGAATTAATCATTTTGAAAAAATTTAATTGAATTTTTTTGAAATTATTTGATAATTTTATTTTCCAATATATATATTTAATTGCAAAAATTCCCAATAATTAAAATTTCAAGTCAAATTTAATTGCAATAAAATGAGTTTGAAAATTCTGAAAGGACTTTTTCAAAAATTATTAAAAATAAATGATTTAGAGATGAAATTTAATTAAAATTTCTAGAAAATAATAATTGATTTGAAATGATGAAAATAATTTTGAAGAAGATTTAGTAATAATATTCTTATAATATAAAATAATGATTTTATCAGTCGGTCATTATTTTTAATTATTATAGAACATAAAGATATCAATTGCTCCGAGTCGAAGACTCGGAATGATCGATTTCTTCATGTTTTATAACAATACTTTTATAAGGTATTTAATTTAAAAAAGGTTTGAATTTGAAATTTTTGAAAATCTTAATATTTATGGAAAAATAATAATAATTATTTATTTAATAATTTTTGAAAATCTTAATTCCTATGGAAAAATAATAATTATTATTTATTTCACATAAGTGTAACTAAACATAGCCCTCAGTAAACGAAAATAAATTATTTTGAAAAACAAAACTAATCTAGATTTTGAAATGGATATAAAAAGAAATTGAGGGAATTCACATTTTTATGTAACTAAATCCTGAACAAATTGAGAGGTATTTGGATAAAGGCTAATTTTCCTAATGCTCTAAAGTCCGAAGTGTTTACTAAAAGGATTTGAGAAGCAAATATGAAAAATGTCAACGTAGAAACTATATATATAAATAATATATATATAGAGAGAAAACAACACGGTTGAATATGGAGAAAATTTAAGAGGATCAAAGGGAAAAGTATACCGTCCAACGTGAGAATACGAATTGTCAAATAAGAAATAAAGAAAAATAACTCGTTTCACACACGAACACATAACATACAAACACATAAAATAAAGAAACGAATATAAAAAAATAAAAGAGCGAATATAAAAATAAACTAGAGGAGAAATATACAGCGTATACTATAAGAGAATAAGAGAAAAAAGCTCAGATTTTTAAAATTAACTAGAAAATAAAATTACAACCCCTTTTTTTCCCTTAAGAATAAAAAACACTCAATATTTGTCTCCGAAGATAACGATACAGAGGATTTTCAACGAGTTTACAGTTCTCTTATGGCGTTATAAAATTTAGATGAGCTGCACGACAACAAAAATGGAAATCTAGTACACTCGAAATTGCACAATTTTCTGCATTTATAGTGGTCATAATGTACATTTTTATCAACTACTAATGCTGTTTATTTCCCTCAAAAGCAAAATATAGATTCTTTCAAAAAAAAAAAAAAGATTATTCCTTCAAACATTGAGAATTACAAAAAAATTAAATCTTATTTAAAAAAAGAAAATTTTTAATCACAACTTTATGATCACGTTTTTATGACGTTTCAACCATACAAATTATAAATAATAATTATCTTTTAAACATTTCTCAATAAATACATATATATGTCCAATTACATTTTAATTCCAAATTATATTAATATTATATTTTAATACATATAGATTATTCGTTAATGAAGCTCTTCAAAGGTTTATTTCATTAATTAGTTGTTTCAACTGATATTGAAATCACTACAGTTTACTGGAACTTCAAGAACAGAAATTGAACTACAAGCAAACATACATTTTACAATTATTTAAATTATTTTTATTATTATTATTATTATATCGAATTTTTACTTATTTATTTACGTATTTCACCCGACAAATAAAAATATATAAAAATATTAAATTATTAATTAAATTAATAAATAAATAGAACACAGGGCTTTGCTTCCATTTGTATATTAAATAAATAAAACAAAGTAAATTTATTTAATATCAACAGGATTACGAAATAAAATAAATAAAATATCGGAAATAAACAAAATGAATAAAACAAAATGAAATAAATTAATTAAAATAAATGAAATAAATAAGTAAAAATCTCGGTAAAAATTGATTTTTTAGTTTTAAAAAAAATAAATACAAATTAAAAAATTACTAATCTAAACTATAGTGACTGACTATTTGCTTTTGAATTAGTAAATTTTACTAAAAAATTAATAGAAATTTCTATTTATAAATAATAAAATTCTTCTCAAAAATTCAATTATTTAAAAAAAATTTAATCAATTATTTTTACAAATAATAAAATTCATAACAGAAATTCAATTATTTTCAAAAATACTAAAATTCTTCGCAGAAATTCAATTATTTAAAAAAATTTTAATAAAATTGTCAAAATTTCAATTATTTTTACAAATAATAAAATTCATAACAGAAATTCAATTATTTTCAAAAATACTAAAATTCTTCGCAGAAATTCAATTATTTACAAAAAATTTTTTAAATTTCTCGTCAAAATTTTAATTATCTTCATAAATAATAAAATTCATTCTTGATATTTAATTATTTTCAAAAGATCTGATAAAATTTCTTTGCAAAGTTCAATTAATTATCTTCAAAATTTTAATTATCTTTATAAATATCAAAATTCATCTGCTAAATTCAATTACTTTTAAAAAAAATCTGTTCATAATTTCAATTATTTTTATAAATAATAAAATTATTCTCAAAAATTCAATTATTTTAAATAATTTTAAAAAAATTGTCAAAATTTCAATTATTTTTATAAATAATAAAATTCATCCCAGAAATTCAATTATTTTCAAATGTAATAAAATTCTTCGCAAGAATTCAATTATTTTCAAAAATTTTTTTAAATTTCTCGTCAAAATTTTTATTATCTTTATAAATATCAAAATTCTTCTGCTAAATTAAATTTAAATTAAATTTAAATTAAATTTAAATTAAATTAAATTTTTAAAAAAATCTGTTCAAAATTTCAATTATCTTTATAAATAATAAAATTATTCACTGAAATTCAATTATTTGCTAAAATTTTAATAAAATTGTACGCAAACATTTAATTATTTTCATAAATAATAAAAATTTCACATGAATTCAATTACTTACTAATTGTTTTTTATAAATTTCTTCGCAATAATTCAATTATTTTCATAAAAAATAATTTAAAAACAAATTTTTTTTATAAAGTCTTACAATACAAAATAATTATTTTATCACTCGGTCATCTTTAATTATTATAAAACTAAAATTTTTTCCTTTATTTTCTAAAGATTTTAAAAGTTTCAATTTCATTCTCAATTAAAATTTCTTCTTGACAAATAGAATTTATAAACATTTTTTTTCATTTATTTTTAAAAAACTTTAAATTATAATTTTAATAAGTCGAAAAAGTCGCACAATCCGAGCCCTGTTAATGTTTAAAGTTAAATTTTATTAATTTCGTTAAATAAATTACAACATAAATTAAGTAAAATAGATAAATAAATAAAAACATTTTTTTCATATTCATTAATTTTAATATTTTTATTCAAATTCGAACAGTAAACATTTTTCTCTAAAATTTAAAAACAAAACCCTCTTTAAATTTTCTCTCCAGTACATTTATAATAATATTTACAGGATTAAATAATTTTCACAGTTAAATGCAATTTTCTCGAGTTGTCCATTCGCAATAAGCAAAAAGAATCTAATTAACTTTTAGTGATTGCGGTATTCTTGTCTATATTGTTTATGAATTTAAAGAGAACATTAATGTCAACTTTAGTTTGCAATTTTCCTTTTAAAAGAAAAGAAAATATCCAATGAAAACGAAATGTTTAGAAAAGAAAAAATAAATAGGAAAAAAATATATTTACAACATTTAACGACGCTTTTCTCTTATTGAGACGCAAAATCTCGTTCCACTTTTACTAATGAGAAGTTAATTTCTCAATTATTTCTAATTACCAGTGACATTAATGATAAAATCGGTGGGTCACTCCTTTTTTAGTAACTATTTCTCATTTGTAAATCAACATTTAAAATGGACACGTTAATGGAAATTTGGTTCGAAAACAACCTTCATCAAAATACTGGTTAATAATTTCAATATTTAATAGTTAATTAATGAATTTATTTTGCGAAAATTTTTTACCATATTTGTACCGTACAACAAAATAAAACAATTTTTACATTTTCTGTAAATAATATTGTTTATTACTATTTATTATATTTAACAAAATACTTGTTTACATTTATATGTACGTATTATTAATATTATTAATATTATTTATTATTATTATTATTATTATTATTATTTTTTATTATTCATGATTACAATTTTGATAATTATTATAATTTTTGCAGATTTCCAGATAAAATTGCAAATTTTCAAGACAAAAAATATCTACACAGATCTTTGGCCAAAAATTGGAACAACGTTGTCGTTACGTGAAATTTGTCGACAAGTCGAAATATCAAGGATAATATTATTCTCACGAAATTTTGTTCGTACATTAAATGAAAGAAAAGACTATAATCTTTTTATCACACGACAAAATAAAATTATTTTTCCAAGGTATAATATTAGAATTGATTTCACTCACTTTATTAAATAAATGAAGATAAAAATTATTTTCCTTTCCATATTAGACAATAAAAAAAGAAATAAAATTCCTGATATTTTTCTTTTTTAACTCTACAATATTATTTTCTCTACTAAAAATTAACGTTGATAAAAAAAATATTTATAAAATACGTTAAAAATCCTTGAAAAAAAAGTAGATAATAAATAATTTGTAAATATTTAAGAGGATAAATTGTAAATAGAAAAATTAAATTTTTTAATCTTTCCTCCTACAGTTTGTAAAATATAATATTTTCCAAGAAAAGTGTAATAAAAAAATGTATGAAATATGTTAAAAATTCGTATCACAAAATAATAAAATAAATATACTCATAAAGAAAATAAATTTTCAAATTATAAAATTCTATATTTTTTATTCTTCTCAACCTACAATTCGAAAATATAATTAAAAAAAGAAAAAGAAAGAAACGTTGTATAATTTTTTTTATACAAAAAAAACATTCTTTTCTTCCTTAGTAAATTGTTCTGTTTGAAAAAGAGTACCCATTGAAAATTAAAACAAATCCTTTTAAATTGGATAACCACACGTGAACCACAATATCGAATTGTTTTTATTCGCACAAAAAGTTATTCTTGAAAATAACAATTTCTTCATGCTTTTCACTTTATAGAAAATTGAATTTAGAAATTAAATAGTCGCACCAAAAATGTTTAAATTGTTATTTACCTACAAATACATGATAAATAATTTTATTATGTATATTTGTAATGACAATAGTAAATAATAATAATAATTGTCCCATATATTACAAAATAAAAAAAAAATTTTTTTTTTATATAATTCGAATTTATATTAATAATAATAATAATTATTATAATAACAACAATAAAAATAAGAATGAGAAAAATAGTAGTAATAATAATAATTATAACGAAACAAATAATAATAATAATTACTACCTACAATTATTTCAGTTTACAAATAAAAATTTCAATCACAAAAAAAAGTAGTATTGAAGAAATAATCTTCCACTAATTATTAGAGAGTTGATGCTCTAGTTCGAAAATAAGTTTTTCGAAATATAATAAAGAGAGTATGGGGATAAAAAAAATATCGTCAAGTCCAGTAGAATCATTAGAGCAAGGGTGCGTCGAGAAAATCCTGTTAATAAACGAGAAAACGAAAGGGAGAAAAAAAAATAGTACGCTCACGTAGAGAAGAAAAAAAAATTTATCGCCTTTTGTACAGTTTCCATTATAGTACACTCGCGGAAAACTAGAAAATTTTTCACTCACAACTTCTTTTTAAAATACAAGTTAATTTCTTCCTCTTAGCGCAATATTCATGGTCGAGGGAATTAAATATTTATTCTAACTTAGAAGGAAAAAAAAATTTGTTTCTATATATCTGCAAATAAAAAAAACCAAAGAATTTTTAAAAACTTTTCTTCTCATTTCATTAAAAAATACGAAAAAAAACTCTTTGTATTATTTGTCAGTAAAGTTACTTTAGTTTTTCTGAAGTTTTCTTTTTATTATTTTCTTAATTAATTTAATTAATTTAATTAATTTAATTCTTAATTAATTTGTAAGAAATATAACAAAAAAAACATTTGATTCTAATTCTAAACAGAGAATTTCAATTATTATTTAACCTTCGGAGAACACATGGAGTCTTTTTGACCCCACGCTTTTTTACGAAAAGCTTTTTATCTTTTTTTAATATTTTTAATAAGGACTTTCAAGTATACAGACTTATTCTACAGAGTTTAAACTATAATTAAAAAAATTCTTTAGCTTGATTAGATGATCAGTTTAAAATTGGTTGAGCTTTGAAAAATAGTCTAAAAAAGAGGTGTGTTCTCCGAGGGTTAAAGAACGAATAAAATAGTAAAAAAAAGTAGTGTGAGTAAAAATTATATTACGTGTGTTATGGCTAGGTGGTTATGTCATCTACTTTAAGCGCGAAGGGTCGTGTGTTCGATTCTCGTCATTAGAAATTTCGTCAAAATTTAATGCTGATATTTTCATCATTTATATTTACAATTATTATATAGTAGTAGAGTTAATATATAATAGTTCATATACACCAGTAGTTAATATAATATTATATTAGTTAATATATAATTGTAGTAAATATATGTATATAATAGTAGTTAATTAATTATTATATAATAATTAATATTAATCACAGTTGATAAAAAATGTAAATAAAATTGTTACCATCTTGGAAAAGAGCGTCATTTCTAGGAAAAACAAGATTATAATGTTATTATCATCACACTTACAATTAGTGTAATGAAAACCGATAATGTAGAAAATTACATTTACCACGCGATATAAGTTAATTTTAAGACATTAATATATTACGGAAAGTTTCTGTGTCTCCGGAAGTTAAATTACTTTCATGAGGAAAATGGAACGAAACGATCTTTCGATATTAATACTTGTCGAGATGACAATAATTATTTACTAAATTAGTTTCTCAATCTCATCCTTCATTAATATCAATATTAATATCACAAAATTAATATTGATATTAATTTCAATAACAAAGCAAATATATGTATTAAATATTTTTTAATAATTGAAGACTGAACATTAAATAACTAAAATAATAACACTAATAATAATAATAATAGTAATAATAATAATAATAATAATAATAATAATAATAAATAAAAAAATAAATAGAAAAAATTAAATTAAAAATTAAAAGAAATTAAATATTATATCAAGGTGTATGAAATTGTTTAAAAAAATTTGAAAAATGATAAAATTAATTGGAACTTTAAAAAAAAATTTATGTTTACTCTACAATGGAAATTATAGATTGGAAATATTTATTACTCGCGAATTTATGATTACCGGAACACATGAATTTTAACTGATCTTGTTTTTCATTTCCTGAAACTTACACGTTTTTTTTTCTAAAGAATCTCTATTGTTCGCGTTACATTTCCTGAATTTTATAGATGAATGAAAGCGCAGCTATCTACGACTAAAATTCATTTTTCTTTCTTCTATTTAAATTTTAATGCACATTTTCAGCTAAATTCTCTTTTTTGCAATTTCGTGAATTTTTGTAATAATAATATCAAAGACAATAGCAATAATAATAATATTAATAATAATAATAATAATAATAATAATAATAACAATAATAACAATAATACCTAATAATAATAACAATAATAGTGATATTAATAATAATATAATAATTAACTATAATTAACTATAATAATTTGAATGTTATCTTTCATTCTTTCATTAATTCACTTTTTCTGTCCCTTACACTCTGAAATTGTCTTTTGTGAACACATTTGTTTTTTGTTAAATTTAGATAGATTGTATATTATATTATTATTTTAAAATTATTTTTATTTTATAATTAATTCAAAATTGTAATGATAAATAGAAATCATCAGAATTTTCTTTACTCCTTTTCATTAAAAGACTAAAATTTTGTTAAATATTTTGTTTTGTCAAATTGAAATTATGCAGATTTTTGTTCTTTACTTCTAAACAAAATTAGAAAATTGTTAAACAACTGTGATTAAGAAATAAAAAATTGATTTATTTTGCATTATTTTTGTTTATGAATTACAATTATTTAACAAAATTATTATTTTGTTTTAGAAAAAGAAGAAAAATATTTGCACGATTCCTATTTTTAATCTTATTTTTAAAACAGGATTTTCCACAGGAATTAAGACATTCAAAAATTTCAAATTCAAACCTTTTTTTAAATTAAACAACTTATAAAAGTATTTTGTTATAAAACATAAAGATATCGATTGCTCCGAGTCGAAGACTCGGAGTGATCGATTTCTTCATGTTTTATAATAATTAAAGATCACCGAGAGATAAAATCATTATTTTATATTATAAAAATATTGTTACTGTAACTTCATCAAAATTATTTTCATCATTTTAATTCAATTATTATTTTCTAGAATTTTAAATTATTTTTTATGAAAATAATAATTGAATTCCTTAAAAAAATTTTATTATTTATGAAAATAATTAAATGTTTGCATACAATTTTATTAAATTTTTTTTAAATAATTGAATTCTTTTTAGGAAATTTTATTAAAATAGTAGATATTGAAAATCATTGAAATTAGAAAATTGTTTGAAAATAATTGAAATAATTAATAATAATAATAATAATAAGTTAAGAATTATAATTTATTGCAGAATTAATAATAAAAAAATGTGAAATATAAAGTAATAAAACAATTTACATAATTCCTTCCATATTTTGCACGAATATATCATCTAAATTTGGGGCTGAAAAATATGAAAGACCTTTAATAAATCGTGACATGAATGCAGCAATAAAAGAAGAACGTTTCCAACGAATTGACTTCACTTTATGCTGAGGTATTATTATTACTATATTAAAAAAGATAGTTACTTCTACTTTTTCTCCTCACATAAAATTATCTATATTTGAGCATGAAAGGAATTAGGTATATAAAAAGACTACAAGTGATAAAAATTAAACGAAAACGTTTCAGAAAAAAATACCAATTTCAATAAAACATTATATTTTGATATAAATAAATATTTACTTTATTATGATTGAAAATTATATTTTTATTATTATTATTATTATTTTCCATTTACTCTTTTTAACATTTTAATCATATTTTGTTTTTTCCCTTTTCTAAAATTAACCATAAAGTATAATAATAATAATTCAACTGTTTTAATAAAAAATTTCAATGAAAAATGAATATGTACTTGAAAAGGTTTTACTTTTTAATGGTAGAGATCACATTCATCTTGAAATAAAAGCTACTTTTCTCAAGGGGTACTTAAAAAACTACAAAAGAAAAAAAAAACAAAATAAAAGAAATTTTCCACTTTATTTTGAGTGAGAAACTTAAACAAAAAGAATTTCATAAAACTAAATTTTATGGTTTCAAAAAGTGTTTTATAATAATTCTTTGATGCCGTCTACTATTTTTTTCAAATTAGGTTCTGAAATAGGGAATAATTATTATTATGCCTGACGAATAATCCGCAAGTATTTTTTTGTAAAATATTCCAAAAAGATTCCCGTATTGAAGTATTTCAAAAATATTTATAATTTCCGTGGAATATTACGAGAATATTATTTTGTAATATTATTTACTAAACATCCTGTTAGAAAAATCAATGAATAAAATAATAAATAAATTTTAAATATTTCAGCAAATATTCCATCTGCGAAAAATACTATAATTTCCCTCAGGAAAATTCTCAAAGATCATTCTCAGTATAAAAATATAAATAAATATTCAATTGGTGTATTTATTAAAAATATTCCATGAAATTTAATAACAAAATATTCCAAATTTCATTTTTTTTTTTATCGACTATACTTAAATTCTCGTCTCCTTTTGTTTTTAAATATTTAAAATAGAAAACTACTTTTATGTATGGAAATAACAAAAAAAAAAATAGGAAAACATTTTTAATGCAAAGGAAATTGTCCTTTGTTCTCCTCTTGCCAAAATAGCTAGAGGCAGAGAGATACGTGTATAGTATTGATGTTGAATACATTGCTCACGTTACAAGGCTCTTCAACACAACAGCCGGACTACAGATTACAATTCTGAAACCAAATTGGCCATTGATTGTTCTCTTGATTAATTAAGCGTCCAATTCCTTTCAAAATTTATAACTTAACTGTCAGTTCATCTGCCAAATATACATTTCCACGTAGGGAAGATTCTAATAATACACTGCAACATTGTTTTATCATTCTTTTTACATTCTTTTATTTTTCAACTTGAGGCATTATTTTTTTACAGTATTTTTCTACTTTAATTATTTATTTTTTTGACTATTTTTCTATTTCAACTATTTCTCCATTTCAACTATTTTTCCACTTCAACTATTTTTCTATTGCAATTATTTTTCTATTTCAACTATTTTTCTATTTTATCTATTTTTCTATTTCAATTCTTTTTTTATTTCAACTATTTTTCTATTTCAACTATTTTTCTATTTCAACTATTTCTCCATTTCAACTATTTTTCCACTTCAACTATTTTTCTACTGCAATTATTTTTCTATTTCAAATATTTTTTTATTTCAACTATTTCTATCTATTTCAATTATTTTTCTATTTCAATTCTTTTTTTTATTTCAACTATTTTTCTATTTCAACTATTTCTCCATTTCAACTATTTTTCCACTTCAACTATTTTTCTATTTTAACTGCTTTTCAATTTTAAATATTTTTCTGTTTCAACAACTTCTATATTTCAACTATTTTTCTATTTCAACTATTTTTCTATTTCAACTATTTCTCCATTTCAACTATTTTTCCACTTCAACTATTTTTCTACTGCAATTATTTTTCTATTTCAAATATTTTTTTATTTCAACTATTTCTATCTATTTCAATTATTTTTCTATTTCAATTCTTTTTTTTATTTCAACTATTTTTCTATTTTAACTATTTCTCCATTTCAACTATTTTTCCACTTCAACTATTTTTCTATTTTAACTGCTTTTCAATTTTAAATATTTTTCTGTTTCAACAACTTCTATATTTCAACTATTTTTCTATTTCAATTCTTTTTCTATTTCAACTATTTCTCTATTTCAACAATTTTTCTATTTCAACTACTTTTCTATTTCAACTACTTTTCCATTTTAAATATTTTTCTATTTCAACAATTTCTCTATTTCAACTATTTTTCCAATTCAACTATTTTTCTATTTCATTTTTTTCCCATTTCAACTACTTTCAACAACTACTTTTCCATTTCAATTATTTTTCTATTTCATCTTTTTTCCATTTCAACTATTTCTCATTCAACAATTTTTTCACTTCATTTATTTCTTCATTTCAATAATTTTTGATTTCGACTATTTTTCTATTCAATCGCTTAAACAAAATCTGTTACAACATATTTTTAAAAATTTCAAAACAAAAATAAAGTTTTTTTTTCATTTTGTTCTGATTTTTATTTTATCTCTCTCTCTCTCTCTCTATTCTAACTATTTTTCTATTTTCAATCTCTTTAAAAATAAACTTTTGCAATAAATAAATAAATATATATATATATATATATATATATATATATATTTCTAAAATATCAATATAAGATAAATTTTTTTATTTCTTTCAACGATTCATCTCTCTTTGCGAAAAATTTCCAGTTGATAGAATAAGTTGTAGAAAGGTAATAATAATAAAAAAAAAGTATAACATATATCTTTCAAATATTTTATTGATCGTTTTGCAAATATGTCTTTGAGAATGACCAACTGTATCATCGAGAGAGAAAAAGTAAGGAAAAAATTGATATTTCCTTTTATTAAAACTGTCATATCCAAGAGAAGAAAAGACAAATATAAAAGCGAAAAAGATATTCGAAGTAAAAATTTTTCTAAAATGAACAATAAATTTTTGAAAATAAAAAAATTAATTTATAAAATAGATAAATTTTTTTAATTTCAATTTTTCAGACATCAGGACAAATGAAAACAATTAGAGAAGAAAAAAAATCATGTTTTCTGACTATACGGTGATTGAAGACAAAATAAAAAAAATATAATTAATTTTTTTCCATTTCCAAACCAAAGATGATGAAAAAAAAAACTCGACATTCGTGAATGTTGTAAACTTTCTAGAAAATGGAATGAGTAAATTAATTACTTTTCTTAAAGTTTTATCCTCTTCGTTGTTATATATACGTATATATATCGTCAAAGCAAAACTAGCAAGTTAAATCAAAAGTAGACGGGAAGAATTTAAATCTCATTGTTAGAGAAAGACGATAAGTTTTTTTTCTTACAACTGGAAGTTGAAAATTTTCCACTTACTTTTTTTTTGACATGAAAGCAATTATATCAAAGGAACTTTAGAGAATACAATTGATTTTCCAAATTGTGCACTTGCTGTAAAAATTCCTCATTTTCAATTTCAATTCCCAATATTCTCCTAACAATTGAAAATTCTCTTTTTTCAGTTCTTTCAAATTGAATTATTTTTTTTTAATTTAATTTATTTCTGTTTGTTCCATCTTTTTATGTTGTATTTGTATATTTGTTCTCTTTTTCGATTCTGAGCATTTTGCTACCTATGTATTTTTATTTATTTGTTTTTTAATTATTTTAATTTATTTTTATTATTTTTCCTTCATTACAGTTAAAAATAATTAATAATTTTTATCAATTTTCTTTCTTTATAATGAAAAATAATTAATAATTTTTATCAATTTTCTTTCTTTCTAGTAAAAAATAATTAATAATTTTTATCAATTGCTGTATTCGATTTTCCGCATTTTTTACAGTAAAAAAAATCAAGAAACAAATTACTAACTCTCGTTGTTTTGACAATTTTTTTTTTTAGAAACATAAAAATCCTTCTTTCACTAAAAAAAATTTTATTAACTTTTCAAGCGGGAATTAATTTGTGAATAAAATTTTTTGAATACAAAATGGGCAACAAGTTATTAAGTCTCGTAAATATAGAATTTTATTGGGATGGAAAAAACTATATACTTCGATCGGTTTCAAAGTCGCGGCTCTACTGATGAAAATGTTTCTTGTCTCTTTTATCCCACCTCTCTCTCTCTCTCTCTTTTTGACAGGATACCTCTCTGGCTACGACGAGAAGCCTGCGCGATATGGTCCAGGATATCAATCCTGATACAAGAAGAATAGATGCATTTCTCATTCAATAAAAGTCGATTTTATATAAATTATGCTTTTAATTTCAAAAAATTTCAATTTTCAAAAATTTCTTTACTATTTCAAATAAGAAAAAAAGTATTTAACTAATTTTTTAAATTAAAACAAATTCAAAAATAAAATTATCCAATTTTTTTCTTAATTAAAAATTTTATTTTAAATGTATTAAAAATATATTTTTTAAAATAGTAATTTAAAATATAATTTTTTTTCCAGAAACATAGTTTTTCATAAAATTATTATCAATTACATTCTAATTATTAATAAATCCAAGTAAAAAGGGCTTAAAATAAAGTTAAACTTGAAATAGTTTAAATAATTTTTGAGGGACTTTAATTAACTGGAAAATCGAAAAGAATTTGAAAATCTAAAGAGTGTTTTATTTCAGTGATAATATCCAGTTGGAATTTAATTTCCACGTCATGGAGTTTAATTAGAGCAACGATTGTTTTAATTAAATGCAAAGCAGCGTTGACAAACGCTAATCTTTTTTCAATATGAATTTTCATATTAACATATATAATGTGAATTCATATTTGTCAATAATAAACATGATGGGAAACATTATTAAATAAATTAAAATTAATCTATTTTAAATAATATTATTAACAAAATATAAATTACAATAATTATGATAATTTATTCTTAATAATTAAATTATTTTCAATTATTAAATGTTACTGGTTCAATTATTTACATTTATAAATTTTTTACTATCAAAAAAAAAGATTAACATAATTTAGTAATAAAATTTATTATTATATTAATATATTATTAATTATTATTATTATTTTTTTTCTGAAATTCAATTTCCTTAATAAATTATGTTGTTAATAGATTAAGAATTCTTTTTCTTCAAAAGTAAAATCCTTTTTTCTAAAAGTCGCTAAGAGAAATCCAATTTAAATAAATCATGTAATTTTTTTTATTATTTTAACCTTTTTCTTATATAAGAAAAAAGCAGAATGAGAAACGAATTCCATAAAGACGAAGGGCAATACTGTATCTTTTGAACGTAAGGGTACAAAAAGAAATATAATATTGAAAAAAAATCTAAGAAATATGAATGAAAATAAATAAGTAAATGAAAAGAAGATTTTTTGAATTCAAAATCACAGCCACAAGGGATTTCTCTTTATCTTATTAAAATTTAAATTTTGCCCACCATTTTTTTTTTTTTCATAGAAATCGAAAAATGAACCTTATTTTCAAACATTATTTAAGAATATTATCCTGAAATTGTCAATTTAATTTTATAATAAACAAAGTAGTTTTAATTTTAGAAAAAATAAGATAAGAATAATTAGAATAACTTTAATTTTAGAATAAAAAATCGAAGAACTTCTTATTTTGGATGAAAATAATGTAAAAAAAGTAATTTTAATTTTAAAATAAATAAAATTAAAATGGTTATTATAAAAAATTCATTTTACAATCTCATTAAAAGTTTATGCACGGAGAACAAAAATAACAATAGTACACCTATAGTTTGGTCGAAAGTTTTTAATTTATGTAATAAACTTTTCTAAACCTCTTCTAAAACCCTTATGTTTACTTAAAAGTACAATATACATTATAAAACTTTATACAGCTAAAGCGAGCTAAAGTTTGTAAGAAAAAAAATTTCAAGTTAAAACGAGATGTGCACTGTTAACTAAAAAGTATCAGATTGCAATGAATATCAAAAATTTGGATCAAATCAAAAAGTGATCCAAATTTTGATCAATTTAATTTGTGATCAATTTAATCCACTATAGTATTAATTTGCTACTCTCAAGAAAACTGTGTGCGAAATGTAAAAATAAATTGTTCTTATAAAATTTAAGCAAAAAAAAAAAATTTTTTTTTATACAAATTGCTCTCCTCTGACTAGATTTAGACATGAAAACTTTAAAAGAAAAATATATCTTTTCCCGATTTTTCAGTTTAAATATAAAAAACTGCACACAGTTCATGCAAGTCATATAAAAGTTGCAGATCATCCATAAAAATTGAAGAATAATATATAGTGTAGTTGAGAATCGATATTAATAACTATTTCCCGTTCTAGTTTTATAAAACGTAAGATATTCACGTTCATCAGCCTTTATTTATCGATGATTTATACCTCTTTCTCTCACATTTCCCGCGGAATTTTCATCTCAAAGAAATACGTGCAGAAATGAACATTTAAATATCCATGTTTTTCACTGACATATTGCAAAGGAAAAAATTAACTTTTCTATTTATAACAAGAGGTCTATTGTTATATACGACAGTAATAAAAAATCTCTCATTTCAACAAGTACATAAGTTCTCTAAAGAATTAGTCACTCACTTTTTGCTTTTGAATTAGAAAATTTTAATAATGAATAGTAATTTTTATTAATTTATTATTTTATTTATTTATTTATTTACTTATTTATTTACTAATTTATTTTACTAATAATAAATAGTAATTTCTACTAATTTATTACAGGGCTCGAATCAGTGAAAGTATTTAAAAATTCGGACTTTACGGACCAAAAATGAAAAATTACAGACCAATTACTGAAACTACTGAATATAAAATTGGGGCATTCTCCGTCAGATTTTCACTCAAAATTTTTTTGTATTAAAATAATTTTTTTCGAATTCTATATGAAAAATAAGTAATTATGTGTTTTTTTATTTTTTTATTTGATCAAAATTATAAAAGTTATGATTTTTTTAAATTTAACATCTTCGGAAGCAAAGGATTTTTGAAACACTTTTAACTCCATTATACCAAAAGATAAAAAATAATGTAATATATGAAAATAACTTGTTTTTTCTTGAATATTTCAAATATGTAATAAAAAATAACTTTAATAAAGCGAAAACATTAAATAAATTGAAATTTCGTCTAACATGTGACTTTTCTCAAAAGCGAAGTAATCGATTTTCGATTTTTTTCTTTAATTAGAACCACTGATAAATAAAGAAATTTTTCCCACTTATGCCAAAGTGGTGTTCTTTAGGGATCAAATTATATTTAAAATTATATCAGTCGTTGCACAGATTTTACAGAAGGAAATTAAGAAATTAACCACTAAACATTCGTTTTCTTTTGTTTTTGAAGGTTAAATTTTGAAAAAGTGTAAAATTCGAATAAAACTCTGTGCAACTACTGACATAATTTTAAATATAATTTGAACCCTAAAGAACACCACTTTGGCATAAGTGGGAAAAATTTCTACATTTATCAGTGGTTGTAATGGAAGAAAAAAATCGAAAATCAATTACTTCGCTTTTGAGAAAAGTCACATTTTTGAAGAAATTTCAATTTATTTAATGTTTTCGCTTTATTAAAGTTATTTTTTATTACATATTTGAAATATTCAAGAAAAAACAAGTCATTTTCATATATTACATTATTTTTTATCTTTTGGTATAACGGAGTTAAAAGTGTTAGAAAAATCTTTTGCTTCTGAAGATGTTAAATTTAAAAAAATCATAACTTTTATAATTTTGATCAAATAAAAAAATAAAAAAACACGTATTTACTTATTTTTCATATAGAATTCGAAAAAAATTGTTTTAATCCAAAAAAAATTTTGAGTGAAAATCTGACGGAGAATGCCCCAATTACTTACAACAATAAATTAAATTTTCCATAACTATAAAACATGAAAATATCCGAGTCTTCGACTCGGAGTTATCGATTTCTTCATGTTTTATAATAATTAAAAATGACCGAGTGATAAAATCATTATCAATTCAATTATTATTTTCAACAATTTTTAACTAAAATTCTTCTTTAAATCAATTATTTTTCATAATTTTCGAAAAATTTCTTTGACAATTTTCAAATCCATTTGTTTACAATTCAATTTTACGAAATTTCAATTATATTGCTTTATAGCAATATAATTGAAATTAATTAATATTCAATTATTATCTAAAATTAAAACTGCAATTCATTTCTAAATCAATTTTGATTAGAAAATTCTAATAGAATTCAATTATTTAAAATGCAAAAATAAATAATTTATTGAACTGAATTTTATAGACAAATTTTTAAATAATTGAATTCAATTATTTAAAATGCAAAAATAAATAATTTATTGAACTGAATTTTATAGACAAATTTTTAAATAATTGAATTCTTTTGACGAATATTATTAAAATTTTGAAAATAATTGAATTGTTTCGATGAATTTTAATATTTATACAAATAATTTAATTTTTGAGAAGAATTTTATTAAAATTTTGAAAATAAAATTGAATTGTTTTAATATTTATACAAATAATTGACTTTTTTCAAAAATTCCATTTAAATTTTGAAAATAATTCAATTCTTACGAATATTTTTTTATTTCATCAAAATAATTAAATTTTTGCGAAGGATTTTGTTAAAATTTATACCTACAAATAATTAAATTTTTGTAAAGAATTCTATTAAAATTTCGAAAATAATTTGGAATCTTTTCAAAATTCAATTATTTCTATAAATTTACTCTTTGCTTTTAATTTTTAATTATTATTTAAAATTTTAAATAAAATTCATTTTTAAATCAATTTTTATTAAAATATTCTACTAGATTTCAATTATTTAAATAAACAAAAAAATTTATTGATTAATTGCATATTTCTTAAAATTGAATTCTCATAAAGAATTTTATCAACAAATTTTTAAATAATTGAATTCTTTTGACGAATTTTAATAAAATTTTAAAGAAATACATTTTTTGTAGAATTCGATTAAAATTGTATTAAAAATAATTGAAATTCTGCAATGAGTTTTATTATTTATGAAAATAATTGAATTTCTAAAAAGAATTTTATTACTTACGAAAATAATTGAATTTGTGTAAAAATTTTATTATTTATGAAAATATTTGAATGATTGCGAAGAAATTTATAAAAAATTTGTATATAATTGAATTCCTGTGAAATTTTTATCATTTTATGAAAATAATTAAACGTTTGTGTAGAATTTTATTGATTTTTTTTTTCAATAATTGAATTCTTTTGGAAAATTTTATTAAAATATTAGTTATTAAAAATAATTGAATTGAGGACAATTTTTGAAAAGAATTGAAATTTTACCAAAAATTTTATTAAAATTTTTGAAAATAATTGAATTTCAGTCAATAATTCAAATTAGTAAACATTTACATATACTAATTCAAATTTGGAGAGTAAACAACTAAAAATTGTGTAAACAACTAAAAAGTATATAAACAACTAAAAAACGTACAAACAACTAAAAAAAAACATGTAGACATCTAAAAAACACAATGTTTAACAAATAAAGTAAATCTTCATAAAGAAAGAAAACAAAACAGATAAATAAATAAATGAGGGAATATAAATTCTTTGAAATCAAATAATCGATTATTTTCAACTATTATCAAATAAATATTTACTCGAATCAAATAATTGTTATTCTAAATCAAATAAACCGTATTGCAAACCAATATTTTATTTATTTTATGCAAATACAAGTTAGAACTGCCGCTCAAATAAAAATTCATTCATTCATATAAATATTCATGAAATTAATAATCAAGAAACCTACTGTTTGGATATAAAATTATTTTATTTTCAGCGTAAACAAATAAAATATGATAAAAAATATTTTAAAAAGTGATAATAATCTAAAAAAAATAATATCCACTCTCCAAATCTGCACATATAAAATTTCACTTATTTTGAAATAATGATTTCAATTTTGTAATAATAATAATTATAATTATAACTAAACAAAAATATATATATATATAACAAGAATAATAGAAATAAACAAGCAAACCTTCTCATTTTTTATGAGAATGTAAAAATATTTATTAGAATTACAAAAATTGCAAATCCAATTATAGAAAGAAAAAAAATATTGTTTTCCCACGAAAATTAATTAATTAATTAATTAATAATAACAATAATAATAAAATTTATAATAATAATTAAATAAAACTTGTTACACAATTACAAAAATTGCAATTTAATTAAAAATCGAAATGAAGAAATATTGTTGCTCCACAAAAATAATATCAATCTAAGACAGGAAATTTCTAAATTATAATGCACTTCAATTATCTCTGTGTCTCTATAGGAAATTAATCGTATCGAGTAATATGAATAGAGAAGGTTTAATTGCACGCCACTTTGTGAATTTCAATGATATCACATACAGGTTGTCAATTGAACCTGAAAATTCACTTATTTGACGATGAATCGATTTTGTCTATAAACCATTATTCATTAACCAGCATATAATATACACAAATATATACCAAGTATTTTATATATAGAATAAGTTTATTAAAACTAGTTCATCACATTTTTTACATTAAAAAAATTATTTTTACTTGTTTTTATTATTTTTAATTAAATTTCGACAATAATTAAATTTTTTACAATTAGAATGTAATATAATAAAAAATACAAGAATGTAAGAAAATTACTTTTTTTTTATAAATAGCTATACTTAAAAGATATTTAGCTCTGATAATAAACATAATAGTTTTTCTATTCAAATATTATACGTATGTATATATATAATTTTCAACTTTTTAAATTATTCAATTTCAAGTTTTCTCTTTCTGCACTGTTGAATTGTAATGACAAAGTTAACAAGAAATCTTGGATGGTGAAAATACTTTATCATTTAGATTTGTTCTTAAAGTTCTCTGTCGCAGAAAACGTAGAATTTGTATAATTATATTTCCTTTAGAGCAATATACCTCTTGGTGCTTGTTAATTTTATAATAGCTAATTAGTAATGTAACTTTTAACAATATAATAATGTAATAACACAATATAATAATTTAACAATTTACTGTTATTAAAATAATAATATTATATAGTATTAATTATAAGCTATCTTTAGTCAAAGCTTGTAACATTTAAATAAATTATAATATTGAATAAAAATTTAATTCAATAAAAATTAATTTACGAAAGAATTAATGAGATTTTTACCTACTGTACATAATTTTTCATTTTGAGAAAATATTTTACAAAAATGTTCTTCCCTTATTACCCTGTATCTTAAAAATTGTTATCACGGACAATAACCACGAGATAATATTACAAAATCAATGAAAACTATTCTATACGTGAGTTTGTGTTTCCTCCGTTAATTATAGTAGTTCTGTATCAGGATTTTATTGCTGTTCCGACACAGATATCATATCTCAATGAACAAATCTCTCAAAAGCTTTTTACAGCTTTACAAGCTTTTACATTACAAACAAACATTAATATGTTGTGTGTGTCTGTTTTGCTATAAACTTGACAATAAAAAAAAACTTTCTCAAAAAGAAAAGAAAACAAATATATAAATACAAATTAGAGCAAAAATTTCTTTTAACATTAAATTATTTACTTGATTGATTAATTTAATTAATTAATAAAAATTATTTATTACACTAACACATAATACCATCTCATTTTCATTCATTAAACTTTGACACATATTACATTCACAGGGTTGCCAAAAAAATATTAATTTTGTTTTTCCCTGATTTCCAGACAAAATTTTGACTTTTTTCCTGACCCTAAAAAATATTCTAATTAAGAAAAATTATTAGATATTAAAAAAAATGTTCCATTACATTTATTTACAAATTTAATTAATTGTAAAATTATTCAAAAAAATCAATAACTTCTTTTTTAAATAAATATTTAATCATTATTATTTTTCTGTAGGAATTAAAATTTTTCAAAACATTCAAATTCAAAAATTTTTAAAATGCAACAACTTATAAGAATATTATTATAAAAATTTATATTCCCATAAAATTTTAAAAAAAAACTAAAATTATTTACAAAAATTATTATAATAAAATTCGTTGCAAGAATTCAATTATTTTTACAAATAATACAATTTTTCACATGAATTCAATTATTTAAAAAAAATCTAATAAAATTCGTTATAAGAATTCCATTATTTTCATAAATTATGAAATTTTTTCTGAGGATTTCAATTATTTTTAATACAATTTAAAATAAAATCCTAGAAAAATGGAATTATTTTCTTAAATTTTTTGCAAGAATTTAATTACATTTCACGAATATAATGAAATTCTTCGTTGAAATTCAAATATTTTCAAAAGCTACTATTTTAATAAAAGTTCTCAAGAGAATTCAATTATTTAAAAAAATGTAAAGAAATTCGTTGCAGGAATTCAATTATTTTCATAAATAATAAGATTCTTTACATATTATTTCAATTATTTAAAAAAAACTTGATAAAATTTGTTGCAATAATTTCATAAATTAATAAAATTCTTTACAGGATTTCAATTATTTTTAATACAATTTTAAGTAAATTCTTTGAAAAATGTAATTATTTTCAAAAATTTTATTAAAATTCTTCGAAAGAATTCAATTCAATAATTGAATTGTCAATTATTTTAAAAAACTCATTCTATAATGGTTTTAATATAATCATTAATATTCATTTTTAAATCAATTTTTATTGCAAAATGTTCCGAGAATTCAATTATTTAAATACAAAAATAAATAATTTAATGTTTGCTTAGAATTTTATCAGTACATTTTTTTTTTAATAATTGAATTCTTTTGAAAATTTTTATTAAAATAGTAGATATTGAAAATCATTGAATTAAGGAATATTGTTTTTAAATAATTGAAATTTTGTAAAGAATTTAATTAAAATTTTTGAATATAATTGAAATTCAGTGAAAAATTTTATTATTTTTAAACATAATTGAATTTTGACGAGAATTTTTAAAAATTTTGGAGCATAATTGAATTTCTGCTAAGAATTTTATTACTTTTGAAAATAATTGAATTTCTGCAATCATTTTTAACTTCTCAAAAATTCAATTTTTTCCAGTATTAAAAATTCCTGAATTTTCCCTTATTTCCCTGACCAATTTTACTTTCCCTGACTTTTCCCTGATTTCCCAGACCTGTGGCAGCCCTGATTCATCAATAATAATAATACTAATTACCAGGAACAAAAATTTAATTTAATCTAACAACAAAAATAACAAAACTATTTTTATTTTCAAAAAAGTATATCAATCGCTTTTTCCAAATTAGCAATTAAATTCTTATATAACATATAGTTTTAAAATAAATTCTACAAATTAAAAATCAAGTATTCTTTCTTCCAAAAAATAGGTAGCAGAATAAAACTGGAAAAAATTCACCATCAATTAATTAGCATATGGCTTAAAACGTCGTAAAATTCGAAATCAAAATTACACCGATACATATAAAATTTGAAAAAATTTTAATTCAAAGTGAATTTTATGATAAAAAATAAATAAGCGAGACAGAAACTTTTCCATTTTAATTAAATGAAAAATTCTACAATAAAATTCAATTTTTAAAATATCATCTCTATAATAATTAAACATTTCCTCATAAAATGTGAATTTTCGAAGGATTCGTATTATATGAGAAATAATGAATTTGCAAAATGCATATATTGCACATTTTTCTATTTTAATTATTGTTATTTGTTATTATTATAATTATTATATTGTAATATTACTATAATAATAATTATTAATAACTATTAATTAATAATATATAATATAAAAATAATATAAAATTATTATTATCGATTATTTTCAGTATTATTATTTTTATTATTATTACGATTATTATAAATACTATGTAAAATTTTTAGTAATATTATTATTATTACCATTTTTAGATTTTTATATTTATATGAAGCAACGATTAATTTTGTCGGAAAACTGATTCGTCACATGAATACATAGGACCGTACGAAATTACTATAATTAGATCATAGCTCCTCTATTATACATATAATTTCCATCACGAGAATGTACATGTCTACAAAATAATAAACTACACGAGGCACAGTGAAAACGTAATTAATCAATATTAATTGTTATCAACATATCGATAGTAGATTTTTTCAAATTATAAAAAATATAGACAAGTACTAAAAATTATTGAAAGTATAAAATGTAATTAAATTAAAAACTTGTTACTATAATTTTAATAATATAGTAATATATATTAAAATAAATATAAAAATAAAATAAAAATTTATTAAAATAAATAAAATAATAATATAAATAAAATTATACAAATATTATAATAAGTATGATTATGTACTTCATGTACGAAAAGGCCTGTCCCGTTAATATTATAAATAAATAAATAATAACAAACTAATAATTAATAATTTGTTATTACCATTTACCCAATATATTATATAACTAATTAAAATATACCTATAATTAATTATAATTTTATTTATAGTTATAATAAAACAAAATTAATTTAAAAATTAGTAAATTATATTTACATTATCTAATTAATAGGGTGCCCAAGTCGATGAATCAACTGTTCCACAGAAGCTTCAATGGAAAAGTCCAATCGACTTTGACATCCCCTTAAAATACATATTTTAATATATCGAACGTTAAGAATCGAAAATAAATTTAATTAGATCGAAAAGAAAATGAAATTTATATATTAAAATTTTAAATGAAAATAATAATGATGATAAAAATAAACTTTGAAAATAAATTTAAGTACTATATCGAGTAAAATATTTCTTGAGAGAATTATAAAGGGGATGATAGATGATGAAGAAAAAAAGTTACGTAACAATTGACTTCATCTCTTAATTATTATTTTCCAGGTGCGCAATATTTTCTAGTATCATGAAAAAAATATTAAACAACTTCTTAAAATTCAATGCGAAGTAATTAAAAAAAATAAATAAATATTACTACGTTTCTTATTTTATTGAAACGTGGATAAGATAAAATTCCCTAAGAGTTATTTTTATACACAAAATAGATGTTTCTAATTAACAATATAATCATACATTAAAACAAACTGAAAGGCAGTATATCCACAATCAACGCTCAGAGCTCAAAGACTTAAAACTTATTATGTTTTCTTTCATTCACAGTTTTTCTATGGATATCAAATTGAGACAAAAAGCAAATCAAAAGTGTTGCAAAGCAACTCCTTTGATTCGTTTCTTGTCTCAATTTGATATCCTTATAAAAACTGTGTTATTATTATTATTTGTTTATTTATTTATTTATTTATTTACTTATCTCCAATTTGATGAAAAAAAAATCTATAAATGTGATATTTGACTCCTAAAATTAAAAAAAAATTATCAAGACCAGCGTCGTTTTTCAAGACACAATTTTTTTCTGAATCGGAAATAAATTCTAAAAAGTTCTGAGTACCTCCGTGTTTCGAAAAAAAGCTCTTTTTTATAAAAAAAAGCTCCAATTTGATGAAAAAACCTTAATTTGATATATTAATTATTGTCTTATAATAATTTAATTAAATTGATAAATATTATACTACTATATTAACAATTTATTTATTACAAAACATTATTTAAAAGGGAAACAAAAATTGTAAAAACTTACGATTTGTAAAGTATTCTATGGTGATATAATTCTTGTACTATCAATTTTAATTAATAAAATGAATTTAATTAATAACATATTATTATTATTATTATTATTATACTAATTCTTTTAAATATTTTAAAGAAAATAAATGCACAATAATAAAATAAAATTTACTATGATGACAAAATATTCTAAAAATATATTCGAAGAGTAACATTTATATTAGAAAATATTTTTGCAACAATATTTCTCGAAATAAAAAATAAAATCAATAATTAATTTTATCTTAAATTCAAATTAAATATAGATTAACCCCTTGAGCGTGACTTTGGCGTGTATAGACGTCATTCAGTACTTTTATACGTCCGTTTTTAATTAAAAGCTAAATTAAATTTAAAACTTTTAATTTTCTTCTATTAAAGTAAACATATTTTAAAATCATAAATATTAATATTCGAATTTTTTTTTTTTTTATAAGTTGTCTTCCAATAAAATATTTAATTAATCAAGTACAATTTTATATAATTAACAATTTTACTTTAAATGTTATTTAATTCATTTGATTTAATTTTATATAAGATTCATTTATTATAATATTATTTTTATTGTAATATTATTTTATATTATTATTTTAACTATTATTTTTGTATTATTATTTTAATAAATAAATATGAATAAAATGTGAAAAAAATTCTTCAAGTAAAATTTGAAAAATATTCATGAAAAATTTTAATTTACGAGAAATTTTTTTTTATCTCAAAGAAAAAAAATTTTTCTACGGAATTTCAGCCAAACTGGGTGGAGATTTAGTGAAAATATATTCATGCATTATTATATATATATATGTCTTTAACAGAGAGCATTAAAAGGACGAAGAAACGTAAATGGAGCGACTAAGTCTGGTGGACATTACTTAATTGTCTTTGGGGGATGAGAGAGAACTAAGAAATTAACTACGTGATTGGAATGCTGAAATTGCTGATTTTCTGTAAATGTAGCAGATGTTCGAAATCTTTTTTACATCAACTCCGGTCATTTATTTACTTCCCAAAGCCCTTTTACTCTTTCGATGATAATCGATTTCCTTTATCTTTCTCGTTCCATTTATTTCAGATAAAAAAAAAAAATTTCCAACTTCAAATGAATATTATTCGAAATCTCTTTTCGATTTACGATTTTAATGAAATACCCATTTTCTTGTCTAATTTTTTCACCACAAAAAAAAAAAAAAAAAAAAAAAAAAAAAAAAAGACGAAGGAAAAGTAAATTCAGTGATTTTAAATATTTTCCTCAAGTCAAAAGGGAGAAACTAAAGTAAAATAGAATTCGCACTCACTTATTTCTCAAGGGAAACATTATAGTCTTTGTTACAAAGTAGAAATTTCTTTCTCGATTAATTCTTTTTATTGATACTTGATTGTTTGTTTGATTTATGAAATGATAAAAATTTAATTGAAATAAAAAAAATTCCAATAATTTCTATAAATAATATTTTTTTTCAGTATTAAAAAATCGAAGTAAAAAAGCAATAACAGAAATCTCTTCACGACTTTTAAAAAAGTTTTCCCACAAAATTTTTAATTTTCAAAAATATTTATCAACATCGAACAAAAGAAATGGTTTTCCGAATATTTTCATAAAAAAGTTATTACATTTAGACTGTAAATATTTTATTTCATGTCTTTTATCACTTTTTTATATTTTTTTATCTCTTTTTCTATTTTTTCGTTAAAAGCCAAAATGAAATATTGAAAAAAGTCAACTAAAACTCAAGGTAAGATAATATTATCTATTCTCATAATTCGATTTTTGTTTAAAAAAAAATGTTTAATATTTTGAAAATTAAATTATACAAAATATATTTGAAAATAATTTTAAAATTATAATAAATAAATTATTTATCCACTAAAAGCATTACTTTAAAGTGACAAAAATTTTCAACTCAACCTTTTAATTTTTCAAAACGATAAAAATTTACAAACTTTCAGTCACAATTAGAAACTTTAAATAATAAATTATATTCAATATGCAACGTGTTAATAAAAAAGAACACATTTTATCACCCAGTCATTTATAATAAATTTGCTGAATAAACTTTTTAGCTTTCAATCAATAAATTTTAATACACTCTGCGATTGATTAATTAATAAATATAAAAACACGAAAGCAAAATATTACAAAATAAAAGTCTGCAAAAATTAGTTTTACTTCAATCATTATAATATTTAAAATTTAAATATAAAAATACATTTTTGCATTTGTTTCATTTAATAATATGTTTTCAATAAAAATTAATATAAATATTTCTCTTGATAAACGAACAAAGGGGTATTTTTTTAATAATTAAATTAAATTATTGAAAATTCCTAAAAAAATATTTAACTTTATTTTTTAATAATTAAATTAAATTCTTTAAAATTTCCTAAAAAATATTTAATTTTTTCTTTAACAATTATTGACATTATTATTGAAAAAGTATTTAAAAATTTTTTATTCACAACTTCTATGACTCAATCTAAAAAATATTTGACAATCTCATGGATCAAATTGTCAGAGAGCAATCTTACTTTTATTAAAGTGAAAAATGGAGCTCATTCAACATTGAACAGGATTATTCATAAGAAAGGAAATGAGAAGCGTATTTGTAAAAGTGTTGAATATTTTAACCCATAAAGTCCATAAATTTATAATAAAAAAAAGAAATTGTTGAATAAAATTCAAAATAAAAGAAAAAATTAAAAGAAAAAGAAAATTCTAAACAATAAATATTTTTATTCTATTTTACTTTTATTTTAATTCTACTTATTAAATATATTATTTATTTATTAAAAATTAAAAATTTTTTTTATTTATTTATTTAATAAAATAATGTTCAAAATTACATCCATGCGAGTCTTTTTATTGGAAATATAAAATAAAGAGAGATCAAAGTGTATGACAATGAAACAAAGTAAAAAAAAATTTTTTTAAATAAAATTGGTAACAATATGAAAACTGATAAATTTTCTATTGAATACATATTATCATGACAATATTTGAAAAGAATAGTGGAAAAAAAAGACGAGTAAGACTTCAAAGGTTATAACTAGGTCACCAATTTACATAATGTTTGCATGAATGTGATTCTGTCGAGCTGGCAAAAAAAAAAGAGACCGGCCCTGGAGTTTATGGTCAACAATCTACAAGATTAGCTTTAGAACCGAAAAATTCATTGCTGACAAATATGTTCAACTAAAATAGAGACTTAACTTTTAAGAAATTTTTTTCTATTCTTTCCATTCTTTTCTAAATAATAATTTTCCATCTAAAATCGCAGTACTTTCTTTATTAGGAAACAATAATTTGAATAAATTAAATTAAATAATTAACTAATTATTCAAAAGCAAAATTTTCGACTCAATATTTTTTTTTCGTTCAAAAATTACCTACTTTATTTATTTGAAGAAATTTTTTTGCTCTTTAAAATTTTTTCCTGCTCTCTAAATCTGAATTAGTTAAAATTTCATTTTAACTTTGATTTCAATTTGAATATTTCATAATAAATATTAAATATGTATACTGTTTTTATCCTGTTTGTGGGGAATAAATAAATAAATAAATAAATAATAATAAAAACAATAATGTTTGCAGATTTTACACATATACTGCAAGAAAATAATAATGCAAATAATAAGTAAAACCATTATATTGATATTATTACGTAATGTAAGACCGTAAAAAATAGAAATCAAAACTAATTAATTCATTCAACGATAATTAATAATCCGCTTTATTTGATACAGCAATGACCCCAATGACCATATAAAATAATGATCCGAGCGGTCAGAGGTTCTAGATCGTGGTCAAATTCTATACATTTCTCCCCTCCATTAATATTGTAATCGCTCATAAGATGAAATGAAAAAGAAAAAAAACAATTTTCTCTTATTTTATCATCTAGGAAGGAGAAATTACTTCGATAATTTAATATAATATAACGTGATTTCTCGATATTTTAATACATTTCTAAAGAGAAAGCTTACAAATTCGCACACAGTTAATTCTATCATCAATTATTTGAAAATGAAGATTTTCTATATTCTTTTCGTCCTTTTTGCTGCACTAATTGGCACGTCATTAGTTCATGCTCAAAGTAAGTTTTTCAATTTTTATTATTTTTCCCGTTTTTTATTTTTATAATATATAAATTATAGTAAAAGTATATTTATAATTTACTAGATTATAAATAAATAAAATTATTTAATAATAATTCAAAACTATTTTATTATTTATTTATTTTTATTTCTATCATTATTAATATCTAAATTATTGCGGTTCTTATAATTTATTATTATAAAAAAATGTTATTGAAATAATAATAGACAATAATAATTCTTTTAATTATTTTTTTTATTTAATTTATTTAAATTATTTTTCATTTAATTTAAGAATTTATAATTTTAATTATTTATTTAATTTTTGATAGAGGACAGTTTATAATAATAATTAATAACATAATTAATAATAATAAAAAGAATTTTAAAAAAAACTGTTTCTAAAAATAAATTTTAACTGTAGAAAATACTTTTTAATTTTAAAACAGAAAAATATTTTTCAAATTAACTTTTATGATTTTAGAAAAAAGTGTTGTTGTACATTTTTTCATTCCAGTCTGTTTATGAATTCTCCCATTAAAAAAAATATCATTTCGAAAAAAAATAATTCTTAATTTAAAAATATTTCCACTCACTTATTTTTCATCTAGAGATGAAAGAAAATTCATAAAAGTCTCTTGAGTTGAGTTGAAGAGATCTTTACTGTTTTTTATTTTTCTTTTCATATTATTCATAGGAAACACGAAAATAAATTCATCGAAAAATACACATTTATTTTCTTTTTTTAATTATTTTACCAAAAATTACCTCTAAATTATGTTTAATTTCAAAATTTGCGGCAAAAAATTAAAATTAATTTATTTATTATCAAATTTTTCATTAAATTATGAAAATTAATTCTAATTTAAATATTATACGGTAAATTTTGTTTACTTCACTGTTTCTTTTTCTTAAAATTTTGTTATTTCAAAAAAATTATTTAAAGTTTTAATGAACCGACAAATAAATTGATAAAATTTAAATTCGGTTAATTTAATTATAAAATAAAAATTTTTTCAGCATGTTCTGAAAGTGAGTGCAAAAAAGCTTGCGAAAGAGCAAGTAAACCTCTTCCAGGAGTTTTAGGAGGAAAATACTGCAAGGACGGAAAATGTAGTTGTACTTAATTGTACATTTTAAAAAAATAACTTTGACAAAAATTGTATTCTCAATAATTTCATCTAACAACTTGTGAAGAAAAAAATTCTGTATTCAACATATAAAATAAATAAATAAAAATTAAAAACCAACTATAAAATTTTTTTAAATTAAAATTTTAAAATTTTCCTTGTCAAATATTAATTTTCTAAAAATATTTTTTAATTCTTAAAACATTAAATTAAATACATTCACTGACAAAAATTTTTCTTTATTTCAAAAATAAGAAGTCAACCAAAAAAATATGTTTGAATTGAATATATTTTATAATTGAATTAAATTTTAATTTTTATTGAATATTCCTTTTCAAAAAATATTTTGTAACTAACAACAATTCGCGCGCGGTTAACTTCTTACTACCTTTTTTTAAAAGTAAAATTAGCAATTTTAAAAATAATAGAATTTAAAAATTTTCTAATTTAAATTTTTGTTGAAAACACTAAAAAAATTCTATTTTGGAGAAATTACAAATAATTGCAAAAATTCAATTATTTAAAAAAAAAAAAAAAATTCTTATAAAATTCAACTATGTTCAAAATTTGAAAAAAATGCTGGTAAAAATTACAATTATCTTTATAAATAACAAAATTATTCTCCAAAGTTTAATTATTTTCATAAATTTTTTTTAAGAAATCCAATTATTATTTTCATAAAAAATAGTTTAAAATTCTAGAAAATAATAATTGAATTAAAATGATGGAAATAATTTTGATGAAGTTACAGTAACAATATTCTTATAATATAAAATAATGATTTTATCTCTCGGTCATCTTTAATTATTTATTAGAAAACATAAAGAAATCGATCACTCCGAGTCTTCGACTCGGAGCAATCGATGTTTTCATGTTTTATAACAATACTTTTATAAGTTGTTTAATTTTAAAAAAGTTTGAATTCGAAATTTTTTAATTTCTTAATTCCTGTGGAAAATTCTGTTCCAAAAATAAGATTAAAAATAGGAATTGCGCAAATATTTTTCTTCTTTTTCTAAAACAAAATAATAATTTTGTTAAAAAAATTGTGATTCATAAAAAAAAATAATGCAAAATAAATAAATTTTCTATTTCTTAATCACAGTTGTTTAACAATTTTCTAATTTTGCTTAGAAGTAAAGAATAAAAATCTGTATAATTTTAATTTGACAAAACATAATATTTAACAAAATTTTAGTCTTTTGATGAAAAGAAGTAAAAAAAATTCTGATGATTTCTATTTTTCATTACAATTTTGAATTATAATTATAAAATAAAAATAATTATAACATAATAATATAATATAAATCTATCTAAAGTTAACAAAAAACAAAAGTATAAACTAAAGACAACTTCAGATTAAAATCAATTAAAATTTTGACTGATTCAGAATTAGAGAGTTGCAAATAAAATAATATTCCAATCTCTTTTTAAACTTAAAATAGTAAAAAAAAAAAAAATTATCCACAAATTCATTTAGTAAAAATTTCTTCTATTTTTAGTCCATTTTAGTCATTTTAACTAAAATTAGAGAAGAAAAATTGTTACTGCCTATAAATAAAATAGTTTATTAATTTAAATTCTACTAAAAGTTAATAAAAATATTTACTAATTTTAAATAGTGGACGACTAATTACTAATTTAAATTTACATTGATTAACAATTCCATAAAAGTAATTTTGATTAATAATGCGTTTTATTTGATACAGCAATGACCCCTATGACCATATAAAATAGTGATCCGAACGGTCAGAGGTTCTAGATCGTGGTCAAATTCTATACATTTCTCCACTCCATTAATATTGTAATCCCGCATAAAATGAAAAGGAAAAGAAAAATAATAAAGTAAAAAAAAACAATTTTCTTCTATTTTATCATCTATGTAGGAAGGAGAAATTACTTCTATAATCTAATATTTCTGAACTGCCAATAATGCACAATCTGCCAATAAGCGAGAGCCACTGTCATAAACTTTTTCTTATATATATAACGTGATTTCTCGATATTTTAATGCATTTCTAAAGAAAACGCTTACAAATTCGCACACAGTTAATTCTATCATCAATTATTTGAAAATGAAGATTTTCTATATTCTTTTCGTCCTTTTTGCTGCACTAATTGGCACGTCATTAGTTCATGCTCAAGGTAAGTTTTTCAATTTTTATTATTTTTCCCGTTTTTTATTTTTATAATATATAAATTATAGTAAAAGTATAATATTTATAATTTATTAGATTATAAATAAATAAAATTATTTAATAATAATTCAAAACTGTTTTATTATTTATTTATTTTTATTTCTATCATTATTCATATCTAAATTATTGAGGTTCTTATAATTTATTATTATAAAAAAATGTTATTGAAATAATAATAGACAATAATAATTCTTTTAATTATTATTTTTTATTTAATTTATTTAAAATTTGTTAATTTTAATTATTTATTTAATCAATTTTAAGCAGGGCTAGAGGACAGTTTATAATAATAATTAATAATAATAAAAAGAATTTTAAAAAATAAATTTTAATTATAGTACTTTTTAATTTTTACAACAGAAAAATATTTTTTAAATTAACTTTTATGATTTTATCAGAAAAAAGTGTTGTTGTACGTTTTTTTCATTCCACGCTGTTTATATATTATGAATTCTTCCATTAAAAAAAATTCTCATTTCGAAAAAAAATTATTCCTAATTTAAAAATATTTCCACCCACTTATTTTTCATCTAGAGATGAAAGAAAATTCATAAAAGTCTCTTGAGTTGAGTTGAAGAGATCTTTACTGTTTTTTATTTTTCTTTTCATATTATTCATAGGAAACACGAAAATAAATTCATCGAAAAATACACATTTATTTTCTTTTTTTAATTATTTTACCAAAAATTACCTCTAAATTATGTTCAATTTCAAAATTTGCGGCAAAAAATTAAAATTAATTTATTTATTATCAAATTTTTCATTAAATTATGAAAATTAATTCTAATTTAAATATTATATGTTAAATTTTGTTAACTTCACTGTTTCTTTTTCTTAAAATTTTGTTATTTCAAAAAAATTATTTAAAGTTTTAATGATACGACAAATAAATTGATAAAATTTAAATTCGGTTAATTTAATTATAAAATAATTATTTTTCCAGCATGTTCTGAAGATGAGTGCAAAAAAGCTTGCGAAAGAGCAACTAAATCTCTTCCAGGAGTTGTAGGAGGAAAATACTGCAAGGACGGAAAATGTAGTTGTACTTAATTGTACATTTTAAAAAAATGACTTTCACAAAAATTGTATTCTCAATAATTTTATCTAACAATATGTGAAGAAAAAAATTCTGTATTTAACATATAAAATGAATAAATAAAAATTAAAAACCAACTATAAAATTTTTTTAAATTAAAATTTTAAAATTTTCCTTGTCAAATATTCCTTTTCTAAAAATATTTTTTCAATCTTAATACATTAGGTTAAGTACATTTAATTAATTAATTAATTAATTAATTACATTAAATTACACTAAACACATTAAATTAAATACATTTACTGAGAAACTTTTTTTCTTTATTTAAAAAATAAGAAGCCAACCAAAAAAATATGTTTGAATTAAATTTAATTTTTATTGAATATTCCTTTTCAAAAAAATATTTTTTAACTAGCAACAATTAACTTCTAACTAACTTCTTACTACTTTTTTAAAATAAAATCAGCAATTTTAGAAACAATAGAATTTAAAAATTTTTTAATTAAAATTTTTGTTGAAAACACTAAAAAAATGCAATTTTGGAGTAATTACAAATATAAATATAAATTCATTAAATTATATACATTCGCTGATAAAATTTTTTTTTATTTCAAAAATAAGTAGCCAACCAAAAAAATATGTTTGAATTAAACATATTTTATAATTGAATTGAATTAAATTTTTATTGACTCAAAATCATTATGTTTAATTAAAAAATAATTTTTGGTTGACTGTATACAGTTTTCTCAGACTTAATTAATTAATAAACACCTTTCATTACAATTGTATATTGAATACTTTCACAATACTTTTATTAATTATTTGCATAAAGTACAATTTTTCAAATATTTTCTGAAACGAAGAAGTAAAACAAAAAAAAAATACTTTTAAGAAACTTTTCACGCTTCCTTTTGATTTTTCTACCTCTTTTATTATTTCATTCTCCTATATGTCGTGCACTACTCGCGAATTGTATTTCCGCAATAAAAACAAAAGTGGAACAAAGAAACGCTCCTAGAAGAATGAGAAAAATAAGCGAATAATGTTCAAGTGTCAAGTCTGATACTAAAGGTCTGCTTGCAATTTTTTTTTGCTCTTCTTTATAAATTGCATATCGCATATCATTATACCATTTAAGAAACAATCCCCCCTCACTAATTTTCGACAATATTTTATTAATTCTCTCTAAATAGGGCGAATATTCTTTAACGACATACGATAAACAATAAGCACAAGGACATTCTTCAATTACATGCAACAAATATTCTCCATTCTCATCATAATATTTCGAACGATCCTCCAATTCTGCCGTTGATAATCGCATTATTCCCAAAACACTTTTATTATTAACAACAATTTTTCTCAATGATTCCTCAACACCTTGCAAAAGAATAACTCGATTTTTTAATTCAACATTATAGAACGTATTTTCTCTCAAATTTTCATATTTCGTCAAAATTGAATAATCAGTATCAAGAACATCATTTAATGTCTCAAGTTCTTGATATTCAAACGGTTTACTCATTGCCGACAATAATGTACTTTCATACAAACCAAATATTATTAAAGTAAAAATTAATGTTCCCGCGAGAAAAATCCGTTGTGCCGTCAATTCACTATCACCCTCAAGTGGCGAACAACTCAAAACAGCAACTTCACCACAAAATTCTAAACGTGAATCAATTTCCGGTGGATATTGAGATAGATTTTTTTTCTCTTCCAAATGTTTCTTCCTTAAAATATTTATTCCTAAAATATTCTTTTTCAATGATTCTTCATGAATTTTTTCACTATATGATTTAAATTTAATCCAAAATGCACTGATAAGAATATTGTAGATGATAAATAGTGGCCAGAAATCGAGAGCAATTGGTAAAAATGGCATAAAAGATTTGGGTACTTTCCCAGCGGCTTTGCCAAAAAGGCAAACTTTATCCATATGAACACCGACGGTAAATTCAAAGGATTTAAAATCATCGTAGGGTTTAACAAAATATGTTGTCATTACAATATCAGCTTTGTTGTTTTCAATGTTTATTAATGCTGTCTCAAACGGATCGGATTTATAATCGTGTTTTAGAACATTAATACGAAAATCAGCATTTAAAACACTTCTTAATAGAAACATGGCATTAACATCAAGTCCAGATAAATTTGTCCTATTTCCAATTTTCGATATCTGCACCATTTGTGATTTAAATATCGTCACCTTAATTGGATAATTATTCAAATTTTCAAAATTCTCGAAAATATTTCCCAACTCTTTTAAATCACAAATTTTCTTCTTATTCACTTCGACTGAATTAAATCTCCTCATCTGATTTTTGCGAAAGACTTCAATATTCTCCCCATCGACAAACACCTTTTGAACTAATCCAAATTTTTTCAAATTCCTCTCAAACGGAAGATAGCGATAAACATATTTAAATTTTTCCCTTTTTGTGCTAATCAAAATTTTCGATATTCCATACCGTTTCCAAAAATTGGAAAATAATTTCTCAAAATTCAATGCAGATTTATCATTACTAAGGGAAATGATGACAAATTTATTTCTTGAATTCCAAAGTAAATTCAAAGTGTTGCAATTGAAATCCAACATTTGTAGATTATCGACAATTATAATCCAAGTTGTATAGTGCAAATTGGTAAATTTAAACGAAGATAAATTATTTTTGAAATCAATTTGGTAGCAAGTGATTAATTTACGTTCAAAGAACTTTGAGATTTGTCCGGTTAGATAGGAATTGATATCGAATGTTGCAACTGATATCGTGAGTGGTTGAAACTCCTTCGAGTTTAAAACTAAATCGAGAACTTGCATCAGATTCTCAAGATCGATATCAGAGAAATCACCTCGGGTTAAGTAATTCTCAACATTGTCCCAGGAGTCTCTTCCTGATTGATTGTACTTGAGTTGGGCACTCGTCGCGGATGCCAGGCACGCAATGGTGCAGATCACACCAAACATCGTATTACTATAAAAGCATCCAGAAATTCTAAAACAAAAAAAAACAAAAAATCACGAAAAATTTCATTTCATTTACTGAAAAACAAAACGAATAATTGAAAAAAAAATAAATTCAGGGAAAATAATAAAAAAACAACTTGTAAATCCATAAACATTTTGCTTTCTCTTTGCCATCAGCAAAGAATTTATACTTTCTCGTGGAGGAATCATTAATATTACAAGAAAGAAAATATTAAAAAAAAAATATTCCTTCACAAGGAAACAAAAGAATAATAAAAATTTTTAAAAATCAACATCTTAAAGAAGAATCCGACAAACAATCGCAACAAAAGTTAGTCCAATGTCATAATTTCGTATTTTAAAAGAAAATTAAATTTTAAATTTCTTATAGAAGCGTAAGGAATTTAATTTTCTACATTTTTAATAATTTAAAGTTATATTTGAATACAAATTATAGTTTTTTGTCAATAATAAATGATTTAAGTAAAAAATTAAAATTAAATTCAAAATTAAAATTTAACAAATGTTTCTTAATGACAGAAAATTGTAATTTTTATTCAAATGCAACTTTCAATCGTTTTAAATGTTCGAAATTAAATTCTTCTCTTTTCCACCAAAACAAATCAAATGGCGCTATCAGTTTTTTATGAAAATTAATTTTTCTTAATTTGTTTATAACAAATTGTTTAAAAAAAATTTTTTAAACAAAATTTTTAACGTCAAAAATTATTATTAGACCCCATGCCAGGATGCCAATTGTTGTTTTTTTTATATCTGCGTTCCTGTGCCCATGGGCATTAATGGGTTAAAGAAGAACTTTTGGATTCTTTTTCAAAAAAAATATTTATTCAAGAAAAAAATTCAATTTTCAGTCAATAAACAAATTTAAAGGATAAATGGTAATAAATAAATAATAATTCAATGTTTCATGACGCGACAATTTTTATTTTAATTTATTCTATAATTTTCATTTTTCCCAATAATCCAATTTTTGTCGTAAAAAAAGACAATAGTTCGGAACATTTTTTCTCTTTTTTACATCATAAAAAAATCATTACACCATTAAAAATTATCTTCCAAAAGAATATTTATTTTTTCTTCACGAAAAACTTTCAAATATTTATGCTATCTAAAATTTTAAATTTCAAACAAAATTTATAAATTTCTTTTTAATATTCAATTTTATTTCAATATCAACGACATGTATTAGAAAAATTCCACAATTTTAAAAATATTTCATTTAATTTTCGTATTTAAAAATTTTTTTCTGAAATAAACAGTTAATAATAATTACTAATAATTTTTAAAACTAGGAACATTGAAAAAATATTTTGATCTTTGAAATACTTAGAATTTTTAAAACATAATTTTCCCATCAATAAGAAAATTTAAAAAATAATTAATAATTTAAATTCGTTTATTGAATACTGATAATTGATAATAAAATCTATTTTTACAGTAATTCTATTCTCTCCTTAAAAGTATAATAATTTCTTTAAATTTTCCTATTTTTTTGTGTAATAAAAAAACTATTATATATAATTAAAATTATTCCAAGAAATACAATTATTTTCAACAATTTTGATAAAATTCTTTTTAAAAAATCAATTATTTTCAAATATAAAAAAATTCTTAACAAAAATTCAATTATTTTCATAAATAAAAAAATTTCTAGAAGAATTTCAATCATTCTATAAAACTTTTAAAACAATTCCAAGAAATACAATTATTTTTAACAATTTTGATAAAATTATTTACAAAAATTCAATTAGTTTTTTCGATACAATTCCAATTAAATTACTCGATTAATTTAATTATTTTCAGAAATTTAAAATATTAAATTTACCTACTTTCGATTCGCAGTCATCGAAATGATCAACTCAAAAGAAAGAACCAATTTTAGAGTTTTGGGCCGTTTTTTTGAAAAAAAATAAAAATTGTGGGTTTTTCCGAAAAATCAAACAATTTTTTTCCTATTTTATAATCCTAAATATCATCTAAAAGATGATATTAAATATTGATAATATGATAATATGATTATTAAATATTCTTGAAGATAATTTTTAATAATGTAACTTAATTATTTAAATAGTTTTTAAATATTTAATTTAATTTAGTTTATTATATAATTAAATCACTCAGAAATTTTCCGAAATATCAATAAAATATTTTTTTTATTTGAACGTTCAAAAATTTTTGTAACATAATATTTCTATAAAAGAATCTACAAAAATCAATTATTCAATTAATGAAGATTTTTTAAGATTCATTTAATTAAAGAAACTTAATTTATTTTATTTTTATGTTAAGTTATTTTATTTTTATTTTAAGTCATTTTATTTTCTGAAAATACTTATTTTCCCAATAATCAAATTTTTTCCTCGTAAGAATAATAACAATAAATAATAAAACTCCAAAAATTCTCCTCGACAGACAACATTATTTTGTTCGAAGGAAAATAATACGAGAAAAAGTTTTTATAGTTCAAAGCAAAAAAAAAAAAAGAAAAAAAAGAACAGCATTTAATTAAAATTTTTTATTTCAAAGAAAAATTACCTTTGTTGTCGAGACATTCCCCGAAGGATTATTTTGATTTCGTATAGTTCTCACTGATTTTCACAATCTTGAAAACTTGTTTGGTTCACTATAAATTTGATTAAATTTCTCCGCAATATAATACGTATAGTACAATTATTTACTCGTCTGATTCCGAGGACGTTGAAAACGAATAATATTTGTTAATACCGGAAATTGACAATCGTAGAGAAAAAGGAAGCAAAAAAAAAAACAAAAAAGAAAAAGAAAGAAACGAAGGAACGAGAAGGTAAATGAAGATGAGCTAGAAAAGAAATTCTATTAAAGAAATTTCAAGTCAAGAAAAACTGTCGTGCTGTATTTCCCTTGTCTTTTAACGACTAATTGTGGAAAAACAAAGGTTTCAGTTGAAAAGTAAGACGATTAAAAAAAAGGAAAAAAAAACGAGGAGCAATAAATAAAAATTACAGTATTTACTCTATTTTGAGTGATCAATTTTTTTTACAGTGTAATAAATAATTCATTAAATTCCAGTAATACGAGAAAATGAACTATTTTCAAAACTATCAACATTTCCTTCTTAATTCTTCTATTTTTTTTTTTTTTTTTATGGATAATGATTTCTCTTCATTCGAAAAATATTTATTCAAAAGAGAGGAAAATATTTGTTCAGTAATTCAACATTTCAGAAGGACAATAAAACAAATTGATTTAATGGGAGATAAAATTCGTGATAAATTATGTCATCATATCATTGACAAAAATTAAGGGGGATTTTAAGGGTTATTTTCACAGGGGTCTTTTTTAAACACAAAATTATTCTGCTAACATTATGGCATTCAACATCTGCCTTATTACTATTTTTATCTAGTTGGGTAAATAATTTTCGATAAAAAGATAATTTCTCTATTTTTTACATTTAATATTTTTTGTTATTTCTCTCTCAATAACGAGCATACAGTCCGTTTATAAGTAAAATAAATAAATAAAAATTTTATGTTCCCAACAGAAATTTAATAAACAAGGTATAATTTTTTTTTTCAATTTTATTTTTCTGTCAATAAAAAATAAAAAATTTATGTTCTCAACAAGAATTTAATAAGCAAATAAGTCTAAATATAATTTAGAGTTTATTTAATATTGTTTGTTGGATATATAATTATAGAAAATTAAAAAATGCAGTACAAACTTGATAATAATGGGTATGTTAATTATTATTATCAAGTTTATACTGCATTTTTAATTTTTTTTAATCAAAAATTTAATAATTTAATAATTATTGACTTTTCCCGAAATTACTAATTTGGAATTATTAATTTGGAAATTATTAATTTAGTTAATTATTTACTTATGCGGCTACAAGAACATAAATCTAATTTAATAAATGAATATTTGGATATTAATAAATAATTATTAATATTCATTATTATTATTATTATTATTATTATTATTATTATTATTCATTATTACTATTTTTATCATTACTATTATTATTAATTAACATTTAATATTAATAACTTTTACTTTAATAAATTAAAATTATTTTCTACTATAGTAATAATGGTTTTTTTTTCATAACAAAATTTAGCTAATAATTTATCAAAAGATGAATATCAAGGAGGGAAAATTAGAAAGTGTAAAGGGTAAAATTCCTTGGCTAACAGATTCAACTTTTAGGATAATTTACGGTCAGAGTTTCATTTAATTTTGAAGTATATGAAGGTAATTTCATAATCGATTCGGGTGTGTTAAATAAATTGGAAATTTCATTATGGACGACAAGTTTTGCAAGTTTGCAAAACCTTATTCTCTGGCAATTGGCCCGTTTTGCTTCTGTTCTGAAAATTGTTACCATTGATATATAAATAATAATTTTCCACTAAGTATAATATTCCAAAGTCCCTTTCAATTTTTTTTACTTAATTAATCAATCTGCTCCTAAAGCAAACGAAAATTAATCTAATTATTATCTAAAAATTATCTAATTATCATAATTTTTATTCCCATAATTTTTCATTATCATCAATTTTATTATTATTAAAACTCAAAGTATAGTAAAAAAATTAAATTAACTATTAATATATTTATTATTGTGATTATTATTTATTACTACTGCTATTGTTGTTCTCATTATCATAAATATTATCATTGCTGTTATTATTGCTGTTATTTATTTATATTTATTTATTTATTTATTATTTATTTTTATTATTTATTATTTATTTAATTATTTTCAAAAATATAAATAAAATTCTTGTCCTAATTTAATTATTTTCATAAATAATAAAAAATTAACAAGAATTCAATTATTTACAAAAATTTTTTACAAATTCAATTATTTTCATAAGTAACAAACTTTTTTTTAAGTAATTCAATTATTTTCTTAACTAACAAATTTTTTTTAAGAAATTCAATTATTTTCATAAAAAATAATTAAAAATTCTGGAAAATAATATTTGAATTAAAATGATGAAAATAATTTTGAAGAATTTCCAGTAACAATATTATTATAATATAAAATAATGATTTTATCACTCGTTAATTATAAATTATTATAAAACATGAAGATATCGATTGCTCCGAGTCGAAGACTTGTTTTATAACAATACTTTTATAAGTTGTTTAATTTCAAAAAGGTTTGAATTTGAAATTTTTTAACATCTTAATTCCTATGGAAAAATAATAATAATTAAATATTTATTTAAAAAAAAAGAAGTTATTGATGTTTTCGAATAATTTTGCAATTTGAGAAATTCGTAAATAAATGTAACAGAACATTTTTTTAAATAAAATTTTTTCCTTCATTTTTTTCATTTTCTAAAAATTTTAAAAGTTGCAATTTCATTTTCAATTATTGCTTTTTGTAATTGACAAATAGAATTTTTAATGATTTTTTTCCTTTATTTCAGAAAAAAATTAAATTTTATTAAAGCAATTGTAATTAATAAAAAGAAATGATGCAAATTATTTTCTTATGAAAATTGAGAATTTTTTATAAAAAAATATTAAGAAACGGGAATATGTAATGTTTCTTTTTCAAAGGAAAATAATGAGTTTGTGAACAATAATGTTCTTCAGAAATAATAATTGTGCATAAAATTATTATATTTTCTATTTCTTAATCATAATTTTTTAACAATTATTAACAATTTTCTAATATTTTCTATAAATAAAAAGGAGAAAAATTTTTATACTTTATATCAGTCAAATTAAATCTGTTATAGAAAAAAGCATATAATAAACAAAATGTATTTGTTAATCATAATTAAAAAAAAAAAATTTTTATTGATGTTTTGTCTGATAATAATAAATTTGATATTGTTTAATTTTTGGCATTTTCTTTAGGACAAGAAAATGTATATAACATTTAATTAATTTAATTAAAATTGTCAGAATAGATGGTATGTAAATATTTAAAATAAAAATTGTATTTTTTTTTTTAAAAGAAATAAAAAAAAATTAAAATTAAAAAAAAATTAAAAAAAATTAATTAAAATTTTAATTAATTTGAATTAAAATTTTTTTCTTTAAAAACTTAAAGTTAACAAATTATTAAGTACACTTAATTGTTAAAAAACCGCTTGTCAAACATAATTTTCATTTGAAATGATAAATCTATGCGAAATTTTGTATACAAGTGACAACGGAAATGGAATTTATTTTGGGATTCTCTGAAAATATCCACGGGCTAAAGTAGTAAGATGAAAATCAGTCGTACACTTTCATTCTTAACGTGACGAAGACAATGGAACTGAAGAAAAACAATATACTCTTTTTATCAATTTTATCCACCATTTTTACCGGTAAGTTTTCTTTCCTTTTTTCTAAAAAACACATATAATATTTTTTTACTGCACAAAAGTTCCTTTAAAAACTCAATAAACGTCAATATATTGTATATTTAAAAGATACTAAAATTTTCCCCAACACGCTACTTTTCAGACTTTTATGAATAATATTTTATCATAAAAGAGAGAATTATACGATAGAAGAAAAAAGAAAAATTATAAATTACATAAAATTGATATCCCTTTTCAGTTCAATTGATATCTGCACAAGGCTTCAATCAACCTGGGTTCGTACTAAATTTTCAATTTTTAATTTTTATCTCATAATTCCAATTTTTAAATAGAAATTATTCTTTATTTAATTAAATACAAAATTCATATCATCTTTTTAATTTTAATATCAATTTTTTTCCACATTTCTATTCCATGTAAAAAAAAGTAAATAACCTTCGATTAAAAAAAAGCTAAAAAATAATTTTTCCCTCTAAAAATTCAAAACACGTCTTTTTACAGTTACAATAAAAATCAATTTTACTTCCCCACCTACATTTGACCTCAAATAAAAATTATTTTCATAAATCTCTTTCACAGATACGATCTCCATAAAGGTCCAGTTTTCTACGAAGCCTATTATTATCCAGAAAAGCAGAATTTGCACAAAAGACGTAGTATTGAAGAAAAAGATGAAAATTCATTGGAGAAAATATCACAAATTTCAAATACACCAAATGTCATGATTTCAATTGATGGAAATAATGAAGTTATTATCATTGGCAATAAATTAAAACGAATTCCAATGCTTGATGTGCAAAATGATATTAATAATTGGTATAAAGAACGAACGAACGAACGAATCAATCAAGATTCAATGAGAAAAATTCATGAAAAACGACTAAAACAAATACAAATCAATAATAATAATAATAATGATAATATAATGAGTGTGGAAAAATTAAAAAATAATCGCGACAAATTTCCCCCAACATTACAATATCAAAGAACAGTACAATATCCATTATATCAAAGAAATGAGAATTTAAATTTTCCATCACAAAATAAGTTCCCACTAAATAAAAATTTTCATGGAAATTCAATTTCAAATCAATATCCAATGAATTATAATTCAAAAATTGCAAATTTCCAACACGACATTAATGAAAATGAAAATCCCAAATTCGACAATAGTAATAAACAAAATATTAATCAATATTATGAAAATGAAAATTTAGTAAATAGAAAAAAATTCGATGATTCAAAGAGTTCACAAGATTTTTCCGAATCTCTGCAGGAAAATATTTTTGAGCCACGACCACAGATAATTAAATATCTATTTTCAACGCCAAGAGAAAATGGGTATGGAACAAAGAAAAGTAATTTCATCAATGACGATGCTCGAATAGATGGTGTTATTAAAGAACCTGAAATTGCATCAATCGAAGTGAGTGAAGAACCTCGGCACAAAATTCGACACCATCATGGAGAGAGATTGAGGCGCAATTACTCTCGACAATAATTTATCTGCAAAAAAAGGAAGAGAAAAAAAATCCCGAGTGGGAGAGAGAGAGAGAGAGAGAAAAATTTTTCCAATACACACAATACTTTCACAATAAAGCTCAAAAGCTGCGGGTCACTTTTTTTTCCCGATACGAAACGTTTCATCAAATTTTCCACATTTATTTTTAATACACTCATTTATATTATTAGAAAATAACGATATAAAATTTTCAAAAAATTATATAATAAACACGGAATATTCATTAATATTATTAATATTTTTATGTAAATCAATAATTTAATAATTAATAAATAATATTAATCAAACCATCTTTTATCTACCATTAATTAATATATTATAATTATTATATTTTAATTTTAATCTATTATAATTATATATTAATTAATATTAAAAAGGTTAATATCAGATAATTTAAAAATGGGTTTTCAATTATTTTTTTCCATAAAAATTTTATTTTATTTTAATTAATTTAATTAGTATTAATTAACATTAAATAATATTAATCAAACCATCTTTTACCTATTATTAATTAATATATTAAAACTATTATAATATTTTAATTTACTGCAATTACATATTAATTAATATTTCAAAAATTAATATTAATTAAAAACATTTATTCAAAGAATAATTCTGATTAAATATTAGATAATTTTAATATGCTTTTTCAATTACTTCTCTCCACATAAACTTAATTTTTTTAAATATATTTAATAATCAAAGTAATTAATTTATGAATATGAAATAATATTAATATTAATCAAACTATCTTTTTTCTATTATTAATTAATATATTATAATTGTAATAATATTTTAATTTATTATAATTAATTATAAAAATTGTAATTAATTATAAAAACATATTAATTAAAATTTTTTAAATTATTATAAATTTAAAACGTTTATTCAAAGAACAACGTTGATTGAATATTAAATAATTTATAAATGGTTTTCCAATTTTTTTTTCTCCATATAAACTTAATTGTCTTCTCAACTAAATTAAGAGAAAATACAAAATATGTTTTTATATTTATAAGTTGTATTATATATTGAAATAAAATTAATTCACGAATATATTTTCAATAAATAATTATTAAACATCATTTTTCAATATAATAAATAAATCAAATTCACAAATAAAAAATTATATTTCAACAACTCAACTCAATAAACTTTTATGAAGAGTAAAATAAATAATATTTTGCTATTCAGCAATTCCATTTATCTGCACTTGAAAAAAAAAATGATGTTTATAAACTTCCATCTGAATTAATTAATTTAATTAGAGAGAAAATTACAAAAATATTTTTACATAACTAAATTTTATTAGCTTTCGCCGCAACAGTAAATTACAATATTTTTACAATTTACAATTAAAGTATTATTAATTTCTACAGGTGACCAAAACTATTAAAAAAACAGAAATTAAAAAATTTGTATTAATTACAATATTATTAAAAATATTAAAAATATAATTAAAAAAAAAGGAATTTAATTATTCTTCAAAATACTTATTGTAAATAAATTGTAAATACCTATTGTAAATAATAAAAGTTAATTAAAGAAAAATTGATAAAATGCAAACAAGTTATAAATTGAAAAATTGCAATTACAATAAAAATAAAAAAACTACAGACCTTTTTTGTCAGCATAGTATTAATTCGAAAAAAAAAATTAATCTCTATTTTTTTAAATATAATTTTGGCCACTTTATAACAATAGTATGCAATGGTTTCATAACCGGATACAATAAACTTTATTTCTAATAATTTTTCCCTTCTTTTTGAATCGTTCTGAAAATTTTTCTATAGATTTCTCTGGTATGAAAATTTACTTTCTGGAACTAAAATTTACTTTTATTGAACAAAAATTTACTTTCAACTTATTTAAATATTTATTTTAATTTTATAGAAATTTTGAACTTTATAATTGACACGTTACTGAAAAATATCAGGAATGAATTTTAGTATTAAAAAAAAATAATTTTTAATAATAAATCTTCTTCATTGTTTGGTGTTTTTAAAGTTAAAATGTTTGTTATTTGAAAAATTTTCAGAACAAAAGAATGATAAAAAATTAAAAGATTACAAAATTATTAACTACATTCACTGGTGAAATCGATTTGGCGAGCGAGTATGAATTTTTTTTTTTTAATGAGATTTTGAATAAAAAAAAAGAAAAAAAAATACGATGGAAAGTCGCATGATATTAACGTAACGAATGCATGAATAACAAACAGGCAATACTTTTCGACAATCCATAATCAAACACATTTTTTCTCCTTCTCTTGTACAGAAATAAAAAAAAATAAAATATTTTTTCAGATTGTTGAAAAGAATGCCTCTTGTATTTTATAAGTAACCTACACTATTGGAACACAACCTTTTCAATTGGTGGATGGTCTCAGTTTTTTTTTAATTTTTAACTTTTTAATCTACACTACATTAATTTAATGGTAAACACTTTAAAGACAAAATTTATCTTCTACAAAAACATTCTAATTAATCGCTGAGATCCAAATTGCATTCGATACGACTTCGCTTACATTTAAAATATAATTACGTATAAAGAATAAATTTAAATATTCAAATCAAATATTTAAATTCAATATTAAAATTAATTACATCGTTGAGAAAAAACAATTTTTCTTTATAAACATATCCATTTTACGTACAATTTTTTCTAAAAGATAACAAAATTTTTTGAGATGAATAAAATCCGCGATATTTAAAAAGAAAATTTCTTTTTTAAAAATTAATTTAAAAAAAAGAAAAAACTAACAATAAGTTTTTAAAATTTATAACTAATCAATTATATTACTAAATATGTTAATTCATAGAAATACAACTATAATCAAAAGATTGTAATCACCTCGAAATTTTATCATCTTAAAAAAAAAATTATTTCTCACAAATATATTTTTTTAACTAAAAACAAATTGAGTCTTCTTTATTCGATTGCTGATGTATTTGAATTAAATATTTGCTAAAATGTACTGCGTTACCAAAATGAAAATAACTTTTACAATACTCAGATTGCATCATCTTCCATAAAATGCAAAATTTAAACAAAACTAATACATTGCATTCGCACATTTATAAATATGTAGAAAAAATACAAAAAAAACATTGTTCTTTAAATAATAACTTCGTTTTTATAAAAACAAAAGAGAAAATGTAAAAATAATAAAAACTTTTCTAAAAAAAAACACAAGATGAGTTGAAAATAAGCACCTCAATAGAGATTCACACAAACGATTTTTTTAAAAATTGCTATACCCATAAAATATATCTCTTTTCCCCCCTTCGCTCTCTTTCTCTTTCATACGTTTGTGAACATTACACGTTGAAAATTACTCATTGATTGATAATACCTATTTTGCATAAAACATTTAAAATGTATAAAAATAAAATACTGTCAAGTTATATAAACTTTACAAAGCACTATTCTTTAAAAAATATTTACAATATCTTTTCTATTTATGTTCATTAAATGAATAAAACGGAAATAAAAAAAGAATAAAAAAAAAAAACTATTTGGCAATTATTTAACATTAAATGCAAATTTACAGTTCGCGTTAATTTTAGTTAAATTTCTGGCATTTATTCACTAGGTGAATTTTAATTTAATTCTCGATCTGCTGTTTTTTTAAGCACGAGAAATTCGCCTACTAATTAACTAGTTCTGTTTTCTGAAGATTCTTTTTCTCAGGTACTTGAATCATTTTCTGAAATAATACAAAAATTTTACACTTAGTAATAAAATGAAAAAAAAAAATGTTATTTATTTTTTTAAATCAAAAAATACCTGCATCATTTTGCTTTTTAATTTCCGCTAGAATAAATTCTCGCAATGTTTCGTACGCCTTCTCAACTTTATTGTTCACGATAATCAAGTGGAAATTTCCTGATTGTTCACCTATTTGTGAAAAAGAAATAAAAATTAATATAATTTAATGGATTTGCAAAATTCAAATACAATAAAGAATTAAACAAAATTACTTAACTGAAAAAGTGGAGAGCAAAATAAAAACCAGGATTGAAGGGAATTGATGGGACTTTTTCTTTCGTATTTAGCAAATGATCCAGAAACATTTAACATGCTTGATATTCCATGAATAAGGATTTCACAATTAAGCGTAACACATTATTACTATCGTAGTAATGTAAAAAAAATATTCCCAGTGCTGATATAAAAGTACCAGTAAAATAAACGGGGATAAGAAGCGTAATAGTGCAAAATTACAAAAAAGTCGACCGAAATAAATAGAAGTAAAATAAAACCTATGAATATTTCTCGAAGTGTTAGAGAATTTTTATTTATTTAATTATTAATTTTCTATGTAATTATTTTATTAACTATTAAATAATTTACATAATTTTCAATTAAGAATTTCTCTTTTATAAATTTCTATATTTTTTAAACTTTTTCATTAAGGAAAATTTTTACTAAAGCTAATTTCAATTTAGATTTCAAAAAAATTTCACATAAATAAATACAGCAGAAATTAATAAAAGAAATAGAAATATAAAATAGAAATACAATCAAATCGAAAATTGTATAAATAACAAAACAAAACAACGAACTGGCAATAAAGCGAGGAAAAAAAATACATTTTAAAGCAGTTAAAAATTTTTTCAACACAAAAATAATGTAAAACACAGTAAATTTTCTCACCATATTCAATTTCTTCTTTGGCTGCTGTTAATCGCAAACTAAGAGATTCTTCAGTTTCTGTATTTCGATCTCGTAATCGACGTTCTAGTTCTGCGATCGATGGTGGCTTAATAAAGACAAATATCGGATCCAAGGAAGACTTTTTTATTTGCTTAACACCTTGCGTGTCAATATCTAGCACGCAAACTTTTCCCTCAAGTTGCACATCCTGAACAGCTTTTTTACTGAAAATCAAAAAAATAAACATTACTACTAAATAAAAGAAAAGAGAAATGAAAAATAAGACAAAAAAGAAATAAAAGAAAAGAGAAATAAGAAATAAAAGTTCAATTATCAAAAAAAATTAATTAATTTCCAAAAATAATATCTACATTTTTAAAAACATATAAATACACAATTACCTGCTTCCATAAATATTTCCTCCATAATATGCAATTTCAAGAAAATTTCCATCATCAATTTGACTTTGCATTTCTTCTCTACTGATAAAGTAATATTCCCTTCCATCTTGCTCATTCGCTCGAGGTTTTCTCGTTGTGTGACTTATCGAAAATCCAAATAAATCAGAAAATTCATTAAATATTCTTTTTATCAATGTACTTTTTCCGCTCCCAGAAGGACCGCACAAAACCAGCGGACGATATTTCTTTTGAACCATATTCAAAGTACCTGAAAACAAAATTTTTAATTGTCAAACAAATTTTTTTCAACTATAATAATTGTGAAAATAAATCAACAATAAATTTAGAAAAAAAAAATAATAATTCATTTGTAATAATAAATTATTAATAATAAAATAAATGAACTAATAAAATAAATATAGAAAAAAATGATAATTCAGTTGTAATAATAAAATATTAATAATAAAACAAATTAACTAATAAAAGAAATTTAGAAAAAAATAATAATTAAGTTGTAAGAATAAATTATTAATATAGTAAAATATTATCCCCTTCAAAAACGAAAAATAATTTCACATATTGTTTTTTTTACGATTATTTTTAGAGTTGTGCAATACCCATATTTTCGGTAATTAATTCGACAATTAAATCGATTTTAAAATAGTTTTTTTAAATAAATAATATAAACACGACTTTTTCTAATTTTAAAGAATTTTTTAAATTTTTGTGAAAATTTCACGTTATTATGATTAATATGACTATTTAATTTAATTTCATCAAATATTCATATTGTTTATTATTTAATAATTTAATTGTATTTAACTATTTTCTTTTGTTTCACAATTATTTCCTGAAATTAATTTAAGTAAACTATAATAGCACTTGATTGAAATTAATATTAACAAAATTATAATTTATTACTCTTATTATTGTATTGTACAACTCTTCTGCTTTATTATTAATCTTGTCCTTTCTTGGTCTTGAAAATAAAATCACAAACAAATACTTTCATACCTATCGAGAACATTCTAAATCTCATCATCCTCAAAAAGATGTACGGTTAAAATTCTTCTAAAAGACAAATACAACAGGCCATCGGATAAAACTAAAAATTAAAGCAACTACACATCATTATTATAAAACTATTTATCCTTTAAAATTTAAATCACCAAGAATGACAGAATTAAAATACTATTAATTAATAAAATAAATAAATCTTTTAATATTAATTAATGAATTTCTCATTTAGAAGCCAAATAACAATAATTGAAAATTATAAAACAATCATAATTTTAAAAACAAAACTTAATTTTTATAACTCTTGTGCCATTGTTTATTTTCTTAAATTTTTCACAAACTTTTATTTTTCCTTTTTATCCTTTATTTAAAGTTTTATTTATTTAAAATTTTGTATTTATTTAAAAATAAATTTTCGTCTGTTTATTTATAGTAAATCAGTTGTTTTTTGTTTATTTACTAAATTGTTGTTTATGTTTATTATTGTTTATGTCGTCTTGAAAACAAGTTTCGTTTATTTACGTATTTTATATTTATAAATTTATATTTATATTTATTAAATTTATCTCAAATATTAAAATTTTTATTTACATTAAAATTCGTATTTTACTCAAACAAATCATTTTTATATTAAAAAAAATTCTAATAAAAAGAAACAAAAAAAAAAGAATTCAAGTTTGTTGGGATCAATGAAACGTTGAGAATGATGTGCGAATAAATTATACTCGAAAAATATCAGTTCCATTATAATATATTTGAGGACATAAAAGGGAGATCAAGGTCTTCGAAATATTGATTACTCTTGACGCAAACGTATTATAATAAAACGTGGACGACGTGGAGAATGTTTTAACCTCAATTAGTCTCTTTTTATAATTTACTGCTTTCAATGATTGTTTCAAATGAAATACTATTATTTTTAATTACCATGTAAATTAATCAGTAAATATCATAATTAAAATTCTTCAAAAAATAAAATTTTATAAAAAATAAATTTATTTAGACGTTTAACGATTTTTCTGTTTTTTTTTGACGCAGTCATTTCAACAAAGAATATTATTTGTAGAAAAGTCGTTGACATACCTTTTTCTTACCGACGATAAATTATTGATAAAACTTGAATATTTTTGTTCACTTTTAGTCAGAAAGGATAAATAAAAAACTATTTAACAAACAAGATTAATTTGGAGTAATGACGTTTATCACGTTTACTTTACTGCGAAATATGGTACTCTTACAAACTTTTACGAACCTATTGTTATTGTGCTTTCGCCTTTATGACATGCGCCACATGCATTCAAAATTTGATAAAAAAGATTCCTTTCGTTACTTTATAAGATAAAAAATTTAAATCCAACAAAACATAATATAAATTCTAAAAATTCTTTTCTAATAAATTTTCTCAAGTCTAATAATTTAATTATTAATAACATCGATAATATCTAATAACATTATTAAAAAATACAAATTTTGAAAATTCCCGCTACTTGAGTTGGCTACTTTGCTAAACGCGTGCGCAGTGAATAAAAACAGAAATTGAGGTTAGAAAACACAGTTTATGAACACCACGTGTTATTGTAAGCATTGTAAGTGATTGTTGTCTCCCGATTGTTTTATGATTGTTTTAATAAAAAGAAAAATATAAATAAGTGTTCATTTTTGTTTTATGAAAGATGCCACGAAAGAAAATTGATAATCGTATTCGTACACTTATTGAAAATGGAGTGGAAACGGGTCATCGGACAATGTTCCTCGTGGTCGGGGAAAAAGCAAAGGATCAAGTTGTTTATCTTCATCATATGTTATCAAAAACAGTTGTAAAAGCTCGTCCCACAGTATTATGGTGTTATAAAAAAGAACTTGGATTTACATCGCATCGTAAGAAAAAAATGAAATCACTACAGAAAAAAGTCAAGTCAGGCAAACTTGATGTCAATGAGGACGATCCTTTTGAATTGTTTATAGTATCAACAAAAATACGCTATTGTTATTACAAGGAGACACATAAAATTTTAGGAAATACCTTCGGTATGTGTGTTCTTCAAGATTTTGAGGCTTTAACACCAAATTTATTGGCAAGAACAATGGAAACTGTTGAAGGTGGTGGTATCATTACAATTCTCCTTCAAAGTGTTAATTCTCTGAAGCAATTATACGAGATGAATATGGATGTTCATAAACGTTTTCGCACTGAAGTTCATCAGGATGTCACTTGTCGATTTAATGAAAGATTTCTCCTCTCCCTAGCATCGTGTGCTCGTTGTTTAGTTATTGACGATCAATTCCACGTGCTTCCAATCTCAATGCATAATCTCAAAATTCAACCAGCAGTGAAAATGTCAACAAGTGACAATACATCCGAATTGCAGACATTAAAGGAGAATCTCCGTGACACACAACCGGTCTCGACTTTATTAGAGTGTTGTAAAACTTTGGATCAAGGAAAGGCTTTGCTCAAGTTTATTGAGGCAATATCAGAGAAAACTTTACGATCAACAGTCTCATTGACGGCAGCGAGAGGTCGAGGAAAATCAGCAACAATGGGACTTGCAATTGCCGGTGCAATTGCCTTCGGTTACTCAAATATTTACGTCTCAAGTCCAAGTCCCGAAAATTTAAATACACTTTTTGAATTTGTTTTCAAGGGTCTCGAAGCACTGGAGTACAAGGAGCATTTGGACTACACTCTCATGCAGTCGACAAATCCAGAATTCAACAAAGCAACAATTCGGGTAAATGTTTTTCGTAATCATAGACAAACAATACAATTCATTCATCCTGCAGATGCACACAAACTCCAACAAGCTGAATTATTAGTCATCGATGAAGCAGCAGCGATTCCTCTACCATTCGTCAAAGCAATGTTTGGACCGTATTTAATTTTTCTCGCCTCAACGATAAATGGCTACGAGGGTACAGGAAGATCATTATCTTTAAAACTCCTCCAACAATTGCGAGTTCAATCAAAAGATTCCAATTCCCAGGAGAAGAGTAAAGCGGACAAAGTAATAAATGAACGTACTTTGGAGGAATTAACACTCGACGAATCAATTCGTTATAAACCTGGTGACGATGTCGAGGCGTGGCTCTCAAAATTACTTTGCCTTGACGCTGGAAGTTTTCTACCACCATTACTCGGATGTCCACCACCCGACACATGTCAATTACTCTACATAAATCGTGACACACTATTTTCATTTCACAAAGCATCGGAGAAATTTCTACAAAAATTAGTCTCACTCTACGTTGCATCGCATTATAAAAATACACCAAACGATTTGCAAATGATGTCCGATGCACCAGCTCATCATTTATTTTGTCTAGTTGGACCACTAGTTGAAAATAAATTACCAGAAGTTTTAGTTTTCATCCAAATTTGTATGGAGGGTAAATTGAGCAAAAATTCCATTGAAATTAAATTGGGACGAGGACAAAAGGCAGCTGGCGATTTAATACCATGGACAATTTCACAGCAATTCAATGATCAAAATTTTCCAATGTTAAGTGGAGCGAGAATTGTACGGATTGCCACACATCCTGAATATCAGGGAATGGGATATGGAGCCAAGGCTTTGGATCTTCTCAAGGAATATTATTCACAAGCTAATGAAGATATTGGTAAATATTACAATACCATTTATTATTATTTTCAAAATTAAAAATTTTTATATTTTCAAGAATAAACATTAATTTTTAAATGATTACAGATTTGAAATTTAAAGAATTCACTTATTAAGTACATAAGTAATATTAAATATTCTTGATTATTATTATTCAAAAATTTTAATAAAATTTGTCGCAAGAATTTCATTATTCTCATAAATAATAAAATTCTTTAGAGCAATTCAATTATTTTCAATACAATTTTAATAAAATTTCTCGAAAGAATTCAATTATTTTTAAAAATATTCATTAAATACAATTATTTTCAACAATTTTAATGAAATTCTTTTAAAAACATCATTATTTTCAAAACTTTTAATAAAATTCTTTACAAAAATTCAATTATTTTCAAAAATTCAGATAAAATTCTTCGAAACAATTCAATTATTTTTATGAATTGTAAAATCCTCCGCAAGAATTTAATTATTTTCATAAATAAGAAAATTCTTGGCAAGAATGAAAATATTTTCATAAATAAGAAAATTTTACAAAGGAATTCAATTAGGTATTTTCATAAATAATAAAATGTTTCGGAGGAATTAAATTATTTTTAAAATATTCAATTAAAATTATTTTAAAAAATTACATTATTTTTACGAAATTTAATGAAATTCTTAAAAAAATGTAATTATTCACAAAGACTCTAATCAAATTGTTTAAAAGAATTTTAATTTTCTATGAATAATTTTAATATAATTTAATAGGAAAATTGTTAATTACAATTAATAATAAACACGATTAAGAAAAAAATTGAAGAAATTCTTGATAAAATTCAATTATTTTCAAAATTTTCAGTAAAAATTATTAACAAAAACTTTATTATTTTCAAGAATATTGAAAGAAATTTTTCAAAACAATTAAATTATTTCAAAGAATTTTAATAAAAATCTTATTCCAAGAATTAAATTATTTTCAATACAATTTTAATTACTTTTTCTCAAAAGAATTCAATTATTAAAAAAATTTTGATAAAAATTCAAGAATTCTATGATTATTAGTACATTGAAAATTTAATTATTTCTAAAAAAAATTGAATTCTTGAATAGAATTTTATTAAAACTTTTTTATATAAACTGAATCCTTGCGAAAAAATTTATTATTTCTTCAAATAATCGAATTTTTGCAAAATTTTAAAAAATAAGTGAATTTTTGAAAAGCATTTTATGAAAATTGTATTTAATATAATTGAATACCTGGGAAAAATTTACTATTTATTGATATAATTGAATTCTGTTGAAGAATTTTAAAAAAATGTTTAAAAATAATATAATTTTCCCTGAAATTCAATTAAAATTGAATTCCAGAGAAAATTTTATTATTTATAAAAAAAATTGAATTTTCGAAATGAATTTTATTAAAAGTTTTTTAAATAATTGAATTTTTACAAGATTTGTAAAAATAATTGAAATTTTCGAAGAAATCAATTAAAATTGTATTGGAAATAAGTGAAATCCTGATAAGAATTTTATTATTTATACAAAAATAATTGAATTTTTTTACGAAGATTTTTATTATTATTTACTTGAATAATTGAATTCTAGAGACGAATTTAATTACAATTATTGAAAATAATTGAATTCTTGATAAAATTCAATTGCTTTCAAAATTTTCAGTAAAAATTATTTAAAAAAACTCCACTATTTTCAAGAATATTGAAATAAATTCTTGAAAACAATTCAATTATTGAAAAAAATGTTGATAAAATAAAATTCTTGAAGTGAATTCAATTATTTTTAAATTTTTTTATAAATACTTTGCAAGAATTCAATGATTTTCAGTACATTAATATAAAAAATTAAAAAGAAAAATTATTTAAAAAGTTAGGAAACAAAAATTCTTAATAATTATTTTATCAAATTTTTATTTAACAGAATTTTTACTTAACCAAATAATAATTCTATTAAATAAAGAATCGGTAAAATAATTCTTCTCAAAAAATTCAAATAAAATTTAATAAAATTACTAAATTTAATTTAATTGAAAAAAACTATTTTCAGATATGGAGGATCCAGAGGAAGTGAAAACACCAGCGAAATCGAAATCGACAAAAATTGAAGCGTCAAAAAGGAAAAGAGAAGAGGACAATGAAGACGAAGAAGAGACGGATTTATTAACGGAAATTATTCAACCTCGACCATCACTTCCGCCTCTATTCTTGAAACTATCAGAACGACCTGCCGAAGCCCTGGACTATATTGGAGTTTCGTTTGGCGTCACCGAGCAACTATTGAAATTTTGGAAGAAAGCAAAATTTGTCCCCGTCTATTTGAGGCAAACAGCGAATGATATAACCGGAGAGAACACATGCATTATGATTCACAAATTAAATTACGAAAATAATCAAACAGATGAGAGTTGGCTACAATCATATTCAATGAAATTTCGACAACGATTCACAAATCTGTTGGCAAGCGCTTTTCGTGATTACAAATCATCATTTTCTCTCAGTCTTTTGGAAAATAATTCAATTGAAGTAAAAGCAAAAACATTGACCAAAGATGCATTGGAAATTTATTTGGATCTACACGATTTAGAACAATTGGATATTTACAGTAAAAATATGAGTGATTATCATTTAATTAGAGATCAAATTCCATCATTGGCAAAAATGTACTTTCTAAGACAACTTGGAAATATTAATTTAGCTCCAGGACAGAAAAATTCAAGTTTACATATTTCAGCAGTTCAAGCTGCTATTTTACTTGGTCTTGGACTTCAACATAAAAGTATTGAGCAATTAGAAAAGGAATTAGATTTACAAAGTTCTCAACTTCTTGGATTGTTTAACAAAATTATTAAGAAATTTACTTCTTATTTGAATTCAATTACTGAAGAATTTGTTAGAAATTCTATGGATTAATCAAATTTCAATTTTCCTTTAAAAGTTCTTTTATGTTAAAATTGATTCTTTGCAATACTTTTTGACTGTAAATATTAAAAAAATAACATTTACAATAAAATGTATTTTACATATATTTATTAGAATTTTATTTTCCATTTTAATTTTAAGTAACTATTATTTTAATTGTTTTAATCTATTTAAATTGTTTATTGTAATTATTTACATCGTTTATTTAAATTTTTTAATTTGTTTATTTCAATTTTCTTACTTTCGTTCATAAATTTTGTGAAATTCTATTTTTCGTTTTTAAAGGCAATTTTTTCTAAACCCCTTAAAATTTACATAAGTAAACTAGAAAAAAATAATTCTTACATGTTTAAATACGACCGTGATACAGTAACGTAAAGTCCTACAGTGGGAATGACGTCTCGCACATTGAGGTAAATTTTGTTTCAGGAAACGACCATCGTTATCGAGCGCTAATAAAGAAAATATAGAAAAATTAATTTCTTTTCAACAAAAACTAAATTATTTTACTAATTATAAAAATATAAAAAGAAAATATTTTTAGTTATATTTAAAAAAACTTATCTTTCACGAAAATTTTCCACTAATTAATAAACTTTTAGCACTATTAACATTTACTGAAATTTTTTTTAAACAATTCACTTTAAAAAGAAAACCCGAACGAAATTTTTGTCACGAAGAACGGTTCGATTATAAAATCAATAATTTTTGTTTTAATCGAAACGAAATCCATATCGCGAGATATTTACACCAGAGAGTATTAGGGAGAGTGGAAGGTGACCGTACACGCTACTAGTAGCGCACTCTGGTGGGTCGTTCCCTTTTTAAAATATATATGTATAATGTTTTGAATGTACTGTATGTATTTGTGCTCAACTGTTTGTGCTTTGTTGTGCTTGTTTGCAAACAGTTGGAGAAGCGTGATTTACAAATTTTATGCAAAAATGTTATATTGTAGTGTAGAAAATTGCAAAAATGGGACATATACGAAAATGTGCCAAGGATTTTCATCGTTTAGGTTACCAAAATCTAATTCAACGTAAGTATATATTTGATTTTTAGTAAACGTAACCTCACTTTTTTACACGATGAAATATAAACTTTTGAAATACTGTCATATTATTACTTAAGTATACACAGAATTCTAAATTTTTATATTAAAAAGTTGTTGGAAATATTTATTATTATATTATTTATATTATTATTATATTATTTTTGTCATGAAAATATAATTTTTTATCCTTGAATTAAAAATAAAAAATTATAACATTTCGCAGTCGAAGAAAATGGCTCAAATTCGCTGGGGTTAAAGAAACTACAAAGTTTCGAATCTGCGCGGAACATTTCGACAAAAAATGTTTTAAAACATTTCATCCCAGGCCCTTATTGAAGCCAGATGCAATTCCAACTTTGCACAAGGGAAAGAAGTGCACCGCAGGGCGAAGTAAGTATTTTTTACGTAATAATAAATAATGATATGCACATAATTTATAATTTTAAAATCACATTAATATAAATTTAAACAATTGATATTACAGGTAGCAAGGTAAGCAGCGAGAAAGAAATTGTCAATATTGCTACAACTATTGGCACTCAAACTGAGGAAAATAAAAGTGACTGCACCAGTGAGCAGTTAAATATTTCGAAAACGCCAGCCTCAACGATGAATGGAGAAAATATGGTGTCACAAGTTGAACTTGCTTGTAGTAAAGTTCGAAATATAACAATAACTGGTAAGACTTTTAAAACGTTTACTCTATATAATTTAGGAGATTGTACTCTAAAAATACAATTTGAACGATAGAAATTAGTTAATATCTTTATATTGTACATGTGTGTCATTTTTGGTTTTATTGAGTACATAATATAATTATATAAAGTAAATAAAATATGAATGACAATAATATTTAAAATAAACAAAAGTTTTTCAGGAATTTCTGGATTAAAATTTATTTATAAAGATAAATTAAAACTCGTGTAAATCATCTCGTTAATTTATATTAATAAATAATTTTTAATCCACAAATTACTCAAAGTTTTGTTTATTTGAAATTACTTACTGAATGTGCATGTATTTTTGCATAATATTTTAATAATAATTAAAATTGAACATAAACTCAACATGAACTACAAATATGTTAAATGCTTATTGTAATTAAATTATAATTTTTCATTATTATAAAAAATCAATTTTTTAATTCATTATAATATGAAAAATTTAATTGTACATAAATTTTTCGATAGATCACGTTAAAAATATTGTAAAATAAATTGTATATGAAATAAATATCAAGTTTTAAAAATTGTTTCTTTTTTATTATAGAGACCAACGCCGTAGGGTTAATTTCTCCTTCTACCCATCCTTCAATCTACTTCGGATCACCAATTTCATCAAAAGATAAATGCGCGGAAACATGTTTGTCATTAAAGAAATGCAGTACTAGCAAAAATTTATTACCTCTTTTTTACACAAGCAGTCCTCAATCACATTCCAGACAAAGTGAAATGACACATAATTTAATGGAAGATACAAGTTCATTGTCTCCAGTAACTTCAACCACAACACATCCTAATGTCACAACAGTTACTACACCGTCAGGTCGTTGCAACGTGAATGAATCCGTCACCACACCTTCCAGAGAAAATAACGTCGCGAAAGTTGTTAATACACCTTCTGGACAAAGTTCAATTTCTAATGGTTTTTTTACTCCTTCAAGACAAAATTCAGTTAGAGATGTTTTTAATACACAAAGTGGGTCATGTGAAGTTATGAACGCTGGAGAGACTTCAAATAAAGGTATATCAAATTTAACTCTAAATTATTCCGAAAATAATAATGAATCAACATTAAAAGCCTCAGTTGATAAAGTTACGAATATTTCACCAAAGACTTTAAAATTAAACAGTTATAAGCGAACGATAGCTTTATTGCGAAGTAGAATTAATAGATTAAAACAAACAAAAAATAGTCGAATAAATGATAAGCAAAAAACGAAAGTACATCTTGAAAAACTCATAAAAGAAACTTCTTCGTATCTTCGAAAGGAGGCTCAAATTTTATTTGAAACCCAATTACGACTGTCTCAATGCAAAAAATCTGGCAGACGATACAGTGATGAATTAAAAGATCTCTGTTTGTCTATGCTATATTTATCACCTAGAAATTATAAATTGTTGAGAAACATTTGTAGTTTACCATCTGAACGAACTCTGCGAGAGTACCAACGTAGAGTTCCTGTTTCCCCTGGCTTCAATAAAACCATTATGTCAGAATTAAAAAATCAATTTAAAAATCAGCCCATTGAAAATAAGGTAGTCACTTTATTGTTCGACGAAATTAATTTAGTTTCGGAAATACACTACGATCCCAATACTGACAAATTCGTCGGCGTTGCTGACGATGGGGTGCATCGACAACCGAAAGCAGCTAAATCTGCTTTAGTTGCAATGATTTCCTGGATTCATATGAAAGCTAAGCAACCAATAGGTTATTGGTTTCTTGGCAGTGAAGGTAATTCAGAAAAAACGCATGATATTATGTTGTTAACAATAGACGAAGTTTTCAAAGAAACAGGTTTAATTGTAAAAGCTATTATTTGCGATCAAGGGCCAAGAAATCAGGGTATTGTAACAAAATGGGACATCACTTCTAAGAAACCTTATTTTGTACGCAATCAACATAAAATATTTATAATTTTTGATCCTCCACATCTATTGAAATCTCTTAGAAATAATTTATTAACAAAAATTTTGAATTACAATGGTGGTAAAATATCGTGGAAAGAATTGGAAGCAGTTTTTAAATTAAGCAAAGAAACAGATTTAAATTTACTTCCGAGAATTACAGAGAAACATTTTGATTTAGGTAATTTTAGTAAAATGAGAGTTTCCTTAGCTTCACAAATATTCTCAGAATCTATGCACACTGCTTATAAAGTTTATAGAAATTTCTTGCCCGACCGCTTTAACGAAACATTTGATGCCACTTTACCTTTCGTTTTAGACATCGATCGATTATTCGATTCTTTAAACTCTTCTTTAATAAGCCAACCAGCTTCTAAAAAATTAAGATATGCCATTACTGAAAATTCAGAGCACATTCTTTTTTTAAAAGAAATGTCCCAAAAATTGCAAACTGCTCGATTTGAAGGGCGTCAACCAGCTTGTTTAAAAGGTTTGGTGCTTACGATTCATTCTGTTCTTCAATTGTCGGATGATTTGCGTAAATCATACAATATTTCTTCTCTTTTAACCCGTAGGATGAATCAAGATCCATTAGAAAATTTCTTTTCAACTATAAGACAAGCACACGGTTGTTCAACAGATCCTTCACCAAAGCAATTTGAAAATGCTTTTCGTCAACAATTAATTACTTATTTGGGTAAATTGTCAAAACTATCTAATTGCGAAGACGATGATAGTAAAATGATTCTTCAGTTGCGAAACATTAAAAACATTGAAATGCAAGTGCCATCAAAAATTCCTCAAGTAGAAGTTAATATTTCAAACTATGAAAAAATATTCACTGAATCACAGGAATTTACACAGTCCAGTGCAGCGTATTACTGTTCGGGATATGTTGCTAAACTGTTTTTTTCTCAACACTCTTGTGATTTATGCATAAACATTATAAAACAATCAGATAATGATATTTATAAAGATTATCAAGTTTTTACACATTTAAAGTCGTACAGTGATACACAAGGCTTAATTTTTGTCAAGGAAAGCATTTTTCAATGTTTTCTCGAGTGGGAGGAAAAATTTAAGAGTATAATTAAAGCTAATTATCATTTGAAAAACATTTCTCTAATTCTGTCATGTATTCTAAAACACAGTTGTTCTTCTATAAACCTTTGCACAACTGAAACTTCTGAAACTTTTTTAAAAATATTTCTTCGGGTAAGATGCCATTGGGAAGCTCGGTTTATAAGACGCGCTTTAAGTTTAATAAAAAAAAGAAAGTCGTGTCCTGAAGGTAATTTAATAGATAAAGATTTTAAAAAGATGTCACGATTTATAGGAAAAATTTATTAAATCATACTCTGTCATAAAAAACGTGCTGTAATCGGTTAAAATAACGAAATTTTATAATATTACTATATTTTAAAACATGTTAAAACTACGAAAAGATTTATGTAAAAAATGTTTTAATTATAAGCCTTGATAACAAACAGCAGTTTGTATGAGATCTCGTTTATATATTAAATGAAATTTATATATTTAATGCGTATGTGTTCACGTTTTCAAAAATAAATATTTATACGTATAAATTATATTTATATGAAAACAACATTAAAATAGTATTTTTTCGTTATATTTCAAACGTTTTTTTATATTCACATGTATTTTTTTAATTACGACAAATAAAAATATTTTTTAAATTAATTTTGCATCACACTTATTATTTATAAAAAAATGTTTGAACAAAAATTTATTTAATTTAATAAAAATATGTAATTAAATATAATCCGGAAATTTGAATTTTCCCGCTAATGCTCTTGGTGGGGGAAATTCGTGTCGGAACGAACCTGTTGAGGGCGCTGAAAATCGTGTACGATTATTTACATTGCTCTCTTATGGGACCTTCCACTCTCCCTAATACTCTCTGATTTACACGAGAAAAAACAATTCTCTAAATTTAAATTAATAAAAATGTTTACTATTTTTAATTAAAAACTGACCTTTTGCTTTTAAATTAGTAAATTTTAGTAATTAATCGTAATTTCTACTAATCAATTAGTAAAATTTGTTAATTCAAAAATAAGTCAGTCTCTAATTCAAATTAATAAACATTTTTACTAATTCAAATTTAGAGAAAATATAAAGTAAATTATTGCTATGTGCAAACTAAAACTTAAACAATCTAAAATTTCTTAATATTTATGACTATTTTTATTCTTTAAAAAAATATAAAAATTGACAGAAATGGAAAAAAAATTCAGATTGTTTAGGTTTTACGAGGGTCGGGGGCTTTCAAGGGGTAAACGTAAACGTTTAAGGTGTCAATTTAAATGTGTAAATAAAATTTCCAATTTTATTGAATATAATGTAATTTATATATTATTTAATATAATATATAATATAATTTATTTTCAATTGAAATGGAAATTTTTAATTTAATTTGAATTTAATAAGTAAATTATTAATATTAATAAATATTATTACCAATAAATATTGGCAACAAATATTAATAATAAATATTACCAATAAATATTAATAATAGATATTAATATTAAATAAATAATAGTTAATGTAAGTCAAAAGATAAAAAAAATATTGTTTAAGTTTGCCCTACCTATAGTTAATCCTGCCTACCCGATTTCTGTACCTGCCTGATTTTTTTTGTTCATCTATAAGCGACTATATAATGCAAAACTACTTCTAAATTATTAATCGCAAAGAAAAAATTATCTAATAAGTAAACGGTAGTTTAAATGTAAAGTAAATTAAAAATTTTAATTGTATTTTTGAATCCAGTAATTGTGGCTCAAATTATGAGCCTAAAGGATCCATTCGTACTGGTAACTTCCAGTAACTGTGACTCAAATAATGAGCCGAAAAAATTCACTGGTACTGGTAATTTTTACCAGATTGTGACTCAAATTATGAGCCGAAGAATCCATTTTGTACTGTTAACTGCAGTACTTTGTGACTCAAATTATTATGAGCCGCAAATATTCCCGATTTTCTCTGTCTATAAATACTCCTGCCTACCCGATTTCTACCTTCCCGAATATTATATTTCGATTATTAGCGTCTAGTTAATGCAAAAATATTTCTAAATCACGATCGGCCTGTAAAAAAAGCTATCCTACCTGCCCGATTATTTTTACTTTCATCAAATCGACTATTTAATTGCAAATCTATTTTTAATTTAACTAATGTTCCAATTGACGCTTAAATTCGCCAACGTCGGGCAAATAGAGTCCAGGTCCAATGATCCGAACTAGGAATAAGCGAGACCACACAACTTTAGCATGTGGAATCGCCAAACAACAGTTTGTTGCTTATTTGTGTACCCTTTACAAATTTTCTTATACAATAAACAATTTATAAAAATAAAAAAATTCATTAGAGTTTGAAGATTTAACAGTTGGATGTAGACAATAAAAAAATTAATAAATTGCGGTAGTATGGAAGGGTATGAAACCGAAATTGTAGTACTAGAGAAATTAAATAAAAAGAAAAAAAATTATTTAAATTAATTATTCAAAGTGTAAATATTAAAAAACAAAAAAAAATTCGTACAAATAAAAAAATAATGCCAACTACATTTGTAAAGAAATCTGTAAAGAGTACACGTAGTAAAAACGAAATCTTATTTTAAGGTAAAGCTGAAATTAATCTGAAAATAAAATTTAGTCTTGATTTAAAATTAGACTCAAGTGAAAATAAAACGTCTATTCACTTAATTTTACAAAGAGCGTTAAATTTATTTTATTTAGATCATAATTTAACAGTGTTTAAAATCAGCACGAGACTAATTTTGTAGACATTTGAATTTTTCGAAATTGAAAAAAATTCGAAACTATTTTTGATAATTGTCTTATAATCTGATTACATTAAAGAGCAAAAATTAGCAAAAATCTATTCTAAAAATCAAAACACCACGTCTTAAAAATAAATTAAAATAAGATTCCTTTCTTCCCTTAAAATAAGATTTCCTTTTTACAGTTATCAAACAAGTACAAAATATAATTCACAATACACAAAATTATCATAAAGAAACATAAACAACATAGTGACAAAGAAATAAATAGTAAAATGAATGGTAAAATAAATGATACTGGTAAATCCAGTAACTGTGACTCAATCAAATTATGAGCCGAAAGTATCCATTGGTACTGGTGACTTCCAGTAACTGTGACTCTAATAATGAGTCGAAAATATTCCCGATTTTCCCTGTCTACCTGCCCGATTATTTTTTCCTTTATCTAATCGACTATTTAATTGCGAACCTATACTTTTAATTAAACTAGACGTTTAAATTGACGCTTAAATTCTTAAACGTCGGACAAATAGTGTCCGGGTGCAAAAGACCCGAACTAGGGATAAGCGAAACCACACAACTTTAGTATGTGGAATCGCCAAAACGTGCCAGGACGTATCTGACACACGAGCTGAAAAAATGATACAATACAAGAAAGACAATACAAATAAGACACAAAGTACATTGGAACCTCGATCGAGTCCAATTTCTCGACGCAAATGTCTACTTGATCGAAAACTAAACAATCTGAGTTGTATAAAAACTTGAATTACAATTTTAATATCTAATTATCAATATTTTTCATTATTTAATTAATTGTAATTTAAACGTCCTTTAAATAAATAAAAAAATTATGTAAATAAGAATTAGAAAATGATACAAAAACTTGATTGTACTCGCATTGAGAGGGCCGGCCCTTTTTTCATGCAACACTAAAGAAAAAATAGAAATGTCACTCGATCAAGGTACCAATATTATAAAGACAATGACAAAACAATGAAAATAACATTGACAAAACTATTAATTTATGTAATAATAAAAATATCACAAAATTAATATATTTTGTCAATGGTGTCACTATGTTGTTAAAATCCTTCCCTGTTTTAAGATTTTGAAATTCAATTTAGTTTAATATAATTTAATTCAATTTAATGTAGGTAATTTAATTCAATTCAATTTTCAAATTCATCAATATAAAATTTTATGTCACCGATATTTTTATGTCACTTTAAAAAGAAAAGCAAAGTTTATAACTTAAGTGATATTTAAAAAATTGATATTAGTCAATATTCGCAATTAATTTACCCTAAATTATTTTAAACGGAAAAAATTATTTAAAAGTACTTTAAACAGGGAAGGATAATTAAAAGTTGATAGGGTGTCCAGCAAGGATTAAGAAAAAAATTCCCTGACTTTTCTCTTACATTTTGCTAACCTTATTTCTGATCTTTTAAGAAAAAATATCGTTAATTTACAAATTTTTGAATTTATGTGGAAAAAATTAAAAAATTATTTAACAATAAATTATTATCTAATGATAATGTTAATGAAAAAAATTTATGTCTTTACAAATAGATTCAAAAATGTACTTAAATTCAAAAAGATTTTTAATTATAATTTTAAAGAAATTTTCCCTGAATTTGGAGTCAACATAATGAAATTCTATTACTTTTCCCCGACTAAAAAAATAAAAACTAAGTAAATAAAAATTCCCTGAATTTTTCTTAACAGCTGAACACCCTGGTGCAATTTTAAATTTTGAGTCGATTATTTAATCGACTCACTTAGTGGCTTCACAATTTGTGACAGTCCACATTATGTGTATCCCACGGTGGATGATCCCACGTTGTGGCAATGGGATCCTGCAACATCGCCTTTTCTTGGGCCACCCTCGAAGATCCCTGGTTTTTGAACGCACTTCTGCGCCAGGTCGAGGGCTACACGGAACCGTGAAACTAAAATTTAAAAAAATAAATAAAAAAATAGACTAAATAAACTACTAAAAAAATAAAAAAAATAGTCTAAGTAAACTACAAAAAAAAGTAAAAAAAAAACACGGCAGTGTGCAGGGACCACTTTTCTTCTCCATCTTCATGTTCTATTTTCCGATTGCTATACCCTGAAAAAGAGGAAACTGATTAGAAAATTAATAAACTTTAAGAGGATACAGATATTTTTAATTTTATCAAGAAAATAATTTAATATTCCATAAAATAGTTTCTGTAGAAAAATAATATTATACTATAACCATTATTATTAAATTTTTTTATTTGAAAATTCATTTGATTATTTTTCTAACTAATTTCAGATCATAATTTTTATAAATAAAAAAATTATGATAAATTATCTAAAATTAGTAAGAAAAATAAACAAATGAATTTTCGAATAATAAATTGAATAATAATAATAGAATTTTTTGCATTTTCAGCCTAAATACAAAGTTCTATTTCCAAGACAATGCTTCAAAAATTGTAAAAATCGATTTTTCCATTTAGCAATTTTTTTGTAAATACAAAAACATATTTTCTAGAAAATTACACATGAATTTCAAAATCATATCAATTTTTAAGAAAAATACAAATTTTAAAAACTGTCAAATTATTTTGTGACCATTGAATTCCTCACAAAAAAATAACTTAAAAATAATTGTATGGAATATTTTAATCATTTTAATAATATTCTTGATGCAGTTAAAAATATACAGGTTATTATCTCCTGTATCCTCCTGAAAAATGACAGATGAAAATAATTAAAAAGAAAATTTACTTGCAAACAAGTTTTCCTTTTTCTAAAATATTAATAAAAAATCACCGAGTTAAATTGCACTGTTATTATCTATTATACTAAGAAAAAAACTATTATATTCACTAAATAACTTCTGATTTCTTGAATATTGACAACATTTGAAGTGACCAAGGATGAGAACTAACAACAACAACAAAAAGTAATAAGGCGAGTCCTCATTGCCCTAATCAAGGTTGCCAAATGCCAAAAAATATTTTCACGCGAGAAATTAAAAATGATTTGTAATAATTGCAATCAGATATTAAATATTTGGTAAATGTAAATATATAGAGAGAACTTAGAAATATTTATGTACATATTTACTCACATAATATATTTTTTACAATGAAACAGTTTGGAAGAGTCCACTTCGTTGTTGCAGACATTTTGTTCTACTCCTTCCTTCCCCCCCTATACCTATAGTTGACTAACCCATTACATTGTTGCAAATATTTCTAATATTTCAACAATTTTGTACCCTATATTATAGAATCACTAATTAAAACGCGTTAAGTATTATGCAAACACTGATGGAACGTCTGGAAGAGTCCACTTCGTTGTGGCGCAGCCATTTTGTTCTACTACCCTCCCCCCTCCCTATGTCGCCTGACTAATTACTTTGTTGAAAATATTTCCGATATTTCAACAATTGTGTTACGTATATGTATAATATATTATAGAACGAATAATTAAATAGCGTAAACTATTATAGAAGCCCTGACGGAATAGTCCACTTCGCTGTGGCAGCCATTTTGTTTTACTTCGTCTTCCCTCTCCGCGCCACCCTACCCATTAAATTGTTGCAAATATTTCTAATTTTTCAACAATTTTGTTACGTTCATTTATTGTCGATTGAATTTGGCTGAAAAAACTACAACGATTTGTCAAATTATACTACGATTGATAGTAAATTATGCGTAAAAACTGCAAATGTAGAATCGGGCATATCAATGACGCCATGATCTTTGGCATGAGATTTACAGTAATAAAATTAGGAATCATAGCGAATAATTGGATAAATACTAATAAAAACCGATAAGAAAACAATAATCAATAATGTGGTTGCAGTAAAAGCAACTTCTTAGCGAAATTTGCACAACTTACCTCGACAAGGGATAGCATCGGAATGAACATGTCTGCAGTGTGAAGCCAACCACTGCCACCAGACGTCGATACTGCGCATGCGTGAGAAATGCTCGAATAAGAGGCGCGCTTATTTAAAACACAGTAATGAGAAAAAGTAATCTAATTACTATAAAAACAATTTTCTAATGTAAAATTAATTATATTTATATCGAACGTTTAATAATTTAATGTTTTTAAAATGAATAATTGCCGACAATTAGTAGAAAGTTAATATTTGGGAAAAATAATTTTTTTTTACTGTTATTACACAGAAAGTAAATATTTATTACAATTTATTTATTTAAATTATGCATTTTCAATTAATTATTTATTTACTAACTCTTAATTAAATAAATTATAGTTAAATAAATTATAATTAATAAATTAATTAAAATTAGTATTATTAATTATTATTATAATTTAATAATTATAATTTAATTATAATTAATTTACTAACTGTCAATTAAATAAATTAAAGTTAAATAAATTATAATAAATAAATTAATAATAATTATTAATTATTATTATTATTATTATTAATTAATAATTATATTCTAATAACTCTTAGTTAAATAAATTATAGTTAAATAAATTACAATTAATAAATTATAATTATTAATAATTATTATTATTATTTTTATTATTATTAATTAATAATTATAATTTAATTATAATTAATTTACTAACTCTCAATTAAATAAATTATAATTTATTTAATTAAGTCCCAAATATTAACTTTCTACTAATTGTCGGCAATTATTCATTTTAAAAACATTAAATTATTAAACGTTCGATATAAATATAATTAATTTTACATTAGAAAATTGTTTTTATAGTAATTAGATTACTTTTTCTCATTACTGTGTTTTAAATAAGCGCGCCTCTTATTCGAGCATTTCTCACGCATGCGCAGTATCGACGTCTGGTGGCAGTGGTTGGCTTCACACTGCAGACATGTTCATTCCGATGCTATCCCTTGTCGAGGTAAGTTGTGCAAATTTCGCTAAGAAGTTGCTTTTACTGCAACCACATTATTGATTATTGTTTTCTTATCGGTTTTTATTAGTATTTATCCAATTATTCGCTATGATTCCTAATTTTATTACTGTAAATCTCATGCCAAAGATCATGGCGTCATTGATATGCCCGATTCTACATTTGCAGTTTTTACGCATAATTTACTATCAATCGTAGTATAATTTGACAAATCGTTGTAGTTTTTTCAGCCAAATTCAATCGACAATAAATGAACGTAACAAAATTGTTGAAAAATTAGAAATATTTGCAACAATTTAATGGGTAGGGTGGCGCGGAGAGGGAAGACGAAGTAAAACAAAATGGCTGCCACAGCGAAGTGGACTATTCCGTCAGGGCTTCTATAATAGTTTACGCTATTTAATTATTCGTTCTATAATATATTATACATATACGTAACACAATTGTTGAAATATCGGAAATATTTTCAACAAAGTAATTAGTCAGGCGACATAGGGAGGGGGGAGGGTAGTAGAACAAAATGGCTGCGCCACAACGAAGTGGACTCTTCCAGACGTTCCATATGTTTGGCGATATCAGCCTGGCGCAAAATTAGAAATTGCTTTATAAAACAGGTAAAATAAATAAAAAAAAATTTATTTTCATAAAAAAGAAGTGTGAACAATAAATACAATAATATGTTAAAGAAAAAACAGAAAAGAATCTAAAGGAAATTTAAATATTTTTAATGAAAATTAAATATTTCGTTTATTTACAAGTTATGTTGGTAGAGCTTAAATATTTCATTATCTTGGGTTGGCAGCACTTTAGACCTATATTCAGTAGTGCTATCTGCTTGTTGACAGGAGCAAAGTCTCTAGATAATTCTGAAAGTAAATCAAGTAATGTTTTATACATCTTAACGCAAATTATGAATATTTTGCAATAATTATGTTTAATAATGTCAAAATATAAGTTGTGATGAATAATTTTTGAAATTAAAAATGAGAATTTTGCGTGGTTTTATGAAATTGGATATCACCAAGAAACTAACCTCAAAGTTGATGTTCGCTGCTAGTTTCATGACAAATGTATCAAGAAAAAGAATATTTGTCCGTGATATAAATACTATTCGCGCCTTTATTACAATATCAACAAATGAAAAATTACAAATAAAATTGAAAATATAACAAATATGAGAAAATATTTTCGTTTCGAAAATTGAAATCATCCATCATTAAAAGTTTGTTTAGTTTCCATTTTCAAGGAAAGTGAAATTTTCAATTTTCATAATCTTTCCCAAATTGTATCACTGCATTGTTTATATAATAATATTTACTATGTTTTTATTGTTTATTTTGTATGGTTACTTAGTAATATAGGTTAAAAAATTGCTACAAGATTTTTATTAATATTTTTTTTCAGATTTGATGCCCACAAACGAACGGTTCAAAATACTTCTCTTGTTCCCCTTTGACTAACATTTGGTTATAACTAGCCAAATACTTACGATCAACATTATTTCTGGATAGAGTGGATTGACTAAAAAATATCCTGTCAACGCTGAATTAATATGGACAAAAAAAGGATTAGAAGGAAGCTGATGTTTGTTGTCATTTTCAATTGGTATTTTATAATTGGTTAGTGCTTTTTATTATTTACATTTTATAGAATTATTTACATAAAATATTGACACCCAAAATTTAACTTACATATAATATATTATTCGACAAATTAGAATAATTTACCTCGGAAAAAATTCTTTAGTAAGCAATCGCTTGCTAACATAAATCTCAGTTTAGTTTTTTTCTTATAACCCCCACTTTTTTTTGCCCCTAAAAAAAATTCTTGACTTACACAGGGTCTACCAATTAAAAATAATTAATTAAAATAAGATATATTTTACACAAAAAATTAAAGACTAAAATTATTTTTGCTAATTAAAATAATCTTTGACTTTAATTGATGGAATGTAGGGGAAAATGGAAGGAAATTTCAATTTTAATTTTTAAACTTCGGGTATTTGAAGAAAAATTAGAATACAGTAGAACCTCGGTTATGCGAGCCTCGATTATCCGAGATTCCGGATTATCCGAGGCACAAAACATGCTCGGATAATGCGGAATAACTCGGATAAAACGGATCGAGCGACTAAATTTGGAAAATAAATTTTACAAAACCACTATTTGTGATAATTGCATTTAAAATTTCGTCCATTTTTGTCATTTAATATTATTCTAACACTTTAAACACATGAAAAATAATTTAAAAATTTTGAAATTTTCATTGGTTCCGTGTTATCCGAGTTTTCGATTATCCGAGGTACCTCTTCCCCACATTACCTCGGATAATCGAGGTTCTACTGTATATATTTTTAAGTAGCTGTCGTACCCGTCTTCGACAGGTTTTAGTTTCTACCAATACATTTAACAGTGTTCATTATTTTTGGGCTCTTCAAAAACACTTTACTTATTTAATAGTCTCCACACTTTGGTAAAAAATTTAAAATTATTAAAAATTATCAAAAATTCGAAAAACCGAATTTCTTAAAATTCAACATTTTTTCTTCTGTTTTATGGCATTGAGCTTCATTATTTTTGTGCTTTTTAAAAATATTTAACTTATTTAATAGTGTCCACTCTTTGGTAAAAAATCAAAAATTATTAAAAAAAATCAAAAATTCGAAAAACCGAATTCCTTAAAATTCAACATTTTTTCTTCTGTTTTATGGCATTTAGCTTCATTATTTTTGTGCTTTTTAAAAATATTTAACTTATTTAATAGTGTCCACCCTTTGGTAAAAAATCAAAAATTATTAAAAAAAATCAAAAATTCGAAAAACCGAATTCCTTAAAATTTAACATTTTTTCTTCTGTTTTATGGGATTGAGCTTCATTATTTTTGTGCTTTTTAAAAATATTTAACTTATTTAATAGTGTCCACTCTTTGGTAAAAAATCAAAAATTATTAAAAATTATCAAAAATTCGAAAAACTGAATTTCTTAAAATTCAACATTTTTTCTCCTTTTTTATGGCATTTAGCTTTATTATTTTTGTGCTTTTGGAAAATACTTTACTTATTTAATAGTCTCCACTCTTTGGTAAAAAATCAAAAATTATTAAAAATTATAAAAAATTCGAAAAACCGAATTTCTTAAAATTCAATAGTTTTTCTTCTCTTCTATTGGATTCAGCTTCATTATTTTTGTGCTCTTCAAAAACACTTTACCCAATTTTTTATCTTAGTCCTTTGGTAAAAAATCTAAAATTATCGAAAATTACCGAAAATTCAAAAATCCGAATTTCTTAAAATTCAACATTTTTTCCTCTTTTTTATGGGATTGAGCTTCATTATTTTTGTGCTTTTTAAAAATATTTAACTTATTTAATAGTGTCCACTCTTTGGTAAAAAATCAAAAATTATTAAAAATTATCAAAAATTCGAAAAACTGAATTTCTTAAAATTCAACATTTTTTCTCCTTTTTTATGGCATTTAGCTTTATTATTTTTGTGCTTTTGGAAAATACTTTACTTATTTAATAGTCTCCACTCTTTGGTAAAAAATCAAAAATTATTAAAAATTATAAAAAATTCGAAAAACCGAATTTCTTAAAATTCAATAGTTTTTCTTCTCTTCTATTGGATTCAGCTTCATTATTTTTGTGCTCTTCAAAAACACTTTACCCAATTTTTTATCTTAGTCCTTTGGTAAAGAATTTAAAGTTATTAAAAATTATCAAAAATTCGAAAAACTGAATTTCTTAAAATTCAACATTTTTTCTCCTTTTTTTTATGGCATTTAGCTTCATTATTTTTGTGCTTTTTAAAAATACTTTACTTATTTAATAGTGTCCACCCTTTGGTAAAAAATCAAAAATTATTAAAAATTGTCAAAAATTCGAAAAACCGAATTTCTTAAAATTCGACATTTTTTCTCCTTTTTTATTGCATTTAGCTTCATTATTTTTGGGATCTTCAAAAACACTTCACCCAATTTTTTATCTTAGTCCTTTGGTAAAAAATTTAAAATTATTAACAATTGTCAAAAATTCGAAAAACCGAATTTCTTAAAATTCAACATTTTTTCTTCTCATTTACTGCATTTATAACTTCATTATTTTTGGGCTCTTCAAAAATAATTGTCATGACTCGAATAATTATTGGAATTGTTCTTATCATAGTTTGGGACCAGTAAAAAATTTATTGACCATTAATTGTTAGTAAAGAGCAGATAAAGTTTGCTCAAAAAATATTTTTTCATCTTCTGCTGATTATCGGCTGTGGAAAAAAACTGGAAAAAAAATTATTTCATTCAAGTAATCGATTACTTATTTATTATCAAATAAATATTGAATCAAATAATTGTTATTTGAATTAAATAAATGTTATTTGATTCGGGTAAAGAAATTATTGTTTAAAATACAATTCATTTGATTTGAATAAAAATTATTTGATTCAAGTGAATATTTATTTAATAATAGATAAGTAATCGGTTGTTGTAATCAAATACATTTCTTTTCAGTGCAATTGACGATTTTCCCAAATTTATTAATTGTCATAAACTTTAGATTTCTTTTTAAATTAACGTTGAAAATTACAAAAAGGTGTAATTTTTTATAAAAGTGAAATAATTTAATAACAAAAACATAAATTTGGTAAAAAGAATTATATGATAGGTGAGAGAAATAATATATATTTTTTTTATATTAAAAAGAAGGCATTTATTTTCTTTCGGAACTGAAATGTTAAAGTACAAATGGTATTCATAATGTAGTGGCAATGATGTATCATAATCAATTATTAATAATATCAATTAATAATACATGTGTGTCGATTATATTGTACGTATAGATTATATCGTATGGTAATTGTACTAATGAGATGTGTTCAGTGGCAGCTCACATATACATTATACATATATATATATAATTTTTTTTTCATATATTTATATATTACAGTTTTTAACGACTGCTATGGTAAAACATCGGCTTTACATCCTACTTACTACACCTGTTTAATTAATTCACTCGACCCAATGGCACCTCATTTTTTTTTCTTGAACGTTATTTCATTTTTATTTAATAATTCTTCATTTTTTTCTTCTTTTTTTTAGTTAGGCAGTGCTTGTGTATTTAGAGAACTTGAAGGATATGTAGCTGGTGAGCGTGCTCGTTTATAACTTACGTTCTCTTATTTACTTCAAAAATTTTCCTTAAAAAACTACGTAAATTCTATCACGATCTGAAAAATTTAACTTCGTTAATTCTATGAGCAATTAACAAATTCTTGTTCTCTAACGATGATTTAACCATGATTTCTACTATAAACTGCTTGATATTCTTAACACGATCTCTAAATCTGAATTATATTGACGAAATAGGAAAAAAAATGTTTTTTTTTAATATATTATAAATTTTATTTAATAATTACCTAATAAATAATAAATTCGTTCATTTTATTATTTCAGTAATGAAATAACTTTTTTATTTAATAATATTTAATAATTTCATTAGTTAATAATTTTGATTGTTTGACAATTTAATAATTTCCTAATTTATATTTTATTTTTCTCATTTGTTACATATAACAATTTTTTGTTGAGAAAATTTAATAATTTACTAATTTGATAATATAGTTTAATAATTTAATTCTTAATTATTTTTACTAATAAATAATTTATTTTTTTAATTTTTGAAAAATTAATAATAATTTATTTAAATTTTGGTAATTTTGTGTTATTTGATAATTTAATAAATAAATAAATAATTTATAAAAATAAAAAAAAATTTCTAAATTAAAATAGAAGAAGATTATAAAAAAATTGGTAAATTAGCTAATTTTAATAAGTTTTCTATTTAGCGTCAGAATTAGTCAGATTTAGAGAATAATTAAAGTAGATTTATATATTTTTTTTATTGACATTCTAATGGCAATTGAACTGTTTTGTTATTCACGAGCATTGACACCACAGCGAATAAATTATTTAAAATATAAATAATAGAATGAATCGCATTTAAGATTCATTTGTATTATAGTAATTATTATTATTATTTTTATCATTATTATTATTATTATTAGAATTATTATAATAAACAGTCTGGTATATTATAATATATAATATAATACAATTATATTGTAATTATATTTATATCATTTTATAATTGTTTATTATATTATATATTATGATATATTTTTATGTAGTAATTAAATCGTATAATATAATTATAATGTAATATTTAAAGTACTTTTTAAAGACTGAATTAAGTAAAAGTAATAATTATATAAAAATAACAAAATAATTATAAAAGTAAAAAAAAAGTTAAGAAAACATTCTAAGAGAAAGAAGGAAAAAAGTTAGTTAATATTCTTGTAAAGAAAGAGAGAAAAATGATAAAATATAATTTCCAATTGACTCAAAGTGATATTGTGTATTTTGTGCAATTGGACAATTAAATTGTTTTCTTTAATTAATGAAAAAATAGTTCTGCAAAAATTGTATTAAAAATGTTAAAATAACATTTGCACTTTGTCATATTATAACCACCCTGAGTTATCGCGAATTTAATTACGAGGCTTTATTGCACTTTTTTTACTTTTGTCCCTTAAATCGTTAAAAAAAATCTTTGAGCGTCTTTTCTTATTTTAGATTACGATTAATGAGTTTTTTTCACTAACGATTGTTCTGAACTTTATTGAACATATTTATAAAAAAAAATTCGATTTAGGGACAGAAAATTGTGGAAGAGATCAGTGTTAAGATACAATACAGGGAAAAAGATTTTTCTGACAATAAATAAATAAGTTTCTTTTTTGAGAAATAATTAGCAATATTTCAAATATTGAAATGTATAATATTTTTTTTCTTTCATGAAAATAAATTACTTGTGAGTAAAATAATCCAATAAAATACAAATTTAATAATAATAATAATAATACTTTTTAACAATAATAATAAAAATTATAATAACAGTAATATTAATTAATATTATTTATTATTAATTAATGTTAATATTAATTAATCATTTCCTCTACTTTCAATTCATAAAATTTTGGTATTTAATTAAAAATAGTGGTTTATTTATTTGAATTATTTTATTGAATTATTATTTTTTGTCATTTGTTTTTTCTAAAATTTACAGAAGTTGTGATTAATGAAAATTGGGAAAAATCTTTTTCAGAGTATAAAATCTTGTTTTTTTTCTGATTTTCATAGGTGCCCTCGTTTTGATATTTACATAATGATTGGACATTTAAAATTGTTGAAAATTCGCGTGTATACTCTTTTTTTTTTGAGGTGCCTGGCTCGAGTAATCGAAGAATTAATTTTAATTATTCGTTAATTTACATACATAACGGCTGAGTCCTAACTATAAATTCATCATTTCTTTCATGCCACTGCACACACGCACCGACGCAACTCAGATTTAACGATAAACTCTCGTTTCCTAATGCCAGTCTGTGGAAATACTGTTTATACTACAATCGATTGGGGAGGGATTAGGAGAAAATATATATTTTTTAAAATTAATAATAGAAAGAGCCAGAAATAAGAGGGTAAAAAAAATTTTTAATTTACATAAATAAAAAAGAAAGGGAGAATTTTTAATATACACAGAAATTCTTTCTTTTTTGGGGGGAAACATAATTTAAAAGAAAAAAATTAATTTAAAAACTAAGGGGGAAGTTTGTAGGAAATAAAAAAAATAAGCAGAAATTTATAAAAGCCTATTGATACATTAAAGAGTTTTTAGAAATTTATTTAATTCTAAAATAATCAGGGTATCGATTGGGAATGATTTCATTTCGCATTAAAAATATTTGCAACTTAGAGACAAAAAGAAAATATATTTATTACCTTCTCTCTCTCTCTCTCCGTTTAATCTTAAAATCATTTTTTACAAACAAAAGTTATATTTTACAAAATTTTTTCTGAAAAAGATATACTTCTTTTTGGATATTTAAATAATATTAAATTAATATAAAGTTTCTATATTTATATTTACAAAGAAAATTTTGGCAAAAAATTACTAAATTATTTAAAAAATTAATTCTCAAAAATTTGTTTTTTGAGAAGTTAAATATTTTTGTAAATAAATAAAAAGGTTTTTAATTAAATATTCTTTTTTGCTATAATTAAAAATTTTTTGAAAGATAATTTCTATTAAATTAGAATATTTTTTGTTGATAATTAAATTAAGCAATTTGCAATTAATTAAAAAAATATTCGAAATAGTAAAATGAAAATTTTTTAATTCTAAAAAAAAGTGAAAACTAGATTGAATCGATACCCTGGAAATGAGAAATCTAATAATTCTAGTTTGTTTTTTTTAAATATATTTCTAAACTTAGACTAAAAAATAGACTAGTAAAACCCTTGGGACGAGCGCGAGCATTTTATATGAAACTTAATATCACAAATCGCAAAACGATACGTAATTACGATGATAATTAGGACAATTATACAATTACTTGATCGTGTATGATTTTTCTTCTTTTTTTTTGTCAATTGACAAACGGTGTCATACACGTAATTACATATTTCGTACAGTACTTATTCTTTACGTACCCCTTAATGGATAAGTGACCTAACAGGTAAATTGACTATTAATATCCCGTTGAGAATTTTACAAATCAGTCGATTCGAGTGGAAAAAACAGTAGTGTTTTTTTTTCTTTTTTTTTTTTTGTTTGTTTAAGATTCAAAATGCGACGTGAGGAAAACTGTTAAATCGAACGTAACAATATTATACGTACACAGTCACGTAGAATTATCCTCAGTCACAAATTTCGTTTATTTTTTTCTATATAATAAATTAATTATAGATGTTCCGAAAAAATAAATTTCTTTTATTGAAAATTTTCTCTGAATAAGAAAAATTCTATTGAATTTTAGTATTTTTTTAAATTAAGGTAATTTGAAATTAATATATTTAGTTTTTAAAAGTTGAATTTTAACGTAAACTAATATCGTTAATATTAATATAATTAATAATAATATTATTATTAATATATTAATATTAATGATAGTATCTGTTTATTTCGTTTTATTACTGATTTTAAATTGTTTAGAAATTGTTTTTATTTATTACTATCACTATTAGAATATTTCACGTTTGCACCACTTTTTTTTCAATTAATATTATCAGTGGCTCGCCTTCTTCTGAATAATTAAAAAAATATATATATAAATTATTTATTTATTTATTACTATATATGGATAATAATATATAAATAAATAATAATTTATTTATTTATAAATATAAATAAATAAATAATACTAATAGATAAATAAATACTAAAATTCGGAAAGAATTTTTAAAGTTGGAGAAAATTGAAAATTCTCAGAACATTCGATGTCGGTCGAAATTAATGAAACATTCGTTTGAATAAAAAATGCGTACAAAAGGAGTATATTATTTATATAATTATATAATAAAATTGATATTCTTCGGATGTTATTAAAAGGGGAAAAATGACAATTGGAATTTCAGTCATGAAGAGATATTGCGTTACTTATATGAATAATAATGACCGATTTAAAAAACTGACTGTGTAAGAATCTGTTTTACAAATATCACTTTTTTTATACAAAAGTAATGAAAAAAGTGAGGGCAGTGAGGGTAGGGGGAGGGGGTTGTATTTTTTTTTATAAAAGAACTCGAAATTCGTCAACTTTGTGAGATCTTGTTGTTTTTTTTTTGTTTGTGGCACGATCAGATTTGATAAGAGTTGAAGAACGACGATGGTCGTTTAATAATAATAATTAATAATAATAATTATTAATTAATAATAATTTATAAATTCATTAATAATTAATAATAATTGTCTTAAATGGTAACATAGTCTATGGATAACGAACGCATAACGATCGTTTTTTTTTAATGGTCCGGATATACTACATGTACTTTTTTTTGTTCTTTTTTTAAAATTTTTAATAAATAAAAAACAAATTCATAGAAAAACCTCACGTTACGTACACAATGCGAGGGATGACTACGTATACGTGTAACGAACTATACAAATAGTTTATGAATCTTTTTTTTTTTTTTTTGTTTTTTTTTCTTTTCCTTTAGGTATATTTTTCTTTTAATTAATGAGTTTGAAAATTATTGCAGAGTTCGATTTTTGCGCCGGTTTTTAAAAAGGTTTTCTTTTTGGGAACCTATAAATTTTCCGGTGTCTTTCGTTTTTTTTAATAAATAATCTTAGAATGTACTCGCTCAGGACAATCATTCCAGATCGTTTTTCTAACTTGTTTATAATTACTTTCTTTCGACAATTATGAATGTGTGCGATAGTGTTTTATGAATGAGTGTATATGATTATAATGTATGATTAAGTGTATGATGAGGTGTCTTTTTCCTTTTTTTTTCTTCTTCTAAATATTTCAAAGTGTTTCTGAGTTCGTCTTTTCTTTTACACTGTGTGAAAAATATTGCAATTCTCCGAGGATAAATCTAAAATTAGGAATTTATTCCCTTTATCTTCTTGGTTTTGAAGATTTTTTGTTTTCTTAAATTCTTAAATTGAGGGGCAAAATTTTCAATTTGAAAATTCTTTTTCACTTTGAAAATTAATTAATTTTCACTTTGAAAATTAGTTAATTTTCACTTTGACAATTTACTTTTACTCTTATTTTCAAATTGAAAATTTTTATTATCTTCTAGTTGGAAGATATTTTTTAAAAATTTTATTTAAAGATTTTTTTTCTTCTCAATTAAAGAGTTGTATCTCGACAATTTAAATATACAAATTTGAAGAGACATTTCTCTTGAATTGAGAAGTTATTCCTCTTCATTTGAATGTATTTTCAAAGATATTTTTCCTATTCTTCACATTTAAGATTTATATTTCATCTTTATATGTGATTTACTAATTCTTCATCGTTATACATTTAAAAGTTATTTCTAAATTTTCATTTATATTTGGAAAAATTATCTCCTTTTACATGGAAAGCGAAACTATTTTTTTTTTAGTATATCTACAAGAATTGAGTTTAACAGTAAAAATTTATTCTTCAGCATTTAGGAAAAGAATTCGTTGAATAACTTGTTAGGAAATGTTGAAGATTCGATTTTTACCGGATATTATCGTTTCGCTTTCTTTGGTAATTTTCTTAATTTCTTTCTTGTTGGCAATATTTTTCACTCACGATTGACTAGATTAATTTGCAGTTTTGAAAATCTAGTCAATTTTTCTTACAATCAGGCGACATGGGAAATTTTAGTTTTTATGCCCGTTGTGATTCGATTTTTTTTTGTGAATTTGTTTCGTTTTTCCATTTATTTGTCTCGAGTAATTAGAGTTCTTGAAATAACTGGTATACCTAACACTTTATGAGCTTTTTTTGCGTTCTGTTCGGAACGTCCTTTTGAGATTTTACCTAGAGCACAAAACAGATTTTTCAGTTTCTTCTTCTTCTCTTCTTTGGTGAAAATTTATTCCTCCTCTTCACTTTCTTCAACTGGACCGTACATGTCGGCCAGTTTATCGAATCTGGGACCCCAAGCACCCAAATATTCGTATTCGTGTTGCTCGTCGTCTGTGCCTTTGGGATAAAAAATATAAATTAAAAATTTGTTTCAATTATTAATAATTGCAGGGTAAATAATAATTTTTGATAATTTCTATTTAATTTTTACCAGAGGCTAGTGATGAAAGGGAACCAGCCGTACTTCCGCCACCTTCGTAAGCGTAATTTCGAAGATCATCGAAAGGAGGAGCATTTGGATCGCTGTCAGCTCTCTTTTTATGATCCTCGATAAAAATACCCACGTTTGGTTCTGGTCCCAAGGGGTCTGTAAAAAAAGCACAAATTCTTCAGAAAAAATCCCCTATGGGTATAGAGAGAAAATATTGGTGTATTAGAAAAAGAAAAGAATCACGTACATGCTATTTTGCAAGGTGGCAATTTGCCACCCATTTCCGGAATCGGTCCACCGATTGGTATTTGTAGGGGTGTGATGTCAAAGGCAGTCATGTCGTCTTCTCCGCCTCCTTCATCGTCATAATTTATGATATTCTCCCTGACATCGTCATCTGGACCTGGATATTTAATGAGGGACTCTCTTCTTCTATTGTAGACAACAAAGACCAATACTAGAACTGAAATTAATATTTAGATTAATTAGCTTGTCGATTATTAATTAGAAAGAGAGGTAGAATTTATTTTCTCACCAAGAATCATTAGAAGACAAACTAGAATTGCAGCAAGAGCGCCCATTCCCAATTTTAGTGTTTGTCCCTCTTGGACTAATTCGCAATTTTCGCCCCAGAATCCAGCGGGGCAGATGCACCTGTATCTGAATCTCGGATCCTGATTGATGCATCGTCCTCCATTTAAACACGGGTAATCGATACATTCGTTCTTGTCCATGCAACCCTTATTGTCCGGTGATGGTATTCTGCCTTCTCCACACCTGAGACAATCGAAAATTTGATTTTGTTTTTTCTTTTTCAGAAACTTGAATTGTCATTACTCTTTTTAAATTAAATTTAATTGATAGTTTCAGGGCTCGAAATAGGTCCGTAAATTTGTTCAAAGTCCGTAAAAGTAAGTTTTTTTGAAAAAAAGTCCGTAAAGTCTGTAATTTGATTGAGAAAAGACAAAAAGTTCGTAAATTGTACAATATAATTTAGAGAGTTTTAGAGAAATTACAAATGATTGCAGAAAGTTATAAAAAAATTTAATTTATAGTTTTAAGTAAAATGTAAAATTCTGATTGTAATTTTTATTGTAATCTTTAATTTGAAAGGTTTACTTCTATTTATTCCACTTACGTGCAATCGTATTCGTTCCAAAGGTCAATGCACTCGAAAGGATCGGGACAAATTACATTAGCGCAGGGTTTATTGGAAGGACAATGCCTGTCTAAATTTCTGGCCATTGTCGCCTGTCCCCATTGAGTTCCATTCATTGCCGGCGGCAATGGAAGATGTTTTCCTTCCAATCTAATATCGTCCAAACAACCTGTAGATGGAAAGTTTAGTTTCAGTTTTAATTAGAATTTGAGTTAACTGAAATTACTTGATATTGTTTGGTTCTCTTGATTTTTGGCTAGAATTGTCCAAATTTTGAATATTAGATGATCTTTAGTGTGGGTTAATTGTGAGTACTTTTTATCTTAAGCTAAACTTATCTTTAACTTTTTGGTGTTTAGCTAAAGTGGTTCGTACCTTTTTGATAATCAGCATAAACCTCGAAAGTCCTGACACCGGTGTATTCGGCTTTTCCACCTGCAAAGACACCCTCTTGCTTGTCGACAAGAAGCCACTGATGTCCCTCAAAGGAGAAGGTTTCATTGAACCTACGACCTTCGCCTCCGTCAAGTTCCAAAGTTGCTGCCGATCCGTATCGCGAAACACGAACAGTGTGCCACTGACCATCATTAACAGATATTGCTGTCAACCAAATGTCCCTCTCCTCCGTTCGCAAACTATTTAAATTATATCTGAAGTGCAGTCTACTGTCCTTAATCTACAAACATAAAGAAATTGATTTTTTGAATACTTTTTACCAGATTTCTCCAACACCACCAAAGTGAATAAATTTTGAAACAAACCTCCAGGATAGCGTATTCCCTATTATGTTGATCGCTGACCCTGAAAAGTTCACCATGCTCTTCCCTCGTTCGGAATCTCAATTGCATCTGAGTGGAGAATCTGTCTGGCTCAAAGGAAAGTGCATATTTCACATAACTTTGTGGTTTGAAGGTAGTTGGAATTGTTGGTGTCATGCAACCTGGACCAGTCCATCCGGGATTACATTGGCATCTTGCTTCAACAAAACTTCCAACGCATGTACCATGCTCCCAACAACGGAAAGTTGATTCTTGATTGTGACAAATTTCATCAGTCTGCGGACAACCAGCCTCACTGTTTCTCGATAATCCCGGATGTGCAAGATCATAAAGTTTACTGTTGTGAAACAAATTCTTGATGCAACCATCAAAGTTCGTGCCCGCCCAAATGTGCTTCCATTTGAATTGATCGGGATCGAAAGTTTCGTAATAGAGACCACCGAGTTGGAGTGGGGAATTTACGTTCAGATATTCATTGAACGGTGGTACTATTCCAGTTGCTTGGCAACTTGTATCATTAAATTCAGGTGGACTTCCGTCTTCCAATTCGGATATTTCCGCTGATTTACAAAAATCGACTACCATTTTTACCGTCTGCAATAAAAGTAAAATAGCATAAATAATACGAATAGGAGTACAAACAAAAATACTAATTATACAAAGAAGAAAGTTTGATTTAATATTCAAGTAAGTGAAGTCCGAAGGCTTTTTACCTCCGTATTCCAGAATATATCGATTCTGTGCCATTCTCCATCGTCTAGAGATTTTTTGGTCTTAACTTTCAGTTCCAATGTTCCGGATCCAAAGTCTATTAACATTCTCGGAACCCCTTTGTGAATTTCAACTGATATAAAGTCTGAAAATTTAGGAGAAATTAGCGAAAAGTTCTGAAAAGTTTTGTGAAAGATTATAAAGTATTTTTCGTACCGGAAATAAGAGATTCATCAGACTCTGGAGGAACAATGGGTCCATTGTAAAGTAACAATCCGTCTGGTTTTCGAGTGATGAATTCAAAGCTAAGATGACTGTTGTCACACATCTCTAAAGGAGGATACCAAGCCCAACCATTTCCTTTGAAACTTCTCGCGGTCTGTTGACATCTCGGTCCGTTGTATCCCGCCGGACATTGGCATCTAGTAAATGGAGTATTAATAATAGTAATAGCAATAGCAATAAATAAACACAAGCTTCAACAAAAAAAAATCCGTCTACTTACGATAGACCGAATCGACCTTCAACGCATCGACCTCCATTATAACAGGGACTTGTCCTACAGGATTCACTTTTACTAAAGTTCCTTGCACCACAAGTACACTCGGCTATTACATCAACTCGAACTCCAACGAGAGCTGTTTTATTTGCATTCACCATGTATGGTAAATTACTAATATCTAAAGTACTTGTACAACTTCCCTCGCACATTTCATTTTCGTACAAACATTCATCAATACCAACCATCGTAATATTAATCCCAACATCCCTTTCGATCTGAAATGAAATTTTCAATTAGAATTAAATTTTCTATATTCCATTTTATTTCATCCAAAAATTGTGTTTATTTGGGTTACCTCTTCTCGATGCATCAGCACAATTCCATTGAGTCTAACGGGTTTATAGTAGGATGAACCGTGAGCGGCAAATCTGATATCCGTTAAAGGAGGATGTTTTCTTCTCAGCTGCACACTGAAGACATCAACCTTTTCCTTATCTATTTTCAGTAAATTGGCGAGTTTATCTTTAAATAGATCAGCTTTACTTCGAGATAGTGTTTGAGTCTGAAAAGAAAAAGAAGAAGAAGACAATGTAATTTTCTTTCGTTTAGTGCATCAAGAAAAAAAAGTTTCTCTTGATATAGTCACCTTGTAGTCCCATACACGTATAAAATCCTCGTCAGTAATTCCTGATACTCGCATTGAACCGGAATTTAACACAGCCTCGTGTGGAATTGTTTTAACAGTAACTGTTACATTAGCAGGTACATCAGTTTGTGTATGCGTTCTATCGTAGACCTTGAAACGTAAATTATACCTTCCATCGAGAGTGCCAGCTCTCATGGATATCATTCCTGTATTCTCATCGAGTTTAAATTGTGCATGCTCCAAATTCTCCCAGTAGAATTTCTTATCTGGCAAATCCCAGTCGTCTAAATCGTAGACGTACACTCTTCCGATTTCAGTATCCGGCGATTGTCCCTAATGATGGATAAGTAATGGTGAAAACGAGTAAAATTGTAAGTTAGGTAGAGAGATATTGTGTCATTTATGTAGGAGAGATGAAGTTTTTTCTTCTAGAAATTAAAAATTCTAAAAGGGACAACTTACCGCGTAATTATATACAAAAATGTCTTTTGAGCCGGGTTGCATTTTATTGTCGTTAATATCTCCAATGATGACTGTCAATGTACTGGTACCCGACATGAGAGGATCTCCGGAATCTTTGATAATAATTGGAATTAAATATTCCTTTTGCTGCTCTCTGTCAAAAGATCTAAGTGATGAGACAATTGCCATTCCGTCTCCGTTTGCACCCTCTGCAAATAATGTGTTTCGATTAGAGAAGACTTGGTTTAAAAATACGTTTTGGTATTAAAAATAGTGGATTCTGTGACTCACTGTTGTCACTTTCGACTTTGAAGCTGGCGCGAATAATGTCATCAGCCTCTGGATCCATTTTGAAGGTGAAAGGAGGACCGTTGCTCTTTGATCTGTCATCGTCATCGGTTGCTAGAATTTCAACAACTCTTTTTGGTAGTGCATACTCTGTAAGTACTGGTCGATAGTCCTTGAGAAAAGTTGGAGGATTGTCATTAATATCCTGAACAATGACTGTCAAAGTTGCCGTCGCAGTCTTTGGCGGAATGCCATCATCAATCGCTAGAATTTTCACCTAGGGAACAAATATTTTTAGACTTCTTTTCTATACTTTTTTAATTTTTATACTTGTAGTAGTAGTACTTTTTTTCTTTTTGGAAACTATTTCTTGAAAATTGTTTTTTCACTTACTTCTAAACTTCTTTTTAATGTACATTAAATGGAACATAAAGAGGAGGAAAAATTTACCTGATGTCTGGGAGTTTCCTCACGATCAAGACTCCTTTGAATAGAAACAGTTCCATTGTCATTGATATGAAATTGTCGTTTTCGATCAGAACTACGATCAATGGAATATGAGACTTTACTCTTTCCCCCTTGATCAGGATCAATAGCCTTAAATGTTTCGAGATGATTTCCAATAACGGCATTCTCAGCAACAGTCGTTTCGATATTCGCCTTATCGAACTGAGGTTTATTGTCATTTATGTCTCGGAGTTTAACAACAACCCAGGAATAAGCGACATGATACTTATCGTTATCATTATCCTCACCCTATCAAAATTAATTACAGTGTAATTAGAGAATGATACTATTTGTTTCATTCTGATCTTGAATTTCACCTTTTTAAGCTAATAATTGGTATTATTTTCTTCTCACCTTATCATTGACCTGAATTCGAAATCTGAAACCATTGCTTTGTAGTTGATCCTCGTAGTCGAGTTGTTGAACAATCTTTAATGATCCAGTGCCATCGTTATTTCGTACCATTGTGAATTTATCAGCTCCATAGCCACTGTTTTCAATCACCTGGAATTTTTATTGTTTGGATGAAATTGTTTTGATGATAGTTTTTGTTTGTTGGTAGTTGAATTAATTTGTGTATTTGATTGGAAAGTTTGGGATTACTTCTATTTTAGTTTGGAGTTATTTAACTGTACATCATTAATTTTAATTTCTTTGATAGTTGTGCTTGATTTTTAGTTTGGGTTTTTTGATAATTAGGATGGGATTAATGATCTTTGGATAGAATTGGATGTTTGGCTGCTATTTTTAGGTAGTGTTACTTTTTTTAGGTAATATTACTTGCTTTCATGTAGTATTATTTGTTTTTTATTTGTCTAACATTATTTGCTCTCCATCTCTAATTGATTTATTTTTAGCTAAATTTACATGAATTCACAGTATAATTGCACAATATTAATGAAGTCAAGCAATTACAGGGGTTTCAAATACGAAAATCGATATTGAATTTTGTGTTAAAGATAGTTGTATATAAACTCTATAGTAGAGATGGAATTTTGTGTTTTTAGAAGATGAAAAATATTTCAACGTCGATGAAATTTAATTGAAAGTTGAATGTGCGAGAATTTCTATTCTCTTTTTTTTGTTTTGTTAAAATTTCTACCTTGTATTGGAATTTGTTGGTTTCATCTTCATCGTGAACTGTAACTGTTAGAATTGGTACATCTGGCAAATCGGGACCATCAGTTTCATCCACTTCTGTGAACCATTCGTCTTTTGTGAATTGGGGCGGCATGTCGTTTATATCTTTCACTCTTATCGACGCCGTCCCAGTCCCTGAAAAGAAATTTTCGTTTTTATTTATTTTTTTTCTTCTCTTGCCTCCCTCGGTTTTCTATTTTCGTGAGAAATTTTATTTACTGTTATTTAAGGTCTGGAAAATTGAAATTGTTTTTTTCCATTCCATTTTGTTCTTTTCATAAGATTAATATTTTGATTGTGAGAAAATGTTAGGTATTTTAAATCCTATTTTTTGTTTTTGTTTGTATTATTGGGTTGTCCCTTTTTGGTATAATAATTTTAATGGATTTTGTTCTATTTACCTTTTAACCCCCCTCCATCCATTGCAACCACTTGTATCGAATAATCAGGTGTTCGTTCACGATCCAAACAGCAAACGTTAGTTTTAATTACTCCAGTTTCCTGTTCGATTTCGAAAATTGGAGAACCAGTTTCTTCCTCAATTACGTTCTTCTCGATTGAGTACATTAGTTTAGCATTGGTGCCTTCGGTTGGATCGTCATAATCCACTGCTGTCATGGTCATTACTACCATTCCTAATATCGAGAAAAGAAAAATAATAATAGTGATTGAAATGGTAAATTATAAATCGAAATTCTCAGTTTGAAAGTATCAGAACAAACCTGCGGTGCCATTTTCCGTGACATTTCCAAAATAAACACCCTGAGGGAATGTGGGAGCATTGTCATTGATGTCTTTGAGATTTACTTGAACATCGGCATAACCCACAAGACCTTCTCCACCTTCGTCTTGAGCAAAAACAGTGAATCTCCATTGGGGTCTTCCATTAGGTTGATCTCTATCCAAAGGCTTTGGAAATAGACAAAATTTTTACTTTGCTTTCGTTTGATAAATTTGTGTTGATAAATAAATTTTGCTAAACAATTTTAAGGATGTAACATTTGACAATATACAATTTTTATTTAGGTAAAGATTGACTTCATATTTAATAATTAAACTAAAATTAATAATTAACTTAATAATTTAATCTTCTGAAATTTTTTGTTACAGGGTGGGCCAATTGGACAATCTGAAGGACAGCAAGAATATGGAGAAGAAAAGTGGTCCCTGCACACTGCCGTATTTTTTTTTTTTGTTTTTTATTAGTTTATTTAGTCTGTTTCTTAATTTTTTTTAATTTTAATTTCACGGTTCCGTGTGGCCCTTGACCTGGTGCAGAAGTGCAAAGAAGAACCAGGGATCTTCGAGGGTGGCCCAAGAAAAGGTGATGTTGTAATCAGGGTGGCCGCAAGTTAGGGAAAAGTCAAAGAATTTAAATCGAAAGAACGCATAAATTCAAAATTTATTGCTTTTTGTAATTAAATAATTTGTTAGTTATCAAGGAAACTAAAAATTAGTTGGGGAAAAATTAGGGATGTTTAAAAATGAGATTTTGTGACCACCCTGTTAAGGATCCCATCGCCACAACGCGGGATCTTCCACCGAGGGATATCATAATATGGACCATCACAAACTGTGATGCCACAACTAAAAAATGTGAGTCGATTAAACAATCGACTCAGTATTAAAAATTTCAATTTTATTATTTATCCTTCCCTGTTTGAGGCATTTTTGGAATTTGTTTTCTTCATTTAAAACTCGATTTAAAATTATTAGAGTAAATTAATTTTGAAAATTGAAAGTCAAATTGTTTAGTATCTTTTAAGTTATAAATTTTGCAAATATTTTCTCTCTTTATTTTTAAAAGTAAAGTAAAATTTTACATTGATGGATTTGAAATTTAAACTAAGGGACATTAAATTAAAGTAAATTAAATTACATTGAATTAGAGTAAATTAAATTAAACTAAATTGAATTTCAAAATCTTAAAACAGGGAAGGATTTTAACAACATAGTGACACCATTGACAAAATATATTAATTTTGTGATATTTTTATTATTACATAAATTAATAGTTTTGTGAATGTTATTTTCATTGTTTTGTCATTGTCTTTATAATATTGGTACCTTGATCGAGTGACATTTCTATTTTTTCTTTAGTGTTGCATGAAAAAAGGGCCGGCCCTCTCAATGCGAGTACAATCAAGTTTTTGTATCATTTTCTAATTCTTATTTACATAATTTTTTTATTTATTTAAAGGACGTTTAAATTACAATTAATTAAATAATGAAAAATATTGATAATTAGATATTAAAATTGTTATTCAAGTTTTTATACAACTCAGATTGTTTAGTTTTCGATCAAGTAGACATTTGCGTCGAGAAATTGGACTCGATCGAGGTTCCAATGTACTTTGTGTCTTATTTGTATTGTCTTTCTTGTATTGTATCATTTTTTCAGCTCGTGTGTCAGATACGTCCTGGCACGTTTTGGCGATTCCACATACTAAAGTTGTGTGGTTTCGCTTATCCCTAGTTCGGGTCTTTTGCACCCGGACACTATTTGTCCGACGTTTACGAATTTAAGCGTCAATTTAAACGTCTAGTTTAATTAAAAGTATAGGTTCGCAATTAAATAGTCGATTAGATAAAGGAAAAAATAATCGGGCAGGTAGACAGGGAAAATCGGGAATATTTTCGACTCATTATTAGAGTCACAGTTACTGGAAGTCACCAGTACCAATGGATACTTTCGGCTCATAATTTGAGTCACAGTTACTGGATTTACCAGTATCATTTATTTTACCATTCATTTTACTATTCATTTCTTTGTCACTATGTTGTTTATGTTTCTTTATGATAATTTTGTGTATTGTGAATTATATTTTGTACTTGTTTGATAACTGTAAAAGGGAAATCTTATTTTAAGGGAAGAAAGGAATCTTATTTTAATTTATTTTTAAGACGTGGTGTTTTGATTTTTAGAATAGATTTTTGCTAATTTTTGCTCTTTAATGTAATCAGATTAAGACAATTATCAAAAATAGTTTCGAATTTTTTTCAATTTCGAAAAATTCAAATGTCTACAAAATTAGTCTCGTGCTGATTTTAAACACTGTTAAATTATGATCTGACTAAAATAAATTTAACGCTCTTTGTAAAATTAAGTGAATAGACGTTTTATTTTCACTTGAGTCTAATTTTAAGTCAAGACTAAATTTTATTTTCAGATTAATTTCAGCTTTACCTTAAAATAAGATTTCGTTTTTACTGCGTGTACTCTTTACAGATTTCTTTACAAATGTAGTTGGCATTATTTTTTTATTTGTACGAATTTTTTTTTGTTTTTTAATATTTACACTTTGAATAATTAATTTAAATAATTTTTTTTCTTTTTATTTAATTTCTCTAGTACTACAATTTCGGTTTCATACCCTTCCATACTACCGCAATTTATTAATTTTTTTATTGTCTACATCCAACTGTTAAATCTTCAAACTCTAATGAATTTTTTTATTTTTATAAATTATTTATTGTATAAGAAAATTTGTAAAGGGTACACAAATAAGCAACAAACTGTTGTTTGGCGATTCCACATGCTAAAGTTGTGTGGTCTCGCTTATCCCTAGTTCGGATCTTTGGACCTGGACTCTATTTGCCCGACGTTGGCGAATTTAAGCGTCAATTGGAACATTAGTTAAATTAAAAATAGATTTGCAATTAAATAGTCGATTTGATGAAAGTAAAAATAATCGGGCAGGTAGGATAGCTTTTTTTACAGGCCGATCGTGATTTAGAAATATTTTTGCATTAACTAGACGCTAATAATCGAAATATAATATTCGGGAAGGTAGAAATCGGGTAGGCAGGAGTATTTATAGACAGAGAAAATCGGGAATATTTGCGGCTCATAATAATTTGAGTCACAAAGTACTGGAGTTACCAGTACAAAATGGATTCTTCGGCTCATAATTTGAGTCACAATCTGGTAAAAATTACCAGTACCAGTGAATTTTTTCGGCTCATTATTTGAGTCACAGTTACTGGAAGTTACCAGTACGAATGGATCCTTTAGGCTCATAATTTGAGCCACAATTACTGGATTCAAAAATACAATTAAAATTTTTAATTTACTTTACATTTAAACTACCGTTTACTTATTAGATAATTTTTTCTTTGCGATTCATAATTTAGAAGTAGTTTTGCATTATATAGTCGCTTATAGATGAACGAAAAAAAATCAGGCAGGTTTAGAAATCGGGTAGGCAGGATTAACTGTAGGTAGGGCAAATTTAAACAATATTTTTTTATATTTCGACTTACATTAACTATTATTTATTTAATATTAATATCTATTATTAATATTTATTGGTAATATTTATTATTAATATTTGTTGCCAATATTTATTGGTAATAATATTTATTAATATTAATAATTTACTTATTAAATTCAAATTAAATTAAATTATTAAATTATAAGTTTCCATTTCAATTGGAAAGAAATAAATTAATTATAATTAGAAATTTTATTTACATATTTATATTGACACTTTGCCTTATTTATAATAAGGATATCAAAATTAAGACAAAAAATGTATCAAAACAGTTGCTTCGCAACTATTTTTGATACATTTTTTGTCTCAATTTTGATATCCTTAGAAAAAGGGTGTAAAAGAAAAGAATTTGAAATAAAAAAAATTAAGTAAAAATAATTTATAAATCTGTACCTTGAGAACGAAAATTTCACCAGTCGTACGATTGATATCGAATTTGCTATTGGCTGGATTGTCCGGATCGATACCCTGACCAGTCAGAAAGTAGACAATGTTCTGAGGTCTGTCTTTATCACCATCGGTTGCAGTGACCTGAAAACGAAAACGAACGATACGAACGTTATTTCCGACGGGTTTATAGAGAAAGTTTTTGCGCAAAAGAACAATTGTTATCAAGTCACAGTTTATATACCTGAAGAACACGCTTTGGCAAATTTCTGTCATCTTCTTCCGTGATTTGAGTTCTATAGGTGGGACGTTCGAATACTGGTGGATTGTCATTCACATCTTTCACATGAATAACGACAGTTGTATAATTTTCCTTTAAATTATCCGAGGCTGTCAATTTTAGCTCGTACTGCAAAATGATAAAATTATTATACGATTAATTTAATATTCTATAATTAATTGTTTTAATTCTTCTTTTCTATATTTGTCTTTTTGTAAAAAAAAGATTTTTCTTCTATTTTTCCTCTAAAAAAAAAAAAAAAAAAAAAAAAAAAAAAGGGTAAAAAGGGTTTTTTTTTATATTTTTCCGAAGAAAGGATTTTTCTAATTTTCTGTATTGTCGATAGTGATATTTTTTCCCTCTTGTTATTTTATCTGTGTTTTTTTATAGTATTTTATGATATTCTTATTCTTATGGTAGTTTTATGATATTTCTGATAAATTTACCATAATACTCGCATTTTCTATTAGGGGAAAATTTAGGAATTTGCTTGAAAAAGGTTTTCAATTTTCTTCCTTAAAGTTACGAACTTGTGCAAAATTGATGAAAAGTGGAGCTGGAAATATTCTTAGGGAGTAAATTTTCTTTTGTGCCGGGAGCTGATAGAAAAGAGTGGAGCAGAATTTTTAAGTTACTTTTTCAAAAGAGAAGTTCCTTACACCGCAGGACATGAACTATTTTTTTTATTTAACACTGAAATTTATTTCCAAGTTTTTAAAAATATTTTTCAATAATTATTTTGAAAAGAGGAAGGAAAATTTATTCAAAGCTCGTAATAGAAATATATAACTAAATAATTATTAGTTTAAATTAATTTAGTTATTTCAATAATTTCTTTTTCATTTTATTCTTATGTTAATATTTTTTTCTTAATTACCTATATAAAATATATAAAAAATTTAAAAAAATATAAAATATATAAAATATATAAAATGTAAAAATATTTTATATATTTTATCCTTTTATCTATATTGTAAAGAAAATTCTAAAATTAATTCAGCAAAGATTTTTCACTTTCTGTTGATTTAGGAGAGATTCGATAATATTTCGGGTTTGGAAAAACGACAACAGTTTTAAAGATATTTATATATATAATAATTTTAAGATTTTTACATGAAAATAAATGAGGTGGATATTTGATATTGATGAGAGAGGGTATCTAGGTCACCATCGAGGAAGTTTGCAAAACTAAAACGAAGAGTAAAGAAAAAGGTGAGAAGAATTTTTTTTAACTTGACACTGAGTAAAGATACTCTCGCTTGAAAGAAGCTAAGAAATTTTCAGCAATAAAAACTTTAAAAAGGAAATGTTTTAGAAAAATGTTTTATCAAGTTACAATTAAAGTATATAAATATATAATTATTTATTATATAAATATAATATATATAAATTTATTATATGAATTATAAAAATTATTTCTAAAAATTAATTATATAAAAATAGGGGAGGAGAATATTTCAAAATTGAAAATTGCTGATGCGAGGAAAATAAAATCCTTTTTTTTCTTTTTATTCTAAATATAAAAATGTTTCTCACACTTGTCGTGAAGTGAGAATTTTTCATTTCGAGAGTAAAAAATGATATTAAATGGATATATTACATTTGTAGAGGAAAGTAACTGGATCACTATTAAATATATTATTAAAGTGAATAAGACGATGGGAAAAGAATGTTTTAAAGTTGGCACTGAATAAAGTCATTTTTCTTCAACTCGACACTGAGGAGAAAATTTTTACGATTAGATTGTGAAGAAATGATACTAACTCTTTTTCTCGTCTCGTAATCCAAAGCACCAGCGACGTAAATGGCTCCGGTCATATTTTTGACAGCGAATGCTCCACCTATGTTACCGCTTGTGATCTCGTATCGAATACGCGATGCTGTAAAAAAAAAAATATTAATTTTTTTTTTCCTCTTGAAAAATGAATAATATTAATAATTAATAATATATAATAATAAATTTTTAACAAAAATTATAAATATTTATTAATAATCAAACATAATATAATTCCATAACTAAGTTATTAATATTAATAATTAATAATTAATAATTAATAATTAATAATTCCATAATTCCATAATTCCATAATTAATTTAGTAATATTTAATTTAATAATGTTAATAATTTAGTGAAATTGTTAAATTTGTATAATTTTAAACTTCACTAAGTACTGTTTTTCAGACAAACAAATTATCTAAAAAAAATTCTCTCTGTCTCTCATAAAAAAGAGAATAGTAAAAGAGATATTCAAATTAATTGTTACTTAATTACAAAGCTTGGATTTTAATTACAACCAACATTTTAATGACAATTTAATTACAAAAACTTGATTGCAGTTTAATTACAACTTAATTATATTTTCATAATTTGTTTAATATTTTTGTTTCTGAAAAAAGTGCGGAAAGAATTTATTCACTGTTTATATTTGTTTATTTTTGAATTGAGAAACTAATTGGAAATTTTAATAAAGACTCAATTATTAAATAATAAATTACTCAATTCATATTATAATTGTTTATTAAAAGTTTTTATTAAAATTTTTAATTATTAAATAATAAATTATTTAATAAAAGTCTTTATTGAAATTTCCAATAGTTTCTAGGTTTCTACAAATAAAATATTAAAATTTTTTTTATTTTTCCTGTTCTTTTTGTTTTTTTTTATTTTTTCGTTTTTTTCTGTGTTTTCTTTCACAGTAAAAAGTAAATCTTAATTTAAGAGCTGCCTTAAATTCAACACTGTCTGCTATAATGTTAAAGGATACGAAAAACGTGCGTAAATTCAACATTGACTGTCTTAAAAATGTTGCATCTTAATTTAAGGCAGCTTTCGTGCCTTAAAATAAGATTTTCTTTTTATTGTGTTTGTTTCTAATTTGTTTTTCTTTTGGAAAGAAAATAAAAGAGAAAATTTGAGGAAAAGTTTTTAAAAAAATAGTTAAAAATGTGTTTTAAAAAACAGAGAAAATTTTGCAAATGTCTTCTTTCTTTAATAACTGGACTTGAAAATTAAAACAATAGTAACTTGTGAAGTTTGAGTAAGTTTAAGAAAGAGCAAAGTCTGCAATCAGCAATTCAAATTAATAATCCTGGAGAAATTTGAAATTTAAATATAAAATCATAGCTACCTATCTAAAGAGAGTAATATACTGGTATTAAATTATAATGACATTTTAACAAGTTACTTTAGTGATTTTTTTACTCACTTCCTAGATAAAGTTTTTTGTAATATACAAAAAATTATTTTTAATACCTAGAATTTTATTTCATAAATTTTAATTCAATTTCCAAATTCTTTTCATTTTTTCGATAAAATTATATTCTTTTTTGTAAAATTATCAAATGAATATTTACTTGAGTCAAATAATTATATTTAAATCGAATAAATTGTATTTTGGATCAATAATTTAAGTATTTGTAGCAAATAACATTTAATTAATTAAAGGAAATTTTTTAATTTAAGTAAATGTTTATTCGATAATAGACAAGTAATCAGTTATGTGAATCCAAGAAATTTTTGTTCAGTGTATATATATATTAATTTGCAAATTTGATTAAATATAATAATAGATAATAAAAGTAACAAAAATCGAAAATAAAAATTGGAATAAAATTTGTAATCAAGAAATTAATTTGTTAATTAATTACATTACTTTTTAGGTAATTCAATATAATTATCAATACAAAAATAAAGAAATATAAACGGTGAATAAATTCTTTCCAAATTATTTAAAAAAAAAATATTTACCAATAAATTCTGAAAATATAATAATATTAATAATTAAATAATATATAATTGTATTCATTATATTAATTGAATTTGCATTAATATTAGTTTAATTAATTAATTATTTATTCAGTATTTATTGAAGAGGAAAAAATAGAAAAATAAATAAAGAAACATTGGATTCAAAATTCTATTAAATAAAATAAATAATTAAATAATTAGACAGCAGTGATAAGGAAAAAAATACTACTCGAGTTTTTATAAATATTCAAAGTTTGAAAATAAAAAAAATACATATATACGAAATTGAATAATGAGATTTCCATTCGAAAGAAGGAAAAAAAAAATTTTTTTTTTTTGAAGCTTACACTCGTCGTGATCCTTGGCGGTAACAGTGAGCACTGTGTGCTGAATATCTTCATTTTCGTCTACCTCAGCCTCGTAGAGGCCCTTGTCGAAATAGGGTGGATTGTCGTTCTTATCAGCAATTCCAATACGGATGAATTTCGTTACTGTAACAGAGAAAAGGATTTTCAAGATTAAATAGATTCTCCACTCCGCAAGTCAGAAAAATTTCTTTTCTTGTCGCCTAGCGTATTCTTTCTTTCTTTCTTTCTTTTTTTTAAGAAAGAATAAAAGAAAAAAAAACAGCATATATAATCTTTGATTCGCTTGAATTTCATTTAATAGAAAAAAAGGAAAGGAAGAAAGAAGGAACTTTTGACTTTGATTCAATCTGATAAAGTTTAATGAAATGACACAAAAATTCATCGTGGCCGGAGAGAGAACGAAGCAATAGGTAAAATTTGCAATTTTAAGAATAAGGAAATTCGACTTTTAAAGAAGGTATTTCTTTTTGAAAATTTAAAAAGTTTAGTTTCAGTTTTATTTTTATTTTACATATTTGGTTTCGTTTTATTTGTTTATTTTTATTGAAAATTAAAGTTTTTTTTGTGCAAAATTGCAAATTTACTTTTTGGTAATTTTAACATTTTATATTAAAATTCTTCGAAAAATGTAATTATTCTTAAAAATTTCATTAAAATTCGTCGAAAGAATTCAATTATTTCTAGAAACTGGAAAAAAAAATTCTTCTCAAAAGTTCAATTATTTAGGTACATAAATAGCAAAATTTTTCAGATTTACTAAATTCTTTTGAATATTTTTAAAAAAAATTCTTCACAAAAATTCAATTATTTTCATAAATTTCCATAAAATTCTAAAAAAACAATTCAATTATTTTCAAAAATTGTAATAAACTTCTTTGAAATAATTCAATTATTATCATAAATAACAAAATTCTCACAGGAATTACAATTATTTCAAATACAATTTTCATAAAGTTTTCCGAAAAAAATTAAACAAAATTTTTTTTAAAAAAATTATTTAAAAAAAAGTTTAATAAAATTCTTTCCAGAAATTCTATTATTTTCAAAAGTAATAAAATTCTTCGCAGAAATTCAATTATTTTCAAAAGGAATAAAATTCTTCGCAAAAATTCAACTATTTACAAAAATTCTAAAAAATTCTCGTCAAGATTTCAATTATTTTTATAAACAATAAAATTCTTCTCCAAAACTCAATTATTTTCAAAAATTTTAATAAAATTCTCGTCAAGATTTCAATTATTTTTATAAACAATAAAATTCTTCTCCAAAACTCAATTATTTTCAAAAATTTTAATAAAATTCTCGTTCAGATTTCAATTATTTTTATAAACAATAAAATTTTTCTCCAAAACTCAATTATTTTCAAAAATTTTAATAAAATTCCTTGTATTAATTTAATTATTTAAAAAATTGTAACAAAATTCTGACAAAAATTCAATTATTTCCTAATTATTTAATAAAATTCGCAATAATAAAATTTTTATTTATGTTTATTAACAAACACGATTATTTTAAAAACTTGAAATAAATTATTCGTAAAATTCAATTACTGTACAAATTTCAAATTAGAATTATTAAAAAGCTTTAAAAAAAATTTAAAGCAATTCTTCGAAAGAGTTTAATAATTTTCCTAAACTCTAATATAATTCTTGATTCAAAAAATTAAAGAAATCCTTTAAAGAATTCAATTATTTTCAAAAATTTTAATAAAATTCTCGTCCAGATTTCAATTATTTTTAATACAATTTTAATTGTATTCCTAGAATAATGTAATTACATTAATTCAATATTATTATTCCGAATGATTAATTATTATTATTATTATATAATATTATTATACAATATTATTATTCTTAATAATTTTATTAAAATTCGTCGAATAAATTCAATTATTTCAAAATAATTCTTGTTAGTGTAATTCTTAATTTACTGTTTGTTTATTTCAACCATTGTTTATTTTAATTGCTGTTAGTTTTTAGCAATGAATAGTTTACCAAAATTTTCTTTAATTCAGAAAGAAAAAATATCCTCTTCCTGGACATATTTTTAACGTAATAATAAATTCATTCTGAAAGAAAGAAACTTTGGAAATAAAGTTTCTTATTTCCCTCTAAAACAATCTAGGTTCTTGAACATTTTAAAAAAGTTTCACTGTGGAACAATTAGCATTAGTTTCGTTGCTCATAGAAGTTATTAGATTATCATGCAAATATCAAATAATGCAACATGCAAAACATATGTTCCATTTGCATGATAATACTATTCAAATATATGAATCTTATTTGCCAAAGTTTTTTTTCCCCATAGTTTCATAGAGATTGCTCTTTTGAATTCTCTTTTTCTCTTTCTTTTCCTCTTTTTCTTCTTTTTTTTTTACTTTTATATAGATGAACTTTATCGCACTTTTTTTATAACTTTTGTGGAATAAAAAAATTTTCGAATTATGTTTTCGTCAATTTTTTTTTTACTCTACATTTTCTGTTTTCAAGATCTGGAGGTTTTGCTTTATGACTTCCTTTTTTTCTGTCAATTTTCACAGTCTTCAATTTATGTCTCTCTATACTGAGAGAAATTGAAGGAGAGGTATCCGCTTATGAAAAAGTTTTTAAATTGAAAACGGGGGAAAAATATATTTTTGTAAAAAGGAAAGCACTTTTCTTTATATTAAATCGTATATATAGGATGTATGAAAATTTTCTTGGAATGAAAAAGAAGACTATTAACTAAAAGTCTTGACAAACGCAAGGAGTTGAGGGTGTCCCATCATTGAAATAAACTTTGATTAAAGGAATATTAATTAAAGCCAAAGTCGCCTCGTGGATAATTGCTCTTTTCAGATTTAAGAATTTTCGCGAAATTATACGAAAGAAAATTTCCTATGCATATACTCTCAATTAGTAATTTTTTTTTTCTGTAAGAAATAAAACATCGTGATTTATATGAATTAAAATTGGAAAGAATATTTTTTTGCGTAAATAATTATTTTTTGTTTCCTCGTGAAATGTAATTAAAAAGGATTTTTTAATATCAAGTAAATTGCTTAATCTTTTTCATAAATATGAGTTAAAAAAAATTTTTAAAGTCAACTTTATATTTCGCATTGAAATTACATTGTCCAGAGTCCGAAGCTTAAAATTCAAGCAGTCAAACGAAAAATCAACAAGAAAACTTGTCCAAGCCTCTATAATATAAGAGTTGTTGAATTATGCAAAACCCCCAAAGGGCGTTTTTTACCCTATTAGATTCTCTTCAACTTTTCCAACTCTTATTTTTTATTTATTTGTTGAAATATGTCGAGGGAACTTTTACATTTTAAGATTGAAAGGAAATTCTCGTCTTTTTCCTGTAATGGAATTTCTTTCGATATTTTCAAATTATAATTGGATGATTTATAATTTTTAAAAAAATTTAATGTATAATTTTCCTGTTTTTCGAAAAATAATGTGAAATAATTGACTGATTTTTAAATGGAATTTCTGTTAAATTATTTATTAATAAATTTCTATTAAAATGTAATTGTAATTACATAATTTATAATTAAAGAAAAATTCATTAAAATTACATAATTTACAATTTTAAAAATATGAATTATAGTTACATAATTTACAATTTAAAAAAAATAATTATACTTACATAATTTATAATTAGATAATTAGAAAAAATATTGTGGAATAATTTATTGATTTTCAAATATAATAGAATTTCTTCCGATTTTCAATATCAGTTTTCAAATGATAATTACGTAACTTATAATTTTTTCACTTTAATTACAATTATGTAATTTATAATTTTTTTTGTTGATTTTTTTTCTCTGAAAAAATTTTTGCGTGATTGAACGTTTCTACAAACTGTGTATACAAATAAGTTTGTGTAAAATAAAAAATAAGAAAAGCTCAGTGATTTATAAAAAAATTTTTTCTAAGATTAGAGAAGAGGATATTTTACTGTTATCTATCATAAAAATTACTATGTACATTCAAAAGAAACTTGCATTCTCCGGGCAATAGAAAAAGCTTGAATATTTCTCTTCAAGAGAAATAACAAGAGGGGTAGGTGTTTATGGGACACATTGTCAAGTGTCTTATATATAGATGTCGCTAGAGTGAAAATTTAAAAAAAATCTTTTCTTCTTTCTTTCAGTAGATTCTCAAGAATATGTCAAAAAATATAAAATCCGACAAATAATTTATTATACGGATTATAGGAGAACTGTCAGGAAAAATTTTTTTTTTTCTTTTTCCTCTTACCCTCAAACGTGAAATGTTCCGTTTCGATTTTTTTTTCAAATTGCTTTTTAGATTTTATTTTTTACTTTATATAAGAGGTTTACTTATTGTTATTAATAGATTAATAAATTAAATGCTGAATAAAACTATAAAAAAACTAGACTAAAACTAAACGAAAATAAAATTTTAATCAGGTATTAAACGAGAAAATAAAAGTAATAAAAATTAGAAGTAAAATAAAAACGAAAACTAACAAAATTAAAAAGTAAAATAATAATTTATTTAAAAAATTTATTTAATAATAATTTATTTAAAGTAAAGAATTTATTTAAAACAAATTAATTCTTGAAAATCTATTGTAAAATTATTGCTTATAAATTATTTATTGAATAATTTTACATACAAATTTCAAAAATAATTGAATTTTTTAAGAGTTGCATTTACTATTTTCATCAATAATTGAATTTCAAAAGGTTTTAAATTAAAATTTTTGAAAATTTGTATTTTCAATACTTTTAATAACAGTTCTGTACAACTGATTTTTTTGAAAAATTTTTATTTCAATTCTATTGAAATTAGTTGAATTTTTTAATAATAGATATTTAATATTATTTCAAAAATTTTAATTCAATTCTTCGAAAGAATTCAATTATCTCGATAAATATCAAAATTTTTCACAGAAATTCAATTATTTTTAAAAGTAATAAAATTCTTCGCAGAAATTCAATTATTTTCAAAAGGAATAAAATTCTTCGCAGAAATTTAATTATTTTCAAAAATTTTAATAAAATTCTTGTCAAGATTTTAATTATTTTTATAAACAATAAAATTCTTCTCCAAAACTCAATTATTTTCAAAAATTTTAATAAAATTCTCGTCAAGATTTCAATTATTTTTACAAACAGTAAAATTCTTCTCCAAAACTCAATTATTTTCAAAAATTTTAATAAAATTTTTGACAAAAATTCAATTATCCTTCAATTTAAAAAAAAATAAAATTCTTCACGGAAATTCAATTATTTTCAAAAATTTTAATAAACTTTCTTGTATTAATTTAATTATAATTATTTAAAAAAATTGTAACAAAATTCTGAGAAGAATTCAATTATTTCCTAATTATTTAAAAAAAATTCGCAATAATCAAATTTTTAATTATGATTATTAAGGGCATTTGAACCATTATGACGTCACAGTTTGTGCAAAGCATGTATTTTAAAGCTGTGACGTCATAATGGTTCAAATACCCTTAACAAACACGATTATTTTAAAAACTTGAAAGAAATTCTTCTCCAAAACTCAATTATTTTCAAAAATTTTAATAAAATTTTTGACAAAAATTCAATTATCCTTCAATTTAAAAAAAAATAAAATTCTTCACGGAAATTCAATTATTTTCAAAAATTTTAATAAACTTCCTTGAAATAATTCAATTATTTTCATAAATAACAAAATTCTCACAGGAATTGAATTATTTAAAATACAATTTTCATAAGGTTTTCCGAAAAAAATGAAACAAAATTTTTTTAAAAAATCCATCGCAAAATTCAATTATTTTCTTACAAATCAGACAATTTTTTATGAAAATTCAATAATTTAAAAAAAAGTTTAATAAAATTCTTCCCAATAATTCAATTATTTTCATAAATTATAAAATACTTCGCAGAAATTCAATTATTTTTAAAAATTGTAATTGAACTTTTTCAAAATAATTCAATACTTGTTTATAAATAATAAAATTTTTCTGAGAAATTCAATTATTTTTAAAAATTTTAATAAAATTTTCGTCAAGATTTCAATTATTTTTACAAACAATAAAATTCTTCCCCAAAACACAATTATTATTCTTTATAATTTTATTAAAATTCGACGAATAAATTCAATTATTTAAAAATTGGTTGATAAATTTTTTTATAAGAATTCAATTTTAAGAAACATTCAATTATTCAATAAATTATTTATTATTTTGTATATATATAATTGAATTCTCTTAGAATTTCTATTTTTTTGGAGAAAGTTTAATTTAAATTTTTTTGATTGAAAGTTTTTATTTTTTCATATTTATTTTATAATATTAGAATTTATTTTTATTTATTATTTGTAAGCCCGTTAACTATTTAAAGTAATAAATAAATAAGTAAATAAATAAATAAGTATATAAATAAATATTTTAAAGAATTTCCAAATAATCAAAATTTCGTAAAATTGATGGATTTTGATTTGAAAATTCTTAAAGAACTTTGTCATAAATTATTAAAAATAATTGATTTAAAGAAGTATTTTAGTTAAAAATTCTAGAAAATAATAATTGAATTTTAATGATGGAAATAATTTTGAAAAAGTTATTACTATTTTCGAATAATTTAACAATTACAGAAAACAAAATTAAATTTATTTTTTCATGAAAAGTAAAGAAAGGTAGAGGGATTATTATTGTTTTATTATAGAGTTACTGTTAATTTTGTGGCGTTTGAAAAAGAAAAAGAAAATAGAGAAAAAGAGAGAGAGAGAGAGAGAGGGAGGGAGGGAGAGAAATATAATAATTATGATTGACGTTAAAAAGGGGTAGAAATTTCAAATCTGAATTCCCCAAGAGGTGGTTACACCCTATGGTGGTGGAAGTGCGCGTTACTGGGGCACGGGGTAAGAAATCGATGAAGCCCCCCCTCCCTCCCACCCACATTGCCCAACCATTCCCCCTTCTATTTCTCTCCTCTCTAGCGTCCCTTTAACCCACACCCCGTCTGTCCCATTTTCCAGACTCATCCCCAAACTGAACGCCACTAGTCATTTTCCAACAGCGCGAAGCACTCGCTTCTTAGCCGCGCCCTGCAACACTTAATTGGTTTTTCTTCAGGCACTTTTCCTCGACTTTCTTTATTATCCACCGACAATGAGATACAACGGGATAATTCAACTCCAATATCGACCAGACTCACTGGCGACAAAACTGATGCTTTTAACCTTTAGAAGCCAATTCTCTCGTTAGAGTTGCGTGTGAAAGAGTTCATTTCTTTTTTTTTTTATATAATAAACTAAGTAAAAAATTGATTTCATTTATTTTAACTTGTTCGTCGAATTATTATTATTTTTTTTTTTAATTTTATGAAAAAAATTTTTCAGCTATGCATTTCTATTGAAAATGGATAAGGTTTAAAATAAAGTTAACAATGAATTTATTATTCATATTACATAATGTGGAATTTTTTTGGAACTTTCCTCTCGTGTTTTTAATTTTTTCCTTTTTTTAAATAATGTACATTATTTTGCGGATATTTTGCGGATTTCATGTTACCAACAACCGCGGATTAATTAATACTGCGTGAATAATATTCACTGTATTAATTATTATATTATAATAATCTAATAATAATTATGTATTTGGTAATTTTTGTTAAAAAATTGTTTTTTAAATTTCTAAATTTTTTATTATTTAAAAATCAATTAAGACGAGTTTACATAGTGTATAAAGTTAATTAATTTATTATGTATAGTGTGTGGCTATAACTTCATTTTACCTCATGAATAATTACTGTCTTAATTAGAATTAGTGAATAGTTAACAAATTTTAATATTAGTGGAAAATTTAGAAATTTTTACAATACTTGGAAACAAAAATTGGAACTACAAACACGTAGAAAAATAAAATTCGTATTAAAATATTGCAGAGCAATTACTTTTATTTTTGGGGAAGAGAAATAATATTGTATCAAATATTAAAATATGTAAATTTAAAAAACAGGTAAATCTAAATTTGAATTAGTAAAAATGTTTATTAATTTGAATCAGAGACTTAAACTTTGCTTTTGAATCAGTAAACTTTACCAATAAATAGTTATTTCTGCTAATTTATTAGTAAAATTAATAGTAATTATTATTTCTTGTTATTACCAATTAATAATGAAATAAATAGTAATTTTTACTAATTTATTTTATTTATTAGTAAAATTAATATTAAATATAAATTTTTGTTACTGTTAATTATTAATAATGTAATAAATAGTAATTTTTACTAATTTATTAGTAAAATTAATAGTAAATATTAATTTTTTTTATTGTTAATTATTAATAATGTAATAAATAGTAATTTCTACTAATTTCAACTAATTTATAAGTAAAATTTACTAATTCAAGAGCAAAAATTCATTTACTAATTCAAATTATTAAACATTTTTACTAATTCAAATTTAGAGAGTAAATCAACTGGAAAAAATATTTATTTGATTCAAATAAACGAGTACTTTTGTATTGTCAAATAAATATTTATTTGAATTAAGTAATTTTTATTAAAGAAGATGTCAAAATCGATGCGATTCTTCCATTGAAGCTCTGTGTAAAAATCGCGGTGCCTTTGACATCCTCTTAAGTCAATTAAGTGGTATTTGCTCCAAATACTGACATTATTGGTTCAAATAGAATTTATTCGGTTCAAATAAAAATTATTTCATTCAATTAAATATTTATTTCATAATAGTCAAGAAATCGATTATTTGATAAAAATTAATTTTTTTTTATTTACTGTAAAATAAATAATTTTTTAATTTTAAAATTATAAGTTTTAAAATTATAAATTTTAAAAATATAAATTTTAAAAATATAAATTTTAAAATTATAAATTTTAAAATTATACATTGTATAAAATGTTAAATGATATATTACATAAAATATCAAAAAAATTACATGCCATAAAAATTAAATTAGTGGGATTTTTGTTTCCTTTATATCTAAATTTCATTTAATAGATTTTCTAAATTGAAGGATTTTAGAGAAGAGGAATTTAAATATATTCTAAAAATGGAAACAATAAACCTTAAGTGCATTATAGCTTTTTACAGCTAAAGGTTATATTGTTACTTTCGAAAAAAAGTACCTCATAATTTTTTTATTTAAAAAAATTTAGGTGCCATAAAGGTTTATTCTTTCAGTTTTATGTGATGAAAAAGTGGCGACTTTGTCCCACCACTGGCACCATTTTCAACTTTTCTCCTTCTTCCACATTATTCCCATTTCACTTGTGTTTGAAAGTACACTCACATTAAACCACGTAATTTGATACCATTTCGACAATTCTAGACCAGTTTAGCCACTAATTTTCCTCAAAAAAAATATAATAATAAAAATAAGAAAATAATAGTAATAGTAATGTTTTTCATTTTTAGTTCACTCAGTAATTTTTCGAAATCATAATTTTTTATTATATAAAAAAAAGATTTCGTTTATTTAAACGTTTAGAATCTTTAAAACTAGATTTAAAACATTGAAACCTTAAAAAAAAGCGGTTGAAAATTAATAATGAAATACTAAAAGTATAATAAAATTTTTTTGAATAATTTGAATAATTCATTATTGATTTTATAAAGGGAAAAAAATCTAATAAAAAGCGAAGAAGAAAAAACATGATCAAAATGTAAATTAACTGTGAAATTTGAGAATCGTTATAATATGGATCAATTTTCGTGCGTTTGGTTTTTGATGTGAAAATTGACATGTTTATCGTGCTTATCGTTCACTGTCATATTGTCATTAATCATCAGCCTTCAGTTGCATGTTTGACATTTCTGGTTTAGATGATTTATCAAACTAAAGCTGTATTACTTTCAATGACCGCATGTAAATAACGCTCATATACACAGACACAGACACAGGCACAGACACGTATTGCCCCAGTGACGCTATTACTGAAATTCAAGTCCAAATGCCAATTAATTTAACGTTAACTTAATGATTTTGATTTCATGGTTGTGTTCCGAGCAAGGCGAAAATTTCATTTCATGTAATCATGATGCCCGCCACCATGCAAACATGAGTAAACACAATAAAATCCCTTTATGACACTTCGCCAAACACTTGCCAGCAAATTTCCACTAATAAACAAATAAATCTTTTCACACGTTAAATAAATCGCACGATTATAAAAACAAGGCGAAAATAAATATTAGCTGAAAAATAAATCATAAAAATGATGGAAAAAATATAATATAGGAAAAGTTGTATTTAAAATTTTAAAATAATACAAATGGTAATAATAATAATAATAATAATAAAATAAATAAATGTATAAATAAATAATAATAAAATAATAAAATGAAATAATAAATAATAATAATAAAGAGAAAAATAATATGTAATAAAAATATAGTAATAATATTGGTAAAAAAATAATAATAATAAGAATAATGATGATAATAATAAGTAGAAGAAGAAACAAATAAAAAGTAACGTCGTTGTTTTAAATTTTATTCTTTGCACTGTAAATAAAAATTATTTGATTCAAATAATCGATCACTTGTTTATTGTCAAATAAATATTTACTTGAATCAAATGATTTTTATTCGAGTCACTTCAAAAAATGAAATTATTGGTTTAAATACAATTTACTCTCTAAATTTTAATTAGTAAAAATGTTTGCTTATTTGAATTTATCTCGTGACTGAATTTTTGCTTTTGAATTTGTAAATTTTACTAAAAAATAGTATTTCTACTAATTTATTTGTAAAATTTATTGGTTCAAAATTTCAAAAACAATTTACACTCTAAATTGGAATTAGAAAAATGTTTACTAATTTGAATTAATTTAGTGACTGACTTTTTGCTTTTGAATTAGTAAATTTTACTGATTAACTATAATAATCTTCGTATTCATTCTTTCATTTTTTCTGTTCCTCGCATTCTGAAGTTGACTTTTGTGTATACTTTTGTTTTTTGTTAACTTTTGATAGATATTGTATATTTTAATTATGTTATAATTATTTTTATTTTATACTTAATTCAAAATTTTAATGACAAATAGAAATCATCAGAATTTTTTTCACTTCTTTTCATTCAAAGACTAAAATTTTGTGAAATATTATGTTTTGTTAAATTGAAATTATGCAGATTTTTGTTCTTTACTTCTAAAAAAAGTTAGAAAATTGTTAAACAACTGTGATTTAGAAATAGAAAATTTATTTATTTTGCATTATTTTTGTTTATGAATCACAATTTTTTAAACAAAATTATTATTTTGTTTTAGAAAAAGAAGAAAAATATATTTGCACAATTCTTATTTTTAATTTTATTTTTGGAACAGGATTTTCCACAGTAATTAAGACATTCAAAAATTTCAAATTCAAACCTTTTTTAAATTATCAACTTATAAAAGTATTTGTTATAAAACATGAAGATATCGATTACTCCGGAGTGATCGATTTCTTCATGTTTTCTATTAATTAAAAATGACTGAGAGATAAAATCATTATTTTATATTATAACAATATTGTTACTGTAACTTCAGTAAAATTATTTTCATCATTTTAATTCAATTATTATTTTCTAGAATGTTGTATTATTTTTTATGAAAATAATAATTGAATTCCTTAAAAGTATTTATTATCTATTTATAAAAATAATTGAATGCCTGGTAATATTTTTATTATTTATGAAAATAATTAAATGTTTGCATACAATTTTATTAAAATTTTGTTTAAATAATTGAATTCTTTTTGGGAAATTTTATTAAAATAGTAGATAATGAAAATCATTGAAATTAGAAAAATGCATTTTATTTTTGAAAATAATTAAAATAATTAAAATAAATAATAATAATTGAAATTAGGACAAGAATTTTTTTGACATTTATGAAAATAATTGAACTTTGGAGAAGAATTTTGTTATTTTATAAAGATAATTTGAATTTTTACGAGAATTTTTTTCAAATTTGGAACATAGTTGAATTTTATAAGAAGAATATTATATTTTTTGAAAATAATTGAATTTCTCCAATTATTTGCAATTTCTCCAAAATTGAATTTTTTTAGTGTTTTCAATAACAATTATAATTAGAAAATTTTTAAATTCTATTAGTTATAAAATTGCTAATTTTATTTAAAAAATGTAGTTAATTTAGTGACTGACTTTTTGTTTTTGAATTAGTAAATTTTATTAATAAATAGTAATTTCTACTAATTTATTAGTAAACTTTAAATTTTACTAATGAATTAGTAGAAAAGAAATTACTATTTATTAGTAAAATTTACATTTTACTAATGAATTAGTAAAAAAGAAATTACTATTTATTAGTAAAGAAAATAAATTACTATTTGTTAGTAAAATTTAAATTTTACCATTGAATTAGTAGAAAAGAAATTACTATTTATTAGTATAGAAAAGAAATTACTATTTGTTAGTAAAATTTAAATTTTACTAATAAATTAGTAAAAATTATTATTTATTAGTAAAATTTAAAGTTTACTAATAAATTAGTAGAAATTACTATTTATTACTAAAATTTACTAATTCAAAAGCAGAAAGTCAGTCACTAAATTAATTTAAATCAGTAAATGTTTTTACTAATACAAATTTAGAGAGTAATTGATTCAAATAAAAATTATTTGGTTAAAGTAAATATTTATTTATTTAATAATAGTCAAGTAATCGGATATTTGAATGAAATAAAAATTTTTTTCAATAGAAAATGAATGAAAATTACAAATAAAAATTTTTATACCAATTTTTGGTATATAAGATTTATTTAATTGAATATTTAATTCAGGTTTAGAGAAGATAACGCTATATGATGATGATGATGAAATATCTTTGAAAGATATATTGCTTGGGCTTAAGTATAAATTATGCCAATAAATATATTGTCGATTAATTTGAAAATGTGACAAACTAATTTTGATGTATTAGTAATATCGTCCATCGTTGTAAGTTATAATTAATGTTTAGAAAATGAGATTAAAGTCACAAAATACAATTAAACTGTGCCTATAAATTTCTACGCTATTAATTATAATGTCGATGATATGCGATAAATAATGGAGTGAAATCGATTGAACTAGAATAATATTCTCAAAGGATATTTGTTCCTTATTTGTCTCAATTTATAGTTTGTCCCATATTTATTTATATCTGCACGCATATAATTAAATAAAATTGATTATAATTAAAGGCAGACAATTTTGTGAAAATAATTTATTAGCGTCGCTTGAAAAGCAGGTCATTGGTGCTGTTTTCGTCGCCCATTGTCGTGTTAATTATTTTTTCAAATGACCAAGAATTGTTTGATGAGTGTGAGTGTGTATGTGTCGAGATTTCGCTCGAAAAAACTTGAAACTATGCCAAAATGATTTCAGCGAAGAAAATGAGGGATAGAGTTTTTATTTTTGAAAAAATCCCCTCGTAACGGATTCTTGAATTTTTTTTTACTTTTTTTTTTCTTTTTAATGCACAAAACCTTCGGGAATATGAAATTTTTTGTGTGGAAAGTATTATAATTTTGTCTGATATTTTTAATTCATTTCATTTTGATACATAGTTTAGAAAGAAAATTTTTAATTAATATTTTTTTAAATTTTGTAAGAAATTTCAATGAATTACATTTTTAATATTTAAATTAACTTTTTGATGTTTTTAATTAACTTTTTGAAATGTATTTTTTTAATATTTTAATTAATTTTTTTCATTTATCAACTACATATCAGTTATTTTGAATTCAAATCTTGTATTATAATTATACAATATTCGCAGTAAAATATAAAATAATTGTGAAGCAGATTACAGAATTTTATGTTTAATTTGAGGAAGAGGAAAATTCAGTATTTAATTATAATTCCGTTTTTGTTCGAAGTTTTAGTTATTTTGTAATAGAATTATAAAATTTGTTCGGTTCGTTATAATGTAAAGTTCAATTTTTTTTCAAAATGGTGAGAGACAATTTTTTTTTGTCACTTTTATAGTTCTTACAAGATTCTTCATAATTAAGTGCTGAAATAATTGTAATTTAATAATAGAAAATTTTCATAGAAATCAAGGTGAGGGAAACTCTTAAGAATTTAATTTAAACTTTAATTAATAGAATAAGAAAATTTCAGTATTGTTCAAAATTTATGTAAAGTTTGTAATTAATTAATAAAGTTTAGCGATTTCATGATTAAAATTAATTATTAAATAATTTAAAGTATTAAATATAAAGTATTAAAATAAAAATGAATTTAAAATTAATAAAAATTAAGTATTTAATTGTTATTATTATTATTATAATTATTAAAATCATTAAAATTAATTGGAATTTCGCGCCAATATTTTATCCGACAGATGGCGAGGAACATTTTTACTCACATTAGAAATAGAGTTGACGTGGTATATAATATCAGTTGAGATTTTTGTTATATTTTTTAAATAAAATACATTCATTTTATTAAGAATATAACAAAAAAATAATAAATATTTAAATGCAATATAAAGTTTTTGATATAATAATATAAAAATAATAATAGTTATTATTATTGTTACAATAAATTTTCTTCTTGGTTGAAATTTATTGGGTTGTATAAAAAAGTTATTTACTGAAAATAGTTGATTCTAAAAAAGGCATTTCGCAAAAAGAAAAGGAGGAAAAAAAGAGTGTATTGTGGGAAAATGTTCTGGAGAAACATAATTTTCTTCATTTCTGTAATGATCCTTGACTCATGTCATAAAAAAGCGCTTGTGATACACTAAAATAAGGGAGAGCATTTGACATTGGACCGGGGGGTAAGGACAGCGACACTTTATGCGTTGCTAGTGCAATAAAAGTTTCAGAGAAAAGCATAAAAATTCTCAGCTCAGCGAAACCCCTTCTGCTCCTCTTTCTTTTTTTGTTCGTTTTCTTCTGTTTTTATTCTTCCCTCTTGCATATAACATTTTTGTTTGTTTCTAAAAGTATTCACAATTTTCTCCATCTCTTATTCTCATTCATACATATTTACCCCCAAAAAAGAAAAAAAAGCAAAAACGAAAAATCTGATAAAAACAATGAGAGAATAATATAAAAGGATAAAATGTAATACCTAATTTAACAACGAAATGAAAATAAATAATAATTTTTTTAATTAAATATAAATTGTATAGAGAACTTAACAATAGCTGTGAAAAATATGTTATTGTAATTTAATCCCGAAATGAAAATAAATAATTTTTTAAAATTAAATATAAATTGCATAGATAACAAAACAATGTCTGGGAAAAATATGTGATAAAAGAGGAGGGATTAAGAGAAGAGAAAAAAATGAGGTAAAATAATAATAATTAAAAAAAAAGATAATGAGAGTAAAGGGGAAGAAATATAGGAGAGGAAAAAATTAAACTCGACAAGGAGAAAAAAGAAGAGCAAGTGAAAATAAAAGAAAGGGAAAAATGAAATAAGAAATGTAAATTTCACACGTACAGAAGAGAACGGCCTTAAGTCCTTTGGACCATTTGCGAATATATTAACGGAATAGCGTGCTAATCGGTAGGTCACGTAGGTTTATTGATAAACGATAAATTCTCTGATAGTAAAATCAGCACGAATCGAACTATAGTGAGAGAGAGAGAGAAAGAGAGAGGGGAGGGAGAGGGAGAACCATTCGATGGATATAACGACCTGTGGTTCGCGAAAAAATCCTCTGAATGCAGAAAACGGAAAAATGTCTGAATATAAAGGAACAAAAGATCGAAAAAAATATGCTGCAAAAGCCAAATAGATCCCGGCATATTTGTTAAAGATGCTCTATTATTATTTTTATTATTATCGTTATTATTCTTCTTTTTCTCTGTTATATTATACATGCTTGCGAGAATAGATAATGGAAATTTTTCAATTACAGTTGAAATTAAAATGCTGAATGTTCTTTTTATTTATTTTATTCTATTTTTTTCCGAAAAGAAAATATAAGAGAGAAAAAAAAATAATTCTTTTCTGAGAAATGCATTAGTTTTCTTTAATAAAAGTGTATCACTGTTCATTATTAAAATTTCTTTGTGTAAAAGTAAAGTAATTAAAATAAACTTTTTCTTGCAGTAAATAACCACGCAATTTTATTAAATTTATTACTTTATTTTTATTATTTTATTATTATTATTATTATTTTGACGATTTTCAAAATTGACAAATTTTCTAACTAAAAGCAAAATTAATTGAAGCAGTAAAAACAGATTACGTAAATAAATAATTTCCCCCTCACTAAAATGTGAATTTAAAAATATTTTTAAAAAATAGAAAAATAATAATTTTTTTTATTTCTTTTATTGTTTTAATTATTTTAATTACAATAATAATAAAAATTGTCAACAATTTTATTTTTTATTATCACTTTTCACCCAGAAATAAATTGACATAAAATCCACTGAATTATTTATTTGTTTGAAATAAATTTTATTTGGTTGAGATAAAAATTTTATTTGTCTGGAATAAAATTTTTATTTGGAACAAATAAATAATTTAGTAGGTTCTGTGACAAATATACTTTTAGTTGACTCAAATAAATTTGGTTTAAATAAAACATTTCTCTATGTTGTCCTTTATAAGCCAGTTTACTACTACTGGACCCAAGGAAAAATTTTATTTAAACTAAATAAAATTTATTTGAGTTAAATATATTTGTATCTTTGTATATTTGTTCCAGAGACAACTAGGTTATTTTTTCTTTTTAGATAAAAATTTTATTTGACATAAATAAAACTTTTATTTGAACCAAATTAATTTTTATCTAGACCAAATCTAAACCAATTCAAAAATTTTAATAAAATTCTTGGTTAAATTTTAATTATTTTCAAAAACTTTCCTCAATTCAACGATTTTTAATATCTACTACTTAAATGAAAATTCGCAAAAGAATTCAATTCTGTTAAAAAATATTTTAATAAAATTCTACGCAAACATTTCATTATTTTCATAAATAATAAAAATTTGCCAGGAATTCAATTATTTACAAATTATTTTCATAAATAATAACATTTTTTACAGAGATTCAATTATTTTCATAAAAAATGAAACTCATCGTAGAATTTCAATTATTTTTAATACAATTTTCATGAAATTTCTCGAAAAATGAAATTATTCTTAAAATTTTATTTTATTTTATTAAAATTTATTAAGAGACTTCAATTATTAAAAAATTTGTTAATTAAATTCTTTATAACAATTCAATTTTGAGAAACATTAAATTATTTAATAAAATATTTATTTTTGTATTTAAATAATTGAATTCTCGTAGAATTTTCTAATAAATATTGATTGATTGAAAAATATTGATAAATAATGTTGATTTATTTGAAGAAAATAAATTTATATTTAGTCCAAATAAAATTTATTTGAAACAAATGAAATGTCTAGTTAGCTCTGAGTGAAATATACCTAATTTTTCTGGGAATAGAAAAAAGAAAATAAAAATAAATAATTATAAATAAAGATAAATAATTATAATAAATAAAAATGAATAATTATGATGGGTAAATAATAATTAATAAATAAAAATTATGTTTAGTGAAAAATTAAATTCCATACTAATTCGGACTAAATTGATAAAGTTATAATTTGCGTCTGTAACGTCAGTTAATATTTACTTTTGAGAAAGTTTAGCGGCAAGGGAAATTGCTATTGGTTAGTGGGTTTTGGCTTTTGGTTTATAAACCTCACAATTTTGAGTTTCGCATTTTCTTCTCTTTTAAAACAAAATTCATTAAAAATATGAAAACTAATATATATATATATAATATTAATTCTGCGGAAAATATAATTTACCTAATTTTTTCATGCTCCTTTTTCGCATTAGTTAGAAGAATGAAACTAAATTAGTAAGAAAATTTAATGAAAGATGCGTTTTTTAATTTAATTTAGAAGAGAAAAATATGTGTCGTGCAAATGTAAATCCGGATTCTTTGGGTGAAAAACGATATTATTGGAAAATTTATTTAGAGAAAGGTAGTTTTTTTTTTCGTTCTGGAAAATATTGCGTAAGATTATAATATTTAATTAGACATTTATGTGCATATATTTTTTTTTGAATAAAAAATTGAAAATTTTTAAAAGCGTTCTTACTTTACTCGATTATTATTTCAAGAGAAGATGTAAAATATATTTATAAATTGAATTTATGCAATTGATACGCAATTGTCAGAATTATTAACATGAATTTTTGACTACTTTTATACAGATATAAATTCAAGTATTTTGGTTGTAATTTGTCAATATATATTTAAAAAAAATTTGTTTTTTTTAAAGTGAATTCGTTGTATTATTCAATATTGTACTGTTAAAAGGAGGACACAAAATACAAAATGTGAATTTCGATGATGAATTAATAACTCTATATGACATATAGCGTATGGAAAAAATTTTGACGATTTTCAATTGGCAAATTTTATAACTAAAAGCAAAATTAATTGAACCAGTAAAAACAGGTAGCGTAAATAAATGATAATCCCCTCGCACTAAAATGGGAATTTAAAATGAACATTTAATGATTCGATACAAATGTTTCAATTTATTTATTATTTCATATATATGTATATCAAATAATAAAACACCACTCTCGAAGTAACTATGATGATAAAAATAAAAAATCATTTGGGGAAAAAATATGTTTTAAATACGGTTCTGTTTATTTTCCTATAAAATTTCGATCGTTAATTGAATAATGATATATTTTTATTTATTTGTTTATATTGTTATAATTATTACATTTCTCTTACTTCATTCAATTTTTATTTTATTAAAAATAATATTTTTACATATTAGAAAAATTATTTGTTATTCAAAACATAAAAACAGATTGTTTTATTTATCCTTACAATGAGTTTAAAAATTTTGATTTTTATTATTTTCTTTTTTCATTTGGTAAATTTCTTTTAATTACAGAAAGGAAAAGAAATTTTCGAACGTCGTTCAAAACTTTTTATAGTCTTTTTTAGATAAATAATCGAGTAAATCGACAATAATCGAGTAAATAAATAATTAAATAAATAAAATTATTATATTAAATAGAACATAATAATAATTTTTTTAATAATAATTTCTTTTCTGGCTAAAGTATGAGAAAAATATACAAGTAAATAAATAATTTCCCAGAAGATTTCAATGTTCAAATGAATGATACTATTCTTCTTAAATATATTCGAAAATTTATTAAATGTAATTAAAAACACTAAAAATTAAAATTTTTACTTAGTTAGAAATTAATTTTTCTCATATATAGAGAACAATTTTTTAAATAATTTTAATTACTTTTTTGAAAGTAAAATGGAAATTAAAACAAAATTATTATTTTCTTTCAGAAAAAGAAGAAAAATATTTGCACAATTCATATTTTTAATCTTATTTTTGGAACAGGATTTTCACAGGAATTAAGACATTCAAAAATTTCAAATTCAAACCTTTCTTAAATTAAACAACTTATAAAAGTATTGTTAGAAAACATGAAGATATCGATGATCGATTTCTTCATGTTTTCTAATAATTAAAGATGACCGAGAGATAAAAACATTATTTTATATGATAAGAATATTGTTACTGTAACTTCATCAAAATTATTTTTATCATTTTAATTTAATTATTATTTTCTAGAATTTTACTTAAAAAAAATTTATTATCTATTTATAAAAATAATTGAATTCCTGTGAAATTTTTATTATTTATGAAAATAATTAAATGTTTGCATTCAATTTTATTAAAATTTTTTTTAAATAATTGAATTCTTTTTGGAAAATTTTATTAAAATAGCTGATATTAAAAATAATTGAAATTTAGGACAAGAATTTTTTTGACATTTATGAAAATAATTGAACTTTGGAGAAGAATTTTGTTATTTATAAAGATAATTGGGATATTTATGAGAATTTTTTGTTTTTCAAATTTTGAACATAGTTGAATTTTTTTTGTCTTTTGAAAATAATAAATAATTGAATTTGTGCAATTATTTGTAATTTCTCCAAAATTGAATTTTTTTAGTGTTTTCAACAAAAATTTAAATTAGAAATTTTCTCAATTCTATTACTTTTAATAAAGATTATTCTAGAATAAATTTAAATAAATAGTAATAAAATTTTTTTAAAATTTTGAAAATAGTTGAATTTTATTTATTTTTTTCTTTGAAAATAATTGAATTTGTGCAATTATTTGTAATTTCTCCAAAATTGAATTTTTTTCGTGTTTTCAACAATAATTTAAATTAGAAATTTTTTAAATTCTATTATTTTTAAAATTGTTAATTTTATTTTAAAAGAGTCAGTAAAAATTTAGCCTATTTGTTGTTACTAATAAGAATAATAATAATTATTATATTATTATAATTATAATAGTAATAATAATAATATTAATAGGTAATAAAAGTGAGATTATTAATAAATTCAAACTTGAGCAATAAACATATATTGCGACAGTATTATTTGCAATTTAATTGGTGAAATAATAAATTTAATTTTAATGTATTATAATATTTGGAAATGGTGACAAAGTCGGTATATTTAGAAGGCAATAGGAAGCTCACAATGCAAGCGTATATAAACCCCATTAGATGTAATGGCGTCAGAGCATTACCTCGAGCCGCTGGGGAAAGAGAAACTGAGCTTCAAGGAGTGGTTTTGATGCAGCAATGCGGAGAAACTGGGAAACCTAGATTCCCCCGAATGGCACTAAGGGAAACTAGCACTTGACTACTCTTGCCATAAAAGGCAAAAAAAAAAAAAAATAGAGAACGAGAGAGAGAGATCACTAACATTTCCTCACTATCAAGATTAAAGCAACCATGAACCTTGAAACTCAACCATATATAGTTCCAAGGATTCACTACACAGTGAACCTAATTTTCCTTCATGTTCGAAAGTTTTCTCTACTCTTCTTCTTTTTTTTTCTTCTGACTTCTTCTTCTTCTTCTTTTTCAAGCAATTTTTTTGGGACATTTATTGTTTGATTGTTGTCTGTTTTCTTTGTAATGTTTTTCTTTTATGCGTATTTTAGAGAGCATTTGAAAGTAAAAATGTATTTTAAATGAAATTTTATTGTTTACCCCCCACCAATTTATAGGGGGGGGGGGAATATTATTTTGACTCTATTATTTTATATTATTAAAGTTACAAATAAAAGGTGACAATTTTTTAGGGAAAAATAATTTTCCAGGAGACAATTTTTAATGCTCTTAGGATATATTTATTTCTAGGAGAAAATTTTTAATGCTCTTGGAATATTTAATGTGCGAAGTCGTTTTTGCCTATAAAATCTAGAAACATTATGTGGCTTTATGCTGAATTTAAAGTCGGGGAGTTTAAATTAAGACCAAAGTGTTTCTTAATTTTACATTCTGGATGAAATATTTTTTGAAAGCAAACATTTTACGGGAAAGGAAAAATTTTCAAGAAATAAATAAATCTACTAAAGAATTAGTTAAATTTTACTAATAAGTAATATTTTGCTTATTTTTACTAATATTCTCTTTTACCAATATATTCATTTTTACAAATTTATTAGTAAAATTTACTAAATTAAAAAAAAATCAAATATCACATAAAATTTATTTGAAACAAGTAAAACAAGTAGGCTTTGAATGAAATATCTTTTTTCTAGACATTATGCTGTTTGTATATTTATATATACTTTATGTTTATATTTTTACATTTATAGATGAAATCGTCTTAACTTAAATATTATACACTTTGAGAAAATGAATTTCAGAGTGTAAAATCTCTTAAAGTGATTGCACTGTGTAAATTCATTAAATATTTATCAACTTAAGAGATAAATTGTTCGCCTCGAAGCGATTCAAAATTTATTTTATGTTCTCTTTTTTTCCCCCTTTAGCATTAGAGGTAAAAGCTTTCTGAAATAAGTAGATTTAGTATAATTGCCTTGCATCTTGTTGGTTGAATTTACATATATATTTGAGTATATATATAAATATCTTTGTGTTTGTGTGTATGTGTGTGTGTATATATTTTGAAAGTGGACACGAGTTTGTGTTTGTAAACATCGTTATAAACACGAGTCAATCTCATCCTACCGAAAGTTAAGGATCATGACTTCTTCAAGCAAAGTGTTGCCGCCCTAAGGACTTGACCTCTTTGCACACGAATGAATATTTATACGTTCCCCTTGTCTCCCACTCCCCCCTCATTTGCTCACTCTCACTCTCTCTCTCTCTCTCTCTTTCTCTAACTCCCTCACTCTCTCAAGGTGGAAATGAATTTCAAACTCCTCAAGGGCTTTGAACGACACTTGTTCCCGGGTGTTTAATTGTTTAATGTAATTACACATGCCTCTGTAATAACATTTCATCAAGTACAATTTTTTAATATTTTATAGTTGTATTTGTAATATTGTTGTTCAATATACTTTGACAGTGAATATATTTACTCTCTAAATTTGAATTAGTGAAAATGTTTACTAATTTGAATTACTTTCTAAATTTAAATTCTAAATTAAATAATTGCTTACTACAGGATTTCTAAAAGTCATGGAAAACCTGAAAATCATGGAATTGTCATGGGATTTCATTTTGATTCATGGAATAATGGAAATCTCATGGAATTTCTAATCGGATTATGGAATTTTTTTTAGTTTATGTTGTAAACCCGTGTGATTGAAATTCGCACTCCTTTATTACTCAGGATGGTCACAAGTTTCAATTCATCAATTTTCCTGACAATTTACTGATATTAAAATTATTTTCCCTGACAAAATTCTTTTTACAGTTAGGAAAATATGAATGTTTACAGAAAATAAGTAAACTTTATGAATTTTAATAATATTTTAATTTAATTTTTTCCTTAAATTTAAATTAATTTTAATACTTTTCCTGAATTTAATTATTTTCTACAATTTTGAACTGAACTTCATCTCAGAATCAATTAATTTAATTTTCCTAAAGTTCTTCTAGAATTCAATTATTTAAATATATAAACTCAACTTTTTATAATAATTATAACTCTCCATAGTTTTTGAATAAGTTATTAAATATTAAGGTGTAATATTTTCAAAAGATTAAAATAAAGAAATTCTTACAATTAATTTTTTAAAAATATTTTTAAATAATTTTTGAACGATAATAGTTTTTTAATTTTGAAAAGTTTCCAAACAATTAAAATTCGGTAAAAACTTTTAAAAATAATTGAATTTTTGAAAAATGTAAATAAAATTGATCAAATGTTTGAAGAATTTTAATTATAAACAGGACCATGATTTCTCAACAATTTTAATGAGTCCAAAAAGTAAATTTTCAATCTTAAAAAATTATTGTAAAAGAATTCTAAACATTAGTTTATAAAAATATTTTATTAATATAATTTTTTGAAAATGTATTTCTTAAAAGAATTTTTGTATAATTTAAAAAAACCAAAGAATTTGTTGATTAATTTTAGGTAAAATTTTTGAACATTATTGTTTTTTCTAAAATGTTAAAAATAATTCTAAAATTTTATCATTTTTGGAAATATGTAATTAAACTACCAAACGTAAACGACCAAAATAAAATTATAATTTAAAAATAATTTAAACTCTTTAAATTTGTGTCTGACTCGAGAGATTTTCCTTTCATGAAGGAATAACATTTGTCTGACTTGTCTGATCGGCTGACTATTTTCGATTGTTCTACTTAGATTACGGAATTCTTTCTCTGGATATGTTGAAGAACGTTTTAGGTCAAAAGGTGACATTCTAAAATTCTTATTTTAAATCTGTAGAAATTAAGTTTGTCTCTAATTATGTTAACCATTTTTTTTTTTTTTTTTTTTTGGGTTTTTAAAAAATAAAGTTTGACACACTGTCTGACTATTTTCGTTTTTTCTACTTAGCTAACTGAATTCTTTCTTTGTTATTTTAGATAAAAAATGTTCTATTTAAAAGTATTTCTCATTTTGTGTAAATAAATTGTTTCTCTAATTATTTTAAACATCTTTTTTTATTTATTTAAAAACCAGAATTTGTCTGACCGTCTGACTATTTTCAATTTTTCTACTTAGAACACTGAATTTATACTTTGAATTTATTGGAGATCATTTCCAGAAATTAATTTTTATTATAAATATTTTTAAAGTCTTTTTTGGAGTTTGAAACAAAAAATTTGTGACTGCCTGACTATTTTCGATATTTCTACTTAGAATTCTGAATTTTTTCCCTGCATAAGTTGAAAAAACTTCAATTTAGGTGAAAAGTAGACTTTCTAAAATATTCTTATTTCTAAATTCGTGGTAATAAATTTTTATCTCTAATTACGATAAGGATTATTTTTTGCTTATTTGAAAATAAAAATTTGTTTCAGTGTCTGACCATTTCAGATTTTTCTACTTAGAACGCTGAATTCTTTCTCTGCGGATATATGTTAGAAGTCGTTCAAGGTGTAAAATTTTGTATTCGTATTTTCCAATTTTCGAAAATCAACTTTGTATCTAATTATTTTTGAGTTTCTTTTTTGTACTTTGAAAAATCAAATTTGTATTTATTTTTCTTTTTTTCCTGTAGTTAAGTTTTAAGTTAATTTTTGGTTATTTTATTAGATAGAATTTTCTTACACCATTTTTATTTTTTTTTTGCTTTGTTTTTTTATCTTTGGAAAAAAGAGAATTGTGCCTAACATGATTTTTCTTTGAAATAATAATTGTCTTGTAATTTTTAGTTAAATTGAAATATTAATTGTCGGATATTTTTTTAAATTGAAGTCTCAGAAGCTAATAATTACGGTCTGACCCGAAAGAACTGATCTACTTATTAAACAAATGACCTTTGTCTGACTTGATGACCTTTTCCTCTGAATTCTTGAATTGTCTGGCGTATTTTGGAATTTTTCTACTTGCAACATGAATGTTAGTCTTTATTTTTATTGCCTTTGTTTTCTTTTTTATAGTTTTTTCCATTTTTCTACTTTTTTCTGTTTTTTTCTTTTCTCTGTTTCTATTTTTCTCTTTTTCTACTTTTTACATTTTCTACTTTTTTCTTTTTCTATTTTTTCTGTTTTCTCTTTTTTCTATACACTGTAAAAAATTTAGGGAGTTAACGGACTCGGGAGTTGGGAGTTAAATTTTTTGAGTTAAAAATCAACTCCAAAAGAGAGTTAATTTCTAACTCCCTTCATTCAACACCCGCGCGAGTTATTTTTTCCATGGGGAGTTAGCATTTGGGTGTGAAATTTTAACTCTCTTTATTTAACTCCCCTGGCATTAACTCTACAATGGGTGCGACTTTTATGGACTCCCCGGGGGAGTTAAAATTTAACTCCCTTTTTTTACAGTGTATATTTTTCTTTTTTCTAAACATTTTTCTTTTATCTACTATTTTCTTTTGTCCTATTTTTCCTTTTTTACCTTTTTTCATTTTTTTCTTTTTTGGCAATTGGTAAAGAAAAGTTGAATCGTGTAAAAAATAAAATTTCATTCTCCATAAAATATATTTGTGGGAATTACGAAAGACTTGAAGCAAAATTTTTCTTCTTTCAGTTACTAAATTCCGTTCGATATGGGATTTTTTTTTTATTCTGATTATCTACAGAGAACTCGAATTTTTATAACAAAGTATCTGACTCTCGCTGTCTCTCTCGCTAATACTCATTTCATACATTATTCATGTATTACTTTCGCATTTTTCGAACAAAAACTGAATGCAATAATAATATATACAAGAAACTATGTAAAATCTCCCATAAACGATTCAAGAATATTATTTCAAGTACTTTCAAGTCAGAGAGAGAGAGAGAGAGATATAATGTTTTAAAAGTTGAATAATTTAAAAGGCAAAGTAACAAGTCGAATAAAACAAAACCCATAGAAAGTATGACATTCTAGTCGGTTCAAGTGGATTTAGAATCACTTGGTGGGTTAATTTATTTACATATAAATATTTAAAAAAAAGAGAGAGAGAGAGAAAGAGAGAAAGAGAGACTTTTTGAAAAGTAATATAAACATTTTATAACGATATAATGTTTCTCGCATTCCAACTGAATGGATTTTCAAGTTTTAGAAGTTGCAAGCTCCTTTTACTCGAAAGCATCTACTTTTCAGGTGCGAGTGAGTTGAAGCTTGCGAAGTTGGATTTTATTATATGAAACACAAAGTGAGCTTTCAGGAGAAGGTTTTTGTGTAACCCCCGGGTGCCGAAGATGCATAAAAGCAAAAATAAATGCCGGTCATTAATATCATTCTCGAACCAAAGTAAAGAGTAATTTATAACTCCTGTCAAAGACATTATCTATATGCATTTTATGTTCTCAATTTCAAAATGTAATAAAGCTTCTTTATGAAGCTCCATGAAAGTTTTCTCCATATACAGACTAGTGCATAACTTATATATAAAATTCCAGTTATATTTCAGTCGAAAAGAGAAAAAAAAATTGAATTGTTTATGAATTTTCAATTCAACGTATTGACATTTTAGTGAATCGATTGTTACAATTTTATGCGATTTTTTTTTACTGTTATATGACTTTATAATATTATTATAATGTTGCTTCATTTGCAGCAACTAAAAATTTCATTATATTAGCGAAATTTTTAGTTATTGCAATTAATACTTTCATTTTTATTTTATTATTATTATTGTATTATTTGTGTCTACCCACGTCAAAAAATTCCTTGAAAGTACCCCCTGGAAATTCCATGGAATTTCCGTGGAGTTTCCATGGAAATTCTGCAAGTTTTTTATTTTAAAAATATTGTAAAATTTCCAGGTTTGTCATAGGTCAGGAAAATCAGGGAAAAGTCAGGGATTTTTATTAAAGTACTGGAAAAAATTGAATTTTCAAAAATTTTAATAAAATTCTTGGCAAAATTTCAATTATTTTCAAAAAATTTCCTCAATTTAATCATTTTCAATATCTACTGTTTAATAATAAAATTTTTCAAAAGATTTCAAGTATTTAAAAAAACTGTTGATAAAATTTAAAGCAAACATTACATTATTTTCAAAAATCATAGAATTTCAATTATTTTTAATACAATTTTAATCTAATTCCTCTAAAAATGTAATTATTATTAAAGATTTTATTAAAATTCGTCGAAAAATAATTGAATTATTTAAAAATTTGTTGATAAAATTCTTTATGAGGATTCAATTTTGAAAAACATTCATTTATTCAATAAATTATTTATTTGCATTTTATTTGTATTTAAATAATTGAATTCTCGTTGAAATTTGTAATAAAAATTGATTTAAAAATGAATTTCAGTTAAAATTTGACATAAATAATTGAATATTAAAAGTATTGCAGCAAGAATTTTTGAATTTTGAATATTTTTAAAAATAATTACATTTTTCGAAGAATTTACTTAAAATTGTATTAAAAATAATTGAAATCCTGTGAAGAATTTTATTATTTAGGAAAATAATTGAATTCTTGTAAAGAATTTTTATTACATTTTTTTAAAATAATTGAAGACTTATAAAGAACTTTATTATTTATGAAAATAGTTCAATTCTTGCAACGAATTTTTATTAAATTTTTTTCAAATAATTGAAATCCTGTCAAGGATTGTATTATATGAAAATAATTGAATTCTTGTAAAGAATTTTGATTACATGTTTTTTTTGCAATTTATTTGTATTTAAATAATTGAATTCTCGTAGAATTTTCTACTAAAAATTGATTTAAAAATAAATTTCAGATAAAAATTTTACATAATATTTGAATATTAAAAGCATTATAGCATGAATTTTCAAAAATAATTGAATTTTGAATATTTTTGAAAATAATTACATTTTTCAAAGAATTTACTTAAAATTGTATTTTAAATAATTGAAATCCTGTGAAGAATTTTATTATTTGGGAAAATAATTGAATTCTTGTAAAGAATTTTTATTATATTTTTTTTAAATAATTGAAGTCTTGTAAAGAATTTTATTACTTAGGAAAATAGTTCAATTCTTGCAACGAATTTTTATTAAAGTTTCTATAAATAATTGAAATTCTGTCAAGAATTGTATTATTTATGAAAATAATTGAATTCTTGCAATGCATTTTATTACATTTTTTTGTAAATAATTGAATTCATTTAAGAAATTTTATTAAAATAGTAGATTTTGAAAATATTTGAATTTCATCGAAGAATTTCATTATTTGTAAAATGTTATTGAATTTTTGCAAAACATTTTTGAAAATAATTAAATTTTTTGAGGAATTTATTTGAAATTGTATTAAAAATAATTGAAATCCTATGAAAAATTTTATTATTTTTGAAAATAATTGAATTCATGTGAAAAATGTTATTACTTGTAAAAATAATTGAATTCTTGGTAAGGATTTTATTAAAATTTTTGTAAATAGTTTAGTATTTTATTATTTATTTATTTAAAAAAAGTTAAGGATAAAAAAAAGAAATATATTATTTATCTACTTTTAATTTATCTCATTGTGGAATTTGTTTGGAATTCAAAAAAGAAAATTATTAATTTATCTAATTGTGTAATTTCCTTGGAATTTTAAAAAGAAAATTGGTTTATTACACAGTAAATGCTAGTGGAATAATATATAGTTAAGGAGATTTAATTTTTTGGGAAAAATTGGTTTAATTTTAGCTTCTGTGTACGGCTTTGTAGTTAGAGACCCAAAGCCCTTGAGTTGAAAACTTAAAGGCTTTGATGAGCACAAATTGGAAGCTCTTATTCAGCAGTTTCAGTTTCAAAGTTACCTGCTGTTCCTCAACAAAATGTTTCAGTTCAAAAGTCAATTATCAAACTTTGAATTGTAAATTATTTGTATCCAGTCAAAATACAACAATATTTTCAATTGTTATTAAAGAACAATAAAATTTTATATCCTTTGCTTTGTGTTCAATTGGATATTTTTCTGCTATAATTGGGTATGCAAAATTTAATTATCATTATTTAATAAACCGAATGTTTTATAATTTTTTTTATAGAATTTTTGTTTGTAAATTTTTTATAGAATTTTTGTTTGTAAATTTTTCATAGAATTTTTGTTTCTAAATTTTTTATAGAATTTTTGTTTGTAAATTGTTTATAGAATTTATGTTTATAATTTTTTTATAGAATTTTTGTTTGTCAATTGTTTATAGAATTTTTGTCTATAAATTTATTTTATTAACATCAAATTAAGATTATTTCATTTCATTTCGTTTTGTAAAAAAAATATTTTATCTCCTTGACTCATTTGCTGTGTAATAATCTTATTTCACGTTTGTTGGAATTAATTAAAAGCAGTAGGAGATCTTTTTCATTATCAAGCTTTGAGATCTTTAAGTAAAATTGTATAATATGTAAGAGGGCAAATGTGGGACAAAGGGGAAAATTATTTGTGTAAAGAAATATTCTCTCCTTTGGTATTTATATACATTATGCATCAAGAGAAGTAATTTATTTGAATTAAAGAAAATTTATTTACATTAAGTAAAATGTATTTCAATGAAATGAAATTTCTTTGAATTTAAACAACATTTCTTTGAATTAAACAAAATTTATTTGAATTAAGTAAAATGTATTTCAATGAAATAAAATTTCTTTGAATTAAATAAAATTTTTTTGAAGTAAACAAAATTTATTTCAATGAAATAAAACTTCTTTGAAGTAAACAAAATTTATTTGAATTAAGTAAAATGTATTTCAATGAAATAAAATTTCTTTGAATTAAATAAAATTTTTTTTAAGTAAACAAAATTTATTTCAATGAAATAAAACTTCTTTGAAGTAAACAAGATTTCTTTGAGTTAATAAATAAATTTTATTTGAATTTAACTAAAATTGAATTGAATTTAATTAAAATTGTATTTAATTTAACTAAAATTGTATTTAATTTAACTAGAATTTTATTTAGTTTAATTACAATTTTATTGAAGTTAAATAAAAAATTTATTTGTAACAAATAGAATAGTCTCACACATAAATTTTCGTTTAAAATCAGTAACTTTTTTTTCTCCGAGTGCGGTGAATATCGAGGAATACTTTAATTGCATTCAAATGAGGATTGGAGAAAATTTAATTAGACAGTGCTTTCCATATAATTTAGAATTAAATTTATGTACTCGAAAGAAGATAAATTTTGCAGGAAAAGTTGGTTTTTGGGGATATATGTTGTCAACTTGAAACGATAAGATATGCTCATTACGTAAGCAAACAAGCCGGCTTATAATACAAGCGCCAAGCTTCGGTAAAAGCCTTGATAAAACTTTCTCTGTATATGCCACGTTCCACTCTTTGGTTTTAGTGCCCTGGCAAAAGGGTCGTTTAATTAATTGAACTGCCCTCTAGTCTACCTTTACTGCACCCGGATTACTCACTGAAAGCCACAATTCCGTTTCAAAATATTTTCACTCAACTTTTTTTTTTATTTTTTTTTGAAAAAAAGCCCTTGAGAAAATGTTGACACTGACAATATAAGCATCGTTTTACAAAACTTTTTTATCGGTATTACATTCTATGGGAGAGTTTAATTAACCGATAAATTTTTAGCACTTTGAAAATTTCGTTTTTATATTTAATACACCGATTTTTTTTAGTGGTAAATATTTTTTGTTTATATTTTAGATTAACGAAAAATTTAATAATTAATTCATAAAGAAAATTTTTATTTTTACTCAAGTATCATATAAATGTTTGAATTTGAAATTTTTTGAAAATCTTAATTCCTGTGGAATAATAATAATGATTAAAAATGTAATTAAAAAAGAATTTGTTGGTGTTTTGGAATAATTTTACAATTAAAAAAATTCGTAATTAAATGTAATAGAACAGTTTTTTGAGTGTCTAATCATTTTTAGAATCTAATAATAAGCTTTGTTGGAATTTTTTTGCAAAATGCGTATTTCATTCAAGGTTTGCAAAAAAATTGCAACAAAGCTTATTATTAGACTCTAAACATAATAGAAATGTGAAAATAATATTAAAATATAAAAAATTATATTATGATGTGAATGCAAAATTTTTTAATTTACAATTTAGAATTTTGAAGTAATTTTAGTTTTTCATGAAACAATTTTAATTCCTCAATTCTTTTATTATAATATGAAATTCTTATGAAGGAAATGTAAAATTTTTTATGCTTCCCCATCTTTGTTTGGTTGACTTTAACTTGAGATTTGAGTTACATGAAGAAGAAATTTCACAAGAATTTAATTATAACATAAAAGCTTTAGAGTAAATAATAATGAATTTCCGTGGAATTTTTTTGCGGAGCATTGCTTTCTTTTTTATTTCTTCTCTTTCGCACATTTGTTTTAAAATAGTGAAAAATTAATTAAATCTTGTAGATATTAACAGTGTTGGTTTGAAAAATATTTATTTTTTAAAAAAATTATTTATTAATTGATTTAATTTGCAATTTTCGTCCACAATTAAATTTTAATCAACAAGACAAATATTTGCAATTTATACATGCAATAATGTGAAATGAAACAATATGCGTGTGTAAATTTGTGTTTATTATATAATAATTAAAAGAAAAACATTAAATAGTTATTTTGAAAGAGAATAATAAAATTGAGGAGAAAGAGTTGTAAAAAAAATTCAACAAGTTTCATCGAAAATAAATTACATCCATTTTATGGATGTTGAAGAAGAGGAAAAAACGATGTTGTAAATTTACAATGAAATGTGTTACCTGACTGTTAAATAAATGAAATCACAAGTTTTCCTTTGGTTCTGTTTTTCGCCGCTCTTCAAGGTGCCGTTAACGTAAAAAAGAACTCTCGTAAACTCGTGAAAAAAAGGGGATTTTTATCTTTTCCCGAGTTGCGTGTTAAATTTCTATCAAGTTAAATATATATTTTATTTAAAAAAAGAAAAATAGATAAATATAAAATAAAGTAAATTAAATTGGCTATTTTATTTAATTTTTTTACTTATTATATAGTTATTTTATTTGTTTTATTTAATTTATTTAGTTTATTTAATTTATTTATTTTATTATATTATATTTATAATATACAATTTATTATTCTATGTTTATTGAATTATTATTATATTTAATTAAATTGAATAAATAAATATAATAAAGAAATTATAATAAATTAAAATTTTTATTATATTAAAAGTGAAATAAAATGAAATTAATTTTTGTTAACAAGAGAATGAACATTTTTTCACAAGAATTTTTTATTAAAAAAGGGAGAATTTATTTTAAAAATTCTGCTTTAAATGTCCCTGAAGATTTAAACGTTGAAATTGAACGAGGAATATTTGTTTTAAAAGGAGAATTTTACGTTACTTTGTTCAATTTGAATTTTATTGTAAAATAGTTTTGTGTACATTCAAAAATGAATCGTTTACTAAATTAATATTTATTTTATTCTTATATCAAAGTGCAGTAATTTTTGTAAATATTGAAAATGGAAACAAAATTTCGTTCATTTGAGGGAAAAAATTCAAGTAATTTTTTGAAATTGTTTTCTTCGAAAAGTTTTTATGATTCTTTTATTTATTTTTACTCTGAAGTTAGAAATTACAAATAAAATATTATTAATTAGTAATTTTTAACTTCAGAGTAATTTTTTTAAATTGTTTTTTTAAAATTATTTATTTTTTGACTTTTTGGGATAAATTTACCTCCTTATGAAAGTATTGTTTTGAAATTGTATTAGAAAATTTGTTCTAAATAATAAATTTTATTTATTGTTAATGTTTTTTAATAATTTATTTTTTATTGTCTGCTCTTTCTCTTTAGAATAATTTTTTTGAAATTGTATCGTTGCAGATTTTTTTGTATTCTTGCATTTAATTCAACGTGAAAAAATTCCCGGGAATGAGATCGAGAAATTCCCGAAATTCCACTAGAGTGACTCCAAGAATTTTTGGTATTCATTTTTCTTTACTCCCGGGAAATTTCCAGGATCTTTTTTACATGAGATTATTTATTTATTTATTTAGAATTTAAATATTGTCAATACATTTTTAATTAGATTTCTTCAAAGATTTAAATTATTTTCAAAAATTTTGATGAATTTTTTTTTAACAATTCAACTTTTTTCAACATAATTTTAATAAAATTCTTCGTAGAAATTTTATTAATTTCAATTATTTATCAAAATTTAATTATTTTTATTTTATTGTAAAATTTTATTATTTTTATAATATAAAATAATTATTTTATCACTTGTTTTATAACAATTTTTTTAAAATTCTTTAATTTCAAAAAGGTTTAGAATTTGAATGTTATGTAAAATTTTAATTTTAATAGAAACATAATAATGATTAAACATTTATTTAAAAAAGAAGTAATAGAACATTTTTCTGATTAATAATTTTTGAACTGAATCAGAATATTTTTTAGGGTCAAAGAAAAGTAAGAATTTTGTCTGGAATTTAGGGGAAAGTCAGGGAAAAACAAAATTAAATTTTTGTTGGCAATAAATTTAGTGTTAAAAACCTGGAAAAATTCCATTTTTTAACCTGGAAAAGTCAGGGAATGTTTAATAAAATTCTTGTCAAAATTTAATTTTTTTTATAAATATTGCAAAATTTTTCGACGAAATTAAATTATTTTCAAAAATTTTAGTAAAATTCTTAATTATTCTTAATTATTCGATAAAAAAAACCCTGTAATAGTTTTTTTTATTTATTTTTTATTTTTCACTTTAGGGTAATTTTCTGAAATTATTTTCTTAACCATTTTTTTGTATTCTTTTAGTTACTGATTTATTAATAATTAATTTATTGATAATTTATTTATTTATAATTTATTTGTAGATAATTTATTTATTTTTTTTATTTTTTTGAACTTTAAGAGTAATTTTTTGAAATTTTTTCCTTGGGAAAGTTTATTTTATTTCGTTTCGATTTATTAATAAAATTAATTTATTGATAATTTATTTATTTATAATTTATTTGTAGATAATTTATTTATTTATTTTATTTTTTTGAACTTTAAGAGTAAATTTTTTGAAATTGTTTCCTTGGTAAAATTTATTTTATTTCGTTTCTTACATGAAAAAGTCCCTCTCGATCTCACTCTCTCTCAATCATTTTATTTCTTTTTTGACTTTTATTGAAATCGCATAAAAAAATTGTATCAAATGTCTCTGGTATTTCTGAATTGAATATCAGTCTTGAAACTGATTGAATATATATCATTCTTCCATAAAGTGAATTTAGCACCTGCTTTTCCATTCGCTTTCAACGCAATCATGTCATTACATATGCACACGTCAATTGGACACATCACATTTTGCCTCGCGGCAAAAGCATCTCCTCTGTATTGATATTCACGCAAAACAAACAGAAATGCGTAGATTTCAACATTGTATCTGCTGTAGAATATCGAATTCACAATGTCTTCCTCACCACTAAACCACTACCCACCACCATCCCTCTTTTCCAACCCCCATACCGAAATGTATATATAGTGCTTCTCATAAATTGTAATTGTCGGTGTGGTAAATGGATTTTCCCAGTTCGTTGGATGAATTTTCCCTCAAGGTATAAATAATATGCTCCTGGCATTTTTTTTTACCTCCCCCTCTAGCATTGTGTACAATAATGCAGCAGGTTAAAAAAAAGAATTCTTTATACAAATTGAAACAAGTACTTTGAAAAAAAACAACATTGCTGTATATGCGTTTATTGATTTTACATTTTTGCTCGAATTGAAATAGGATCAAATATTTAGTCGTAAAACTGCTTTTTTATTTGGGAGAGGAAAAAAAAGTCTGTTTGTTTTACGAGAGAGCACGATAATGGTCAACATTCGGTGATGTGTAAAAATATCAATATAAAAATATAGATGGGGAAATACGTTTGAATTTATCTTCAATTTTTTGTTGTTTAATTAGTGTTCCAATTTTCTTTTTTTTCGGGGAGGGGAATTATTATTGACAATACTTGATGTATCGAGATGAAATTCTACTGAATTATTATTATTAAATTAAAGAAAGAAACATTTTTTTTTTATTGAATCACTGCGGGAAAAAAATTTAAATTTGCAATAACGTTAATTATTTGATTTACTGTTTGGAATTATTTAAAAAAAATAGTTATTATAAATAACTATTTGGAATTATTTTTAAAAAAGAATCATTTTAAATAACAGTTTGAAATTATTTTTTAAAAGAATCGACAAATGTAATATTATTCTTACAAATTGTTTTTGAAATTTTCAAAGGAATTCGATTATTTAAAAATTTGGAGATAAAATTCTTTATGAGAATTTAATTTTAAGAAACATGCAATTATTCAATATCTACTATTTTAATCCAATTTTCCAAAAGAATTCAATTATTTAAAAGAAATTTAATAACATTCTACGCAAACCTTTAATTATTTTTATAAAATAAAAAAAATTTCACAGGAATTGAATTATTTACAAATTTTTTATAAATTTCTTCGCAATCATTTAATTATTTTCATAAATAATAAAATTTTCAGAGATTTTTTTTTCCACAGAGAATTATTTTGAATAACAAGTTGAAATTATTTTTTAAAAAAATTATTTAAAATTATTATTTGGAATTACTTTTAAAAAATAATTAATTTAAATTACAATTTGGAATTATTTTTTAAAAGAGTTATTTTGAATTATTAATTGGAATTATACTTTTAAAAAAGAATTAGTCGAAATTGTTATTTAAAATTGATTTTTAAAAATGATTATTTCAAATTATTGACAATATTCACAAATTATGAAATTAAGATTGATTGAAATTATCAAAGCATTTGAACTTCTAGTTGAATAAAGTAGCAATCAATATTGAAATGGATTGAAACCACTGTATTGAATAACTATATATTGTATGTACGTATGTTTAATTAAAGTATCATCGATTATTATGCAGTAATTTATCACAATTTTACTGGTGAATTGAATGACAAATTTAAAATTCATTGTTTATTTGAGTTCCACTTATGAAACTTACACCACTTATTTATTAATCTTTACCTATTAGTTATTAAAACTCAATCTATTATGTATTAAAGTTATAAATATTATTTTTTAAAATTAACAATTTTTTTAATTGAAGTAGGCATAAAAAATAATTTAATTGAATCAAATATTGCAATTAGTTCACTATTTTCTCTAACAAATATTAACTTGCAACAAATCATTTCTATTTTGAATGAAAAATATTTTATTCGAATCAAAAAGTTTCTGAATACTTGAAGTGGTAAATACTGTTTGAATTAATTTAAATAAAAATTAGTTGAATTAAATAAAAGTTATGTGACAAATATTCATTTGGGACCATAAAAAAATAATAAAAATAAAAACTTATTTGAAAGAATTATTTATTTGAAGCAATTATATATTTATTTGGAACAAAGGAATATTTATTTGGAACAAAGAAATATTCATTTGTAAAAAAGAAATATTCATTTGTAAAAAAGAAATATTCATTTGCCAACAAATTTATTTACTATTAATTAGTAAATAGTATTATATAATATTATTAATTTACTATTAAATTATTTATTAATATATTAAAGAAATAATTTAATTTTTTATTGACTCTTTTGTTAATAAATACCAAAATAAAAAAAATTCAACTTAATGTAAGATTTAAAAGCAGAGTAAAGATTAAAATGACAATAATTGTTTTATTTAAACTTTGTGTACTTAAATGTATTGATATATATTTATATTTATATACACACATTTATAAAATAATTAAATTAGAGTTTTCCAATGGGGCGTTTTTCTTTCAGCAGGAAAATTTTAATCAGTGCAATTTAATGCGCCAGTGGTGCTTAAATTGCCGGAAACAAGTCCTCGAGAATGCAAGGAATCTCATTTAGATCCAAGTACTTTGTTCATTACGTGTAACTACTTTCAGATGCGTCCGATTTACATAGATATTATGAAAGGTTGAGTGAATCGTGATTCAAATATATACGCGATTATAAATTTACTAATTTTCAAAGTTACTCTTATAATGAATACACTTTAAATATATATATATATATATATATATATATATATATATATATATATATATTACATATATTTATGAATACAGGGAATTTCTGAACATTTCGAAACTTTGAATTTCGACAATCAAAAATTGAAATTTGATATTACTGCATTACGAAAATGTATTTTTCACTAATTTCATCGTTATTCGAAAATTTAGTGAAACTATAATTTTTCATTTTATTTTGTTAGCTTCAACAGTTGGTAGTTTGAAGAAATTAATTTTTATAATTGGTAGTTCTGATATTTTCTATTTTACTAAAAAAAAGAAGCTTTTTATTTTTATTACAAGTTTTGACAATTTGTAGTTTCAATTATTTTTTTGACGACGTTTTGTCTGTTAGAATTATTCATCAGTTGGTAGTTTTTAAATTTTTGTTTGTCAAAAATTCTGATTCCAAGAAATAATTGTTTCAATGATTAGTAAAAAATAATTATGAGTGAATTAAATTTTAGTAGTTGAAGGTGTCAAAGTTGGTAGTTTTAACTTTTCCTTAGTTGGAAGTTTTAATAATTGGTAGTTTTAATTCTTTTTTGTGTCAAAAACTGTTAGTTTTGAAAAATCAGTAATTCGTAGGATAACAAATTTTTATTTACAAAGTAAATTTTTATCAACTGGTAGTTTTAACTCTTTTTACGGTCAAAAATTAGTGTTTAAATTGGAAAATTATTTTTGATTTAAAGTTTCTCAGTTGGAAGTTTCAATAATTGGTAGTTTTAATTCTTTTTGGCGTCAAAAACTGGTGGTTTGGAAAAAGCAGAATTTGTAGAATCGAAAAGTTAATTTACAAGCAAATTGTATCAATTGGTAGTTTTAACTCTTTTTAGGGTCAAAAATTGGTAGTTACAACGAATATCGATTGTAGTTTAAACAATTAATTAGTGTTTGAATTGGAAAATTATTTTTGATTTAAATTTTTTCAGTTGGCAATTTCAATAATTGGTAGTTTTCATTCTTTTTTGTGTCAAAAACTGGTATTTTTAAAAAAGCAGTAATTATGCGATCAAAAAATTTTATTTTCAAGCCAATTTTAATCAATTGGTAGTTTTAACTCTTTTTAGGGTCAATAATTGGTAGTTGTGAACAATTAGTGATAGGAGGATAAAAATTTAATTTATAGGTGAGTTAAATTGAATTTGCGATAATGGAATGGATAATGGATAATGGATAATGGAAAAAGTGTGAAAATCTTTTTGTAAATAAAAAGTTATATTAATTCGATAGCAATCTTTCGATATTGTTTGAAATTCTATATTGTTGAATTCGCGGGGATTAATATGAATTCAAGAACTTGCGGTTTTCAAATCACTTCTTCGAGCAATATTGTCACGATGAGTAATTCCTGAATCGAATAGAAATTCACGTTGGATTAAATTGGAAATTGTCGATTCAATGCCAGGATTAAAGTTTCTAATAAAGTTATGTCTAGGAGGATTAAGGATTACCGATTCACACCCCCAATCTGTTTTCATCGATTTTTAACGGATAGACTTTGATTGAATTTTGACATTTCAGTTTTTTAACCAAGTTTCAAATAATATTTCCAATTTACATGACAAAATTTAAATGAAACATTTTTCAATTGGTTTTTTATTTTTTGGATAGTTGTTAATCTTAGACGCTGATTTTACTCTGCTTTAAATAAATAACTAATTAGCATATGAAAAAATTTTAGAATATTAATTATTATTAATTATATAATAATATTAATAATATATTAATAATATCTTAATATTTTAACTAATTAACAAATAAAAAAATGGTAAAAAATTCTACTTTTTTTAAACCGAGTGACTTTTTTTTAAATCAATAAATGAATGGAGAAATATATTTTATTCTAAATATTTTTTTTGTTATGAATATATTCTATTATGAATATTTTTATTATAAATATATTTTATGATAAATTTATATTTTATGAAAATGTTATTTTGATATAAATATTTTTATTATAAATATACTTTATTGTAAAAAAAATATTTTATTATAAAAATAATACATTTACTTCAGTATCGATTTTTCTTTTCTTTTTATAAAAAACACAGATTTTTTAAAAGTAATTGTGAAACTGTTTTATATTGATAGAAATATTGATTTTGAAATTTATGGATATCGTCAATTTTCAATAATTTCAATAACTTTTCAAGACTTTAAGTATCAATAAAAGTACAGATAATAACATTTATGATCAATTCATGTTGAAAGCACCATAGGCATGCATCAAGTATCAGCGAAAGCTTTATCGAATGAAAGAATAAAGTGTGAGAGGGATCAGTAAAGGCATTCTTTATGATTTTTCAATAGGGGATTTCAAAAAAAAAAATTCAATCTGTGTGTTATTGAGAATAAAGTTATTATCGTTCAACTTAGTTTTTTAAAAATTATTCACGTGTTAAAGAGTTTTCAAATAATTCTCACAAATAATTATCGATAAAAAGTTAAAACAAGTAAATAATTCTCTTTGCTCTCGTTTTTTTTTTTTTTTTGTTAGTCTTTTTGTTTTGTCTACTAAGTTCATTAATTAAATTTGAATTATATATCAATTCATTCACTTTATTCATTTATTTATTTACTTACAAATATTTTGATTGCATTAAAAATAGTTTGATTTGAATGAAAATAAAAAATATTTTGATTGTGAAAATTCTTTCATTCGAATAAAAATATTTAATACATATGAAAATATTTTATTCAATTAAAAATGTTTTGATTAAAACAAAAATATTTTAGTTCAATTAGGAATATTTTAATTGAAACAAAAATGGTTTATTTCGATTAAAAATTCCTTTACCATTTTTATTTGTAGCTGAAAATATTGTGTAATTTTTGCCAAATGAAATAGGTGACAGTTGGTATTTTTCGTTTGAATAATAATTCAATCAGTTGGAAATTGGTAGTAATTTTAATTGATAGTACTTTCATTAATTTATAGTTTTTAAATTATATTTTCAGTTGTTTGGGAAATTATTACAATTATAGTTGGTAGTTTCAATTAGCTAATAGTTATTTTTTTTATTTAATAGTTTTAAATATTATTAGAACTAAAAATTGGTAGTTTTGTCAATTATTTTTTCACAGTGTAAATTATTTTTGGTGCAAAAAATTGGTAGTTTGATAGCATTTTAAGAATTAAATATTTTTTCCAAAATTGTCAATTGGTAGTTCGCTGTTTTAATAACTGGTAGTTTATTCAATCGGTAGTTTTTAAATTGTAATATTTTCACAGTCGGTAGTTGAAAAAATCTGGTAGTTAAATGAAATATTAAATTTATTATATTTATTTATTATTATATTGAAAAAATTTGGTCAAAAAAATCAGTTTGTATCACTTTTCTATAATTAGAACATTAATTTTAAACTTGTATTAAATTTTTATTTATTTCTGACTTTTTTCTGTGATGTAATTCATCATAATATTCAAAGAATTTCTTTTACTAAATGTAGGAAGAAAAGAAAAATATTTTTATTCTTTTTACGAATGTTTTTTTTCAGAAAATAAAATGAATCTACTCTTATAGGAAAAATATTTTTAATTCTTTTATTTTTTGTGAAAAGAAGAAGAGAGTAGTATTTACTGAATGAGAGATTACTTTATTTTCTCAAGAGGGAAATTTGATAATTATGTTTGTAATTGGGTATCATTGACGCTCGTTAAAATATCGACAAAAGAGGAGAAATAAACAAGCGAAAAGTGATATAAAACGTTCTTTTCAAAGGAAATTGCGCGAAATATTAAAAAAATTCCAGTCGGAAGTCATTATCAACTACAAAAGAATATCATTATTTTTCTTCTATTCGTGAATAATGTAAAAAATTTTTACCCACTGAAAACGATAGTTATTTGAAAAACAAAACAAAAAATATATATTTGTTAATTTTTTTTTCTTTTTCCCTGACTTTTAATTGTTTTTTCTTTTGTTTTTTTTAATTACGGTTTCCTTGTTATTGTCGATATTCGATACTTGTTATTTCGGTATTTTGGAAATTGTGATTTGATACATTTGATATTCAATAACAAAACTCTATCAAAATCCATTATAACCAACTAAATCAAAAGATTTAATTAATTCTTTTTTTTTTTTTTTTTTTTGAAATATATATTTTAACTATATTTATTTAACGTTGGTATAGTTATTGAAAAATACTCTCTGTATATTATAACAATTGGAAGATAAAAAAAAATTTCACTTTATTTTGTAGTTCGTAAAATTGTTGAACACAATAGAAAATGTAATAACGGAAAAATAATGAAAGTTCTTTATAAAAAGTTTTTCTTGCTTCGTTGAATCCCCAGAAATTGAATCAGATCAGTAACATAGAGAGGATTGAGATTATTTATTTTTCTTTTTGTAAATCCTTAGTATATTAGTTTGTAAGCTTTTGTATATCTATTTATTCTTATTCTAGATAATTGGTTGTAAAATCTAAAATATATCAGTGGAATTTTTGTATCAATAAATTTTAACAAAACGTAACTGTTTGGAATTTCATTTTCTTTATGTTTTGAGATTAATCCGAATATACGCTCTGTTTTACTTCAAAAAGAATACTATTTTAGTTTATTCATTTTATTGACAATTTATTTCTACTTTTTCACATTTTTTTTTCATTTATTTGGAAAAGTTTGAATTGTAATTGAATTGTGAATTTCGAAAAGGGCTCAACTCGGTTTCTTGAAATTTTACAGGAGACAAAAAAAACTGTTTATTTCAAATAGTCGATTATTTGAGTCAAATAAATTTTTTTTCAGTGTTTGTTTAAAAAATGTTTTATTAAAGTCTAAAAATTTTTTTTTCCGAACCGGAGTTATTTTAATGGTTTTAAATTATTTTTATCTGTCACTTGTTTTTGTTGTTGTGTTTCACGTTTAGTTAATAAAAAGTGATTTCTCTTTTTCACTATAATTAAAAATTGTTTAAAATTCAAATTATAAAACTGGAAGTTGGTTATATGCAAGAGAATATGGCCTTGTTCTGTGATTATAATTATGGTTACGCTCTCAATTATGAGTATGAACATCGCAAAGAACATTATCATATTTATGATCGTTATGTGCGTATTATTACAATGATAATGTATTTTATTATCATTATTATTGTTGTTGTTATAATTATATTTTTTTTATTATTAGAATTATATTACTCTTTTTTTCTACCATTATTATTACTCTTCTTATTATTCTACTGGAACAAAAAATGTTAATGATTTTCTCTCTTAAATAAATAACATAATTTATTCATTTTTATTTTCATTATTATTTTTATTATTATTTTTATTATTATTTTTATTATTATTTTCATTGTTATTTTCATTATTATTTGTATTTTTTATTTATTGTTACAGGAAAAAAAAATGTTAATGATTTTCTTCATTGAACAAATGACAAAATTCATTTATTTCCACTTTTATTATTATGATTTTACTTTAGAAACAAAAAACGTAAATGATTTTCATTATATTGAATAAATGCCACAATTTATTCAAAGTTTCCCATCGCGTTTTGAAATTAAATTTAACGTAGTGAAATGAGCGTATGGTTCAACACTGATAATTGATTATGTTCGCTAATTGTCACATGAAATATAGTCAACCAATAAATTTTCTGATTATCAGCGAAACGGGAATAACTCTGATTTAGGGGGAAAATCAAGATTACTGTGATTATTTATCGGTGTTTCATGTGATCACGACAATTGAGAAAATTTTGGTCTCGCAATAAATCATGTAAATTGATTATATTAATTTTGTTACTTATTATTGTTAACAAAAAATGTTCTTTTTTAAACTGAATAACAATAATAATAAAAATATCTACAAAAATAAAAATAGTAATAATTTTCTTGATATTTTATATTATCTTTTACCGAGTGATAAATTCTACAACTATTTATTAACAATAATAATGATAATAATAATAATATTAAATATAAATAATTTTTTAAAATATTATTTATCTTTTTATCTTTTATAATTGCAGAAATTCAATTATTTAAAAAAAATAAAATTCTTTATATAAAATTCAACTATGTTCAAATTTTGAAAAAAATTCTCGTAAAAATCCCAATTATCTTTATAAATAATAAAATTCTTCTACAGTGTTCAATTATTTTCATAAATGTCAAAAAAATTCTTGTCCTAATTTCAATTATTTTCAATGTCTACTATTTTAATAAAATTTCCCAAATAGAATTCAATTATTATTTATTATGTTATTATTATTTTTATTACTATTGTTATTATTATTCTTATTAATATTATTGTTAGGTATTGTTATTATTATTATCATTATTATTATTATCATTATTATTATTATTATTAATATTAATATTATTAATAGAATAATCTGTTACTCTAATTTCAATAATGCTTTTATCACTTACGGTATAGTATCCACTAACCTGATCGAATCTATGATTCTGTATTTATGGTTAATAATTTAGTAAATTTCCAAACCATGAGATTCGTATCTCTAGGGAATTGGAAATTTAAATACGTATTTTTTTTTGTGTGAATATTTTATAGTTGATTCGTATATTACTTTATATTTATTTTTTTCTTGATTTCGATTATTACACCCAGAGAAATGGTATATTTGGCTCAGAACCAACTGGACTTTTTATTTGTTTGAAATACATTTTATTTGGTTTAAATAAAATTTTATTTGGCTGAAATAAAATTTTATTTGGCTCAAATATATGTTTTATTTTGTCGAATAAAAATGTTATTTAAAACAAATAAAAAGTCTAGTTGGTTCTGAGACAAATATACGTTTATTTAAGTCAAATAAAATATATATTTATTTTATTAAATAAATAATAGTTTAAATAATATTTTTCTCTGGGTGATAGGAATTAAAGTAATAATTTGCATTGGAAGGAAATAATTAGAATCGGATTATTATGGCCATTATATTGTATTGTTGGGAACATAGTACCATTATAATCATCAATAGTGGTATTATCACCATTAATAGTACCATTATTCCCATATCAATTATTGTCCCTATCATTAGTATTCTGACCACTATTGCCCCTTTCACTCCCTCCAAATTTCCTATTCCGTTTATCATTGGCATTACAGTGTGTTTCATTTTTAAAGCACCGTGATTGGTGGTTTAATTATACAACTTTGATTAGGGTGATAAAATCTAAATTTTTTTTATTCTATAAAGGGATTAATATTAATAATGATGATGATGATCCTTTGGAGAAGAACGTACCGAGGTATGTGCTGTTGGTTATAACCCAAAAAAGTTTGAGCGGATCAACCATTAAATCACATTCATCACATAAACAACACGTTTCAATAATAGGGAAAGAGAAGTGAGGGGGTGACGACAATTCCTTTGACACTATCAAAAACCGTGTATAAACACTAGATTCCGCGCGAGAATCCCGTTCTGGACTGGTGCGGAACTCATTCGAGGAGCACACCATCCATAGGGACTGGCGAGGCGATTTTTGGTCGAGGAGAGGGGGGTGTTAGAGAGAGAGAGAGAGAGAGAAAGAGGGTGGTTGTGTGGGAGGGAGAGAGAATCCCTTTTGTGGTTGAAATAGCGCGCTATCGCGGACAGCACCGGCACTCGAGGCAAGTCCCGTGATCCGCACCTGTCATCGAGGCATGCCTTTAACGCGCTATTTTCCCCCAGAGAGAAGATCGAGACGGAATGAGTGCCAGGAGAGACAGAAAGTGAACAGGAAATTACAGAGTGAATACTCGAGGAGGAAAGAGAGAAAGAGAGAGAGAGAAAAAAAAGAAATAGAAAAAAGGAGAAAGTCCGAGGTGAAAAATAAGCGAGAAAAGAGATTTTTGTGCACAACCCACGTCGAAAAATTTCATGGAAGTACCCCCTGGAAATTTCATGGAATTTCCGTGGAGATTCCGTGGAAATTCTGCAAGTTTTATATTTTAATATTATTTTGACATTTCTATTATGATTAGAGTCTAATAATAAGCTTTGTTGCAATTTTTTTTGCAAACCTTCAATGAAATACGCATTTTGCAAAAAAAATTGCAACAAAATTATTAGATTCTAAAAATGATTAGACACTCAAAAAACTGTTCTATTACATTTAATTACGAATTTTTTTAATTGTAAAATTATTCCAAAACACCAACAAATTCTTTTTCAAATAAATATTTAATCATTATTATTATTATTCCATAGGAATTAAGATTTTCAAAAAATTTTAAATTTAAACCTTTATGAAATTCAACAAATTATAAGAATATCATCACAAAACATGAAGATATCAATCACTCCGAGTTGAAGACTCGGAGTTATTGATGTCTTCATGTTTTTTAATAATTTAAATTTCCATAAAATTTTTCAAAAATATTTTAAACTATTTACAAAAATTTTAATAAAATCCTCCCTAAGAATTTAATTATTTTTACAAGTATGTAATACATTTTTTTCCCATGAATTCAATTATTTTCCTAAATAATAAAATTCTTCATAGAATTTCAATTATTTTTAATAAATTTTAAAATAAATTCCTCAAAAAATTTAATTATTTTCAAAAATTTTTTGCAAGAATTCAATTACATTTCACAAATAATAATGAAATTCTTTGATGAAATTCAAATATTTTCAAAATCTACTGTTTTAATAAAATTTTTTAAATGAATTCAATTATTTAGATAAAATGTAATAAAATGCATTGCAAGATTTTTATTATTTTCATAAATAATACAATTCTTGACAGGATTTAAATTATTTAAAAAAAAATTAATAAAAATTCGTTGCAAGAATTGAACTATTTTCCTAAGTAATAAAATTCTTTACAAGACTTCAATTATTTTCCTAAATAATAAAATTCTTCACAGGATTTTAATTATTTTTAATTCAATTTTAAGTAAATTCTTCGAAAAATGTAATTATTTTCAAAAATACCTTCAAAATTCAATTATTTTTGAAATTTCATGCTATAATGCTTTTAATATTCAATTATTATGTAAAATTTTAACTGAAATTCATTTTTAAAACCATTTTTTATTAGGAAATTCTAGGAGGATTCAATTATTTAAATACAAATGAAATGCAAATAAATAATTTATTAAATAATTGAGTGTTTCTTGAAATTGAATCCTCATAAAGAATTTTACCAACAAATTTTTAAATAATTCAATTATTTTTCGACGAATTTTAATAAAATCTTCAGGAATAATTACATTTTTCGAGGAATTCGATTAAAATTGTATTTAGAATAATTAAAATTCTATGATAAGTTTTATTATTTATGAAAATAATTGAATCCCGGTAAAAATTTTTATTATTTTTGAAAATAATGTAATGTTTGCTTTAAATTTTATCAACAATTTTTTTTAAATAATTGAAATCTTTTGAAAAATTTTATTATAAAATAGTAGATATTGAAAATGATTGAATTGAGGAAAATTTTTGAAAATAACTGAAATTTTGCCAAGAATTTTATTAAAATTTTTGAAAATTCAATTTTTCCCAGTACTTTAATAAAAATCCCTGACTTTTCCCTGATTTTCCTGACGTGGGAAGAGGGTAATCTCCTCGTCTTTCGTTTTTCACCCCCCCCCCCCCTTCGCACCTGGTGTCAAAAAATTTTCCACTCGGAGAAAATTCTCTTTAATTGGAAAATAGGTTTCAAAAAGCAAACGGAAAAATTGGTTTCATTTTTAAGAAAAGCACAAAGAAAGAAATTCACCAATTTTCGTAAATCAGAAATCGAAAAATTATGGTTGAGAAAGGAAAAAATTTTTTTTTTATTGTTGACTAGGAAAAGGGGAGGAGAGAATGTTTTTCCTTAAAGAATTTTTATCCACATCTTGGAGAGAATGAGGAAATTTTTCTTTGTACTAAACGAAAGGTACTTGTATCCAATTTTATATTAAATAGAAAGAGAAAATTCTCATCTAATATTGAGAAAAAGAGTCAGAGAGAAAGTGAAAGAGGAAGAGAGAAATATAACTATGAGAGTAAATTTTTATCCAAAGGGAAGTGATTTTCATATCTAAACGAGAGTGCACGAGGGTTTTATAGCAAAAATGCAAAAAAATAAAATAAAATTGCTCTCAAAAAGAGAAAATTTTAATCCAAGAAAATCTGGATGGAAAAAAAATTGACCTCTCATCCAAAAGACTACTTTTGAAAATTTGAATAAGTGGAAATTTGCTTACAATTAGAATAAGTTAAAAAGGCTTCCGCATGGAAAGAGAAATAAATGTATATAGAGAAAATATAAAACGGTAAAAGTAAGGCAGTAAATTATAAATTTTACTATATTTTCACTCTCTTAATTTTGAATTATTAAAAATGTTTACTAATTTTGATTATTGATTGACTTTTTGATTTTGAATTAGTAAAGTTTACTAATAAATAGTAACTAAATTACTTTTTATTAAAAAAAATATAATTGTAATTAAAAAGGAAATGAAAGATGTTTTATAAATAATGCACTCTTTTATGAATTATGATAAATTTACAATTTTTTTTTATTTATATTTTTTCTTTTTTTACTGTATATGATAGTAGCTGATGTTGCTATTTTTCAAAAAAAGGAAAAATGAGTTCTGAAATGAAATTTAAATTAAATTCAAATAACTTTATCAAAATTTAAATAAATTTAATTAAACTTAAATTCAATAAAATTTAATTAAATCTAATGGAAATTAAAATAAATTTAATTTAACTTAATAATTTTTGCCACGAAAATAAGTATATATGAACAAACTAAAATACAGTTATTTTTTTACATGGAAGACTTTTGATGTATTGTAATTGAATTTTCACTTATTCAGATTCAGGAAATATATTGTCCTACTTTGAGTAAAACTTTTTTTAATTCAAAAAATAAGTAGCCAAAAAAAAAAAAAATATGTTTGAAGTAAACACATTTTATAATTGTAAACGAACCTAATTTTTATTAAATCAAACTTATTGTGTGTTGATTCGAAATTGCTGTGCGTTTAATTCAAAAATAATTTTTTGTTGACTGTATAACGAGGATAATTATGTTTGATTCAAATAAATTTTTTTCTCAGTGTAACTATAGCATTTCGTATAGAAATATTAAAAAATACTTATGAAAAAAAAATTTGATTCAAATAACCGATTAATTGACTATTAACAATTAAATATTTACTTGAATCTAATAATATTTAATTGACTCTAATCAATATTATTAGATTCAAATAAATATTTTATTGATAATAGTCAATTAATTGGTTATTTGAATTAAATTTTTGTTTCATGTATTGTGGATATTTATAAATAAATAATATTTAATTGACTCCAATAAATATTATTTGATTCAATTAAATATTTAATTGATAATAGTTGGAGTTTTTTTGTTGTCGCCTTTGGTCAAGAAATTATTTATATAAAGGTCTATTAATATATTAAACAACTTCATTTAATTGATAATAATCAAGTAATCTGTTATTTGAATCAAACACATTTTTTTTCAGTGTATAAAAAATTGTATTTAAAAAAAATATATTTGTAGTCGAGGAACGAAAAACACTAGAGAGAGGGAGAGAGGAATTTTTGCGAAAAACTTGATACAGAGAGGAAGTAGCAACCAAGAGAGAGGTACTTGAATTCATAAGAGAGGAAATTCGTTTTAGAAAAGAGAGAGAGAGAAAGGGGGAGAAAATAACATAGTTAAAGGGTTGCTGGGTTTCTCGGGAAAAGCGTATAGACAGGAGAGAGAAAGAGAGAGAGAGAGAGAGTGAGAGAAAGAGAGAAGCATAGAGAGAGTGAAAGAGAAAAGTAGAGAGAGAGAGAGAGAGAGAGAGGAAAGCATGGTGTTGGTGAGAAAGTGCCAGAGGCAGAAGGAAAGTTATAGTGAGCCCGGGCCACGTTGAGAGACGAGAAGGATTGAGAAGGATGCAATGAGAGAAGCGGGTAATACCGGCAAGAGAAATCTACGTAGTGAATGCGTTTTCCAGGGGTGGGAATGTAACACGCGCGAGCCAAGAGCTCTGATTTGCGCAGTCGCGTCAAATTGTACGGGGAGCGCAAAATCCACCCCTTTCAGTCAATATACTGTGTCACCACGTACAAGAGAGAACGTGAAATGCCCTATACAGTGTGCCAACCCCACCATATCCAAACTGTACATGTAACCCTCCACACTTTCCAACTTTTGGTAGTCACTTGATGTCCCGGCCGTTCCACTATGCTGCTACTGCTGCTACTCTCTCTCTCTCAATATAGTCACTTTAGGTTGTCGAGAATACAAGTACTCTGTTGGGCAAGTTACTTTTTTAAAAAGTGACTCGTTAGGTTGCTTTGTAAATAGCTGCGAATTCCATTTCACGTTCCAGTTTCTTTGCTCTTTTTTCTTCCTCCCTTCCTCTCTCTCTCTCTCTCTTTAAAAAAACACTTTTATGGACATTCTGATTTAACTGCATTTGTTTTTGTTTCTCTGAAAAATTAATTTTTTGCTTAGCTGAACTTGGAATTGTTTTTATGTTGAATTAGAGAAATTTTTGAAGTATGTACTTCGAAAATTTTTGGACAAGTCTTTTTTTTTTTGTTGGAATTAAAGTTAACAATTGGTAGTTTTAATGATGTTTTTGTCTCTGTTTTTTTGTACACTCAATAAGACCAACAGTTGATAATGTTATAATGGTTGTTTTTGTTCCATGACGGATTAAAAAATTGGTAGTTTGAAGCAACGTTTTCTTTTGTGATTAACTAAACAGTTGATAGTTTAAAACCCAATTGTATGTTGTGCGAATCTTAGATGACGTAGATTAAAAATTTGGTCTAGTATTGTAGTTGGTTCAATAGTAGAAAAGTTCTATTTTGCGATAAAATTAATAGATTCAACCTTAGGTAATAGGTGGAGATTGTAATTTTAACAATTGGTAGTTTTAATGATACATTTTGTCTCGGTTTTGTTACACTCAACAAATGATAATTTTAATGGCTGTTTTTTTCCCTGACGGATTTAAAAATTGGTAGTTTGAAGCAACGTTTGCTTTTGGGATTAATTAAACAGTTGGTAGTTTAAAACCCAATTGTATGTTGTGAGAATCTTAGATGATTTTTGGTTAAAATTGATTAAAAATTGTTAATTAAACAGTTGGTGGTTTAAAACCCAATTGTATGTTGTGCGAATCTTAGATGATTTTTTGTTTAAATTGATTAAAAATTGTTAATTAAACAGTTGGTGGTTTAAAACCCAATTGTATGTTGTGTAGAATCTAGATGATTTTTTTTAATTGATTAAAAATTGTTAATTAAACATTTGGTAGTTTAAAATCCAATTGTAGGTTGTGCAAAATTTAGATGATGTTTTGTAACGAAGAAGATTAAAAATTGGGTTTAGTTTTGCAGTTAATTCAATAGTTGAAGGTTCTATTTTGAAATTAAAGTAATATATATGCAACATATATATTACTGTATATTATTAAGAATATATTAAGAATATATATAATATATTAAGAATATATTAAGAATATATCTTATATTATTAAGAGTTGAAGGTTGTAATTTTAACAATTGGTAGTTTTAATGATGGTTTTTTTTCGGTTATTGTTCGCTCAACAAATCCAACAGTTAAAAATTTGAATGACTGTTTTTGTTCCATGACGCATTCAAAAATTGGTAGTTTGAAGCAAATTTTTATTTTTGAGATTAATTAAACAGTTGGTAGTTTAAAACCTAATTGTATGTTGTGCAAATCTTAGATGATTTTTTGTTACAAAGTATAGTAAAAATTTAGAATAGTTTTAATTGGTTGAAAAAGAAAAACTTTTTAGTTGGTTTAGTAGTTGAAAATTTCTATTTTGCGATTAAATTAATAGAAGCTGTTTTGAATAACAATTTATGGTTGTAATTTTAACAGTTGGTAGTTTTAATGATAGTTTTTATTCTCTAAACAAATTCAAAAGTTGGTGATTTTAATGAGTATTTTTCTTTCATGACGGATTGAAAAATTGGTAGTTTGATGTCAAGTTTTCCTTCTGTGATTTATTAAACAGTTGGTAGTTTAAATCCAAATTGTATATTGTGCAAAATGCAAATGTTTTTTGTTGTTGTAATTGAACCGTTGTTGCAAATGATTTTTTGTTCCGTAGCAGATATTTAATTTCAATTTAATATATAGTTGGATTAATAGTTGGAAAGTTCTATTTTATTAATTTAACAGTTGGTAGTTCAGATAAAAATTTAAAATTTTAATAAAACCAGTTGTCAGTATCTTTCATAAAATTTTTGTATCGTGATAAATTCATCAGTTTGTAGTTTCAATGGAATTTTTTGTAATAAATTTAACAGTTGGTAGCTTAAATCACATTCCTGTGTTGTTTGAAATTAAATAATTGGTAGTTTTCACTTGGGCGATAGATATTACAGTTGGTAGTTTAGATGACAATTTTATATTTTGATAAATTCAACAGTTGGTAGTATCTTTTATAAAATTTGTGCTTAGTAACAAATTTAACAGTTGGTAGTTTCAATCAAATTGGCATTTCTTTCTAAATGTTACAGTTGGTAGCATAAATTTCAATTCTCTATTATCTCAAATAAAAAAAATGGTAGCTTCTATTTACTCCTAGATTCTACATTTGGTAGTTTAGAGAATAAGCCTAATTTTGATAAATTCAAACGTTGGTAGTTTTTATTCAATAATTGATTTTATAGTTGGTAGTTTATATTAAATTTTGATAAGGTATTAAATTCAATAGTTGTTAGTCTGCTTCATAAATATTTTTACAACCGTAAATTTACCAGTTGGTAGTTTAAATAACAATTAATGATAATTTTATAATTCGTATTTTATTGTTAAATAAAATTATATTTACTTTCATAGAATTAAATAAAAGCGAAAGAGAAATAAGGAGAAAGAGAAAGAGTTTTGAGAACTAAATTTAAAGAGACGAATAAAATAGAAAATTATTTAATCACTTGGAAAATGATGCGATTAATTAAGTGGAAATTGGTGTTTTTCCTGAGCCTCGTGGAAAATAGGTAATAAGCTTTCTTTTACTCCTGGGGAAAGTTTCAAGGGATTTTTGTCTATATATATATTCGTATACAAAAAAAAAACAAGAAGAAATGAAAAGGCAAGGAATTTTAGAGGATTATTGTTGTTTGTAAGAAGGAGGATTTTCGATTTAGAGCGAATGAAATAACCTTATTTGGAGAGATATTAAAAAGATAAAAGTGTGAGTTAAATTTTCTGTTTAAATTCATTTCGTTATATAATGAAAATTTAATAGTACACACGGAAATTTACTGTTTGAAGAGTTATTAAACAAATTTAAAGTAGGATGCTTAATTCTAAAGGATTTGGAAAAATAAATTTACTCAATGTTTTAAAAACTAATTTCAAATTTGCGAATGAGAATTAAGAAAATTCTTCTTATTTGAAATTATTATATTCCGAAGTAAAATATTTTAATTTCAATTTAAATTATGTGAAATTAAAAATTTGGGTACTATTTAACTAAAATAATTATAAAGAATTATTTTTATACATTTACAATTAATTAAAATTATATTTGTTTTAATTAATTTTTAATGATAATATAAATAAAATTTTAATTCTGATTTCAACTAGAATAATTATATGCTATTATTTTTATACAATTATAATTGTTTTGATATAATTGTAATTGTTTTAATATAATAATAATAATTTATTTAATACAATTATTTATGTTCTAATACAATTATTTTTGTTCTAATATAATTTTATTTATTTTAATAAATTATTATTAATAAATAAATTAATTATTATTATTTTGTTTTGTTTTTCTCACTTTGAAAATTAAATTTATATTTTGTCCGAATGTAAATGCTATTAATAAATTGTTTGTCCATCGGGTCAGTTGCTTACACTCACTGCGTATACATGGAATCGATCAGTTACTCAATTTAAGTAATTGAATTATTCAATTAACACAACGACACATTTTATTGCAGTGATTCAATAAATTTGCATTTCAGCTCTTGATAAATAAATATTGAATATATATATATATATATCTGTACTCATATACATCAATTAATATATCATTCTTTAAGCATTGATGAGCAGTAGCAAAATATTTATTTTTCAGGGAATTTCATATATATTCCTTTTTTTTCCCTTACTTTTCATATTGAATCAATTTCATTGATGGAAATTTTTCATTTATTTTTTCCGATAAAATATATTTTTTTTTAATAATTGTTATTTCAAAAGAGCGTATTGAAATATTTTGATGTTTATATTTCTCTGCTTTCTTTTTTTTTTGAAAATTTTATATTGTGTATGACTGTAAAAAAATATAGTTTGAAATAGAAAAAGATTTTTTTTTTATAAATATGATTATTTATTGAATGGTGAAACGGACAAAAAAATTTCTCACATGGAAAATAATAATAGAAGATTTTATTATTAAAAAAAATTGTTTTTAATACTTTTTTTTTTAAAAAAGAAAAACAATTTCATTAACAGAAATTCCTTTTTGTCGGTATTTTTTTTTTATCTTCTCGAGGATAAAACTGTATAGGGGAAAAAAATGGTACAACAATGTTTTAACTGACAATGTGTTAAATTTAAAGGACAATGTCATTTTGATTCGGCTAAAAGGGGGAAATCCATTAAAACTGAAATAACGTGTAGTCGTAAATTACGTTAAGTACGTAGTATTTTGTACACTTGAATAATTTTCATTATATAATACATACAACAAATTTATATACATTTATATATATATATATATATGTACGTACTAGTCACGCATTTCCAGATGAGAGTTGTTCTGTGCCGGATGCAACCACATGTGACATACGAGAAACGGAAAAGTGGTCACACCAAGTGTGGCTACAATTACTTTCTTAGAAATATATATCTTTGACCCCGTATCAAATTTATATCCTTCCGTCCCTCACCCCCCTCTCCTTCTATCGCTTCATTTATTTTTATCAAAACAAGCTGGTAAATCTCAGAAATCGTGATTTAAATTTTTGACAAATTTACAGTTACAGAGAGTGAGAAAAAATTTATTATCAATTTTTCTTTTTTTTTAGAGAGATTGTAATTTTTAGTAGTTGGTAGTTTTTTTTGACAATTTTTAGAATAGACGTCCAATTATTTTTGACAAATTTACTGTTACAGGAAGTGAAAAAAAATTTATTATCAATATTTTTTTTAGGGATTTTTTGAGAGAATGTAATTTTTAGTAGTTGGTAGTTTTTTTTAACAATTTTTAGAATAGACGTCAAATTGTTTTTGTAGGCATTTAGAAATTACTAGTAATTTAATAATTGGTAAGGCTAATATTAGTGAATTCAATAGTTGGTAGTTTTAAAATGGTGGACTTTTAATTTAACAATTGATAACTTTGAAACTCGACAGATTTGTACAATTGGTAATTTTCAAACTCGATAGTTTTAACAATTGGTTATTTTCGAGTTCGACAGTTTTTACAATGGGTAATTATGAAATTCAATTTTATTAACTTTTTATTAACTGATAACTCTAGTAGTTTTTCCACAATTTGTAGTTTAAATATTTGACAGTTTCAAAATTCTACAACTGGAACCTTAAAACAGTTGGTAGTTATAATTTTTTATAGATTTTAAAGTTTGGTGGTTTAAATTAAAAAGTTGTGTTGTAAAAGCTTAGAAAGTTGGTAGTTTTAAAAACTACTTTCTGTAGTTTTAATAACTTATAACTTCAATAATCAATAGTAGTTTTTCCACAAGTTGAATTTTAAATATTCGACAGTTTTAACAAATCGAATTTTCAGAAATTAATATTTTTATAACATTTAATAGTTACTGTTGTTTTAATAATTGGTAGTTCCGATAATAATAGTTTTAATATTTTAAATTTTATTACAATTGGAATTTTTAACAGTTAGTTTCAATTTTATGTCGATATGGAATTTGGTAGTTTGAAGTAATATTTTCTTTAAAAAATTTTCAAAAGTTGGTAGTTTTAGAAAAAATTTTTTGTACTCTTCATAACTGGTAAATTTAATAGTAGTATTTCCACAATTGGTAGTTTAAATATCCGATATTTTTTACAAATGGTTTTATAAACTGTTAATACTTTTATTTAAAAAATATTTCAACTCCTGCTTAGTAGTTGACAGTTTCAGCTGTTTTAATAATTGGTAGTTTCAACAATTGTGGTTTTGATACATTACATTTTTAACTGGAATTTCCAACTGTTAGTTTTAAATTTATATCGAGATTAAAGTTAATTGTTTATTACCAATTTTATTTTCTGAAATATTCGACAGTTGGTAGTTTCAATGATAAAGTGTAATTTTAATTAATGGTAGCTCCAGTTGGTTTTAGTTTTAACAATTGTTTTTAAAATTCAATAGTTCTTACAATTGAAATTATCGGCGATTAATTTTTTTTTTTTTTTGTATTTTTGATTTCAGTAAAAACAGTTGTAATAATTGGTAGAATCGATTGAATCAAAAGTTGGTAGTTTAAACAATTGGTATTGCTAAACATTAATATTTTGAAAAATTAAATTTTTTTGAATTTGATATTTTTAACAATGACTAATTATATTTATAATAATTATTGATAATAATTACTTTTGGCTAAATTATTAATTGTTAATAATTAATTTCGACTAAAAACATTAATTATTAATTATTACTTTCGACTAAATAATTCATTATGAACAATTAAATATAATTAATAATTGTAATTAATTTTTAGTGATTTTTATACTAATTTTTGGTAGTCTTACCAGGTTAACTTTAAAAATTGAAATAGTTAAACGTTATTGTTTGTTTTTTTTGGTAATTCAAATTAATTTTCAAATTTTCAGTTTTAAAATTTTTGTTGACCAATTTAAAAAAAATGTTAATGACATTTTTTTTCTGAAATACCTATTAAAAACTAAAAATGTGCCTTTATCATAAAATACAGTAAAGTATTGTAATAAATATTCTGCAAAAAAGGCAAAGCCATGATAATGAATTAAAATAAAACGATTCAATCCATTCTAGTGCAACTGCATTATAAGCTCGATTTTCAAAAGAGAATATTTTGAACATTACCGTGAACTAACAAAATTACAAAGGGAATTTTTTTTCTCCTCTTTTTTTCCAATTTGAAGAATGTTACATAAAATTTAACATAATTACGGTACCATGTTAAATAAATTTTCCAATAGAGTCTCGTTTTAATGGAACCAATTATTTAAAAAAGCAAAAAAGAGTATCAGGCTCATAATGAGATTTTATTTATTTTTTTCAGTTTTAATTATTATTACGCCCTTGTAATTGAAAGCAGGTGAAGTGGACTTATTTAAAGTACTTTAATATTCTGAATAGATTGTGTAATTTGTGAAGGGAGAGAGAGAAAAACATTTATTTTATTTGTTGAATGGAAAAAAATGGTGTATTATACACTGGAGTGGAGAAATTGAAATATACAAGAAAAGTCTTGAAAAATGTATATTGCAGAATTTAATAATGCATTTTAGGTCTCATTGTGTACGCATAATTTTATTCCGTCGGAAGAAAGTATAATTTCGCATTTTGAAGTTGCAAGATAAATTTGTAACATAAATTTTCAACGTAAGGTAAGAAGGGGATTTTATGAAAAAAAATCGTTTGTCATTTTATGAAGCCAGTGATTTCATGTTTCAGCAATTTTTCTTTTTTTTCACAACTATACCGTATTGTATTAAATTATTAACAGTTTGAATTTTTATTTATTTAAGATATTTTTTTTTAAATAACGAAATGCACTGGAAAAAATTTTATTCAAATAAATGTTTGTACCTACTTGAATTTAATAATTGTTAATTTAATAAAATAGTTTTTAATTTAGTAAAATATTTTTTAAATTATTAAAATAATGTTTATTTTAATAAAATAGTTTTTAATGTAATAAAATAATTTTTATTTCATTGAAATAACTTTTATTTTAATAGAATAATAATTGTTATTGAAGTAGGAAAATACACTTTTCGTTCTGTTTGACTAAACTTGTTTGTTTCACTGAAAAGTATTTCAAATAATAATAAACGTCCGCAAATGTCTGACCACAAAGGTTTTATACTACTTAAAATTCTTTTTCTTCTCATAATTGTTGAAAAAAGTGGTAAATAAAATTTTTATTCCTGTCTGACTAGACGTACATTTTTCTACTGAAAAGTACAGATAATAATTTAACATCCATATAGGTCTGATCAAATCTGGATTTTTCTACTTAATAGTCTTTTATCTCTATTTCTAAATCTAGAAAATCAGATTTTCTAAAATTCGTTCTGTCTGACCTAAACTGGTTTACTCTACTGAAAAAAGCCTTAAATAATAAAAATGCTCTTTAATTAACAGAAAAATGATTTTTTACACACAAATATTTATTTAAAATAATAACTGTTTATTTATATTTATTTAGATATATATTTAAATAGTAATTGTTTATTGTTTAAACCAAATAAATTATATTTTTTACTCGAATTAAATATATATTATTAAAAATTAACTCCTTTTGAGTTTGGTTATTTCAAAAGTATTATTTTCTGAAAAAAAAAAATTTCCTTGACTTCGATTCGAAATAAATATTGTTTCTTTAAAATTGAAAAATTTTCAAAAAGTCACAGAGAAATGACTTGTAAAATAGGATTTTTCTATTTTATATGAAAACAAAGCTCTTTCTCTCATCCTCTTTCACATTGTTTGAAAATACAATAAGTATAAAAAGAAGAGAGAGAGAGAGAGAGAGAGTTACATGATGCGGAATGAAATCCATAATTTAGCGTTTGTTTACATTTTCATGAAACTTTTTAGAAGTATTGAGAGAGCAAGAGAGAGAGAGAGAAAGAGAAGATTCGCAGAAAGTTTCATTGGGCACCAGTTTTCTTTGTACATTCCCCAGGAGCTATTTCTCGAATCCTATTTCCTGAACTCTATCCATTTCACAGAACTATCGGTTGCAATCGTTTACCCACATGTGTCCATGTTCACATTTCCCTCGTGTAAATTTAAAAAAAAGAAAAAAAAAACCAAACGTATTTTTCTCATTTGTATATAACAAATAAGGAGATTCGATTTCGCAATTTGTTGATTTGATAATTTTTGTAAAAGAAACTTAGAATTTTTTTTAAACATATTTTTAATTAAAAGCAAAACAGAATATATTTTTAAATTTAACGTATAAATATGTTCGATATTTTAATATTTTCAAATGAAAGCGGTAGATATTTTCTACACTGGAATAAAATGTATTTCATTCAAGTAATTACTTGTGAAGTAGTAAAACCTCGTTCGGTCAGACAACTATCAATATTTTTTTGCTGAAAGTTATTTCAACTAAAAATATTTTTCAGTAGAAAAATACGGTTGGGTCAGACAGAAGAAAGAGACAATGAATCTAGTTTTTGTCTACTAAAGAAAAACAGAATATTAAGTAGAAAAATCAATTTTCGTCAGACAGGGAAGAAATTTTATTTTTCTAAACTTTAAGCATGAATAATACCAGTGGATATTTCAAGTAGTAAAATCCCGTTCGGTCAGACAATTATCAACAATTTTTTTTGTAGAAATTAATCAGGATTGCCACAGGTCAGGGAATTCAGGAAAAAGTCAGGGATTTTTTAGTAAAAGTACTGGAAAAAATTGAATTTTTAAAATTTATGAAAAAACTCTGAATTTTAATGTTTTTTTTTTTGCCTCGTAAACTATGAAATTACAACGAATTTTAATACAAAACCTTTAATTTATTTTCAAATAACTTAATTTTTCAAGAACTATCATAAAATTATGACTTATAAATTATTTAATGCATAATTTTTACAATTTTCATAAATACTAGATTGATAGAAGAATCTTATAGTTAAAAATACTAAAAGAAATTGAATTTTGGAAAAGTTACAAAATTATTCCAGAAATTCAATTATTTTCAAAAGTTATAAAAATTCTTCGCAGAATTTCAATTATGTTCAAAAATTAAAAAAAAAATTCTCGTCAAAACTTGAATTATCTTGATAAGTAATAAAATTCTTCTTCAAAATTCAATTATTATTAAAAATTTTAATAAAATTCTTTGCAAAATTTCACAGGAATTCAATTATTTATAAAATTTTTAACAAATTTTTTCAAAATAATTTAATTATTTTCATAAGTAATAAAATTTTCACAGGAATTAAATTATTTAAAATACAAAATTTCATAAAATTTTTCAAGAATAACAATTATTTAAAAAGATTTTTATAAAATTCATCGCAAGAATTTAATTATTTAAAAAAAATTTAATTTATAAAAATAATTGAATTCTTGCAACGAATTTTATTACATTTTTTTTTAAGAATTTTATTACTTGTAAAAATAATTGAATTCTTGCGAAGGATTTTATTAGGATTTTTGTAAATAATTGACTTTTTTTTGAAAAATTTTATGGTAATTTAAATTATGTTTTGTAATAATATTCTTAAAAGTTGTTGAATTTCAAAAAGGTTTAAATTCAAATGTTTTGAAAAATTTTAATTCCTACGGAAAAATAATAATGATTAAATATTTATTTAGAAAAGAAGTTATTGATGTTTTCGAATAATTTTACAATTAAAGAAATTCGCAAATAAATGTATTAAGAATATTTTTTTTGAGTATCTAATAATTTTTAGAGTATTGAATCAAAATATTCTTTAGGGTCCGAGAAAAAAGTGAAAACTTTGTCTGGAAATCTGGGAAAAGTCAGGGAAAAATAAAATTAAATATTTGTGGCAACACTGTTAATTTCAATTAACAATATTTTTCAGTAGAAAAAATACAGTTGCGTCAAGCAGCAGAAAGATAGAATGAACCTATTTTTTTTTCCTACCAAAGAGAAACAAACGATTAAGTAGAAAAATCAAGTTTAGTCAGACATTTATCAATCTAAAATAGTAACAACATTTCTCAGTAGAAAAAGGTCCCTTTAGTTAGACAGTGAAGAAAATTCAATTTTCTATAATTATCGAATTATATTAAATTATTTCTTTTTGTCTTTGAATTATTTTCATGTTTTCTGAGTGCGAAAAAAGTTTTTCTGAATGAAATCTAAATTTTCTGTTTGGAATTTGTAAGAGTTGCGATAGAATATAATTAATATTCGTTAATATTGTAATGACTGGTTTTTTATTTCTCTGGAATTAAATCAGTGACATTTTTCTTATTTTTTTTTATTGATATGGAGAAAATAGTGAATGAGAAAAATTGTATCAGACGGGAAATTGTCGAGAAAGTGAAAAGGGAAGGTTTTATACAAAAGTACTTGACATTTTTAGATGGAGTAAAGTTGTAAGGGACGGTTTGAGAATGAAATTGAAGTCAATATCAGTTTGATCTTGAGAAAATTGTAGACGAGTATACGTTCTCATATATACATATAAGCTTGTTGAATTTTCCAGCGTCGATATTACAAAATCTACATCATTTATTTACGTATTCTATCGAAAATTTGTATGCTTTCTTTTTTTATTTTTCTCCCCTTCTTCTTCTTCTCTTCTTCTTTTTTTTTTATTTTCTCTTCTGTTTCTTCTTTTTTTTCTCAAAGTAAAAGAATTTTTTATTTTCAATTAAATCAAATAGTTTTCTCATAAATCAAATAATTTTCACTTCAATAAAATAATTTTCATTTAAATCAAATACTTTTCCTTTAAATCAAATGATTTTTGTTTAAATTAAATCAATTGTACTTGAAACCAATAGTTTAAGTATTCGAAGAAAATATTTAATTTAATAAATAAAAAAAAAATTAATAAATAAAAGTTATTTGATAAAAAATAATTCTTTGATAACAGACAAGTATTTGTTTATGTTCCATGTGAATATTTTTAGAGGGAGTGCGTGGGAATATTATTTAGTAGTTTATAAGGACTACAGTTACGTTCAAAACATGCTTTTGCCTCCTAGCAGTCAAGCGAAGTGTAACAAAGCTGCAAAACAAAGCTTGCTTGTTAATAATTGCCAACGAAAACTTTTATAATGAGATATTTAATAATTTTAATAATTTAATAATGTTTATTTAATAAATTTAGTTACACTTAATATCATACCTAAATGAGACTTTTGCATTGTCAAATTTTAATTTTGTTGCAAAATAATGATAATATTAAATTTTAATACATTATTATGTTCCACTGATAATTTATATAATTTTTTAATGTATTGTAAATTTATTTAATTTTTTTTTTAATTACTTATAAAGCAGTTTACATTTCGTAAATAAGGAAAATTGTAACGAAAAGTTAATATTTGGAAAAAAAATTTTTTTTATTATTTGAGAAGATAATTTTAATTTTATTTATTTAATTACCACGGAGAGAGAATATATATTTATTTTTTAAAAGTATTTTACAATTTGTGGAAAAAGTGCAACAAAGCAAAATTTTGCTATTAAAAATACTAAATAAAAAACAAACTTTTTGTGAAATTTAGTATAATTATATCAAATGTCAAAAATATTAATTAAATTTTAATATAACTTTACTAAATTTAAATTTTTACCTACACTTTATTTAAATTTAGTATTTTTTATATGAAAATTTTGCTTTGTTGCACTTTTTCTCCAAATTGTAAAATACTTTTATACAATTTTATATATATTCCTCTTTAAGTTTGTTAATTAATCTACACTGGACTAAATTTAACATATAATTATAAAGAGTGCACATTTTTTTCACAATTTAAAATTTTAATTAAAATTTTTAAATTTAAACAATTAAAAAATCTTATAATTAATTATAAAGTAAATATTTATGATTTCATATTTAATTTAATATTTAATTTTATATTAAATATTTATTATTTTATATTCAGTTATAAATCAAATATAAAATTGTAAATATCGAAAATAAGTTTTAAAAATACGTGTATAGATAGTTTCGGTGAGTGAAATTATTTTTTTTTTTTTGTTTTTCATCAAAAACGAATGTTGTTGACCCGATTGTATATATTGAAAAACACTCGACTTTTACGCTTTAATATCCTTTGCGTTTTGATCGTTTGTCAAACGTTATCTATTTCGAAAATTAAGAAAAATGAAGATTAATTTAATTTTGTTTTTTTTTCACGAGAATAAAAACTTTTGTCACTTTAATATTTTTTTAATTATTTAAAAAAGAAGTAATTTAATGTTAGATTATAAATTTTTTCTCTTGAGAATAATATTTAACGATTTAGGGGGTGACGAGGAGAGTAAGAATAATAGAAAAATGTAATTTAACATAAAGGACATTTTTTTTTCCTGAAAAAATTATTTTTAGTAAAACGGTGAAAGGGGAAAAAATAGAAATAGGAAAATATTTAAGGAATTAAGAAACCGGAGGGTAAAAAAGTAGTATTTTTATCAGTAGTGGTGGCACATGTAATTACATATATATATAAAAGTTAGCGAAACTAAATGCAACTCGCGTGTAGATGAAATAAATCTTTTGCCCTCTTTTTAGTTTCGAGACCATTTCTCCCGAGAATTTGAGCGTGTTCACGTAAATGGGAATTAATTTGCCCAAGCGGCAGCCAAGAGTCATCGAGTCGACCCTTAATCCCGGCACAGTCCCCGCATTTTGCACGGAAATCAGTCGCCTCGGGGTTTCCGTTCTACTGGGCTTTTCTTACTAACCAAAGCCACTACTTCGGAAACTGAATTTCACACTATCGAATTCGATCTCATTTCTCAAATTGCTCTTAGATTTTAATTTTTTTTTTTTTTTGCTGCGGGTATTCACCATTATTTTACAAAGGACCAGTGAAAAAAGAGTGCAACTACATTTTTTTAACTAAATTACGCCACATATGCAGTATATTTACACTAAAAAAATTTATTTGTTTCAAATAATCGATGACTTGTTAACTTTAAATAAATAAATAAATACTTCAAACAAATATTTTTCAAAAATTATAAATTATAAAAAATTTTATAAAAAATTATAAATTATAAAAAATAATTAAACGTTAGAAGAGTTTTTTTTTGGTAGAAATTTCTAGAAATAATTAAAACTGATTTCAAATTAACATTTTTGAAAATTTTAATTTCTATGATGGCAAAATGATTATTAAATATTTACTACTGGGTTGACATGCAACCTGGAAATGTCAGGAAATTTTATAAACCTTGAAGAAACCTGGAAAATTCAGGGAATTTTTAACGAAATCCTGGAAAATTGTTGTTTTCTAAAGTTATTGTGTTTATTCTTGAAATATAATTTTTCTAAAATATTATAAAATTAATTCAATTTTAAAATAGTTGCGTTTACAATTTTCATAAGTAGCTGAACTTCAAAAGGTTTTAATTTGAAATTTTGTAAAATTTCAATTTTAAATAAATTTAATTAGAAATATTAAAAAATTTATATTTAAAAAAAAATTTAAACTAAAGTTCTTCTGAAATTAGTTAAATTTTTAAATATTTAATTGATTATTAAAAATAATGGATTTATAGAAGGATTTTGGTTAAAACCACTAAATCAAATTGAATTTTGAAGCAATTACAAATGATTGCAGAAATCCAATTATTTTCAAAAGCATTAAAATTCTTTTCAAAAATTCAATTATTTTCAAAAACTTTCATAAAATTCTTAGCAAAATTTTAATTATTTATGAAAACTGTCCTCAATTCAATGATTTTTAATATCTACAACTTTAATAAAAATTCCTAAAAGAATCCAATTAGTTAAAAAAAATTTTAATAAAATTCTACGGAAACATTTCATTATTTTTAGAAATAATAAAAATTTCAAAGGAAATCAATTACTTACAAATTATTTTCATATATCATTTAATAAATTTCATAAATAATAATATTTTTTACAGGGATTCAATTATTTTCATAAATAATAAATCTCAATGCTGAATTCCAATTATTTTTAATACAATTTTAATAGAATTTCTTGGAAAACGTAATTATTCTTTAAAAATTTATTTAAATTTATCAAAGAAATTCAATTATTTTGATAACCTTTGCTACAATTTATTTATTAGAATTTAAGTAGGTATTATTTTCAATACATTTTTAATTAAATTTCTTTAAAGAATAAAATTATTTTCAAAAATTTTAATGAAATTAATAATTCAATTTTTTCAAAATAATTTTAATAAAATTCTTCGCAGAAATTCAATTATGTTTAAAAATTAACAAACATTAATTAATTAAATAATTAAATAATTAAATTTAATTAATAATTAAATTTTAAATTTAAAAATTTAAATTATCTTTATAAATAAAATTTTTCTCCGAAATTCAATTATTTTCAAAACTTTTAATAAAATTCTTGGCAGAATTTTAATTATTTTTAAAACAATTTTCATACAATTTTTCGAAAAATGAAATTATTCTTAAAATTTTTATTAAAATTAGTCAAGAGAATTCAGTCATTTAAAAATTTGTTGATGAAATTCTTTATGAAAATTCAATTTTAAGAAACATTTAATTGTTTAATAAAATATTTATTTTTGCAGTTAAATATAATTGAATTCTCGTAGAATTTTCTAAGAAATATTGATTTAAAAATGAATTTCAAATTAAAATCTTTGAAAATTTGAACTTTTCATACTTTTAATTATGAATTCTGTAGAATTAATTTTGTTCAAAAAGTTTAATGGAATCTTTTTTTTAATTATTATTTGAGCTTTTTAATTTCTAATATATTTAATTGATACAAATTTTTGAAATTGAATTTTAAAGTTTGAAAATAACAAGAACGTTGAAAAAATAATTTTCCAACGGACAAAATTCATTATTCTGTTGAAAATAAACAATCTGTTTATAAATGTGAAGCAGTAATTTTGCGACTGTCGTGACTAATATTGCATGAAGCTTAGAGAGAGTTTGAAGAAATAGAAATGAAGATAATTATAGAAGATAACAACTTTGTCCTTTAGAGGAGCTTAGAAAGTTAAAATTCAACGTGAAAACTTTTCCAAGGAGAGTGGGAGTGGCGAAATTTTATCAGAATGGAAGTATAGATAATTCAAAAACCTTTTAGTAGGGTGTTGCGTGGCCTCATTGCACACCAAAAAGGACGAAGATATATTAAACACGGTCGATTTCACGAGAAGAAACATTAGTCAAGTTGTTGCGCGCGCATCAAATATATACGAATTTTCCCATCTAGTTTGCAACAAGTACGAAAATAAACTACTGTTTAGAAAACAAAAACAAATTTTGTAAATAATTTATTTTTGTTTGTTGTTTTGTAGAGTATTGTCAATACTTTTCAGTGCAAAACGTCTCGTTTAGTAAGACAGTATAGAAAACTTTTGATTTTCTAACTTTCTCACAGCGATTTTTAGACAAAATAATTTTAAGTAGTAAAGAAGTTTTATAGTCAGACATTTCAGGATATTCTCGTAATTTAAAATAATTCTCAGTGGAGTAAATAAATTCAGTCAGACGGAGAAGAATTATTCCCTTGATTTTTCAATTTTTGGTATTTTAAAAAATTGTCATTTTATTTATTTAAGTATAATTTAAATTTTTTTTAAATTTTCATATTTTTAAATTTATTTGCAATTTATTTATTTTTAAAAAATGGATAGTATTTTCAAAGAAAGAAAGTCTGTACTTAAAAGTACTGCTTTAAAAGTTTAAGTACTTCAAAGAATTTTAAGTAGTATAAAGAACGTTTATAGTCAGACAGTTACTGATATTTATTATTGTTTAAAATAATTTTCAGGGGAATGAACAAATTTAGTCAGACATAGAAAGGATTTTCTCCTTGAATTTATAATTTAAACATACTAACTTTAAAAGTTTTTTCTACTTAAAACAATTTTAAGTAGTAAATAACTTTTACAGACAGGCCGTTACTAATATTTATTATTGTTTAAAATAATTTTCAGTGGAATAAACAAATTTAATCAGACATAAAAAGAGTTTTTTCTTTTTTTAAACAAATTTAGTACCTACTATTACAAAAAAAAAATAAAGAACTACTTAAAAGTATTAATTTACAAGTTTTACTACTTACAATAATTTTAAGTAGTAAAGAACCTTTATAGTCAGACATTTACTGAAATTTATCTTTTTTAAATAAATTTTTAGTGAAATAAACCCTAATTTAGTTCAGTTTCTTGTAAGCTAAAAAAGAAAACAGATTATTATCTGTCTATAGGAGATAATCGGATCAAATTGGATTAAAAAAAAATAGTAAAAAAAAAGAAAAATTTGAAAAGCTGGCATTTTTTGGTCGAAAAATCTCGAACGAAGGTAATATTTGGAATTTACAGTTAAAAAAAAAAGATGCGGAGATAAAAATAGCTTTTACGACGTAAAATTCGATATTCGAAGTGAAACGTTAACAGAATATTTTCTATGTAAAATAAGCTTTAGATGCTTTTATTTTTATTATTCCCCCTCTTTTTTTTTTATTGAATACCGTAGTATAGGTTGTACAACGCGATGCACAAAAAGCTTTCGATAGTGAGATGAAAGAATCATGAGGATGTTGCGCGCTCAAAACGACACAGAGAACATAAATGATATTTACGAGTTGTTTTATATGTACATACAGTTATTGTTTGTTTTTCTTTTTTGTAAATTAAAAAAAAAAAAAATTATATATTTGTAAAAATTCGATTCTGGTATTTCGTATAATTGGCTGCTTTTCCCGACAAGCGTGGAACGATCATTGAACTTTCTAAATTATAAGCAAAGTGCAGAAACAATTTTCCAAATTACGCTTCCCTCCTCTCTTCGCACTCACAAAGATACAAATTATATTTTCTTGTTCTCGCGACATTTCACGAGACAAGAAATTTCATCCGATAGTAATTTCCCGGACTTTACGACTTTAATTTCTTAATTTTCACTTCACAAATTTCACTTTGTATAAAAAAAAGGGGAAAAAAAATTCTCGTCTCAGTTAATTCTTCATTCGGAGTTTTTAATTTATTTATTTCTTGCTACTATAACATACACAATAATAATAATACTAATATTTTTTTTTATTTATTAAAGCTCATTGGAAAAAGTATTTGATTCAAATAAACAGTTAATTTATTTGTTATCAAGTAAATATTTATTTTTAGCAAATAAATACTAATTTGCATCTACTAAATATTTATTTGTATGAAATATTTTTTATTTCTATAAAGCTCAAATACTTCGCAACAGTTTTGATTTTTTTTTTTGTCTCATTTTGATATTCTCAGAAAAATTGTCAGCTTGTATTACATTTAAAAAAATTTATCTATAAAATAATTTTTCGAGTGTGAATATAAATGTTATTTTCTTCTTCTTTTTTTTTGCTAAAAAGAAGAAAATTGTGAAAAATTGAAAGATTTTTATCCAATGTAAATTTTTTTTTGTCTCTTTTTTTAAGAGTCATGAATATTGTCTCTCTCGACTCTTTCTCTGTTATCAAAATCGGATTTATACACTTAAAATATGCATCATTCGGGATTTCCTAATAAATTTCACTTAAAATAAAAATCCCCCCTCTCTTCTCTCCTTGTGTGTGCTGTATTTACAATCGCCATGAATTGTATGTGCACTTTTGTCTGTATAAAACTTTTGTTACCGGACGTTATGGAACGACATCCGATGCAAAAGTTTTACTCCATTTCAAACAACACACGAGACACACTCTGTGCCAATGTGAAAATATGAGAGGCAAATGTTTCATCATTTTTCTTAAAAATAGAAATCCTTATTTTTGTTCACTTTCAAAAAAAAAAAAAAACAAAAAAAAAACAAAAAACAGAATGTTACATTGTGTCATGCATTTCTGTCCATTTTTTTAATGTTAACAATTTGTAAACATTTTTCATTCTTTGCTTTTGATAAAATAAATATTCGAGAAAATCTGGTTTAGAATAAAATAGTTAGAATCAAAATGGAAGTTGAAAGGCAAATAAATATTAAGGCAAATAAATATTAAAACAAATAAATATATATACAAGTGAATAAATAAATATCAGAAACAAATAAATAAATATCGAAACAAGTAGATAGATAAATATATAAACCAGTAAATAAATAAATATAAAAACAAATAAATTATCTAATGAATAAAATAAATAGAAAAAATAGAAATAAAATCTAAATTTATTTAAATAATAATTTTAGATAAAAATAGAGAAGAAAAACTGCATTGTTGGAATAAAAGCAATAAATAATATTTGCTAAATAAAAAAATAGGAGAAATTTTTGACAAAATGAAAAATAAATAGTACACGAAAAGAGGATGGGGTGAAAAAAAGGAAATAAAAAATACGGTACAATAAAATAAATAATAAATAAAAAATATAGGACGTATAATAAAAATTGAAAGATGAGACGAAAGCGTATAAAAATAAAAACTCGTAAAAGAATATAATGAAAGAAAATTCTTTTTAATAAAATATCCACTATATAAATGGAATATCAAGGAAATAGAAAAATAAAAGTTTAGAAATAAATTTTTAGAAATTAATTTTTAAACAATAAATATTTAAAAATTAATTTTTGGAAAATAAATACTTAATAATTAACTTTTTAAAAATAAATATTTAAAGTTCGATCCTCGGTGAAGTTAGTTGTTAATTTTTTCATAGTTTAAAATTTTTATTTTTCAAATATTTAAAATAATTAACTTTCAGAAAATAAATATTTAAAATTCAATCGCCAGCAGAGTTAGTACTCAATATTTTCATAGTTTAAAATTTTTAATTTTCAAATATTTATAAGATAACTTTTAAAAAATAACTAAAAGGGTAAAATATAAAAAAAAAAACTAAAAAAGTAACCAAAATGAATATTTAAAAACTTATTTTTTTTTAAATTCAATATTATTACAAAAAAAATATGTCTGTCAAAAGTTGATAAAATTTATAAACAGACTTTTGAACTAGATTTTAATGAAAAATGTTTTCGTGGGAAAATTTCCCTTAAAATATAAAAGAAACGATTAACGTATAAAATATACTGTTAAAAAATTTAATATCAATTTAAATTACTATAGAGAGAGAAGAAAAATGTTATATATATGTATAGAGAAGGATATCAAATTTTATTAAGGGAGATGAGCTTTTGAAAATATAATATCCTGCGTTTGAAAATTATTATAAAAAGAGAGAGAGAGTGATGAAGAAGAGAGGGGGAAAGATTATTGCGGTATTTTTTTTTATGTCGATTTCCGTCGCACATTTCGAACACTCCAACTAGCATTGCATGTCGAAATTTTATGATTTTTTCTGACTAAAAGGAAGTTATAAAATTTATTGCTATCTGCCGCAAAAACGTATCAGATGATCACGTCACATCTTTCCACCTCATTGCCGAATAATATAGTCTTTAATTTTTTTTCCACTATTCAAATTCAATTTTTCTTCTGGTGATTTTAAATTTTAATGGTCCAGATAGAAATTTAATTTTAATTTATCTAATTTTAACTAATAATGATAATAATAATAATAATAATAATAATAATAATAATAATAATAATAATAATAATAATAATAATAATAATAATAATAATAATAATAATATAATAATAATAATAATAATAATAATAATAATAATAATAATAATAATAATAATAATAATAATAATAATAATAATAATAATAATAATAATAATAATAATAATAATAATAATAATAATAATAATAATAATAATAATAATAATAATAATAATAATAATAATAATAATAATAATAATAATAATAATAATAATAATAATAATAATAATAATAATAATAATAATAATAATAATAATAATAATAATAATAATAATAATAATAATAATATAATAATAATAATAATAATAATAATATAATAATAATAATAATAATAATAATAATAATAATAATAATAATAATAATAATAATAATAATAATAATAATAATAATAATAATAATAATAATAATAATAATAATAATAATAATAATAATAATAATAATAATAATAATAATAATAATAATAATAATAATAATAATAATAATAATAATAATAATAATAATAATAATAATAATAATAATAATAATAATAATAATAATAATAATAATAATAATAATAATAATAATAATAATAATAATAATAATAATAATAATAATAATAATAATAATATAATAATAATAATAATAATAATAATAATATAATAATAATAATAATAATAATAATAATAATAATAATAATAATAATAATAATAATAATAATAATAATAATAATAATAATAATAATAATAATAATAATAATAATAATAATGATAATGATAATGATAATGATAATGATAATGATAATGATAATGATAATGATAATGATAATGATAATGATAATGATAATGATAATGATAATGATAATGATAATGATAATAATAATAATAATAATATACAGCAAGTGACCACCAGTACATTGAGTTCTCAGTCTCAATGGGAGACACACGAGGAGGAAAGAGACAGGAAGCTCCTAGTCGCAAAACCTTCTCGTGGAACATTAAGAAACTCGACAAGGAGAAGTTCAGCCGGTCCCTAAAAGAATCTATCTTAATTGAGGATTCTGGTTGGGTGAGGAGGCCGAAAAGTCTAAATGGAGAGGTGCGAGCGGTGCGAAATATAATCGTCACCGCTTGCAATGCGTCGATGCCACGTCGCAAAGGCGCCTTTCCAAGGAAAAAATCCTTGCACTGGTGGTCAGAAAAACTGTCCTCCTTGAGAAAGGAATGCCTCAAAGCAAGAAGGACATATACCCGTTCTAAGGGAGATCCCTTGCTGAAAGAGGCTTTCAAGGAGGCGAAAAAGGACCTCAAGAAAGAGATCCGCAAGTCGCGACGCCGTAGCTGGAAGGACCTAATCGAGGAGGTCGATAAGGACCCATGGGGTCTGGCTTTTAAAATCGTAACTAAGAAATTAGTGACGAGGCAAAAGACCCCCGGCCTGGACAATCCCGATTGGGTCAGAAAGATAATAAGTTCTTTGTTTCCTCCTGCAGAACCATACCTTAGAAGGGACTGGAGTTTTTGCAAAGTCGAAGAGGAAGAACTCTTCACACTTAGTGAACTGAAAAAAGCAGGCAAAAGATTAAAAACAGGCAAGGCGCCTGGAATCGATGGGATAAGTGACGAGATCCTAAAGTTAGTAATCGACACTTCACCCCAGATTCTGCTTCGATGCTTCAATCTTTGCCTTGAGAGAGGAGAGTTCTTCCGCGACTGGAAGCGACAGAGGTTAGTCCTCCTAAGGAAAGGTGAAAAACCTCTAGATAAGGTTTCATCGTACAGGCCTATATGCCTGCTAGATACGATGGGTAAACTTCTAGAGGATATGGTTCTCCAGAGAATGCAGGGCCACTTGACCGAAGAGAATCGTCTATCCGATTACCAATTTGGTTTCCGTAAAGGCAAGTCCACAGTTGATGCCATCCAGGCAGTTGTGGACATAGCCAAAGCAGGAAAAAACAAATTGGGACCTGGGAAAAAGAAGAGCTTCTGCGCGTTGGTAGCAATTGACATACGCAACGCGTTTAATTCCGCAAGATGGAAAGATCTCATCGAGTCGATGAAAAAGAAAAACATGCCGCCCTACTTGTTGCGGATAATGGATAATTATCTTAGCGACAGGTGGGTTATATATGAGGGAGACACCTGCACTCTCAGGGAAGAGATGCAGCGTGGGGCTCCTCAAGGCTCGAGGGTGGGTCCATTTGTATGGAATGTATCTTACGATGATTTTCTGCGAATGGATCTGCCCGAAGGTGCGATGATCATCGGCTTTGCGGACGACGCGTTGTTCGTGTGCACTGCCGAGAGTGAGGAGGCTCTTGGGACATTGGTGAACGAATGTCTGCGACTAGCAAAAAGCTGGCTGGATACCAGAGGTCTTGAAATGGCCCTGGAAAAGACCGAGGCACTGCTAGTCACAGACAGACGTGGTTATGAGCTCCCACGAATCGTGATAGACGGATTCGAGGTCAAGTGGAGTAAACAAATTAAATACCTTGGTGTGGAGTTGGATGGAAGGTTAAACTTCCACCACCACATGGCTACGGCGTCGAATAAGGCGATCGAGTGTGCGGCTAATCTTTCACGGTTAATGCCAAATGTTGGCGGACCCCGTGAACAAAAAAGAAGACTGGTGGCGAGTGTCGCCCACGCTAAAATGCTCTATGCAGCACCAGCGTGGGCCCCATCCCTGAGGAGTAAAAGATGTGTTACCATCTGTGAAAAGATACTGTCGGCGCAGAGATCGATAACAACGCGTATCATCTCTGCATATAAGACGGTATCTACGAGTGCTGTGCAGGTCCTTGCAAGTGTCCCGCCAGCAGATCTCTTGGCGAGGGAAAGGGAAGAAATGTTTCTCTTTTCTAAAGAAAGCAGTTCCTGGGATGAGGAATTAAGACCAAGCAAGGGCCTGATCCGCAAAGAAGCGAGGCACAGGCTCATAGAAAGATGGCAGGAAAGATGGGATGGTGAGGGAAAAGGTCGATGGACCTATCGCCTTATCCCGGCACTCGCCACCTGGATAAATAGGAAACACGGTCAGGTTTCCTATTATTTGACTCAGGCGCTCACAGGTCACGGGTGTTTTAACTCGTACCTGTGTCGCTTTAAATTACGCGAGAACGAGGTGTGTGCATATTGCCAGTTCCCTGAGGACAACGCGGAGCACACCCTCTTCTCATGCAAAAAATGGGACTTGGAGAGGCGGGCCATGTTCGAAGGTGTAAACAGTCAAGTTACACCGGAGAATATGGTATCGCTGATGACCCAGTCGGAAGAGAATTGGCGGCAAGTCGAGAACTTCATAATCTCGGTTATGTCGAGGAAGGATCTCGACGGCCGCCAAAAAGCGTAATTTAAACAGCTTTTAATTTGTTTGTTTGTTTTTTATTAATTTATTTTGTGATTTATTTGTCCCTATACATTTTTTTTAATTTGTTTTGTTTTTTTTATTCATCTTTGTACAATTTTATGTTTTCAATATTTTATACGCGTTTATTTTTATTTTTTTTTTATATATCCGTTTATAATTTTATCTTTTGACTTTTTAAACTTCTTAAAATTTTTGTTTTTTATTGTTGTTGTGCTGTTAATTCCGCTTTTATATTGAAATAGTTTTAAATTTTTTAACTATTGACGCAGGAGAACCGCAGACACAGAACAAAGTCGCAGCAGCGATAGAGTTGGAGCGCCTCCCTCGAAGGCTAAAGTCTTACGACAGTTCCGAGGGAGGGTAAAGGGCTCCAAAAGAAGGGTTACGGGTTTTAGTGGGTCGGGCTGGTAGTAGGTCGCCAGTTTATTAAATTTATTATAACATTTATTTATTTATCCTTTTTTTTAAATTCCCTTTTTTTTTATTTTACCAACCCCACATAACCTTGGAGTGCGGAATCCAAGGTATCTGTAAACAGATTTCCCAAAATTCCCTAAGCAAAAAAAAAAAAAAAGAAAAAATAATA